>NC_140582.1:70358305-71651805 GCF_964204655.1 Triturus cristatus | reverse complement strand
CTCTTCTGTAACGAAATCTATAAGGAAGTTGGCACGGAAACTGCAAAGTACAAAAACAACGTTTATTAACCCTTAAGGGTGGTCCTACAATCCACACAACACTCTTCAGTATTGCAAGGAGTAGCACAAAGAACTTGCGTACATTGTCCCCTTTTATACACAACAGAGGGGCTCATGAGTGGGTGGTTACCACAGAGTTGAAGAACATTACCATTTAGGGTCATTCTCGATACCAAATCAATACATGGGCGGAGCTAACACACTCCTTGGGCCCGCGAAAACACATGGTCAAGCAAAGCTAATTATAACAGATGTAGTCAAGTCTGGGCATGCGCCAGACGGACAAGAGAGAGCTATTTATAACTGTTGCTAGGCAGATTACAAGAGCAACTAACACAGAGGTCGGACTCTCCTCGTGGTGAACACGTGGCAGCATGTCAATACAAAATGGAGTCCGGACTTCGGCCAACATAATGAGGAAAACACGATAAAAGGGAAACACTAATGTTTTCAGTAAATGCTTAATCACATTCTGCCTTAATTTACAACATGTGGACAGAGGTAGATGTGGACAGAGTTAGATGTAGACAGAGGTAGATGTAGACAGAGGTAGATGTAGACAGATGTAGATGTAGATAGATGTAGAAGTAGACAGAGGTAGAAGTAGACAGATGTAGATGTAGACAGATGTAGATGTAGACAGATGTAGATGTAGACAGATGTAGATGTAGACAGATGTAGATGTAGACAGAGGTAGATGTAGACAGAGGTAGATGTAGACAGAGGTAGATGTAGACAGAGGTAGAAGTAGACAGAGGTAGAAGTAGACAGAGGTAGAAGTAGACAGAGGTAGACAGATGTAGATGTAGACAGATGTAGATGTAGACAGAGGTAGATGTAGATAGAGGTAGATGTAGGTAGAGGTAGATGTAGATAGATGTAGATGTAGATAGATGTAGATGTAGACAGAGGTAGATGTAGACAGAGGTAGATGTAGACAGAGGTAGATGTAGACAGAGGTAGATGTAGACAGAGGTAGATGTAGACAGAGGTAGATGTAGACAGAGGTAGATGTAGACAGAGGTAGATGTAGACAGAGGTAGAAGTAGACAGAGGTAGATGTAGATGTAGATGTACATAGATGTAGATGTAGATGTAGATGTAGATGTAGATGTAGATAGAGGTAGATGTAGATAGAGGTAGATGTAGATAGATGTAGATGTAGATAGAGGTAGATGTAGATAGATGTAGATGTAGATAGAGGTAGATAGATGTAGATGTAGATAGAGGTAGATGTAGATAGATGTAGATAGAGGTAGATGTAGACAGAGGTAGATGTAGATAGAGGTAGAGGTAGATTTAGATGTAGATGTAGATGTAGATAGAGGTAGATGTAGATGTAGATGTAGATAGAGGTAGATGTAGATGTAGATGTAGATAGATGTAGATGTAGACAGAGGTAGAAGTAGACAGAGGTAGATGTAGATAGAGGTAGATGTAGATATAGATAGATGTAGATGTGGACAGAGGTAGCTGTAGACAGAGGTAGATGTAGACAGAGGTAGATGTAGACAGAGGTAGATGTAGACAGAGGTAGATGTAGACAGAGGTAGATGTAGACAGAGGTAGATGTAGACAGAGGTAGATGTAGACAGAGGTAGAAGTAGACAGAGGTAGAAGTAGACAGAGGTAGAAGTAGACCGAGGTAGATGTAGACAGAGGTAGACAGAGGTAGAAAGATGTAATGTAGATAGAGGTAGATGTAGAAGCAGACATAGGTAGATGTAGAAGCAGACAGAGGTAGATGTAGAAGCATATAGAGGTAGATGTAGACAGAGGTAGATGTAGACAGAGGTAGATGTAGACCGATGTAGATGTAGATGTAGGTAGATGTAGAAGCAGACAGAGGTAGATGTAGAAGCAGACAGAGGTAGATGTAGATGTAGATGTAGACAGAGGTAGATGTAGACAGAGGTAGATGTAGACAGAGGTAGATGTAGACAGAGGTAGATGTAGACAGAGGTAGATGTAGACAGAGGTAGATGTAGACAGAGGTAGATGTGGACAGAGGTAGATGTGGACAGAGGTAGATGTGGACAGAGTTAGATGTGGACAGAGTTAGATGTAGACAGAGGTAGATGTAGACAGAGGTAGATGTAGACAGAGGTAGATGTAGACAGAGGTAGATGTAGACAGAGGTAGATGTAGACAGAGGTAGATGTAGACAGAGGTAGATGTAGACAGAGGTAGATGTAGACAGAGGTAGATGTAGACAGAGGTAGATGTAGATAGAGGTAGATGTAGATGTAGATGTAGATAGAGGTAGATGTAGATGTAGATAGAGGTAGCTGTAGATGTAGATAGAGGTAGATGTAGATAGAGGTAGATGTAGATAGAGGTAGATGTAGATAGAGGTAGATGTAGATGTAGATAGAGGTAGATGTAGATGTAGATGTAGTTAGAGGGTAGATGTAGATGTAGATAGAGGTAGATGTAGATGTAGATAAAGGTAGATGTAGATGTAGATAGAGGTAGATGTAGATGTAGATAGATGTAGATGTAGACAGAGGTAGAAGTAGACAGAGGTAGATGTAGATAGAGGTAGATGTAGATATAGATAGATGTAGATGTGGACAGAGGTAGATGTAGACAGAGGTAGATGTAGACAGAGGTAGATGTAGACAGAGGTAGATGTAGACAGAGGTAGATGTAGACAGAGGTAGATGTAGACTGAGGTAGATGTAGACAGAGGTAGATGTAGACAGAGGTAGATGTAGACAGAGGTAGATGTAGACAGAGGTAGATGTAGATAGAGGTAGATGTAGATGTAGATAGAGGTAGATGTAGATGTAGATAGAGGTAGCTGTAGACTGAGGTAGATGTAGACAGAGGTAGATGTAGACAGAGGTAGAAGTAGACAGAGGTAGAAGTAGACAGAGGTAGATGTAGACAGATGTAGATGTAGACAGAGGTAGATGTAGACAGAGGTAGATGTAGACAGAGGTAGATGTAGACAGAGGTAGATGTAGACAGAGGTAGATGTAGACAGAGGTAGATGTAGACAGAGGTAGATGTAGACAGAGGTAGATGTAGACAGAGGTAGATGTAGATAGAGGTAGATGTAGATAGATGTAGATGTAGATGTAGATGTAGATAGAGGTAGAAGTAGACAGAGGTAGAAGTAGACAGAGGTAGAAGTAGACAGAGGTAGATGTAGACAGAGGTAGATGTAGACAGAGGTAGATGTAGACAGAGGTAGATGTAGACTGAGGTAGATGTAGACAGAGGTAGATGTAGACAGAGGTAGATGTAGACAGAGGTAGATGTAGACAGAGGTAGATGTAGATAGAGGTAGATGTAGATGTAGATAGAGGTAGATGTAGATGTAGATAGAGGTAGCTGTAGACTGAGGTAGATGTAGACAGAGGTAGATGTAGACAGAGGTAGATGTAGACAGAGGTAGATGTAGACAGAGGTAGATGTAGACAGAGGTAGATGTAGACAGAGGTAGAAGTAGACAGAGGTAGATGTAGATGTAGATGTACATAGATGTAGATGTAGATGTAGATGTAGATGTAGATAGAGGTAGATGTAGATAGAGGTAGATGTAGATAGATGTAGATGTAGATAGATGTAGATGTAGATAGAGGTAGATGTAGATAGATGTAGATGTAGATAGAGGTAGATGTAGATAGATGTAGATGTAGATAGAGGTAGATGTAGATAGATGTAGATAGAGGTAGATGTAGACAGAGGTAGATGTAGATAGAGGTAGAGGTAGATTTAGATGTAGATGTAGATGTAGATAGAGGTAGATGTAGATGTAGATGTAGATAGAGGTAGATGTAGATGTAGATGTAGATAGATGTAGATGTAGACAGAGGTAGAAGTAGACAGAGGTAGATGTAGATAGAGGTAGATGTAGATATAGATAGATGTAGATGTGGACAGAGGTAGATGTAGACAGAGGTAGATGTAGACAGAGGTAGATGTAGACAGAGGTAGATGTAGACAGAGGTAGATGTAGACAGAGGTAGATGTAGACAGAGGTAGATGTAGACAGAGGTAGATGTAGACAGAGGTAGAAGTAGACAGAGGTAGAAGTAGACAGAGGTAGAAGTAGACCGAGGTAGATGTAGACAGAGGTAGACAGAGGTAGAAAGATGTAATGTAGATAGAGGTAGATGTAGAAGCAGACATAGGTAGATGTAGAAGCAGACAGAGGTAGATGTAGAAGCATATAGAGGTAGATGTAGACAGAGGTAGATGTAGACAGAGGTAGATGTAGACAGATGTAGATGTAGATGTAGGTAGATGTAGAAGCAGACAGAGGTAGATGTAGAAGCAGACAGAGGTAGATGTAGATGTAGACAGAGGTAGATGTAGACAGAGGTAGATGTAGACAGAGGTAGATGTAGACAGAGGTAGATGTAGACAGAGGTAGATGTGGACAGAGGTAGATGTGGACAGAGTTAGATGTGGACAGAGTTAGATGTAGACAGAGGTAGATGTAGACAGAGGTAGATGTAGACAGAGGTAGATGTAGACAGAGGTAGATGTAGACAGAGGTAGATGTAGACAGAGGTAGATGTAGACAGAGGTAGATGTAGACAGAGGTAGATGTAGATAGAGGTAGATGTAGATGTAGATGTAGATGTAGATAGAGGTAGATGTAGATGTAGATAGAGGTAGCTGTAGATGTAGATAGAGGTAGATGTAGATAGAGGTAGATGTAGATATAGATAGAGGTAGATGTAGATAGAGGTAGATGTAGATGTAGATGTAGATAGAGGTAGATGTAGATGTAGATAGAGGGTAGATGTAGATGTAGATAGAGGTAGATGTAGATGTAGATGTAGATAGAGGTAGATGTAGATGTAGATAGATGTAGATGTAGACAGAGGTAGAAGTAGACAGAGGTAGATGTAGATAGAGGTAGATGTAGATATAGATAGATGTAGATGTGGACAGAGGTAGATGTAGACAGAGGTAGATGTAGACAGAGGTAGATGTAGACAGAGGTAGATGTAGACAGAGGTAGATGTAGACAGGGGTAGATGTAGACAGGGGTAGATGTAGACAGAGGTAGATGTAGACAGAGGTAGATGTAGACAGAGGTAGATGTAGACAGAGGTAGATGTAGACAGAGGTAGATGTAGACTGAGGTAGATGTAGACTGAGGTAGATGTAGACAGAGGTAGATGTAGACAGAGGTAGATGTAGACAGAGGTAGATGTAGACAGAGGTAGATGTAGATAGAGGTAGATGTAGATGTAGATAGAGGTAGATGTAGATGTAGATAGAGGTAGCTGTAGGTGTAGATAGAGGTAGATGTAGATAGAGGTAGATGTAGATAGAGGTAGATGTAGATAGAGGTAGATGTAGATAGAGGTAGATGTAGATGTAGATGTAGATGTAGATAGAGGTAGATGTAGATGTAGATAGAGGTAATAGAGGTAGATGTAGATGTAGATAGAGGTAGATGTAGATGTAGATAGATGTAGATGTAGACAGAGGTAGAAGTAGACAGAGGTAGATGTAGATAGAGGTAGATGTAGACAGAGGTAGATGTAGACAGATGTAGATGTAGACAGAGGTAGATGTAGACAGAGGTAGACAGATGTAGATGTAGATGTAGACGTAGACAGAGGTAGAAGTAGACAGAGGTAGAAGTAGACAGAGGTAGAAGTAGACAGAGGTAGAAATAGACAGAGGTAGAAGTAGACAGAGGTAGAAGTAGACAGAGGTAGAAGTAGACCGAGGTAGAAGTAGACCGAGGTAGATGTAGACAGATGTAGATGTAGACAGAGGTAGATGTAGACAGAGGTAGATGTAGACAGAGGTAGACAGATGTAGATGTAGACGTAGACAGAGGTAGAAGTAGACAGAGGTAGAAGTAGACAGAGGTAGAAGTAGACAGAGGTAGAAGTAGACAGAGGTAGAAGTAGACCGAGGTAGATGTAGACTGAGGTAGATGTAGACCGAGGTAGATGTAGACAGAGGTAGATGTAGAGGTAGATGTAGATAGAGGTAGATGTAGATGTAGATGTAGATAGAGATGTAGATAGAGGTACATGTAGATGTAGATAGAGGTAGATGTAGACAGAGGTAGATGTAGACAGAGGTAGATGTAGACAGAGGTAGATGTAGACCGAGGTAGATGTAGACAGAGGTAGATGTAGACAGAGGTAGATGTAGACAGAGGTAGATGTAGACAGAGGTAGATGTAGACAGAGGTAGATGTAGACAGAGGTAGAAGTAGACAGAGGTAGAAGTAGACAGAGGTAGAAGTAGACAGAGGTAGAAGTAGACAGAGGTAGAAGTAGACAGAGGTAGAAGTAGACAGAGGTAGAAGTAGACCGAGGTAGATGTAGACAGAGGTAGATGTAGATAGAGGTAGATGTAGATGTAGATGTAGATAGAGGTAGATGTAGATAGAGGTAGATGTAGATGTAGATAGAGGTAGATGTAGATGTAGATAGAGGTAGATGTAGATGTAGATAGAGGTAGATGTAGACAGAGGTAGATGTAGACAGAGGTAGATGTAGATAGATGTAGATGTAGACAGAGGTAGATGTAGACAGAGGTAGATGTAGATAGATGTAGATGTAGACAGAGGTAGATATAGACAGAGGTAGATGTAGATGTAGATAGAGGTAGATGTAGATGTAGATAGAGGAAGATGTAGACAGAGGTAGATGTAGACAGAGGTAGATGTAGACAGAGGTAGAAGTAGACAGAGGTAGAAGTAGACAGAGGTAGAAGTAGACAGAGGTAGAAGTAGACAGAGGTAGAAGTAGACAGAGGTAGAAGTAGACAGAGGTAGAAGTAGACAGAGGTAGAAGTAGACAGCGGTAGAAGTAGACAGATGTAGATGTAGATGTAGATAGAGGTAGATGTAGATGTAGACAGAGGTAGATGTAGACAGAGGTAGATGTAGACAGAGGTAGATGTAGACAGAGGTAGATGTAGACAGAGGTAGATGTAGACAGAGGTAGATGTAGACAGAGGTAGATGTAGACAGATGTAGATGTAGACAGATGTAGAAGTAGACAGAGGTAGATTTAGACAGAGGTAGATGTAGACAGAGGTAGATGTAGACAGAGGTAGATGTAGACAGAGGTAGATGTAGACAGAGGTAGATGTAGACAGAGGTAGATGTAGACAGAGGTAGATGTAGACAGAGGTAGATGTGGACAGAGGTAGATGTGGACAGAGTTAGATGTAGACAGAGGTAGATGTAGACAGAGGTAGATGTAGACAGAGGTAGATGTAGATGTAGATAGATGTAGAAGTAGACAGAGGTAGAAGTAGACAGATGTAGATGTAGACAGATGTAGATGTAGACAGATGTAGATGTAGACAGATGTAGATGTAGACAGAGGTAGATGTAGACAGAGGTAGATGTAGACAGAGGTAGATGTAGACAGAGGTAGAAGTAGACAGAGGTAGACAGATGTAGATGTAGACAGATGTAGATGTAGACAGATGTAGATGTAGATAGAGGTAGATGTAGATAGAGGTAGATGTAGGTAGAGGTAGATGTAGATAGATGTAGATGTAGATAGATGTAGATGTAGACAGAGGTAGATGTAGACAGAGGTAGATGTAGACAGAGGTAGATGTAGACAGAGGTAGATGTAGACAGAGGTAGATGTAGACAGAGGTAGATGTAGACAGAGGTAGAAGTAGACAGAGGTAGATGTAGATGTAGATGTAGATAGATGTAGATGTAGATGTAGATAGAAGTAGATGTAGATAGAGGTAGATGTAGATGTAGATCGATGTAGATGTAGATAGAGGTAGATGTAGATAGATGTAGATGTAGATAGAGGTAGATGTAGATAGATGTAGATAGAGGTAGATAGAGGTAGAGGTAGATAGAGGTAGATGTAGACAGAGGTAGATGTAGACAGAGGTAGATGTAGACAGAGGTAGATGTACACAGAGGTAGATGTAGACAGAGGTAGAAGTAGACAGAGGTAGAAGTAGACAGAGGTAGACAGATGTAGATGTAGACAGAGGTAGATGTAGACAGAGGTAGATGTAGACAGATGTAGATGTAGACAGAGGTAGATGTAGACAGAGGTAGATGTAGACAGAGGTAGATGTAGACAGAGGTAGATGTAGACAGAGGTAGATGTAGACAGAGGTAGATGTAGACAGAGGTAGATGTAGACAGAGGTAGATGTAGACAGAGGTAGATGTAGACAGAGGTAGATGTAGACAGAGGTAGATGTAGACAGAGGTAGATGTGGACAGAGGTAGATGTGGACAGAGTTAGATGTAGACAGAGGTAGATAGAGGTAGATGTAGATGTAGATAGAGGTAGATGTAGATGTAGATAGAGGTAGATGTAGATGTAGATAGAGGTAGCTGTAGGTGTAGATAGAGGTAGATGTAGATAGAGGTAGATGTAGATAGAGGTAGATGTAGATAGAGGTAGATGTAGATAGAGGTAGATGTAGATAGAGGTAGATGTAGATAGAGGTAGATGTAGATGTAGATGTAGATAGAGGTAGATGTAGATGTAGATAGAGGTAGATGTAGATGTAGATAGAGGTAGATGTAGATGTAGATAGAGGTAGATGTAGATGTAGATAGATGTAGATGTAGACAGAGGTAGAAGTAGACAGAGGTAGATGTAGATAGAGGTAGATGTAGACAGAGGTAGATGTAGACAGAGGTAGATGTAGACAGATGTAGATGTAGACAGAGGTAGATGTAGACAGAGGTAGACAGATGTAGATGTAGATGTAGACGTAGACAGAGGTAGAAGTAGACAGAGGTAGAAGTAGACAGAGGTAGAAGTAGACAGAGGTAGAAGTAGACCGAGGTAGAAGTAGACAGAGGTAGATGTAGACAGAGGTAGATGTAGACAGAGGTAGATGTAGACAGAGGTAGACAGATGTAGATGTAGACGTAGACAGAGGTAGAAGTAGACAGAGGTAGAAGTAGACAGAGGTAGAAGTAGACAGAGGTAGAAGCAGACAGAGGTAGAAGTAGACCGAGGTAGATGTAGACTGAGGTAGATGTAGACCGAGGTAGATGTAGACAGAGGTAGATGTAGAGGTAGATGTAGATAGAGGTAGATGTAGATGTAGATAGAGATGTAGATAGAGGTACATGTAGATGTAGATAGAGGTAGATGTAGACAGAGGTAGATGTAGACAGAGGTAGATGTAGACAGAGGTAGATGTAGACAGAGGTAGATGTAGACAGAGGTAGATGTAGACAGAGGTAGATGTAGACAGAGGTAGATGTAGACAGAGGTAGATGTAGACAGAGGTAGAAGTAGACAGAGGTAGAAGTAGACAGAGGTAGAAGTAGACAGAGGTAGAAGTAGACAGAGGTAGAAGTAGACAGAGGTAGAAGTAGACAGAGGTAGAAGTAGACAGAGGTAGAAGTAGACAGAGGTAGAAGTAGACAGAGGTAGAAGTAGACCGAGGTAGAAGTAGACCGAGGTAGATGTAGACAGAGGTAGATGTAGATAGAGGTAGATGTAGATGTAGATGTAGATAGAGGTAGATGTAGATAGAGGTAGATGTAGATGTAGATAGAGGTAGATGTAGATGTAGATAGAGGTAGATGTAGATAGAGGTAGATGTAGATAGAGGTAGATGTAGACAGAGGTAGATGTAGACAGAGGTAGATGTAGATAGATATAGATGTAGACAGAGGTAGATGTAGATGTAGACAGAGGTAGATGTAGATGTAGATAGAGGTAGATGTAAATGTAGATAGAGGTAGATGTAGACAGAGGTAGATGTAGATAGTAGACAGAGGTAGAAGTAAACAGAGGTAGACAGATGTAGATGTAGACAGATGTAGATGTAGACAGATGTAGATGTAGATAGAGGTAGATGTAGATAGAGGTAGATGTAGGTAGAGGTAGATGTAGATAGATGTAGATGTAGATAGATGTAGATGTAGACAGAGGTAGATGTAGACAGAGGTAGATGTAGACAGAGGTAGATGTAGACAGAGGTAGATGTAGACAGAGGTAGATGTAGACAGAGGTAGAAGTAGACAGAGGTAGATGTAGATGTAGATGTAGATAGATGTAGATGTAGATGTAGATAGAAGTAGATGTAGATAGAGGTAGATGTAGATGTAGATAGATGTAGATGTAGATAGAGGTAGATGTAGATAGATGTAGATGTAGATAGAGGTAAATGTAGATAGATGTAGATAGAGGTAGATAGAGGTAGATGTAGATAGAGGTAGATGTAGACAGAGGTAGATGTAGACAGAGGTAGATGTAGACAGAGGTAGATGTAGACAGAGGTAGATGTAGACAGAGGTAGAAGTAGACAGAGGTAGAAGTAGACAGAGGTAGACAGATGTAGATGTAGACAGAGGTAGATGTAGACAGAGGTAGATGTAGACAGATGTAGATGTAGACAGAGGTAGATGTAGACAGAGGTAGATGTAGACAGAGGTAGATGTAGACAGAGGTAGATGTAGATAGAGGTAGATGTAGATAGAGGTAGATGTAGATAGAGGTAGATGTAGATAGAGGTAGATGTAGATAGAGGTAGATGTAGATAGAGGTAGATGTAGATAGAGGTAGATGTAGATGTAGATGTAGATGTAGATGTAGATAGAGGTAGATGTAGATGTAGATAGAGGTAGATGTAGATGTAGATAGAGGTAGATGTAGATAGAGGTAGATGTAGATAGAGGTAGATGTAGATAGAGGTAGATGTAGATGTAGATGTAGATGTAGATAGAGGTAGATGTAGATAGAGGTAGATGTAGATGTAGATAGAGGTAGATGTAGATGTAGATAGAGGTAGATGTAGATAGATGTAGATGTAGACAGAGGTAGAAGTAGACAGAGGTAGATGTAGATAGAGGTAGATGTAGACAGAGGTAGATGTAGACAGATGTAGATGTAGACAGAGGTAGATGTAGACAGAGGTAGACAGATGTAGATGTAGATGTAGACGTAGACAGAGGTAGAAGTAGACAGAGGTAGAAGTAGACAGAGGTAGAAGTAGACAGAGGTAGAAGTAGACAGAGGTAGAAGTAGACCGAGGTAGAAGTAGACAGAGGTAGATGTAGACAGAGGTAGATGTAGACAGAGGTAGATGTAGACAGAGGTAGACAGATGTAGATGTAGACGTAGACAGAGGTAGAAGTAGACAGAGGTAGAAGTAGACAGAGGTAGAAGTAGACAGAGGTAGAAGTAGACAGAGGTAGAAGTAGACAGAGGTAGAAGTAGACCGAGGTAGATGTAGACCGAGGTAGATGTAGACCGAGGTAGATGTAGACAGAGGTAGATGTAGAGGTAGATGTAGATAGAGGTAGATGTAGATAGAGATAGAGATGTAGATAGAGGTACATGTAGATGTAGATAGAGGTAGATGTAGACAGAGGTAGATGTAGACAGAGGTAGATGTAGACAGAGGTAGATGTAGACAGAGGTAGATGTAGACAGAGGTAGATGTAGACAGAGGTAGATGTAGACTGAGGTAGATGTAGACTGAGGTAGATGTAGACAGAGGTAGATGTAGACAGAGGTAGATGTAGATAGAGGTAGATGTAGATGTAGATGTAGATAGAGGTAGATGTAGATGTAGATAGAGGTAGATGTAGATAGAGGTAGATGTAGATGTAGATAGAGGTAGATGTAGATAGAGGTAGATGTAGATAGAGGTAGATGTAGATAGAGGTAGATGTAGATAGAGGTAGATGTAGATGTAGATGTAGATAGAGGTAGATGTAGATGTAGATGTAGATAGAGGTAGATGTAGATGTAGATAGAGGTAGATGTAGATGTAGATAAAGGTAGATGTAGATGTAGATAGAGGTAGATGTAGATGTAGATAGATGTAGATGTAGACAGAGGTAGAAGTAGACAGAGGTAGATGTAGATAGAGGTAGATGTAGATATAGATAGATGTAGATGTGGACAGAGGTAGATGTAGACAGAGGTAGATGTAGACAGAGGTAGATGTAGACAGAGGTAGATGTAGACAGAGGTAGATGTAGACTGAGGTAGATGTAGACTGAGGTAGATGTAGACAGAGGTAGATGTAGACAGAGGTAGATGTAGACAGAGGTAGATGTAGACAGAGGTAGATGTAGACAGAGGTAGATGTAGACAGAGGTAGATGTAGATAGAGGTAGATGTAGATGTAGATGTAGATAGAGGTAGATGTAGATGTAGATAGAGGTAGCTGTAGATGTAGATAGAGGTAGATGTAGATAGAGGTAGATGTAGATGTAGATGTAGATAGAGGTAGATGTAGATAGAGGTAGATGTAGATAGAGGTAGATGTAGATAGAGGTAGATGTAGATGTAGATGTAGATGTAGATAGAGGTAGATGTAGATGTAGATGTAGATAGAGGTAGATGTAGATGTAGATAGAGGTAGATGTAGATGTAGATAGAGGTAGATGTAGATAGAGGTAGATGTAGATAGAGGTAGATGTAGATAGAGGTAGATGTAGATAGAGGTAGATGTAGATGTAGATGTAGATGTAGATAGAGGTAGATGTAGATGTAGATAGAGGTAGATGTAGATGTAGATAGAGGTAGAAGTAGACAGAGGTAGATGTAGATAGAGGTAGATGTAGACAGAGGTAGATGTAGACAGATGTAGATGTAGACAGAGGTAGATGTAGACAGAGGTAGACAGATGTAGATGTAGATGTAGACGTAGACAGAGGTAGAAGTAGACAGAGGTAGAAGTAGACAGAGGTAGAAGTAGACAGAGGTAGAAGTAGACAGAGGTAGAAGTAGACAGAGGTAGAAGTAGACCGAGGTAGAAGTAGACAGAGGTAGATGTAGACAGAGGTAGATGTAGACAGAGGTAGATGTAGACAGAGGTAGACAGATGTAGATGTAGACGTAGACAGAGGTAGAAGTAGACAGAGGTAGAAGTAGACAGAGGTAGAAGTAGACAGAGGTAGAAGTAGACAGAGGTAGAAGTAGACAGAGGTAGAAGTAGACAGAGGTAGAAGTAGACCGAGGTAGATGTAGACCGAGGTAGATGTAGACCGAGGTAGATGTAGACAGAGGTAGATGTAGAGGTAGATGTAGATAGAGGTAGATGTAGATAGAGATAGAGATGTAGATAGAGGTACATGTAGATGTAGATAGAGGTAGATGTAGACAGAGGTAGATGTAGACAGAGGTAGATGTAGACAGAGGTAGATGTAGACAGAGGTAGATGTAGACAGAGGTAGATGTAGACAGAGGTAGATGTAGACAGAGGTAGAAGTAGACAGAGGTAGAAGTAGACAGAGGTAGAAGTAGACAGAGGTAGAAGTAGACAGAGGTAGAAGTAGACAGAGGTAGAAGTAGACCGAGGTAGAAGTAGACCGAGGTAGATGTAGACAGAGGTAGATGTAGATAGAGGTAGATGTAGATGTAGATGTAGATAGAGGTAGATGTAGATAGAGGTAGATGTAGATGTAGATAGAGGTAGATGTAGATGTAGATAGAGGTAGATGTAGATAGAGGTAGATGTAGATAGAGGTAGATGTAGATAGAGGTAGATGTAGATAGAGGTAGATGTAGACAGAGGTAGATGTAGACAGAGGTAGATGTAGATAGATGTAGATGTAGACAGAGGTAGATGTAGATGTAGACAGAGGTAGATGTAGATGTAGATAGAGGTAGATGTAGATGTAGATAGAGGTAGATGTAGACAGAGGTAGATGTAGACAGAGGTAGATGTAGACAGAGGTAGAAGTAGACAGAGGTAGAAGTAGACAGAGGTAGAAGTAGACAGAGGTAGAAGTAGACAGAGGTAGAAGTAGACAGAGGTAGAAGTAGACAGAGGTAGAAGTAGACAGCGGTAGAAGTAGACAGATGTAGATGTAGATGTAGATAGAGGTAGATGTAGATGTAGACAGAGGTAGATGTAGACAGAGGTAGATGTAGACAGAGGTAGATGTAGACAGAGGTAGATGTAGACAGAGGTAGATGTAGACAGAGGTAGATGTAGACAGATGTAGATGTAGACAGAGGTAGAAGTAGACAGAGGTAGAAGTAGACAGAGGTAGATGTAGACAGAGGTAGATGTAGACAGAGGTAGATGTAGACAGAGGTATATGTAGACAGAGGTAGATGTAGACAGAGGTAGATGTAGACAGAGGTAGATGTAGACAGAGGTAGATGTAGACAGAGGTAGATGTAGACAGAGGTAGATGTAGACAGAGGTAGATGTAGACAGAGGTAGATGTGGACAGACGTAGATGTGGACAGAGTTAGATGTAGACAGAGGTAGATGTAGACAGAGGTAGATGTAGACAGAGGTAGATGTAGATGTAGATAGATGTAGAAGTAGACAGAGGTAGAAGTAGACAGATGTAGATGTAGACAGATGTAGATGTAGACAGATGTAGATGTAGACAGATGTAGATGTAGACAGATGTAGATGTAGACAGATGTAGATGTAGACAGAGGTAGATGTAGACAGAGGTAGATGTAGACAGAGGTAGAAGTAGACAGAGGTAGAAGTAGACAGAGGTAGACAGATGTAGATGTAGACAGATGTAGATGTAGACAGATGTAGATGTAGATAGAGGTAGATGTAGATAGAGGTAGATGTAGGTAGAGGTAGATGTAGGTAGAGGTAGATGTAGATAGATGTAGATGTAGATAGATGTAGATGTAGACAGAGGTAGATGTAGACAGAGGTAGATGTAGACAGAGGTAGATGTAGACAGAGGTAGATGTAGACAGAGGTAGATGTAGACAGAGGTAGATGTAGACAGAGGTAGATGTAGACAGAGGTAGAAGTAGACAGAGGTAGATGTAGATGTAGATGTAGATAGATGTAGATGTAGATGTAGATGTAGATAGAGGTAGATGTAGATAGAGGTAGATGTAGATAGATGTAGATGTAGATAGAGGTAGATGTAGATAGATGTAGATGTAGATAGAGGTAGATGTAGATAGATGTAGATAGAGGTAGATAGAGGTAGATGTAGATAGAGGTAGATGTAGACCGAGGTAGATGTAGACCGAGGTAGATGTAGACAGAGGTAGATGTAGAGGTAGATGTAGATAGAGGTAGATGTAGATGTAGATAGAGATGTAGATAGAGGTACATGTAGATGTAGATAGAGGTAGATGTAGACAGAGGTAGATGTAGACAGAGGTAGATGTAGACAGAGGTAGATGTAGACAGAGGTAGATGTAGACAGAGGTAGATGTAGACAGAGGTAGATGTAGACAGAGGTAGAAGTAGACAGAGGTAGAAGTAGACAGAGGTAGAAGTAGACAGAGGTAGAAGTAGACAGAGGTAGAAGTAGACAGAGGTAGAAGTAGACAGAGGTAGAAATAGACAGAGGTAGAAGTAGACAGAGGTAGAAGTAGACAGAGGTAGAAGTAGACCGAGGTAGATGTAGACAGAGGTAGATGTAGATAGAGGTAGATGTAGATGTAGATGTAGATAGAGGTAGATGTAGATAGAGGTAGATGTAGATGTAGATAGAGGTAGATGTAGATGTAGATAGAGGTAGATGTAGATGTAGATAGAGGTAGATGTAGATGTAGATAGAGGTAGATGTAGATAGAGGTAGATGTAGATAGAGGTAGATGTAGATAGAGGTAGATGTAGATAGAGGTAGATGTAGACAGAGGTAGATGTAGACAGAGGTAGATGTAGATAGATGTAGATGTAGACAGAGGTAGATGTAGATGTAGACAGAGGTAGATGTAGATGTAGATAGAGGTAGATGTAGATGTAGATAGAGGTAGATGTAGACAGAGGTAGATGTAGACAGAGGTAGATGTAGACAGAGGTAGATGTAGACAGAGGTAGAAGTAGACAGAGGTAGAAGTAGACAGAGGTAGAAGTAGACAGAGGTAGAAGTAGACAGAGGTAGAAGTAGACAGAGGTAGAAGTAGACAGAGGTAGAAGTAGACAGAGGTAGAAATAGACAGAGGTAGAAGTAGACAGAGGTAGAAGTAGACAGAGGTAGAAGTAGACCGAGGTAGATGTAGACAGAGGTAGATGTAGATAGAGGTAGATGTAGATGTAGATGTAGATAGAGGTAGATGTAGATAGAGGTAGATGTAGATGTAGATAGAGGTAGATGTAGATGTAGATAGAGGTAGATGTAGATGTAGATAGAGGTAGATGTAGATAGAGGTAGATGTAGATAGAGGTAGATGTAGATAGAGGTAGATGTAGATAGAGGTAGATGTAGATAGAGGTAGATGTAGACAGAGGTAGATGTAGACAGAGGTAGATGTAGATAGATGTAGATGTAGACAGAGGTAGATGTAGATGTAGACAGAGGTAGATGTAGATGTAGATAGAGGTAGATGTAGATGTAGATAGAGGTAGATGTAGACAGAGGTAGATGTAGACAGAGGTAGATGTAGACAGAGGTAGATGTAGACAGAGGTAGATGTAGACAGATGTAGATGTAGACAGAGGTAGAAGTAGACAGAGGTAGATGTAGACAGAGGTAGATGTAGACAGAGGTATATGTAGACAGAGGTAGATGTAGGCAGAGGTAGATGTAGACAGAGGTAGATGTAGACAGAGGTAGATGTAGACAGAGGTAGATGTAGACAGAGGTAGATGTGGACAGAGGTAGATGTGGACAGAGTTAGATGTAGACAGAGTTAGATGTAGACAGAGGTAGATGTAGACAGAGGTAGATGTAGATGTAGATAGATGTAGAAGTAGACAGAGGTAGAAGTAGACAGATGTAGATGTAGACAGATGTAGATGTAGACAGATGTAGATGTAGACAGATGTAGATGTAGACAGATGTAGATGTAGACAGATGTAGATGTAGACAGATGTAGATGTAGACAGAGGTAGATGTAGACAGAGGTAGATGTAGACAGAGGTAGATGTAGACAGAGGTAGAAGTAGACAGAGGTAGAAGTAGACAGAGGTAGACAGATGTAGATGTAGACAGATGTAGATGTAGATAGAGGTAGATGTAGATAGAGGTAGATGTAGGTAGAGGTAGATGTAGATGGATGTAGATGTAGATAGATGTAGATGTAGACAGAGGTAGATGTAGACAGAGGTAGATGTAGACAGAGGTAGATGTAGACAGAGGTAGATGTAGACAGAGGTAGATGTAGATGTAGATAGATGTAGAAGTAGACAGAGGTAGAAGTAGACAGATGTAGATGTAGACAGATGTAGATGTAGACAGATGTAGATGTAGACAGATGTAGATGTAGACAGATGTAGATGTAGACAGATGTAGATGTAGACAGAGGTAGATGTAGACAGAGGTAGATGTAGACAGAGGTAGATGTAGACAGAGGTAGAAGTAGACAGAGGTAGAAGTAGACAGAGGTAGAAGTAGACAGAGGAAGACAGATGTAGATGTAGACAGATGTAGATGTAGACAGATGTAGATGTAGATAGAGGTAGATGTAGATAGAGGTAGATGTAGGTAGAGGTAGATGTAGATAGATGTAGATGTAGATAGATGTAGATGTAGACAGAGGTAGATGTAGACAGAGGTAGATGTAGACAGAGGTAGATGTAGACAGAGGTAGATGTAGACAGAGGTAGATGTAGACAGAGGTAGATGTAGACAGAGGTAGAAGTAGACAGAGGTAGATGTCGATGTAGATGTAGATAGATGTAGATGTAGATGTAGATAGAGGTAGATGTAGATAGAGGTAGATGTAGATAGAGGTAGATGTAGATAGATGTAGATGTAGATAGAGGTAGATGTAGATAGATGTAGATGTAGATAGAGGTAGATGTAGATAGATGTAGATAGAGGTAGATAGAGGTAGATGTAGATAGAGGTAGATGTAGACAGAGGTAGATGTAGACAGAGGTAGATGTAGACAGAGGTAGATGTAGACAGAGGTAGATGTAGACAGAGGTAGATGTAGACAGAGGTAGATGTAGACAGAGGTAGATGTAGACAGAGGTAGATGTAGACAGAGGTAGAAGTAGACAGAGGTAGATGTAGATGTAGATGTAGATAGATGTAGATGTAGATGTAGATGTAGATAGAGGTAGATGTAGATAGAGGTAGATGTAGATAGATGTAGATGTAGATAGAGGTAGATGTAGATAGATGTAGATGTAGATAGAGGTAGATGTAGATAGATGTAGATAGAGGTAGATAGAGGTAGATGTAGATAGAGGTAGATGTAGACCGAGGTAGATGTAGACCGAGGTAGATGTAGACAGAGGTAGATGTAGAGGTAGATGTAGATAGAGGTAGATGTAGATGTAGATAGAGATGTAGATAGAGGTACATGTAGATGTAGATAGAGGTAGATGTAGACAGAGGTAGATGTAGACAGAGGTAGATGTAGACAGAGGTAGATGTAGACAGAGGTAGATGTAGACAGAGGTAGATGTAGACAGAGGTAGATGTAGACAGAGGTAGAAGTAGACAGAGGTAGAAGTAGACAGAGGTAGAAGTAGACAGAGGTAGAAGTAGACAGAGGTAGAAGTAGACAGAGGTAGAAGTAGACAGAGGTAGAAATAGACAGAGGTAGAAGTAGACAGAGGTAGAAGTAGACAGAGGTAGAAGTAGACCGAGGTAGATGTAGACAGAGGTAGATGTAGATAGAGGTAGATGTAGATGTAGATGTAGATAGAGGTAGATGTAGATAGAGGTAGATGTAGATGTAGATAGAGGTAGATGTAGATGTAGATAGAGGTAGATGTAGATGTAGATAGAGGTAGATGTAGATGTAGATAGAGGTAGATGTAGATAGAGGTAGATGTAGATAGAGGTAGATGTAGATAGAGGTAGATGTAGATAGAGGTAGATGTAGACAGAGGTAGATGTAGACAGAGGTAGATGTAGATAGATGTAGATGTAGACAGAGGTAGATGTAGATGTAGACAGAGGTAGATGTAGATGTAGATAGAGGTAGATGTAGATGTAGATAGAGGTAGATGTAGACAGAGGTAGATGTAGACAGAGGTAGATGTAGACAGAGGTAGATGTAGACAGAGGTAGAAGTAGACAGAGGTAGAAGTAGACAGAGGTAGAAGTAGACAGAGGTAGAAGTAGACAGAGGTAGAAGTAGACAGAGGTAGAAGTAGACAGAGGTAGAAGTAGACAGAGGTAGAAATAGACAGAGGTAGAAGTAGACAGAGGTAGAAGTAGACAGAGGTAGAAGTAGACCGAGGTAGATGTAGACAGAGGTAGATGTAGATAGAGGTAGATGTAGATGTAGATAGAGGTAGATGTAGATAGAGGTAGATGTAGATGTAGATAGAGGTAGATGTAGATGTAGATAGAGGTAGATGTAGATGTAGATAGAGGTAGATGTAGATAGAGGTAGATGTAGATAGAGGTAGATGTAGATAGAGGTAGATGTAGATAGAGGTAGATGTAGATAGAGGTAGATGTAGACAGAGGTAGATGTAGACAGAGGTAGATGTAGATAGATGTAGATGTAGACAGAGGTAGATGTAGATGTAGACAGAGGTAGATGTAGATGTAGATAGAGGTAGATGTAGATGTAGATAGAGGTAGATGTAGACAGAGGTAGATGTAGACAGAGGTAGATGTAGACAGAGGTAGATGTAGACAGAGGTAGATGTAGACAGATGTAGATGTAGACAGAGGTAGAAGTAGACAGAGGTAGATGTAGACAGAGGTAGATGTAGACAGAGGTATATGTAGACAGAGGTAGATGTAGGCAGAGGTAGATGTAGACAGAGGTAGATGTAGACAGAGGTAGATGTAGACAGAGGTAGATGTAGACAGAGGTAGATGTGGACAGAGGTAGATGTGGACAGAGTTAGATGTAGACAGAGTTAGATGTAGACAGAGGTAGATGTAGACAGAGGTAGATGTAGATGTAGATAGATGTAGAAGTAGACAGAGGTAGAAGTAGACAGATGTAGATGTAGACAGATGTAGATGTAGACAGATGTAGATGTAGACAGATGTAGATGTAGACAGATGTAGATGTAGACAGATGTAGATGTAGACAGAGGTAGATGTAGACAGAGGTAGATGTAGACAGAGGTAGATGTAGACAGAGGTAGAAGTAGACAGAGGTAGAAGTAGACAGAGGTAGACAGATGTAGATGTAGACAGATGTAGATGTAGATAGAGGTAGATGTAGATAGAGGTAGATGTAGGTAGAGGTAGATGTAGATGGATGTAGATGTAGATAGATGTAGATGTAGACAGAGGTAGATGTAGACAGAGGTAGATGTAGACAGAGGTAGATGTAGACAGAGGTAGATGTAGACAGAGGTAGATGTAGATGTAGATAGATGTAGAAGTAGACAGAGGTAGAAGTAGACAGATGTAGATGTAGACAGATGTAGATGTAGACAGATGTAGATGTAGACAGATGTAGATGTAGACAGATGTAGATGTAGACAGATGTAGATGTAGACAGAGGTAGATGTAGACAGAGGTAGATGTAGACAGAGGTAGATGTAGACAGAGGTAGAAGTAGACAGAGGTAGAAGTAGACAGAGGTAGAAGTAGACAGAGGAAGACAGATGTAGATGTAGACAGATGTAGATGTAGACAGATGTAGATGTAGATAGAGGTAGATGTAGATAGAGGTAGATGTAGGTAGAGGTAGATGTAGATAGATGTAGATGTAGATAGATGTAGATGTAGACAGAGGTAGATGTAGACAGAGGTAGATGTAGACAGAGGTAGATGTAGACAGAGGTAGATGTAGACAGAGGTAGATGTAGACAGAGGTAGATGTAGACAGAGGTAGAAGTAGACAGAGGTAGATGTAGATGTAGATGTAGATAGATGTAGATGTAGATGTAGATAGAGGTAGATGTAGATAGAGGTAGATGTAGATAGAGGTAGATGTAGATAGATGTAGATGTAGATAGAGGTAGATGTAGATAGATGTAGATGTAGATAGAGGTAGATGTAGATAGATGTAGATAGAGGTAGATAGAGGTAGATGTAGATAGAGGTAGATGTAGACAGAGGTAGATGTAGACAGAGGTAGATGTAGACAGAGGTAGATGTAGACAGAGGTAGATGTAGACAGAGGTAGATGTAGACAGAGGTACATGTAGACAGAGGTAGAAGTAGACAGAGGTAGAAGTAGACAGAGGTAGACAGATGTAGATGTAGACAGAGGTAGATGTAGACAGAGGTAGATGTAGACAGAGGTAGATGTAGACAGAGTTAGATGTAGACAGAGGTAGATGTAGACAGAGGTAGATGTAGACAGAGGTAGATGTAGACAGAGGTAGAAGTAGACAGAGGTAGAAGTAGACAGAGGTAGAAGTAGACAGAGGTAGACAGATGTAGATGTAGACAGATGTAGATGTAGACAGAGGTAGATGTAGACAGAGGTAGATGTAGACAGAGGTAGATGTAGACAGAGGTAGATGTAGACAGAGGTAGATGTAGACAGAGGTAGATGTAGACAGAGGTAGATGTAGACAGAGGTAGATGTAGACAGAGGTAGATGTAGACAGAGGTAGATGTAGACAGAGGTAGATGTAGACAGAGGTAGAAGTAGACAGAGGTAGATGTAGATGTAGATGTAGATAGATGTAGATGTAGATGTAGATGTAGATAGAGGTAGATGTAGATAGAGGTAGATGTAGATAGATGTAGATGTAGATAGAGGTAGATGTAGATAGATGTAGATGTAGATAGAGGTAGATGTAGATAGATGTAGATAGAGGTAGATAGAGGTAGATGTAGATAGAGGTAGATTTAGATAGATGTAGATAGAGGTAGATGTAGATAGAGGTAGATGTAGATAGAGGTAGATTTAGATAGAGGTAGATGTAGATAGAGGTAGATGTAGATAGATGTAGATGTAGATAGAGGTAGATGTAGATAGATGTAGATGTAGATAGATGTAGATGTAGATGTAGATGTAGATGTAGATAGAGGTAGATGTAGATAGAGGTAGATGTAGATGTAGATAGATGTAGATGTAGATAGAGGTAGATGTAGATAGATGTAGATGTAGATAGAGGTAGATGTAGATAGATGTAGATGTAGATAGATGTAGATAGAGGTAGATGTAGATAGAGGTAGATTTAGATAGAGGTAGATGTAGATAGAGGTAGATGTAGATAGAGGTAGATGTAGATAGAGGTAGATGTAGATAGAGGTAGATGTAGATAGAGGTAGATGTAGATAGAGGTAGATGTAGATAGAGGTAGATGTAGATGTAGATAGAGGTAGATGTAGATGTAGATAGAGGTAGATGTAGATGTAGATAGATGTAGATGTAGACAGAGGTAGAAGTAGACAGAGGTAGAAGTAGACAGAGGTAGAAGTAGACAGAGGTAGATGTAGATAGAGGTAGATGTAGATAGAGGTAGATGTAGATGTAGACAGAGGTAGATGTAGATAGAGGTAGATGTAGATAGATGTAGATGTAGATAGATGTAGATGTAGATAGATGTAGATGTAGATGTAGATGTAGATAGATGTAGATGTAGACAGAGGTAGATGTAGACAGAGGTAGATGTAGAAGCAGATAAAGGTAGATGTAGATGTAGATAGAGGTAGATGTAGAAAGAGGTAGATGTAGATGGAGGTAGATGTAGATGGAGGTAGATGTAGATGTAGATAGAGGTAGATGTAGATGTAGACAGAGGTAGAAGTAGACAGAGGTAGACAGATGTAGATGTAGACAGATGTAGATGTAGACAGATGTAGATGTAGACAGAGGTAGATGTAGACAGAGGTAGATGTAGACAGAGGTAGATGTAGACAGAGGTAGATGTAGACAGAGGTAGATGTAGACAGAGGTAGATGTAGACAGAGGTAGATGTAGACAGAGGTAGATGTAGACAGAGGTAGAAGTAGACAGAGGTAGATGTAGATGTAGATGTAGATAGATGTAGATGTAGATGTAGATAGAGGTAGATGTAGATAGAGGTAGATGTAGATAGAGGTAGACGTAGACGTAGATAGATGTAGATGTAGATAGAGGTAGATGTAGATAGATGTAGATGTAGATAGATGTAGATAGAGGTAGATGTAGATAGAGGTAGATGTAGATAGAGGTAGATGTAGATAGAGGTAGATGTAGATAGAGGTAGATGTAGATAGAGGTAGATGTAGATAGAGGTAGATGTAGATGTAGATAGAGGTAGATGTAGATGTAGATAAAGGTAGATGTAGATGTAGATAGAGGTAGATGTAGATGTAGATAGAGGTAGATGTAGATGTAGATAGAGGTAGATGTAGATGTAGATAGATGTAGATGTAGACAGAGGTAGAAGTAGACAGAGGTAGAAGTAGACAGAGGTAGATGTAGATAGAGGTAGATGTAGATATAGATAGATTCAGATGTGGACAGAGGTAGATGTAGACAGAGGTAGATGTAGACAGAGGTAGATGTAGACAGAGGTAGATGTAGACAGAGGTAGATGTAGACAGAGGTAGATGTAGACAGAGGTAGATGTAGACAGAGGTAGATGTAGACAGAGGTAGATGTAGACAGAGGTAGATGTAGACAGAGGTAGAAGTAGACAGAGGTAGAAGTAGACAGAGGTAGAAGTAGACAGAGGTAGAAGTAGACAGAGGTAGAAGTAGACAGAGGTAGAAGTAGACCGAGGTAGATGTAGACAGAGGTAGACAGAGGTAGACAGATGTAATGTAGATAGAGGTAGATGTAGAAGCAGACAGAGGTAGATGTAGAAACAGACAGAGGTAGATGTAGAAGCATACAGAGGTAGATGTAGACAGAGGTAGATGTAGACAGAGGTAGATGTAGACAGATGTAGATGTAGATGTAGGTAGATGTAGAAGCAGACAGAGGTAGATGTAGAAGCAGACAGAGGTAGATGTAGATGTAGACAGAGGTAGATGTAGACAGAGGTAGATGTAGACAGAGGTAGATGTAGACAGAGGTAGATGTAGACAGAGGTAGATGTGGACAGAGGTAGATGTGGACAGAGGTAGATGTGGACAGAGGTAGATGTGGACAGAGGTAGATGTGGACAGAGTTAGATGTAGACAGAGGTAGATGTAGACAGAGGTAGATGTAGAAATGTAGACAGAGGTAGATGTAGACAGAGGTAGATGTAGACAGAGGTAGAAGTAGACAGAGGCAGAAGTAGACAGAGGTAGAAGTAGACAGAGGTAGAAGTAGACAGCGGTAGAAGTAGACAGATGTAGATGTAGATAGAGGTAGATGTAGATGTAGATAGAGGTAGATGTAGATGTAGACAGAGGTAGATGTAGACAGAGGTAGATGTAGACAGAGGTAGATGTAGACAGAGGTAGATGTAGACAGAGGTAGATGTAGACAGAGGTAGATGTAGACAGAGGTAGAAGTAGACAGAGGTAGAAGTAGAGAGAGGTAGATGTAGACAGACGTAGAGGTAGACAGAGGTAGACAGAGGTAGAGGTAGACAGAGGTAGAGGTAGACAGAGGTAGAGGTAGACAGAGGTAGAGGTAGACAGAGGTAGAGGTAGACAGAGGTAGACAGAGGTAGAGGTAGACAGAGGTAGACAGAGGTAGAGGTAGACAGAGGTAGAGGTAGACAGAGGTAGACAGAGGTAGATGTAGACAGAGGTAGACGTAGACAGAGGTAGACGTAGACAGAGGTAGACGTAGACAGAGGTAGATGTAGACAGAGGTAGACGTAGACAGAGGTAGACGTAGACAGAGGTAGACGTAGACAGAGGTAGACGTAGACAGAGGTAGACGTAGACAGAGGTAGACGTAGACAGAGGTAGAAGTAGACAGAGGTAGAAGTAGACAGTAGTAGAAGTAGACAGATGTAGAAGTAGACAGATGTAGAAGTAGACAGATGTAGAAGTAGACAGAGGTAGAAGTAGACAGAGGTATAAGTAGACAGAGGTAGATGTAGATCTAGACAGAGGTAGATGTAGACAGAGGTAGATGTAGACAGAGGTAGATGTAGACAGAGGTAGATGTAGACAGAGGTAGATGTAGACAGAGGTAGATGTAGACAGAGGTAGATGTAGACAGAGGTAGAAGTAGACAGAGGTAGATGTAGATGTAGATGTAGATAGATGTAGATGTAGATGTAGATGTAGATAGAGGTAGATGTAGATAGAGGTAGATGTAGATAGATGTAGATGTAGATAGAGGTAGATGTAGATAGATGTAGATGTAGATAGAGGTAGATGTAGATAGATGTAGATAGAGGTAGATAGAGGTAGATGTAGATAGAGGTAGATGTAGACAGAGGTATAAGTAGACAGAGGTAGATGTAGATCTAGACAGATGTAGATGTAGACAGAGGTATAAGTAGACAGAGGTAGATGTAGACCGAGGTAGAAGTAGACCGAGGTAGATGTAGACCGAGGTAGATGTAGACAGAGGTAGATGTAGATAGAGGTAGATGTAGATGTAGATGTAGATAGAGGTAGATGTAGATGTAGATAGATTTAGATGTAGACAGAGGTAGAAGTAGACAGAGGTAGATGTAGACAGAGGTAGATGTAGATAGAGGTAGATGTAGATATAGATAGATGTAGATGTGGACAGAGGTAGATGTGGACAGAGGTAGATGTAGACAGAGGTAGATGTAGACAGAGGTAGATGTAGACAGAGGTAGATGTAGACAGAGGTAGATGTAGACAGAGGTAGATGTAGACAGAGGTAGATGTAGACAGAGGTAGATGTAGACAGAGGTAGATGTAGACAGGGGTAGATGTCGACAGAGGTAGATGTAGACAGAGGTAGATGTAGACAGAGGTAGATGTAGACAGAGGTAGATGTAGACAGAGGTAGATGTGGACAGAGGTAGATGTGGACAGAGGTAGATGTGGACAGAGTTAGATGTAGACAGAGGTAGATGTAGACAGAGGTAGATGTAGATAGATGTAGAAGTAGACAGAGGTAGAAGTAGACAGATGTAGATGTAGACAGATGTAGATGTAGACAGATGTAGACAGATGTAGATGTAGACAGAGGTAGATGTAGACAGAGGTAGATGTAGACAGAGGTAGATGTAGACAGAGGTAGATGTAGACAGAGGTAGAAGTAGACAGAGGTAGAAGTAGACAGAGGTAGAAGTAGACAGAGGTAGACAGATGTAGATGTAGACAGATGTAGATGTAGACAGAGGTAGATGTAGATAGAGGTAGATGTAGGTAGAGGTAGATGTAGATAGATGTAGATGTAGATAGATGTAGATGTAGACAGAGGTAGATGTAGACAGAGGTAGATGTAGACAGAGGTAGATGTAGACAGAGGTAGATGTAGACAGAGGTAGATGTAGACAGAGGTAGATGTAGACAGAGGTAGATGTAGACAGAGGTAGATGTAGACAGAGGTAGATGTAGACAGAGGTAGAAGTAGACAGAGGTAGATGTAGATGTAGATGTACATAGATGTAGATGTAGATGTAGATGTAGATGTAGATGTAGATGTAGATGTAGATGTAGATAGAGGTAGATGTAGATAGATGTAGATGTAGATAGAGGTAGATGTAGATAGATGTAGATGTAGATAGAGGTAGATGTAGATAGATGTAGATGTAGATAGAGGTAGATGTAGATAGATGTAGATGTAGATAGAGGTAGATGTAGATAGATGTAGATAGAGGTAGATGTAGACAGAGGTAGATGTAGATAGAGGTAGAGGTAGATTTAGATGTAGATGTAGATGTAGATAGAGGTAGATGTAGATGTAGATGTAGATAGAGGTAGATGTAGATGTAGATGTAGATAGATGTAGATGTAGACAGAGGTAGAAGTAGACAGAGGTAGATGTAGATAGAGGTAGATGTAGATATAGATAGATGTAGATGTGGACAGAGGTAGCTGTAGACAGAGGTAGATGTAGACAGAGGTAGATGTAGACAGAGGTAGATGTAGACAGAGGTAGATGTAGACAGAGGTAGATGTAGACAGAGGTAGATGTAGACAGAGGTAGAAGTAGACCGAGGTAGATGTAGACAGAGGTAGACAGAGGTAGAAAGATGTAATGTAGATAGAGGTAGATGTAGAAGCAGACATAGGTAGATGTAGAAGCAGACAGAGGTAGATGTAGAAGCATATAGAGGTAGATGTAGACAGAGGTAGATGTAGACAGAGGTAGATGTAGACAGATGTAGATGTAGATGTAGGTAGATGTAGAAGCAGACAGAGGTAGATGTAGAAGCAGACAGAGGTAGATGTAGATGTAGACAGAGGTAGATGTAGACAGAGGTAGATGTAGACAGAGGTAGATGTAGACAGAGGTAGATGTAGACAGAGGTAGATGTGGACAGAGGTAGATGTGGACAGAGGTAGATGTGGACAGAGTTAGATGTGGACAGAGGTAGATGTAGACAGAGGTAGATGTAGACAGAGGTAGATGTAGACAGAGGTAGATGTAGACAGAGGTAGATGTAGACAGAGGTAGATGTAGACAGAGGTAGATGTAGACAGAGGTAGATGTAGACAGAGGTAGATGTAGATAGAGGTAGATGTAGATGTAGATGTAGATAGAGGTAGATGTAGATGTAGATAGAGGTAGCTGTAGATGTAGATAGAGGTAGATGTAGATAGAGGTAGATGTAGATAGAGGTAGATGTAGATAGAGGTAGATGTAGATAGAGGTAGATGTAGATAGAGGTAGATGTAGATGTAGATAGAGGTAGATGTAGATGTAGATGTAGTTAGAGGGTAGATGTAGATGTAGATAGAGGTAGATGTAGATGTAGATAAAGGTAGATGTAGATGTAGATAGAGGTAGATGTAGATAGATGTAGATGTAGACAGAGGTAGAAGTAGACAGAGGTAGATGTAGATAGAGGTAGATGTAGATATAGATAGATGTAGATGTGGACAGAGGTAGATGTAGACAGAGGTAGATGTAGACAGAGGTAGATGTAGATGTAGACAGAGGTAGATGTAGACAGAGGTAGATGTAGACTGAGGTAGATGTAGACAGAGGTAGATGTAGACAGAGGTAGATGTAGACAGAGGTAGATGTAGACAGAGGTAGATGTAGATAGAGGTAGATGTAGATGTAGATAGAGGTAGATGTAGATGTAGATAGAGGTAGCTGTAGACTGAGGTAGATGTTTACAGAGGTAGATGTAGACAGAGGTAGATGTAGATAGAGGTAGATGTAGACAGAGGTAGATGTAGACAGAGGTAGATGTAGACAGAGGTAGATGTAGACAGAGGTAGATGTAGACAGAGGTAGATGTAGACAGAGGTAGATGTAGACAGAGGTAGAAGTAGACAGAGGTAGATGTAGATGTAGATGTACATAGATGTAGATGTAGATGTAGATAGAGGTAGATGTAGATAGAGGTAGATGTAGATAGATGTAGATGTAGATAGAGGTAGATGTAGATAGATGTAGATGTAGATAGAGGTAGATGTAGATAGATGTAGATGTAGATAGAGGTAGATGTAGATAGATGTAGATAGAGGTAGATGTAGACAGAGGTAGATGTAGATAGAGGTAGAGGTAGATTTAGATGTAGATGTAGATGTAGATAGAGGTAGATGTAGATGTAGATAGAGGTAGATGTAGATGTAGATGTAGATAGATGTAGATGTAGACAGAGGTAGAAGTAGACAGAGGTAGATGTAGATAGAGGTAGATGTAGATATAGATAGATGTAGATGTGGACAGAGGTAGATGTAGACAGAGGTAGATGTAGACAGAGGTAGATGTAGACAGAGGTAGATGTAGACAGAGGTAGATGTAGACAGAGGTAGATGTAGACAGAGGTAGAAGTAGACAGAGGTAGAAGTAGACCGAGGTAGATGTAGACAGAGGTAGACAGAGGTAGAAAGATGTAATGTAGATAGAGGTAGATGTAGAAGCAGACATAGGTAGATGTAGAAGCAGACAGAGGTAGATGTAGAAGCATATAGAGGTAGATGTAGACAGAGGTAGATGTAGACAGAGGTAGATGTAGACAGATGTAGATGTAGATGTAGGTAGATGTAGAAGCAGACAGAGGTAGATGTAGAAGCAGACAGAGGTAGATGTAGATGTAGACAGAGGTAGATATAGACAGAGGTAGATGTAGACAGAGGTAGATGTAGACAGAGGTAGATGTAGACAGAGGTAGATGTAGACAGAGGTAGATGTGGACAGAGGTAGATGTGGACAGAGGTAGATGTGGACAGAGTTAGATGTGGACAGAGTTAGATGTAGACAGAGGTAGATGTAGACAGAGGTAGATGTAGACAGAGGTAGATGTAGACAGAGGTAGATGTAGACAGAGGTAGATGTAGACAGAGGTAGATGTAGACAGAGGTAGATGTAGATAGAGGTAGATGTAGATGTAGATGTAGATGTAGATAGAGGTAGATGTAGATGTAGATAGAGGTAGCTGTAGATGTAGATAGAGGTAGATGTAGATAGAGGTAGATGTAGATGTAGATAGAGGTAGATGTAGATAGAGGTAGATGTAGATGTAGATGTAGATAGAGGTAGATGTAGATGTAGATAGAGGGTAGATGTAGATGTAGATAGAGGTAGATGTAGATGTAGATAAAGGTAGATGTAGATAGAGGTAGATGTAGATGTAGATAGATGTAGATGTAGACAGAGGTAGAAGTAGACAGAGGTAGATGTAGATAGAGGTAGATGTAGATATAGATAGATGTAGATGTGGACAGAGGTAGATGTAGACAGAGGTAGATGTAGACAGAGGTAGATGTAGACAGAGGTAGATGTAGACAGAGGTAGATGTAGACAGAGGTAGATGTAGACTGAGGTAGATGTAGACAGGGGTAGATGTAGACAGAGGTAGATGTAGACAGAGGTAGATGTAGACAGAGGTAGATGTAGACAGAGGTAGATGTAGACAGAGGTAGATGTAGACAGAGGTAGATGTAGACTGAGGTAGATGTAGACTGAGGTAGATGTAGACAGAGGTAGATGTAGACAGAGGTAGATGTAGACAGAGGTAGATGTAGACAGAGGTAGATGTAGATAGAGGTAGATGTAGATGTAGATAGAGGTAGATGTAGATGTAGATAGAGGTAGCTGTAGGTGTAGATAGAGGTAGGTGTAGATAGAGGTAGATGTAGATAGAGGTAGATGTAGATAGAGGTAGATGTAGATAGAGGTAGATGTAGATGTAGATGTAGATAGAGGTAGATGTAGATGTAGATAGAGGTAATAGAGGTAGATGTAGATGTAGATAGAGGTAGATGTAGATGTAGATAGATGTAGATGTAGACAGAGGTAGAAGTAGACAGAGGTAGATGTAGATAGAGGTAGATGTAGACAGAGGTAGATGTAGACAGATGTAGATGTAGACAGAGGTAGATGTAGACAGAGGTAGACAGATGTAGATGTAGATGTAGACGTAGACAGAGGTAGAAGTAGACAGAGGTAGAAGTAGACAGAGGTAGAAGTAGACAGAGGTAGAAATAGACAGAGGTAGAAGTAGACAGAGGTAGAAGTAGACAGAGGTAGAAGTAGACAGAGGTAGAAGTAGACCGAGGTAGAAGTAGACCGAGGTAGATGTAGACAGAGGTAGATGTAGACAGAGGTAGATGTAGACAGAGGTAGACAGATGTAGATGTAGACGTAGACAGAGGTAGAAGTAGACAGAGGTAGATGTAGACAGAGGTAGAAGTAGACAGAGGTAGAAGTAGACAGAGGTAGAAGTAGACAGAGGTAGAAGTAGACCGAGGTAGATGTAGACTGAGGTAGATGTAGACCGAGGTAGATGTAGACAGAGGTAGATGTAGAGGTAGATGTAGATAGAGGTAGATGTAGATGTAGATAGAGATGTAGATAGAGGTACATGTAGATGTAGATAGAGGTAGATGTAGACAGAGGTAGATGTAGACAGAGGTAGATGTAGACAGAGGTAGATGTAGACAGAGGTAGATGTAGACAGAGGTAGATGTAGACAGAGGTAGATGTAGACAGAGGTAGATGTAGACAGAGGTAGAAGTAGACAGAGGTAGAAGTAGACAGAGGTAGAAGTAGACAGAGGTAGAAGTAGACAGAGGTAGAAGTAGACAGAGGTAGAAGTAGACAGAGGTAGAAGTAGACAGAGGTAGAAGTAGACCGAGGTAGAAGTAGACCGAGGTAGATGTAGACAGAGGTAGATGTAGATAGAGGTAGATGTAGATGTAGATGTAGATAGAGGTAGATGTAGATAGAGGTAGATGTAGATGTAGATAGAGGTAGATGTAGATGTAGATAGAGGTAGCTGTAGACTGAGGTAGATGTAGACAGAGGTAGATGTAGACAGAGGTAGATGTAGACAGAGGTAGATGTAGACAGAGGTAGATGTAGACAGAGGTAGATGTAGACAGAGGTAGATGTAGACAGAGGTAGATGTAGACAGAGGTAGATGTAGACAGAGGTAGATGTAGACAGAGGTAGATGTAGACAGAGGTAGAAGTAGACAGAGGTAGAAGTAGACAGAGGTAGAAGTAGACAGAGGTAGAAGTAGACAGAGGTAGAAGTAGACAGAGGTAGAAGTAGACAGAGGTAGAAGTAGACAGAGGTAGAAGTAGACCGAGGTAGAAGTAGACCGAGGTAGATGTAGACAGAGGTAGATGTAGATAGAGGTAGATGTAGATGTAGATGTAGATAGAGGTAGATGTAGATAGAGGTAGATGTAGATGTAGATAGAGGTAGATGTAGATGTAGATAGAGGTAGATGTAGATAGAGGTAGATGTAGATAGAGGTAGATGTAGATAGAGGTAGATGTAGATAGAGGTAGATGTAGACAGAGGTAGATGTAGACAGAGGTAGATGTAGATAGATGTAGATGTAGACAGAGGTAGATGTAGATGTAGACAGAGGTAGATGTAGATGTAGATAGAGGTAGATGTAGATAGAGGTAGATGTAGATAGAGGTAGATGTAGATAGAGGTAGATGTAGACAGAGGTAGATGTAGACAGAGGTAGATGTAGATAGATGTAGATGTAGACAGAGGTAGATGTAGATGTAGACAGAGGTAGATGTAGATGTAGATAGAGGTAGATGTAGATGTAGACAGAGGTAGATGTAGACAGAGGTAGATGTAGACAGAGGTAGAAGTAGACAGAGGTAGAAGTAGACAGAGGTAGAAGTAGACAGAGGTAGAAGTAGACAGAGGTAGAAGTAGACAGAGGTAGAAGTAGACAGAGGTAGAAGTAGACAGAGGTAGAAGTAGACAGCGGTAGAAGTAGACAGATGTAGATGTAGATGTAGATAGAGGTAGATGTAGATGTAGACAGAGGTAGATGTAGACAGAGGTAGATGTAGACAGAGGTAGATGTAGACAGAGGTAGATGTAGACAGAGGTAGATGTAGACAGAGGTAGATGTAGACAGAGGTAGATGTGGACAGAGGTAGATGTAGACAGAGGTAGATGTAGACAGAGGTAGATGTAGATGTAGATAGATGTAGAAGTAGACAGAGGTAGAAGTAGACAGATGTAGATGTAGACAGATGTAGATGTAGACAGATGTAGATGTAGACAGATGTAGATGTAGACAGATGTAGATGTAGACAGAGGTAGATGTAGACAGAGGTAGATGTAGACAGAGGTAGATGTAGACAGAGGTAGAAGTAGACAGAGGTAGAAGTAGACAGAGGTAGACAGATGTAGATGTAGACAGATGTAGATGTAGACAGATGTAGATGTAGATAGAGGTAGATGTAGATAGAGGTAGATGTAGGTAGAGGTAGATGTAGATAGATGTAGATGTAGATAGATGTAGATGTAGACAGAGGTAGATGTAGACAGAGGTAGATGTAGACAGAGGTAGATGTAGACAGAGGTAGATGTAGACAGAGGTAGATGTAGACAGAGGTAGATGTAGACAGAGGTAGAAGTAGACAGAGGTAGATGTAGATGTAGATGTAGATAGATGTAGATGTAGATGTAGATAGAAGTAGATAGAGGTAGATGTAGATGTAGATAGATGTAGATGTAGATAGAGGTAGATGTAGATAGATGTAGATGTAGATAGAGGTAGATGTAGATATATGTAGATAGAGGTAGATAGAGGTAGAGGTAGATAGAGGTAGATGTAGACAGAGGTAGATGTAGACAGAGGTAGATGTAGACAGAGGTAGATGTAGACAGAGGTAGATGTAGACAGAGGTAGAAGTAGACAGAGGTAGAAGTAGACAGAGGTAGACAGAGGTAGATGTAGACAGAGGTAGATGTAGACAGAGGTAGATGTAGACAGAGGTAGATGTAGACAGAGGTAGATGTAGACAGAGGTAGATGTAGACAGAGGTAGATGTAGACAGAGGTAGATGTAGACAGAGGTAGATGTAGACAGAGGTAGATGTAGACAGAGGTAGATGTGGACAGAGGTAGATGTGGACAGAGGTAGATGTGGACAGAGGTAGATGTGGACAGAGGTAGATGGAGACAGAGGTAGATGTAGATAGAGGTAGATGTAGATGTAGATAGAGGTAGATGTAGATGTAGATAGAGGTAGATGTAGATGTAGATAGATGTAGATGTAGACAGAGGTAGAAGTAGACAGAGGTAGATGTAGATAGAGGTAGATGTAGACAGAGGTAGATGTAGACAGAGGTAGATGTAGACAGATGTAGATGTAGACAGAGGTAGATGTAGACAGAGGTAGACAGATGTAGATGTAGATGTAGACGTAGACAGAGGTAGAAGTAGACAGAGGTAGAAGTAGACAGAGGTAGAAGTAGACAGAGGTAGAAGTAGACAGAGGTAGAAGTAGACAGAGGTAGAAGTAGACCGAGGTAGAAGTAGACAGAGGTAGATGTAGACAGAGGTAGATGTAGACAGAGGTAGATGTAGACAGAGGTAGACAGATGTAGATGTAGACGTAGACAGAGGTAGAAGTAGACAGAGGTAGAAGTAGACAGAGGTAGAAGTAGACAGAGGTAGAAGCAGACAGAGGTAGAAGTAGACCGAGGTAGATGTAGAATGAGGTAGATGTAGACCGAGGTAGATGTAGACAGAGGTAGATGTAGAGGTAGATGTAGATAGAGGTAGATGTAGATGTAGATAGAGATGTAGATAGAGGTACATGTAGATGTAGATAGAGGTAGATGTAGACAGAGGTAGATGTAGACAGAGGTAGATGTAGACAGAGGTAGAAGTAGACAGAGGTAGATGTAGACAGAGGTAGAAGTAGACAGAGGTAGAAGTAGACAGAGGTAGAAGTAGACAGAGGTAGAAGTAGACAGAGGTAGAAGTAGACAGAGGTAGAAGTAGACAGAGGTAGAAGTAGACAGAGGTAGAAGTAGACCGAGGTAGAAGTAGACCGAGGTAGATGTAGACAGAGGTAGATGTAGATAGAGGTAGATGTAGATGTAGATGTAGATAGAGGTAGATGTAGATAGAGGTAGATGTAGATGTAGATAGAGGTAGATGTAGATGTAGATAGAGGTAGATGTAGATAGAGGTAGATGTAGATAGAGGTAGATGTAGATAGAGGTAGATGTAGACAGAGGTAGATGTAGACAGAGGTAGATGTAGACAGAGGTAGATGTGGACAGAGGTAGATGTGGACAGAGGTAGATGTGGACAGAGGTAGATGTGGACAGAGTTAGATGTGGACAGAGGTAGATGGAGACAGAGGTAGATGTAGATAGAGGTAGATGTAGATGTAGATAGAGGTAGATGTAGATGTAGATAGAGGTAGATGTAGATGTAGATAGATGTAGATGTAGACAGAGGTAGAAGTAGACAGAGGTAGATGTAGATAGAGGTAGATGTAGACAGAGGTAGATGTAGACAGAGGTAGATGTAGACAGATGTAGATGTAGACAGAGGTAGATGTAGACAGAGGTAGACAGATGTAGATGTAGATGTAGACGTAGACAGAGGTAGAAGTAGACAGAGGTAGAAGTAGACAGAGGTAGAAGTAGACAGAGGTAGAAGTAGACAGAGGTAGAAGTAGACCGAGGTAGAAGTAGACAGAGGTAGATGTAGACAGAGGTAGATGTAGACAGAGGTAGATGTAGACAGAGGTAGACAGATGTAGATGTAGACGTAGACAGAGGTAGAAGTAGACAGAGGTAGAAGTAGACAGAGGTAGAAGTAGACAGAGGTAGAAGCAGACAGAGGTAGAAGTAGACCGAGGTAGATGTAGAATGAGGTAGATGTAGACCGAGGTAGATGTAGACAGAGGTAGATGTAGAGGTAGATGTAGATAGAGGTAGATGTAGATGTAGATAGAGATGTAGATAGAGGTACATGTAGATGTAGATAGAGGTAGATGTAGACAGAGGTAGATGTAGACAGAGGTAGATGTAGACAGAGGTAGAAGTAGACAGAGGTAGATGTAGACAGAGGTAGAAGTAGACAGAGGTAGAAGTAGACAGAGGTAGAAGTAGACAGAGGTAGAAGTAGACAGAGGTAGAAGTAGACAGAGGTAGAAGTAGACAGAGGTAGAAGTAGACCGAGGTAGAAGTAGACCGAGGTAGATGTAGACAGAGGTAGATGTAGATAGAGGTAGATGTAGATGTAGATGTAGATAGAGGTAGATGTAGATAGAGGTAGATGTAGATGTAGATAGAGGTAGATGTAGATGTAGATAGAGGTAGATGTAGATAGAGGTAGATGTAGATAGAGGTAGATGTAGATAGAGGTAGATGTAGACAGAGGTAGATGTAGACAGAGGTAGATGTAGATAGATGTAGATGTAGACAGAGGTAGATGTAGATGTAGACAGAGGTAGATGTAGATGTAGATAGAGGTAGATGTAGATAGAGGTAGATGTAGATAGAGGTAGATGTAGATAGAGGTAGATGTAGACAGAGGTAGATGTAGACAGAGGTAGATGTAGATAGATGTAGATGTAGACAGAGGTAGATGTAGATGTAGACAGAGGTAGATGTAGATGTAGATAGAGGTAGATGTAGATGTAGACAGAGGTAGATGTAGACAGAGGTAGATGTAGACAGAGGTAGAAGTAGACAGAGGTAGAAGTAGACAGAGGTAGAAGTAGACAGAGGTAGAAGTAGACAGAGGTAGAAGTAGACAGAGGTAGAAGTAGACAGAGGTAGAAGTAGACAGAGGTAGAAGTAGACAGCGGTAGAAGTAGACAGATGTAGATGTAGATGTAGATAGAGGTAGATGTAGATGTAGACAGAGGTAGATGTAGACAGAGGTAGATGTAGACAGAGGTAGATGTAGACAGAGGTAGATGTAGACAGAGGTAGATGTAGACAGAGGTAGATGTAGACAGAGGTAGATGTGGACAGAGGTAGATGTGGACAGAGTTAGATGTAGACAGAGGTAGATGTAGACAGAGGTAGATGTAGACAGAGGTAGATGTAGATGTAGATAGATGTAGAAGTAGACAGAGGTAGAAGTAGACAGATGTAGATGTAGACAGATGTAGATGTAGACAGATGTAGATGTAGACAGATGTAGATGTAGACAGATGTAGATGTAGACAGAGGTAGATGTAGACAGAGGTAGATGTAGACAGAGGTAGATGTAGACAGAGGTAGAAGTAGACAGAGGTAGAAGTAGACAGAGGTAGACAGATGTAGATGTAGACAGATGTAGATGTAGACAGATGTAGATGTAGACAGATGTAGATGTAGATAGAGGTAGATGTAGATAGAGGTAGATGTAGGTAGAGGTAGATGTAGATAGATGTAGATGTAGATAGATGTAGATGTAGACAGAGGTAGATGTAGACAGAGGTAGATGTAGACAGAGGTAGATGTAGACAGAGGTAGATGTAGACAGAGGTAGATGTAGACAGAGGTAGAAGTAGACAGAGGTAGATGTAGATGTAGATGTAGATAGATGTAGATGTAGATGTAGATAGAAGTAGATAGAGGTAGATGTAGATGTAGATAGATGTAGATGTAGATAGAGGTAGATGTAGATAGATGTAGATGTAGATAGAGGTAGATGTAGATAGATGTAGATAGAGGTAGATAGAGGTAGAGGTAGATAGAGGTAGATGTAGACAGAGGTAGATGTAGACAGAGGTAGATGTAGACAGAGGTAGATGTAGACAGAGGTAGATGTAGACAGAGGTAGAAGTAGACAGAGGTAGAAGTAGACAGAGGTAGACAGATGTAGATGTAGACAGAGGTAGATGTAGACAGAGGTAGATGTAGACAGAGGTAGATGTAGACAGAGGTAGATGTAGACAGAGGTAGATGTAGACAGAGGTAGATGTAGACAGAGGTAGATGTAGACAGAGGTAGATGTAGACAGAGGTAGATGTAGACAGAGGTAGATGTAGACAGAGGTAGATGTGGACAGAGGTAGATGTGGACAGAGGTAGATGTGGACAGAGGTAGATGTGGACAGAGGTAGATGTGGACAGAGGTAGATGTAGACAGAGGTAGATGTAGATAGAGGTAGATGTAGATGTAGATAGAGGTAGATGTAGATGTAGATAGATGTAGATGTAGACAGAGGTAGAAGTAGACAGAGGTAGATGTAGATAGAGGTAGATGTAGACAGAGGTAGATGTAGACAGAGGTAGATGTAGACAGATGTAGATGTAGACAGAGGTAGATGTAGACAGAGGTAGACAGATGTAGATGTAGATGTAGACGTAGACAGAGGTAGAAGTAGACAGAGGTAGAAGTAGACAGAGGTAGAAGTAGACAGAGGTAGAAGTAGACCGAGGTAGAAGTAGACAGAGGTAGATGTAGACAGAGGTAGATGTAGACAGAGGTAGATGTAGACAGAGGTAGACAGATGTAGATGTAGACGTAGACAGAGGTAGAAGTAGACAGAGGTAGAAGTAGACAGAGGTAGAAGTAGACAGAGGTAGAAGCAGACAGAGGTAGAAGTAGACCGAGGTAGATGTAGACTGAGGTAGATGTAGACCGAGGTAGATGTAGACAGAGGTAGATGTAGAGGTAGATGTAGATAGAGGTAGATGTAGATGTAGATAGAGATGTAGATAGAGGTACATGTAGATGTAGATAGAGGTAGATGTAGACAGAGGTAGATGTAGACAGAGGTAGATGTAGACAGAGGTAGATGTAGACAGAGGTAGATGTAGACAGAGTTAGATGTAGACAGAGGTAGATGTAGACAGAGGTAGATGTAGACAGAGGTAGAAGTAGACAGAGGTAGAAGTAGACAGAGGTAGAAGTAGACAGAGGTAGAAGTAGACAGAGGTAGAAGTAGACAGAGGTAGAAGTAGACAGAGGTAGAAGTAGACAGAGGTAGAAGTAGACAGAGGTAGAAGTAGACCGAGGTAGAAGTAGACCGAGGTAGATGTAGACAGAGGTAGATGTAGATAGAGGTAGATGTAGATGTAGATGTAGATAGAGGTAGATGTAGATAGAGGTAGATGTAGATGTAGATAGAGGTAGATGTAGATGTAGATAGAGGTAGATGTAGATAGAGGTAGATGTAGATAGAGGTAGATGTAGACAGAGGTAGATGTAGACAGAGGTAGATGTAGATAGATATAGATGTAGACAGAGGTAGATGTAGACAGAGGTAGATGTAGATGTAGATAGAGGTAGATGTAGATAGAGGTAGATGTAGACAGAGGTAGATGTAGATAGTAGACAGAGGTAGAAGTAGACAGAGGTAGACAGATGTAGATGTAGACAGATGTAGATGTAGACAGATGTAGATGTAGATAGAGGTAGATGTAGATAGAGGTAGATGTAGGTAGAGGTAGATGTAGATAGATGTAGATGTAGATAGATGTAGATGTAGACAGAGGTAGATGTAGACAGAGGTAGATGTAGACAGAGGTAGATGTAGACAGAGGTAGATGTAGACAGAGGTAGATGTAGACAGAGGTAGAAGTAGACAGAGGTAGATGTAGATGTAGATGTAGATAGATGTAGATGTAGATGTAGATAGAAGTAGATGTAGATAGAGGTAGATGTAGATGTAGATAGATGTAGATGTAGATAGAGGTAGATGTAGATAGATGTAGATGTAGATAGAGGTAGATGTAGATAGATGTAGATAGAGGTAGATAGAGGTAGATGTAGATAGAGGTAGATGTAGACAGAGGTAGATGTAGACAGAGGTAGATGTAGACAGAGGTAGATGTAGACAGAGGTAGAAGTAGACAGAGGTAGAAGTAGACAGAGGTAGACAGATGTAGATGTAGACAGAGGTAGATGTAGACAGAGGTAGATGTAGACAGAGGTAGATGTAGACAGATGTAGATGTAGACAGAGGTAGATGTAGACAGAGGTAGATGTAGACAGAGGTAGATGTAGACAGAGGTAAATGTAGACAGAGGTAGATGTAGACAGAGGTAGATGTAGACAGAGGTAGATGTAGACAGAGGTAGATGTAGACAGAGGTAGATGTAGACAGAGGTAGAAGTAGACAGAGGTAGAAGTAGACAGAGGTAGACAGAGGTAGATGTAGACTGAGGTAGATGTAGACAGAGGTAGATGTAGACAGAGGTAGATGTAGACAGAGGTAGATGTAGACAGAGGTAGATGTAGATAGAGGTAGATGTAGATGTAGATAGAGGTAGATGTAGATGTAGATAGAGGTAGCTGTAGGTGTAGATAGAGGTAGATGTAGATAGAGGTAGATGTAGATAGAGGTAGATGTAGATAGAGGTAGATGTAGATAGAGGTAGATGTAGATGTAGATGTAGATAGAGGTAGATGTAGATGTAGATAGAGGTAGATGTATATGTAGATAGAGGTAGATGTAGATGTAGATAGAGGTAGATGTAGATGTAGATAGATGTAGATGTAGACAGAGGTAGAAGTAGACAGAGGTAGATGTAGATAGAGGTAGATGTAGACAGAGGTAGATGTAGACAGATGTAGATGTAGACAGAGGTAGATGTAGACAGAGGTAGACAGATGTAGATGTAGATGTAGACGTAGACAGAGGTAGAAGTAGACAGAGGTAGAAGTAGACAGAGGTAGAAGTAGACAGAGGTAGAAGTAGACAGAGGTAGAAGTAGACCGAGGTAGAAGTAGACAGAGGTAGATGTAGACAGAGGTAGATGTAGACAGAGGTAGATGTAGACAGAGGTAGACAGATGTAGATGTAGACGTAGACAGAGGTAGAAGTAGACAGAGGTAGAAGTAGACAGAGGTAGAAGTAGACAGAGGTAGAAGCAGACAGAGGTAGAAGTAGACTGAGGTAGATGTAGACTGAGGTAGATGTAGACCGAGGTAGATGTAGACAGAGGTAGATGTAGAGGTAGATGTAGATAGAGGTAGATGTAGATGTAGATAGAGATGTAGATAGAGGTACATGTAGATGTAGATAGAGGTAGATGTAGACAGAGGTAGATGTAGACAGAGGTAGAAGTAGACAGAGGTAGAAGTAGACAGAGGTAGAAGTAGACAGAGGTAGAAGTAGACAGAGGTAGAAGTAGACAGAGGTAGAAGTAGACAGAGGTAGAAGTAGACAGAGGTAGAAGTAGACCGAGGTAGAAGTAGACCGAGGTAGATGTAGACAGAGGTAGATGTAGATAGAGGTAGATGTAGATGTAGATGTAGATAGAGGTAGATGTAGATAGAGGTAGATATAGATGTAGATAGAGGTAGATGTAGATGTAGATAGAGGTAGATGTAGATAGAGGTAGATGTAGATAGAGGTAGATGTAGACAGAGGTAGATGTAGACAGAGGTAGATGTAGATAGATATAGATGTAGACAGAGGTAGATGTAGATGTAGACAGAGGTAGATGTAGATGTAGATAGAGGTAGATGTAGATGTAGATAGAGGTAGATGTAGACAGAGGTAGATGTAGACAGAGGTAGATGTAGACAGAGGTAGAAGTAGACAGAGGTAGAAGTAGACAGAGGTAGAAGTAGACAGAGGTAGAAGTAGACAGAGGTAGAAGTAGACAGAGGTAGAAGTAGACAGAGGTAGAAGTAGACAGAGGTAGAAGTAGACAGCGGTAGAAGTAGACAGATGTAGATGTAGATGTAGATAGAGGTAGATGTAGATGTAGACAGAGGTAGATGTAGACAGAGGTAGATGTAGACAGAGGTAGATGTAGATAGAGGTAGATGTAGACAGAGGTAGATGTAGACAGAGGTAGATGTGGACAGAGGTAGATGTGGACAGAGGTAGATGTGGACAGAGGTAGATGTAGACAGAGGTAGATGTAGACAGAGGTAGATGTAGACAGAGGTAGATGTAGACAGAGGTAGATGTAGACAGAGGTAGATGTAGACAGAGGTAGAAGTAGACAGAGGTAGATGTAGATGTAGATGTAGATAGATGTAGATGTAGATGTAGATGTAGATAGAGGTAGATGTAGATAGAGGTAGATGTAGATAGATGTAGATGTAGATAGAGGTAGATGTAGATAGATGTAGATGTAGATAGAGGTAGATGTAGATAGATGTAGATAGAGGTAGATAGAGGTAGATGTAGATAGAGGTAGATGTAGACAGAGGTAGATGTAGATGTAGATAGATGTTGAAGTAGACAGAGGTAGAAGTAGACAGATGTAGATGTAGACAGATGTAGATGTAGACAGATGTAGATGTAGACAGATGTAGATGTAGACAGATGTAGATGTAGACAGAGGTAGATGTAGACAGAGGTAGATGTAGACAGAGGTAGATGTAGACAGAGGTAGAAGTAGACAGAGGTAGAAGTAGAAGTAGACAGAGGTAGACAGATGTAGATGTAGACAGATGTAGATGTAGACAGATGTAGATGTAGATAGAGGTAGATGTAGATAGAGGTAGATGTAGGTAGAGGTAGATGTAGATAGATGTAGATGTAGATAGATGTAGATGTAGACAGAGGTAGATGTAGACAGAGGTAGATGTAGACAGAGGTAGATGTAGACAGAGGTAGATGTAGACAGAGGTAGATGTAGACAGAGGTAGATGTAGACAGAGGTAGATGTAGACAGAGGTAGATGTAGACAGAGGTAGATGTAGACAGAGGTAGATGTAGACAGAGGTAGAAGTAGACAGAGGTAGATGTAGATGTAGATGTAGATAGATGTAGATGTAGATGTAGATGTAGATAGAGGTAGATGTAGATAGAGGTAGATGTAGATAGATGTAGATGTAGATAGAGGTAGATGTAGATAGATGTAGATGTAGATAGAGGTAGATGTAGATAGATGTAGATAGAGGTAGATAGAGGTAGATGTAGATAGAGGTAGATGTAGACAGAGGTAGATGTAGACAGAGGTAGATGTAGACAGAGGTAGATGTAGACAGAGGTAGATGTAGACAGAGGTAGAAGTAGACAGAGGTAGAAGTAGACAGAGGTAGACAGATGTAGATGTAGACAGAGGTAGATGTAGACAGAGGTAGATGTAGACAGATGTAGATGTAGACAGAGGTAGATGTAGACAGAGGTAGATGTAGACAGAGGTAGATGTAGACAGAGGTAGATGTAGACAGAGGTAGATGTAGACAGAGGTAGATGTAGACAGAGGTAGATGTAGACAGAGGTAGAAGTAGACAGAGGTAGAAGTAGACAGAGGTAGACAGAGGTAGATGTAGACAGAGGTAGATGTAGACAGAGGTAGATGTAGACAGAGGTAGATGTAGACAGAGGTAGATGTAGACAGAGGTAGATGTAGACAGAGGTAGATGTAGACAGAGGTAGATGTAGACAGAGGTAGATGTAGATGTAGATGTAGATAGATGTAGATGTAGATAGAGGTAGATGTAGATAGAGGTAGATGTAGATAGATGTAGATGTAGATAGAGGTAGATGTAGATAGATGTAGATGTAGATAGAGGTAGATGTAGATAGATGTAGATGTAGATAGATGTAGATAGAGGTAGATGTAGATAGAGGTAGATTTAGATAGAGGTAGATGTAGATGTAGATAGAGGTAGATGTAGATAGAGGTAGATGTAGATAGAGGTAGATGTAGATAGAGGTAGATGTAGATAGAGGTAGATGTAGATAGAGGTAGATGTAGATGTAGATAGAGGTAGATGTAGATGTAGATAGAGGTAGATGTAGATGTAGATAGAGGTAGATGTAGATGTAGATAGATGTAGATGTAGACAGAGGTAGAAGTAGACAGAGGTAGAAGTAGACAGAGGTAGATGTAGATAGAGGTAGATGTAGATAGAGGTAGATGTAGATGTAGACAGAGGTAGATGTAGATAGAGGTAGATGTAGATAGATGTAGATGTAGATGTAGATAGATGTAGATGTAGATAGATGTAGATGTAGATGTAGATAGATGTAGATGTAGACAGAGGTAGATGTAGACAGAGGTAGATGTAGAAGCAGATAAAGGTAGATGTAGATGTAGATAGAGGTAGATGTAGAAAGAGGTAGATGTAGATGGAGGTAGATGTAGATGGAGGTAGATGTAGATGTAGATAGAGGTAGATGTAGATGTAGACAGAGGTAGAAGTAGACAGAGGTAGACAGATGTAGATGTAGACAGATGTAGATGTAGACAGAGGTAGATGTAGACAGAGGTAGATGTAGACAGAGGTAGATGTAGACAGAGGTAGATGTAGACAGAGGTAGATGTAGACAGAGGTAGAAGTAGACAGAGGTAGAAGTAGACAGAGGTAGAAGTAGACAGAGGTAGAAGTAGACCGAGGTAGATGTAGACAGAGGTAGACAGAGGTAGAAAGATGTAATGTAGATAGAGGTAGATGTAGAAGCAGACATAGGTAGATGTAGAAGCAGACAGAGGTAGATGTAGAAGCATACAGAGGTAGATGTAGACAGAGGTAGATGTAGACAGAGGTAGATGTAGACAGATGTAGATGTAGATGTAGGTAGATGTAGAAGCAGACAGAGGTAGATATAGAAGCAGACAGAGGTAGATGTAGATGTAGACAGAGGTAGATGTAGACAGAGGTAGATGTAGACAGAGGTAGATGTAGACAGAGGTAGATGTAGACAGAGGTAGATGTAGACAGAGGTAGATGTGGACAGAGGTAGATGTGGACAGAGGTAGATGTTGACAGAGGTAGATGTGGACAGAGTTAGATGTGGACAGAGTTAGATGTGGACAGAGTTAGATGTAGACAGAGTTAGATGTAGACAGAGGTAGATGTAGACAGAGGTAGATGTAGACAGAGGTAGATGTAGACAGAGGTAGATGTAGACAGAGGTAGATGTAGACAGAGGTAGATGTAGACAGAGGTAGATGTAGACAGAGGTAGATGTAGACAGAGGTAGATGTAGACAGAGGTAGATGTAGATAGAGGTAGATGTAGATGTAGATAGAGGTAGATGTAGATGTAGATAGAGGTAGCTGTAGATGTAGATAGAGGTAGATGTAGATAGAGGTAGATGTAGATAGAGGTAGATGTAGATAGAGGTAGATGTAGATGTAGATGTAGATAGAGGTAGATGTAGATGTAGATGTAGATAGAGGTAGATGTAGATGTAGATGTAGATAGAGGTAGATGTAGATGTAGATAGAGGTAGATGTAGATGTAGATAAAGGTAGATGTAGATGTAGATAGAGGTAGATGTAGATGTAGATAGATGTAGATGTAGACAGAGGTAGAAGTAGACAGAGGTAGAAGTAGACAGAGGTAGATGTAGATAGAGGTAGATGTAGACAGAGGTAGATGTAGACAGAGGTAGATGTAGACAGAGGTAGATGTAGACAGAGGTAGATGTAGACAGAGGTAGATGTAGACAGAGGTAGATGTAGACAGAGGTAGATGTAGATAGAGGTAGATGTAGATGTAGATGTAGATAGAGGTAGATGTAGATGTAGATAGAGGTAGCTGTAGATGTAGATAGAGGTAGATGTAGATAGAGGTAGATGTAGATAGAGGTAGATGTAGATGTAGATGTAGATAGAGGTAGATGTAGATGTAGATGTAGATGTAGATAGAGGTAGATGTAGATGTAGATAGAGGTAGATGTAGATAAAGGTAGATGTAGATGTAGATAGAGGTAGATGTAGATGTAGATAGATGTAGATGTAGACAGAGGTAGAAGTAGACAGAGGTAGATGTAGATAGAGGTAGATGTAGATATAGATAGATGTAGATGTGGACAGAGGTAGATGTAGACAGAGGTAGATGTAGACAGAGGTAGATGTAGACAGAGGTAGATGTAGACAGAGGTAGATGTAGACAGAGGTAGATGTAGACTGAGGTAGATGTAGACAGAGGTAGATGTAGACAGAGGTAGATGTAGACAGAGGTAGATGTAGACAGAGGTAGATGTAGATAGAGGTAGATGTAGATGTAGATAGAGGTAGATGTAGATGTAGATAGAGGTAGCTGTAGGTGTAGATAGAGGTAGATGTAGATAGAGGTAGATGTAGATAGAGGTAGATGTAGATAGAGGTAGATGTAGATAGAGGTAGATGTAGATAGAGGTAGATGTAGATAGAGGTAGATGTAGATGTAGATGTAGATGTAGATGTAGATAGAGGTAGATGTAGATGTAGATAGAGGTAGATGTAGATGTAGATAGAGGTAGATGTAGATGTAGATAGATGTAGATGTAGACAGAGGTAGAAGTAGACAGAGGTAGATGTAGATAGAGGTAGATGTAGACAGAGGTAGATGTAGACAGATGTAGATGTAGACAGAGGTAGATGTAGACAGAGGTAGACAGATGTAGATGTAGACGTAGACAGAGGTAGAAGTAGACAGAGGTAGAAGTAGACAGAGGTAGACAGAGGTAGATGTAGACAGAGGTAGATGTAGACAGAGGTAGATGTAGACAGAGGTAGATGTAGACAGAGGTAGATGTAGACAGAGGTAGATGTAGACAGAGGTAGATGTAGACAGAGGTAGATGTAGACAGAGGTAGATGTAGATGTAGATGTAGATAGATGTAGATGTAGATAGAGGTAGATGTAGATAGAGGTAGATGTAGATAGATGTAGATGTAGATAGAGGTAGATGTAGATAGATGTAGATGTAGATAGAGGTAGATGTAGATAGATGTAGATGTAGATAGATGTAGATAGAGGTAGATGTAGATAGAGGTAGATTTAGATAGAGGTAGATGTAGATGTAGATAGAGGTAGATGTAGATAGAGGTAGATGTAGATAGAGGTAGATGTAGATAGAGGTAGATGTAGATAGAGGTAGATGTAGATAGAGGTAGATGTAGATGTAGATAGAGGTAGATGTAGATGTAGATAGAGGTAGATGTAGATGTAGATAGAGGTAGATGTAGATGTAGATAGATGTAGATGTAGACAGAGGTAGAAGTAGACAGAGGTAGAAGTAGACAGAGGTAGATGTAGATAGAGGTAGATGTAGATAGAGGTAGATGTAGATGTAGACAGAGGTAGATGTAGATAGAGGTAGATGTAGATAGATGTAGATGTAGATGTAGATAGATGTAGATGTAGATAGATGTAGATGTAGATGTAGATAGATGTAGATGTAGACAGAGGTAGATGTAGACAGAGGTAGATGTAGAAGCAGATAAAGGTAGATGTAGATGTAGATAGAGGTAGATGTAGAAAGAGGTAGATGTAGATGGAGGTAGATGTAGATGGAGGTAGATGTAGATGTAGATAGAGGTAGATGTAGATGTAGACAGAGGTAGAAGTAGACAGAGGTAGACAGATGTAGATGTAGACAGATGTAGATGTAGACAGAGGTAGATGTAGACAGAGGTAGATGTAGACAGAGGTAGATGTAGACAGAGGTAGATGTAGACAGAGGTAGATGTAGACAGAGGTAGAAGTAGACAGAGGTAGAAGTAGACAGAGGTAGAAGTAGACAGAGGTAGAAGTAGACCGAGGTAGATGTAGACAGAGGTAGACAGAGGTAGAAAGATGTAATGTAGATAGAGGTAGATGTAGAAGCAGACATAGGTAGATGTAGAAGCAGACAGAGGTAGATGTAGAAGCATACAGAGGTAGATGTAGACAGAGGTAGATGTAGACAGAGGTAGATGTAGACAGATGTAGATGTAGATGTAGGTAGATGTAGAAGCAGACAGAGGTAGATATAGAAGCAGACAGAGGTAGATGTAGATGTAGACAGAGGTAGATGTAGACAGAGGTAGATGTAGACAGAGGTAGATGTAGACAGAGGTAGATGTAGACAGAGGTAGATGTAGACAGAGGTAGATGTGGACAGAGGTAGATGTGGACAGAGGTAGATGTTGACAGAGGTAGATGTGGACAGAGTTAGATGTGGACAGAGTTAGATGTGGACAGAGTTAGATGTAGACAGAGTTAGATGTAGACAGAGGTAGATGTAGACAGAGGTAGATGTAGACAGAGGTAGATGTAGACAGAGGTAGATGTAGACAGAGGTAGATGTAGACAGAGGTAGATGTAGACAGAGGTAGATGTAGACAGAGGTAGATGTAGACAGAGGTAGATGTAGACAGAGGTAGATGTAGATAGAGGTAGATGTAGATGTAGATAGAGGTAGATGTAGATGTAGATAGAGGTAGCTGTAGATGTAGATAGAGGTAGATGTAGATAGAGGTAGATGTAGATAGAGGTAGATGTAGATAGAGGTAGATGTAGATGTAGATGTAGATAGAGGTAGATGTAGATGTAGATGTAGATAGAGGTAGATGTAGATGTAGATGTAGATAGAGGTAGATGTAGATGTAGATAGAGGTAGATGTAGATGTAGATAAAGGTAGATGTAGATGTAGATAGAGGTAGATGTAGATGTAGATAGATGTAGATGTAGACAGAGGTAGAAGTAGACAGAGGTAGATGTAGATAGAGGTAGATGTAGACAGAGGTAGATGTAGACAGAGGTAGATGTAGACAGAGGTAGATGTAGACAGAGGTAGATGTAGACAGAGGTAGATGTAGACAGAGGTAGATGTAGATAGAGGTAGATGTAGATGTAGATGTAGATAGAGGTAGATGTAGATGTAGATAGAGGTAGCTGTAGATGTAGATAGAGGTAGATGTAGATAGAGGTAGATGTAGATAGAGGTAGATGTAGATGTAGATGTAGATAGAGGTAGATGTAGATGTAGATGTAGATGTAGATAGAGGTAGATGTAGATGTAGATAGAGGTAGATGTAGATAAAGGTAGATGTAGATGTAGATAGAGGTAGATGTAGATGTAGATAGATGTAGATGTAGACAGAGGTAGAAGTAGACAGAGGTAGATGTAGATAGAGGTAGATGTAGATATAGATAGATGTAGATGTGGACAGAGGTAGATGTAGACAGAGGTAGATGTAGACAGAGGAGGTAGATGTAGACAGAGGTAGATGTAGACAGAGGTAGATGTAGACTGAGGTAGATGTAGACAGAGGTAGATGTAGACAGAGGTAGATGTAGACAGAGGTAGATGTAGACAGAGGTAGATGTAGATAGAGGTAGATGTAGATGTAGATAGAGGTAGATGTAGATGTAGATAGAGGTAGCTGTAGGTGTAGATAGAGGTAGATGTAGATAGAGGTAGATGTAGATAGAGGTAGATGTAGATAGAGGTAGATGTAGATAGAGGTAGATGTAGATAGAGGTAGATGTAGATAGAGGTAGATGTAGATGTAGATGTAGATGTAGATGTAGATAGAGGTAGATGTAGATGTAGATAGAGGTAGATGTAGATGTAGATAGAGGTAGATGTAGATGTAGATAGATGTAGATGTAGACAGAGGTGAGTAGAAGAGGTAGATGTAACAGAGGTAGATGTAGATAGAGGTAGATGTAGACAGAGGTAGATGTAGACAGATGTAGATGTAGACAGAGGTAGATGTAGACAGAGGTAGAGCAGATGTAGATGTAGACGTAGACAGAGGTAGAAGTAGACAGAGGTAGAAGTAGACAGAGGTAGAAGTAGACAGAGGTAGAAGTAGACAGAGGTAGAAGTAGACAGAGGTAGAAGTAGACAGAGGTAGAAGTAGACCGAGGTAGAAGTAGACAGAGGTAGATGTAGACAGAGGTAGATGTAGACAGAGGTAGATGTAGACAGAGGTAGATGTAGACAGAGGTAGATGTAGACAGAGGTAGACAGATGTAGATGTAGACGTAGACAGAGGTAGAAGTAGACAGAGGTAGAAGTAGACAGAGGTAGAAGTAGACAGAGGTAGAAGTAGACAGAGGTAGAAGTAGACAGAGGTAGAAGTAGACAGAGGTAGAAGTAGACCGAGGTAGATGTAGACTGAGGTAGATGTAGACCGAGGTAGATGTAGACAGAGGTAGATGTAGAGGTAGATGTAGATAGAGGTAGATGTAGATGTAGATAGAGATGTAGATAGAGGTATATGTAGATGTAGATAGAGGTACATGTGATGTAATAGATGTAGATAGAGGTAGATGTAGACAGAGGTAGATGTAGACAGAGGTAGATGTAGACAGAGGTAGATGTAGACAGATGTAGATGTAGACAGAGGTAGATGTAGACAGAAGTAGATGTAGACAGAGGTAGATGTAGACAGAGGTAGATGTAGACAGAGGTAGATGTAGACAGAGGTAGATGTAGACAGAGGTAGAAGTAGACAGAGGTAGAAGTAGACAGAGGTAGAAGTAGACAGAGGTAGAAGTAGACAGAGGTAGAAGTAGACAGAGGTAGAAGTAGACAGAGGTAGAAGTAGACAGAGGTAGAAGTAGACAGAGGTAGAAGTAGACCGAGGTAGAAGTAGACCGAGGTAGATGTAGACAGAGGTAGATGTAGATAGAGGTAGATGTAGATGTAGATGTAGATAGAGGTAGATGTAGATAGAGGTAGATGTAGATGTAGATAGAGGTAGATGTAGATGTAGATAGAGGTAGATGTAGATAGAGGTAGATGTAGATGTAGATAGAGGTAGATGTAGATGTAGATAGAGGTAGATGTAGATAGAGGTAGATGTAGATAGAGGTAGATGTAGATAGAGGTAGATGTAGACAGAGGTAGATGTAGACAGAGGTAGATGTAGATAGATGTAGATGTAGACAGAGGTAGATGTAGATGTAGACAGAGGTAGATGTAGATGTAGATAGAGGTAGATGTAGATGTAGACAGAGGTAGATGTAGACAGAGGTAGATGTAGACAGAGGTAGATGTAGACAGAGGTAGATGTAGACAGAGGTAGAAGTAGACAGAGGTAGAAGTAGACAGAGGTAGAAGTAGACAGAGGTAGAAGTAGACAGAGGTAGAAGTAGACAGAGGTAGAAGTAGACAGAGGTAGAAGTAGACAGAGGTAGAAGTAGACAGCGGTAGATAAAGTAGACAGATGTAGATGTAGATGTAGATAGAGGCAGATGTAGATGTAGACAGAGGTAGATGTAGACAGAGGTAGATGTAGACAGAGTTAGATGTAGACAGAGGTAGATGTAGACAGAGGTAGATGTAGACAGAGGTAGATGTAGACAGATGTAGATGTAGACAGAGGTAGAAGTAGACAGAGGTAGATGTAGACAGAGGTAGATGTAGACAGAGGTAGATGTAGACAGAGGTAGATGTAGACAGAGGTAGATGTAGACAGAGGTAGATGTAGACAGAGGTAGATGTAGACAGAGGTAGATGTAGACAGAGGTAGATGTGGACAGAGGTAGATGTGGACAGAGTTAGATGTAGACAGAGTTAGATGTAGACAGAGGTTAGATGTAGACAGAGGTGGATGTAGACAGAGGTAGATGTAGATGTAGATAGATGTAGAAGTAGACAGAGGTAGAAGTAGACAGATGTAGATGTAGACAGATGTAGATGTAGACAGATGTAGATGTAGACAGATGTAGATGTAGACAGATGTAGATGTAGACAGAGGTAGATGTAGACAGAGGTAGATGTAGACAGAGGTAGAAGTAGACAGAGGTAGAAGTAGACAGAGGTAGACAGATGTAGATGTAGACAGATGTAGATGTAGACAGATGTAGATGTAGATAGAGGTAGATGTAGATAGAGGTAGATGTAGGTAGAGGTAGATGTAGATAGATGTAGATGTAGATAGATGTAGATGTAGACAGAGGTAGATGTAGACAGAGGTAGATGTAGACAGAGGTAGATGTAGACAGAGGTAGATGTAGACAGAGGTAGATGTAGACAGAGGTAGATGTAGACAGAGGTAGATGTAGACAGAGGTAGATGTAGACAGAGGTAGAAGTAGACAGAGGTAGATGTAGATGTAGATGTAGATAGATGTAGATGTAGATGTAGATGTAGATAGAGGTAGATGTAGATAGAGGTAGATGTAGATAGATGTAGATGTAGATGTAGATAGATGTAGATGTAGATAGAGGTAGATGTAGATAGATGTAGATAGAGGTAGATAGAGGTAGATGTAGATAGAGGTAGATGTAGACAGAGGTAGATGTAGACAGAGGTAGATGTAGACAGAGGTAGATGTAGACAGAGGTAGATGTAGACAGAGGTAAAAGTAGACAGAGGTAGAAGTAGACAGAGGTAGACAGATGTAGATGTAGACAGAGGTAGATGTAGACAGAGGTAGATGTAGACAGATGTAGATGTAGACAGAGGTAGATGTAGACAGAGGTAGATGTAGACAGAGGTAGATGTAGACAGAGATAGATGTAGACAGAGGTAGATGTAGACAGAGGTAGATGTAGACAGAGGTAGATGTAGACAGAGGTAGATGTAGACAGAGGTAGAAGTAGACAGAGGTAGAAGTAGACAGAGGTAGACAGATGTAGATGTAGACAGAGGTAGATGTAGACAGAGGTAGATGTAGACAGAGGTAGATGTAGACAGAGGTAGATGTAGACATAGGTAGATGTAGACAGAGGTAGATGTAGACAGAGGTAGATGTAGACAGAGGTAGATGTAGACAGAGGTAGATGTAGACAGAGGTAGATGTAGACAGAGGTAGATGTAGACAGAGGTAGATGTAGACAGAGGTAGAAGTAGACAGAGGTAGATGTAGATGTAGATGTAGATAGATGTAGATGTAGATGTAGATAGAGGTAGATGTAGATAGAGGTAGATGTAGATAGAGGTAGATGTAGATAGATGTAGATGTAGATAGAGGTAGATGTAGATAGATGTAGATGTAGATAGATGTAGATAGAGGTAGATGTAGATAGAGGTAGATTTAGATAGAGGTAGATGTAGATAGAGGTAGATGTAGATAGAGGTAGATGTAGATAGAGGTAGATGTAGATAGAGGTAGATGTAGATAGAGGTAGATGTAGATGTAGATAGAGGTAGATGTAGATGTAGATAGAGGTAGATGTAGATGTAGATAGAGGTAGATGTAGATGTAGATAGAGGTAGATGTAGATGTAGATAGATGTAGATGTAGACAGAGGTAGAAGTAGACAGAGGTAGAAGTAGACAGAGGTAGATGTAGATAGAGGTAGATGTAGATAGAGGTAGATGTAGATGTAGACAGAGGTAGATGTAGACAGAGGTAGATGTAGACAGAGGTAGATGTAGACAGAGGTAGATGTAGACAGAGGTAGAAGTAGACAGAGGTAGAAGTAGAAGTAGACAGAGGTAGACAGATGTAGATGTAGACAGATGTAGATGTAGACAGATGTAGATGTAGATAGAGGTAGATGTAGATAGAGGTAGATGTAGGTAGAGGTAGATGTAGATAGATGTAGATGTAGATAGATGTAGATGTAGACAGAGGTAGATGTAGACAGAGGTAGATGTAGACAGAGGTAGATGTAGATAGAGGTAGATGTAGACAGAGGTAGATGTAGACAGAGGTAGATGTAGACAGAGGTAGATGTAGACAGAGGTAGAAGTAGACAGAGGTAGATGTAGATGTAGATGTAGATAGATGTAGATGTAGATGTAGATGTAGATAGAGGTAGATGTAGATAGAGGTAGATGTAGATAGATGTAGATGTAGATAGAGGTAGATGTAGATAGATGTAGATGTAGATAGAGGTAGATGTAGATAGATGTAGATAGAGGTAGATAGAGGTAGATGTAGATAGAGGTAGATGTAGACAGAGGTAGATGTAGACAGAGGTAGATGTAGACAGAGGTAGATGTAGACAGAGGTAGATGTAGACAGAGGTAGAAGTAGACAGAGGTAGAAGTAGACAGAGGTAGACAGATGTAGATGTAGACAGAGGTAGATGTAGACAGAGGTAGATGTAGACAGATGTAGATGTAGACAGAGGTAGATGTAGACAGAGGTAGATGTAGACAGAGGTAGATGTAGACAGAGGTAGATGTAGACAGAGGTAGATGTAGACAGAGGTAGAAGTAGACAGAGGTAGAAGTAGACAGAGGTAGACAGAGGTAGATGTAGACAGAGGTAGATGTAGACAGAGGTAGATGTAGACAGAGGTAGATGTAGACAGAGGTAGATGTAGACAGAGGTAGATGTAGACAGAGGTAGATGTAGACAGAGGTAGATGTAGACAGAGGTAGAAGTAGACAGAGGTAGATGTAGATGTAGATGTAGATAGATGTAGATGTAGATGTAGATAGAGGTAGATGTAGATAGAGGTAGATGTAGATAGAGGTAGATGTAGATAGAGGTAGATGTAGATAGATGTAGATGTAGATAGAGGTAGATGTAGATAGATGTAGATGTAGATAGATGTAGATAGAGGTAGATGTAGATAGAGGTAGATTTAGATAGAGGTAGATGTAGATAGAGGTAGATGTAGATAGAGGTAGATGTAGATAGAGGTAGATGTAGATAGAGGTAGATGTAGATAGAGGTAGATGTAGATAGAGGTAGATGTAGATGTAGATAGAGGTAGATGTAGATGTAGATAGAGGTAGATGTAGATGTAGATAGAGGTAGATGTAGATGTAGATAGATGTAGATGTAGACAGAGGTAGAAGTAGACAGAGGTAGAAGTAGACAGAGGTAGATGTAGATAGAGGTAGATGTAGATAGAGGTAGATGTAGATGTAGACAGAGGTAGATGTAGATAGAGGTAGATGTAGATAGATGTAGATGTAGATAGATGTAGATGTAGATAGATGTAGATGTAGATGTAGATAGATGTAGATGTAGACAGAGGTAGATGTAGACAGAGGTAGATGTAGAAGCAGATAAAGGTAGATGTAGATGTAGATAGAGGTAGATGTAGAAAGAGGTAGATGTAGATGGAGGTAGATGTAGATGGAGGTAGATGTAGATGTAGATAGAGGTAGATGTAGATGTAGACAGAGGTAGAAGTAGACAGAGGTAGACAGATGTAGATGTAGACAGATGTAGATGTAGACAGAGGTAGATGTAGACAGAGGTAGATGTAGACAGAGGTAGATGTAGACAGAGGTAGATGTAGACAGAGGTAGAAGTAGACAGAGGTAGAAGTAGACAGAGGTAGAAGTAGACAGAGGTAGAAGTAGACCGAGGTAGATGTAGACAGAGGTAGACAGAGGTAGAAAGATGTAATGTAGATAGAGGTAGATGTAGAAGCAGACATAGGTAGATGTAGAAGCAGACAGAGGTAGATGTAGAAGCATACAGAGGTAGATGTAGACAGAGGTAGATGTAGACAGAGGTAGATGTAGACAGATGTAGATGTAGATGTAGGTAGATGTAGAAGCAGACAGAGGTAGATATAGAAGCAGACAGAGGTAGATGTAGATGTAGACAGAGGTAGATGTAGACAGAGGTAGATGTAGACAGAGGTAGATGTAGACAGAGGTAGATGTAGACAGAGGTAGATGTAGACAGAGGTAGATGTAGACAGAGGTAGATGTGGACAGAGGTAGATGTGGACAGAGGTAGATGTTGACAGAGGTAGATGTGGACAGAGTTAGATGTGGACAGAGTTAGATGTGGACAGAGTTAGATGTAGACAGAGGTAGATGTAGACAGAGGTAGATGTAGACAGAGGTAGATGTAGACAGAGGTAGATGTAGACAGAGGTAGATGTAGACAGAGGTAGATGTAGACAGAGGTAGATGTAGACAGAGGTAGATGTAGACAGAGGTAGATGTAGATAGAGGTAGATGTAGATGTAGATAGAGGTAGATGTAGATGTAGATAGAGGTAGCTGTAGATGTAGATAGAGGTAGATGTAGATAGAGGTAGATGTAGATAGAGGTAGATGTAGATAGAGGTAGATGTAGATGTAGATGTAGATAGAGGTAGATGTAGATGTAGATGTAGATAGAGGTAGATGTAGATGTAGATAGAGGTAGATGTAGATGTAGATAAAGGTAGATGTAGATGTAGATAGAGGTAGATGTAGATGTAGATAGATGTAGATGTAGACAGAGGTAGAAGTAGACAGAGGTAGATGTAGATAGAGGTAGATGTAGACAGAGGTAGATGTAGACAGAGGTAGATGTAGACAGAGGTAGATGTAGACAGAGGTAGATGTAGACAGAGGTAGATGTAGACAGAGGTAGATGTAGACAGAGGTAGATGTAGATAGAGGTAGATGTAGATGTAGATGTAGATAGAGGTAGATGTAGATGTAGATAGAGGTAGCTGTAGATGTAGATAGAGGTAGATGTAGATAGAGGTAGATGTAGATAGAGGTAGATGTAGATGTAGATGTAGATAGAGGTAGATGTAGATGTAGATGTAGATAGAGGTAGATGTAGATGTAGATAGAGGTAGATGTAGATAAAGGTAGATGTAGATGTAGATAGAGGTAGATGTAGATGTAGATAGATGTAGATGTAGACAGAGGTAGAAGTAGACAGAGGTAGATGTAGACAGAGGTAGATGTAGATAGAGGTAGATGTAGATATAGATAGATGTAGATGTAGACAGAGGTAGATGTAGACAGAGGTAGATGTAGACAGAGGTAGATGTAGACAGAGGTAGATGTAGACAGAGGTAGATGTAGACAGAGGTAGATGTAGACTGAGGTAGATGTAGACAGAGGTAGATGTAGACAGAGGTAGATGTAGACAGAGGTAGATGTAGACAGAGGTAGATGTAGATAGAGGTAGATGTAGATGTAGATAGAGGTAGATGTAGATGTAGATAGAGGTAGCTGTAGGTGTAGATAGAGGTAGATGTAGATAGAGGTAGATGTAGATAGAGGTAGATGTAGATAGAGGTAGATGTAGATAGAGGTAGATGTAGATAGAGGTAGATGTAGATAGAGGTAGATGTAGATGTAGATGTAGATGTAGATGTAGATAGAGGTAGATGTAGATGTAGATAGAGGTAGATGTAGATGTAGATAGAGGTAGATGTAGATGTAGATAGAGGTAGATGTAGATGTAGATAGATGTAGATGTAGACAGAGGTAGAAGTAGACAGAGGTAGATGTAGATAGAGGTAGATGTAGACAGAGGTAGATGTAGACAGATGTAGATGTAGACAGAGGTAGATGTAGACAGAGGTAGACAGATGTAGATGTAGACGTAGACAGAGGTAGAAGTAGACAGAGGTAGAAGTAGACAGAGGTAGAAGTAGACAGAGGTAGAAGTAGACAGAGGTAGAAGTAGACCGAGGTAGAAGTAGACCGAGGTAGAAGTAGACAGAGGTAGATGTAGACAGAGGTAGATGTAGACAGAGGTAGATGTAGACAGAGGTAGATGTAGACAGAGGTAGATGTAGACAGAGGTAGATGTAGACAGAGGTAGACAGATGTAGATGTAGACGTAGACAGAGGTAGAAGTAGACAGAGGTAGAAGTAGACAGAGGTAGAAGTAGACAGAGGTAGAAGTAGACAGAGGTAGAAGTAGACAGAGGTAGAAGTAGACAGAGGTAGAAGTAGACCGAGGTAGATGTAGACTGAGGAAGATGTAGACTGAGGAAGATGTAGACCGAGGTAGATGTAGACAGAGGTAGATGTAGAGGTAGATGTAGATAGAGGTACATGTAGATGTAGATAGAGGTAGATGTAGACAGAGGTAGATGTAGACAGAGGTAGATGTAGACAGAGGTAGATGTAGACAGAGGTAGATGTAGACAGAGGTAGATGTAGACAGAGGTAGATGTAGACAGAGGTAGAAGTAGACAGAGGTAGAAGTAGACAGAGGTAGAAGTAGACAGAGGTAGAAGTAGACAGAGGTAGAAGTAGACAGAGGTAGAAGTAGACAGAGGTAGAAGTAGACAGAGGTAGAAGTAGACAGAGGTAGAAGTAGACCGAGGTAGAAGTAGACCGAGGTAGATGTAGACAGAGGTAGATGTAGATAGAGGTAGATGTAGATGTAGATGTAGATAGAGGTAGATGTAGATAGAGGTAGATGTAGATGTAGATAGAGGTAGATGTAGATGTAGATAGAGGTAGATGTAGATAGAGGTAGATGTAGATAGAGGTAGATGTAGACAGAGGTAGATGTAGACAGAGGTAGATGTAGATAGATGTAGATGTAGACAGAGGTAGATGTAGATGTAGACAGAGGTAGATGTAGATGTAGATAGAGGTAGATGTAGATGTAGACAGAGGTAGATGTAGACAGAGGTAGATGTAGACAGAGGTAGATGTAGACAGAGGTAGATGTAGACAGAGGTAGAAGTAGACAGAGGTAGAAGTAGACAGAGGTAGAAGTAGACAGAGGTAGAAGTAGACAGAGGTAGAAGTAGACAGCGGTAGAAGTAGACAGATGTAGATGTAGATGTAGATAGAGGCAGATGTAGATGTAGACAGAGGTAGATGTAGACAGAGGTAGATGTAGACAGAGGTAGATGTAGACAGAGGTAGATGTAGACAGAGGTAGATGTAGACAGAGGTAGATGTAGACAGATGTAGATGTAGACAGAGGTAGAAGTAGACAGAGGTAGATGTAGACAGAGGTAGATGTAGACAGAGGTAGATGTAGACAGAGGTAGATGTAGACAGAGGTAGATGTAGACAGATGTAGATGTAGACAGAGGTAGATGTAGACAGAGGTAGATGTAGACAGAGGTAGATGTAGACAGAGATAGATGTAGACAGAGGTAGATGTAGACAGAGGTAGATGTAGACAGAGGTAGATGTAGACAGAGGTAGATGTAGACAGAGGTAGAAGTAGACAGAGGTAGAAGTAGACAGAGGTAGACAGATGTAGATGTAGACAGAGGTAGATGTAGACAGAGGTAGATGTAGACAGAGGTAGATGTAGACAGAGGTAGATGTAGACATAGGTAGATGTAGACAGAGGTAGATGTAGACAGAGGTAGATGTAGATAGAGGTAGATGTAGATGTAGACAGAGGTAGATGTAGATAGAGGTAGATGTAGATAGATGTAGATGTAGATAGATGTAGATGTAGATAGATGTAGATGTAGATGTAGATAGATGTAGATGTAGACAGAGGTAGATGTAGACAGAGGTAGATGTAGAAGCAGATAAAGGTAGATGTAGATGTAGATAGAGGTAGATGTAGAAAGAGGTAGATGTAGATGGAGGTAGATGTAGATGGAGGTAGATGTAGATGTAGATAGAGGTAGATGTAGATGTAGACAGAGGTAGAAGTAGACAGAGGTAGACAGATGTAGATGTAGACAGATGTAGATGTAGACAGAGGTAGATGTAGACAGAGGTAGATGTAGATAGAGGTAGATGTAGATAGAGGTAGATGTAGATAGAGGTAGATGTAGATGTAGATGTAGATAGAGGTAGATGTAGATGTAGATGTAGATAGAGGTAGATGTAGATGTAGATAGAGGTAGATGTAGATAAAGGTAGATGTAGATGTAGATAGAGGTAGATGTAGATGTAGATAGATGTAGATGTAGACAGAGGTAGAAGTAGACAGAGGTAGATGTAGATAGAGGTAGATGTAGATATAGATAGATGTAGATGTGGACAGAGGTAGATGTAGACAGAGGTAGATGTAGACAGAGGTAGATGTAGACAGAGGTAGATGTAGACAGAGGTAGATGTAGACAGAGGTAGATGTAGACTGAGGTAGATGTAGACAGAGGTAGATGTAGACAGAGGTAGATGTAGACAGAGGTAGAAGTAGACAGAGGTAGATGTAGATAGAGGTAGATGTAGATAGAGGTAGATGTAGATGTAGACAGAGGTAGATGTAGATAGAGGTAGATGTAGATAGATGTAGATGTAGATAGATGTAGATGTAGATAGATGTAGATGTAGATGTAGATAGATGTAGATGTAGACAGAGGTAGATGTAGACAGAGGTAGATGTAGAAGCAGATAAAGGTAGATGTAGATGTAGATAGAGGTAGATGTAGAAAGAGGTAGATGTAGATGGAGGTAGATGTAGATGGAGGTAGATGTAGATGTAGATAGAGGTAGATGTAGATGTAGACAGAGGTAGAAGTAGACAGAGGTAGACAGATGTAGATGTAGACAGATGTAGATGTAGACAGAGGTAGATGTAGACAGAGGTAGATGTAGATAGAGGTAGATGTAGATAGAGGTAGATGTAGATAGAGGTAGATGTAGATGTAGATGTAGATAGAGGTAGATGTAGATGTAGATGTAGATAGAGGTAGATGTAGATGTAGATAGATGTAGATGTAGACAGAGGTAGAAGTAGACAGAGGTAGAAGTAGACAGAGGTAGATGTAGATAGAGGTAGATGTAGATAGAGGTAGATGTAGATGTAGACAGAGGTAGATGTAGATAGAGGTAGATGTAGATAGATGTAGATGTAGATAGATGTAGATGTAGATAGATGTAGATGTAGATGTAGATAGATGTAGATGTAGACAGAGGTAGATGTAGACAGAGGTAGATGTAGAAGCAGATAAAGGTAGATGTAGATGTAGATAGAGGTAGATGTAGAAAGAGGTAGATGTAGATGGAGGTAGATGTAGATGGAGGTAGATGTAGATGTAGATAGAGGTAGATGTAGATGTAGACAGAGGTAGAAGTAGACAGAGGTAGACAGATGTAGATGTAGACAGATGTAGATGTAGACAGAGGTAGATGTAGACAGAGGTAGATGTAGATAGAGGTAGATGTAGATAGAGGTAGATGTAGATAGAGGTAGATGTAGATGTAGATGTAGATAGAGGTAGATGTAGATGTAGATGTAGATAGAGGTAGATGTAGATGTAGATAGAGGTAGATGTAGATAAAGGTAGATGTAGATGTAGATAGAGGTAGATGTAGATGTAGATAGATGTAGATGTAGACAGAGGTAGAAGTAGACAGAGGTAGATGTAGATAGAGGTAGATGTAGATATAGATAGATGTAGATGTGGACAGAGGTAGATGTAGACAGAGGTAGATGTAGACAGAGGTAGATGTAGACAGAGGTAGATGTAGACAGAGGTAGATGTAGACTGAGGTAGATGTAGACAGAGGTAGATGTAGACAGAGGTAGATGTAGACAGAGGTAGATGTAGACAGAGGTAGATGTAGATAGAGGTAGATGTAGATGTAGATAGAGGTAGATGTAGATGTAGATAGAGGTAGCTGTAGGTGTAGATAGAGGTAGATGTAGATAGAGGTAGATGTAGATAGAGGTAGATGTAGATAGAGGTAGATGTAGATAGAGGTAGATGTAGATAGAGGTAGATGTAGATGTAGATGTAGATGTAGATGTAGATAGAGGTAGATGTAGATGTAGATAGAGGTAGATGTAGATGTAGATAGAGGTAGATGTAGATGTAGATAGAGGTAGATGTAGATGTAGATAGATGTAGATGTAGACAGAGGTAGAAGTAGACAGAGGTAGATGTAGATAGAGGTAGATGTAGACAGAGGTAGATGTAGACAGATGTAGATGTAGACAGAGGTAGATGTAGACAGAGGTAGACAGATGTAGATGTAGACGTAGACAGAGGTAGAAGTAGACAGAGGTAGAAGTAGACAGAGGTAGAAGTAGACAGAGGTAGAAGTAGACAGAGGTAGAAGTAGACCGAGGTAGAAGTAGACCGAGGTAGAAGTAGACAGAGGTAGATGTAGACAGAGGTAGATGTAGACAGAGGTAGATGTAGACAGAGGTAGATGTAGACAGAGGTAGATGTAGACAGAGGTAGACAGATGTAGATGTAGACGTAGACAGAGGTAGAAGTAGACAGAGGTAGAAGTAGACAGAGGTAGAAGTAGACAGAGGTAGAAGTAGACAGAGGTAGAAGTAGACAGAGGTAGAAGTAGACAGAGGTAGAAGTAGACCGAGGTAGATGTAGACTGAGGTAGATGTAGACCGAGGTAGATGTAGACAGAGGTAGATGTAGAGGTAGATGTAGATAGAGGTAGATGTAGATGTAGATAGAGATGTAGATAGAGGTATATGTAGATGTAGATAGAGGTACATGTAGATGTAGATAGAGGTAGATGTAGACAGAGGTAGATGTAGACAGAGGTAGATGTAGACAGAGGTAGATGTAGACAGATGTAGATGTAGACAGAGGTAGATGTAGACAGAGGTAGATGTAGACAGAGGTAGATGTAGACAGAGGTAGATGTAGACAGAGGTAGATGTAGACAGAGGTAGAAGTAGACAGAGGTAGAAGTAGACAGAGGTAGAAGTAGACAGAGGTAGAAGTAGACAGAGGTAGAAGTAGACAGAGGTAGAAGTAGACAGAGGCAGAAGTAGACAGAGGTAGAAGTAGACAGAGGTAGAAGTAGACAGAGGTAGAAGTAGACCGAGGTAGAAGTAGACCGAGGTAGATGTAGACAGAGGTAGATGTAGATAGAGGTAGATGTAGATGTAGATGTAGATAGAGGTAGATGTAGATAGAGGTAGATGTAGATGTAGATAGAGGTAGATGTAGATGTAGATAGAGGTAGATGTAGATAGAGGTAGATGTAGATGTAGATAGAGGTAGATGTAGATGTAGATAGAGGTAGATGTAGATAGAGGTAGATGTAGATAGAGGTAGATGTAGATAGAGGTAGATGTAGACAGAGGTAGATGTAGACAGAGGTAGATGTAGATAGATGTAGATGTAGACAGAGGTAGATGTAGATGTAGACAGAGGTAGATGTAGATGTAGATAGAGGTAGATGTAGATGTAGACAGAGGTAGATGTAGACAGAGGTAGATGTAGACAGAGGTAGATGTAGACAGAGGTAGATGTAGACAGAGGTAGAAGTAGACAGAGGTAGAAGTAGACAGAGGTAGAAGTAGACAGAGGTAGAAGTAGACAGAGGTAGAAGTAGACAGAGGTAGAAGTAGACAGAGGTAGAAGTAGACAGAGGTAGAAGTAGACAGCGGTAGAAGTAGACAGATGTAGATGTAGATGTAGATAGAGGCAGATGTAGATGTAGACAGAGGTAGATGTAGACAGAGGTAGATGTAGACAGAGTTAGATGTAGACAGAGGTAGATGTAGACAGAGGTAGATGTAGACAGAGGTAGATGTAGACAGATGTAGATGTAGACAGAGGTAGAAGTAGACAGAGGTAGATGTAGACAGAGGTAGATGTAGACAGAGGTAGATGTAGACAGAGGTAGATGTAGACAGAGGTAGATGTAGACAGAGGTAGATGTAGACAGAGGTAGATGTAGACAGAGGTAGATGTAGACAGAGGTAGATGTGGACAGAGGTAGATGTGGACAGAGTTAGATGTAGACAGAGTTAGATGTAGAGAGAGGTAGATGTAGACAGAGGTGGATGTAGACAGAGGTAGATGTAGATGTAGATAGATGTAGAAGTAGACAGAGGTAGAAGTAGACAGATGTAGATGTAGACAGATGTAGATGTAGACAGATGTAGATGTAGACAGATGTAGATGTAGACAGATGTAGATGTAGACAGAGGTAGATGTAGACAGAGGTAGATGTAGACAGAGGTAGAAGTAGACAGAGGTAGAAGTAGACAGAGGTAGACAGATGTAGATGTAGACAGATGTAGATGTAGACAGATGTAGATGTAGATAGAGGTAGATGTAGATAGAGGTAGATGTAGGTAGAGGTAGATGTAGATAGATGTAGATGTAGATAGATGTAGATGTAGACAGAGGTAGATGTAGACAGAGGTAGATGTAGACAGAGGTAGATGTAGACAGAGGTAGATGTAGACAGAGGTAGATGTAGACAGAGGTAGATGTAGACAGAGGTAGATGTAGACAGAGGTAGATGTAGACAGAGGTAGAAGTAGACAGAGGTAGATGTAGATGTAGATGTAGATAGATGTAGATGTAGATGTAGATGTAGATAGAGGTAGATGTAGATAGAGGTAGATGTAGATAGATGTAGATGTAGATGTAGATAGATGTAGATGTAGATAGAGGTAGATGTAGATAGATGTAGATAGAGGTAGATAGAGGTAGATGTAGATAGAGGTAGATGTAGACAGAGGTAGATGTAGACAGAGGTAGATGTAGACAGAGGTAGATGTAGACAGAGGTAGATGTAGACAGAGGTAAAAGTAGACAGAGGTAGAAGTAGACAGAGGTAGACAGATGTAGATGTAGACAGAGGTAGATGTAGACAGAGGTAGATGTAGACAGATGTAGATGTAGACAGAGGTAGATGTAGACAGAGGTAGATGTAGACAGAGGTAGATGTAGACAGAGATAGATGTAGACAGAGGTAGATGTAGACAGAGGTAGATGTAGACAGAGGTAGATGTAGACAGAGGTAGATGTAGACAGAGGTAGAAGTAGACAGAGGTAGAAGTAGACAGAGGTAGACAGATGTAGATGTAGACAGAGGTAGATGTAGACAGAGGTAGATGTAGACAGAGGTAGATGTAGACAGAGGTAGATGTAGACATAGGTAGATGTAGACAGAGGTAGATGTAGACAGAGGTAGATGTAGACAGAGGTAGATGTAGACAGAGGTAGATGTAGACAGAGGTAGATGTAGACAGAGGTAGATGTAGACAGAGGTAGATGTAGACAGAGGTAGAAGTAGACAGAGGTAGATGTAGATGTAGATGTAGATAGATGTAGATGTAGATGTAGATAGAGGTAGATGTAGATAGAGGTAGATGTAGATAGAGGTAGATGTAGATAGATGTAGATGTAGATAGAGGTAGATGTAGATAGATGTAGATGTAGATAGATGTAGATAGAGGTAGATGTAGATAGAGGTAGATTTAGATAGAGGTAGATGTAGATAGAGGTAGATGTAGATAGAGGTAGATGTAGATAGAGGTAGATGTAGATAGAGGTAGATGTAGATAGAGGTAGATGTAGATGTAGATAGAGGTAGATGTAGATGTAGATAGAGGTAGATGTAGATGTAGATAGAGGTAGATGTAGATGTAGATAGAGGTAGATGTAGATGTAGATAGATGTAGATGTAGACAGAGGTAGAAGTAGACAGAGGTAGAAGTAGACAGAGGTAGATGTAGATAGAGGTAGATGTAGATAGAGGTAGATGTAGATGTAGACAGAGGTAGATGTAGACAGAGGTAGATGTAGACAGAGGTAGATGTAGACAGAGGTAGATGTAGACAGAGGTAGAAGTAGACAGAGGTAGAAGTAGAAGTAGACAGAGGTAGACAGATGTAGATGTAGACAGATGTAGATGTAGACAGATGTAGATGTAGATAGAGGTAGATGTAGATAGAGGTAGATGTAGGTAGAGGTAGATGTAGATAGATGTAGATGTAGATAGATGTAGATGTAGACAGAGGTAGATGTAGACAGAGGTAGATGTAGACAGAGGTAGATGTAGATAGAGGTAGATGTAGACAGAGGTAGATGTAGACAGAGGTAGATGTAGACAGAGGTAGATGTAGACAGAGGTAGAAGTAGACAGAGGTAGATGTAGATGTAGATGTAGATAGATGTAGATGTAGATGTAGATGTAGATAGAGGTAGATGTAGATAGAGGTAGATGTAGATAGATGTAGATGTAGATAGAGGTAGATGTAGATAGATGTAGATGTAGATAGAGGTAGATGTAGATAGATGTAGATAGAGGTAGATAGAGGTAGATGTAGATAGAGGTAGATGTAGACAGAGGTAGATGTAGACAGAGGTAGATGTAGACAGAGGTAGATGTAGACAGAGGTAGATGTAGACAGAGGTAGAAGTAGACAGAGGTAGAAGTAGACAGAGGTAGACAGATGTAGATGTAGACAGAGGTAGATGTAGACAGAGGTAGATGTAGACAGATGTAGATGTAGACAGAGGTAGATGTAGACAGAGGTAGATGTAGACAGAGGTAGATGTAGACAGAGGTAGATGTAGACAGAGGTAGATGTAGACAGAGGTAGAAGTAGACAGAGGTAGAAGTAGACAGAGGTAGACAGAGGTAGATGTAGACAGAGGTAGATGTAGACAGAGGTAGATGTAGACAGAGGTAGATGTAGACAGAGGTAGATGTAGACAGAGGTAGATGTAGACAGAGGTAGATGTAGACAGAGGTAGATGTAGACAGAGGTAGATGTAGACAGAGGTAGAAGTAGACAGAGGTAGATGTAGATGTAGATGTAGATAGATGTAGATGTAGATGTAGATAGAGGTAGATGTAGATAGAGGTAGATGTAGATAGAGGTAGATGTAGATAGAGGTAGATGTAGATAGATGTAGATGTAGATAGAGGTAGATGTAGATAGATGTAGATGTAGATAGATGTAGATAGAGGTAGATGTAGATAGAGGTAGATTTAGATAGAGGTAGATGTAGATAGAGGTAGATGTAGATAGAGGTAGATGTAGATAGAGGTAGATGTAGATAGAGGTAGATGTAGATAGAGGTAGATGTAGATAGAGGTAGATGTAGATGTAGATAGAGGTAGATGTAGATGTAGATAGAGGTAGATGTAGATGTAGATAGAGGTAGATGTAGATGTAGATAGATGTAGATGTAGACAGAGGTAGAAGTAGACAGAGGTAGAAGTAGACAGAGGTAGATGTAGATAGAGGTAGATGTAGATAGAGGTAGATGTAGATGTAGACAGAGGTAGATGTAGATAGAGGTAGATGTAGATAGATGTAGATGTAGATAGATGTAGATGTAGATAGATGTAGATGTAGATGTAGATAGATGTAGATGTAGACAGAGGTAGATGTAGACAGAGGTAGATGTAGAAGCAGATAAAGGTAGATGTAGATGTAGATAGAGGTAGATGTAGAAAGAGGTAGATGTAGATGGAGGTAGATGTAGATGGAGGTAGATGTAGATGTAGATAGAGGTAGATGTAGATGTAGACAGAGGTAGAAGTAGACAGAGGTAGACAGATGTAGATGTAGACAGATGTAGATGTAGACAGAGGTAGATGTAGACAGAGGTAGATGTAGACAGAGGTAGATGTAGACAGAGGTAGATGTAGACAGAGGTAGATGTAGACAGAGGTAGAAGTAGACAGAGGTAGAAGTAGACAGAGGTAGAAGTAGACAGAGGTAGAAGTAGACCGAGGTAGATGTAGACAGAGGTAGACAGAGGTAGAAAGATGTAATGTAGATAGAGGTAGATGTAGAAGCAGACATAGGTAGATGTAGAAGCAGACAGAGGTAGATGTAGAAGCATACAGAGGTAGATGTAGACAGAGGTAGATGTAGACAGAGGTAGATGTAGACAGATGTAGATGTAGATGTAGGTAGATGTAGAAGCAGACAGAGGTAGATATAGAAGCAGACAGAGGTAGATGTAGATGTAGACAGAGGTAGATGTAGACAGAGGTAGATGTAGACAGAGGTAGATGTAGACAGAGGTAGATGTAGACAGAGGTAGATGTAGACAGAGGTAGATGTAGACAGAGGTAGATGTGGACAGAGGTAGATGTGGACAGAGGTAGATGTTGACAGAGGTAGATGTGGACAGAGTTAGATGTGGACAGAGTTAGATGTGGACAGAGTTAGATGTAGACAGAGGTAGATGTAGACAGAGGTAGATGTAGACAGAGGTAGATGTAGACAGAGGTAGATGTAGACAGAGGTAGATGTAGACAGAGGTAGATGTAGACAGAGGTAGATGTAGACAGAGGTAGATGTAGACAGAGGTAGATGTAGACAGAGGTAGATGTAGATAGAGGTAGATGTAGATGTAGATAGAGGTAGATGTAGATGTAGATAGAGGTAGCTGTAGATGTAGATAGAGGTAGATGTAGATAGAGGTAGATGTAGATAGAGGTAGATGTAGATAGAGGTAGATGTAGATGTAGATGTAGATAGAGGTAGATGTAGATGTAGATGTAGATAGAGGTAGATGTAGATGTAGATAGAGGTAGATGTAGATGTAGATAAAGGTAGATGTAGATGTAGATAGAGGTAGATGTAGATGTAGATAGATGTAGATGTAGACAGAGGTAGAAGTAGACAGAGGTAGATGTAGATAGAGGTAGATGTAGACAGAGGTAGATGTAGACAGAGGTAGATGTAGACAGAGGTAGATGTAGACAGAGGTAGATGTAGACAGAGGTAGATGTAGACAGAGGTAGATGTAGACAGAGGTAGATGTAGATAGAGGTAGATGTAGATGTAGATGTAGATAGAGGTAGATGTAGATGTAGATAGAGGTAGCTGTAGATGTAGATAGAGGTAGATGTAGATAGAGGTAGATGTAGATAGAGGTAGATGTAGATGTAGATGTAGATAGAGGTAGATGTAGATGTAGATGTAGATAGAGGTAGATGTAGATGTAGATAGAGGTAGATGTAGATAAAGGTAGATGTAGATGTAGATAGAGGTAGATGTAGATGTAGATAGATGTAGATGTAGACAGAGGTAGAAGTAGACAGAGGTAGATGTAGACAGAGGTAGATGTAGATAGAGGTAGATGTAGATATAGATAGATGTAGATGTAGACAGAGGTAGATGTAGACAGAGGTAGATGTAGACAGAGGTAGATGTAGACAGAGGTAGATGTAGACAGAGGTAGATGTAGACAGAGGTAGATGTAGACTGAGGTAGATGTAGACAGAGGTAGATGTAGACAGAGGTAGATGTAGACAGAGGTAGATGTAGACAGAGGTAGATGTAGATAGAGGTAGATGTAGATGTAGATAGAGGTAGATGTAGATGTAGATAGAGGTAGCTGTAGGTGTAGATAGAGGTAGATGTAGATAGAGGTAGATGTAGATAGAGGTAGATGTAGATAGAGGTAGATGTAGATAGAGGTAGATGTAGATAGAGGTAGATGTAGATAGAGGTAGATGTAGATGTAGATGTAGATGTAGATGTAGATAGAGGTAGATGTAGATGTAGATAGAGGTAGATGTAGATGTAGATAGAGGTAGATGTAGATGTAGATAGAGGTAGATGTAGATGTAGATAGATGTAGATGTAGACAGAGGTAGAAGTAGACAGAGGTAGATGTAGATAGAGGTAGATGTAGACAGAGGTAGATGTAGACAGATGTAGATGTAGACAGAGGTAGATGTAGACAGAGGTAGACAGATGTAGATGTAGACGTAGACAGAGGTAGAAGTAGACAGAGGTAGAAGTAGACAGAGGTAGAAGTAGACAGAGGTAGAAGTAGACAGAGGTAGAAGTAGACCGAGGTAGAAGTAGACCGAGGTAGAAGTAGACAGAGGTAGATGTAGACAGAGGTAGATGTAGACAGAGGTAGATGTAGACAGAGGTAGATGTAGACAGAGGTAGATGTAGACAGAGGTAGATGTAGACAGAGGTAGACAGATGTAGATGTAGACGTAGACAGAGGTAGAAGTAGACAGAGGTAGAAGTAGACAGAGGTAGAAGTAGACAGAGGTAGAAGTAGACAGAGGTAGAAGTAGACAGAGGTAGAAGTAGACAGAGGTAGAAGTAGACCGAGGTAGATGTAGACTGAGGAAGATGTAGACTGAGGAAGATGTAGACCGAGGTAGATGTAGACAGAGGTAGATGTAGAGGTAGATGTAGATAGAGGTACATGTAGATGTAGATAGAGGTAGATGTAGACAGAGGTAGATGTAGACAGAGGTAGATGTAGACAGAGGTAGATGTAGACAGAGGTAGATGTAGACAGAGGTAGATGTAGACAGAGGTAGATGTAGACAGAGGTAGAAGTAGACAGAGGTAGAAGTAGACAGAGGTAGAAGTAGACAGAGGTAGAAGTAGACAGAGGTAGAAGTAGACAGAGGTAGAAGTAGACAGAGGTAGAAGTAGACAGAGGTAGAAGTAGACAGAGGTAGAAGTAGACCGAGGTAGAAGTAGACCGAGGTAGATGTAGACAGAGGTAGATGTAGATAGAGGTAGATGTAGATGTAGATGTAGATAGAGGTAGATGTAGATAGAGGTAGATGTAGATGTAGATAGAGGTAGATGTAGATGTAGATAGAGGTAGATGTAGATGTAGATAGAGGTAGATGTAGATAGAGGTAGATGTAGATAGAGGTAGATGTAGACAGAGGTAGATGTAGACAGAGGTAGATGTAGATAGATGTAGATGTAGACAGAGGTAGATGTAGATGTAGACAGAGGTAGATGTAGATGTAGATAGAGGTAGATGTAGATGTAGACAGAGGTAGATGTAGACAGAGGTAGATGTAGACAGAGGTAGATGTAGACAGAGGTAGATGTAGACAGAGGTAGAAGTAGACAGAGGTAGAAGTAGACAGAGGTAGAAGTAGACAGAGGTAGAAGTAGACAGAGGTAGAAGTAGACAGCGGTAGAAGTAGACAGATGTAGATGTAGATGTAGATAGAGGCAGATGTAGATGTAGACAGAGGTAGATGTAGACAGAGGTAGATGTAGACAGAGGTAGATGTAGACAGAGGTAGATGTAGACAGAGGTAGATGTAGACAGAGGTAGATGTAGACAGATGTAGATGTAGACAGAGGTAGAAGTAGACAGAGGTAGATGTAGACAGAGGTAGATGTAGACAGAGGTAGATGTAGACAGAGGTAGATGTAGACAGAGGTAGATGTAGACAGATGTAGATGTAGACAGAGGTAGATGTAGACAGAGGTCGATGTAGACAGAGGTAGATGTAGACAGAGATAGATGTAGACAGAGGTAGATGTAGACAGAGGTAGATGTAGACAGAGGTAGATGTAGACAGAGGTAGATGTAGACAGAGGTAGAAGTAGACAGAGGTAGAAGTAGACAGAGGTAGACAGATGTAGATGTAGACAGAGGTAGATGTAGACAGAGGTAGATGTAGACAGAGGTAGATGTAGACAGAGGTAGATGTAGACATAGGTAGATGTAGACAGAGGTAGATGTAGACAGAGGTAGATGTAGATAGAGGTAGATGTAGATGTAGACAGAGGTAGATGTAGATAGAGGTAGATGTAGATAGATGTAGATGTAGATAGATGTAGATGTAGATAGATGTAGATGTAGATGTAGATAGATGTAGATGTAGACAGAGGTAGATGTAGACAGAGGTAGATGTAGAAGCAGATAAAGGTAGATGTAGATGTAGATAGAGGTAGATGTAGAAAGAGGTAGATGTAGATGGAGGTAGATGTAGATGGAGGTAGATGTAGATGTAGATAGAGGTAGATGTAGATGTAGACAGAGGTAGAAGTAGACAGAGGTAGACAGATGTAGATGTAGACAGATGTAGATGTAGACAGAGGTAGATGTAGACAGAGGTAGATGTAGATAGAGGTAGATGTAGATAGAGGTAGATGTAGATAGAGGTAGATGTAGATGTAGATGTAGATAGAGGTAGATGTAGATGTAGATGTAGATAGAGGTAGATGTAGATGTAGATAGAGGTAGATGTAGATAAAGGTAGATGTAGATGTAGATAGAGGTAGATGTAGATGTAGATAGATGTAGATGTAGACAGAGGTAGAAGTAGACAGAGGTAGATGTAGATAGAGGTAGATGTAGATATAGATAGATGTAGATGTGGACAGAGGTAGATGTAGACAGAGGTAGATGTAGACAGAGGTAGATGTAGACAGAGGTAGATGTAGACAGAGGTAGATGTAGACAGAGGTAGATGTAGACTGAGGTAGATGTAGACAGAGGTAGATGTAGACAGAGGTAGATGTAGACAGAGGTAGAAGTAGACAGAGGTAGATGTAGATAGAGGTAGATGTAGATAGAGGTAGATGTAGATGTAGACAGAGGTAGATGTAGATAGAGGTAGATGTAGATAGATGTAGATGTAGATAGATGTAGATGTAGATAGATGTAGATGTAGATGTAGATAGATGTAGATGTAGACAGAGGTAGATGTAGACAGAGGTAGATGTAGAAGCAGATAAAGGTAGATGTAGATGTAGATAGAGGTAGATGTAGAAAGAGGTAGATGTAGATGGAGGTAGATGTAGATGGAGGTAGATGTAGATGTAGATAGAGGTAGATGTAGATGTAGACAGAGGTAGAAGTAGACAGAGGTAGACAGATGTAGATGTAGACAGATGTAGATGTAGACAGAGGTAGATGTAGACAGAGGTAGATGTAGATAGAGGTAGATGTAGATAGAGGTAGATGTAGATAGAGGTAGATGTAGATGTAGATGTAGATAGAGGTAGATGTAGATGTAGATGTAGATAGAGGTAGATGTAGATGTAGATAGATGTAGATGTAGACAGAGGTAGAAGTAGACAGAGGTAGAAGTAGACAGAGGTAGATGTAGATAGAGGTAGATGTAGATAGAGGTAGATGTAGATGTAGACAGAGGTAGATGTAGATAGAGGTAGATGTAGATAGATGTAGATGTAGATAGATGTAGATGTAGATAGATGTAGATGTAGATGTAGATAGATGTAGATGTAGACAGAGGTAGATGTAGACAGAGGTAGATGTAGAAGCAGATAAAGGTAGATGTAGATGTAGATAGAGGTAGATGTAGAAAGAGGTAGATGTAGATGGAGGTAGATGTAGATGGAGGTAGATGTAGATGTAGATAGAGGTAGATGTAGATGTAGACAGAGGTAGAAGTAGACAGAGGTAGACAGATGTAGATGTAGACAGATGTAGATGTAGACAGAGGTAGATGTAGACAGAGGTAGATGTAGATAGAGGTAGATGTAGATAGAGGTAGATGTAGATAGAGGTAGATGTAGATGTAGATGTAGATAGAGGTAGATGTAGATGTAGATGTAGATAGAGGTAGATGTAGATGTAGATAGAGGTAGATGTAGATAAAGGTAGATGTAGATGTAGATAGAGGTAGATGTAGATGTAGATAGATGTAGATGTAGACAGAGGTAGAAGTAGACAGAGGTAGATGTAGATAGAGGTAGATGTAGATATAGATAGATGTAGATGTGGACAGAGGTAGATGTAGACAGAGGTAGATGTAGACAGAGGTAGATGTAGACAGAGGTAGATGTAGACAGAGGTAGATGTAGACTGAGGTAGATGTAGACAGAGGTAGATGTAGACAGAGGTAGATGTAGACAGAGGTAGATGTAGACAGAGGTAGATGTAGATAGAGGTAGATGTAGATGTAGATAGAGGTAGATGTAGATGTAGATAGAGGTAGCTGTAGGTGTAGATAGAGGTAGATGTAGATAGAGGTAGATGTAGATAGAGGTAGATGTAGATAGAGGTAGATGTAGATAGAGGTAGATGTAGATAGAGGTAGATGTAGATGTAGATGTAGATGTAGATGTAGATAGAGGTAGATGTAGATGTAGATAGAGGTAGATGTAGATGTAGATAGAGGTAGATGTAGATGTAGATAGAGGTAGATGTAGATGTAGATAGATGTAGATGTAGACAGAGGTAGAAGTAGACAGAGGTAGATGTAGATAGAGGTAGATGTAGACAGAGGTAGATGTAGACAGATGTAGATGTAGACAGAGGTAGATGTAGACAGAGGTAGACAGATGTAGATGTAGACGTAGACAGAGGTAGAAGTAGACAGAGGTAGAAGTAGACAGAGGTAGAAGTAGACAGAGGTAGAAGTAGACAGAGGTAGAAGTAGACCGAGGTAGAAGTAGACCGAGGTAGAAGTAGACAGAGGTAGATGTAGACAGAGGTAGATGTAGACAGAGGTAGATGTAGACAGAGGTAGATGTAGACAGAGGTAGATGTAGACAGAGGTAGACAGATGTAGATGTAGACGTAGACAGAGGTAGAAGTAGACAGAGGTAGAAGTAGACAGAGGTAGAAGTAGACAGAGGTAGAAGTAGACAGAGGTAGAAGTAGACAGAGGTAGAAGTAGACAGAGGTAGAAGTAGACCGAGGTAGATGTAGACTGAGGTAGATGTAGACCGAGGTAGATGTAGACAGAGGTAGATGTAGAGGTAGATGTAGATAGAGGTAGATGTAGATGTAGATAGAGATGTAGATAGAGGTATATGTAGATGTAGATAGAGGTACATGTAGATGTAGATAGAGGTAGATGTAGACAGAGGTAGATGTAGACAGAGGTAGATGTAGACAGAGGTAGATGTAGACAGATGTAGATGTAGACAGAGGTAGATGTAGACAGAGGTAGATGTAGACAGAGGTAGATGTAGACAGAGGTAGATGTAGACAGAGGTAGATGTAGACAGAGGTAGAAGTAGACAGAGGTAGAAGTAGACAGAGGTAGAAGTAGACAGAGGTAGAAGTAGACAGAGGTAGAAGTAGACAGAGGTAGAAGTAGACAGAGGCAGAAGTAGACAGAGGTAGAAGTAGACAGAGGTAGAAGTAGACAGAGGTAGAAGTAGACCGAGGTAGAAGTAGACCGAGGTAGATGTAGACAGAGGTAGATGTAGATAGAGGTAGATGTAGATGTAGATGTAGATAGAGGTAGATGTAGATAGAGGTAGATGTAGATGTAGATAGAGGTAGATGTAGATGTAGATAGAGGTAGATGTAGATAGAGGTAGATGTAGATAGAGGTAGATGTAGACAGAGGTAGATGTAGACAGAGGTAGATGTAGATAGATGTAGATGTAGACAGAGGTAGATGTAGATGTAGACAGAGGTAGATGTAGATGTAGATAGAGGTAGATGTAGATGTAGACAGAGGTAGATGTAGACAGAGGTAGATGTAGACAGAGGTAGATGTAGACAGAGGTAGAAGTAGACAGAGGTAGAAGTAGACAGAGGTAGAAGTAGACAGAGGTAGAAGTAGACAGAGGTAGAAGTAGACAGAGGTAGAAGTAGACAGAGGTAGAAGTAGACAGAGGTAGAAGTAGACAGCGGTAGAAGTAGACAGATGTAGATGTAGATGTAGATAGAGGCAGATGTAGATGTAGACAGAGGTAGATGTAGACAGAGGTAGATGTAGACAGAGGTAGATGTAGACAGAGGTAGATGTAGACAGAGGTAGATGTAGACAGAGGTAGATGTAGACAGATGTAGATGTAGACAGAGGTAGAAGTAGACAGAGGTAGATGTAGACAGAGGTAGATGTAGACAGAGGTAGATGTAGACAGAGGTAGATGTAGACAGAGGTAGATGTAGACAGAGGTAGATGTAGACAGAGGTAGATGTAGACAGAGGTAGATGTGGACAGAGGTAGATGTGGACAGAGTTAGATGTAGACAGAGTTAGATGTAGACAGAGTTAGATGTAGACAGAGTTAGATGTAGACAGAGGTAGATGTAGACAGAGGTAGATGTAGACAGAGGTAGATGTAGATGTAGATAGATGTAGAAGTAGACAGAGGTAGAAGTAGACAGATGTAGATGTAGACAGATGTAGATGTAGACAGATGTAGATGTAGACAGATGTAGATGTAGACAGATGTAGATGTAGACAGATGTAGATGTAGACAGAGGTAGATGTAGACAGAGGTAGATGTAGACAGAGGTAGATGTAGACAGAGGTAGATGTAGACAGAGGTAGAAGTAGACAGAGGTAGAAGTAGACAGAGGTAGACAGATGTAGATGTAGACAGATGTAGATGTAGACAGATGTAGATGTAGATAGAGGTAGATGTAGATAGATGTAGATGTAGATAGATGTAGATGTAGACAGAGGTAGATGTAGACAGAGGTAGATGTAGACAGAGGTAGATGTAGACAGAGGTAGATGTAGACAGAGGTAGATGTAGACAGAGGTAGATGTAGACAGAGGTAGAAGTAGACAGAGGTAGATGTAGATGTAGATGTAGATAGATGTAGATGTAGATGTAGATGTAGATAGAGGTAGATGTAGATAGAGGTAGATGTAGATAGATGTAGATGTAGATGTAGATAGATGTAGATGTAGATAGAGGTAGATGTAGATAGATGTAGATAGAGGTAGATAGAGGTAGATGTAGATAGAGGTAGATGTAGACAGAGGTAGATGTAGACAGAGGTAGATGTAGACAGAGGTAGATGTAGACAGAGGTAGATGTAGACAGAGGTAGATGTAGACAGAGGTAAAAGTAGACAGAGGTAGAAGTAGACAGAGGTAGACAGATGTAGATGTAGACAGAGGTAGATGTAGACAGAGGTAGATGTAGACAGATGTAGATGTAGACAGAGGTAGATGTAGACAGAGGTAGATGTAGACAGAGGTAGATGTAGACAGAGGTAGATGTAGACAGAGATAGATGTAGACAGAGGTAGATGTAGACAGAGGTAGATGTAGACAGAGGTAGATGTAGACAGAGGTAGATGTAGACAGAGGTAGAAGTAGACAGAGGTAGAAGTAGACAGAGGTAGACAGATGTAGATGTAGACAGAGGTAGATGTAGACAGAGGTAGATGTAGACAGAGGTAGATGTAGACAGAGGTAGATGTAGACATAGGTAGATGTAGACAGAGGTAGATGTAGACAGAGGTAGATGTAGACAGAGGTAGATGTAGACAGAGGTAGATGTAGACAGAGGTAGATGTAGACAGAGGTAGATGTAGACAGAGGTAGATGTAGACAGAGGTAGAAGTAGACAGAGGTAGATGTAGATGTAGATGTAGATAGATGTAGATGTAGATAGAGGTAGATGTAGATAGAGGTAGATGTAGATAGAGGTAGATGTAGATAGATGTAGATGTAGATAGAGGTAGATGTAGATAGATGTAGATGTAGATAGATGTAGATAGAGGTAGATGTAGATAGAGGTAGATTTAGATAGAGGTAGATGTAGATAGAGGTAGATGTAGATAGAGGTAGATGTAGATAGAGGTAGATGTAGATAGAGGTAGATGTAGATAGAGGTAGATGTAGATAGAGGTAGATGTAGATGTAGATAGAGGTAGATGTAGATGTAGATAGAGGTAGATGTAGATGTAGATAGAGGTAGATGTAGATGTAGATAGAGGTAGATGTAGATGTAGATAGATGTAGATGTAGACAGAGGTAGAAGTAGACAGAGGTAGAAGTAGACAGAGGTAGAAGTAGACAGAGGTAGATGTAGATAGAGGTAGATGTAGATAGAGGTAGATGTAGATGTAGACAGAGGTAGATGTAGATAGAGGTAGATGTAGATAGATGTAGATGTAGATAGATGTAGATGTAGATAGATGTAGATGTAGATGTAGATAGATGTAGATGTAGACAGAGGTAGATGTAGACAGAGGTAGATGTAGAAGCAGATAAAGGTAGATGTAGATGTAGATAGAGGTAGATGTAGAAAGAGGTAGATGTAGATGGAGGTAGATGTAGATGGAGGTAGATGTAGATGTAGATAGAGGTAGATGTAGATGTAGACAGAGGTAGAAGTAGACAGAGGTAGACAGATGTAGATGTAGACAGATGTAGATGTAGACAGAGATAGATGTAGACAGAGGTAGATGTAGACAGAGGTAGATGTAGACAGAGGTAGATGTAGACAGAGGTAGATGTAGACAGAGGTAGATGTAGACAGAGGTAGATGTAGACAGAGGTAGATGTAGACAGAGGTAGATGTAGACAGAGGTAGATGTAGACAGAGGTAGATGTAGACAGAGGTAGATGTAGACAGAGGTAGATGTAGACAGAGGTAGATGTAGATAGAGGTAGATGTAGATGTAGATAGAGGTAGATGTAGATGTAGATAGAGGTAGATGTAGATGTAGATAGAGGTAGATGTAGATAGAGGTAGATGTAGATAGAGGTAGATGTAGATAGAGGTAGATGTAGATGTAGATGTAGATAGAGGTAGATGTAGATGTAGATGTAGATAGAGGTAGATGTAGATGTAGATAGAGGTAGATGTAGATGTAGATAAAGGTAGATGTAGATGTAGATAGAGGTAGATGTAGATGTAGATAGATGTAGATGTAGACAGAGGTAGAAGTAGACAGAGGTAGATGTAGATAGAGGTAGATGTAGACAGAGGTAGATGTAGACAGAGGTAGATGTAGACAGAGGTAGATGTAGACAGAGGTAGATGTAGACAGAGGTAGATGTAGACAGAGGTAGATGTAGACAGAGGTAGATGTAGATAGAGGTAGATGTAGATGTAGATGTAGATAGAGGTAGATGTAGATGTAGATAGAGGTAGCTGTAGATGTAGATAGAGGTAGATGTAGATAGAGGTAGATGTAGATAGAGGTAGATGTAGATGTAGATGTAGATAGAGGTAGATGTAGATGTAGATGTAGATAGAGGTAGATGTAGATGTAGATAGAGGTAGATGTAGATAAAGGTAGATGTAGATGTAGATAGAGGTAGATGTAGATGTAGATAGATGTAGATGTAGACAGAGGTAGAAGTAGACAGAGGTAGATGTAGATAGAGGTAGATGTAGATATAGATAGATGTAGATGTGGACAGAGGTAGATGTAGACAGAGGTAGATGTAGACAGAGGTAGATGTAGACAGAGGTAGATGTAGACAGAGGTAGATGTAGACAGAGGTAGATGTAGACTGAGGTAGATGTAGACAGAGGTAGATGTAGACAGAGGTAGATGTAGACAGAGGTAGATGTAGACAGAGGTAGATGTAGATAGAGGTAGATGTAGATGTAGATAGAGGTAGATGTAGATGTAGATAGAGGTAGCTGTAGGTGTAGATAGAGGTAGATGTAGATAGAGGTAGATGTAGATAGAGGTAGATGTAGATAGAGGTAGATGTAGATAGAGGTAGATGTAGATAGAGGTAGATGTAGATGTAGATGTAGATGTAGATGTAGATAGAGGTAGATGTAGATGTAGATAGAGGTAGATGTAGATGTAGATAGAGGTAGATGTAGATGTAGATAGAGGTAGATGTAGATGTAGATAGATGTAGATGTAGACAGAGGTAGAAGTAGACAGAGGTAGATGTAGATAGAGGTAGATGTAGACAGAGGTAGATGTAGACAGATGTAGATGTAGACAGAGGTAGATGTAGACAGAGGTAGACAGATGTAGATGTAGACGTAGACAGAGGTAGAAGTAGACAGAGGTAGAAGTAGACAGAGGTAGAAGTAGACAGAGGTAGAAGTAGACAGAGGTAGAAGTAGACCGAGGTAGAAGTAGACCGAGGTAGAAGTAGACAGAGGTAGATGTAGACAGAGGTAGATGTAGACAGAGGTAGATGTAGACAGAGGTAGATGTAGACAGAGGTAGATGTAGACAGAGGTAGACAGATGTAGATGTAGACGTAGACAGAGGTAGAAGTAGACAGAGGTAGAAGTAGACAGAGGTAGAAGTAGACAGAGGTAGAAGTAGACAGAGGTAGAAGTAGACAGAGGTAGAAGTAGACAGAGGTAGAAGTAGACCGAGGTAGATGTAGACTCAGGAAGATGTAGACCGAGGTAGATGTAGACAGAGGTAGATGTAGAGGTAGATGTAGATAGAGGTAGATGTAGATGTAGATAGAGATGTAGATCGAGGTATATGTAGATGTAGATAGAGGTACATGTAGATGTAGATAGAGGTAGATGTAGACAGAGGTAGATGTAGACAGAGGTAGATGTAGACAGAGGTAGATGTAGACAGAGGTAGATGTAGACAGAGGTAGATGTAGACAGAGGTAGATGTAGACAGAGGTAGATGTAGACAGAGGTAGAAGTAGACAGAGGTAGAAGTAGACAGAGGTAGAAGTAGACAGAGGTAGAAGTAGACAGAGGTAGAAGTAGACAGAGGTAGAAGTAGACAGAGGTAGAAGTAGACAGAGGTAGAAGTAGACCGAGGTAGAAGTAGACCGAGGTAGATGTAGACAGAGGTAGATGTAGATAGAGGTAGATGTAGATGTAGATGTAGATAGAGGTAGATGTAGATAGAGGTAGATGTAGATGTAGATAGAGGTAGATGTAGATGTAGATAGAGGTAGATGTAGATAGAGGTAGATGTAGATAGAGGTAGATGTAGACAGAGGTAGATGTAGACAGAGGTAGATGTAGATAGATGTAGATGTAGACAGAGGTAGATGTAGATGTAGACAGAGGTAGATGTAGATGTAGATAGAGGTAGATGTAGATGTAGACAGAGGTAGATGTAGACAGAGGTAGATGTAGACAGAGGTAGATGTAGACAGAGGTAGAAGTAGACAGAGGTAGAAGTAGACAGAGGTAGAAGTAGACAGAGGTAGAAGTAGACAGAGGTAGAAGTAGACAGAGGTAGAAGTAGACAGAGGTAGAAGTAGACAGAGGTAGAAGTAGACAGAGGTAGAAGTAGACAGAGGTAGAAGTAGACAGCGGTAGAAGTAGACAGATGTAGATGTAGATGTAGATAGAGGCAGATGTAGATGTAGACAGAGGTAGATGTAGACAGAGGTAGATGTAGACAGAGGTAGATGTAGACAGAGGTAGATGTAGACAGAGGTAGATGTAGACAGAGGTAGATGTAGACAGATGTAGATGTAGACAGAGGTAGAAGTAGACAGAGGTAGATGTAGACAGAGGTAGATGTAGACAGAGGTAGATGTAGACAGAGGTAGATGTAGACAGAGGTAGATGTAGACAGATGTAGATGTAGACAGAGGTAGATGTAGACAGAGGTAGATGTAGACAGAGGTAGATGTAGACAGAGATAGATGTAGACAGAGGTAGATGTAGACAGAGGTAGATGTAGACAGAGGTAGATGTAGACAGAGGTAGATGTAGACAGAGGTAGAAGTAGACAGAGGTAGAAGTAGACAGAGGTAGACAGATGTAGATGTAGACAGAGGTAGATGTAGACAGAGGTAGATGTAGACAGAGGTAGATGTAGACAGAGGTAGATGTAGACATAGGTAGATGTAGACAGAGGTAGATGTAGACAGAGGTAGATGTAGATAGAGGTAGATGTAGATGTAGACAGAGGTAGATGTAGATAGAGGTAGATGTAGATAGATGTAGATGTAGATAGATGTAGATGTAGATAGATGTAGATGTAGATGTAGATAGATGTAGATGTAGACAGAGGTAGATGTAGACAGAGGTAGATGTAGAAGCAGATAAAGGTAGATGTAGATGTAGATAGAGGTAGATGTAGAAAGAGGTAGATGTAGATGGAGGTAGATGTAGATGTAGATGGAGGTAGATGTAGATGTAGATAGAGGTAGATGTATGTAGATGTAGACAGATGTAGATGTAGACAGAGGTAGATGTAGACAGAGGTAGATGTAGATAGAGGTAGATGTAGATAGAGGTAGATGTAGATAGAGGTAGATGTAGATGTAGATGTAGATAGAGGTAGATGTAGATGTAGATGTAGATAGAGGTAGATGTAGACAGAGGTAGATGTAGACATAGGTAGATGTAGACAGAGGTAGATGTAGACAGAGGTAGATGTAGACAGAGGTAGATGTAGACAGAGGTAGATGTAGACAGAGGTAGATGTAGACAGAGGTAGATGTAGACAGAGGTAGAAGTAGACAGAGGTAGATGTAGACAGAGGTAGATGTAGACAGAGGTAGATGTAGACAGAGGTAGATGTAGACAGAGGTAGATGTAGACAGAGGTAGATGTAGACAGAGGTAGATGTAGACAGAGGTAGATGTAGACAGAGGTAGATGTAGACAGATGTAGATGTAGACAGAGGTAGATGTAGACAGAGGTAGATGTAGACAGAGGTAGATGTAGACAGAGATAGATGTAGACAGAGATAGATGTAGACAGAGGTAGATGTAGACAGAGGTAGATGTAGACAGAGGTAGATGTAGACAGAGGTAGATGTAGACAGAGGTAGAAGTAGACAGAGGTAGATGTAGACAGAGGTAGAAGTAGACAGAGGTAGATGTAGACAGAGGTAGATGTAGACAGAGGTAGATGTAGACAGAGGTAGAAGTAGACAGAGGTAGAAGTAGACAGAGGTAGAAGTAGACAGAGGTAGAAGTAGACAGAGGTAGAAGTAGACAGAGGTAGAAGTAGACAGAGGTAGAAGTAGACCGAGGTAGAAGTAGACCGAGGTAGATGTAGACAGAGGTAGATGTAGATAGAGGTAGATGTAGATGTAGATGTAGATAGAGGTAGATGTAGACAGAGGTAGATGTAGACAGAGGTAGATGTAGACAGAGATAGATGTAGACAGAGGTAGATGTAGACAGAGGTAGATGTAGACAGAGGTAGATGTAGACAGAGGTAGATGTAGACAGAGGTAGAAGTAGACAGAGGTAGAAGTAGACAGAGGTAGACAGATGTAGATGTAGAGGTAGATGTAGATAGAGGTAGATGTAGATGTAGATAGAGATGTAGATAGAGGTATATGTAGATGTAGATAGAGGTACATGTAGATGTAGATAGAGGTAGATGTAGATGTAGATAGAGGTAGATGTAGAAAGAGGTAGATGTAGATGGAGGTAGATGTAGATGGAGGTAGATGTAGATGTAGATAGAGGTAGATGTAGATGTAGATGTAGATAGAGGTAGATGTAGATGTAGATAGAGGTAGATGTAGATAAAGGTAGATGTAGATGTAGATAGAGGTAGATGTAGATGTAGATAGATGTAGATGTAGACAGAGGTAGAAGTAGACAGAGGTAGATGTAGATAGAGGTAGATGTAGATATAGATAGATGTAGATGTGGACAGAGGTAGATGTAGACAGAGGTAGATGTAGACAGAGGTAGATGTAGACAGAGGTAGATGTAGACAGAGGTAGATGTAGACAGAGGTAGATGTAGACTGAGGTAGATGTAGACAGAGGTAGATGTAGACAGAGGTAGATGTAGACAGAGGTAGAAGTAGACAGAGGTAGATGTAGATAGAGGTAGATGTAGATAGAGGTAGATGTAGATGTAGACAGAGGTAGATGTAGATAGAGGTAGATGTAGATAGATGTAGATGTAGATAGATGTAGATGTAGATAGATGTAGATGTAGATGTAGATAGATGTAGATGTAGACAGAGGTAGATGTAGACAGAGGTAGATGTAGAAGCAGATAAAGGTAGATGTAGATGTAGATAGAGGTAGATGTAGAAAGAGGTAGATGTAGATGGAGGTAGATGTAGATGGAGGTAGATGTAGATGTAGATAGAGGTAGATGTAGATGTAGACAGAGGTAGAAGTAGACAGAGGTAGACAGATGTAGATGTAGACAGATGTAGATGTAGACAGAGGTAGATGTAGACAGAGGTAGATGTAGATAGAGGTAGATGTAGATAGAGGTAGATGTAGATAGAGGTAGATGTAGATGTAGATGTAGATAGAGGTAGATGTAGATGTAGATGTAGATAGAGGTAGATGTAGATGTAGATAGATGTAGATGTAGACAGAGGTAGAAGTAGACAGAGGTAGAAGTAGACAGAGGTAGAAGTAGACAGAGGTAGATGTAGATAGAGGTAGATGTAGATAGAGGTAGATGTAGATGTAGACAGAGGTAGATGTAGATAGAGGTAGATGTAGATAGATGTAGATGTAGATAGATGTAGATAGATGTAGATGTAGATGTAGATAGATGTAGATGTAGACAGAGGTAGATGTAGACAGAGGTAGATGTAGAAGCAGATAAAGGTAGATGTAGATGTAGATAGAGGTAGATGTAGAAAGAGGTAGATGTAGATGGAGGTAGATGTAGATGGAGGTAGATGTAGATGTAGATAGAGGTAGATGTAGATGTAGACAGAGGTAGAAGTAGACAGAGGTAGACAGATGTAGATGTAGACAGATGTAGATGTAGACAGAGGTAGATGTAGACAGAGGTAGATGTAGATAGAGGTAGATGTAGATAGAGGTAGATGTAGATAGAGGTAGATGTAGATGTAGATGTAGATAGAGGTAGATGTAGATGTAGATGTAGATAGAGGTAGATGTAGATGTAGATAGAGGTAGATGTAGATAAAGGTAGATGTAGATGTAGATAGAGGTAGATGTAGATGTAGATAGATGTAGATGTAGACAGAGGTAGAAGTAGACAGAGGTAGATGTAGATAGAGGTAGATGTAGATATAGATAGATGTAGATGTGGACAGAGGTAGATGTAGACAGAGGTAGATGTAGACAGAGGTAGATGTAGACAGAGGTAGATGTAGACAGAGGTAGATGTAGACTGAGGTAGATGTAGACAGAGGTAGATGTAGACAGAGGTAGATGTAGACAGAGGTAGATGTAGACAGAGGTAGATGTAGATAGAGGTAGATGTAGATGTAGATAGAGGTAGATGTAGATGTAGATAGAGGTAGCTGTAGGTGTAGATAGAGGTAGATGTAGATAGAGGTAGATGTAGATAGAGGTAGATGTAGATAGAGGTAGATGTAGATAGAGGTAGATGTAGATAGAGGTAGATGTAGATGTAGATGTAGATGTAGATGTAGATAGAGGTAGATGTAGATGTAGATAGAGGTAGATGTAGATGTAGATAGAGGTAGATGTAGATGTAGATAGAGGTAGATGTAGATGTAGATAGATGTAGATGTAGACAGAGGTAGAAGTAGACAGAGGTAGATGTAGATAGAGGTAGATGTAGACAGAGGTAGATGTAGACAGATGTAGATGTAGACAGAGGTAGATGTAGACAGAGGTAGACAGATGTAGATGTAGACGTAGACAGAGGTAGAAGTAGACAGAGGTAGAAGTAGACAGAGGTAGAAGTAGACAGAGGTAGAAGTAGACAGAGGTAGAAGTAGACCGAGGTAGAAGTAGACCGAGGTAGAAGTAGACAGAGGTAGATGTAGACAGAGGTAGATGTAGACAGAGGTAGATGTAGACAGAGGTAGATGTAGACAGAGGTAGATGTAGACAGAGGTAGACAGATGTAGATGTAGACGTAGACAGAGGTAGAAGTAGACAGAGGTAGAAGTAGACAGAGGTAGAAGTAGACAGAGGTAGAAGTAGACAGAGGTAGAAGTAGACAGAGGTAGAAGTAGACAGAGGTAGAAGTAGACCGAGGTAGATGTAGACTGAGGTAGATGTAGACCGAGGTAGATGTAGACAGAGGTAGATGTAGAGGTAGATGTAGATAGAGGTAGATGTAGATGTAGATAGAGATGTAGATAGAGGTATATGTAGATGTAGATAGAGGTACATGTAGATGTAGATAGAGGTAGATGTAGACAGAGGTAGATGTAGACAGAGGTAGATGTAGACAGAGGTAGATGTAGACAGATGTAGATGTAGACAGAGGTAGATGTAGACAGAGGTAGATGTAGACAGAGGTAGATGTAGACAGAGGTAGATGTAGACAGAGGTAGATGTAGACAGAGGTAGAAGTAGACAGAGGTAGAAGTAGACAGAGGTAGAAGTAGACAGAGGTAGAAGTAGACAGAGGTAGAAGTAGACAGAGGTAGAAGTAGACAGAGGTAGAAGTAGACAGAGGTAGAAGTAGACCGAGGTAGAAGTAGACCGAGGTAGATGTAGACAGAGGTAGATGTAGATAGAGGTAGATGTAGATGTAGATGTAGATAGAGGTAGATGTAGATAGAGGTAGATGTAGATGTAGATAGAGGTAGATGTAGATGTAGATAGAGGTAGATGTAGATAGAGGTAGATGTAGATAGAGGTAGATGTAGACAGAGGTAGATGTAGACAGAGGTAGATGTAGATAGATGTAGATGTAGACAGAGGTAGATGTAGATGTAGACAGAGGTAGATGTAGATGTAGATAGAGGTAGATGTAGATGTAGACAGAGGTAGATGTAGACAGAGGTAGATGTAGACAGAGGTAGATGTAGACAGAGGTAGAAGTAGACAGAGGTAGAAGTAGACAGAGGTAGAAGTAGACAGAGGTAGAAGTAGACAGAGGTAGAAGTAGACAGAGGTAGAAGTAGACAGCGGTAGAAGTAGACAGATGTAGATGTAGATGTAGATAGAGGCAGATGTAGATGTAGACAGAGGTAGATGTAGACAGAGGTAGATGTAGACAGAGGTAGATGTAGACAGAGGTAGATGTAGACAGAGGTAGATGTAGACAGATGTAGATGTAGACAGAGGTAGAAGTAGACAGAGGTAGATGTAGACAGAGGTAGATGTAGACAGAGGTAGATGTAGACAGAGGTAGATGTAGACAGAGGTAGATGTAGACAGAGGTAGATGTAGACAGAGGTAGATGTAGACAGAGGTAGATGTGGACAGAGGTAGATGTGGACAGAGTTAGATGTAGACAGAGTTAGATGTAGACAGAGGTAGATGTAGACAGAGGTAGATGTAGACAGAGGTAGATGTAGACAGAGGTAGATGTAGATGTAGATAGATGTAGAAGTAGACAGAGGTAGAAGTAGACAGATGTAGATGTAGACAGATGTAGATGTAGACAGATGTAGATGTAGACAGATGTAGATGTAGACAGATGTAGATGTAGACAGATGTAGATGTAGACAGAGGTAGATGTAGACAGAGGTAGATGTAGACAGAGGTAGATGTAGACAGAGGTAGAAGTAGACAGAGGTAGAAGTAGACAGAGGTAGACAGATGTAGATGTAGACAGATGTAGATGTAGACAGATGTAGATGTAGATAGAGGTAGATGTAGATAGAGGTAGATGTAGGTAGAGGTAGATGTAGATAGATGTAGATGTAGATAGATGTAGATGTAGACAGAGGTAGATGTAGACAGAGGTAGATGTAGACAGAGGTAGATGTAGACAGAGGTAGATGTAGACAGAGGTAGATGTAGACAGAGGTAGATGTAGACAGAGGTAGAAGTAGACAGAGGTAGATGTAGATGTAGATGTAGATAGATGTAGATGTAGATGTAGATGTAGATAGAGGTAGATGTAGATAGAGGTAGATGTAGATAGATGTAGATGTAGATGTAGATAGATGTAGATGTAGATAGAGGTAGATGTAGATAGATGTAGATAGAGGTAGATAGAGGTAGATGTAGATAGAGGTAGATGTAGACAGAGGTAGATGTAGACAGAGGTAGATGTAGACAGAGGTAGATGTAGACAGAGGTAGATGTAGACAGAGGTAGATGTAGACAGAGGTAAAAGTAGACAGAGGTAGAAGTAGACAGAGGTAGACAGATGTAGATGTAGACAGAGGTAGATGTAGACAGAGGTAGATGTAGACAGATGTAGATGTAGACAGAGGTAGATGTAGACAGAGGTAGATGTAGACAGAGGTAGATGTAGACAGAGATAGATGTAGACAGAGGTAGATGTAGACAGAGGTAGATGTAGACAGAGGTAGATGTAGACAGAGGTAGATGTAGACAGAGGTAGAAGTAGACAGAGGTAGAAGTAGACAGAGGTAGACAGATGTAGATGTAGACAGAGGTAGATGTAGACAGAGGTAGATGTAGACAGAGGTAGATGTAGACAGAGGTAGATGTAGACATAGGTAGATGTAGACAGAGGTAGATGTAGACAGAGGTAGATGTAGACAGAGGTAGATGTAGACAGAGGTAGATGTAGACAGAGGTAGATGTAGACAGAGGTAGAAGTAGACAGAGGTAGATGTAGATGTAGATGTAGATAGATGTAGATGTAGATAGAGGTAGATGTAGATAGAGGTAGATGTAGATAGAGGTAGATGTAGATAGATGTAGATGTAGATAGAGGTAGATGTAGATAGATGTAGATGTAGATAGATGTAGATAGAGGTAGATGTAGATAGAGGTAGATTTAGATAGAGGTAGATGTAGATAGAGGTAGATGTAGATAGAGGTAGATGTAGATAGAGGTAGATGTAGATAGAGGTAGATGTAGATAGAGGTAGATGTAGATAGAGGTAGATGTAGATGTAGATAGAGGTAGATGTAGATGTAGATAGAGGTAGATGTAGATGTAGATAGAGGTAGATGTAGATGTAGATAGAGGTAGATGTAGATGTAGATAGATGTAGATGTAGACAGAGGTAGAAGTAGACAGAGGTAGAAGTAGACAGAGGTAGAAGTAGACAGAGGTAGATGTAGATAGAGGTAGATGTAGATAGAGGTAGATGTAGATGTAGACAGAGGTAGATGTAGATAGAGGTAGATGTAGATAGATGTAGATGTAGATAGATGTAGATGTAGATAGATGTAGATGTAGATGTAGATAGATGTAGATGTAGACAGAGGTAGATGTAGACAGAGGTAGATGTAGAAGCAGATAAAGGTAGATGTAGATGTAGATAGAGGTAGATGTAGAAAGAGGTAGATGTAGATGGAGGTAGATGTAGATGGAGGTAGATGTAGATGTAGATAGAGGTAGATGTAGATGTAGACAGAGGTAGAAGTAGACAGAGGTAGACAGATGTAGATGTAGACAGATGTAGATGTAGACAGAGATAGATGTAGACAGAGGTAGATGTAGACAGAGGTAGATGTAGACAGAGGTAGATGTAGACAGAGGTAGATGTAGACAGAGGTAGATGTAGACAGAGGTAGATGTAGACAGAGGTAGATGTAGACAGAGGTAGAAGTAGACAGAGGTAGATGTAGATGTAGATGTAGATAGATGTAGATGTAGATGTAGATGTAGATAGAGGTAGATGTAGATAGATGTAGATGTAGATAGAGGTAGATGTAGATAGATGTAGATGTAGATAGATGTAGATAGAGGTAGATGTAGATAGAGGTAGATGTAGATAGAGGTAGATGTAGATAGAGGTAGATGTAGATAGAGGTAGATGTAGATAGAGGTAGATGTAGATAGAGGTAGATGTAGATGTAGATAGAGGTAGATGTAGATGTAGATAGAGGTAGATGTAGATGTAGATAGAGGTAGATGTAGATGTAGATAGAGGTAGATGTAGATGTAGATAGATGTAGATGTAGACAGAGGTAGAAGTAGACAGAGGTAGAAGTAGACAGAGGTAGATGTAGATAGAGGTAGATGTAGATATAGATAGATGTAGATGTGGACAGAGGTAGATGTAGACAGAGGTAGATGTAGACAGAGGTAGATGTAGACAGAGGTAGATGTAGATGTAGATGTAGATAGATGTAGATGTAGATGTAGATGTAGATAGAGGTAGATGTAGATAGATGTAGATGTAGATAGAGGTAGATGTAGATAGATGTAGATGTAGATAGATGTAGATAGAGGTAGATGTAGATAGAGGTAGATGTAGATAGAGGTAGATGTAGATAGAGGTAGATGTAGATAGAGGTAGATGTAGATAGAGGTAGATGTAGATAGAGGTAGATGTAGATGTAGATAGAGGTAGATGTAGATGTAGATAGAGGTAGATGTAGATGTAGATAGAGGTAGATGTAGATGTAGATAGAGGTAGATGTAGATAGAGGTAGATGTAGATAGAGGTAGATGTAGACAGAGGTAGATGTAGACAGAGGTAGATGTAGATAGATGTAGATGTAGACAGAGGTAGATGTAGATGTAGACAGAGGTAGATGTAGATGTAGATAGAGGTAGATGTAGATGTAGACAGAGGTAGATGTAGACAGAGGTAGATGTAGACAGAGGTAGATGTAGACAGAGGTAGAAGTAGACAGAGGTAGAAGTAGACAGAGGTAGAAGTAGACAGAGGTAGAAGTAGACAGAGGTAGAAGTAGACAGAGGTAGAAGTAGACAGAGGTAGAAGTAGACAGCGGTAGAAGTAGACAGATGTAGATGTAGATGTAGATAGAGGCAGATGTAGATGTAGACAGAGGTAGATGTAGACAGAGGTAGATGTAGACAGAGGTAGATGTAGACAGAGGTAGATGTAGACAGAGGTAGATGTAGACAGATGTAGATGTAGACAGAGGTAGAAGTAGACAGAGGTAGATGTAGACAGAGGTAGATGTAGACAGAGGTAGATGTAGACAGAGGTAGATGTAGACAGAGGTAGATGTAGACAGAGGTAGATGTAGACAGAGGTAGATGTGGACAGAGGTAGATGTGGACAGAGTTAGATGTAGACAGAGTTAGATGTAGACAGAGGTAGATGTAGACAGAGGTAGATGTAGACAGAGGTAGATGTAGACAGAGGTAGATGTAGATGTAGATAGATGTAGAAGTAGACAGAGGTAGAAGTAGACAGATGTAGATGTAGACAGATGTAGATGTAGACAGATGTAGATGTAGACAGATGTAGATGTAGACAGATGTAGATGTAGACAGATGTAGATGTAGACAGAGGTAGATGTAGACAGAGGTAGATGTAGACAGAGGTAGATGTAGACAGAGGTAGAAGTAGACAGAGGTAGAAGTAGACAGAGGTAGACAGATGTAGATGTAGACAGATGTAGATGTAGACAGATGTAGATGTAGATAGAGGTAGATGTAGATAGAGGTAGATGTAGGTAGAGGTAGATGTAGATAGATGTAGATGTAGATAGATGTAGATGTAGACAGAGGTAGATGTAGACAGAGGTAGATGTAGACAGAGGTAGATGTAGACAGAGGTAGATGTAGACAGAGGTAGATGTAGACAGAGGTAGATGTAGACAGAGGTAGATGTAGACAGAGGTAGAAGTAGACAGAGGTAGATGTAGATGTAGATGTAGATAGATGTAGATGTAGATGTAGATGTAGATAGAGGTAGATGTAGATAGAGGTAGATGTAGATAGATGTAGATGTAGATGTAGATAGATGTAGATGTAGATAGAGGTAGATGTAGATAGATGTAGATAGAGGTAGATAGAGGTAGATGTAGATAGAGGTAGATGTAGACAGAGGTAGATGTAGACAGAGGTAGATGTAGACAGAGGTAGATGTAGACAGAGGTAGATGTAGACAGAGGTAGATGTAGACAGAGGTAAAAGTAGACAGAGGTAGAAGTAGACAGAGGTAGACAGATGTAGATGTAGACAGAGGTAGATGTAGACAGAGGTAGATGTAGACAGATGTAGATGTAGACAGAGGTAGATGTAGACAGAGGTAGATGTAGACAGAGGTAGATGTAGACAGAGATAGATGTAGACAGAGGTAGATGTAGACAGAGGTAGATGTAGACAGAGGTAGATGTAGACAGAGGTAGATGTAGACAGAGGTAGAAGTAGACAGAGGTAGAAGTAGACAGAGGTAGACAGATGTAGATGTAGACAGAGGTAGATGTAGACAGAGGTAGATGTAGACAGAGGTAGATGTAGACAGAGGTAGATGTAGACATAGGTAGATGTAGACAGAGGTAGATGTAGACAGAGGTAGATGTAGACAGAGGTAGATGTAGACAGAGGTAGATGTAGACAGAGGTAGATGTAGACAGAGGTAGATGTAGACAGAGGTAGAAGTAGACAGAGGTAGATGTAGATGTAGATGTAGATAGATGTAGATGTAGATAGAGGTAGATGTAGATAGAGGTAGATGTAGATAGAGGTAGATGTAGATAGATGTAGATGTAGATAGAGGTAGATGTAGATAGATGTAGATGTAGATAGATGTAGATAGAGGTAGATGTAGATAGAGGTAGATTTAGATAGAGGTAGATGTAGATAGAGGTAGATGTAGATAGAGGTAGATGTAGATAGAGGTAGATGTAGATAGAGGTAGATGTAGATAGAGGTAGATGTAGATAGAGGTAGATGTAGATGTAGATAGAGGTAGATGTAGATGTAGATAGAGGTAGATGTAGATGTAGATAGAGGTAGATGTAGATGTAGATAGAGGTAGATGTAGATGTAGATAGATGTAGATGTAGACAGAGGTAGAAGTAGACAGAGGTAGAAGTAGACAGAGGTAGAAGTAGACAGAGGTAGATGTAGATAGAGGTAGATGTAGATAGAGGTAGATGTAGATGTAGACAGAGGTAGATGTAGATAGAGGTAGATGTAGATAGATGTAGATGTAGATAGATGTAGATGTAGATAGATGTAGATGTAGATGTAGATAGATGTAGATGTAGACAGAGGTAGATGTAGACAGAGGTAGATGTAGAAGCAGATAAAGGTAGATGTAGATGTAGATAGAGGTAGATGTAGAAAGAGGTAGATGTAGATGGAGGTAGATGTAGATGGAGGTAGATGTAGATGTAGATAGAGGTAGATGTAGATGTAGACAGAGGTAGAAGTAGACAGAGGTAGACAGATGTAGATGTAGACAGATGTAGATGTAGACAGAGATAGATGTAGACAGAGGTAGATGTAGACAGAGGTAGATGTAGACAGAGGTAGATGTAGACAGAGGTAGATGTAGACAGAGGTAGATGTAGACAGAGGTAGATGTAGACAGAGGTAGATGTAGACAGAGGTAGAAGTAGACAGAGGTAGATGTAGATGTAGATAGATGTAGATGTAGATGTAGATGTAGATAGAGGTAGATGTAGATAGATGTAGATGTAGATAGAGGTAGATGTAGATAGATGTAGATGTAGATAGATGTAGATAGAGGTAGATGTAGATAGAGGTAGATGTAGATAGAGGTAGATGTAGATAGAGGTAGATGTAGATAGAGGTAGATGTAGATAGAGGTAGATGTAGATAGAGGTAGATGTAGATGTAGATAGAGGTAGATGTAGATGTAGATAGAGGTAGATGTAGATGTAGATAGAGGTAGATGTAGATGTAGATAGAGGTAGATGTAGATGTAGATAGATGTAGATGTAGACAGAGGTAGAAGTAGACAGAGGTAGAAGTAGACAGAGGTAGATGTAGATAGAGGTAGATGTAGATATAGATAGATGTAGATGTGGACAGAGGTAGATGTAGACAGAGGTAGATGTAGACAGAGGTAGATGTAGACAGAGGTAGATGTAGATGTAGATGTAGATAGATGTAGATGTAGATGTAGATGTAGATAGAGGTAGATGTAGATAGATGTAGATGTAGATAGAGGTAGATGTAGATAGATGTAGATGTAGATAGATGTAGATAGAGGTAGATGTAGATAGAGGTAGATGTAGATAGAGGTAGATGTAGATAGAGGTAGATGTAGATAGAGGTAGATGTAGATAGAGGTAGATGTAGATAGAGGTAGATGTAGATGTAGATAGAGGTAGATGTAGATGTAGATAGAGGTAGATGTAGATGTAGATAGAGGTAGATGTAGATGTAGATAGAGGTAGATGTAGATGTAGATAGATGTAGATGTAGACAGAGGTAGAAGTAGACAGAGGTAGAAGTAGACAGAGGTAGATGTAGATAGAGGTAGATGTAGATATAGATAGATGTAGATGTGGACAGAGGTAGATGTAGACAGAGGTAGATGTAGACAGAGGTAGATGTAGACAGAGGTAGATGTAGACAGAGGTAGATGTAGACAGAGGTAGATGTAGACAGAGGTAGATGTAGACAGAGGTAGATGTAGACAGAGGTAGATGTAGACAGAGGTAGAAGTAGACAGAGGTAGAAGTAGACAGAGGTAGAAGTAGACAGAGGTAGAAGTAGACAGAGGTAGAAGTAGACAGAGGTACAAGTAGACCGAGGTAGATGTAGACAGAGGTAGACAGAGGTAGACAGATGTAATGTAGATAGAGGTAGATGTAGAAGCAGACAGAGGTAGATGTAGAAGCATACAGAGGTAGATGTAGACAGAGGTAGATGTAGATGTAGGTAGATGTAGAAGCAGACAGAGGTAGATGTAGAAGCAGACAGAGGTAGATGTAGATGTAGACAGAGGTAGATGTAGACAGAGGTAGATGTAGACAGAGGTAGATGTAGACAGAGGTAGATGTAGACAGAGGTAGATGTGGACAGAGGTAGATGTGGACAGAGGTAGATGTGGACAGAGGTAGATGTAGACAGAGGTAGATGTAGACAGAGGTAGATGTAGACAGAGGTAGATGTAGAAATGTAGACAGAGGTAGATGTAGACAGAGGTAGATGTAGACAGAGGTAGAAGTAGACAGAGGCAGAAGTAGACAGAGGTAGAAGTAGACAGAGATAGAAGTAGACAGCGGTAGAAGTAGACAGATGTAGATGTAGATAGAGGAAGATGTAGATGTAGATAGAGGTAGATGTAGATGTAGACAGAGGTAGACAGAGGTAGAGGTAGACAGAGGTAGAGGTAGACAGAGGTAGAGGTAGACAGAGGTAGAGGTAGACAGAGGTAGAGGTAGACAGAGGTAGAGGTAGACAGAGGTAGACAGAGGTAGACAGAGGTAGATGTAGACCGAGGTAGACGTAGACAGAGGTAGACGTAGACAGAGGTAGACGTAGACAGAGGTAGACGTAGACAGAGGTAGACGTAGACAGAGGTAGACGTAGACAGAGGTAGAAGTAGACAGAGGTAGAAGTAGACAGTAGTAGAAGTAGACAGATGTAGAAGTAGACAGATGTAGAAGTAGACAGAGGTAGAAGTAGACAGAGGCAGATGTAGATGTAGACAGATGTAGATGTAGACAGAGGTATAAGTAGACAGAGGTAGATGTAGATGTAGACAGATGTAGATGTAGACAGAGGTATAAGTAGACAGAGGTAGATGTAGACCGAGGTAGAAGTAGACCGAGGTAGATGTAGACCGAGGTAGATGTAGACAGAGGTAGATGTAGATAGAGGTAGATGTAGATGTAGATGTAGACAGAGGTAGATGTAGACAGAGGTAGATGTAGAAGCAGATAAAGGTAGATGTAGATGTAGATAGAGGTAGATGTAGAAAGAGGTAGATGTAGATGGAGGTAGATGTAGATGGAGGTAGATGTAGATGTAGATAGAGGTAGATGTAGATGTAGACAGAGGTAGAAGTAGACAGAGGTAGACAGATGTAGATGTAGACAGATGTAGATGTAGACAGAGGTAGATGTAGACAGAGGTAGATATAGACAGAGGTAGATGTAGACAGAGGTAGATGTAGACAGAGGTAGATGTAGACAGAGGTAGATGTAGACAGAGGTAGATGTAGACAGAGGTAGATGTAGACAGAGGTAGATGTAGATAGAGGTAGATGTAGATGTAGATGTAGATAGAGGTAGATGTAGATGTAGATAGAGGTAGATGTAGATGTAGATAGAGGTAGATGTAGATGTAGATAGAGGTAGATGTAGATAGAGGTAGATGTAGATAGAGGTAGGTGTAGACAGAGGTAGAAGTAGACAGAGGTAGAAGTAGACAGAGGTAGAAGTAGACAGATGTAGAAGTAGACAGATGTAGAAGTAGACAGATGTAGAAGTAGACAGATGTAGAAGTAGACAGAGGTAGAAGTAGACAGAGGTAGAAGTAGACAGAGGTAGATGTAGATGTAGACAGATGTAGATGTAGACAGAGGTATAAGTAGACAGAGGTAGAAGTAGACAGAGGTAGATGTAGACAGAGGTAGACAGATGTAGATGTAGATGTAGATAGATGTAGATGTAGATAGATGTAGATGTAGACAGATGTAGATGTAGACAGATGTAGACAGAGGTAGATGTAGATAGAGGTAGAAGTAGACAGAGGTAGATGTAGATAGATGTAGATGTAGATAGAGGTAGATGTAGATAGAGGTAGATGTAGACAGAGGTAAATGTAGACAGAGGTAGATGTAGACAGAGGTAGATGTAGACAGAGGTAGATGTAGACAGAGGTAGATGTAGACAGAGGTAGATGTAGACAGAGGTAGATGTAGACAGAGGTAGATGTAGATGTAGACAGAGGTAGATGTAGACAGAGGTAGATGTAGACAGAGGTAGATGTAGACAGAGGTAGATGTAGACAGAGATAGATGTAGACAGAGGTAGAAGTAGACAGAGGTAGAAGTAGACAGAGGTAGAAGTAGACAGAGGTAGAAGTAGACAGAGGTAGAAGTAGACAGAGGTAGACAGATGTAGATGTAGACAGATGTAGATGTAGACAGATGTAGATGTAGACAGATGTAGATGTAGACAGATGTAGACAGAGGTAGATGTAGATAGAGGTAGAAGTAGACAGAGGTAGATGTAGATAGAGGTAGATGTAGATAGAGGTAGATGTAGATAGAGGTAGAAGTAGACAGAGGTAGAAGTAGACAGAGGTAGAAGTAGACAGAGGTAGAAGTAGACAGAGGTAGATGTAGACAGAGGTAGATGTAGACAGAGGTAGATGTAGACAGAGGTAGATGTAGACAGAGGTAGATGTAGACAGAGGTAGATGTAGACAGAGGTAGATGTAGACAGAGGTAGATGTAGACAGAGGTAGAAGTAGACAGAGGTAGATGTAGATGTAGATGTAGATGTAGATATATGTAGATGTAGATGTAGATGTAGATAGAGGTAGATGTAGATAGAGGTAGATGTAGATAGATGTAGATGTAGATAGAGGTAGATGTAGATAGATGTAGATAGAGGTAGATGTAGATAGATATAGATGTAGATAGATGTAGATAGAGGTAGATGTAGATAGAGGTAGATGTAGATAGAGGTAGATGTAGATAGAGGTAGATGTAGATGTAGATGTAGATGTAGATAGAGGTAGATGTAGATGTAGATAGAGGTAGATGTAGATGTAGATAGAGGTAGATGTAGATGTAGATAGAGGTAGATGTAGATGTAGATAGATGTAGATGTAGACAGAGGTAGAAGTAGACAGAGGTAGAAGTAGACAGAGGTAGATGTAGATAGAGGTAGATGTAGATATAGATAGATATAGATGTGGACAGAGGTAGATGTAGACAGAGGTAGATGTAGACAGAGGTAGATGTAGACAGAGGTAGATGTAGACAGAGGTAGATGTAGACAGAGGTAGATGTAGATGTAGATGTAGATGTAGACAGAGGTAGATGTAGACAGAGGTAGATGTAGACAGAGGTAGATGTAGACAGAGGTAGATGTAGACAGAGGTAGAAGTAGACAGAGGTAGATGTAGATGTAGATGTAGATGTAGATAGATGTAGATGTAGATAGATGTAGATAGAGGTAGATGTAGATAGAGGTAGATGTAGATAGAGGTAGATGTAGATAGAGGTAGATGTAGATAGAGGTAGATGTAGATAGAGGTAGATGTAGATGTAGATGTAGATAGAGGTAGATGTAGATGTAGATAGAGGTAGATGTAGATGTACATAGAGGTAGATGTAGATGTAGATATAGGTAGATGTAGATGTAGATAGATGTAGATGTAGACAGAGGTAGAAGTAGACAGAGGTAGAAGTAGACAGAGGTAGAAGTAGACAGAGGTAGATGTAGATAGAGGTAGATGTAGATAGAGGTAGATGTAGATATAGATAGATGTAGATGTGGACAGAGGTAGATGTGGACAGAGGTAGATGTAGACAGAGGTAGATGTAGACAGAGGTAGATGTAGACAGAGGTAGATGTAGACAGAGGTAGATGTAGACAGAGGTAGATGTAGACAGAGGTAGATGTAGACAGAGGTAGAAGTAGACAGAGGTAGAAGTAGACAGAGGTAGAAGTAGACAGAGGTAGAAGTAGACAGAGGTAGAAGTAGACAGAGGTAGAAGTAGACCGAGGTAGATGTAGACAGAGGTAGACAGAGGTAGACAGATGTAATGTAGATAGAGGTAGATGTAGAAGCAGACAGAGGTAGATGTAGAAGCAGACAGAGGTAGATGTAGAAGCATACAGAGGTAGATGTAGACAGAGGTAGATGTAGACAGAGGTAGATGTAGACAGATGTAGATGTAGACAGATGTAGATGTAGATGTAGGTAGATGTAGAAGCAGACAGAGGTAGATGTAGAAGCAGACAGAGGTAGATGTAGACAGAGGTAGATGTAGACAGAGGTAGATGTAGACAGAGGTAGATGTAGACAGAGGTAGATGTAGACAGAGGTAGATGTGGACAGAGGTAGATGTGGACAGAGTTAGATGTAGACAGAGGTAGATGTAGACAGAGGTAGATGTAGGAATGTAGACAGAGGTAGATGTAGACAGAGGTAGATGTAGACAGAGGTAGATGTAGACAGAGGTAGATGTAGACAGAGATAGAAGTAGACAGAGGCAGAAGTAGACAGAGGTAGAAGTAGACAGAGGTAGAAGTAGACAGCGGTAGAAGTAGACAGATGTAGATGTAGATAGAGGTAGATGTAGAGGTAGATAGAGGTAGATGTAGATGTAGACAGAGGTAGATGTAGACAGAGGTAGATGTAGACAGAGGTAGATGTAGACAGAGGTAGATGTAGACAGAGGTAGATGTAGACAGAGGTAGATGTAGACAGAGGTAGAAGTAGACAGAGGTAGAAGTAGAGAGAGGTAGATGTAGACAGACGTAGAGGTAGACAGAGGTAGACAGAGGTAGAGGTAGACAGAGGTAGAGGTAGACAGAGGTAGAGGTAGACAGAGGTAGAGGTAGACAGAGGTAGAAGTAGACAGAGGTAGACAGAGGTAGAGGTAGACAGAGGTAGAGGTAGACAGAGGTAGAGGTAGACAGAGGTAGAGGTAGACAGAGGTAGACAGAGGTAGAGGTAGACAGAGGTAGAGGTAGACAGAGGTAGAGGTAGACAGAGGTAGACGTAGACAGAGGTAGACGTAGACAGAGGTAGACGTAGACAGAGGTAGACGTAGACAGAGGTAGACGTAGACAGAGGTAGACGTAGACAGAGGTAGAAGTAGACAGAGGTAGAAGTAGACAGATGTAGAAGTAGACAGATGTAGAAGTAGACAGATGTAGAAGTAGACAGAGGTAGAAGTAGACAGAGGTAGAAGTAGACAGAGGTAGATGTAGATGTAGACAGATGTAGATGTAGGCAGAGGTATAAGTAGACAGAGGTAGATGTAGATAGAGGTAGATGTAGATGTAGATAGATGTAGATGTAGATAGATGTAGATGTAGATAGATGTAGATGTAGACGTAGACAGAGGTAGACGTAGACAGAGGTAGACGTAGACAGAGGTAGACAGAGGTAGATGTAGACAGAGGTAGATGTAGACAGAGGTAGAAGTAGACAGAGGTAGATGTAGATGTAGATGTAGACAGAGGTAGATGTAGACAGAGGTAGATGTAGACAGAGGTAGAAGTAGACAGAGGTAGATGTAGATGTAGATGTAGATGTAGATAGATGTAGATGTAGACAGATGTAGATGTAGACAGATGTAGATGTAGACAGATGTAGATGTAGACAGATGTAGATGTAGACAGATGTAGACCGAGGTAGATGTAGATAGAGGTAGAAGTAGACAGAGGTAGATGTAGATAGAGGTAGATGTAGATAGAGGTAGATGTAGACAGAGGTAGAAGTAGACAGAGGTAGAAGTAGACAGAGGTAGAAGTAGACAGAGGTAGAAGTAGACAGAGGTAGAAGTAGACAGAGGTAGATGTAGACAGAGGTAGATGTAGACAGAGGTAGATGTAGACAGAGGTAGATGTAGACAGAGGTAGATGTAGACAGAGGTAGATGTAGACAGAGGTAGATGTAGACAGAGGTAGATGTAGACAGAGGTAGATGTAGATAGATGTAGATGTAGATAGATGTAGATAGATGAAGATGTAGATAGAGGTAGATGTAGACAGGTAGATGTAGACAGAGGTAGATGTAGACAGAGGTAGATGTAGACAGAGGTAGATGTAGACAGAGGTAGATGTAGATAGAGGTAGATGTAGATGTAGACAGAGGTAGATGTAGACAGAGGTAGAAGTAGACAGAGGTCGAAGTAGACAGAGGTCGAAGTAGACAGAGGTAGAAGTAGACAGACTAGAAGTAGACAGAGGTAGAAGTAGACAGAGGTAGATGTAGACAGAGGTAGACAGATGTAGATGTAGATGTAGACGTAGACAGAGGTAGAAGTAGACAGAGGTAGAAGTAGACAGAGGTAGAAGTAGACAGATGTAGATGTAGATAGAGGTAGATGTAGATGTAGATAGAGGTAGATGTAGATGTAGATAGAGGTAGATGTAGATGTAGACAGAGGTAGATGTAGAAGCAGATAGAGGTAGATGTAGAAGCAGATAGAGGTAGACGTAGAAGCAGATAGAGGTAGAAGTAGAAGTAGATAGAGGTAGAGGTAGAAGTAGATAGAGGTAGAAGTAGACAGAGGTAGAAGTAGATAGAGGTAGAAGTAGATAGAGGTAGATGTAGATATAGATAGATGTAGATGTGGACAGAGGTAGATGTAGACAGAGGTAGATGTAGACAGAGGTAGATGTAGACAGAGGTAGATGTAGACAGAGGTAGATGTAGACAGAGGTAGATGTAGATGTAGACAGAGGTAGATGTAGACAGAGGTAGAAGTAGACAGAGGTAGAAGTAGACAGAGGTAGAAGTAGACAGAGGTAGAAGTAGACAGAGGTAGATGTAGACAGAGGTAGATGTAGTTAGAGGTAGATGTAGATGTAGACAGAGGTAGATGTAGACAGAGGTAGAAGTAGACAGAGGTAGAAGTAGACAGAGGTAGAAGTAGACAGAGGTAGAAGTAGACAGAGGTAGATGTAGACAGAGGTAGATGTAGACAGAGGTAGATGTAGACAGAGGTAGATGTAGACAGAGGTAGATGTAGACAGAGGTAGATGTAGACAGAGGTAGATGTAGACAGAGGTAGATGTAGACAGAGGTAGATGTAGACAGAGGTAGATGTAGACAGAGGTAGATGTAGACAGAGGTAGATGTAGATAGATGTAGATGTAGATAGATGTAGATAGATGTAGATGTAGATAGAGGTAGATGTAGACAGGTAGATGTAGACAGAGGTAGATGTAGACAGAGGTAGATGTAGACAGAGGTAGATGTAGACAGAGGTAGATGTAGATAGAGGTAGATGTAGATGTAGACAGAGGTAGATGTAGACAGAGGTAGAAGTAGACAGAGGTCGAAGTAGACAGAGGTCGAAGTAGACAGAGGTAGAAGTAGACAGAGGTAGAAGTAGACAGAGGTAGAAGTAGACAGAGGTAGATGTAGACAGAGGTAGACAGATGTAGATGTAGATGTAGACGTAGACAGAGGTAGAAGTAGACAGAGGTAGAAGTAGACAGAGGTAGAAGTAGACAGATGTAGATGTAGATAGAGGTAGATGTAGATGTAGATAGAGGTAGATGTAGATGTAGATAGAGGTAGATGTAGATGTAGACAGAGGTAGATGTAGAAGCAGATAGAGGTAGATGTAGAAGCAGATAGAGGTAGACGTAGAAGCAGATAGAGGTAGAAGTAGAAGTAGATAGAGGTAGAGGTAGAAGTAGATAGAGGTAGAAGTAGACAGAGGTAGAAGTAGATAGAGGTAGAAGTAGATAGAGGTAGATGTAGATATAGATAGATGTAGATGTGGACAGAGGTAGATGTAGACAGAGGTAGATGTAGACAGAGGTAGATGTAGACAGAGGTAGATGTAGACAGAGGTAGATGTAGACAGAGGTAGATGTAGACAGAGGTAGATGTAGATGTAGACAGAGGTAGATGTAGACAGAGGTAGAAGTAGACAGAGGTAGAAGTAGACAGAGGTAGAAGTAGACAGAGGTAGAAGTAGACAGAGGTAGATGTAGACAGAGGTAGATGTAGTTAGAGGTAGATGTAGATGTAGACAGATGTAGATGTAGACAGAGGTAGATGTAGACAGAGGTAGAAGTAGACAGAGGTAGATGTAGACAGAGGTAGAAGTAGACAGAGGTAGAAGTAGACAGAGGTAGAAGTAGATAGAGGTAGAAGTAGATAGAGGTAGAAGTAGATAGAGGTAGAAGTAGATAGAGGTAGATGTAGATATAGATAGATGTAGATGTGGACAGAGGTAGATGTAGACAGAGGTAGATGTAGACAGAGGTAGATGTAGACAGAGGTAGATGTAGATGTAGACAGAGGTAGATGTAGACAGAGGTAGAAGTAGACAGAGGTAGAAGTAGACAGAGGTAGAAGTAGACAGAGGTAGAAGTAGACAGAGGTAGAAGTAGACAGAGGTAGATGTAGATGTAGACAGATGTAGATGTAGACAGAGATATAAGTAGACAGAGGTAGATGTAGATAGAGGTAGATGTAGATAGAGGTAGATGTAGATGTAGATAGAGGTAGATGTAGATGTAGATAGATGTATATGTAGATAGATGTAGATGTAGATAGATGTAGATGTAGACAGATGTGGATGTAGACAGATGTAGACAGAGGTAGATGTAGATAGAGGTAGAAGTAGACAGAGGTAGATGTAGACAGAGGTAGAAGTAGACAGAGGTAGAAGTAGACAGAGGTAGAAGTAGGCAGAGGTAGAAGTAGACAGAGGTAGAAGTAGACAGAGGTAGAAGTAGACAGAGGTAGAAGTAGACAGATGTAGAAGTAGACAGATGTAGAAGTAGACAGATGTAGAAGTAGACAGATGTAGAAGTAGACAGAGGTAGAAGTAGACAGAGGTAGAAGTAGACAGAGGTAGATGTAGATGTAGACAGATGTAGATGTAGACAGAGGTATAAGTAGACAGAGGTAGATGTAGATAGAGGTAGATGTAGATAGAGGTAGATGTAGATAGATGTAGATGAAGATAGATGTAGATGTAGATAGCTGTAGATGTAGATAGATGTAGATAGATGTAGATGTAGATAGAGGTAGATGTAGATAGAGGTAGATGTAGACAGAGGTAGATGTAGACAGAGGTAGATGTAGACAGAGGTAGATGTAGACAGAGGTAGATGTAGACAGAGGTAGATGTAGATGTAGACAGAGGTAGATGTAGACAGAGGTAGATGTAGACAGAGGTAGATGTAGACAGAGGTAGATGTAGACAGAGATAGATGTAGACAGAGATAGATGTAGACAGAGGTAGATGTAGACAGAGGTAGAAGTAGACAGAGGTAGAAGTAGACAGAGGTAGAAGTAGACAGAGGTAGAAGTAGACAGAGGTAGAAGTAGACAGAGGTAGACAGATGTAGATGTAGACAGATGTAGATGTAGACAGATGTAGATGTAGACAGATGTAGATGTAGACAGATGTAGACAGAGGTAGATGTAGATAGAGGTAGAAGTAGACAGAGGTAGATGTAGATAGAGGTAGATGTAGATAGAGGTAGATGTAGATAGAGGTAGATGTAGACAGAGGTAGAAGTAGACAGAGGTAGAAGTAGACAGAGGTAGAAGTAGACAGAGGTAGAAGTAGACAGAGGTAGAAGTAGACAGAGGTAGATGTAGACAGAGGTAGATGTAGACAGAGGTAGATGTAGACAGAGGTAGATGTAGACAGAGGTAGATGTAGACAGAGGTAGATGTAGACAGAGGTAGATGTAGATGTAGATAGATGTAGATGTAGATAGATGTAGATAGATGTAGATAGATGTAGATGTAGATAGAGGTAGATGTAGACAGAGGTAGATGTAGACAGAGGTAGATGTAGACAGAGGTAGATGTAGACAGAGGTAGATGTAGACAGAGGTAGATGTAGATGTAGACAGAGGTAGATGTAGACAGAGGTCGAAGTAGACAGAGGTCGAAGTAGACAGAGGTAGAAGTAGACAGAGGTAGAAGTAGACAGAGGTAGAAGTAGACAGAGGTAGAAGTAGACAGAGGTAGAAGTAGACAGAGGTAGATGTAGACAGAGGTAGATGTAGACAGAGGTAGACAGATGTAGATGTAGATGTAGACGTAGACAGAGGTAGAAGTAGACAGAGGTAGAAGTAGACAGAGGTAGAAGTAGACAGATGTAGATGTAGATAGAGGTAGATGTAGATGTAGATAGAGGTAGATGTAGATGTAGATAGAGGTAGATGTAGATGTAGACAGAGGTAGATGTAGAAGCAGATAGAGGTAGATGTAGAAGCAGATAGAGGTAGACGTAGAAGCAGATAGAGGTAGAAGTAGAAGTAGATAGAGGTAGAGGTAGAAGTAGATAGAGGTAGAAGTAGACAGAGGTAGAAGTAGATAGAGGTACAAGTAGATAGAGGTAGATGTAGATATAGATAGATGTAGATGTGGACAGAGGTAGATGTAGACAGAGGTAGATGTAGACAGAGGTAGATGTAGACAGAGGTAGATGTAGATGTAGACAGAGGTAGATGTAGACAGAGGTAGAAGTAGACAGAGGTAGAAGTAGACAGAGGTAGAAGTAGACAGAGGTAGAAGTAGACAGAGGTAGATGTAGACAGAGGTAGATGTAGTTAGAGGTAGATGTAGATGTAGACAAATGTAGATGTAGACAGAGGTAGATGTAGACAGAGGTAGAAGTAGACAGAGGTAGATGTAGACAGAGGTAGAAGTAGACAGAGGTAGAAGTAGACAGAGGTAGAAGTGAACAGAGATAGAAGTAGACAGAGGTAGAAGTAGACAGAGGTAGAAGTAGTTAGAGGTAGAAGTAGACAGAGGTAGAAGTAGACAGAGGTAGAAGTAGACAGAGGTAGAAGTAGACAGAGGTAGAAGTAGACAGAGGTAGAAGTAGACAGAGGTAGAAGTAGAAAGAGGTAGAAGTAGACAGAGGTAGATGTAGAAGCAGATAGAGGTAGATGTAGAAGCAGATAGAGGTAGAAGTAGAAGCAGATAGAGGTAGAAGTAGAAGTAGATAGAGGTAGAGGTAGAAGTAGATAGAGGTAGAAGTAGATAGAGGTAGAAGTAGATAGAGGTAGAAGTAGATAGAGGTCGATGTAGATATAGATAGATGTAGATGTGGACAGAGGTAGATGTAGACAGAGGTAGATGTAGACAGAGGTAGATGTAGACAGAGGTAGATGTAGATGTAGACAGAGGTAGATGTAGACAGAGGTAGAAGTAGACAGAGGTAGAAGTAGACAGAGGTAGAAGTAGACAGAGGTAGAAGTAGACAGAGGTAGATGTAGACAGAGGTAGATGTAGTTAGAGGTAGATATAGATGTAGATAGATGTAGATGTAGATAGAGGTAGATGTAGATAGATGTAGATGTAGATGTAGATAGAGGTAGATGTAGATGTAGATAGAGGTAGATGTAGATGTAGATAGAGGTAGAAGTAGACAGAGGTAGATGTAGACAGAGGTAGATGTAGACAGAGGTAGATGTAGATAGAGGTAGAGGTAGACAGAGGTAGATGTAGACAGAGGTAGATGTAGTTAGAGGTAGATGTAGATGTAGATAGATGTAGATGTAGATAGAGGTAGATGTAGATAGATGTAGATGTAGATGTAGACAGAGGTAGATGTAGACAGAGGTAGATGTAGACAGAGGTAGATGTAGACAGAGGTAGATGTAGACAGAGGTAGATGTAGAAGCAGATAAAGGTAGATGTAGATGTAGATAGAGGTAGATGTAGAAAGAGGTAGAAGTAGACAGAGGTAGATGTAGAAGTAGACAGAGGTAGAAGTAGACAGAGGTAGAAGTAGACAGAGGTAGAAGTAGACAGAGGTAGATGTAGACAGAGGTAGATGTAGACAGAGGTAGATGTAGACAGAGGTAGGTGTAGACAGAGGTAGATGTAGACAGAGGTAGATGTAGACAGAGGTAGATGTAGACAGAGGTAGATGTAGACAGAGGTAGATGTAGACAGAGGTAGATGTAGACAGAGGTAGATGTAGACAGAGGTAGATGTAGAAGCAGATAAAGGAAGATGTAGATGTAGATAGAGGTAGATGTAGATGGAGGTAGATGTAGATGGAGGTAGATGTAGACAGAGGTAGAAGTAGACAGAGGTAGACGTAGACAGAGGTAGACGTAGACAGAGGTAGACGTAGACAGAGGTAGAAGTAGACAGAGGTAGAAGTAGACAGAGGTAGAAGTAGACAGAGGTAGACAGATGTAGATGTAGACAGATGTAGATGTAGACAGATGTAGATGTAGATAGAGGAAGATGTAGATAGAGGTAGATGTAGATAGAGGTAGAAGTAGACAGAGGTAGATGTAGATAGAGGTAGATGTAGATAGAGGTAGAAGTAGACAGAGGTAGATGTAGACAGAGGTAGATGTAGACAGAGGTAGATGTAGACAGAGGTAGATGTAGACAGAGGTAGATGTAGACAGAGGTAGATGTAGACAGAGGTAGATGTAGACAGAGGTAGATGTAGACAGAGGTAGATGTAGACAGAGGTAGATGTAGACAGAGGTAGAAGTAGACAGAGGTAGAAGTAGACAGAGGTAGAAGTAGACAGAGGTAGAAGTAGACAGAGGTAGATGTAGACAGATGTAGATGTAGACAGATGTAGATGTAGACAGATGTAGATGTAGACAGAGGTAGATGTAGACAGAGGTAGACGTAGACAGAGGTAGACAGAGGTAGAGGTAGACAGAGGTAGAGGTAGACAGAGGTAGAGGTAGACAGAGGTAGAGGTAGACAGAGGTAGACAGAGGTAGAGGTAGACAGAGGTAGAGGTAGACAGAGGTAGAGGTAGACAGAGGTAGACGTAGACAGAGGTAGACGTAGACAGAGGTAGACGTAGACAGAGGTAGATGTAGACAGAGGTAGATGTAGACAGAGGTAGATGTAGACAGAGGTAGATGTAGAAGCAGATAGAGGTAGAAGTAGAAGCAGATAGAGGTAGAAGTAGAAGTAGATAGAGGTAGATGTAGACAGAGGTAGATGTAGACAGAGGTAGATGTAGATGTAGACAGAGGTAGATGTAGACAGAGGTAGAAGTAGACAGAGGTAGAAGTAGACAGAGGTAGATGTAGACAGAGGTAGATGTAGACAGAGGTAGGTGTAGACAGAGGTAGATGTAGACAGAGGTAGATGTAGACAGAGGTAGATGTAGACAGAGGTAGATGTAGACAGAGGTAGATGTAGACAGAGGTAGATGTAGACAGAGGTAGATGTAGACAGAGGTAGAAGTAGACAGAGGTAGAAGTAGACAGAGGTAGAAGTAGACAGAGGTATATGTAGACAGAGGTAGATGTAGACAGAGGTAGAGGTAGATGTAGACAGAGGTAGAGGTAGATGTAGACAGAGGTAGATGTAGACAGAGGTAGATGTAGACAGAGGTAGATGTAGACAGAGGTAGATGTAGACAGAGGTAGATGTAGTTAGAGGTAGATGTAGATGTAGATAGATGTAGATGTAGATAGAGGTAGATGTAGATAGATGTAGATGTAGATGTAGATAGAGGTAGATGTAGATGTAGATAGAGGTAGAAGTAGACAGAGGTAGATGTAGACAGAGGTAGATGTAGACAGAGGTAGATGTAGACAGAGGTAGATGTAGACAGAGGTAGATGTAGACAGAGGTAGATGTAGACAGAGGTAGATGTAGATAGAGGTAGATGTAGATAGAGGTAGATGTAGACAGAGGTAGATGTAGACAGAGGTAGATGTAGACAGAGGTAGATGTAGATAGAGGTAGATGTAGACAGAGGTAGAAGTAGACAGAGGTCGAAGTAGACAGAGGTCGAAGTAGACAGAGGTCGAAGTAGACAGAGGTCGAAGTAGACAGAGGTAGAAGTAGACAGAGGTAGAAGTAGACAGAGGTAGATGTAGACAGAGGTAGACAGATGTAGATGTAGATGTAGATAGATGTAGATGTAGGTGTAGATGTAGATGTAGATAGATGTAGATGTAGATAGAGGTAGATGTAGATGTAGATAGAGGTAGATGTAGATGTAGATAGAGGTAGATGTAGATGTAGACAGAGGTAGAAGTAGACAGAGGTAGATGTAGACAGAGGTAGATGTAGACAGAGGTAGAAGTAGACAGAGGTAGATGTAGACAGAGGTAGATGTAGACAGAGGTAGATGTAGACAGAGGTAGAAGTAGACAGAGGTAGAAGTGAACAGAGGTAGAAGTAGACAGAGGTAGAAGTAGACAGAGGTAGACGTAGTTAGAGGTAGAAGTAGACAGAGGTAGAAGTAGACAGAGGTAGAAGTAGACAGAGGTAGAAGTAGACAGAGGTAGAAGTAGACAGAGGTAGAAGTAGAAAGAGGTAGAAGTAGACAGAGGTAGATGTAGAAGCAGATAGAGGTAGATGTAGAAGCAGATAGAGGTAGAAGTAGAAGCAGATAGAGGTAGAAGTAGAAGTAGATAGAGGTAGAGGTAGAAGTAGATAGAGGTAGAAGTAGACAGAGGTAGAAGTAGATAGAGGTAGAAGTAGATAGAGGTCGATGTAGATATAGATAGATGTAGATGTGGACAGAGGTAGATGTAGACAGAGGTAGATGTAGACAGAGGTAGATGTAGATGTAGACAGAGGTAGATGTAGACAGAGGTAGAAGTAGACAGAGGTAGAAGTAGACAGAGGTAGAAGTAGACAGAGGTAGAAGTAGACAGAGGTAGAAGTAGACAGAGGTAGACAGATGTAGATGTAGACAGATGTAGATGTAGACAGATGTAGATGTAGATAGAGGAAGATGTAGATAGAGGTAGATGTAGATAGAGGTAGAAGTAGACAGAGGTAGATGTAGATAGAGGTAGATGTAGATAGAGGTAGAAGTAGACAGAGGTAGATGTAGACAGAGGTAGATGTAGACAGAGGTAGATGTAGACAGAGGTAGATGTAGACAGAGGTAGATGTAGACAGAGGTAGATGTAGACAGAGGTAGATGTAGACAGAGGTAGAAGTAGACAGAGGTAGAAGTAGACAGAGGTAGAAGTAGACAGAGGTAGAAGTAGACAGAGGTAGATGTAGACAGATGTAGATGTAGACAGATGTAGATGTAGACAGATGTAGATGTAGACAGAGGTAGATGTAGACAGAGGTAGACGTAGACAGAGGTAGACAGAGGTAGAGGTAGACAGAGGTAGAGGTAGACAGAGGTAGAGGTAGACAGAGGTAGAGGTAGACAGAGGTAGACAGAGGTAGAGGTAGACAGAGGTAGAGGTAGACAGAGGTAGAGGTAGACAGAGGTAGACGTAGACAGAGGTAGACGTAGACAGAGGTAGACGTAGACAGAGGTAGATGTAGACAGAGGTAGATGTAGACAGAGGTAGATGTAGACAGAGGTAGATGTAGAAGCAGATAAAGGTAGATGTAGAAGCAGATAGAGGTAGAAGTAGAAGCAGATAGAGGTAGAAGTAGAAGTAGATAGAGGTAGATGTAGACAGAGGTAGATGTAGACAGAGGTAGATGTAGATGTAGACAGAGGTAGATGTAGACAGAGGTAGAAGTAGACAGAGGTAGATGTAGACAGAGGTAGATGTAGACAGAGGTAGGTGTAGACAGAGGTAGATGTAGACAGAGGTAGATGTAGACAGAGGTAGATGTAGACAGAGGTAGATGTAGACAGAGGTAGATGTAGACAGAGGTAGATGTAGACAGAGGTAGATGTAGACAGAGGTAGAAGTAGACAGAGGTAGAAGTAGACAGAGGTAGAAGTAGACAGAGGTATATGTAGACAGAGGTAGATGTAGACAGAGGTAGAGGTAGATGTAGACAGAGGTAGAGGTAGATGTAGACAGAGGTAGATGTAGACAGAGGTAGATGTAGACAGAGGTAGATGTAGACAGAGGTAGATGTAGACAGAGGTAGATGTAGACAGAGGTAGATGTAGTTAGAGGTAGATGTAGATGTAGATAGATGTAGATGTAGATAGAGGTAGATGTAGATAGATGTAGATGTAGATGTAGATAGAGGTAGATGTAGATGTAGATAGAGGTAGAAGTAGACAGAGGTAGATGTAGACAGAGGTAGATGTAGACAGAGGTAGATGTAGACAGAGGTAGATGTAGACAGAGGTAGATGTAGACAGAGGTAGATGTAGACAGAGGTAGATGTAGATAGAGGTAGATGTAGATAGAGGTAGATGTAGACAGAGGTAGATGTAGACAGAGGTAGATGTAGACAGAGGTAGATGTAGATAGAGGTAGATGTAGACAGAGGTAGAAGTAGACAGAGGTCGAAGTAGACAGAGGTCGAAGTAGACAGAGGTCGAAGTAGACAGAGGTCGAAGTAGACAGAGGTAGAAGTAGACAGAGGTAGAAGTAGACAGAGGTAGATGTAGACAGAGGTAGACAGATGTAGATGTAGATGTAGATAGATGTAGATGTAGGTGTAGATGTAGATGTAGATAGATGTAGATGTAGATAGAGGTAGATGTAGATGTAGATAGAGGTAGATGTAGATGTAGATAGAGGTAGATGTAGATGTAGACAGAGGTAGAAGTAGACAGAGGTAGATGTAGACAGAGGTAGATGTAGACAGAGGTAGAAGTAGACAGAGGTAGATGTAGACAGAGGTAGATGTAGACAGAGGTAGATGTAGACAGAGGTAGAAGTAGACAGAGGTAGAAGTGAACAGAGGTAGAAGTAGACAGAGGTAGAAGTAGACAGAGGTAGACGTAGTTAGAGGTAGAAGTAGACAGAGGTAGAAGTAGACAGAGGTAGAAGTAGACAGAGGTAGAAGTAGACAGAGGTAGAAGTAGACAGAGGTAGAAGTAGAAAGAGGTAGAAGTAGACAGAGGTAGATGTAGAAGCAGATAGAGGTAGATGTAGAAGCAGATAGAGGTAGAAGTAGAAGCAGATAGAGGTAGAAGTAGAAGTAGATAGAGGTAGAGGTAGAAGTAGATAGAGGTAGAAGTAGACAGAGGTAGAAGTAGATAGAGGTAGAAGTAGATAGAGGTCGATGTAGATATAGATAGATGTAGATGTGGACAGAGGTAGATGTAGACAGAGGTAGATGTAGACAGAGGTAGATGTAGATGTAGACAGAGGTAGATGTAGACAGAGGTAGAAGTAGACAGAGGTAGAAGTAGACAGAGGTAGAAGTAGACAGAGGTAGAAGTAGACAGAGGTAGATGTAGACAGAGGTAGATGTAGTTAGAGGTAGATGTAGATGTAGATAGATGTAGATGTAGATAGAGGTAGATGTAGATAGATGTAGATGTAGATGTAGATAGAGGTAGATGTAGATGTAGATAGAGGTAGAAGTAGACAGAGGTAGATGTAGACAGAGGTAGATGTAGACAGAGGTAGATGTAGATAGAGGTAGAGGTAGACAGAGGTAGATGTAGACAGAGGTAGATGTGATTAGAGGTAGATGTAGATGTAGATAGATGTAGATGTAGATAGAGGTAGATGTAGATAGATGTAGATGTAGATGTAGACAGAGGTAGATGTAGACAGAGGTAGATGTAGACAGAGGTAGATGTAGACAGAGGTAGATGTAGACAGAGGTAGATGTAGAAGCAGATAAAGGTAGATGTAGATGTAGATAGAGGTAGATGTAGAAAGAGGTAGAAGTAGACAGAGGTAGATGTAGAAGTAGACAGAGGTAGAAGTAGACAGAGGTAGAAGTAGACAGAGGTAGAAGTAGACAGAGGTAGAAGTAGACAGAGGTAGATGTAGACAGAGGTAGATGTAGACAGAGGTAGGTGTAGACAGAGGTAGATGTAGACAGAGGTAGATGTAGACAGAGGTAGATGTAGACAGAGGTAGATGTAGACAGAGGTAGATGTAGACAGAGGTAGATGTAGACAGAGGTAGATGTAGAAGCAGATAAAGGAAGATGTAGATGTAGATAGAGGTAGATGTAGAAAGAGGTAGATGTAGATGGAGGTAGATGTAGATGGAGGTAGATGTAGACAGAGGTAGAGGTAGACAGAGGTAGATGTAGACAGAGGTAGATGTAGTTAGAGGTAGATGTAGATAGATGTAGATGTAGATAGAGGTAGATGTAGATAGATGTAGATGTAGATGTAGACAGAGGTAGATGTAGACAGAGGTAGATGTAGACAGAGGTAGATGTAGACAGAGGTAGATGTAGACAGAGGTAGATGTAGAAGCAGATAAAGGTAGATGTAGATGTAGATAGAGGTAGATGTAGATAGATGTAGATGTAGATGTAGACAGAGGTAGATGTAGACAGAGGTAGATGTAGACAGAGGTAGATGTAGACAGAGGTAGAAGTAGACAGAGGTAGATGTAGACAGAGGTAGAAGTAGTTAGAGGTAGAAGTAGACAGAGGTAGAAGTAGACAGAGGTAGAAGTAGACAGAGGTAGAAGTAGACAGAGGTAGAAGTAGACAGAGGTAGAAGTAGACAGAGGTAGAAGTAGACAGAGGTAGAAGTAGACAGAGGTAGAAGTAGAAAGAGGTAGAAGTAGACAGAGGTAGATGTAGAAGCAGATAGAGGTAGATGTAGAAGCAGATAGAGGTAGAAGTAGAAGCAGATAGAGGTAGAAGTAGAAGTAGATAGAGGTAGAGGTAGAAGTAGATAGAGGTAGAAGTAGACAGAGGTAGAAGTAGATAGAGGTAGAAGTAGATAGAGGTCGATGTAGATAGAGGTAGAAGTAGATAGAGGTCGATGTAGATATAGATAGATGTAGATGTGGACCGAGGTAGATGTAGACAGAGGTAGATGTAGACAGAGGTAGATGTAGACAGAGGTAGATGTAGACAGAGGTAGATGTAGATGTAGACAGAGGTAGAAGTAGACAGAGGTAGAAGTAGACAGAGGTAGAAGTAGACAGAGGTAGAAGTAGACAGAGGTAGAAGTAGACAGAGGTAGATGTAGACAGAGGTAGATGTAGTTAGAGGTAGATGTAGATGTAGATAGATGTAGATGTAGATAGAGGTAGATGTAGATAGATGTAGATGTAGATGTAGATAGAGGTAGATGTAGATGTAGATAGAGGTAGAAGTAGACAGAGGTAGATGTAGACAGAGGTAGATGTAGACAGAGGTAGATGTAGATAGAGGTAGAGGTAGACAGAGGTAGATGTAGACAGAGGTAGATGTAGTTAGAGGTAGATGTAGATGTAGATAGATGTAGATGTAGATAGAGGTAGATGTAGATAGATGTAGATGTAGATGTAGACAGAGGTAGATGTAGACAGAGGTAGATGTAGACAGAGGTAGATGTAGACAGAGGTAGATGTAGAAGCAGATAAAGGTAGATGTAGATGTAGATAGAGGTAGATGTAGAAAGAGGTAGAAGTAGACAGAGGTAGATGTAGAAGTAGACAGAGGTAGAAGTAGACAGAGGTAGAAGTAGACAGAGGTAGAAGTAGACAGAGGTAGAAGTAGACAGAGGTAGATGTAGACAGAGGTAGATGTAGACAGAGGTAGATGTAGACAGAGGTAGGTGTAGACAGAGGTAGATGTAGACAGAGGTAGATGTAGACAGAGGTAGATGTAGACAGAGGTAGATGTAGACAGAGGTAGATGTAGACAGAGGTAGATGTAGACAGAGGTAGATGTAGAAGCAGATAAAGGAAGATGTAGATGTAGATAGAGGTAGATGTAGAAAGAGGTAGATGTAGATGGAGGTAGATGTAGATGGAGGTAGATGTAGACAGAGGTAGAGGTAGACAGAGGTAGATGTAGACAGAGGTAGATGTAGTTAGAGGTAGATGTAGATAGATGTAGATGTAGATAGAGGTAGATGTAGATAGATGTAGATGTAGACAGAGGTAGATGTAGACAGAGGTAGATGTAGACAGAGGTAGATGTAGACAGAGGTAGATGTAGAAGCAGATAAAGGTAGATGTAGATGTAGATAGAGGTAGATGTAGAAAGAGGTAGAAGTAGACAGAGGTAGATGTAGAAGTAGACAGAGGTAGAAGTAGACAGAGGTAGAAGTAGACAGAGGTAGAAGTAGACAGAGGTAGATGTAGACAGAGGTAGATGTAGACAGAGGTAGATGTAGACAGAGGTAGGTGTAGACAGAGGTAGATGTAGACAGAGGTAGATGTAGACAGAGGTAGATGTAGACAGAGGTAGATGTAGACAGAGGTAGATGTAGACAGAGGTAGATGTAGAAGCAGATAAAGGAAGATGTAGATGTAGATAGAGGTAGATGTAGAAAGAGGTAGATGTAGATGGAGGTAGATGTAGATGGAGGTAGATGTAGACAGAGGTAGAAGTAGACAGAGGTAGACGTAGACAGAGGTAGACGTAGACAGAGGTAGACGTAGACAGAGGTAGAAGTAGACAGAGGTAGAAGTAGACAGAGGTAGAAGTAGACAGAGGTAGACAGATGTAGATGTAGACAGATGTAGATGTAGACAGATGTAGATGTAGATAGAGGAAGATGTAGATAGAGGTAGATGTAGATAGAGGTAGAAGTAGACAGAGGTAGATGTAGATAGAGGTAGATGTAGATAGAGGTAGAAGTAGACAGAGGTAGATGTAGACAGAGGTAGATGTAGACAGAGGTAGATGTAGACAGAGGTAGATGTAGACAGAGGTAGATGTAGACAGAGGTAGATGTAGACAGAGGTAGAAGTAGACAGAGGTAGAAGTAGACAGAGGTAGAAGTAGACAGAGGTAGATGTAGACAGAGGTAGATGTAGACAGATGTAGATGTAGACAGATGTAGATGTAGACAGATGTAGATGTAGACAGAGGTAGATGTAGACAGAGGTATATGTAGACAGAGGTATATGTAGACAGAGGTAGATGTAGACAGAGGTAGAGGTAGATGTAGACAGAGGTAGATGTAGACAGAGGTAGATGTAGACAGAGGTAGATGTAGACAGAGGTAGATGTAGACAGAGGTAGATGTAGTTAGAGGTAGATGTAGATGTAGATAGATGTAGATGTAGATAGAGGTAGATGTAGATAGATGTAGATGTAGATGTAGATAGAGGTAGATGTAGATGTAGATAGAGGTAGAAGTAGACAGAGGTAGATGTAGACAGAGGTAGATGTAGACAGAGGTAGATGTAGACAGAGGTAGATGTAGACAGAGGTAGATGTAGACAGAGGTAGATGTAGACAGAGGTAGATGTAGATAGAGGTAGATGTAGATAGAGGTAGATGTAGACAGAGGTAGATGTAGACAGAGGTAGATGTAGATAGAGGTAGATGTAGACAGAGGTAGAAGTAGACAGAGGTCGAAGTAGACAGAGGTCGAAGTAGACAGAGGTAGAAGTAGACAGAGGTAGAAGTAGACAGAGGTAGATGTAGACAGAGGTAGACAGATGTAGATGTAGATGTAGATGTAGATAGATGTAGATGTAGATGTAGATGTAGATAGATGTAGATGTAGATAGAGGTAGATGTAGATGTAGATAGAGGTAGATGTAGATGTAGATAGAGGTAGATGTAGATGTAGACAGAGGTAGAAGTAGACAGAGGTAGATGTAGACAGAGGTAGATGTAGACAGAGGTAGAAGTAGACAGAGGTAGATGTAGACAGAGGTAGAAGTAGACAGAGGTAGAAGTAGACAGAGGTAGAAGTGAACAGAGGTAGAAGTAGACAGAGGTAGAAGTAGACAGAGGTAGAAGTAGTTAGAGGTAGAAGTAGACAGAGGTAGAAGTAGACAGAGGTAGAAGTAGACAGAGGTAGAAGTAGACAGAGGTAGAAGTAGACAGAGGTAGAAGTAGACAGAGGTAGAAGTAGAAAGAGGTAGAAGTAGACAGAGGTAGATGTAGAAGCAGATAGAGGTAGATGTAGAAGCAGATAGAGGTAGAAGTAGAAGCAGATAGAGGTAGAAGTAGAAGTAGATAGAGGTAGAGGTAGAAGTAGATAGAGGTAGAAGTAGACAGAGGTAGAAGTAGATAGAGGTAGAAGTAGATAGAGGTCGATGTAGATATAGATAGATGTAGATGTGGACAGAGGTAGATGTAGACAGAGGTAGATGTAGACAGAGGTAGATGTAGACAGAGGTAGATGTAGATGTAGACAGAGGTAGATGTAGACAGAGGTAGAAGTAGACAGAGGTAGAAGTAGACAGAGGTAGAAGTAGACAGAGGTAGAAGTAGACAGAGGTAGATGTAGACAGAGGTAGATGTAGTTAGAGGTAGATGTAGATGTAGATAGATGTAGATGTAGATAGAGGTAGATGTAGATAGATGTAGATGTAGATGTAGATAGAGGTAGATGTAGATGTAGATAGAGGTAGAAGTAGACAGAGGTAGATGTAGACAGAGGTAGATGTAGACAGAGGTAGATGTAGATAGAGGTAGAGGTAGACAGAGGTAGATGTAGACAGAGGTAGATGTAGTTAGAGGTAGATGTAGATGTAGATAGATGTAGATGTAGATAGAGGTAGATGTAGATAGATGTAGATGTAGATGTAGACAGAGGTAGATGTAGACAGAGGTAGATGTAGACAGAGGTAGATGTAGACAGAGGTAGATGTAGACAGAGGTAGATGTAGAAGCAGATAAAGGTAGATGTAGATGTAGATAGAGGTAGATGTAGAAAGAGGTAGAAGTAGACAGAGGTAGATGTAGAAGTAGACAGAGGTAGAAGTAGACAGAGGTAGAAGTAGACAGAGGTAGAAGTAGACAGAGGTAGAAGTAGACAGAGGTAGAAGTAGACAGAGGTAGATGTAGACAGAGGTAGATGTAGACAGAGGTAGATGTAGACAGAGGTAGATGTAGACAGAGGTAGGTGTAGACAGAGGTAGATGTAGACAGAGGTAGATGTAGACAGAGGTAGATGTAGACAGAGGTAGATGTAGACAGAGGTAGATGTAGACAGAGGTAGATGTAGAAGCAGATAAAGGAAGATGTAGATGTAGATAGAGGTAGATGTAGAAAGAGGTAGATGTAGACAGAGGTAGATGTAGACAGAGGTAGATGTAGACAGAGGTAGATGTAGACAGAGGTAGATGTAGAAGCAGATAAAGGAAGATGTAGATGTAGATAGAGGTAGATGTAGAAAGAGGTAGATGTAGATGGAGGTAGATGTAGATGGAGGTAGATGTAGACAGAGGTAGAAGTAGACAGAGGTAGAAGTAGACAGAGGTAGACGTAGACAGAGGTAGACGTAGACAGAGGTAGACGTAGACAGAGGTAGAAGTAGACAGAGGTAGAAGTAGACAGAGGTAGAAGTAGACAGAGGTAGAAGTAGACAGAGGTAGACAGATGTAGATGTAGACAGATGTAGATGTAGACAGATGTAGATGTAGATAGAGGAAGATGTAGATAGAGGTAGATGTAGATAGAGGTAGAAGTAGACAGAGGTAGATGTAGATAGAGGTAGATGTAGATAGAGGTAGAAGTAGACAGAGGTAGATGTAGACAGAGGTAGATGTAGACAGAGGTAGATGTAGACAGAGGTAGATGTAGACAGAGGTAGATGTAGACAGAGGTAGATGTAGACAGAGGTAGAAGTAGACAGAGGTAGAAGTAGACAGAGGTAGAAGTAGACAGAGGTAGATGTAGACAGATGTAGATGTAGACAGATGTAGATGTAGACAGATGTAGATGTAGACAGAGGTAGATGTAGACAGAGGTAGATGTAGACAGAGGTATATGTAGACAGAGGTATATGTAGACAGAGGTAGATGTAGACAGAGGTAGAGGTAGATGTAGACAGAGGTAGATGTAGACAGAGGTAGATGTAGACAGAGGTAGATGTAGACAGAGGTAGATGTAGACAGAGGTAGATGTAGACAGAGGTAGATGTAGTTAGAGGTAGATGTAGATGTAGATAGATGTAGATGTAGATAGAGGTAGATGTAGATAGATGTAGATGTAGATGTAGATAGAGGTAGATGTAGATGTAGATAGAGGTAGAAGTAGACAGAGGTAGATGTAGACAGAGGTAGATGTAGACAGAGGTAGATGTAGACAGAGGTAGATGTAGACAGAGGTAGATGTAGACAGAGGTAGATGTAGACAGAGGTAGATGTAGATAGAGGTAGATGTAGATAGAGGTAGATGTAGACAGAGGTAGATGTAGACAGAGGTAGATGTAGATAGAGGTAGATGTAGACAGAGGTAGAAGTAGACAGAGGTCGAAGTAGACAGAGGTCGAAGTAGACAGAGGTAGAAGTAGACAGAGGTAGAAGTAGACAGAGGTAGATGTAGACAGAGGTAGACAGATGTAGATGTAGATGTAGATGTAGATAGATGTAGATGTAGATGTAGATGTAGATAGATGTAGATGTAGATAGAGGTAGATGTAGATGTAGATAGAGGTAGATGTAGATGTAGATAGAGGTAGATGTAGATGTAGACAGAGGTAGAAGTAGACAGAGGTAGATGTAGACAGAGGTAGATGTAGACAGAGGTAGAAGTAGACAGAGGTAGATGTAGACAGAGGTAGAAGTAGACAGAGGTAGAAGTAGACAGAGGTAGAAGTGAACAGAGGTAGAAGTAGACAGAGGTAGAAGTAGACAGAGGTAGAAGTAGTTAGAGGTAGAAGTAGACAGAGGTAGAAGTAGACAGAGGTAGAAGTAGACAGAGGTAGAAGTAGACAGAGGTAGAAGTAGACAGAGGTAGAAGTAGACAGAGGTAGAAGTAGAAAGAGGTAGAAGTAGACAGAGGTAGATGTAGAAGCAGATAGAGGTAGATGTAGAAGCAGATAGAGGTAGAAGTAGAAGCAGATAGAGGTAGAAGTAGAAGTAGATAGAGGTAGAGGTAGAAGTAGATAGAGGTAGAAGTAGACAGAGGTAGAAGTAGATAGAGGTAGAAGTAGATAGAGGTCGATGTAGATATAGATAGATGTAGATGTGGACAGAGGTAGATGTAGACAGAGGTAGATGTAGACAGAGGTAGATGTAGATGTAGACAGAGGTAGATGTAGACAGAGGTAGAAGTAGACAGAGGTAGAAGTAGACAGAGGTAGAAGTAGACAGAGGTAGAAGTAGACAGAGGTAGATGTAGACAGAGGTAGATGTAGTTAGAGGTAGATGTAGATGTAGATAGATGTAGATGTAGATAGAGGTAGATGTAGATAGATGTAGATGTAGATGTAGATAGAGGTAGATGTAGATGTAGATAGAGGTAGAAGTAGACAGAGGTAGATGTAGACAGAGGTAGATGTAGACAGAGGTAGATGTAGATAGAGGTAGATGTAGATAGAGGTAGAGGTAGACAGAGGTAGATGTAGACAGAGGTAGATGTAGTTAGAGGTAGATGTAGATGTAGATAGATGTAGATGTAGATAGAGGTAGATGTAGATAGATGTAGATGTAGATGTAGACAGAGGTAGATGTAGACAGAGGTAGATGTAGACAGAGGTAGATGTAGACAGAGGTAGATGTAGACAGAGGTAGATGTAGAAGCAGATAAAGGTAGATGTAGATGTAGATAGAGGTAGAAGTAGACAGAGGTAGATGTAGACAGAGGTAGATGTAGACAGAGGTAGATGTAGATAGAGGTAGAGGTAGACAGAGGTAGATGTAGACAGAGGTAGATGTAGTTAGAGGTAGATGTAGATGTAGATAGATGTAGATGTAGATAGAGGTAGATGTAGATAGATGTAGATGTAGATGTAGACAGAGGTAGATGTAGACAGAGGTAGATGTAGACAGAGGTAGATGTAGACAGAGGTAGATGTAGACAGAGGTAGATGTAGAAGCAGATAAAGGTAGATGTAGATGTAGATAGAGGTAGATGTAGAAAGAGGTAGAAGTAGACAGAGGTAGATGTAGAAGCAGACAGAGGTAGAAGTAGACAGAGGTAGAAGTAGACAGAGGTAGAAGTAGACAGAGGTAGAAGTAGACAGAGGTAGAAGTAGACAGAGGTAGATGTAGACAGAGGTAGATGTAGACAGAGGTAGATGTAGACAGAGGTAGGTGTAGACAGAGGTAGGTGTAGACAGAGGTAGATGTAGACAGAGGTAGATGTAGACAGAGGTAGATGTAGACAGAGGTAGAAGTAGACAGAGGTAGAAGTAGACAGAGGTAGATGTAGACAGATGTAGATGTAGACAGATGTAGATGTAGACAGATGTAGATGTAGACAGAGGTAGATGTAGACAGAGGTAGATGTAGAAGCAGATAAAGGTAGATGTAGATGTAGATAGAGGTAGATGTAGAAAGAGGTAGAAGTAGACAGAGGTAGATGTAGAAGTAGACAGAGGTAGAAGTAGACAGAGGTAGAAGTAGACAGAGGTAGAAGTAGACAGGTAGAAGTAGACAGAGGTAGAAGTAGACAGAGGTAGATGTAGACAGAGGTAGATGTAGACAGAGGTAGGTGTAGACAGAGGTAGGTGTAGACAGAGGTAGGTGTAGACAGAGGTAGATGTAGACAGAGGTAGATGTAGACAGAGGTAGATGTAGACAGAGGTAGATGTAGACAGAGGTAGATGTAGACAGAGGTAGATGTAGTTAGAGGTAGATGTAGATGTAGATAGATGTAGATGTAGATAGAGGTAGATGTAGATAGATGTAGATGTAGATGTAGACAGAGGTAGATGTAGACAGAGGTAGATGTAGATAGATGTAGATGTAGATGTAGATAGAGGTAGATGTAGATGTAGATAGAGGTAGAAGTAGACAGAGGTAGATGTAGACAGAGGTAGATGTAGACAGAGGTAGATGTAGATAGAGGTAGAGGTAGACAGAGGTAGATGTAGACAGAGGTAGATGTAGTTAGAGGTAGATGTAGATGTAGATAGATGTAGATGTAGATAGAGGTAGATGTAGATAGATGTAGATGTAGATGTAGACAGAGGTAGATGTAGACAGAGGTAGATGTAGACAGAGGTAGATGTAGAAGCAGATAAAGGTAGATGTAGATGTAGATAGAGGTAGATGTAGAAAGAGGTAGAAGTAGACAGAGGTAGATGTAGAAGTAGACAGAGGTAGAAGTAGACAGAGGTAGAAGTAGACAGAGGTAGAAGTAGACAGAGGTAGAAGTAGACAGAGGTAGAAGTAGACAGAGGTAGATGTAGACAGAGGTAGATGTAGACAGAGGTAGATGTAGACAGAGGTAGATGTAGACAGAGGTAGGTGTAGACAGAGGTAGATGTAGACAGAGGTAGATGTAGACAGAGGTAGATGTAGACAGAGGTAGATGTAGACAGAGGTAGATGTAGACAGAGGTAGATGTAGAAGCAGATAAAGGAAGATGTAGATGTAGATAGAGGTAGATGTAGAAAGAGGTAGATGTAGACAGAGGTAGATGTAGACAGAGGTAGATGTAGACAGAGGTAGATGTAGACAGAGGTAGATGTAGACAGAGGTAGATGTAGAAGCAGATAAAGGAAGATGTAGATGTAGATAGAGGTAGATGTAGAAAGAGGTAGATGTAGATGGAGGTAGATGTAGATGGAGGTAGATGTAGACAGAGGTAGAAGTAGACAGAGGTAGAAGTAGACAGAGGTAGACGTAGACAGAGGTAGACGTAGACAGAGGTAGACGTAGACAGAGGTAGAAGTAGACAGAGGTAGAAGTAGACAGAGGTAGAAGTAGACAGAGGTAGAAGTAGACAGAGGTAGACAGATGTAGATGTAGACAGATGTAGATGTAGACAGATGTAGATGTAGATAGAGGAAGATGTAGATAGAGGTAGATGTAGATAGAGGTAGAAGTAGACAGAGGTAGATGTAGATAGAGGTAGATGTAGATAGAGGTAGAAGTAGACAGAGGTAGATGTAGACAGAGGTAGATGTAGACAGAGGTAGATGTAGACAGAGGTAGATGTAGACAGAGGTAGATGTAGACAGAGGTAGATGTAGACAGAGGTAGAAGTAGACAGAGGTAGAAGTAGACAGAGGTAGAAGTAGACAGAGGTAGATGTAGACAGATGTAGATGTAGACAGATGTAGATGTAGACAGATGTAGATGTAGACAGAGGTAGATGTAGACAGAGGTAGATGTAGACAGAGGTATATGTAGACAGAGGTATATGTAGACAGAGGTAGATGTAGACAGAGGTAGAGGTAGATGTAGACAGAGGTAGATGTAGACAGAGGTAGATGTAGACAGAGGTAGATGTAGACAGAGGTAGATGTAGACAGAGGTAGATGTAGTTAGAGGTAGATGTAGATGTAGATAGATGTAGATGTAGATAGAGGTAGATGTAGATAGATGTAGATGTAGATGTAGATAGAGGTAGATGTAGATGTAGATAGAGGTAGAAGTAGACAGAGGTAGATGTAGACAGAGGTAGATGTAGACAGAGGTAGATGTAGACAGAGGTAGATGTAGACAGAGGTAGATGTAGACAGAGGTAGATGTAGACAGAGGTAGATGTAGATAGAGGTAGATGTAGATAGAGGTAGATGTAGACAGAGGTAGATGTAGACAGAGGTAGATGTAGATAGAGGTAGATGTAGACAGAGGTAGAAGTAGACAGAGGTCGAAGTAGACAGAGGTCGAAGTAGACAGAGGTAGAAGTAGACAGAGGTAGAAGTAGACAGAGGTAGATGTAGACAGAGGTAGACAGATGTAGATGTAGATGTAGATGTAGATAGATGTAGATGTAGATGTAGATGTAGATGTAGATGTAGATAGATGTAGATGTAGATAGAGGTAGATGTAGATGTAGATAGAGGTAGATGTAGATGTAGATAGAGGTAGATGTAGATGTAGACAGAGGTAGAAGTAGACAGAGGTAGATGTTGACAGAGGTAGATGTAGACAGAGGTAGAAGTAGACAGAGGTAGATGTAGACAGAGGTAGAAGTAGACAGAGGTAGAAGTAGACAGAGGTAGAAGTGAACAGAGGTAGAAGTAGACAGAGGTAGAAGTAGACAGAGGTAGAAGTAGTTAGAGGTAGAAGTAGACAGAGGTAGAAGTAGACAGAGGTAGAAGTAGACAGAGGTAGAAGTAGACAGAGGTAGAAGTAGACAGAGGTAGAAGTAGACAGAGGTAGAAGTAGACAGAGGTAGAAGTAGAAAGAGGTAGAAGTAGACAGAGGTAGATGTAGAAGCAGATAGAGGTAGATGTAGAAGCAGATAGAGGTAGAAGTAGAAGCAGATAGAGGTAGAAGTAGAAGTAGATAGAGGTAGAGGTAGAAGTAGATAGAGGTAGAAGTAGACAGAGGTAGAAGTAGATAGAGGTAGAAGTAGATAGAGGTCGATGTAGATATAGATAGATGTAGATGTGGACAGAGGTAGATGTAGACAGAGGTAGATGTAGACAGAGGTAGATGTAGACAGAGGTAGATGTAGATGTAGACAGAGGTAGATGTAGACAGAGGTAGAAGTAGACAGAGGTAGAAGTAGACAGAGGTAGAAGTAGACAGAGGTAGATGTAGACAGAGGTAGATGTAGTTAGAGGTAGATGTAGATGTAGATAGATGTAGATGTAGATAGAGGTAGATGTAGATAGATGTAGATGTAGATGTAGATAGAGGTAGATGTAGATGTAGATAGAGGTAGAAGTAGACAGAGGTAGAAGTAGACAGAGGTAGATGTAGACAGAGGTAGATGTAGACAGAGGTAGATGTAGATAGAGGTAGATGTAGATAGAGGTAGAGGTAGACAGAGGTAGATGTAGACAGAGGTAGATGTAGTTAGAGGTAGATGTAGATGTAGATAGATGTAGATGTAGATAGAGGTAGATGTAGATAGATGTAGATGTAGATGTAGACAGAGGTAGATGTAGACAGAGGTAGATGTAGACAGAGGTAGATGTAGACAGAGGTAGATGTAGACAGAGGTAGATGTAGAAGCAGATAAAGGTAGATGTAGATGTAGATAGAGGTAGAAGTAGACAGAGGTAGATGTAGACAGAGGTAGATGTAGACAGAGGTAGATGTAGATAGAGGTAGAGGTAGACAGAGGTAGATGTAGACAGAGGTAGATGTAGAAGCAGATAAAGGTAGATGTAGATGTAGATAGAGGTAGAAGTAGACAGAGGTAGATGTAGACAGAGGTAGATGTAGACAGAGGTAGATGTAGACAGAGGTAGATGTAGACAGAGGTAGATGTAGACAGAGGTAGATGTAGAAGCAGATAAAGGTAGATGTAGATGTAGATAGAGGTAGATGTAGAAAGAGGTAGAAGTAGACAGAGGTAGATGTAGAAGTAGACAGAGGTAGAAGTAGACAGAGGTAGAAGTAGACAGAGGTAGAAGTAGACAGAGGTAGAAGTAGACAGAGGTAGAAGTAGACAGAGGTAGATGTAGACAGAGGTAGATGTAGACAGAGGTAGGTGTAGACAGAGGTAGGTGTAGACAGAGGTAGATGTAGACAGAGGTAGATGTAGACAGAGGTAGATGTAGACAGAGGTAGATGTAGACAGAGGTAGATGTAGACAGAGGTAGATGTAGACAGAGGTAGATGTAGACAGAGGTAGATGTAGAAGCAGATAAAGGAAGATGTAGATGTAGATAGAGGTAGATGTAGAAAGAGGTAGATGTAGATGGAGGTAGATGTAGATGGAGGTAGATGTAGACAGAGGTAGAAGTAGACAGAGGTAGACGTAGACAGAGGTAGACGTAGACAGAGGTAGACGTAGACAGAGGTAGAAGTAGACAGAGGTAGAAGTAGACAGAGGTAGAAGTAGACAGAGGTAGACAGATGTAGATGTAGACAGATGTAGATGTAGACAGATGTAGATGTAGATAGAGGTAGAAGTAGACAGAGGTAGATGTAGATAGAGGTAGATGTAGATAGAGGTAGAAGTAGACAGAGGTAGATGTAGACAGAGGTAGATGTAGACAGAGGTAGATGTAGACAGAGGTAGATGTAGACAGAGGTAGATGTAGACAGAGGTAGATGTAGACAGAGGTAGATGTAGATAGAGGTAGAGGTAGACAGAGGTAGATGTAGACAGAGGTAGATGTAGACAGAGGTAGATGTAGATAGAGGTAGAGGTAGACAGAGGTAGATGTAGACAGAGGTAGATGTAGTTAGAGGTAGATGTAGATGTAGATAGATGTAGATGTAGATAGAGGTAGATGTAGATAGATGTAGATGTAGATGTAGACAGAGGTAGATGTAGACAGAGGTAGATGTAGACAGAGGTAGATGTAGACAGAGGTAGGTGTAGACAGAGGTAGGTGTAGACAGAGGTAGATGTAGACAGAGGTAGATGTAGACAGAGGTAGATGTAGACAGAGGTAGATGTAGACAGAGGTAGATGTAGACAGAGGTAGATGTAGAAGCAGATAAAGGAAGATGTAGATGTAGATAGAGGTAGATGTAGAAAGAGGTAGATGTAGATGGAGGTAGATGTAGATGGAGGTAGATGTAGACAGAGGTAGAAGTAGACAGAGGTAGACGTAGACAGAGGTAGACGTAGACAGAGGTAGAAGTAGACAGAGGTAGAAGTAGACAGAGGTAGAAGTAGACAGAGGTAGACAGATGTAGATGTAGACAGATGTAGATGTAGACAGATGTAGATGTAGATAGAGGTAGAAGTAGACAGAGGTAGATGTAGATAGAGGTAGATGTAGATAGAGGTAGAAGTAGACAGAGGTAGATGTAGACAGAGGTAGATGTAGACAGAGGTAGATGTAGACAGAGGTAGATGTAGACAGAGGTAGATGTAGACAGAGGTAGATGTAGACAGAGGTAGATGTAGTTAGAGGTAGATGTAGATGTAGATAGATGTAGATGTAGAAGCAGATAGAGGTAGAAGTAGAAGCAGATAGAGGTAGAAGTAGAAGTAGATAGAGGTAGAGGTAGAAGTAGACAGAGGTAGATGTAGACAGAGGTAGATGTAGACAGAGGTAGATGTAGACAGAGGTAGATGTAGTTAGAGGTAGATGTAGATGTAGATAGATGTAGATGTAGAAGCAGATAGAGGTAGAAGTAGAAGCAGATAGAGGTAGAAGTAGAAGTAGATAGAGGTAGAGGTAGAAGTAGATAGAGGTAGAAGTAGACAGAGGTAGAAGTAGACAGAGGTAGAAGTAGACAGAGGTAGAAGTAGACAGAGGTAGAAGTAGACAGAGGTAGAAGTAGACAGAGGTAGATGTAGACAGAGGTAGATGTAGACAGAGGTAGATGTAGACAGAGGTAGGTGTAGACAGAGGTAGGTGTAGACAGAGGTAGATGTAGACAGAGGTAGATGTAGACAGAGGTAGATGTAGACAGAGGTAGATGTAGACAGAGGTAGATGTAGACAGAGGTAGATGTAGACAGAGGTAGATGTAGAAGCAGATAAAGGAAGATGTAGATGTAGATAGAGGTAGATGTAGAAAGAGGTAGATGTAGATGGAGGTAGATGTAGATGGAGGTAGATGTAGACAGAGGTAGAAGTAGACAGAGGTAGACGTAGACAGAGGTAGAAGTAGACAGAGGTAGAAGTAGACAGAGGTAGATGTAGACAGAGGTAGATGTAGACAGAGGTAGGTGTAGACAGAGGTAGGTGTAGACAGAGGTAGATGTAGACAGAGGTAGATGTAGACAGAGGTAGATGTAGACAGAGGTAGATGTAGACAGAGGTAGATGTAGACAGAGGTAGATGTAGACAGAGGTAGATGTAGACAGAGGTAGATGTAGAAGCAGATAAAGGAAGATGTAGATGTAGATAGAGGTAGATGTAGAAAGAGGTAGATGTAGATGGAGGTAGATGTAGATGGAGGTAGATGTAGACAGAGGTAGAAGTAGACAGAGGTAGACGTAGACAGAGGTAGACGTAGACAGAGGTAGACGTAGACAGAGGTAGAAGTAGACAGAGGTAGAAGTAGACAGAGGTAGAAGTAGACAGAGGTAGACAGATGTAGATGTAGACAGATGTAGATGTAGACAGATGTAGATGTAGATAGAGGTAGAAGTAGACAGAGGTAGATGTAGATAGAGGTAGATGTAGATAGAGGTAGAAGTAGACAGAGGTAGATGTAGACAGAGGTAGATGTAGACAGAGGTAGATGTAGACAGAGGTAGATGTAGACAGAGGTAGATGTAGACAGAGGTAGATGTAGACAGAGGTAGATGTAGATAGAGGTAGAGGTAGACAGAGGTAGAGGTAGACAGAGGTAGATGTAGACAGAGGTAGATGTAGATAGAGGTAGAGGTAGACAGAGGTAGATGTAGACAGAGGTAGATGTAGTTAGAGGTAGATGTAGATGTAGATAGATGTAGATGTAGATAGAGGTAGATGTAGATAGATGTAGATGTAGATGTAGACAGAGGTAGATGTAGACAGAGGTAGATGTAGATGGAGGTAGATGTAGATGGAGGTAGATGTAGACAGAGGTAGAAGTAGACAGAGGTAGACGTAGACAGAGGTAGACGTAGACAGAGGTAGAAGTAGACAGAGGTAGAAGTAGACAGAGGTAGAAGTAGACAGAGGTAGACAGATGTAGATGTAGACAGATGTAGATGTAGACAGATGTAGATGTAGATAGAGGTAGAAGTAGACAGAGGTAGATGTAGATAGAGGTAGATGTAGATAGAGGTAGAAGTAGACAGAGGTAGATGTAGACAGAGGTAGATGTAGACAGAGGTAGATGTAGACAGAGGTAGATGTAGACAGAGGTAGATGTAGACAGAGGTAGATGTAGACAGAGGTAGATGTAGTTAGAGGTAGATGTAGATGTAGATAGATGTAGATGTAGAAGCAGATAGAGGTAGAAGTAGAAGCAGATAGAGGTAGAAGTAGAAGTAGATAGAGGTAGAGGTAGAAGTAGACAGAGGTAGATGTAGACAGAGGTAGATGTAGACAGAGGTAGATGTAGACAGAGGTAGATGTAGTTAGAGGTAGATGTAGATGTAGATAGATGTAGATGTAGAAGCAGATAGAGGTAGAAGTAGAAGCAGATAGAGGTAGAAGTAGAAGTAGATAGAGGTAGAGGTAGAAGTAGATAGAGGTAGAAGTAGACAGAGGTAGAAGTAGACAGAGGTAGAAGTAGACAGAGGTAGAAGTAGACAGAGGTAGAAGTAGACAGAGGTAGAAGTAGACAGAGGTAGATGTAGACAGAGGTAGATGTAGACAGAGGTAGATGTAGACAGAGGTAGGTGTAGACAGAGGTAGGTGTAGACAGAGGTAGATGTAGACAGAGGTAGATGTAGACAGAGGTAGATGTAGACAGAGGTAGATGTAGACAGAGGTAGATGTAGACAGAGGTAGATGTAGACAGAGGTAGATGTAGAAGCAGATAAAGGAAGATGTAGATGTAGATAGAGGTAGATGTAGAAAGAGGTAGATGTAGATGGAGGTAGATGTAGATGGAGGTAGATGTAGACAGAGGTAGAAGTAGACAGAGGTAGACGTAGACAGAGGTAGAAGTAGACAGAGGTAGAAGTAGACAGAGGTAGATGTAGACAGAGGTAGATGTAGACAGAGGTAGGTGTAGACAGAGGTAGGTGTAGACAGAGGTAGATGTAGACAGAGGTAGATGTAGACAGAGGTAGATGTAGACAGAGGTAGATGTAGACAGAGGTAGATGTAGACAGAGGTAGATGTAGACAGAGGTAGATGTAGAAGCAGATAAAGGAAGATGTAGATGTAGATAGAGGTAGATGTAGAAAGAGGTAGATGTAGATGGAGGTAGATGTAGATGGAGGTAGATGTAGACAGAGGTAGAAGTAGACAGAGGTAGACGTAGACAGAGGTAGACGTAGACAGAGGTAGACGTAGACAGAGGTAGAAGTAGACAGAGGTAGAAGTAGACAGAGGTAGAAGTAGACAGAGGTAGACAGATGTAGATGTAGACAGATGTAGATGTAGACAGATGTAGATGTAGATAGAGGTAGAAGTAGACAGAGGTAGATGTAGATAGAGGTAGATGTAGATAGAGGTAGAAGTAGACAGAGGTAGATGTAGACAGAGGTAGATGTAGACAGAGGTAGATGTAGACAGAGGTAGATGTAGACAGAGGTAGATGTAGACAGAGGTAGATGTAGACAGAGGTAGATGTAGATAGAGGTAGAGGTAGACAGAGGTAGAGGTAGACAGAGGTAGATGTAGACAGAGGTAGATGTAGATAGAGGTAGAGGTAGACAGAGGTAGATGTAGACAGAGGTAGATGTAGTTAGAGGTAGATGTAGATGTAGATAGATGTAGATGTAGATAGAGGTAGATGTAGATAGATGTAGATGTAGATGTAGACAGAGGTAGATGTAGACAGAGGTAGATGTAGACAGAGGTAGATGTAGACAGAGGTAGATGTAGACAGAGGTAGATGTAGAAGCAGATAAAGGTAGATGTAGATGTAGATAGAGGTAGATGTAGAAAGAGGTAGAAGTAGACAGAGGTAGATGTAGAAGTAGACAGAGGTAGAAGTAGACAGAGGTAGAAGTAGACAGAGGTAGAAGTAGACAGGTAGAAGTAGACAGAGGTAGAAGTAGACAGAGGTAGATGTAGACAGAGGTAGATGTAGACAGAGGTAGGTGTAGACAGAGGTAGGTGTAGACAGAGGTAGATGTAGACAGAGGTAGATGTAGACAGAGGTAGATGTAGACAGAGGTAGATGTAGACAGAGGTAGATGTAGACAGAGGTAGATGTAGAAGCAGATAAAGGAAGATGTAGATGTAGATAGAGGTAGATGTAGAAAGAGGTAGATGTAGATGGAGGTAGATGTAGATGGAGGTAGATGTAGACAGAGGTAGAAGTAGACAGAGGTAGACGTAGACAGAGGTAGACGTAGACAGAGGTAGAAGTAGACAGAGGTAGAAGTAGACAGAGGTAGAAGTAGACAGAGGTAGACAGATGTAGATGTAGACAGATGTAGATGTAGACAGATGTAGATGTAGATAGAGGTAGAAGTAGACAGAGGTAGATGTAGATAGAGGTAGATGTAGATAGAGGTAGAAGTAGACAGAGGTAGATGTAGACAGAGGTAGATGTAGACAGAGGTAGATGTAGACAGAGGTAGATGTAGACAGAGGTAGATGTAGACAGAGGTAGATGTAGATAGAGGTAGATGTAGACAGAGGTAGATGTAGACAGAGGTAGATGTAGACAGAGGTAGATGTAGACAGAGGTAGATGTAGTTAGAGGTAGATGTAGATGTAGATAGATGTAGATGTAGAAGCAGATAGAGGTAGAAGTAGAAGCAGATAGAGGTAGAAGTAGAAGTAGATAGAGGTAGAGGTAGAAGTAGACAGAGGTAGATGTAGACAGAGGTAGATGTAGACAGAGGTAGATGTAGACAGAGGTAGATGTAGTTAGAGGTAGATGTAGATGTAGATAGATGTAGATGTAGAAGCAGATAGAGGTAGAAGTAGAAGCAGATAGAGGTAGAAGTAGAAGTAGATAGAGGTAGAGGTAGAAGTAGATAGAGGTAGAAGTAGACAGAGGTAGAAGTAGACAGAGGTAGAAGTAGACAGAGGTAGAAGTAGACAGAGGTAGAAGTAGACAGAGGTAGAAGTAGACAGAGGTAGATGTAGACAGAGGTAGATGTAGACAGAGGTAGATGTAGACAGAGGTAGGTGTAGACAGAGGTAGGTGTAGACAGAGGTAGATGTAGACAGAGGTAGATGTAGACAGAGGTAGATGTAGACAGAGGTAGATGTAGACAGAGGTAGATGTAGACAGAGGTAGATGTAGACAGAGGTAGATGTAGAAGCAGATAAAGGAAGATGTAGATGTAGATAGAGGTAGATGTAGAAAGAGGTAGATGTAGATGGAGGTAGATGTAGATGGAGGTAGATGTAGACAGAGGTAGAAGTAGACAGAGGTAGACGTAGACAGAGGTAGACGTAGACAGAGGTAGACGTAGACAGAGGTAGACGTAGACAGAGGTAGAAGTAGACAGAGGTAGAAGTAGACAGAGGTAGAAGTAGACAGAGGTAGACAGATGTAGATGTAGACAGATGTAGATGTAGACAGATGTAGATGTAGATAGAGGTAGAAGTAGACAGAGGTAGATGTAGATAGAGGTAGATGTAGATAGAGGTAGAAGTAGACAGAGGTAGATGTAGACAGAGGTAGATGTAGACAGAGGTAGATGTAGACAGAGGTAGATGTAGACAGAGGTAGATGTACACAGAGGTAGATGTAGACAGAGGTAGATGTAGACAGAGGTAGATGTAGTTAGAGGTAGATGTAGATGTAGATAGATGTAGATGTAGAAGCAGATAGAGGTAGAAGTAGAAGCAGATAGAGGTAGAAGTAGAAGTAGATAGAGGTAGAGGTAGAAGTAGATAGAGGTAGAAGTAGACAGAGGTAGAAGTAGATAGAGGTAGAAGTAGATAGAGGTCGATGTAGATATAGATAGATGTAGATGTGGACAGAGGTAGATGTAGACAGAGGTAGATGTAGACAGAGGTAGATGTAGACAGAGGTAGATGTAGATGTAGACAGAGGTAGATGTAGACAGAGGTAGAAGTAGACAGAGGTAGAAGTAGACAGAGGTAGAAGTAGACAGAGGTAGAAGTAGACAGAGGTAGATGTAGACAGAGGTAGATGTAGTTAGAGGTAGATGTAGATGTAGATAGATGTAGATGTAGATAGAGGTAGATGTAGATAGATGTAGATGTAGATGTAGATAGAGGTAGATGTAGATGTAGATAGAGGTAGAAGTAGACAGAGGTAGATGTAGACAGAGGTAGATGTAGACAGAGGTAGATGTAGATAGAGGTAGATGTAGATAGAGGTAGAGGTAGACAGAGGTAGATGTAGACAGAGGTAGATGTAGTTAGAGGTAGATGTAGATGTAGATAGATGTAGATGTAGATAGAGGTAGATGTAGATAGATGTAGATGTAGATGTAGACAGAGGTAGATGTAGACAGAGGTAGATGTAGACAGAGGTAGATGTAGACAGAGGTAGATGTAGACAGAGGTAGATGTAGACAGAGGTAGATGTAGAAGCAGATAAAGGTAGATGTAGATGTAGATAGAGGTAGATGTAGAAAGAGGTAGAAGTAGACAGAGGTAGATGTAGAAGTAGACAGAGGTAGAAGTAGACAGAGGTAGAAGTAGACAGAGGTAGAAGTAGACAGAGGTAGAAGTAGACAGAGGTAGAAGTAGACAGAGGTAGATGTAGACAGAGGTAGATGTAGACAGAGGTAGATGTAGACAGAGGTAGGTGTAGACAGAGGTAGATGTAGACAGAGGTAGATGTAGACAGAGGTAGATGTAGACAGAGGTAGATGTAGACAGAGGTAGATGTAGACAGAGGTAGATGTAGAAGCAGATAAAGGAAGATGTAGAGGTAGATGTAGAAAGAGGTAGATGTAGATGGAGGTAGATGTAGATGGAGGTAGATGTAGACAGAGGTAGAAGTAGACAGAGGTAGACGTAGACAGAGGTAGACGTAGACAGAGGTAGACGTAGACAGAGGTAGAAGTAGACAGAGGTAGAAGTAGACAGAGGTAGAAGTAGACAGAGGTAGACAGATGTAGATGTAGACAGATGTAGATGTAGACAGATGTAGATGTAGATAGAGGTAGAAGTAGACAGAGGTAGATGTAGATAGAGGTAGATGTAGATAGAGGTAGAAGTAGACAGAGGTAGATGTAGACAGAGGTAGATGTAGACAGAGGTAGATGTAGACAGAGGTAGATGTAGACAGAGGTAGATGTAGACAGAGGTAGATGTAGACAGAGGTAGATGTAGACAGAGGTAGATGTAGACAGAGGTAGATGTAGACAGAGGTAGAAGTAGACAGAGGTAGAAGTAGACAGAGGTAGAAGTAGACAGAGGTAGATGTAGAAGCAGATAGAGGTAGATGTAGATGTAGATAGATGTAGATGTAGATAGAGGTAGATGTAGATAGATGTAGATGTAGATGTAGACAGAGGTAGATGTAGACAGAGGTAGATGTAGACAGAGGTAGATGTAGACAGAGGTAGATGTAGAAGCAGATAAAGGTAGATGTAGATGTAGATAGAGGTAGATGTAGAAAGAGGTAGAAGTAGACAGAGGTAGATGTAGAAGTAGACAGAGGTAGAAGTAGACAGAGGTAGAAGTAGACAGAGGTAGAAGTAGACAGAGGTAGAAGTAGACAGTGGTAGAAGTAGACAGAGGTAGATGTAGACAGAGGTAGATGTAGACAGAGGTAGATGTAGACAGAGGTAGGTGTAGACAGAGGTAGGTGTAGACAGAGGTAGATGTAGACAGAGGTAGATGTAGACAGAGGTAGATGTACACAGAGGTAGATGTAGACAGAGGTAGATGTAGACAGAGGTAGATGTAGAAGCAGATAAAGGAAGATGTAGATGTAGATAGAGGTAGATGTAGAAAGAGGTAGATGTAGATGGAGGTAGATGTAGATGGAGGTAGATGTAGACAGAGGTAGAAGTAGACAGAGGTAGACGTAGACAGAGGTACACGTAGACAGAGGTAGACGTAGACAGAGGTAGAAGTAGACAGAGGTAGAAGTAGACAGAGGTAGAAGTAGACAGAAGTAGACAGATGTAGATGTAGACAGATGTAGATGTAGACAGATGTAGATGTAGATAGAGGTAGAAGTAGACAGAGGTAGATGTAGATAGAGGTAGATGTAGATAGAGGTAGAAGTAGACAGAGGTAGATGTAGACAGAGGTAGATGTAGACAGAGGTAGATGTAGACAGAGGTAGATGTAGACAGAGGTAGATGTAGACAGAGGTAGATGTAGACAGAGGTAGATGTAGACAGATGTAGATGTAGACAGATGTAGATGTAGACAGATGTAGATGTAGACAGAGGTAGATGTAGACAGAGGTAGATGTAGACAGAGGTATATGTAGACAGAGGTATATGTAGACAGAGGTAGATGTAGACAGAGGTAGAGGTAGACAGAGGTAGATGTAGACAGAGGTAGATGTAGACAGAGGTAGATGTAGACAGAGGTAGATGTAGAAGCAGATAAAGGAAGATGTAGATGTAGATAGAGGTAGATGTAGAAAGAGGTAGAAGTAGACAGAGGTAGATGTAGAAGTAGACAGAGGTAGAAGTAGACAGAGGTAGAGGTAGATGTAGACAGAGGTAGATGTAGACAGAGGTAGATGTAGACAGAGGTAGATGTAGACAGAGGTAGATGTAGTTAGAGGTAGATGTAGATGTAGATAGATGTAGATGTAGATAGAGGTAGATGTAGATAGATGTAGATGTAGATGTAGATAGAGGTAGATGTAGATGTAGATAGAGGTAGAAGTAGACAGAGGTAGATGTAGACAGAGGTAGATGTAGACAGAGGTAGATGTAGACAGAGGTAGATGTAGACAGAGGTAGATGTAGACAGAGGTAGATGTAGACAGAGGTAGATGTAGATAGAGGTAGATGTAGATAGAGGTAGATGTAGACAGAGGTAGATGTAGACAGAGGTAGATGTAGATAGAGGTAGATGTAGACAGAGGTAGAAGTAGACAGAGGTCGAAGTAGACAGAGGTCGAAGTAGACAGAGGTAGAAGTAGACAGAGGTAGAAGTAGACAGAGGTAGATGTAGACAGAGGTAGACAGATGTAGATGTAGATGTAGATGTAGATAGATGTAGATGTAGATGTAGATGTAGATGTAGATAGATGTAGATGTAGATAGAGGTAGATGTAGATGTAGATAGAGGTAGATGTAGATGTAGATAGAGGTAGATGTAGATGTAGACAGAGGTAGAAGTAGACAGAGGTAGATGTAGACAGAGGTAGATGTAGACAGAGGTAGAAGTAGACAGAGGTAGATGTAGACAGAGGTAGAAGTAGACAGAGGTAGAAGTAGACAGAGGTAGAAGTGAACAGAGGTAGAAGTAGACAGAGGTAGAAGTAGACAGAGGTAGAAGTAGTTAGAGGTAGAAGTAGACAGAGGTAGAAGTAGACAGAGGTAGAAGTAGACAGAGGTAGAAGTAGACAGAGGTAGAAGTAGACAGAGGTAGAAGTAGACAGAGGTAGAAGTAGAAAGAGGTAGAAGTAGACAGAGGTAGATGTAGAAGCAGATAGAGGTAGATGTAGAAGCAGATAGAGGTAGAAGTAGAAGCAGATAGAGGTAGAAGTAGAAGTAGATAGAGGTAGAGGTAGAAGTAGATAGAGGTAGAAGTAGACAGAGGTAGAAGTAGATAGAGGTAGAAGTAGATAGAGGTCGATGTAGATATAGATAGATGTAGATGTGGACAGAGGTAGATGTAGACAGAGGTAGATGTAGACAGAGGTAGATGTAGATGTAGACAGAGGTAGATGTAGACAGAGGTAGAAGTAGACAGAGGTAGAAGTAGACAGAGGTAGAAGTAGACAGAGGTAGAAGTAGACAGAGGTAGATGTAGACAGAGGTAGATGTAGTTAGAGGTAGATGTAGATGTAGATAGATGTAGATGTAGATAGAGGTAGATGTAGATAGATGTAGATGTAGATGTAGATAGAGGTAGATGTAGATGTAGATAGAGGTCGAAGTAGACAGAGGTAGATGTAGACAGAGGTAGATGTAGACAGAGGTAGATGTAGATAGAGGTAGAGGTAGACAGAGGTAGATGTAGACAGAGGTAGATGTAGTTAGAGGTAGATGTAGATGTAGATAGATGTAGATGTAGATAGAGGTAGATGTAGATAGATGTAGATGTAGATGTAGACAGAGGTAGATGTAGACAGAGGTAGATGTAGACAGAGGTAGATGTAGACAGAGGTAGATGTAGACAGAGGTAGATGTAGAAGCAGATAAAGGTAGATGTAGATATAGATAGAGGTAGATGTAGAAAGAGGTAGAAGTAGACAGAGGTAGAAGTAGACAGAGGTAGAAGTAGACAGAGGTAGAAGTAGACAGAGGTAGAAGTAGACAGAGGTAGAAGTAGACAGAGGTAGAAGTAGACAGAGGTAGAAGTAGACAGAGGTAGAAGTAGACAGAGGTAGAAGTAGACAGGTAGAAGTAGACAGAGGTAGAAGTAGACAGAGGTAGAAGTAGACAGAGGTAGATGTAGACAGAGGTAGATGTAGATAGATGTAGATGTAGACAGAGGTAGATGTATACAGAGGTAGATGTAGACAGAGGTAGATGTAGACAGAGGTAGATGTAGACAGAGGTAGATGTAGACAGAGGTAGATGTAGACAGAGGTAGATGTAGATGTAGATAGATGTAGATGTAGATAGATAGATGTAGATGTAGACAGAGGTAGAAGTAGACAGAGGTAGATCTAGAAGTAGACAGAGGTAGAAGTAGACAGAGGTAGAAGTAGACAGAGGTAGAAGTAGACAGAGGTAGAAGTAGACAGAGGTAGAAGTAGACAGAGGTAGATGTAGACAGAGGTAGATGTAGACAGAGGTAGATGTAGACAGAGGTAGATGTAGACAGAGGTAGATGTAGACAGAGGTAGATGTAGACAGAGGTAGATGTAGACAGAGGTAGATGTAGACAGAGGTAGACAGATGTAGATGTAGATGTAGACGTAGACAGAGGTAGAAGTAGACAGAGGTAGAAGTAGACAGAGGTAGAAGTAGACAGAGGTAGAAGTAGACAGAGGTAGAAGTAGACAGAGGTAGATGTAGATGTAGATAGAGGTAGATGTAGATGTAGATAGAGGTAGATGTAGATGTAGATAGAGGTAGATGTAGATGTAGATAGAGGTAGATGTAGATAGAGGTAGATGTAGACAGAGGTAGATGTAGACAGATGTATATGTAGACAGAGGTAGATGTAGACAGAGGTAGATGTAGACAGAGGTAGATGTAGACAGAGGTAGATGTAGACAGAGGTAGATGTAGACAGAGGTAGATGTAGACAGAGGTAGATGTAGACAGAGGTAGATGTAGACAGAGGTTGATGTAGACAGAGGTAGAAGTAGACAGAGGTAGAAGTAGACAGAGGTAGAAGTAGACAGAGGTTGAAGTAGACAGAGGTAGAAGTAGACAGAGGTAGATGTAGACAGAGGTAGACAGATGTAGATGTAGATGTAGATAGATGTAGATAGATGTAGATGTAGATAGATGTAGATGTAGACAGAGGTAGATGTAGACAGAGGTAGATGTAGAAGCAGATAAAGGTAGATGTAGATGTAGATAGAGGTAGATGTAGAAAGAGGTAGATGTAGATGGAGGTAGATGTAGATGGAGGTAGATGTAGACGGAGGTAGAAGTAGACAGAGGTAGACGTAGACAGAGGTAGACGTAGACAGAGGTAGACGTAGACAGAGGTAGACGTAGACAGAGGTAGAAGTAGACAGAGGTAGAAGTAGACAGAGGTAGACGTAGACAGAGGTAGAAGTAGACAGAGGTAGAAGTAGACAGAGGTAGATGTAGACAGAGGTAGATGTAGACAGAGGTAGATGTAGACAGAGGTAGATGTAGACAGAGGTAGAAGTAGACAGATGTAGATGTAGATGTAGATGTAGACAGAGGTAGATGTAGACAGAGGTAGATGGAGACAGAGGTAGATGTAGACAGAGGTAGATGTAGACAGAGGTAGACGTAGACAGAGGTAGACGTAGACAGAGGTAGACGTAGACAGAGGTAGAAGTAGACAGAGGTAGAAATAGACAGAGGTAGATGTAGACAGAGGTAGACAGATGTAGATGTAGATGTAGATAGATGTAGATGTAGATAGATGTAGATGTAGATGTAGATAGATGTAGATGTAGATGTAGATAGATGTAGATGTAGATGTAGATAGAGGTAGATGTAGATGTAGATATATGTAGATGTAGATGTAGATAGAGGTAGATGTAGATGTAGATGTAGATAGAGGTAGATGTAGATGTAGACAGAGGTAGATGTAGATGTAGACAGAGGTAGATGTAGACAGAGGTAGATGTAGATAGAGGTAGATGTAGACAGAGGTAGATGTAGACAGAGGTAGAAGTAGACAGAGGTAGAAGTAGACAGAGGTAGAAGTAGACAGAGGTAGATGTAGACAGAGGTAGATGTAGACAGAGGTAGATGTAGACAGAGGTAGATGTAGACAGAGGTAGATGTAGACAGAGGTAGATGTAGACAGAGGTAGACAGATGTAGATGTAGATAGATGTGAAGTACTGGGTAACTTAGACCCAGCGGTGCAGGGGCACACACCCTATGACTTCTGGGTTCACCCTGTTCCGGACCTACAGAAACACAGAGTCTTCTGGGTGAAGTCAAAGAATCGTTTATTGGCTGCAGACCAATGACAGGTATCCTAGAAGTACAACAGCGTGTATGTTCTCAGGAGACTGCTGCAAATCATAGGAACGGACTTCTCCTTAAGTACAAAATATCATGCTCCAGGCACACATTCCTTGGTTTACGATATGGCCATTATAAGTATACATTACAAACGAAAAAGCAGAGTCATGATGACCATCCCACATTCCAGTTCGGCCAGCCCACAATGATTTACACAGTAAGTTTCAGATCCCACGTTTGAAGTAAATAGACCCCCCAATAAACATGAGCATCTCCTGTTTTGGGAAACAAGTCATAAAGCAGGAACAAGCAGGTGTGGAAGAGATTAGCCGGGGGATTGTGTAGAATGAAAGGATTTTATGACGGGTCAAGCCCTGATGCTAATCACAGGTGGACGGAGGAAGGGGAGCTCGTGAGACCGGTTTGACCCGGGGCAGCAGAGCCAGCTGCCCAGGTCACAGAGAAGTCAGAGGGAAAGCCCATGTACTGTGAGGCTCGTATTTACTCCATTATAGCCTATGTGAGGGCAATGACAAGATGGCCACTGCTTCCAAAATGGAACCCGCGTAGTGAAGCAGAATAACGTGTACACAGTGCATTCATAGCTAGAACGATATATAAAGCACTCGTACATGCCGCATTTACCATTTGCGGTTCGCTAATACCAAGATAGACAGGGGTAGGGCCCTGTCCCCTACGCGGTCCCGAATATTAAAGTACGACAGATGTAGATGTAGATGGAGGTAGATGTAGATGGAGGTAGATGTAGATGTAGATAGAGGTAGATGTAGAAGTAGATAGAGGTAGATGTAGATAGAGGTAGATGTAGAAGTAGATAGAGGTAGATGTAGATGTAGATAGAGGTAGATGTAGATGTAGATAGAGGTAGATGTAGATGTAGACAGAGGTAGATGTAGACAGAGGTAGATGTAGACAGAGGTAGATGTAGACAGAGGTAGAAGTAGACAGAGGTAGATGTAGACAGAGGTAGATGTAGACAGAGCAGAGGTAGATGTAGACAGAGGTAGATGTAGACAGAGGTAGATGTAGACAGAGGTAGATGTAGACAGAGGTAGATGTAGACAGAGGTAGATGTAGACAGAGGTAGATGTAGACAGAGGTAGAAGTAGACAGAGGTAGATGTAGACAGAGGTAGATGTAGACAGAGCAGAGGTAGATGTAGACAGATGTAGATGTAGACAGATGTAGATGTAGACAGAGGTAGATGTAGACAGAGGTAGATGTAGACAGAGGTAGATGTAGACAGAGGTAGATGTAGATGTAGATATATGTAGATGTAGATGTAGATGTAGATGTAGATAGAGGTAGATGTAGATGTAGACAGAGGTAGATGTAGATGTAGATAGAGGTAGATGTAGATGTAGATGTAGATAGAGGTAGATGTAGATGAAGATGTAGATAGAGGTAGATGTAGATGTAGACAGAGGTAGATGTAGACAGAGGTAGATGTAGACAGATGTAGATGTAGACAGATGTAGATGTAGACAGATGTAGATGTAGACAGAGGTAGATGTAGACAGAGGTAGATGTAGACAGAGGTAGATGTAGACAGAGGTAGATGTAGACAGAGGTAGATGTAGACAGAGGTAGATGTAGACAGAGGTAGAAGTAGACAGAGGTAGAAGTAGACAGAGGTAGATGTTAGACAGAGGTAGATGTAGACAGAGGTAGACAGATGTAGATGTAGACGTAGACGTAGATGTAGATGTAGATGTAGATAGATGTAGATGTAGATAGAGGTAGATGTAGACAGAGGTAGATGTAGACAGAGGTAGATGTAGACAGAGGTAGATGTAGACAGAGGTAGATGTAGACAGAGGTAGATGTAGATGTAGATAGATGTAGAAGTAGACAGAGGTAGAAGTAGACAGAGGTAGATGTAGATGTAGACAGAGGTAGATGTAGAGAGAGGTAGATGTAGACAGAGGTAGATGTAGATAGAGGTAGATGTAGATGTAGACAGAGGTAGAAGTAGACAGAGGTAGAAGTAGACAGAGGTAGAAGTAGACAGAGGTAGAAGTAGACAGAGGTAGAAGTAGACAGAGGTAGATGTAGATAGAGGTAGAAGTAGACAGAGGTAGAAGTAGACAGAGGTAGAAGTAGACAGAGGTAGATGTAGACAGAGGTAGATGTAGACAGAGGTAGATGTAGACAGAGGTAGAAGTAGACAGAGGTAGATGTAGACAGAGGTAGATGTAGACAGAGGTAGATGTAGACAGAGGTAGATGTAGACAGAGGTAGATGTAGACAGAGGCAGAAGTAGACAGAGGTAGATGTAGACAGAGGTAGATGTAGACTGAGGTAGATGTAGACAGAGGTAGATGTAGACAGAGGTAGAAGTAGACAGAGGTAGATGTAGACAGAGGTAGATGTAGACAGAGGCAGAAGTAGACAGAGGTAGATGTAGACAGAGGTAGATGTAGACTGAGGTAGATGTAGACAGAGGTAGATGTAGACAGAGGTAGAAGTAGACAGAGGTAGATGTAGACAGAGGTAGATGTAGACAGAGGTAGATGTAGACAGAGGTAGATGTAGACAGAGGTAGAAGTAGACAGAGGTAGAAGTAGACAGAGGTAGAAGTAGACAGAGGTAGAAGTAGACAGAGGTAGAAGTAGACAGAGGTAGAAGTAGACAGAGGTAGATGTAGATAGAGGTAGATGTAGATGTAGATAGAGGTAGATGTAGATGTAGATAGATGTAGATGTAGGTAGACAGAGGTAGATATAGATGTAGACAGAGGTAGATGTAGATGTAGACAGAGGTAGATGTAGACAGAGGTAGATGTAGACAGAGGTAGATGTAGACTGAGGTAGATGTAGACTGAGGTAGATGTAGACAGAGGTAGATGTAGACAGAGGTAGATGTAGACGGAGGTAGATGTAGATGTAGATAGATGTAGATGTAGATAGAGGTAGAAGTAGACAGAGGTAGAAGTAGACAGAGGTAGAAGTAGACAGAGGTAGAAGTAGACAGAGGTAGAAGTAGACAGAGGTAGAAGTAGACAGAGGTAGATGTAGACAGAGGTAGATGTAGACAGAGGTAGAAGTAGACAGAGGTAGACAGAGGTAGATGTAGACAGAGGTAGATGTGGACAGAGGTAGATGTGGACAGAGGTAGGAGTAGACAGAGGTAAAAGTAGACAGAGGTAGAAGTAGACAGAGGTAGATGTAGACAGAGGTAGATGTAGACAGAGGTAGATGTAGACAGAGGTAGATGTAGACAGAGGTAGATGTAGACAGAGGTAGATGTAGACAGAGGTAGATGTAGACAGAGCAGAGGTAGATGTAGATAGAGGTAGAAGTAGACAGAGGTAGAAGTAGACAGAGGTAGAAGTAGACAGAGGTAGAGGTAGAAGTAGACAGAGGTAGAAGTAGACAGAGGTAGAAGTAGACAGAGGTAGAAGTAGACAGAGGTAGAAGTAGACAGAGGTAGAAGTAGACAGAGGTAGATGTAGACAGAGGTAGAAGTAGACAGAGGTAGAAGTAGACAGAGGTAGAAGTAGACAGAGGTAGATGTAGACAGAGGTAGATGTAGACAGAGGTAGATGTAGACAGAGGTAGATGTAGACAGAGGTAGAAGTAGACAGAGGTAGAAGTAGACAGAGGTAGAAGTAGACAGAGGTAGATGTAGACAGAGGTAGATGTAGACAGAGGTAGATGTAGATAGAGGTAGATGTAGACAGAGGTAGAAGTAGACAGAGGTAGAAGTAGACAGAGGTAGAAGTAGACAGAGGTAGATGTAGACAGAGGTAGATGTAGACAGAGGTAGATGTAGACAGAGGTAGATGTAGACAGAGGTAGAAGTAGACAGAGGTAGAAGTAGACAGAGGTAGAAGTAGACAGAGGTAGATGTAGACAGAGGTAGATGTAGATAGAGGTAGATGTAGACAGAGGTAGAAGTAGACAGAGGTAGATGTAGACAGAGGTAGATGTAGACAGAGGTAGATGTAGACAGAGGTAGATGTAGACAGAGGTAGATGTAGACAGAGGTAGATGTAGACAGAGGTAGATGTAGATATATGTAGATGTAGATGTAGATGTAGATAGAGGTAGATGTAGATGTAGATGTAGATGTAGATAGAGGTAGATGTAGACAGAGGTAGATGTAGACAGAGGTAGATGTAGACAGAGGTAGATGTAGACAGAGGTAGATGTAGACAGAGGTAGATGTAGACAGAGGTAGATGTAGACAGAGGTAGATGTATGTAGATGTAGATGTAGATGTAGATAGAGGTAGATGTAGATGTAGATGTAGATGTAGATAGAGGTAGATGTAGATGAAGATGTAGATGTAGATAGAGGTAGATGTAGATGAAGATGTAGATAGAGGTAGATGTAGATGTAGACAGAGGTAGATGTAGATAGAGGTAGATGTAGATGTAGATAGAGGTAGATGTAGATAGAGGTAGAAGTAGACAGAGGTAGATGTAGACAGAGGTAGATGTAGACAGAGGTAGATGTAGACAGAGGTAGATGTAGACAGAGGTAGATGTAGACAGAGGTAGAAGTAGACAGAGGTAGATGTAGACAGAGGTAGATGTAGACAGAGGTAGATGTAGACAGAGGTAGATGTAGACAGAGGTAGATGTAGACAGAGGTAGAAGTAGACAGAGGTAGAAGTAGACAGAGGTAGATGTAGACAGAGGTAGATGTAGACAGAGGTAGATGTAGACAGAGGTAGATGTAGACAGAGGTAGATGTAGACAGAGGTAGATGTAGATAGAGGTAGATGTAGATAGAGGTAGATGTAGATGTAGATATATGTAGATGTAGATGTAGATGTAGATGTAGATAGAGGTAGATGTAGATGTAGACAGAGTTAGATGTAGACAGAGGTAGATGTAGACAGAGGTAGAAGTAGACAGAGGTAGAAGTAGAGAGAGGTAGATGTAGACAGACGTAGAGGTAGACAGAGGTAGACAGAGGTAGAGGTAGACAGAGGTAGAGGTAGACAGAGGTAGATGTAGATAGATGTAGATAGAGGTAGATGTAGATGTAGACAGAGGTAGATGTAGATAGAGGTAGATGTAGATGTAGATAGAGGTAGATGTAGATAGAGGTAGAAGTAGACAGAGGTAGATGTAGACAGAGGTAGATGTAGACAGAGGTAGATGTAGACAGAGGTAGATGTAGACAGAGGTAGATGTAGACAGAAGTAGATGTAGACAGAGGTAGATGTAGACAGAGGTAGATGTAGACAGAGGTAGATGTAGACAGAGGTAGATGTAGACAGAGGTAGATGTAGACGGAGGTAGAAGTAGACGGAGGTAGAAGTAGACGGAGGTAGAAGTAGATGTAGACAGAGGTAGATGTAGACAGAGGTAGATGTAGACAGAGGTAGAAGTAGACAGAGGTAGAAGTAGACAGAGGTAGAAGTAGACAGAGGTAGATGTAGAGAGAGGTAGATGTAGACAGAGGTAGATGTAGATAGAGGTAGATGTAGATGTAGACAGAGGTAGAAGTAGACAGAGGTAGAAGTAGACAGAGGTAGAAGTAGACAGAGGTAGAAGTAGACAGAGGTAGAAGTAGACAGAGGTAGATGTAGATAGAGGTAGATGTAGACAGAGGTAGATGTAGACAGAGGTAGATGTAGACAGAGGTAGATGTAGACAGAGGTAGAAGTAGACAGAGGTAGAAGTAGACAGAGGTAGAAGTAGACAGAGGTAGACGTAGACAGAGGTAGACGTAGACAGAGGTAGACGTAGACAGAGGTAGACGTAGACAGAGGTAGACGTAGACAGAGGTAGACGTAGACAGAGGTAGACGTAGACAGAGGTAGAAGTAGCCAGAGGTAGATGTAGAAGTAGACAGAGGTAGAAGTAGACAGAAGTAGAAGTAGACAGAAGTAGAAGTAGACAGAGGTAGAAGTAGACAGAGGTAGAAGTAGACAGAGGTAGAAGTAGACAGAGGTAGAAGTAGACAGAGGTAGGTGTAGACAGAGGTAGGTGTAGACAGAGGTAGATGTAGACAGAGGTAGGTGTAGACAGAGGTAGGTGTAGACAGAGGTAGATGTAGACAGAGGTAGATGTAGACAGAGGTAGATGTAGACAGAGGTAGATGTAGACAGAGGTAGATGTAGACAGAGGTAGATGTAGACAGAGGTAGACAGATGTAGATGTAGACAGAGGTAGATGTAGACAGAGGTAGATGTAGACAGAGGTAGATGTAGACAGAGGTAGAAGTAGACAGAGGTAGAAGTAGACAGAGGTAGAAGTAGACAGAGGTAGAAGTAGACAGAGGTAGAAGTAGACAGAGGTAGACGTAGACAGAGGTAGACGTAGACAGAGGTAGACGTAGACAGAGGTAGACGTAGACAGAGGTAGAAGTAGCCAGAGGTAGATGTAGAAGTAGACAGAGGTAGAAGTAGACAGAAGTAGAAGTAGACAGAAGTAGAAGTAGACAGAGGTAGAAGTAGACAGAGGTAGAAGTAGACAGAGGTAGAAGTAGACAGAGGTAGGTGTAGACAGAGGTAGGTGTAGACAGAGGTAGATGTAGACAGAGGTAGGTGTAGACAGAGGTAGGTGTAGAGAGAGGTAGATGTAGACAGAGGTAGATGTAGACAGAGGTAGATGTAGACAGAGGTAGATGTAGACAGAGGTAGATGTAGACAGAGGTAGATGTAGACAGAGGTAGACAGATGTAGATGTAGATGTAGACGTAGACAGAGGTAGAAGTAGACAGAGGTAGAAGTAGACAGAGGTAGAAGTAGACAGAGGTAGATGTAGATGTAGATAGAGGTAGATGTAGATGTAGATGTAGATGTAGATAGAGGTAGATGTAGATGTAGATAGAGGTAGATGTAGATGTAGATAGAGGTAGATGTAGATGTAGATAGAGGTAGATGTAGATGTAGACAGAGGTAGATGTAGACAGAGGTAGATGTAGACAGAGGTAGATGTAGACAGAGGTAGATGTAGACAGAGGTAGATGTAGACAGAGGTAGATGTAGACAGAGGTAGAAGTAGACAGAGGTAGAAGTAGACAGAGGTAGAAGTAGACAGATGTACATGTAGATAGAGGTAGATGTAGATGTAGATAGAGGTAGATGTAGATGTAGACAGAGGTAGATGTAGACAGAGGTAGATGTAGACAGAGGTAGAAGTCGACAGAGGTAGAAGTAGACAGAGGTAGAAGTAGACAGAGGTAGAAGTAGACAGAGGTAGAAGTAGACAGAGGTAGAAGTAGACAGAGGTAGATGTAGACAGAGGTAGATGTAGACAGAGGTAGATGTAGACAGAGGTAGATGTAGACAGAGGTAGAAGTAGACAGAGGTAGAAGTAGACAGAGGTAGAAGTAGACAGAGGTAGAATTAGACAGAGGTAGAAGTAGACAGAGGTAGATGTAGACAGAGGTAGACAGATGTAGATGTAGATGTAGATGTAGATAGATGTAAATGTAGATAGATGTAGATGTAGACAGAGGTAGATGTAGACAGAGGTAGATGTAGAAGCAGATAAAGGTAGATGTAGATGTAGATAGAGGTAGATGTAGAAAGAGGTAGATGTAGATGGAGGTAGATGTAGATGGAGGTAGATGTAGATGTAGATAGAGGTAGATGTAGATGTAGACAGTGGTAGAAGTAGACAGAGGTAGAAGTAGACAGAGGTAGAAGTAGACAGAGGTAGAAGTAGACAGAGGTAGAAGTAGACAGAGGTAGAAGTAGACAGAGGTAGAAGTAGACAGAGGTAGAAGTAGACAGGTAGAAGTAGACAGAGGTAGAAGTAGACAGAGGTAGAAGTAGACAGAGGTAGAAGTAGACAGAGGTAGATGTAGACAGAGGTAGATGTAGACAGAGGTAGATGTAGACAGAGGTAGATGTATACAGAGGTAGATGTAGACAGAGGTAGATGTAGACAGAGGTAGATGTAGACAGAGGTAGATGTAGACAGAGGTAGATGTAGACAGAGTGTTAGAGTCGGGGATCTCTGGTTGGCGCAAGGTTGCCCTTGTGTCAAGCAGGAACCCTCTCCTCCACGTCAGGGCGCAGGATAACCCCTCGCGAATGACCCTTGCTCACCCTCTAGGTGCGTGGCGTGAGCAGCCAAGGCGATTCCTCAGGCGTTGTTGGTTAAGCACTTACAATCATACCCACAGTAAATACATCAATCCCCCCAGAAACGGACACCAGACTTGGATATATATAAAAATATGTTTCTTTATGTAAAAATAAGGTATATATATCTCAGCAGACTTATCACAAGACCAATAACGTTTTCGCTACGCCACCAGGTTGTAAAGCAGGCAATTGTTCTTTGTTCGTTGCTTCAAATGGAGACTTTGTAGTCTCTCGCAAATGTTACTTGTAGTTTCCAGTACTCACAGAGATCGTCTCCTGCGAACGGGGAAGTAAGGCGTTGCGGGCCCCGAGCCCGATACTGGAACTTCTTTCTTGATGTGGAGAGTCGGCACAGGTCGGTGCGACTCTCAGCTTGGGAAGTGTTCTTGGGTCCTCAATCAGCAGGTGTGGGCAGGTAGGCAGGCGCGGCCAGCGACCCTTTAGCACGGCGGTGCAGGAGGGTCTCCACAGCGGGGGCGGCGCGGCCTGAGATGTCCGGGGATAGCGAAGCGGGGTCGCAGGGCACGGTCAGTGCAGCTGGTTGACCCGGCGTAGATCACAGTCGTCGGACGGCTTCCGGCGGGAGGGGTGATAGCGCGGTCAGCGCGCTCCAGTAGCAGGCGGTGACAGGGATGCAGGCGGCCTGGCCCGGGGACAGAGAGCGGCTCGGAACGGAGCGGGGCTCTCACGGGTTGGAGGCAGGCGAGCTTCTGAGTGTCACGGCCCTAGGAGGGGCGATGCGGGGCGCAGTCTCTTTTCCAGCGGGATGCCCACACGGCTCGAATTGGAGGATGAGCAAGAAGCACAGAGAACCCACTGGTCCTGGGGTTCAGTTCAGGGGGCAAGCTCAGATCAAGCCCTTGGAGAATGTTCAAGCACAAAGTAGCAAAGTCTTTTCAGTAAGTCTCTTCCTCTCCTTTCTCAGCAAGGCAAGCAGCAGGCCAGCTCCTCCGGCGTCTTCTTCTCCTTCTAGTCGGGCAGAGGTTCTTTGTGGTAAACAGGATTCTGATTTCTTAGGAGCCAGGCTCCTACTTTTATACCATGATTCTTTTGTTCTTTAGCGCCAGGGGGCCTAGGCCTGGCTCAGTCCAGTTCTGGAGCACTTTGTTATGGTGACTCTGCTCTTTCCTTTCAGCAGCAGGGCAGAGACATCAGCCGCCCCACAGGGGGTGGCGCCGGCTTTGTGGTGGTAGAGCACAGGTCTATTCAAGAGTCAAGGTGTACTCCTCCCACCCATCCAGGTGTAATCTCTCTACCCACCACCTGGCAGCCAACCTGTCTCTGGGGATCCCCCCACCCTGCTCCTTACTGTTGCTAGGCAGAACACACACACACACACAGAAGAGGCGGACTGAGATGGTCAGGTCAGTAAATACTATCTTTCTAAAAGTAGTATTTACAAACCCAGGATATTAAAATAAACTTGACTACAAGAAGTATTTTATCATCCTGAGTTCAGGCATACTAAACTTGACACTTCTACCATGCTCTCTGAGTCCACTGGGGTCACAGCGTTGGCGTGATCCCGGCAGCCCATTCTGGCCTATGGAGAGCAGGTAGCCTTCAATAGTGAAGAACGGAAATGGCTGTAATTCACTACTAAGACATGCCACACACATCAGGGCATGTCCTACCTTATGCCTACAATGCACCCTGCCCTTGGGCCTACCAGAGGGGTGGCTAATATGTAGGTAAGGTTTAGGGACTGGCAAGTGGGGGCACTTGCGCAGTCAGCGCGACGGTCCCGGACCGCGCACAGGGTCTGCGGTGGCAGACCCTAGACACACTTTACAAGGCCGCTTCCGTGGGTGGCGCAACCAGCGCTGCAAGCCCACCAGCAGCATTGGCATTCACAAGCCCTGGCACCCCTGGTGCACTCTACTGGGGACTGACAGTGAATCCAATAAACCAATCATGGACATCAATTACAGGTACACTTTACCTAGGGAGCACTTGCACTGCGGCACGGATTAGCCGTGGCGCAGTGCCCTGAGCGGACAACACCAGCAAAACAATCGAGGCACACCATCAAAAAGTGGAAGGGAAACTCACGCCAAGGTGCCAGGTCTAACACGTGTCCCCTCCAGCTGAAATGTGGGGAGAACTACCCTTGCCCAGGGGGTTCCTCGTCACTAAGGCGGAAATACCTGGACAGACCGTCAGCGTTGGCGTGATCTGTACCAGGACGGTGTTCCACCGTAAAGTCCATACCCTGTAGGGAGATGGACCACCTCAACAGCTTCGGGTTTTCACCCCTCATTTGCATCAACCATCTGAGGGGCCTGTGGTCCGTCTGAACCCGGAAGTGAGACCCAAACAAGTAGGGTCTTAGCTTCTTCAGCGCCCAGACCACAGCAAATGCTTCTCGCTCAATTGCACTCCACCTACTTTCCCGTGGAAGTAACCTCCTACTGATGAAGGCTACGGGTTGGTCCCAGCCCTCCTCAGTCATCTGTGAGAGAACAGCCCCTACACCATGCTCTGAAGCGTCTGTCTGTACTAGGAATTCCTTGGAGAAGTCAGGGGCCAAGAGCACGGGCGCCGTGCACATGGCAGTCTTCAGGGTGTCGAAAGCTTTCTGACAGGTGTCAGTCCAAATCACGTTCCTGGGCTGCTTCTTGGAAGTCAGCTCTGTCAAGGGGGCAACGATCGTTCCATAGCCCTTGACAAACCTCCTGTAGTACCCAGTGAGCCCCAGGAAGGCCCTCACTGCGGTCTGCGTCTTGGGGGGTTCCCAAGCCAGGATGGTCTCAATTTTGGGTTGCAAGGGTGCCACCTTGCCACTCCCCACTTGGTGTCCCAAGTACACCACGGAACCCTGCCCGATCTGGCACTTGCTTGCCTTGATCGTGAGGCCTGCTCGGCGCAGAGCCATCAACACTTCCCAGAGGTGGCGCAGGTGTTCGGGCCAGGTGGCGCTGAACACTGCGATGTCATCCAGGTAGGCGGCACTGAACGCATCCAGCCCAACCAGTACCTGGTTGACCAACCTCTGAAAGGTGGCAGGGGCATTCTTCATCCCAAATGGCATGACTCGGAACTGGAAGTGCCCATCTGGTGTAGAGAATGCTGACCTCTCTTTGGCCCCATCGGTCAAGGCGATCTGCCAGTACCCAGACGTTAAATCAAACGTGCTGAGGAACCGGGCAGCCCCCAGCCGATCAATGAGCTCATCAGCTCTGGGGATGGGGTGCGCGTCAGTCTTCGTTACTGAATTGAGTCCTCTGTAGTCCACACAGAACCGGAGTTCAGGTGTGGCTCCCGGCGCAGCAGCTTTGGGGACCAAGACCACGGGGCTGGACCAAGGACTGCTGGAGGACTCAACCACTCCTAGCGCAAGCATTTTGGAGACCTCCTCCTTAATGCAAGCTCTGACCCTGTCAGTTACCCTGTAAGCCTTGTGCTTTACAGGTAAGCTGTGTCCTGTGTCCACATCATGGACGCACCAATCTGTGACACCAGGAACCAGGGAGAATCGGTCGGAAAACTGTCCCAGCAAGTGGCGGCAATCTTCCTGTTGTTCGGGCGTCAGGGTGGGTGAGAGGTTAACTCCATCCACTGACCCATCTTTCTCAGAGGCCACTAAGAGGTCGGGAAGAGGCTCGGTCTCCTCTTCCATTCCATCATCAGTGGCCAGCAGCATGCCCACTTCGGTCCTCTCTAAGTGGGGCTTAAGGCGGTTAACATGTAGGACCCTCAAAGGGTTCCTGGGAGTCTGCATGTCCACCAAGTAGGTGATAGGACTTTTGCGCTCCACAACCTCAAATGGACCTGTCCACTTATCCTGAAGTGCACACGGCTCCACTGGGGCCAAGACCCACACCTTTTGTCCAGGTTGAAGCTCTACCAGAGTGGCATTCCGGTCGTACCACCGCTTCATCTCCTCCTGGCTGGCTTCCAGATTTGCCTCAGCAAGTTGCCTGAAACGCCGAGTCTGGTTTCGGAAGGCCAGCATGTAACTGTATACATTCTGGGGAGGTTTCCTGGGAGATTGCTCCCAGCCTTCCTTTACCAAACTCAGAGGTCCTCTTACCGGGTGACCATACAGAAGCTCAAAGGGGCTGAATCCTAGAGACTTCTGTGGCACCTCTCGGTAAGCGAAGAGCAGGCATGGCAAGAGGACGTCCCACTTACGCCTCATTGGACCGTCCAGGCCCATGATCATGCCTTTGAGGGTTCAGTTGAATCTCTCAACCAACCCATTTCCCTGGGGATGGTAAGGAGTGGTGAACTTGTAAGTTACCCCACACTCCTTCCACAGGGATTTCATATATGCGGATATGAAATTGGTCCCCCTGTCGCTCACCACCTCTAGAGGGAATCCCACTCGGGAGAAAATTCCCATCAGTGCCCGTCCCACCACGGGGGCCGTCACTGTCCTCAGAGGGATGGCTTCAGGGTACCGGGTGGCATGGTCCACCAAGACCAGGATGAACCTGTTGCCCAGGGCTGTCTTGGGGTCCAGAGGCCCCACAATATCAATACCCACTCGTTGGAATGGCGTACCGACCACAGGGAAAGGTTGCAGAGGAGCCTTGTGCTTCCCTCCGCTCTTACCACTTGCCTGGCAAGTCTGACAGGTTCTGCAGTAGGAATCTGAATTCTTATGCATTTGGGGCCAGTAAAAGTGGGTGACAAGCCTGTCATAGGTCTTGTCCATCCCCAAATGTCCTGCTAAAGGCACATCGTGAGCCAGCCCCAGTAGGAAGGTTCTGAACTTCTGGGGTACCACCAGCACACGGGCTGACCCAGGTTCAGCAGCCTTAGGCTCGGAATACAGGAGGTCACTCTCCCAGTACACGTAGTGTGTTTTGGCCTGAACACCGTTGGCCTGGTCTGCAGCCTGCTGCCGCATACCTACGAGAGAAGGGCATTCTTTCTGCTCCCTGCAGAATTCCTCCCTGGAGGGACCTCCTTCTTGCTGCCAATGGGTCAGCTCAGGCAGATCTCCCAGTTTGGCAATCTGTTCCCCGGTAGGCTCCAGAGCATCCCCCTCAGGGTCTACTTCCTCCTGGGCCGTGGGAACTTCGGGGGCCGGCTTCCCGCGCCTCCTGCGCCTTCTCCCTAAGGCCGGTTCCTGGACCTCTCCCTCAGGCTCCAGGACCCTCTCAACACCCCTACTGGCTGCCATGGACCGGGTGGTCACGCACGCCCAGTCGGGTAGACCCACCATCCTCAGATGCGTGGTCTTCTCCACCTTTTCCCAAGGGGAACTCTCCAGGTCGTTCCCTAGCAGACAGTCTACAGGCATGTCAGTTCTCACAGCGACTTGTAGAGTACCAGAGACCTCCCCCCACTCAAAGGGAACTTGAGCCATTGGACAACGACTCTCTACGTTGTCAGCATTGACAACCCTACAGTAGGCATTGGGTACAATTTGCTCCTGAGACACCAGGTGTTGCCTCACCGAGGTCACGCTGGCTCCTGTATCTCTAAGAGCCTCAACCTTCTTTCCATTGATGGTCACCACTTGCCCATATTTCTTAGTGTTAGAGGGCAGGTAGGTTACAGGGACCATCTCACTGTCTCCTAGCGAGACTAGGGTCATCTGCCCGGGACCCCCACCCTCCTGGACTACTACCTCCTCCCCAAAGTTAACACTAGCTACTTGCCGGGGTGGAGCACCAGTGGGTGCGGTCTTACCAAACAGGCGACACTTAGGATCAGAGGCAATGTGACCTGGGTCACCACACCTATAACAATTGAAGGGCCCCTTTGGAACAGGTCTACCTGTCGGGGCCCCGTTCTGCTGCGGGGGTGGGGGAGGCTGAGAACCCTTCTGCTGGTTCCCTTGGGAATTACTTTGGGGGCCTTTTTGGAACCCCTTCTGTTTACCCTTGTCCCCCCCCCTCTTCTGCTGGGGACCCTGCCCACCTTTGGCGGAGTCTCCCACTTGACCCTTGTGGACCCTGGTGCTGAGCCAGCGGTCCGCCTCCTCAGCAAGCTTCCTCGGGTTGGACAGCTTGCTATCTATCAGGTGCTGGCGTAGCTCAGGAAAACATTGACTGGACAAGTGCTCCCATGCAATTAAATCAAGCAGCCCTTGATAATCATTCACTTTGCTACCCTTCACCCAACCATCCAGCGCTCTGCAGAAAAAGGTCACATATTCCACATACGTACTCTCAGGGATCTTCTTGGTCTCCCTGAACCTCTGTCTATATAGCTCAGGAGTTAACCCATACCTGGTCATTAAAGCTTCCTTCATATGGGGGTATGAGGTCTGGACTTCTAAGGGCAAATCTAACAGTGTGTCCCGCCCTTCCGCAAGGAACCTTCCCCACAACCCCGCTCCCCAGTCTTTCTCAGGGACCCGGTGTGAGGACATGGCCACCTCGTAGGCTCTAAACCACTGCCCTATGTCATCCTTTCTAAAATACTCCTTTACTACATCTTTGGGGATGTACACCTTGGACTCTACCTGCGCTGGTGGAGTGCTGCCACCAGAAGGAGCGGTGTCCAAACTTTTCGCCTTCAGCTCCAACTCCTTCAATCTTATATCATGATCCATTTGGCGTTGTTGTGCCTCCAGGGCCAACTTCTGCTTTTCCATTTCCATTTGTCCGGCCAACTTTGCCATCTCCATTGCATGCGCCCTGTCGGCTGCCCTGTCTGCCAGCTCCTCTGGCGACCGGACTCTGCTGGGCTCCTCAGGGTTGTCGGGTGGAACGATGTCCCCCGCATTCCGTGGGTCTCTTGACTCCTTCCAGGCTCTCAACGCCTTGGTGTACTGGTTCTTCCTCTTGAATCCAGCATGGGGAACTCGGAATTTTACACTGTAGCCTTTCAATTGCTCCATCGTGTAGCCTTCCAGTCTCTCCCAATCCACCTCATCTATTCCAGGAATCACAGAGAGCGCTCTTCCAGCAGAGAGCGAGCCAGGCATGGTTGCAGTAATGGCAGATGTCTCAACAAAGTTCAACAATTAAAAACCTGTGGCTGTGTTATCTGGTCTGCTCTCACTATCTGGTGATTAATAATTCACTGTATGCAAATTACAAGTGCAAATCCGAAATCCCAACCGCTGCCAACAATGTTAGAGTCGGGGATCTCTGGTTGGCGCAAGGTTGCCCTTGTGTCAAGCAGGAACCCTCTCCTCCACGTCAGGGCGCAGGATAACCCCTCGCGAATGACCCTTGCTCACCCTCTAGGTGCGTGGCGTGAGCAGCCAAGGCGATTCCTCAGGCGTTGTTGGTTAAGCACTTACAATCATACCCACAGTAAATACATCAATCCCCCCAGAAACGGACACCAGACTTGGATATATATAAAAATACGTTTCTTTATGTAAAAATAAGGTATATATATCTCAGCAGACTTATCACAAGACCAATAACGTTTTCGCTACGCCACCAGGTTGTAAAGCAGGCAATTGTTCTTTGTTCGTAGCTTCAAATGGAGACTTTGTAGTCTCTCGCAAATGTTACTTGTAGTTTCCAGTACTCACAGAGATCGTCTCCTGCGAACGGGGAAGTAAGGCGTTGCGGGCCCCGAGCCCGATACTGGAACTTCTTTCTTGATGTGGAGAGTCGGCACAGGTCGGTGCGACTCTCAGCTTGGGAAGTGTTCTTGGGTCCTCAATCAGCAGGTGTGGGCAGGTAGGCAGGCGCGGCCAGCGACCCTTTAGCACGGCGGTGCAGGAGGGTCTCCACAGCGGGGGCGGCGCGGCCTGAGATGTCCGGGGATAGCGAAGCGGGGTCGCAGGGCACGGTCAGTGCAGCTGGTTGACCCGGCGTAGATCACAGTCGTCGGACGGCTTCCGGCGGGAGGGGTGATAGCGCGGTCAGCGCGCTCCAGTAGCAGGCGGTGACAGGGATGCAGGCGGCCTGGCCCGGGGACAGAGAGCGGCTCGGAACGGAGCGGGGCTCTCACGGGTTGGAGGCAGGCGAGCTTCTGAGTGTCACGGCCCTAGGAGGGGCGATGCGGGGCGCAGTCTCTTTTCCAGCGGGATGCCCACACGGCTCGAATTGGAGGATGAGCAAGAAGCACAGAGAACCCACTGGTCCTGGGGTTCAGTTCAGGGGGCAAGCTCAGATCAAGCCCTTGGAGAATGTTCAAGCACAAAGTAGCAAAGTCTTTTCAGTAAGTCTCTTCCTCTCCTTTCTCAGCAAGGCAAGCAGCAGGCCAGCTCCTCCGGCGTCTTCTTCTCCTTCTAGTCGGGCAGAGGTTCTTTGTGGTAAACAGGATTCTGATTTCTTAGGAGCCAGGCTCCTACTTTTATACCATGATTCTTTTGTTCTTTAGCGCCAGGGGGCCTAGGCCTGGCTCAGTCCAGTTCTGGAGCACTTTGTTATGGTGACTCTGCTCTTTCCTTTCAGCAGCAGGGCAGAGACATCAGCCGCCCCACAGGGGGTGGCGCCGGCTTTGTGGTGGTAGAGCACAGGTCTATTCAAGAGTCAAGGTGTACTCCTCCCACCCATCCAGGTGTAATCTCTCTACCCACCACCTGGCAGCCAACCTGTCTCTGGGGATCCCCCCACCCTGCTCCTTACTGTTGCTAGGCAGAACACACACACACACACAGCAGAGGCGGACTGAGATGGTCAGGTCAGTAAATACTATCTTTCTAAAAGTAGTATTTACAAACCCAGGATATTAAAATAAACTTGACTACAAGAAGTATTTTATCATCCTGAGGTCAGGCATACTAAACTTGACACTTCTACCATGCTCTCTGAGTCCACTGGGGTCACAGCGTTGGCGTGATCCCGGCAGCCCATTCTGGCCTATGGAGAGCAGGTAGCCTTCAATAGTGAAGAACGGAAATGGCTGTAATTCACTACTAAGACATGCCACACACATCAGGGCATGTCCTACCTTATGCCTACAATGCACCCTGCCCTTGGGCCTACCAGAGGGGTGGCTAATATGTAGGTAAGGGAAGGTTTAGGGACTGGCAAGTGGGGGCACTTGCGCAGTCAGCGCGACGGTCCCGGACCGCGCACAGGGTCTGCGGTGGCAGACCCTAGACACACTTTACAAGGCCGCTTCCGTGGGTGGCGCAACCAGCGCTGCAAGCCCACCAGCAGCATTGGCATTCACAAGCCCTGGCACCCCTGGTGCACTCTACTGGGGACTGACAGTGAATCCAATAAACCAATCATGGACATCAATTACAGGTACACTTTACCTAGGGAGCACTTGCACTGCGGCACGGATTAGCCGTGGCGCAGTGCCCTGAGCGGACAACACCAGCAAAACAATCGAGGCACACCATCAAAAAGTGGAAGGGAAACTCACGCCAAGGTGCCAGGTCTAACACAGAGGTAGATGTAGACAGAGGTAGATGTAGATGTAGATAGATGTAGATGTAGATAGATAGATGTAGATGTAGACAGAGGTAGAAGTAGACAGAGGTAGATGTAGAAGTAGACAGAGGTAGAAGTAGACAGAGGTAGAAGTAGACAGAGGTAGAAGTAGACAGAGGTAGAAGTAGACAGAGGTAGATGTAGACAGAGGTAGACAGATGTAGATGTAGATGTAGATGTAGATAGATGTAGATAGATGTAGATGTAGATAGATGTAGATGTAGACAGAGGTAGATGTAGACAGAGGTAGATGTAGAAGCAGATAAAGGTAGATGTAGATGTAGATAGAGGTAGATGTAGAAAGAGGTAGATGTAGATGGAGGTAGATGTAGATGGAGGTAGATGTAGACAGAGGTAGAAGTAGACAGAGGTAGACGTAGACAGAGGTAGACGTAGACAGAGGTAGACGTAGACAGAGGTAGACGTAGACAGAGGTAGACGTAGACAGAGGTAGACGTAGACAGAGGTAGAAGTAGACAGAGGTAGAAGTAGACAGAGGTAGACGTAGACGGAGGTAGACGTAGACAGAGGTAGAAGTAGACAGAGGTAGAAGTAGACAGAGGTAGATGTAGACAGAGGTAGACAGATGTAGATGTAGATGTAGATAGATGTAGATGTAGATGTAGATGGAGGTAGATGTAGATGGAGGTAGATGTAGATGTAGATAGAGGTAGATGTAGAAGTAGACAGAGGTAGAAGTAGACAGAGGTAGAAGTAGACAGAGGTAGAAGTAGACAGAGGTAGAAGTAGACAGAGGTAGAAGTAGACAGAGGTAGAAGTAGACAGAGGTAGATGTAGACAGAGGTAGATGTAGACAGAGGTAGATGTAGACAGAGGTAGATGTAGACAGAGGTAGATGTAGACAGAGGTAGATGTAGACAGAGGTAGAAGTAGACAGAGGTAGAAGTAGACAGAGGTAGATGTAGACAGAGGTAGACAGATGTAGATGTAGATGTAGATAGATGTAGATGTAGATAGATGTAGATGTAGATGTAGATAGAGGTAGATGTAGATGTAGATAGAGGTAGATGTAGATGTAGATAGAGGTAGAAGTAGACAGAGGTAGAAGTAGACAGAGGTAGACGTAGACAGAGGTAGATGTAGACAGAGGTAGATGTAGACAGAGGTAGATGTAGACAGAGGTAGACGTAGACAGAGGTAGACGTAGACAGAGGTAGAAGTAGACAGAGGTAGAAGTAGACAGAGGTAGATGTAGACAGAGGTAGATGTAGACAGAGGTAGATGTAGACAGAGGTAGATGTAGACAGAGGTAGATGTAGACAGAGGTAGATGTAGACAGAGGTAGAAGTAGACAGATGTAGATGTAGATGTACATGTAGATGTAGACAGAGGTAGATGTAGACAGAGGTAGATGTAGACAGAGGCAGAAGTAGACAGAGGTAGATGTAGACTGAGGTAGATGTAGACTGAGGTAGATGTAGACAGAGGTAGATGTAGACAGAGGTAGATGTAGACAGAGGTAGATGTAGACAGAGGTAGATGTAGACAGAGGTAGATGTAGACAGAGGTAGATGTAGACAGAGGTAGAAGTAGACAGAGGTAGAAGTAGACAGAGGTAGATGTAGACAGAGGTAGAAGTAGACAGAGGTAGAAGTAGACAGAGGTAGACGTAGACAGAGGTAGAAGTAGACAGAGGTAGATGTAGATAGAGGTAGAAGTAGACAGAGGTAGAAGTAGACAGAGGTAGACGTAGACAGAGGTAGATGTAGACAGAGGTAGATGTAGACAGAGGTAGATGTAGACAGAGGTAGACGTAGACAGAGGTAGACGTAGACAGAGGTAGAAGTAGACAGAGGTAGAAGTAGACTGAGGTAGATGTAGACAGAGGTAGACAGATGTAGATGTAGATGTAGATAGATGTAGATGTAGATAGATGTAGATGTAGATAGATGTAGATGTAGATAGAGGTAGATGTAGATAGAGGTAGATGTAGACAGAGGTAGACGTAGACAGAGGTAGACGTAGACAGAGGTAGACGCAGACAGAGGTAGACGTAGACAGAGGTAGACGTAGACAGAGGTAGAAGTAGACAGAGGTAGATGTAGAAGTAGACAGAGGTAGAAGTAGACAGAGGTAGAAGTAGACAGAGGTAGAAGTAGACAGAGGTAGAAGTAGACAGAGGTAGAAGTAGACAGAGGTAGAAGTAGACAGAGGTAGAAGTAGACAGAGGTAGATGTAGTAGATGTAGACCGAGGTAGATGTAGACAGAGGTAGATGTAGACAGAGGTAGATGTAGACCGAGGTAGATGTAGACCGAGGTAGATGTAGACCGAGGTAGATGTAGACCGAGGTAGATGTAGACCGAGGTAGATGTAGACAGAGGTAGAAGTAGACAGGGGTAGATGTAGACAGAGGTAGATGTAGACAGAGCAGAGGTAGATGTAGACAGAGCAGAGGTAGATGTAGACAGAGCAGAGGTAGATGTAGACAGAGGTAGATGTAGACAGAGGTAGATGTAGACAGAGGTAGATGTAGACAGAGGTAGATGTAGACAGAGGTAGATGTAGACAGAGGTAGATGTAGACAGAGGTAGATGTAGATAGAGGTAGATGTAGATAGATGTAGATGTAGATAGAGGTAGATGTAGATGTAGATAGAGGTAGAAGTAGACAGAGGTAGAAGTAGACAGAGGTAGAAGTAGACAGAGGTAGAAGTAGACAGAGGTAGATGTAGACAGAGGTAGATGTAGACAGAGGTAGATGTAGACAGAGGTAGATGTAGACAGAGGTAGATGTAGACAGAGGTAGATGTAGACAGAGGTAGATGTAGATGTAGATAGATGTAGATGTAGATGTAGATAGATGTAGATGTAGACAGAGGTAGATGTAGACAGAGGTAGATGTAGATGTAGACAGAGGTAGATGTAGATGTAGACAGAGGTAGATGTAGATGTAGACAGAGGTAGATGTAGAGAGAGGTAGATGTAGATGTAGATAGAGGTAGATGTAGATGTAGATAGATGTAGATGTAGATAGATGTAGATGTAGATAGAGGTAGAAGTAGACAGAGGTAGAAGTAGACAGAGGTAGAAGTAGACAGAGGTAGATGTAGATAGATGTAGATGTAGATAGAGGTAGATGTAGATGTAGATAGAGGTAGATGTAGATGTAGATAGAGGTAGATGTAGATGTAGATAGAGGTAGATGTAGATGTAGATAGAGGTAGATGTAGATGTAGATAGAGGTAGATGTAGATAGAGGTAGAAGTAGACAGAGGTAGATGTAGACAGAGGTAGATGTAGACAGAGGTAGATGTAGACAGAGGTAGATGTAGACAGAGGTAGACAGATGTAGATGTAGATAGATGTAGATGGAGGTAGATGTAGATGGAGGTAGATGTAGATGTAGATAGAGGTAGATGTAGAAGTAGATAGAGGTAGATGTAGATAGAGGTAGATGTAGAAGTAGATAGAGGTAGATGTAGATGTAGATAGAGGTAGATGTAGATGTAGATAGAGGTAGATGTAGATGTAGACAGAGGTAGATGTAGACAGAGGTAGATGTAGACAGAGGTAGATGTAGACAGAGGTAGAAGTAGACAGAGGTAGATGTAGACAGAGGTAGATGTAGACAGAGCAGAGGTAGATGTAGACAGAGGTAGATGTAGACAGAGGTAGATGTAGACAGAGGTAGATGTAGACAGAGGTAGATGTAGACAGAGGTAGATGTAGAAAGAGGTAGATGTAGACAGAGGTAGAAGTAGACAGAGGTAGAAGTAGACAGATGTAGATGTAGATGTAGATAGAGGTAGATGTAGATGTAGACAGAGGTAGATGTAGACAGAGGTAGATGTAGACAGAGGTAGACAGATGTAGATGTAGATGTAGATAGATGTAGATGTAGATAGATGTAGATGTAGACAGAGGTAGATGTAGACAGAGGTAGATGTAGAAGCAGATAAAGGTAGATGTAGATGTAGATAGAGGTAGATGTAGATGTAGATAGATGTAGATGTAGACAGAGGTAGATGTAGACAGAGGTAGATGTAGACAGAGGTAGATGTAGATAGAGGTAGATGTAGACAGAGGTAGATGTAGACAGAGGTAGATGTAGACAGAGGTAGATGTAGACAGAGGTAGATGTAGACAGAGGTAGATGTAGACAGAGGTAGATGTAGACAGAGGTAGACGTAGACAGAGGTAGATGTAGACAGAGGTAGACAGATGTAGATGTAGATGTAGATAGATGTAGATAGATGTAGATGTAGATAGATGTAGATGTAGACAGAGGTAGATGTAGACAGAGGTAGATGTAGAAGCAGATAAAGGTAGATGTAGATGTAGATAGAGGTAGATGTAGAAAGAGGTAGATGTAGATGGAGGTAGATGTAGATGTAGGTAGATGCAGGCAGAGGTAGAAGTAGACAGAGGTAGACGTAGACAGAGGTAGACGTAGACAGAGGTAGACGTAGACAGAGGTAGACGTAGACAGAGGTAGACGTAGACAGAGGTAGAAGTAGACAGAGGTAGAAGTAGACAGAGGTAGACGTAGACAGAGGTAGACGTAGACAGAGGTAGAAGTAGACAGAGGTAGAAGTAGACAGAGGTAGATGTAGACAGAGGTAGACAGATGTAGATGTAGATAGATGTAGATGTAGATAGATGTAGATGTAGATGGAGGTAGATGTAGATGGAGGTAGATGTAGATGTAGATAGAGGTAGATGTAGAAGTAGACAGAGGTAGAAGTAGACAGAGGTAGAAGTAGACAGAGGTAGAAGTAGACAGAGGTAGAAGTAGACAGAGGTAGAAGTAGACAGAGGTAGAAGTAGACAGAGGTAGATGTAGACAGAGGTAGATGTAGACAGAGGTAGATGTAGACAGAGGTAGATGTAGACAGAGGTAGATGTAGACAGAGGTAGATGTAGACAGAGGTAGATGTAGACAGAGGTAGAAGTAGACAGATGTAGATGTAGATAGAGGTAGATGTAGATGTAGATAGAGGTAGATGTAGATGTAGACAGAGGTAGATGTAGACAGAGGTAGATGTAGACAGAGGTAGATGTAGACAGAGGTAGATGTAGACAGAGGTATAAGTAGACAGAGGTAGAAGTAGACAGAGGTAGAAGTAGACAGAGGTAGAAGTAGACTGAGGTAGATGTAGACAGAGGTAGACAGATGTAGATGTAGATGTAGATAGATGTAGATGTAGATAGATGTAGATGTAGATGGAGGTAGATGTAGATGTAGATAGAGGTAGATGTAGAAGTAGACAGAGGTAGAAGTAGACAGAGGTAGAAGTAGACAGAGGTAGAAGTAGACAGAGGTAGAAGTAGACAGAGGTAGATGTAGACAGAGGTAGATGTAGACAGAGGTAGATGTAGACAGAGGTAGATGTAGACAGAGGTAGATGTGGACAGAGGTAGATGTAGATAGAGGTAGATGTAGATGTAGACATAGGTAGATGTAGAAGTAGACAGAGGTAGAAGTAGACAGAGGTAGAAGTAGACAGAGGTAGAAGTAGACAGAGGTAGAAGTAGACAGAAGTAGAAGTAGACAGAGGTAGATGTAGACAGAGGTAGAAGTAGACAGAGGTAGAAGTAGACACAGGTAGAAGTAGACAGAGGTAGATGTAGACAGAGGTAGATGTAGACAGAGGTAGATGTAGACAGAGGTAGAAGTAGACAGAGGTAGAAGTAGACAGAGGTAGATGTAGACAGAGGTAGAAGTAGACAGAGGTAGAAGTAGACAGAGGTAGAAGTAGACAGAGGTAGAAGTAGACAGAGGTAGAAGTAGACAGAGGTAGAAGTAGACAGAGGTAGATGTAGATAGAGGTAGATGTAGATGTAGATGAAGATGTAGATAGAGGTAATGTAGATGTAGATAGAGGTAGATGTAGATGTAGATAGAGGTAGATGTAGATGTAGATAGAGGTAGATGTAGATGTAGATAGAGGTAGAAGTAGACAGAGGTAGATGTAGACAGAGGTAGATGTAGACAGAGGTAGATGTAGACAGAGGTAGATGTAGACAGAGGTAGATGTAGACAGAGGTAGACAGATGTAGATGTAGATAGATGTAGATGTAGATGGAGGTAGATGTAGATGGAGGTAGATGTAGATGTAGATAGAGGTAGATGTAGAAGTAGATAGAGGTAGATGTAGATAGAGGTAGATGTAGAAGTAGATAGAGGTAGATGTAGATGTAGATAGAGGTAGATGTAGATGTAGATAGAGGTAGATGTAGATGTAGACAGAGGTAGATGTAGACAGAGGTAGATGTAGACAGAGGTAGATGTAGACAGAGGTAGAAGTAGACAGAGGTAGATGTAGACAGAGGTAGAAGTAGACAGAGGTAGAAGTAGACAGAGGTAGAAGTAGACAGAGGTAGAAGTAGACAGAGGTAGAAGTAGACAGAGGTAGAAGTAGACAGAGGTAGAAGTAGACAGAGGTAGATGTAGATAGAGGTAGATGTAGATGTAGATGTAGATAGAGGTAGATGTAGATAGAGGTAGATGTAGATGTAGATAGAGGTAGATGTAGATGTAGATAGAGGTAGATGTAGATGTAGATAGAGGTAGAAGTAGACAGAGGTAGATGTAGACAGAGGTAGATGTAGACAGAGGTAGATGTAGACAGAGGTAGATGTAGACAAAGGTAGACAGATGTAGATGTAGATAGATGTAGATGTAGATGGAGGTAGATGTAGATGGAGGTAGATGTAGATGTAGATAGAGGTAGATGTAGAAGTAGATAGAGGTAGATGTAGCTAGAGGTAGATGTAGAAGTAGATAGAGGTAGATGTAGACAGAGGTAGATGTAGACAGAGGTAGATGTAGACAGAGGTAGAAGTAGACAGCGGTAGAAGTAGACAGAGGTAGAAGTAGACAGAGGTAGAAGTAGACAGAGGTAGACGTAGACAGAGGTAGACGTAGACAGAGGTAGATGTAGAAGCAGATAGAGGTAGATGTAGATGTAGATGTAGATGTAGATGTAGATAGAGGTAGATGTAGATGTAGATGTAGACGTAGACAGAGGTAGAAGTAGACAGAGGTAGATGTAGACAGAGGTAGATGTAGACAGATGTAGATGTAGACAGATGTAGATGTAGACAGAGGTAGATGTAGACAGAGGTAGATGTAGACAGAGGTAGATGTAGACAGAGGTAGATGTGGACAGAGGTAGATGTAGACAGAGGTAGATGTAGAAGCAGATAGAGGTAGATGTAGATGTAGATAGAGGTAGATGTAGATGGAGGTAGATGTAGATGTAGACAGAGGTAGATGTAGACAGAGGTAGATGTAGATAGAGGTAGATGTAGATAGAGGTAGATGTAGATGTAGATAGAGGTAGATGTAGATGTAGATAGAGGTAGAAGTAGACAGAGGTAGATGTAGACAGAGGTAGATGTAGACAGAGGTAGATGTAGACAGAGGTAGAAGTAGACAGAGGTAGATGTAGACAGACGTAGATGTAGACAGAGGTAGATGTAGACAGAGGTAGATGTAGACAGAGGTAGATGTAGACAGAGGTAGATGTAGACAGAGGTAGATGTAGACAGAGGTAGATGTAGATGTAGATATATGTAGATGTAGATGTAGATAGAGGTAGATGTAGATGTAGATGTAGATAGAGGTAGATGTAGATGAAGATGTAGATAGAGGTAGATGTAGATGTAGACAGAGGTAGATGTAGATAGAGGTAGATGTAGACAGAGGTAGATGTAGACAGAGGTAGAAGTAGACAGAGGTAGAAGTAGACAGAGGTAGAAGTAGACAGAGGTAGATGTAGACAGAGGTAGATGTAGACAGAGGTAGATGTAGACAGAGGTAGATGTAGACAGAGGTAGATGTAGACAGAGGTAGATGTAGACAGAGGTAGACAGATGTAGATGTAGATAGATGTAGATGTAGATGGAGGTAGATGTAGATGGAGGTAGATGTAGATGTAGATAGAGGTAGATGTAGAAGTAGATAGAGGTAGATGTAGATAGAGGTAGATGTAGAAGTAGATAGAGGTAGATGTAGATGTAGATGTAGATAGAGGTAGATGTAGATGTAGATAGAGGTAGATGTAGATGTAGACAGAGGTAGATGTAGACAGAGGTAGATGTAGACAGAGGTAGATGTAGACAGAGGTAGATGTAGACAGAGGTAGATGTAGACAGAGGTAGATGTAGACAGAGGTAGAAGTAGACAGAGGTAGATGTAGACAGAGGTAGATGTAGACAGAGCAGAGGTAGATGTAGACAGAGGTAGATGTAGACAGAGGTAGATGTAGACAGAGGTAGATGTAGACAGAGGTAGATGTAGACAGAGGTAGATGTAGACAGAGGTAGATGTAGACAGAGGTAGAAGTAGACAGAGGTAGATGTAGACAGAGGTAGATGTAGACAGAGCAGAGGTAGATGTAGACAGATGTAGATGTAGACAGATGTAGATGTAGACAGAGGTAGATGTAGACAGAGGTAGATGTAGACAGAGGTAGATGTAGACAGAGGTAGATGTAGACAGAGGTAGATGTAGACAGAGGTAGACGTAGACAGAGGTAGACGTAGACAGAGGTAGAAGTAGACAGAGGTAGAAGTAGACAGAGGTAGATGTAGACAGAGGTAGACAGATGTAGATGTAGATGTAGATAGATGTAGATGTAGATAGATGTAGATGTAGATGTAGATAGATGTAGATGTAGATAGAGGTAGATGTAGATAGAGGTAGATGTAGACAGAGGTAGACGTAGACAGAGGTAGACGTAGACAGAGGTAGACGTAGACAGAGGTAGACGTAGACAGAGGTAGAAGTAGACAGAGGTAGATGTAGAAGTAGACAGAGGTAGAAGTAGACAGAGGTAGAAGTAGACAGAGGTAGAAGTAGACAGAGGTAGAAGTAGACAGAGGTAGATGTAGTAGATGTAGACCGAGGTAGATGTAGACAGAGGTAGATGTAGACCGAGGTAGATGTAGACCGAGGTAGATGTAGACCGAGGTAGATGTAGACCGAGGTAGATGTAGACCGAGGTAGATGTAGACAGAGGTAGAAGTAGACAGAGGTAGATGTAGACAGAGCAGAGGTAGATGTAGACAGAGCAGAGGTAGATGTAGACAGAGGTAGATGTAGACAGAGGTAGATGTAGACAGAGGTAGATGTAGACAGAGGTAGATGTAGACAGAGGTAGATGTAGACAGAGGTAGATGTAGACAGAGGTAGATGTAGACAGAGGTAGATGTAGATAGATGTAGATGTAGATGTAGATAGAGGTAGATGTAGATGTAGATAGAGGTAGAAGTAGACAGAGGTAGAAGTAGACAGAGGTAGAAGTAGACAGAGGTAGAAGTAGACAGAGGTAGATGTAGACAGAGGTAGATGTAGACAGAGGTAGATGTAGACAGAGGTAGATGTAGACAGAGGTAGATGTAGACAGAGGTAGATGTAGATGTAGATAGATGTAGATGTAGATGTAGATAGATGTAGATGTAGACAGAGGTAGATGTAGATGTAGACAGAGGTAGATGTAGATGTAGACAGAGGTAGATGTAGATGTAGACAGAGGTAGATGTAGATGTAGACAGAGGTAGATGTAGAGAGAGGTAGATGTAGATGTAGATAGAGGTAGATGTAGATAGATGTAGATGTAGATAGATGTAGATGTAGATAGAGGTAGAAGTAGACAGAGGTAGAAGTAGACAGAGGTAGATGTAGACAGAGGTAGATGTAGACAGAGGTAGATGTAGATAGAGGTAGATGTAGATAGAGGTAGATGTAGATAGAGGTAGAAGTAGACAGAGGTAGATGTAGATAGAGGTAGATGTAGATGTAGATAGATGTAGATGTAGATAGAGGTAGAAGTAGACAGAGGTAGATGTAGACACAGGTAGAAGTAGACAGAGGTAGAAGTAGACAGAGGTAGAAGTAGACAGAGGTAGATGTAGACAGAGGTAGATGTAGACAGAGGTAGATGTAGACAGAGGCAGAAGTAGACAGAGGTAGATGTAGACAGAGGTAGATGTAGACTGAGGTAGATGTAGACAGAGGTAGATGTAGACAGAGGTAGAAGTAGACAGAGGTAGAAGTAGACAGAGGTAGATGTAGACAGAGGTAGATGTAGACAGAGGTAGATGTAGACAGAGGTAGAAGTAGACAGAGGTAGAAGTAGACAGAGGTAGATGTAGACAGAGGTAGAAGTAGACAGAGGTAGAAGTAGACAGAGGTAGAAGTAGACAGAGGTAGAAGTAGACAGAGGTAGAAGTAGACAGAGGTAGAAGTAGACAGAGGTAGATGTAGATAGAGGTAGATGTAGATGAAGATGTAGATAGAGGTAGATGTAGATGTAGATAGAGGTAGATGTAGATGTAGATAGAGGTAGATGTAGATGTAGATAGAGGTAGATGTAGATGTAGATAGAGGTAGAAGTAGACAGAGGTAGATGTAGACAGAGGTAGATGTAGACAGAGGTAGATGTAGACAGAGGTAGATGTAAACAGAGGTAGATGTAGACAGAGGTAGACAGATGTAGATGTAGATAGATGTAGATGTAGATGGAGGTAGATGTAGATGGAGGTAGATGTAGATGTAGATAGAGGTAGATGTAGAAGTAGATAGAGGTAGATGTAGATAGAGGTAGATGTAGAAGTAGATAGAGGTAGATGTAGATGTAGATAGAGGTAGATGTAGATGTAGATAGAGGTAGATGTAGATGTAGACAGAGGTAGATGTAGACAGAGGTAGATGTAGACAGAGGTAGATGTAGACAGAGGTAGATGTAGACAGAGGTAGAAGTAGACAGAGGTAGATGTAGACAGAGGTAGATGTAGACAGAGCAGAGGTAGATGTAGACAGAGCAGAGGTAGATGTAGACAGAGGTAGATGTAGACAGAGGTAGATGTAGACAGAGGTAGATGTAGACAGAGGTAGATGTAGACAGAGGTAGATGTAGACAGAGGTAGATGTAGAAAGAGGTAGATGTAGACAGAGGTAGAAGTAGACAGAGGTAGAAGTAGACAGATGTAGATGTAGATGTAGATAGAGGTAGATGTAGATGTAGACAGAGGTAGATGTAGACAGAGGTAGATGTAGACAGAGGTAGACAGATGTAGATGTAGATGTAGATAGATGTAGATGTAGATAAATGTAGATGTAGACAGAGGTAGATGTAGACAGAGGTAGATGTAGAAGCAGATAAAGGTAGATGTAGATGTAGATAGAGGTAGATGTAGATGTAGATAGATGTAGATGTAGATGTAGACAGAGGTAGATGTAGACAGAGGTAGATGTAGATAGAGGTAGATGTAGACAGAGGTAGATGTAGACAGAGGTAGATGTAGACAGAGGTAGATGTAGACAGAGGTAGATGTAGACAGAGGTAGAAGTAGACAGAGGTAGAAGTAGACAGAGGTAGAAGTAGACAGAGGTAGATGTAGACAGAGGTAGACAGATGTAGATGTAGATGTAGATAGATGTAGATAGATGTAGATGTAGATAGATGTAGATGTAGACAGAGGTAGATGTAGACAGAGGTAGATGTAGAAGCAGATAAAGGTAGATGTAGATGTAGATAGAGGTAGATGTAGAAAGAGGTAGATGTAGATGGAGGTAGATGTAGATGTAGGTAGATGCAGGCAGAGGTAGAAGTAGACAGAGGTAGACGTAGACAGAGGTAGACGTAGACAGAGGTAGACGTAGACAGAGGTAGACGTAGACAGAGGTAGACGTAGACAGAGGTAGAAGTAGACAGAGGTAGAAGTAGACAGAGGTAGACGTAGACAGAGGTAGACGTAGACAGAGGTAGAAGTAGACAGAGGTAGAAGTAGACAGAGGTAGATGTAGACAGAGGTAGACAGATGTAGATGTAGATAGATGTAGATGTAGATAGATGTAGATGTAGATGGAGGTAGATGTAGATGGAGGTAGATGTAGATGTAGATAGAGGTAGATGTAGAAGTAGACAGAGGTAGAAGTAGACAGAGGTAGAAGTAGACAGAGGTAGAAGTAGACAGAGGTAGAAGTAGACAGAGGTAGAAGTAGACAGAGGTAGAAGTAGACAGAGGTAGATGTAGACAGAGGTAGATGTAGACAGAGGTAGATGTAGACAGAGGTAGATGTAGACAGAGGTAGAAGTAGACAGATGTAGATGTAGATAGAGGTAGATGTAGATAGAGGTAGATGTAGATGTAGACAGAGGTAGATGTAGACAGAGGTAGATGTAGACAGAGGTAGATGTAGACAGAGGTAGATGTAGACAGAGGTAGATGTAGACAGAGGTAGAAGTAGACAGATGTAGATGTAGATAGAGGTAGATGTAGATAGAGGTAGATGTAGATGTAGACAGAGGTAGATGTAGACAGAGGTAGATGTAGACAGAGGTAGATGTAGACAGAGGTAGATGTAGACAGAGGTAGATGTAGACAGAGGTAGATGTAGACAGAGGTAGATGTAGACAGAGGTAGATGTAGACAGAGGTATAAGTAGACAGAGGTATAAGTAGACAGAGGTAGACAGATGTAGATGTAGACAGATGTAGATGTAGACAGAGGTAGATGTAGACAGAGGTAGACGTAGACAGAGGTAGACGTAGACAGAGGTAGACGTAGACAGAGGTAGACGTAGACAGAGGTAGACGTAGACAGAGGTAGACGTAGACAGAGGTAGACGTAGACAGAGGTAGACGTAGACAGAGGTAGAAGTAGACAGAGGTAGATGTAGAAGTAGACAGAGGTAGAAGTAGACAGAGGTAGAAGTAGACAGAGTTAGAAGTAGACAGAGGTAGAAGTAGACAGAAGTAGAAGTAGACAGAGGTAGATGTAGACAGAGGTAGATGTAGACAGAGGTAGATGTAGACAGAGGTAGATGTAGACAGAGGTAGATGTAGACAGAAGTAGATGTAGACAGAGGTAGATGTAGACAGAGGTAGATGTAGATAGAGGTAGATGTAGATAGATGTAGATGTAGATGTAGATGTAGATAGAGCTAGATGTAGACAGAGGTAGAAGTAGACAGAGGTAGAAGTAGACAGAGGTAGATGTAGACAGAGGTAGATGTAGACAGAGGTAGATGTAGACAGAGGTAGATGTAGACAGAGGTAGATGGAGACAGAGGTAGATGTAGACAGAGGTAGATGTAGACAGAGGTAGATGTAGACAGAGGTAGATGTAGACAGAGGTAGAAGTAGACAGATGTAGATGTAGATAGAGGTAGATGTAGATGTAGACAGAGGTAGATGTAGACAGAGGTAGATGTAGATAGAGGTAGATGTAGACAGAGGTAGATGTAGACAGAGGTAGATGTAGACAGAGGTAGATGTAGACAGAGGTAGATGTAGACAGAGGTAGAAGTAGACAGAGGTAGAAGTAGACAGAGGTAGAAGTAGACAGAGGTAGATGTAGACAGAGGTAGACAGATGTAGATGTAGATGTAGATAGATGTAGATAGATGTAGATGTAGATAGATGTAGATGTAGACAGAGGTAGATGTAGACAGAGGTAGATGTAGAAGCAGATAAAGGTAGATGTAGATGTAGATAGAGGTAGATGTAGAAAGAGGTAGATGTAGATGGAGGTAGATGTAGATGTAGGTAGATGCAGGCAGAGGTAGAAGTAGACAGAGGTAGACGTAGACAGAGGTAGACGTAGACAGAGGTAGACGTAGACAGAGGTAGACGTAGACAGAGGTAGACGTAGACAGAGGTAGAAGTAGACAGAGGTAGAAGTAGACAGAGGTAGACGTAGACAGAGGTAGACGTAGACAGAGGTAGAAGTAGACAGAGGTAGAAGTAGACAGAGGTAGATGTAGACAGAGGTAGACAGATGTAGATGTAGATAGATGTAGATGTAGATAGATGTAGATGTAGATGGAGGTAGATGTAGATGGAGGTAGATGTAGATGTAGATAGAGGTAGATGTAGAAGTAGACAGAGGTAGAAGTAGACAGAGGTAGAAGTAGACAGAGGTAGAAGTAGACAGAGGTAGAAGTAGACAGAGGTAGAAGTAGACAGAGGTAGAAGTAGACAGAGGTAGATGTAGACAGAGGTAGATGTAGACAGAGGTAGATGTAGACAGAGGTAGATGTAGACAGAGGTAGAAGTAGACAGATGTAGATGTAGATAGAGGTAGATGTAGATAGAGGTAGATGTAGATGTAGACAGAGGTAGATGTAGACAGAGGTAGATGTAGACAGAGGTAGATGTAGACAGAGGTAGATGTAGACAGAGGTAGATGTAGACAGAGGTAGAAGTAGACAGATGTAGATGTAGATAGAGGTAGATGTAGATAGAGGTAGATGTAGATGTAGACAGAGGTAGATGTAGACAGAGGTAGATGTAGACAGAGGTAGATGTAGACAGAGGTAGATGTAGACAGAGGTAGATGTAGACAGAGGTAGATGTAGACAGAGGTAGATGTAGACAGAGGTAGATGTAGACAGAGGTATAAGTAGACAGAGGTATAAGTAGACAGAGGTAGACAGATGTAGATGTAGACAGATGTAGATGTAGACAGAGGTAGATGTAGACAGAGGTAGACGTAGACAGAGGTAGACGTAGACAGAGGTAGACGTAGACAGAGGTAGACGTAGACAGAGGTAGACGTAGACAGAGGTAGACGTAGACAGAGGTAGACGTAGACAGAGGTAGACGTAGACAGAGGTAGAAGTAGACAGAGGTAGATGTAGAAGTAGACAGAGGTAGAAGTAGACAGAGGTAGAAGTAGACAGAGTTAGAAGTAGACAGAGGTAGAAGTAGACAGAAGTAGAAGTAGACAGAGGTAGATGTAGACAGAGGTAGATGTAGACAGAGGTAGATGTAGACAGAGGTAGATGTAGACAGAGGTAGATGTAGACAGAAGTAGATGTAGACAGAGGTAGATGTAGACAGAGGTAGATGTAGATAGAGGTAGATGTAGATAGATGTAGATGTAGATGTAGATGTAGATAGAGCTAGATGTAGACAGAGGTAGAAGTAGACAGAGGTAGAAGTAGACAGAGGTAGATGTAGACAGAGGTAGATGTAGACAGAGGTAGATGTAGACAGAGGTAGATGTAGACAGAGGTAGATGGAGACAGAGGTAGATGTAGACAGAGGTAGATGTAGACAGAGGTAGATGTAGACAGAGGTAGATGTAGACAGAGGTAGAAGTAGACAGATGTAGATGTAGATAGAGGTAGATGTAGATAGAGGTAGATGTAGATGTAGACAGAGGTAGATGTAGACAGAGGTAGATGTAGACAGAGGTAGATGTAGACAGAGGTAGATGTAGACAGAGGTAGATGTAGACAGAGGTAGATGTAGACAGAGGTAGATGTAGACAGAGGTATAAGTAGACAGAGGTATAAGTAGACAGAGGTAGACAGATGTAGATGTAGACAGATGTAGATGTAGACAGAGGTAGATGTAGACAGAGGTAGACGTAGACAGAGGTAGACGTAGACAGAGGTAGACGTAGACAGAGGTAGACGTAGACAGAGGTAGACGTAGACAGAGGTAGACGTAGACAGAGGTAGACGTAGACAGAGGTAGACGTAGACAGAAGTAGAAGTAGACAGAGGTAGATGTAGAAGTAGACAGAGGTAGAAGTAGACAGAGGTAGAAGTAGACAGAGGTAGAAGTAGACAGAGGTAGAAGTAGACAGAAGTAGAAGTAGACAGAGGTAGATGTAGACAGAGGTAGATGTAGACAGAGGTAGATGTAGACAGAGGTAGATGTAGACAGAAGTAGATGTAGACAGAGGTAGATGTAGACAGAGGTAGATGTAGATAGAGGTAGATGTAGATAGATGTAGATGTAGATGTAGATGTAGATAGAGCTAGATGTAGACAGAGGTAGAAGTAGACAGAGGTAGAAGTAGACAGAGGTAGATGTAGACAGAGGTAGATGTAGACAGAGGTAGATGTAGACAGAGGTAGATGTAGACAGAGGTAGATGGAGACAGAGGTAGATGTAGACAGAGGTAGATGTAGACAGAGGTAGATGTAGATGTAGATAGATGTAGATGTAGATGTAGATAGATGTAGATGTAGACAGAGGTAGATGTAGATGTAGATAGATGTAGACAGAGGTAGATGTAGACAGAGGTAGATGTAGATGTAGACAGAGGTAGATGTAGATGTAGACAAAGGTAGATGTAGATGTAGACAGAGGTAGATGTAGATAGAGGTAGATGTAGATGTAGATAGAGGTAGATGTAGATGTAGATAGATGTAGATGTAGATAGAGGTAGAAGTAGACAGAGGTAGAAGTAGACAGAGGTAGATGTAGACAGAGGTAGATGTAGACAGAGGTAGATGTAGACAGAGGTAGATGTAGACAGAGGTAGATGTAGATAGAGGGAGATGTAGATAGAGGTAGATGTAGATAGAGGTAGAAGTAGACAGAGGTAGATGTAGACAGAGGTAGATGTAGATAGAGGTAGATGTAGATGTAGATAGAGGTAGATGTAGATGTAGACAGAGGTAGATGTAGACAGAGGTAGATGTAGACAGAGGTAGATGTAGACAGAGGTAGAAGTAGACAGAGGTAGATGTAGACAGAGGTAGATGTAGACAGAGGTAGATGTAGACAGAGGTAGATGTAGACAGAGGCAGAAGTAGACAGAGGTAGATGTAGACAGAGGTAGATGTAGACTGAGGTAGATGTAGACTGAGGTAGATGTAGACAGAGGTAGAAGTAGACAAAGGTAGATGTAGACAGAGGTAGATGTAGACAGAGGTAGATGTAGACAGAGGTAGATGTAGACAGAGGTAGATGTAGACAGAGGTAGATGTAGACAGAGGTAGAAGTAGACAGAGGTAGAAGTAGACAGAGGTAGAAGTAGACAGAGGTAGAAGTAGACAGAGGTAGAAGTAGACAGAGGTAGAAGTAGACAGAGGTAGAAGTAGACAGAGGTAGATGTAGATAGAGGTAGATGTAGATGTAGATGTAGATGTAGATAGAGGTAGATGTAGATAGAGGTAGATGTAGATGTAGATAGAGGTAGATGTAGATGTAGATAGAGGTAGAAGTAGACAGAGGTAGATGTAGACAGAGGTAGATGTAGACAGAGGTAGATGTAGACAGAGGTAGATGTAGACAGAGGTAGACAGATGTAGATGTAGATAGATGTAGATGTAGATGGAGGTAGATGTAGATGGAGGTAGATGTAGATGTAGATAGAGGTAGATGTAGAAGTAGATAGAGGTAGATGTAAATAGAGGTAGATGTAGAAGTAGATAGAGGTAGATGTAGACAGAGGTAGATGTAGACAGAGGTAGATGTAGACAGAGGTAGAAGTAGACAGAGGTAGAAGTAGACAGAGGTAGAAGTAGACAGAGGTAGAAGTAGACAGAGGTAGATGTAGAAGCAGATAGAGGTAGATGTAGATGTAGATAGAGGTAGATGTAGATGTAGATGTAGATAGAGGTAGATGTAGATGTAGACGTAGACAGAGGTAGAAGTAGACAGAGGTAGATGTAGACAGAGGTAGATGTAGACAGAGGTAGATGTAGACAGATGTAGATGTAGACAGATGTAGATGTAGACAGAGGTAGATGTAGACAGAGGTAGATGTAGACAGAGGTAGATGTAGACAGAGGTAGATGTAGAAGCAGATAGAGGTAGATGTAGATGTAGATAGAGGTAGATGTAGATGGAGGTAGATGTAGATGTAGACAGAGGTAGATGTAGACAGAGGTAGATGTAGATAGAGGTAGATGTAGATAGAGGTAGATGTAGATGTAGATAGAGGTAGATGTAGATGTAGATAGAGGTAGATGTAGATGTAGATAGAGGTAGAAGTAGACAGAGGTAGATGTAGACAGAGGTAGAAGTAGACAGAGGTAGATGTAGACAGAGGTAGATGTAGACAGAGGTAGATGTAGACAGAGGTAGATGTAGACAGAGGTAGATGTAGATAGAGGTAGATGTAGATAGAGGTAGATGTAGATGTAGATAGAGGTAGATGTAGATGTAGATAGAGGTAGATGTAGATGTAGATAGAGGTAGAAGTAGACAGAGGTAGATGTAGACAGAGGTAGAAGTAGACAGAGGTAGATGTAGACAGAGGTAGATGTAGACAGAGGTAGATGTAGACAGAGGTAGATGTAGACAGAGGTAGATGTAGACAGAGGTAGATGTAGACAGAGGTAGATGTAGATGTAGATATATGTAGATGTAGATCTAGATGTAGATAGAGGTAGATGTAGATGTAGATGTAGATAGAGGTAGATGTAGATGAAGATGTAGATAGAGGTAGATGTAGATGTAGACAGAGGTAGATGTAGATAGAGGTAGATGTAGACAGAGGTAGATGTAGACAGAGGTAGATGTAGACAGAGGTAGAAGTAGACAGAGGTAGAAGTAGACAGAGGTAGAAGTAGACAGAGGTAGATGTAGACAGAGGTAGATGTAGACAGAGGTAGATGTAGACAGAGGTAGATGTAGACAGAGGTAGATGTAGACAGAGGTAGATGTAGATAGAGGTAGATGTAGATGTAGATAGAGGTAGATGTAGATGTAGACAGAGGTAGATGTAGACAGAGGTAGATGTAGACAGAGGTAGATGTAGACAGAGGAAGAAGTAGACAGAGGTAGATGTAGACAGAGGTAGATGTAGACAGAGGTAGATGTAGACAGAGGTAGATGTAGACAGAGGCAGAAGTAGACAGAGGTAGATGTAGACAGAGGTAGATGTAGACTGAGGTAGATGTAGACTGAGGTAGATGTAGACAGAGGTAGAAGTAGACAAAGGTAGATGTAGACAGAGGTAGATGTAGACAGAGGTAGATGTAGACAGAGGTAGATGTAGACAGAGGTAGATGTAGACAGAGGTAGAAGTAGACAGAGGTAGAAGTAGACAGAGGTAGAAGTAGACAGAGGTAGAAGTAGACAGAGGTAGAAGTAGACAGAGGTAGATGTAGATAGAGGTAGATGTAGATGTAGATGTAGATGTAGATAGAGGTAGATGTAGATAGAGGTAGATGTAGATGTAGATAGAGGTAGATGTAGATGTAGATAGAGGTAGATGTAGATGTAGATAGAGGTAGAAGTAGACAGAGGTAGATGTAGACAGAGGTAGATGTAGACAGAGGTAGATGTAGACAGAGGTAGATGTAGACAGAGGTAGACAGATGTAGATGTAGATAGATGTAGATGTAGATGGAGGTAGATGTAGATGGAGGTAGATGTAGATGTAGATAGAGGTAGATGTAGAAGTAGATAGAGGTAGATGTAGATAGAGGTAGATGTAGAAGTAGATAGAGGTAGATGTAGACAGAGGTAGATGTAGACAGAGGTAGATGTAGACAGAGGTAGAAGTAGACAGAGGTAGAAGTAGACAGAGGTAGAAGTAGACAGAGGTAGAAGTAGACAGAGGTAGATGTAGAAGCAGATAGAGGTAGATGTAGATGTAGATAGAGGTAGATGTAGATGTAGATGTAGATAGAGGTAGATGTAGATGTAGATGTAGACGTAGACAGAGGTAGAAGTAGACAGAGGTAGATGTAGACAGAGGTAGATGTAGACAGATGTAGATGTAGACAGATGTAGATGTAGACAGAGGTAGATGTAGACAGAGGTAGATGTAGACAGAGGTAGATGTAGACAGAGGTAGATGTAGAAGCAGATAGAGGTAGATGTAGATGTAGATAGAGGTAGATGTAGATGGAGGTAGATGTAGATGTAGACAGAGGTAGATGTAGACAGAGGTAGATGTAGATAGAGGTAGATGTAGATAGAGGTAGATGTAGATGTAGATAGAGGTAGATGTAGATGTAGATAGAGGTAGAAGTAGACAGAGGTAGATGTAGACAGAGGTAGATGTAGACAGAGGTAGAAGTAGACAGAGGTAGATGTAGACAGAGGAAGATGTAGACAGAGGTAGATGTAGACAGAGGTAGATGTAGACAGAGGTAGATGTAGACAGAGGTAGATGTAGATGTAGATATATGTAGATGTAGATCTAGATGTAGATAGAGGTAGATGTAGATGTAGATGTAGATAGAGGTAGATGTAGATGAAGATGTAGATAGAGGTAGATGTAGATGTAGACAGAGGTAGATGTAGATAGAGGTAGATGTAGACAGAGGTAGATGTAGACAGAGGTAGATGTAGACAGAGGTAGAAGTAGACAGAGGTAGAAGTAGACAGAGGTAGAAGTAGACAGAGGTAGATGTAGACAGAGGTAGATGTAGACAGAGGTAGATGTAGACAGAGGTAGATGTAGACAGAGGTAGATGTAGACAGAGGTAGATGTAGACAGAGGTAGACAGATGTAGATGTAGATAGATGTAGATGTAGATGGAGGTAGATGTAGATGGAGGTAGATGTAGATGTAGATAGAGGTAGATGTAGAAGTAGATAGAGGTAGATGTAGATAGAGGTAGATGTAGAAGTAGATAGAGGTAGATGTAGATGTAGATAGAGGTAGATGTAGATGTAGATAGAGGTAGATGTAGATGTAGACAGAGGTAGATGTAGACAGAGGTAGATGTAGACAGAGGTAGATGTAGACAGAGGTAGATGTAGACAGAGGTAGATGTAGACAGAGGTAGAAGTAGACAGAGGTAGATGTAGACAGAGGTAGATGTAGACAGAGCAGAGGTAGATGTAGACAGAGGTAGATGTAGACAGAGGTAGATTTAGACAGAGGTAGATGTAGACAGAGGTAGATGTAGACAGAGGTAGAAGTAGACAGAGGTAGATGTAGACAGAGGTAGATGTAGACAGAGGTAGACAGATGTAGATGTAGATAGATGTAGATGTAGATGGAGGTAGATGTAGATGGAGGTAGATGTAGATGTAGATAGAGGTAGATGTAGAAGTAGATAGAGGTAGATGTAGATAGAGGTAGATGTAGAAGTAGATAGAGGTAGATGTAGATGTAGATAGAGGTAGATGTAGATGTAGACAGAGGTAGATGTAGACAGAGGTAGATGTAGACAGAGGTAGATGTAGACAGAGGTAGATGTAGACAGAGGTAGATGTAGACAGAGGTAGAAGTAGACAGAGGTAGAAGTAGACAGAGGTAGATGTAGACAGAGGTAGACAGATGTAGATGTAGATGTAGATAGATGTAGATAGATGTAGATGTAGATAGATGTAGATGTAGACAGAGGTAGATGTAGACAGAGGTAGATGTAGAAGCAGATAAAGGTAGATGTAGATGTAGATAGAGGTAGATGTAGAAAGAGGTAGATGTAGATGGAGGTAGATGTAGATGTAGGTAGATGCAGGCAGAGGTAGAAGTAGACAGAGGTAGACGTAGACAGAGGTAGACGTAGATAGAGGTAGACGTAGACAGAGGTAGACGTAGACAGAGGTAGACGTAGACAGAGGTAGAAGTAGACAGAGGTAGAAGTAGACAGAGGTAGACGTAGACAGAGGTAGACGTAGACAGAGGTAGAAGTAGACAGAGGTAGATGTAGACAGAGGTAGACGTAGACAGAGGTAGACGTAGACAGAGGTAGAAGTAGACAGAGGTAGAAGTAGACAGAGGTAGACGTAGACAGAGGTAGACGTAGACAGAGGTAGAAGTAGACAGAGGTAGATGTAGACAGAGGTAGACAGATGTAGATGTAGATAGATGTAGATGTAGATAGATGTAGATGTAGATGGAGGTAGATGTAGATGGAGGTAGATGTAGATGTAGATAGAGGTAGGTGTAGAAGTAGACAGAGGTAGAAGTAGACAGAGGTAGAAGTAGACAGAGGTAGAAGTAGACAGAGGTAGAAGTAGACAGAGGTAGAAGTAGACAGAGGTAGATGTAGACAGAGGTAGATGTAGACAGAGGTAGATGTAGACAGAGGTAGATGTAGACAGAGGTAGATGTAGACAGAGGTAGATGTAGACAGAGGTAGATGTAGACAGAGGTAGATGTAGACAGAGGTAGAAGTAGACAGATGTAGATGTAGATAGAGGTAGATGTAGATGTAGATAGAGGTAGATGTAGATGTAGACAGAGGTAGATGTAGACAGAGGTAGATGTAGACAGAGGTAGATGTAGACAGAGGTAGATGTAGACAGAGGTATAAGTAGACAGAGGTAGAAGTAGACAGAGGTAGACAGATGTAGATGTAGACAGATGTAGATGTAGACAGAGGTAGATGTCGACAGAGGTAGACGTAGACAGAGGTAGACGTGGACAGAGGTAGACGTAGACAGAGGTAGACGTAGACAGAGGTAGACGTAGACAGAGGTAGACGTAGACAGAGGTAGACGTAGACAGAGGTAGACGTAGACAGAGGTAGACGTAGACAGAGGTAGACGTAGACAGAGGTAGAAGTAGACAGAGGTAGATGTAGAAGTAGACAGAGGTAGAAGTAGACAGAGGTAGAAGTAGACAGAGGTAGAAGTAGACAGAGGTAGAAGTAGACAGAGGTAGAAGTAGACAGAAGTAGAAGTAGACAGAGGTAGATGTAGACAGAGGTAGATGTAGACAGAGGTAGATGTAGACAGAGGTAGATGTAGACAGAGGTAGATGTAGATAGAGGTAGATGTAGATAGATGTAGATGTAGATAGAGGTAGATGTAGACAGAGGTAGAAGTAGACAGAGGTAGAAGTAGACAGAGGTAGATGTAGACAGAGGTAGATGTAGACAGAGGTAGATGTAGACAGAGGTAGATGTAGACAGAGGTAGATGTAGACAGAGGTAGATGTAGATGTAGATAGATGTAGATGTAGATGTAGATAGATGTAGATGTAGACAGAGGTAGATGTAGATGTAGACAGAGGTAGATGTAGACAGAGGTAGATGTAGAAGCAGATAGAGGTAGATGTAGATGTAGATAGAGGTAGATGTAGATGTAGATGTAGACAGAGGTAGATGTAGACAGAGGTAGATGTAGACAGAGGTAGATGTAGACAGAGGTAGATGTAGACAGAGGTAGACAGATGTAGATGTAGATAGATGTAGATGTAGATGGAGGTAGATGTAGATGGAGGTAGATGTAGATGTAGATAGAGGTAGATGTAGAAGTAGATAGAGGTAGATGTAGATAGAGGTAGATGTAGAAGTAGATAGAGGTAGATGTAGATGTAGATAGAGGTAGATGTAGATGTAGATAGAGGTAGATGTAGATGTAGACAGAGGTAGATGTAGACAGAGGTAGATGTAGACAGAGGTAGATGTAGACAGAGGTAGATGTAGACAGAGGTAGATGTAGACAGAGGTAGAAGTAGACAGAGGTAGATGTAGACAGAGGTAGATGTAGACAGAGCAGAGGTAGATGTAGACAGAGGTAGATGTAGACAGAGGTAGATTTAGACAGAGGTAGATGTAGACAGAGGTAGATGTAGACAGAGGTAGAAGTAGACAGAGGTAGATGTAGACAGAGGTAGATGTAGACAGAGGTAGACAGATGTAGATGTAGATAGATGTAGATGTAGATGGAGGTAGATGTAGATGGAGGTAGATGTAGATGTAGATAGAGGTAGATGTAGAAGTAGATAGAGGTAGATGTAGATAGAGGTAGATGTAGAAGTAGATAGAGGTAGATGTAGATGTAGATAGAGGTAGATGTAGATGTAGATAGAGGTAGATGTAGATGTAGACAGAGGTAGATGTAGACAGAGGTAGATGTAGACAGAGGTAGATGTAGACAGAGGTAGATGTAGACAGAGGTAGATGTAGACAGAGGTAGAAGTAGACAGAGGTAGAAGTAGACAGAGGTAGATGTAGACAGAGGTAGACAGATGTAGATGTAGATGTAGATAGATGTAGATAGATGTAGATGTAGATAGATGTAGATGTAGACAGAGGTAGATGTAGACAGAGGTAGATGTAGAAGCAGATAAAGGTAGATGTAGATGTAGATAGAGGTAGATGTAGAAAGAGGTAGATGTAGATGGAGGTAGATGTAGATGTAGGTAGATGCAGGCAGAGGTAGAAGTAGACAGAGGTAGACGTAGACAGAGGTAGACGTAGATAGAGGTAGACGTAGACAGAGGTAGACGTAGACAGAGGTAGACGTAGACAGAGGTAGAAGTAGACAGAGGTAGAAGTAGACAGAGGTAGACGTAGACAGAGGTAGACGTAGACAGAGGTAGAAGTAGACAGAGGTAGATGTAGACAGAGGTAGACAGATGTAGATGTAGATAGATGTAGATGTAGATAGATGTAGATGTAGATGGAGGTAGATGTAGATGGAGGTAGATGTAGATGTAGATAGAGGTAGGTGTAGAAGTAGACAGAGGTAGAAGTAGACAGAGGTAGAAGTAGACAGAGGTAGAAGTAGACAGAGGTAGAAGTAGACAGAGGTAGAAGTAGACAGAGGTAGATGTAGACAGAGGTAGATGTAGACAGAGGTAGATGTAGACAGAGGTAGATGTAGACAGAGGTAGATGTAGACAGAGGTAGATGTAGACAGAGGTAGATGTAGACAGAGGTAGAAGTAGACAGATGTAGATGTAGATAGAGGTAGATGTAGATGTAGATAGAGGTAGATGTAGATGTAGACAGAGGTAGATGTAGACAGAGGTAGATGTAGACAGAGGTAGATGTAGACAGAGGTAGATGTAGACAGAGGTATAAGTAGACAGAGGTAGAAGTAGACAGAGGTAGACAGATGTAGATGTAGACAGATGTAGATGTAGACAGAGGTAGATGTCGACAGAGGTAGACGTAGACAGAGGTAGACGTGGACAGAGGTAGACGTAGACAGAGGTAGACGTAGACAGAGGTAGACGTAGACAGAGGTAGACGTAGACAGAGGTAGACGTAGACAGAGGTAGACGTAGACAGAGGTAGACGTAGACAGAGGTAGACGTAGACAGAGGTAGAAGTAGACAGAGGTAGATGTAGAAGTAGACAGAGGTAGAAGTAGACAGAGGTAGAAGTAGACAGAGGTAGAAGTAGACAGAGGTAGAAGTAGACAGAGGTAGAAGTAGACAGAAGTAGAAGTAGACAGAGGTAGATGTAGACAGAGGTAGATGTAGACAGAGGTAGATGTAGACAGAGGTAGATGTAGACAGAGGTAGATGTAGATAGAGGTAGATGTAGATAGATGTAGATGTAGATAGAGGTAGATGTAGACAGAGGTAGAAGTAGACAGAGGTAGAAGTAGACAGAGGTAGATGTAGACAGAGGTAGATGTAGACAGAGGTAGATGTAGACAGAGGTAGATGTAGACAGAGGTAGATGTAGACAGAGGTAGATGTAGATGTAGATAGATGTAGATGTAGATGTAGATAGATGTAGATGTAGACAGAGGTAGATGTAGATGTAGACAGAGGTAGATGTAGACAGAGGTAGATGTAGATGTAGACAGAGGTAGATGTAGATGTAGACAGAGGTAGATGTAGATGTAGATAGATGTAGATGTAGATAGATGTAGATGTAGATAGAGGTAGAAGTAGACAGAGGTAGAAGTAGACAGAGGTAGATGTAGACAGAGGTAGATGTAGACAGAGGTAGATGTAGACAGAGGTAGATGTAGACAGAGGTAGATGTAGATAGAGGTAGATGTAGATAGAGGTAGATGTAGATAGAGGTAGAAGTAGACAGAGGTAGATGTAGACAGAGGTAGATGTAGATAGAGGTAGATGTAGATGTAGATAGAGGTAGATGTAGATGTAGACAGAGGTAGATGTAGACAGAGGTAGATGTAGACAGAGGTAGATGTAGACAGAGGTAGAAGTAGACAGAGGTAGAAGTAGACAGAGGTAGATGTAGATAGAGGTAGATGTAGACAGAGGTAGATGTAGACAGAGGTAGATGTAGACAGAGGCAGAAGTAGACAGAGGTAGATGTAGACTGAGGTAGATGTAGACTGAGGTAGATGTAGACAGAGGTAGAAGTAGACAAAGGTAGATGTAGACAGAGGTAGATGTAGACAGAGGTAGATGTAGACAGAGGTAGATGTAGACAGAGGTAGATGTAGACAGAGGTAGAAGTAGACAGAGGTAGAAGTAGACAGAGGTAGAAGTAGACAGAGGTAGAAGTAGACAGAGGTAGAAGTAGACAGAGGTAGAAGTAGACAGAGGTAGATGTAGATAGAGGTAGATGTAGATGTAGATGTAGATGTAGATAGAGGTAGATGTAGATGTAGATAGAGGTAGATGTAGATGTAGATAGAGGTAGATGTAGATGTAGATGTAGATAGAGGTAGAAGTAGACAGAGGTAGATGTAGACAGAGGTAGATGTAGACAGAGGTAGATGTAGACAGAGGTAGATGTAGACAAAGGTAGACAGATGTAGATGTAGATAGATGTAGATGTAGATGGAGGTAGATGTAGATGGAGGTAGATGTAGATGTAGATAGAGGTAGATGTAGAAGTAGATAGAGGTAGATGTAGATAGAGGTAGATGTAGAAGTAGATAGAGGTAGATGTAGACAGAGGTAGATGTAGACAGAGGTAGATGTAGACAGAGGTAGAAGTAGACAGCGGTAGAAGTAGACAGAGGTAGAAGTAGACAGAGGTAGAAGTAGACAGAGGTAGACGTAGACAGAGGTAGACGTAGACAGAGGTAGATGTAGAAGCAGATAGAGGTAGATGTAGATGTAGATGTAGATGTAGATAGAGGTAGATGTAGATGTAGATGTAGACGTAGACAGAGGTAGAAGTAGACAGAGGTAGATGTAGACAGAGGTAGATGTAGACAGAGGTAGATGTAGACAGAGGTAGATGTAGACAGATGTAGATGTAGACAGATGTAGATGTAGACAGAGGTAGATGTAGACAGAGGTAGATGTAGACAGAGGTAGATGTGGACAGAGGTAGATGTAGACAGAGGTAGATGTAGAAGCAGATAGAGGTAGATGTAGATGTAGATAGAGGTAGATGTAGATGGAGGTAGATGTAGATGTAGACAGAGGTAGATGTAGACAGAGGTAGATGTAGATAGAGGTAGATGTAGATAGAGGTAGATGTAGATGTAGATAGAGGTAGATGTAGATGTAGATAGAGGTAGAAGTAGACAGAGGTAGATGTAGACAGAGGTAGATGTAGACAGAGGTAGATGTAGACAGAGGTAGAAGTAGACAGAGGTAGATGTAGACAGACGTAGATGTAGACAGAGGTAGATGTAGACAGAGGTAGATGTAGACAGAGGTAGATGTAGACAGAGGTAGATGTAGACAGAGGTAGATGTAGATGTAGATATATGTAGATGTAGATGTAGATGTAGATAGAGGTAGATGTAGATGTAGATGTACATAGAGGTAGATGTAGATGAAGATGTAGATAGAGGTAGATGTAGATGTAGACAGAGGTAGATGTAGATAGAGGTAGATGTAGACAGAGGTAGATGTAGACAGAGGTAGATGTAGACAGAGGTAGAAGTAGACAGAGGTAGAAGTAGACAGAGGTAGAAGTACACAGAGGTAGATGTAGACAGAGGTAGATGTAGACAGAGGTAGATGTAGACAGAGGTAGATGTAGACAGAGGTAGACAGATGTAGATGTAGATAGATGTAGATGTAGATGGAGGTAGATGTAGATGGAGGTAGATGTAGATGTAGATAGAGGTAGATGTAGAAGTAGATAGAGGTAGATGTAGATAGAGGTAGATGTAGAAGTAGATAGAGGTAGATGTAGATGTAGATAGAGGTAGATGTAGATGTAGATAGAGGTAGATGTAGATGTAGACAGAGGTAGATGTAGACAGAGGTAGATGTAGACAGAGGTAGATGTAGACAGAGGTAGATGTAGACAGAGGTAGATGTAGACAGAGGTAGATGTAGACAGAGGTAGAAGTAGACAGAGGTAGATGTAGACAGAGGTAGATGTAGACAGAGCAGAGGTAGATGTAGACAGAGGTAGATGTAGACAGAGGTAGATGTAGACAGAGGTAGATGTAGACAGAGGTAGATGTAGACAGAGGTAGATGTAGACAGAGGTAGATGTAGACAGAGGTAGAAGTAGACAGAGGTAGATGTAGACAGAGGTAGATGTAGACAGAGCAGAGGTAGATGTAGACAGATGTAGATGTAGACAGATGTAGATGTAGACAGAGGTAGATGTAGACAGAGGTAGATGTAGACAGAGGTAGATGTAGACAGAGGTAGATGTAGACAGAGGTAGATGTAGACAGAGGTAGACGTAGACAGAGGTAGACGTAGACAGAGGTAGAAGTAGACAGAGGTAGAAGTAGACAGAGGTAGATGTAGACAGAGGTAGACAGATGTAGATGTAGATGTAGATAGATGTAGATGTAGATAGATGTAGATGTAGATGTAGATAGATGTAGATGTAGATAGAGGTAGATGTAGATAGAGGTAGATGTAGACAGAGGTAGACGTAGACAGAGGTAGACGTAGACAGAGGTAGACGTAGACAGAGGTAGAAGTAGACAGAGGTAGATGTAGACAGAGGTAGATGTAGATAGAGGTAGATGTAGACAGAGGTAGATGTAGACAGAGGTAGATGTAGACAGAGGTAGATGTAGACAGAGGTAGATGTAGACAGAGGTAGATGTAGACAGAGGTAGATGTAGACAGAGGTAGAAGTAGACAGAGGTAGAAGTAGACAGAGGTAGATGTAGACAGAGGTAGACAGATGTAGATGTAGATGTAGATAGATGTAGATAGATGTAGATGTAGATAGATGTAGATGTAGACAGAGGTAGATGTAGACAGAGGTAGATGTAGAAGCAGATAAAGGTAGATGTAGATGTAGATAGAGGTAGATGTAGAAAGAGGTAGATGTAGATGGAGGTAGATGTAGATGTAGGTAGATGCAGGCAGAGGTAGAAGTAGACAGAGGTAGACGTAGACAGAGGTAGACGTAGACAGAGGTAGACGTAGACAGAGGTAGACGTAGACAGAGGTAGACGTAGACAGAGGTAGACGTAGACAGAGGTAGAAGTAGACAGAGGTAGACGTAGACAGAGGTAGACGTAGACAGAGGTAGAAGTAGACAGAGGTAGAAGTAGACAGAGGTAGATGTAGACAGAGGTAGACAGATGTAGATGTAGATAGATGTAGATGTAGATAGATGTAGATGTAGATGGAGGTAGATGTAGATGGAGGTAGATGTAGATGTAGATAGAGGTAGGTGTAGAAGTAGACAGAGGTAGAAGTAGACAGAGGTAGAAGTAGACAGAGGTAGAAGTAGACAGAGGTAGAAGTAGACAGAGGTAGAAGTAGACAGAGGTAGAAGTAGACAGAGGTAGATGTAGACAGAGGTAGATGTAGACAGAGGTAGATGTAGACAGAGGTAGATGTAGACAGAGGTAGATGTAGACAGAGGTAGATGTAGACAGAGGTAGATGTAGACAGAGGTAGATGTAGACAGAGGTAGATGTAGACAGAGGTAGAAGTAGACAGATGTAGATGTAGATAGAGGTAGATGTAGACAGAGGTAGATGTAGAAGCAGATAGAGGTAGATGTAGACAGAGGTAGATGTAGACAGAGGTAGATGTAGACAGAGGTAGATGTAGACAGAGGTAGATGTAGACAGAGGTATAAGTAGACAGAGGTAGAAGTAGACAGAGGTAGACAGATGTAGATGTAGACAGATGTAGATGTAGACAGAGGTAGATGTCGACAGAGGTAGACGTAGACAGAGGTAGACGTGGACAGAGGTAGACGTAGACAGAGGTAGACGTAGACAGAGGTAGACGTAGACAGAGGTAGACGTAGACAGAGGTAGACGTAGACAGAGGTAGACGTAGACAGAGGTAGACGTAGACAGAGGTAGACGTAGACAGAGGTAGAAGTAGACAGAGGTAGATGTAGAAGTAGACAGAGGTAGAAGTAGACAGAGGTAGAAGTAGACAGAGGTAGAAGTAGACAGAGGTAGAAGTAGACAGAGGTAGAAGTAGACAGAAGTAGAAGTAGACAGAGGTAGATGTAGACAGAGGTAGATGTAGACAGAGGTAGATGTAGACAGAGGTAGATGTAGACAGAGGTAGATGTAGATAGAGGTAGATGTAGATAGATGTAGATGTAGATAGAGGTAGATGTAGACAGAGGTAGAAGTAGACAGAGGTAGAAGTAGACAGAGGTAGATGTAGACAGAGGTAGATGTAGACAGAGGTAGATGTAGACAGAGGTAGATGTAGACAGAGGTAGATGTAGATGTAGATAGATGTAGATGTAGATGTAGATAGATGTAGATGTAGACAGAGGTAGATGTAGATGTAGACAGAGGTAGATGTAGACAGAGGTAGATGTAGATGTAGACAGAGGTAGATGTAGATGTAGACAGAGGTAGATGTAGATGTAGATAGATGTAGATGTAGATAGATGTAGATGTAGATAGAGGTAGAAGTAGACAGAGGTAGAAGTAGACAGAGGTAGATGTAGACAGAGGTAGATGTAGACAGAGGTAGATGTAGACAGAGGTAGATGTAGACAGAGGTAGATGTAGATAGAGGTAGATGTAGATAGAGGTAGATGTAGATAGAGGTAGAAGTAGACAGAGGTAGATGTAGACAGAGGTAGATGTAGATAGAGGTAGATGTAGATGTAGATAGAGGTAGATGTAGATGTAGACAGAGGTAGATGTAGACAGAGGTAGATGTAGACAGAGGTAGATGTAGACAGAGGTAGAAGTAGACAGAGGTAGAAGTAGACAGAGGTAGATGTAGACAGAGGTAGATGTAGACAGAGGTAGATGTAGACAGAGGTAGATGTAGACAGAGGCAGAAGTAGACAGAGGTAGATGTAGACTGAGGTAGATGTAGACTGAGGTAGATGTAGACAGAGGTAGAAGTAGACAAAGGTAGATGTAGACAGAGGTAGATGTAGACAGAGGTAGATGTAGACAGAGGTAGATGTAGACAGAGGTAGATGTAGACAGAGGTAGAAGTAGACAGAGGTAGAAGTAGACAGAGGTAGAAGTAGACAGAGGTAGAAGTAGACAGAGGTAGAAGTAGACAGAGGTAGAAGTAGACAGAGGTAGATGTAGATAGAGGTAGATGTAGATGTAGATGTAGATGTAGATAGAGGTAGATGTAGATGTAGATAGAGGTAGATGTAGATGTAGATAGAGGTAGATGTAGATGTAGATGTAGATAGAGGTAGAAGTAGACAGAGGTAGATGTAGACAGAGGTAGATGTAGACAGAGGTAGATGTAGACAGAGGTAGATGTAGACAAAGGTAGACAGATGTAGATGTAGATAGATGTAGATGGAGGTAGATGTAGATGGAGGTAGATGGAGGTAGATGTAGATGGAGGTAGATGTAGATGTAGATAGAGGTAGATGTAGAAGTAGATAGAGGTAGATGTAGATAGAGGTAGATGTAGAAGTAGATAGAGGTAGATGTAGACAGAGGTAGATGTAGACAGAGGTAGATGTAGACAGAGGTAGAAGTAGACAGCGGTAGAAGTAGACAGAGGTAGAAGTAGACAGAGGTAGAAGTAGACAGAGGTAGACGTAGACAGAGGTAGACGTAGACAGAGGTAGATGTAGAAGCAGATAGAGGTAGATGTAGATGTAGATGTAGATGTAGATAGAGGTAGATGTAGATGTAGATGTAGACGTAGACAGAGGTAGAAGTAGACAGAGGTAGATGTAGACAGAGGTAGATGTAGACAGAGGTAGATGTAGACAGAGGTAGATGTAGACAGATGTAGATGTAGACAGATGTAGATGTAGACAGAGGTAGATGTAGACAGAGGTAGATGTAGACAGAGGTAGATGTGGACAGAGGTAGATGTAGACAGAGGTAGATGTAGAAGCAGATAGAGGTAGATGTAGATGTAGATAGAGGTAGATGTAGATGGAGGTAGATGTAGATGTAGACAGAGGTAGATGTAGACAGAGGTAGATGTAGATAGAGGTAGATGTAGATAGAGGTAGATGTAGATGTAGATAGAGGTAGATGTAGATGTAGATAGAGGTAGAAGTAGACAGAGGTAGATGTAGACAGAGGTAGATGTAGACAGAGGTAGATGTAGACAGAGGTAGAAGTAGACAGAGGTAGATGTAGACAGACGTAGATGTAGACAGAGGTAGATGTAGACAGAGGTAGATGTAGACAGAGGTAGATGTAGACAGAGGTAGATGTAGACAGAGGTAGATGTAGATGTAGATATATGTAGATGTAGATGTAGATGTAGATAGAGGTAGATGTAGATGTAGATGTACATAGAGGTAGATGTAGATGAAGATGTAGATAGAGGTAGATGTAGATGTAGACAGAGGTAGATGTAGATAGAGGTAGATGTAGACAGAGGTAGATGTAGACAGAGGTAGATGTAGACAGAGGTAGAAGTAGACAGAGGTAGAAGTAGACAGAGGTAGAAGTAGACAGAGGTAGATGTAGACAGAGGTAGATGTAGACAGAGGTAGATGTAGACAGAGGTAGATGTAGACAGAGGTAGATGTAGAAAGAGGTAGATGTAGACAGAGGTAGAAGTAGATAGAGGTAGAAGTAGACAGAGGTAGATGTAGACAGAGGTAGATGTAGACAAAGGTAGACAGATGTAGATGTAGATAGATGTAGATGTAGATGGAGGTAGATGTAGATGGAGGTAGATGTAGATGTAGATAGAGGTAGATGTAGAAGTAGATAGAGGTAGATGTAGATAGAGGTAGATGTAGAAGTAGATAGAGGTAGATGTAGACAGAGGTAGATGTAGACAGAGGTAGATGTAGACAGAGGTAGAAGTAGACAGCGGTAGAAGTAGACAGAGGTAGAAGTAGACAGAGGTAGAAGTAGACAGAGGTAGACGTAGACAGAGGTAGACGTAGACAGAGGTAGATGTAGAAGCAGATAGAGGTAGATGTAGATGTAGATGTAGATGTAGATAGAGGTAGATGTAGATGTAGATGTAGACGTAGACAGAGGTAGAAGTAGACAGAGGTAGATGTAGACAGAGGTAGATGTAGACAGAGGTAGATGTAGACAGAGGTAGATGTAGACAGATGTAGATGTAGACAGATGTAGATGTAGACAGAGGTAGATGTAGACAGAGGTAGATGTAGACAGAGGTAGATGTGGACAGAGGTAGATGTAGACAGAGGTAGATGTAGAAGCAGATAGAGGTAGATGTAGATGTAGATAGAGGTAGATGTAGATGGAGGTAGATGTAGATGTAGACAGAGGTAGATGTAGACAGAGGTAGATGTAGATAGAGGTAGATGTAGATAGAGGTAGATGTAGATGTAGATAGAGGTAGATGTAGATGTAGATAGAGGTAGAAGTAGACAGAGGTAGATGTAGACAGAGGTAGATGTAGACAGAGGTAGATGTAGACAGAGGTAGAAGTAGACAGAGGTAGATGTAGACAGACGTAGATGTAGACAGAGGTAGATGTAGACAGAGGTAGATGTAGACAGAGGTAGATGTAGACAGAGGTAGATGTAGACAGAGGTAGATGTAGATGTAGATATATGTAGATGTAGATGTAGATGTAGATAGAGGTAGATGTAGATGTAGATGTACATAGAGGTAGATGTAGATGAAGATGTAGATAGAGGTAGATGTAGATGTAGACAGAGGTAGATGTAGATAGAGGTAGATGTAGACAGAGGTAGATGTAGACAGAGGTAGATGTAGACAGAGGTAGAAGTAGACAGAGGTAGAAGTAGACAGAGGTAGAAGTAGACAGAGGTAGATGTAGACAGAGGTAGATGTAGACAGAGGTAGATGTAGACAGAGGTAGATGTAGACAGAGGTAGATGTAGACAGAGGTAGATGTAGACAGAGGTAGACAGATGTAGATGTAGATAGATGTAGATGTAGATGGAGGTAGATGTAGATGGAGGTAGATGTAGATGTAGATAGAGGTAGATGTAGAAGTAGATAGAGGTAGATGTAGATAGAGGTAGATGTAGAAGTAGATAGAGGTAGATGTAGATGTAGATAGAGGTAGATGTAGATGTAGATAGAGGTAGATGTAGATGTAGACAGAGGTAGATGTAGACAGAGGTAGATGTAGACAGAGGTAGATGTAGACAGAGGTAGATGTAGACAGAGGTAGATGTAGACAGAGGTAGATGTAGACAGAGGTAGAAGTAGACAGAGGTAGATGTAGACAGAGGTAGATGTAGACAGAGCAGAGGTAGATGTAGACAGAGGTAGATGTAGACAGAGGTAGATGTAGACAGAGGTAGATGTAGACAGAGGTAGATGTAGACAGAGGTAGAAGTAGACAGAGGTAGATGTAGACAGAGGTAGATGTAGACAGAGCAGAGGTAGATGTAGACAGATGTAGATGTAGACAGATGTAGATGTAGACAGAGGTAGATGTAGACAGAGGTAGATGTAGACAGAGGTAGATGTAGACAGAGGTAGATGTAGACAGAGGTAGATGTAGACAGAGGTAGACGTAGACAGAGGTAGACGTAGACAGAGGTAGAAGTAGACAGAGGTAGAAGTAGACAGAGGTAGATGTAGACAGAGGTAGACAGATGTAGATGTAGATAGATGTAGATGTAGATGTAGATAGATGTAGATGTAGATAGAGGTAGATGTAGATAGAGGTAGATGTAGACAGAGGTAGACGTAGACAGAGGTAGACGTAGACAGAGGTAGACGTAGACAGAGGTAGACGTAGACAGAGGTAGAAGTAGACAGAGGTAGATGTAGAAGTAGACAGAGGTAGAAGTAGACAGAGGTAGAAGTAGACAGAGGTAGAAGTAGACAGAGGTAGAAGTAGACAGAGGTAGAAGTAGACAGAGGTAGAAGTAGACAGAGGTAGATGTAGTAGATGTAGACCGAGGTAGATGTAGACAGAGGTAGATGTAGACAGAGGTAGATGTAGACAGAGGTAGATGTAGACAGAGGTAGAAGTAGACAGAGGTAGATGTAGACAGAGGTAGATGTAGACAGAGCAGAGGTAGATGTAGACAGAGGTAGATGTAGACAGAGGTAGATGTAGACAGAGGTAGATGTAGACAGAGGTAGATGTAGACAGAGGTAGATGTAGACAGAGGTAGAAGTAGACAGAGGTAGATGTAGACAGAGGTAGATGTAGACAGAGCAGAGGTAGATGTAGACAGATGTAGATGTAGACAGATGTAGATGTAGACAGAGGTAGATGTAGACAGAGGTAGATGTAGACAGAGGTAGATGTAGACAGAGGTAGATGTAGACAGAGGTAGATGTAGACAGAGGTAGACGTAGACAGAGGTAGACGTAGACAGAGGTAGAAGTAGACAGAGGTAGAAGTAGACAGAGGTAGATGTAGACAGAGGTAGACAGATGTAGATGTAGATAGATGTAGATGTAGATAGATGTAGATGTAGATGTAGATAGATGTAGATGTAGATAGAGGTAGATGTAGATAGAGGTAGATGTAGACAGAGGTAGACGTAGACAGAGGTAGACGTAGACAGAGGTAGACGTAGACAGAGGTAGACGTAGACAGAGGTAGAAGTAGACAGAGGTAGATGTAGAAGTAGACAGAGGTAGAAGTAGACAGAGGTAGAAGTAGACAGAGGTAGAAGTAGACAGAGGTAGATGTAGTAGATGTAGACCGAGGTAGATGTAGACAGAGGTAGATGTAGACCGAGGTAGATGTAGACCGAGGTAGATGTAGACCGAGGTAGATGTAGACCGAGGTAGATGTAGACCGAGGTAGATGTAGACAGAGGTAGAAGTAGACAGAGGTAGATGTTGACAGAGGTAGATGTAGACAGAGCAGAGGTAGATGTAGACAGAGCAGAGGTAGATGTAGACAGAGGTAGATGTAGACAGAGGTAGATGTAGACAGAGGTAGATGTAGACAGAGGTATATGTAGACAGAGATAGATGTAGACAGAGGTAGATGTAGACAGAGGTAGATGTAGACAGAGGTAGATGTAGACAGAGGTAGATGTAGACAGAGGTAGATGTAGATAGAGGTAGATGTAGATAGATGTAGATGTAGATGTAGATAGAGGTAGATGTAGATGTAGATAGAGGTAGAAGTAGACAGAGGTAGAAGTAGACAGAGGTAGAAGTAGACAGAGGTAGAAGTAGACAGAGGTAGAAGTAGACAGAGGTAGATGTAGACAGAGGTAGATGTAGACAGAGATAGATGTAGACAGAGGTAGATGTAGACAGAGGTAGATGTAGACAGAGGTAGATGTAGACAGAGGTAGATGTAGACAGAGGTAGATGTAGATAGAGGTAGATGTAGATAGATGTAGATGTAGATGTAGATAGAGGTAGATGTAGATGTAGATAGAGGTAGAAGTAGACAGAGGTAGAAGTAGACAGAGGTAGATGTAGACAGAGGTAGAAGTAGACAGAGGTAGAAGTAGACAGAGGTAGAAGTAGACAGAGGTAGATGTAGTAGATGTAGACCGAGGTAGATGTAGACAGAGGTAGATGTAGACCGAGGTAGATGTAGACCGAGGTAGATGTAGACCGAGGTAGATGTAGACCGAGGTAGATGTAGACCGAGGTAGATGTAGACAGAGGTAGAAGTAGACAGAGGTAGATGTTGACAGAGGTAGATGTAGACAGAGCAGAGGTAGATGTAGACAGAGCAGAGGTAGATGTAGACAGAGGTAGATGTAGACAGAGGTAGATGTAGACAGAGGTAGATGTAGACAGAGGTATATGTAGACAGAGATAGATGTAGACAGAGGTAGATGTAGACAGAGGTAGATGTAGACAGAGGTAGACAGATGTAGATGTAGATAGATGTAGATGTAGATGGAGGTAGATGTAGATGGAGGTAGATGTAGATGTAGATAGAGGGAGATGTAGAAGTAGATAGAGGTAGATGTAGATGTAGATAGAGGTAGATGTAGATGTAGATAGAGGTAGATGTAGATGTAGACAGAGGTAGATGTAGACAGAGGTAGATGTAGACAGAGGTAGATGTAGACAGAGGTAGATGTAGACAGAGGTAGATGTAGACAGAGGTAGATGTAGACAGAGGTAGAAGTAGACAGAGGTAGATGTAGACAGAGGTAGATGTAGACAGAGCAGAGGTAGATGTAGACAGATGTAGATGTAGACAGATGTAGATGTAGACAGAGGTAGATGTAGACAGAGGTAGATGTAGACAGAGGTAGATGTAGACAGAGGTAGATGTAGACAGAGGTAGATGTAGACAGAGGTAGACGTAGACAGAGGTAGACGTAGACAGAGGTAGAAGTAGACAGAGGTAGAAGTAGACAGAGGTAGATGTAGACAGAGGTAGACAGATGTAGATGTAGATGTAGATAGATGTAGATGTAGATAGATGTAGATGTAGATGTAGATAGATGTAGATGTAGATAGAGGTAGATGTAGATAGAGGTAGATGTAGACAGAGGTAGACGTAGACAGAGGTAGACGTAGACAGAGGTAGACGTAGACAGAGGTAGACGTAGACAGAGGTAGAAGTAGACAGAGGTAGATGTAGAAGTAGACAGAGGTAGAAGTAGACAGAGGTAGAAGTAGACAGAGGTAGAAGTAGACAGAGGTAGAAGTAGACAGAGGTAGAAGTAGACAGAGGTAGAAGTAGACAGAGGTAGATGTAGTAGATGTAGACCGAGGTAGATGTAGACAGAGGTAGATGTAGACAGAGGTAGAAGTAGACAGAGGTAGAAGTAGACAGAGGTAGAAGTAGACAGAGGTAGATGTAGTAGATGTAGACCGAGGTAGATGTAGACAGAGGTAGATGTAGACAGAGGTAGATGTAGACAGAGGTAGATGTAGACAGAGGTAGAAGTAGACAGAGGTAGATGTAGACAGAGGTAGATGTAGACAGAGCAGAGGTAGATGTAGACAGAGGTAGATGTAGACAGAGGTAGATGTAGACAGAGGTAGATGTAGACAGAGGTAGATGTAGACAGAGGTAGATGTAGACAGAGGTAGAAGTAGACAGAGGTAGATGTAGACAGAGGTAGATGTAGACAGAGCAGAGGTAGATGTAGACAGATGTAGATGTAGACAGATGTAGATGTAGACAGAGGTAGATGTAGACAGAGGTAGATGTAGACAGAGGTAGATGTAGACAGAGGTAGATGTAGACAGAGGTAGATGTAGACAGAGGTAGACGTAGACAGAGGTAGACGTAGACAGAGGTAGAAGTAGACAGAGGTAGAAGTAGACAGAGGTAGATGTAGACAGAGGTAGACAGATGTAGATGTAGATAGATGTAGATGTAGATAGATGTAGATGTAGATGTAGATAGATGTAGATGTAGATAGAGGTAGATGTAGATAGAGGTAGATGTAGACAGAGGTAGACGTAGACAGAGGTAGACGTAGACAGAGGTAGACGTAGACAGAGGTAGACGTAGACAGAGGTAGAAGTAGACAGAGGTAGATGTAGAAGTAGACAGAGGTAGAAGTAGACAGAGGTAGAAGTAGACAGAGGTAGAAGTAGACAGAGGTAGATGTAGTAGATGTAGACCGAGGTAGATGTAGACAGAGGTAGATGTAGACCGAGGTAGATGTAGACCGAGGTAGATGTAGACCGAGGTAGATGTAGACCGAGGTAGATGTAGACCGAGGTAGATGTAGACAGAGGTAGAAGTAGACAGAGGTAGATGTTGACAGAGGTAGATGTAGACAGAGCAGAGGTAGATGTAGACAGAGCAGAGGTAGATGTAGACAGAGGTAGATGTAGACAGAGGTAGATGTAGACAGAGGTAGATGTAGACAGAGGTATATGTAGACAGAGATAGATGTAGACAGAGGTAGATGTAGACAGAGGTAGATGTAGACAGAGGTAGATGTAGACAGAGGTAGATGTAGACAGAGGTAGATGTAGATAGAGGTAGATGTAGATAGATGTAGATGTAGATGTAGATAGAGGTAGATGTAGATGTAGATAGAGGTAGAAGTAGACAGAGGTAGAAGTAGACAGAGGTAGAAGTAGACAGAGGTAGAAGTAGACAGAGGTAGAAGTAGACAGAGGTAGATGTAGACAGAGGTAGATGTAGACAGAGATAGATGTAGACAGAGGTAGATGTAGACAGAGGTAGATGTAGACAGAGGTAGATGTAGACAGAGGTAGATGTAGACAGAGGTAGATGTAGATAGAGGTAGATGTAGATAGATGTAGATGTAGATGTAGATAGAGGTAGATGTAGATGTAGATAGAGGTAGAAGTAGACAGAGGTAGAAGTAGACAGAGGTAGATGTAGACAGAGGTAGAAGTAGACAGAGGTAGAAGTAGACAGAGGTAGAAGTAGACAGAGGTAGATGTAGTAGATGTAGACCGAGGTAGATGTAGACAGAGGTAGATGTAGACCGAGGTAGATGTAGACCGAGGTAGATGTAGACCGAGGTAGATGTAGACCGAGGTAGATGTAGACCGAGGTAGATGTAGACAGAGGTAGAAGTAGACAGAGGTAGATGTTGACAGAGGTAGATGTAGACAGAGCAGAGGTAGATGTAGACAGAGCAGAGGTAGATGTAGACAGAGGTAGATGTAGACAGAGGTAGATGTAGACAGAGGTAGATGTAGACAGAGGTATATGTAGACAGAGATAGATGTAGACAGAGGTAGATGTAGACAGAGGTAGATGTAGACAGAGATAGATGTAGACAGAGGTAGATGTAGACAGAGGTAGATGTAGACAGAGGTAGATGTAGACAGAGGTAGATGTAGACAGAGGTAGATGTAGATAGAGGTAGATGTAGATAGATGTAGATGTAGATGTAGATAGAGGTAGATGTAGATGTAGATAGAGGTAGAAGTAGACAGAGGTAGAAGTAGACAGAGGTAGATGTAGACAGAGGTAGAAGTAGACAGAGGTAGAAGTAGACAGAGGTAGAAGTAGACAGAGGTAGATGTAGTAGATGTAGACCGAGGTAGATGTAGACAGAGGTAGATGTAGACCGAGGTAGATGTAGACCGAGGTAGATGTAGACCGAGGTAGATGTAGACCGAGGTAGATGTAGACCGAGGTAGATGTAGACAGAGGTAGAAGTAGACAGAGGTAGATGTTGACAGAGGTAGATGTAGACAGAGCAGAGGTAGATGTAGACAGAGCAGAGGTAGATGTAGACAGAGGTAGATGTAGACAGAGGTAGATGTAGACAGAGGTAGATGTAGACAGAGGTATATGTAGACAGAGATAGATGTAGACAGAGGTAGATGTAGACAGAGGTAGATGTAGACAGAGGTAGACAGATGTAGATGTAGATAGATGTAGATGTAGATGGAGGTAGATGTAGATGGAGGTAGATGTAGATGTAGATAGAGGGAGATGTAGAAGTAGATAGAGGTAGATGTAGATGTAGATAGAGGTAGATGTAGATGTAGATAGAGGTAGATGTAGATGTAGACAGAGGTAGATGTAGACAGAGGTAGATGTAGACAGAGGTAGATGTAGACAGAGGTAGATGTAGACAGAGGTAGATGTAGACAGAGGTAGATGTAGACAGAGGTAGAAGTAGACAGAGGTAGATGTAGACAGAGGTAGATGTAGACAGAGCAGAGGTAGATGTAGACAGATGTAGATGTAGACAGATGTAGATGTAGACAGAGGTAGATGTAGACAGAGGTAGATGTAGACAGAGGTAGATGTAGACAGAGGTAGATGTAGACAGAGGTAGATGTAGACAGAGGTAGACGTAGACAGAGGTAGACGTAGACAGAGGTAGAAGTAGACAGAGGTAGAAGTAGACAGAGGTAGATGTAGACAGAGGTAGACAGATGTAGATGTAGATGTAGATAGATGTAGATGTAGATAGATGTAGATGTAGATGTAGATAGATGTAGATGTAGATAGAGGTAGATGTAGATAGAGGTAGATGTAGACAGAGGTAGACGTAGACAGAGGTAGACGTAGACAGAGGTAGACGTAGACAGAGGTAGACGTAGACAGAGGTAGAAGTAGACAGAGGTAGACGTAGACAGAGGTAGACGTAGACAGAGGTAGAAGTAGACAGAGGTAGAAGTAGACAGAGGTAGATGTAGACAGAGGTAGACAGATGTAGATGTAGATAGATGTAGATGTAGATAGATGTAGATGTAGATGGAGGTAGATGTAGATGGAGGTAGATGTAGATGTAGATAGAGGTAGATGTAGAAGTAGACAGAGGTAGAAGTAGACAGAGGTAGAAGTAGACAGAGGTAGAAGTAGACAGAGGTAGAAGTAGACAGAGGTAGAAGTAGACAGAGGTAGAAGTAGACAGAGGTAGAAGTAGACAGAGGTAGATGTAGACAGAGGTAGATGTAGACAGAGGTAGATGTAGACAGAGGTAGATGTAGACAGAGGTAGATGTAGACAGAGGTAGATGTAGACAGAGGTAGAAGTAGACAGATGTAGATGTAGATAGAGGTAGATGTAGATGTAGATAGAGGTAGATGTAGATGTAGACAGAGGTAGATGTAGACAGAGGTAGATGTAGACAGAGGTAGATGTAGACAGAGGTAGATGTAGACAGAGGTAGATGTAGACAGAGGTATAAGTAGACAGAGGTATAAGTAGACAGAGGTAGACAGATGTAGATGTAGACAGATGTAGATGTAGACAGAGGTAGATGTAGACAGAGGTAGATGTAGACAGAGGTAGATGTAGACAGAGGTAGAAGTAGACAGAGGTAGATGTAGACAGAGGTAGATGTAGACAGAGCAGAGGTAGATGTAGACAGAGGTAGATGTAGATAGAGGTAGATGTAGACAGAGGTAGACGTAGACAGAGGTAGACGTAGACAGAGGTAGACGTAGACAGAGGTAGACGTAGACAGAGGTAGACGTAGACAGAGGTAGACGTAGACAGAGGTAGACGTAGACAGAGGTAGAAGTAGACAGAGGTAGATGTAGAAGTAGACAGAGGTAGAAGTAGACAGAGGTAGAAGTAGACAGAGGTAGAAGTAGACAGAGGTAGAAGTAGACAGAAGTAGATGTAGACAGAGGTAGATGTAGACAGAGATAGATGTAGACAGAGGTAGATGTAGACAGAGGTAGATGTAGACAGAGGTAGATGTAGACAGAGGTAGATGTAGACAGAGGTAGATGTAGATAGAGGTAGATGTAGACAGAGGTAGACGTAGACAGAGGTAGAAGTAGACAGAGGTAGAAGTAGACAGAGGTAGATGTAGACAGAGGTAGACAGATGTAGATGTAGATGTAGATAGATGTAGATGTAGATAGATGTAGATGTAGATGTAGATAGATGTAGATGTAGATAGAGGTAGATGTAGACAGAGGTAGATGTAGACAGAGGTAGATGTAGACAGAAGTAGATGTAGACAGAGGTAGATGTAGACAGAGGTAGATGTAGATAGAGGTAGATGTAGATAGATGTAGATGTAGATGTAGATAGAGCTAGATGTAGACAGAGGTAGAAGTAGACAGAGGTAGAAGTAGACAGAGGTAGATGTAGACAGAGGTAGATGTAGACAGAGGTAGATGTAGACAGAGGTAGATGTAGACAGAGGTAGATGTAGACAGAGGTAGATGTAGACAGAGGTAGATGTAGATGTAGATAGATGTAGATGTAGATGTAGATGTAGATAGATGTAGATGTAGACAGAGGTAGATGTAGATGTAGATAGATGTAGACAGAGGTAGATGTAGATGTAGACAGAGGTAGATGTAGATGTAGACAGAGGTAGATGTAGATGTAGACAGAGGTAGATGTAGATAGAGGTAGATGTAGATAGAGGTAGAAGTAGACAGAGGTAGAAGTAGACAGAGGTAGATGTAGACAGAGGTAGATGTAGACAGAGGTAGATGTAGACAGAGGTAGATGTAGACAGAGGTAGATGTAGATAGAGGGAGATGTAGATAGAGGTAGATGTAGATAGAGGTAGAAGTAGACAGAGGTAGATGTAGACAGAGGTAGATGTAGATAGAGGTAGATGTAGATGTAGATAGAGGTAGATGTAGATGTAGACAGAGGTAGATGTAGACAGAGGTAGATGTAGACAGAGGTAGAAGTAGACAGAGGTAGATGTAGACAGAGGTAGATGTAGACAGAGGTAGATGTAGACAGAGGTAGATGTAGACAGAGGCAGAAGTAGATAGAGGTAGATGTAGACAGAGGTAGATGTAGACTGAGGTAGATGTAGACTGAGGTAGATGTAGACAGAGGTAGAAGTAGACAAAGGTAGATGTAGACAGAGGTAGATGTAGACAGAGGTAGATGTAGACAGAGGTAGATGTAGACAGAGGTAGATGTAGACAGAGGTAGATGTAGACAGAGGTAGATGTAGACAGAGGTAGATGTAGACAGAGGTAGATGTAGACAGAGGTAGAAGTAGACAGAGGTAGATGTAGACAGAGGTAGATGTAGACAGAGCAGAGGTAGATGTAGACAGATGTAGATGTAGACAGATGTAGATGTAGACAGAGCAGAGGTAGATGTAGACAGAGCAGAGGTAGATGTAGACAGAGGTAGATGTAGACAGAGGTAGATGTAGACAGAGGTAGATGTAGACAGAGGTATATGTAGACAGAGATAGATGTAGACAGAGGTAGATGTAGACAGAGGTAGATGTAGACAGAGGTAGATGTAGACAGAGGTAGATGTAGACAGAGGTAGATGTAGATAGAGGTAGATGTAGATAGATGTAGATGTAGATGTAGATAGAGGTAGATGTAGATGTAGATAGAGGTAGAAGTAGACAGAGGTAGAAGTAGACAGAGGTAGAAGTAGACAGAGGTAGAAGTAGACAGAGGTAGATGTAGACAGAGGTAGATGTAGACAGAGGTAGATGTAGACAGAGGTAGATGTAGACAGAGGTAGATGTAGACAGAGGTAGATGTAGACAGAGGTAGATGTAGACAGAGGTAGATGTAGACAGAGGTAGATGTAGATAGATGTAGATGTAGATGTAGATAGAGGTAGATGTAGATGTAGATAGAGGTAGAAGTAGACAGAGGTAGAAGTAGACAGAGGTAGATGTAGACAGAGGTAGAAGTAGACAGAGGTAGAAGTAGACAGAGGTAGAAGTAGACAGAGGTAGATGTAGTAGATGTAGACCGAGGTAGATGTAGACAGAGGTAGATGTAGACCGAGGTAGATGTAGACCGAGGTAGATGTAGACCGAGGTAGATGTAGACCGAGGTAGATGTAGACCGAGGTAGATGTAGACAGAGGTAGAAGTAGACAGAGGTAGATGTTGACAGAGGTAGATGTAGACAGAGCAGAGGTAGATGTAGACAGAGCAGAGGTAGATGTAGACAGAGGTAGATGTAGACAGAGGTAGATGTAGACAGAGGTAGATGTAGACAGAGGTATATGTAGACAGAGATAGATGTAGACAGAGGTAGATGTAGACAGAGGTAGATGTAGACAGAGGTAGACAGATGTAGATGTAGATAGATGTAGATGTAGATGGAGGTAGATGTAGATGGAGGTAGATGTAGATGTAGATAGAGGGAGATGTAGAAGTAGATAGAGGTAGATGTAGATGTAGATAGAGGTAGATGTAGATGTAGATAGAGGTAGATGTAGATGTAGACAGAGGTAGATGTAGACAGAGGTAGATGTAGACAGAGGTAGATGTAGACAGAGGTAGATGTAGACAGAGGTAGATGTAGACAGAGGTAGATGTAGACAGAGGTAGAAGTAGACAGAGGTAGATGTAGACAGAGGTAGATGTAGACAGAGCAGAGGTAGATGTAGACAGATGTAGATGTAGACAGATGTAGATGTAGACAGAGGTAGATGTAGACAGAGGTAGATGTAGACAGAGGTAGATGTAGACAGAGGTAGATGTAGACAGAGGTAGATGTAGACAGAGGTAGACGTAGACAGAGGTAGACGTAGACAGAGGTAGAAGTAGACAGAGGTAGAAGTAGACAGAGGTAGATGTAGACAGAGGTAGACAGATGTAGATGTAGATGTAGATAGATGTAGATGTAGATAGATGTAGATGTAGATGTAGATAGATGTAGATGTAGATAGAGGTAGATGTAGATAGAGGTAGATGTAGACAGAGGTAGACGTAGACAGAGGTAGACGTAGACAGAGGTAGACGTAGACAGAGGTAGACGTAGACAGAGGTAGAAGTAGACAGAGGTAGATGTAGAAGTAGACAGAGGTAGAAGTAGACAGAGGTAGAAGTAGACAGAGGTAGAAGTAGACAGAGGTAGAAGTAGACAGAGGTAGAAGTAGACAGAGGTAGAAGTAGACAGAGGTAGATGTAGTAGATGTAGACCGAGGTAGATGTAGACAGAGGTAGATGTAGACAGAGGTAGAAGTAGACAGAGGTAGAAGTAGACAGAGGTAGAAGTAGACAGAGGTAGATGTAGTAGATGTAGACCGAGGTAGATGTAGACAGAGGTAGATGTAGACAGAGGTAGATGTAGACAGAGGTAGATGTAGACAGAGGTAGAAGTAGACAGAGGTAGATGTAGACAGAGGTAGATGTAGACAGAGCAGAGGTAGATGTAGACAGAGGTAGATGTAGACAGAGGTAGATGTAGACAGAGGTAGATGTAGACAGAGGTAGATGTAGACAGAGGTAGATGTAGACAGAGGTAGAAGTAGACAGAGGTAGATGTAGACAGAGGTAGATGTAGACAGAGCAGAGGTAGATGTAGACAGATGTAGATGTAGACAGATGTAGATGTAGACAGAGGTAGATGTAGACAGAGGTAGATGTAGACAGAGGTAGATGTAGACAGAGGTAGATGTAGACAGAGGTAGATGTAGACAGAGGTAGACGTAGACAGAGGTAGACGTAGACAGAGGTAGAAGTAGACAGAGGTAGAAGTAGACAGAGGTAGATGTAGACAGAGGTAGACAGATGTAGATGTAGATAGATGTAGATGTAGATAGATGTAGATGTAGATGTAGATAGATGTAGATGTAGATAGAGGTAGATGTAGATAGAGGTAGATGTAGACAGAGGTAGACGTAGACAGAGGTAGACGTAGACAGAGGTAGACGTAGACAGAGGTAGACGTAGACAGAGGTAGAAGTAGACAGAGGTAGATGTAGAAGTAGACAGAGGTAGAAGTAGACAGAGGTAGAAGTAGACAGAGGTAGAAGTAGACAGAGGTAGATGTAGTAGATGTAGACCGAGGTAGATGTAGACAGAGGTAGATGTAGACCGAGGTAGATGTAGACCGAGGTAGATGTAGACCGAGGTAGATGTAGACCGAGGTAGATGTAGACCGAGGTAGATGTAGACAGAGGTAGAAGTAGACAGAGGTAGATGTTGACAGAGGTAGATGTAGACAGAGCAGAGGTAGATGTAGACAGAGCAGAGGTAGATGTAGACAGAGGTAGATGTAGACAGAGGTAGATGTAGACAGAGGTAGATGTAGACAGAGGTATATGTAGACAGAGATAGATGTAGACAGAGGTAGATGTAGACAGAGGTAGATGTAGACAGAGGTAGATGTAGACAGAGGTAGATGTAGACAGAGGTAGATGTAGATAGAGGTAGATGTAGATAGATGTAGATGTAGATGTAGATAGAGGTAGATGTAGATGTAGATAGAGGTAGAAGTAGACAGAGGTAGAAGTAGACAGAGGTAGAAGTAGACAGAGGTAGAAGTAGACAGAGGTAGAAGTAGACAGAGGTAGATGTAGACAGAGGTAGATGTAGACAGAGATAGATGTAGACAGAGGTAGATGTAGACAGAGGTAGATGTAGACAGAGGTAGATGTAGACAGAGGTAGATGTAGACAGAGGTAGATGTAGATAGAGGTAGATGTAGATAGATGTAGATGTAGATGTAGATAGAGGTAGATGTAGATGTAGATAGAGGTAGAAGTAGACAGAGGTAGAAGTAGACAGAGGTAGATGTAGACAGAGGTAGAAGTAGACAGAGGTAGAAGTAGACAGAGGTAGAAGTAGACAGAGGTAGATGTAGTAGATGTAGACCGAGGTAGATGTAGACAGAGGTAGATGTAGACCGAGGTAGATGTAGACCGAGGTAGATGTAGACCGAGGTAGATGTAGACCGAGGTAGATGTAGACCGAGGTAGATGTAGACAGAGGTAGAAGTAGACAGAGGTAGATGTTGACAGAGGTAGATGTAGACAGAGCAGAGGTAGATGTAGACAGAGCAGAGGTAGATGTAGACAGAGGTAGATGTAGACAGAGGTAGATGTAGACAGAGGTAGATGTAGACAGAGGTATATGTAGACAGAGATAGATGTAGACAGAGGTAGATGTAGACAGAGGTAGATGTAGACAGAGGTAGACAGATGTAGATGTAGATAGATGTAGATGTAGATGGAGGTAGATGTAGATGGAGGTAGATGTAGATGTAGATAGAGGGAGATGTAGAAGTAGATAGAGGTAGATGTAGATGTAGATAGAGGTAGATGTAGATGTAGATAGAGGTAGATGTAGATGTAGACAGAGGTAGATGTAGACAGAGGTAGATGTAGACAGAGGTAGATGTAGACAGAGGTAGATGTAGACAGAGGTAGATGTAGACAGAGGTAGATGTAGACAGAGGTAGAAGTAGACAGAGGTAGATGTAGACAGAGGTAGATGTAGACAGAGCAGAGGTAGATGTAGACAGATGTAGATGTAGACAGATGTAGATGTAGACAGAGGTAGATGTAGACAGAGGTAGATGTAGACAGAGGTAGATGTAGACAGAGGTAGATGTAGACAGAGGTAGATGTAGACAGAGGTAGACGTAGACAGAGGTAGACGTAGACAGAGGTAGAAGTAGACAGAGGTAGAAGTAGACAGAGGTAGATGTAGACAGAGGTAGACAGATGTAGATGTAGATGTAGATAGATGTAGATGTAGATAGATGTAGATGTAGATGTAGATAGATGTAGATGTAGATAGAGGTAGATGTAGATAGAGGTAGATGTAGACAGAGGTAGACGTAGACAGAGGTAGACGTAGACAGAGGTAGACGTAGACAGAGGTAGACGTAGACAGAGGTAGAAGTAGACAGAGGTAGACGTAGACAGAGGTAGACGTAGACAGAGGTAGAAGTAGACAGAGGTAGAAGTAGACAGAGGTAGATGTAGACAGAGGTAGACAGATGTAGATGTAGATAGATGTAGATGTAGATAGATGTAGATGTAGATGGAGGTAGATGTAGATGGAGGTAGATGTAGATGTAGATAGAGGTAGATGTAGAAGTAGACAGAGGTAGAAGTAGACAGAGGTAGAAGTAGACAGAGGTAGAAGTAGACAGAGGTAGAAGTAGACAGAGGTAGAAGTAGACAGAGGTAGAGGTAGAAGTAGACAGAGGTAGATGTAGACAGAGGTAGATGTAGACAGAGGTAGATGTAGACAGAGGTAGATGTAGACAGAGGTAGATGTAGACAGAGGTAGAAGTAGACAGAGGTAGAAGTAGACAGATGTAGATGTAGATAGAGGTAGATGTAGATGTAGATAGAGGTAGATGTAGATGTAGACAGAGGTAGATGTAGACAGAGGTAGATGTAGACAGAGGTAGATGTAGACAGAGGTAGATGTAGACAGAGGTATAAGTAGACAGAGGTATAAGTAGACAGAGGTAGACAGATGTAGATGTAGACAGATGTAGATGTAGACAGAGGTAGATGTAGACAGAGGTAGATGTAGACAGAGGTAGATGTAGACAGAGGTAGAAGTAGACAGAGGTAGATGTAGACAGAGGTAGATGTAGACAGAGCAGAGGTAGATGTAGACAGAGGTAGATGTAGATAGAGGTAGATGTAGACAGAGGTAGACGTAGACAGAGGTAGACGTAGACAGAGGTAGACGTAGACAGAGGTAGACGTAGACAGAGGTAGACGTAGACAGAGGTAGACGTAGACAGAGGTAGAAGTAGACAGAGGTAGATGTAGAAGTAGACAGAGGTAGAAGTAGACAGAGGTAGAAGTAGACAGAGGTAGAAGTAGACAGAGGTAGAAGTAGACAGAAGTAGATGTAGACAGAGGTAGATGTAGACAGAGATAGATGTAGACAGAGGTAGATGTAGACAGAGGTAGATGTAGACAGAGGTAGATGTAGACAGAGGTAGATGTAGATAGAGGTAGATGTAGACAGAGGTAGACGTAGACAGAGGTAGAAGTAGACAGAGGTAGAAGTAGACAGAGGTAGATGTAGACAGAGGTAGACAGATGTAGATGTAGATGTAGATAGATGTAGATGTAGATAGATGTAGATGTAGATGTAGATAGATGTAGATGTAGATAGAGGTAGATGTAGACAGAGGTAGATGTAGACAGAGGTAGATGTAGACAGAAGTAGATGTAGACAGAGGTAGATGTAGACAGAGGTAGATGTAGATAGAGGTAGATGTAGATAGATGTAGATGTAGATAGAGCTAGATGTAGACAGAGGTAGAAGTAGACAGAGGTAGAAGTAGACAGAGGTAGATGTAGACAGAGGTAGATGTAGACAGAGGTAGATGTAGACAGAGGTAGATGTAGACAGAGGTAGATGTAGACAGAGGTAGATGTAGACAGAGGTAGATGTAGATGTAGATAGATGTAGATGTAGATGTAGATGTAGATAGATGTAGATGTAGACAGAGGTAGATGTAGATGTAGATAGATGTAGACAGAGGTAGATGTAGATGTAGACAGAGGTAGATGTAGATGTAGACAGAGGTAGATGTAGATGTAGACAGAGGTAGATGTAGATAGAGGTAGATGTAGATAGAGGTAGAAGTAGACAGAGGTAGAAGTAGACAGAGGTAGATGTAGACAGAGGTAGATGTAGACAGAGGTAGATGTAGACAGAGGTAGATGTAGACAGAGGTAGATGTAGATAGAGGGAGATGTAGATAGAGGTAGATGTAGATAGAGGTAGAAGTAGACAGAGGTAGATGTAGACAGAGGTAGATGTAGATAGAGGTAGATGTAGATGTAGATAGAGGTAGATGTAGATGTAGACAGAGGTAGATGTAGACAGAGGTAGATGTAGACAGAGGTAGAAGTAGACAGAGGTAGATGTAGACAGAGGTAGATGTAGACAGAGGTAGATGTAGACAGAGGTAGATGTAGACAGAGGCAGAAGTAGACAGAGGTAGATGTAGACAGAGGTAGATGTAGACTGAGGTAGATGTAGACTGAGGTAGATGTAGACAGAGGTAGAAGTAGACAAAGGTAGATGTAGACAGAGGTAGATGTAGACAGAGGTAGATGTAGACAGAGGTAGATGTAGACAGAGGTAGATGTAGACAGAGGTAGATGTAGACAGAGGTAGATGTAGACAGAGGTAGAAGTAGACAGAGGTAGAAGTAGACAGAGGTAGAAGTAGACAGAGGTAGAAGTAGACAGAGGTAGAAGTAGACAGAGGTAGAAGTAGACAGAGGTAGATGTAGATAGAGGTAGATGTAGATGTAGATGTAGATGTAGATAGAGGTAGATGTAGATAGAGGTAGATGTAGATGTAGATAGAGGTAGATGTAGATGTAGATAGAGGTAGATGTAGATGTAGATAGAGGTAGAAGTAGACAGAGGTAGATGTAGACAGAGGTAGATGTAGACAGAGGTAGATGTAGACAGAGGTAGATGTAGACAGAGGTAGATGTAGACAGAGGTAGAAGTAGACAGAGGTAGATGTAGACAGAGGTAGATGTAGACAGAGCAGAGGTAGATGTAGACAGAGGTAGATGTAGACAGAGGTAGATGTAGACAGAGGTAGATGTAGACAGAGGTAGATGTAGACAGAGGTAGATGTAGACAGAGGTAGATGTAGACAGAGGTAGAAGTAGACAGAGGTAGATGTAGACAGAGGTAGATGTAGACAGAGCAGAGGTAGATGTAGACAGATGTAGATGTAGACAGATGTAGATGTAGACAGAGGTAGATGTAGATGTAGACAGAGGTAGATGTAGACAGAGGTAGATGTAGACAGAGGTAGATGTAGACAGAGGTAGATGTAGACAGAGGTAGACGTAGACAGAGGTAGATGTAGACAGAGGTAGATGTAGACAGAGGTAGAAGTAGACAGATGTAGATGTAGACAGAGGTAGATGTAGACAGAGGTAGATGTAGACAGAGGTAGATGTAGACAGAGGTAGAAGTAGACAGAGGTAGAAGTAGACAGAGGTAGATGTAGACAGAGGTAGAAGTAGACAGAGGTAGAAGTAGACAGAGGTAGATGTAGACAGAGGTAGATGTAGACAGAGGTAGATGTAGACAGAGGTAGATGTAGATAGAGGTAGATGTAGATAGAGGTAGATGTAGATGTAGATAGATGTAGATGTAGATAGAGGTAGAAGTAGACAGAGGTAGATGTAGACACAGGTAGAAGTAGACAGAGGTAGAAGTAGACAGAGGTAGAAGTAGACAGAGGTAGAAGTAGACAGAGGTAGATGTAGACAGATGTAGACAGAGGTAGATGTAGACAGAGGCAGAAGTAGACAGAGGTAGATGTAGACAGAGGTAGATGTAGACTGAGGTAGATGTAGACAGAGGTAGAAGTAGACAGAGGTAGAAGTAGACAGAGGTAGATGTAGACAGAGGTAGAAGTAGACAGAGGTAGAAGTAGACAGAGGTAGATGTAGACAGAGGTAGAAGTAGACAGAGGTAGAAGTAGACAGAGGTAGAAGTAGACAGAGGTAGAAGTAGAGAGAGGTAGATGTAGATGTAGATTGATTGCTACATCTACATCTTTCTCCATCTATCTACATCTATCTACATCTAGCTCTATCTAACCATTTTTATGCGGTTTTCACCTATAAAACCATACAAATACTCTAAATATATAAATGAAAAAAATACAATACATGGTGTTAAAGGAAGTTCAGAAAATAATTACACTTTCATCACATGATGGGCCACACTCCCTAAGAGTCTCTTAGGATACATAGCCTAAAATACATTATTAGGTACATATGTTCAAGGGGATAAGAGTAAAAACAAACCATTAAAGGGATGAGTCCCGAGGCCTTATTTGATCTATATGTATCATCGCTGTGACTAGGATAACAACACACCCTAACAGCTACTGACATTTAATCAAGGTAGGCCCTAAGCTTCACTGAAGATTTTAGAAAATTAAGGACAAATAAAATAGATTGTCAATGCAACAGTTGTAAATAGATGACAGCTGGACACGCCTGCTTATATTCCAACCTCCTTAACTAGGGGTAATAAAACTTTCCGGGGGATCACATAATACTTGCTTCACTTTCTATTATTCTGTAAGTCCTATGGAGACTCACCGTCCCAGCCACATGATGCTAAAATCTGTCTTCTACTGCTCCCCATAGCGAGGCCATCAAGGGTTGGAGGAGATCCAGGCAAAACCTGGTCAATAAAAAGCATTCGTAAGTGCTAAAATATCCCAGAAGCTAGGGCTCAGTCGATAGTTTTTTTTTAATTTTAAAAACATGCAAACAAAAGTTTTCCTCAATTCCAGCTCTTCCCTCTCTAATTTTCTCAAACTGCAGAAGGACTCACTTGTCCACACCGATCTTTTTAGTTACATATTCAGGGTTTGTATATATTTCTACTCTTGCTGATCTATCAAAACTACTCTTTATATATCTGAGCCTAGGTATGTGATGGGCATAGTCAAGCGTTGTACACTTCTTCAATATCGATCTACTCACAGACTCTCCTTCATTCAGCCAAATTTTCAACCAAAATATTAGTGGGTGGGGAGTCAATATGTCAGACAGATAGGGCACCCCTAGTTCTTCATGTACCACCATATCGGACATTCCGCTGGGCAAACCGAGTAAACGCTTCAAAAACACATTCTCAGCCACTTGTAGCTCATCTATGGTGACATGCCCTGATATTTCACTGCCATGAGAGCCTTTCATGACACAGTTATACCTGGCTATCTTTAAAGGTGCCGCAATCGGTCTTCTACCTAATTTAGTGCGGAAAAATACAGCCATTTTTAATTTTCCTCTTAGTCTCCCCTCTTTCTCTGTTTTAATGGGCCCAATTTCATCTGATTATCCATGCTTACCCCCACGTATGAGCAGACATCAGTCCTGAGCAGATCCTGCCCTAAATTGAAAAGTCTTTTTCATGCGAAGACACACCTGCATCACATAGGATTTGGAGTCGTTAATTGATAAATCCAGATCTGTAATAAAGGTGGAGAAGGAGTCAAGCAGTGTTTGTAACCCCCGGGCAATCCTAGCTATAAGGACCACGTCATCTGCGTATAATCAAACAGGCAGACCGCATCAACCTACCTGCGAATAATCCACCTTTTTCATCAATGAAACTTTAATTTGTATATTAATGATCTGGATAAACAGGAAGGGGGCTAAAATACACTCTTGGCGTACTTCTCTCTATATGGCAAAATTGCAGTAAACTCATAAATCTTGCGAGAATCTGAACTGCACCTTTGTCTATTTTTTGGAAAACCTCCACCAAGCAACAATGTTGCCGTCTACCCCATTAGCCATCCTGGTCTGCCAAAGTTTAGCCATGTTCACGCAATCAAACGCGAAAGACAGATCCATGAAGGCTAAATAAATAGTGCCAGGGCTGGCAAACGTATATTTTTATGAGAATCCTAGATAGGTTAAGACACTGGGCAACGGTGGACCGCGCTGGGTGGAACCCGTACTGGATGTCCAATAAATTAGCATGTTCCTCTGCCCAGCTAGTCAACCTATCTAGAAGTACTCGACCCACCACATTAACCACCGAGTCCAGTAATGAAATTGGTCTATAGCAGTGGGCACTGTCTGAAATTGCCTTTTTGTTTTAACAGGCACTATAGTGGACGTAGCCCAAGACTAGGGACAGCCAGATTTTGCTGCTGCATTCATAACTGCCATAAGAACCAGGTACCCAAAAAGTTGAGTCTGATTTAAAAACGTCTGACGGAACCCCAGCAGGTCTTGGGGCTTTATTGCTTGACAACCAGACGATACCGTCCTTGACCTCTTCTATATTAAAAACCAGATCAGGGATACCTACCTCATGACCAGAGGGGCAGTTTAACTCGGCGGGGGGGAGGGTCACTGGAACATGGCTTCAAAATGGAGCACCCAACTCTCCTCAGTAATATGGGCATCCACTGTACTTCCTTCCTCATGATTTAAGAAGGGGGTTTAATTATGCCCCAGAACCTGGAACTGTCCCTCAGCGTGCTAGCCTGAATTAGCTCTCCTGAGGCTTCCTTTTTTAAAGTGATCTTACAACTTGCCAGTTCCGTTTTATACTCTCTTTGGCAGGTTCTAACTAATGTAGAATCTCTTGGGCTCCTATTTAAGGCTTCCTGCAGTTTCCTTGCTGCCTGATAGCAAAGGGAATTGAACCATCTGGGGATCTGAGTGACAATTCGCCGAGCCGGGGCTATTAAGTCACTTATTTTAACAGAAATAGCTTTAAAAGCACTAATAATCTCCCCCGTGGACGGGGTGGTGCACAGGGCTAACTCGTTGGCACACAAGACAGATATTGACTCATAAAATGCATCTGTGGATATCTGGGTCCATTTAGTAGTCTTCCACCATCTGTTGGTCTCACCACCCCATACTGCCCAGCCCCCACCCCCCCTCTGTGCGACAACAGGGGCACACGAAAATAAACACACAAAGGGTTATGGTCACTGTGTGCACTAGCTTCAATACCTAATCCTGCAAATAATTCAAGTAAAGGCGATGATACCAGTATAAAAGCAATAAATTAGCCACCACCCCTCCCATTAAAAGATGGAATAGCGGCTTTACTGTGGGGGTCGGTTTAACACATGAGGGACCATAAGTCAAATTCATACAGGAAACCATTCAATGTATCCCCTTGTAAAGAATGTTCAAAATGAATTCCCCTCACACGTTGACAACCCAAATCAGTCAGGCTAGAGACCCTGGGGTCACCACATTAGCAATCATATTTCATGAAGGTGTTAATATAACCTCTGGACACTACACAATATATTTACGATGTCAAACAGGATGGACAGAGTGCAATGATATGAATGGGTAGTCTTGATATATAAGAGACAAAGAGTTACCACACTTTCATCTGCTGTTTCAAGAACCGAAGTTTTAAGGAGACTCTCAGGTAAGAAAACGTGGTATTGTGTTGATATATCTATGGATTATGTGTTTCCGAGACATTAGTCGGCCTACTGGGAATTGTCTACAGCAAGCTGTTATAAAAAGAATCCTTCATTTCTATGTAGTAACACAATGAAGGCCTAAATTAATTACAAATTCCTTTCCAGCAGTTAAAAAGTAAATGTGGGTGCTATAATACCAGTAGCCTTAGGTTGCATGTGAAAAGTCTCTTCAGCAAAATAAAGTCTCCTTTTGTTTCTGCTACAGCAACTTCTATGTACTACTATGAGTTATGTTTTTCATACATGGACTTGGAACATTTTAGACATCATTTGGCTTAAGAAGGATGATGTTTACTAAAGGATAGTCAGTAATGAAGACTGCTTCAAAATTGCTGGAGATTTTGTAGCAGATATAAAAAAATCTGAAGCTATTTTACCAAATAGTTGCTTTCACTATGGTAGTAACCTATCAACAAGCCAGTATAAAAAAAAATGTAGTGAGTGCAGTGAACAGTATGATATAATTGTAATGATCTATTGTGCACATCTGGGTTTTTTTTTCAATCCATTGATTGTTTTTTCCCACTGTTTCATGATGTGTCTTCATACAAAGCACTGTTGAAAGTGAACAAGTATGAAAGCTGAAAACAGGAAAGAACAGTAAAACATGTGTCTATGTTGAATTAAGCAAAACTTTAAGATATTGTATGTTGTTTGGTTGCCTAATGTTCGAAATGCTATTCTAATACATATTTATTTTTCGCAGTGGTTGGAGATCGAGAAATATTACATGTGTCAAATCACTAATCTAGTAATGGGATGAGTACAGGAGTAGTAATTCAATGAATCCATCTCCCAATCTCCCAGGCGGCAACAGATGCACTAGTCCATTGATCCAGCTACTACCTAAGCCCTCATCCAATCACTCAGGTACTACATCTAATCTCCCAGCCACTACTCAGGCCCTCATCCAATCACCCAGGTGGGGAGACAGCGGTTAAAACGCTGGCAATACCATGCGGGTTGATAACAACCACGCGTGGCATTACATCGCAAGTCGTTTCAACGACTTGCGCTAGGTGGCGTGCAACACCAGGGAATGTGTTGGATTTTAAATCCAACACCTTCACTGCTGTTGCGCTAACTGGAGTGGGAATAGTAATTTATACTATTCCTAAATCCAGCACGCCATCTAGTGTAAGCCCTTGAAACGACTTGCGATATAATGCCACGCGTGGTAACACAACGTGTTGTAACATCATACATTTACCCAGGTGCTACCCATACACGATGCAAACACCCAGACACTGTATATGCACTCATCCATTCACTGGGCACTGCCCATGCACTCATCCAGTCACCCCGGCACTACCCTTCTACTCATCCATTCACGCAGCCAGTACTCATGCACTCATCTATTCACCCAGGCATTATCCATGCACTCATCCAATTACAAAGTCAATATCCATGCACTCATTCGGGTGCAGGGATTCTGCACTAATACAGAATTGTGAGCAGGATAATAGGACCTTGTTGTATAGGGACTGATTCTTCCTACTACCTTAGTACCCACGAGCCCAGGACCGACTAGCTATAGTGTCTCATTTGCTCTCCTACTCACAGAGAAACAAATGATTAGACATCCCAGAACACAACACTCCCATATCTCCCAGAAATCGCGGTAACAAATCACACCCTTTCGCTCGCACTCTTGTACTTGTTCACAATAAGATCTGATAGTTTAAAATGTTTATTTTGTTTTGTGTCTCTAACTAACATGCCCAAAAATGCAGTATACGTGCCACGACAAGCAGGAAAATGCATAGTGCAAATATAGTCAGCATAGCAGCTAATCCATAAATAATGAAGGTAGATGTCATCATGGAAAGACAATAGAGCCTAACCTCCCTCCCCTTGCTGCTGAGCAATATTATTATTATATATCAGTCTTAATGATTCGCAAAGTCTCTCTCATTGGGGCACTTGGGGTTAACATGTCAGATTCTGGTTGATACGGGAGTGGATTTTTATAAAACATGTCATCAAGAACATCATCCTCCTATTCATTCATTCCATACCTTCCAGATTCTATATTGTGTCTCTTTTCCGTACATTTTCTACCACCAGTTTCTTCGACATGTCTCACAGGGAATAAACCATCAGTCATATTCGCATTTTGCCATCGCCTCATTCTGTCATCATGATTCTCATGTCCGTATGATCTACCAAACATGTACCTATATCTTCCGCCACTCCTCTGTCTCTCTCTGTCATGCATTTCATCTTCCCATTCCGTCAATGCTTCAAACTGTGTTGGTCTAGGTCTCGGTTCTAGATTCATCATTCTCTCTCTCAAATTTCTCAAAACCGCTAAGTTGAACGAACCATGCTCTGGAAATGCCAAGACTCCGTCGTCTTTGATGTATTTTGCCCAATTGTCCAACGAAATGCAAGTATGATATCCTTATTTCACAACCATAAAGGATGCGGGTGTTTTCGGTGGGGGAAGCAACTGTCCTTCCCTAGTCGCAATCGGCTTGTCCTTTTTAAATAAATTCTTAATTTTTCCAAACCAGGACTTTTTCTCTTTCTCTGGTGGATCGTAATACATTATTTTATCTATACTGTGTATTGCTATGTTTCTCCTACGACTATTCTGTAATTTCAACCAATCGTAGCGCGACTCACACTAACGCACCAACCAGGAGCGTCTATGTCCTTTCTGCAATTCTCCAATCCCAGCGCAACTCACACTAATGCACCAACCAGGAGCGTCTAAACTTTCTTACTGCTAGCCAATCCCAGCGCAGCTTTTCTGACATTAGCCTTGCTCGCTGTCGCGGCTCTCACTCCTGCGCCTGTTAACCCCTCCTTTACAAAATTTCTCGGTAAGCTTTTTGGGTTCTTTAAATTCACAAATCTGTTAGTAACAACATAAAAACGCCACCATTGTCTGCTCCGCTAACCAAGGATAATCGAAGACCTTTCTTACAAGAATTCCGTCTTTCCCGAGAGCAGCGCTTACCTCTGCCCTACTACGGAATCGTTACTTCCGTTGATAAAGTAGCACATCTCTCTACCTTACCCTTCTAGCAAGCATCAGTTAACGGATTTTCCAGAGTCAAGACACCTTGTTGGAAATGCAATGCTCCTGAGAAATAAAACCAGAGTTTCACAATTAACCGGAATGCCTTTTCATTCACGCACTTTCACACAGAAAATGTAGTACATTCACACAGAATCCTGTCTTTCCCGAGAGTAGCACTTCCCTAAGCTTGCTGGAAGGATAAAGTAGAGGGAACACCTATTACCTTTCCAGTGATAAGCGTAATCAGAGTGCATTTTGGACTCCTGGTACCTAAGACCAAAGTTTCACAGGTGACCTTCGCTACCATGCACTCCTCTCATACAGGAAATATTTCTATTGGCAACACACGACGATGTTACCAAATCGAACACAGACAATGCGTTGTGCAACTCCAATCGTCACACGTTTTCCCTGTGTACCTACAGGGCAACTACAATTCCGTCTTTCCTGAGGGCTGCGCTTACCTCTGCTCTACTACGGAACTGTTACAATCTTCCGACTTCCTACATTCCAGAAGTCGTGCAAACAACATAGAACTCGACGTAACTCAACATAGAGTGTTAATACATAAATCAATACCAATCAATAATCAATAAGCAATTTACAAGCAATAATCACCAAACCAAAACAATAAAACCATAACTCTGCTACCAGAAAAACTGTTGCAGCCCCGAAACCCTGGGTATGGACGAGACCAGTATCCATATCCTCCCTATGTCACAGACCCAGCATCACGCTAACTCTTTTACACATGCAGTCATTGGTGGGGCCCATAACACCAACATTCATACATAACTTCCACACCGGTCTGTAAGCTCAGGAGGAATGAATGGTTCAAGCGCTTGACATGTAGGGGAATACTTTATAACCTATAGGAAGAAAATTATATTACATCTCCATACATTAATATTAATTCGCCTACAGATCTCAATCTTAAACATCAAGGCACTCCTCCCACCTGATCAATGGATCAAATTAGTTGGATTGGTTGATGGTGATTTAGAACCAGCTGAAACACATTTTAAGATTTTGATCTTACCTCCCTCAATAAATCACACTAACGCATTTCTTATTAATCAATATCTGTTTATCTAATAATTATTGGAAAGTTTAAATCAGCATTTGGAAAGTTTAACCCCTTCAGTGCCCGCCCCTTTCCCCGCCCAGTGCCGGCCGTTGCATTAGCGGGCGGGGTCTATGACGAGCTGGACTCGTCATGGGCACAGCGCCACCGCGGCCCATGACGAGTCCAGCTCGTCATGGGCACTGAAGGGGTTAAATCAGCATTTAGTAAGTGTATATCAAATTTCAAGTAAATCACAGAACACCATATTTACCTAATCTGGCTATTGGGCGTCCTCTAAGTCATTCGCATAGCGTATTCAAATTGGCAGTCAATTGATCAATAGCAAATCAGAGTTCTTCGCTCAGCACGCTACAGACCCAAAGGATGGGTAAGGTCCAGAGACGTGTAAGCATTTACCTATGCCCATAGGTTTAGATAAGTTCGCAGTTCATCAGATGATGGGCAGCATTTAGTCCGTCAAAGATTCAGGAACGCAGCAGTCACCCTAAGTAGTAGCGTCGCGTAGCGTCACCGTCGTCTTCGTCAAAGACTTGTCGATGAAGGGATTTTTTCCTCCCTATTCTACCGTATATTTATAATGAAAAAAGGGCAGATAAGATACAATATGTCATATTTGGGCCGCCCTGATTGGTTGGTTGAAATCGTCCGGCAGAGTCCTTTGAGAACTTGTCATCTTGAACTATACCATCACAAATTCAGTCCGTAAGAGTTATTTTGTTTTACACTTTGGCAGACATCCCACCGTGACCTTGTTCGGGAACACTGAAGCACAGGTCATAACGAGGCCACAGGAACAAAATGTTGCAACTGCGCACTTCACTCCAAACCTCGTGGAACAGTGGCCGTCACCTCGTGTCGCCTCCGCGGCCATTTTGTATTTTAGGCCCAAAGGATAACTTAAGCAAAACAAACACAAAAGTAATTAATACATAGGAGTAATGAATCTAATGTTAACCCTATACTAATCCCTCTATGTGTATGTATTTATCTAGCGTATGGCGACATTTAAAGCGTTCATATTCACCCATTTGTTGTCATCTGGGGCAACAATACAAAGACATCACAAAAGCAACATATACCATGCAGTATTCCATTTACTACATATAGTATTGTTAGTATGCGTACGGATTTTAGTCGTAAAGGTTATTCAGCCATGCAAAATGCAAATCCCACGTGTAGTTGATATATTAATAAGGTTGATTAATTATTCATGCAAATTCATTTAATAATATTACAATTAATAGATTATATAATTAGTATATGCATGCAGAATAGGGGGGGTATACAAAATTTTGTACTACCCGCTCCATCACCATCTTCAAACTGGCAACTGCAGTCCTATGCGTTAATGCACCTTTTGCTGAGACACATTTGTCTAGATGGCTCTCCTCTTTTGAATGTCTGCCTGAAGAGGGGGTTTTAAAACTCAAGCTGTATGACTAAGATAAGAGTTCACATTTTACATAGGCAAGGGACCCACCGAGGTTGAGTGGTGATGACATCCATGTAAATACAGGAAACCAGCCCCATTCCCCACCCCAGCGTCAACGTAATGAAGTAGCTTTAGACTACCAAACTTGGTTTTGAGAATTAAATATTCTCATGCTGTATTTATTTTCCAAAAGGAAGAGAAGTATAATTTCCTGATATTGACTAACATTAAAATATGTATAGCAAGTACATTGAACATTCATATCAATACAATACTAGACATAACATTTTCTGTCAGAAATCTCTCAAAATTATGGTTACCAACCTGGCTGGTTCATTAAGCACCATTCCCATGAAAATGTAATTTGGTCTCCCCAGATTTCCACTAGGGCCCCTGCTCACTATGTGGCAAGGTGTACTCAGCCACTCCCTCATACCAGGGGAGCTAAATCAGCCAACCAGTAGGCTAGACCCTAAACAATACCAGGGCAATCCAAAATGCGATCCTCCTGGAACCTTTTGAAAGATAGACCTGGTATGTCAGACATATCCAGGTCCCCTGGGGCTAGTAGTATCTCCTGAATCACTCCAGGTCCTGTTAAATAATCACCCATGGACAGCCAAAATATAGTCCACGTAGCACTCAGACCACAGCGTCCTCTAGAGACCACTGCCTAATTACACCTCCGTCAGTGCATAAGTTCGAAATAAAGAAGCAGGGGGACTGGCCAAGTTAGGCAAGGTGCAAAGGACATCATGGAGCATAACATCAATGGCACGTGATATCACGGTGCGTGACATCACTGGAAGTGACATCACAACCCATGACGTCAAAGGAAATTATATCACAAGAGGAGATATCAGAACTTAACACCTCACACATATGTTTAGCACTTTTATGATGAGCACATTTGCATACATTGCAAAATTTAACAAAGGCGATCTAGCATTGGGGTTGTGCGAAAAAAGTGATGTACCCCAAAGCAAAATATGGACCTTAACCTATACAGTCATGTTTTTAATCAATATGCCATGAAGAAATTGGCAACAGAAAGAAATGTGCCAGTAAATCTGTTCTGCTTAATTGATTGCAAAGTCTGCATTTTAAAATATTCTCTGTGGTTATAGCGCCTGTTGCAGTGATCTTTGTGTAAGAGGTTGGCTGACCACAGAAAACTAGAGCCAGGCTCAAACCTCTCTCCTCAAAGCCTAAAGAAAAAAAGAAAAAAGATTCATCAACCCTTTGTATATTATTTCAAATGATAGAAAATACAAACAGCAGAAAAATGGTATTCATCAGCTGGACCATAATCCCTGTTAGGCACAATGGAAATGTATCACTATTAATAAACCATTCCATCGTTGCTAAATAAGTACATATTAATGTTATATATCATGCTATACTCTATTGCATAGTGCGAAAGCGACCACTAACTACAATCATTCACGTTGCTAATTAACATAGATAACTTGGTGCCAGCCAGAGTATTATCTCAACAAGTGAAATGCTACAATTTAAAACGTCTTGCATGGAAAACGGATTTGATCAACGACATCATGGGGACATGCACCCATCACCTGGAAAGGTTCCAAATCGAACCCATAAACACACAGGCATGGGAGCGCTTCACCCTAGAATTAAATAAAAGATTTTGCAACCAGGCCACAGGCAAAAAAAGTAAAAAGACAACAAGGGGCCAATTGGTTCACAAAAAAACTCAGGACCCAAAAACAACAATTGAACAAACACCTTAGAAGACTAAGCATCGAGAGGTCCCCCCATCCCAGGATTTATTGCAATTAATCACTAAAGCCATAAAAGACCTAAAAAGAGACATTAAGGCGGCAAAAAAAGCATTCCAAGAACAACTCTTGGTCAAACTCCACCATTCCACCAAACAAAGGGATTCTAGGCTCTTTTGGCAAATAATCAACCAGTTAACAAACGGCAAGAACCGGCATTACAACTCAGACATAATGGAGGACTCCTGGAAAGCCCACATCGATTACTTATACAATGAAACGTCAACTGTCTGTCCGGCAACTTGTGGTTCTGAACCAGACAAGAGGGCAATTGTAGCAGGTCGCGTGAAAATCACCTCCAACCCAGAAGCACCCGAATACTTCCCGCAAATTGGGAAAGAGCAAGTTCTAAAAATCATTAAAAGACTGAGACCCGAGGGAGCTCCAGGACCCAACGGGTTGCCAAACGCCTTGTTCCGGCAAAATCCTTCTTTCTGGTCCGACCTCCTCAAGCCACTCTTCTCTTCCATCCTAGCATCCTGTACCATCCCAGACTCTTGGAGGGGCAGCGTTTTAAACCCAAAACACAATTCGGGCGCACGATCCGACCCTTCCAACTACCGTCTGATAGCCTTAATCGACGTGGAGGCAAAAATGTACACATCAAACTTGTTGGCTGACTTGGAGGACTGGGTCAGAAGATGTAACCTCATTCCCTACACCCAAACAGGATTCAGGGCAGGGATGGGCACACTCACAAACATCTCCGTGGTCACCCTGCTAGCCAATCAAGCTCTCGCAAAATCCAGGCCTCTTTACGCATGCTTTATAGACCTCAAAGCAGCCTTTGACAAAGTCAAGAGAGCCAATCTATGGGCAAAAATGCATAACTGGGATGCCCCAACCAAACTCCTGGAGGCCATAATCAATTTGTATTCCCAGACGTAGGTTCAGGTCAGGAAAGGAAACGGGCGCAGCATAACCAAAAAGTTCCAAACTCTTAATGGGTTAAAACAAGGGTGTGTGCTGGCACCCTGCCTCTTTATCATTTACACTGCCGACCTTGACAAACAACTACGGTCAATTCAATCTGACCCCCCAAAACTGGGCAACGTCCCCACACCCAGTTCACAATACTAGGATGATATTGTGCTCCTCGCATAAACACATGTAGGCTTGCAGCGACTCATCACCAAACTAGTAGCTTATACCATCACGGCCCAACTAACCATCAACCACCCAAAAACAAAAGTTATGTGTTTTGCCAGACGAGTCAAAACAAAGGTACACCGTAAATTCATCTGGCACTTGGATGGGCTACCCCTGTTCCAGGTAGACTCATACAAATATCTAGGTTTCCAAATAGACCGCAACCTTAATTTTAAATCACAATTGGGGCAAGGCCGCACCAGAGCTAAACTAATGCAGTTCGCCTTCAGAGTCTTAAAGAAAAAACTTAGTTTGTTCTACAGGTCATTTGCTTAAAGCCATTTCAGCAAAATTCTTACCCTCGATCTCATATGGCTCAGAAATGTTAAACCTTAAAGACGCCTTTACCTTAAACTCAGCACTATCAACTTACTTTAAGGACCTGTTCTCGATTCCCCGACACATTTCACAACCTCAAATCCAACTTGAGTATGGACTAAGAAACCAGACTCCAGACAGTCAAGGGGCATTAGCCAAATATTATTGGAGAATGAGGGATGCAGAGGACAATACCCTTGTGCATCACTGCTGGGAGGAAATCGAAACCCAAGCCAGGCTAAATAACTCGACGTTCAGAGTTCTGAAGGATTCCCTCGCGGCATTGCAGTTAGAGGAGGCCAGGCTCACTCTACCCACCTATTCCAGTTTCAAAACAGTAGTCAACAAGGCAATCAAACGGACCTCCTTATTAATAGACAAAACAGCCTTTTAAAAAAAAAAAACGTCTGGGCCGTGATTCAAAGCTATCAGCGCCTGAAACCCCAACCATACCTGCTAAACCACTTTTCCCAGGAGGAAAAGCATTACCTAATGTTACTGCGGCTGGGGTCATTTCCATCAAAAGACTTGACACAAAAATGGAAATACCCCTGGCAATCCAAGGAATGCCGCTTATGCGGAGGAGGAGACAAGTTTTTTCTACATTTACTATGCATCTGCCCCCTCCTGGCAGAAACCCGAAGAACAGTCCTCCGGGAAGCCTTTAGGAAGGAACAAATAAGGTCATGCAGAGCAGCCGTCATCCATTGCCTTGGAGGACTATCAATCCAACTGTCCTGTAGAGCCATAAAATTCCTGAAAACTGCAGCAAAGAACTGAAAAAAATAAACATTAACTAACATAATACGTTTTAGTATAACCCGTGCAGAAATTCACTTATGGTATTGTCTGTATGTTTTATACTCATCTGTTTTTATTCCAAAATTTACATTTCATGTATGGTGGTTTCTCACCCTTTTATGATTTTTTAATGAAATCAAATAAAAGCATTCATTCATTCATTCATAGTGCATATGCACTTAGACAAACCTGAACGTTTAACAAGAGATAATGTAATCAAGGTGCAACTCCGTTATTTTGTATTCAGTCTACTCACTAGAGACCATGGGGAACAGGTTGGCTAGCCACTGAAAAATACATAACACAGCATAATACCTATGGGAAAATCTTCAAAAGAATATAAGTGTTCACAAGGATTGGTGGAGGTGAACTTTTGGAGCATTGCTAACTCTGAACATTTTTTTTCCATCAGCTAAGGAAGAAGATGTGGTGAAGTAACTGGGTGAACCTGGGGACATTTTTTTTAATCCACAGTAGGACTTTCAATAGAAGTTGTGCAGTTCTGGTTAAATCATTTAATTAGTTATGATGGTGTAATTGTTTGTAACTGGATAATTCAAAGATTTAAACCCTTACTTGATGTACGCATTCTCACTACCCAAAACGCACAACGCTCTGGTAAACCCCTGCTAAGTCTGTGCTATATAAATATAAACAGATACATCTTTTACATTTTTTAGTTAGCCCGCTTAATCCACTCTGGAATTTCCCTTCCTTTTGAGCCCTTTGTGAATCCCCTCATTTTATGACACTCAAAAGAAGCCCCATTAAATGTCCTTGATCTCAGTACATATTCCAACCCTTTAATACAGTTCCTAAAATTCCACTTATCGATGTCTGTGGAAGCACTTTCTTGTATTTATTAGGGGATCCGCCATTTTTAAAGTTTAAAATACAACTTTATTGAGAGAGTAGTAAGACAACTAAAATAATGGTAATAATGGTAACATTCATAATAAGGATGCAATAGCCATAGATTGAATTCAATGAATTATCTGCATGTGATATAATTAATTATGAAATTAATGTATCAAAAAGAAAACAAGAAAAATAGAAAGATTTCAGACAAAAATGGGGCAGGAGCATGAATATAAAAACATGCCTTACGCTGTATAGAAATTTAGGGCCTGATTACGATGACGGGGAGACCGCTACCAACAGGCTGGTGGTGGCAGTCTCCCCGCCATCGTAACCAAGTTTACAACACGCCATATTACAATTGAGGGCGGATGTGTGGGGGTCAGAATCATAGAACCCCACGGGTCCCACAGTCGGAATGATTCCGATTGCCTGGAACATCCATCTCTATCCCCACAATGGAGGCAGTGCCTCTCAGGCACCTCCATGGGGATTTCAAAATCCCTTTCCCCCAGTCGTTCTGCGGCGGTCAACCCGCTGTGAAGTGGCTTGTGGAAATGGATTTGGGGGCCGGTAGCAGGTCCTTCATACCCCTTGGGGCTGGTACATGTTCCCTGAAGTGCCCTCCTACATATCCCTGTACCATGTGGCAGGCACCGCATGGTGCCTGCCACGTAGTGCAGGGATATGTAAACACCTATTTTTTTTATTGCAGCAGGAGCTGCTGACCGCATCCCAGCTGCAATACAAAATATAAGCAATGAGACTGCAGTGGTGACAGTCGCATTGTAATTCAGAGTGTTGATTTGTCGCCTCATGAGCGGCTGGTCCTCATTCCGAGACTATAGCGGACGGACTTAAGTCTATCCGCCATCGTAATGAGGCCCATAATCAGGTAACTTAAAACATTTCCAACATTGTAGAAAACAATATAGTAAGTGAAAATCTATAGTTGATATGATATCAAGTAAAAAGGTGGAAAGCTAAGGGGACTTTGAGACGTCTTCAGGAATGGGTTGATGTAAATTAGTTGTTAGAGCAGAGGAGTCTCAGAAAGAGGGGATTGGCAACTAAAGAATATCTCTCTTAATACCTTATGATATTGGGGTAACATAGTTTCTGTCTAATCTATGATTGTAGCAAACGCCATACCACCATGTTTGAAAAGAGATGCTAAGAGCATTTTTCCATTTTTTTGTTATTTGTTGAAATGCTACAGCAATTAACAAGTCTACAATTTGTACATCGAGAGTACAATAGTTCGCAGCTTTAGAAAGGCTACCTAAAAATGTATTTGTGTGGAAAATTTGATTTGATTTGTGTCCATATGTGAAGCCAGCATTAATATGTCTGAGGGTATTTAAATATCATATTTCTAATTCACCTTTAAAGCATATGTTATGTCTAACATGTTGGCGATGTATTGGGAGTACATTTATATAATGCACCTCATGTAAATATTAGTCTGATGTACACCTTTTCAGTATATGAGTAGGTTGAACATTTAAAAATGAAGCTTGGTAAGACGTAAGGATTTTTATTATTCCATAAAAAATAGTTGAACATAGAGTTTACAATTGAAAAACAGAAGACAGGATATTAGGTGGAATAGCTGAGATATAAAAAAGTATGATGGGAACTAAAATAATTTTATAGAATCCAATTTACCCCGCCATCAATCAATCAAACAGCATTTTATAAAACGCAACACAGTCACCCCTAGGGGAATCTGGGTGCTGTATCTCCATCAAAGAGCCAGGTTTTGAGTCTCTTTCTGAAGTCTGCCAGCAAGGGGCTGTATGTAGCTGGAGGGGAAGGTCGTCCAATTCTTGGCAGCGATGTAGAAGGAGGGGCCACCACTGCTGCAGCGATGGATACAGAGCTGTGTGAGAGGGCAAGTTAAGAGGAGCGCAGGTGTCTAGAGGGTTGGTGAAAGTTAAGTCGATGGTTGATGCAGGCAGGTCATAGGTCTTGGAGGGCTTAGTAGGCGTGCATAAGGATCTTGAACTGGCGTCTCTTCTGGATGGGGAGCCAGTGGAGGTCTCTCAGGTGGGGTGTGATGTGGGTTCATTCTGGGAAGTACAGGATGAGCCTGGCTGCAGCGTTCTGTATGGTCTTCTGAGGAGCTGGGTGGAGATGCCGGCGAAGATGGCATTGTCACAATTGAGGCAGCTGGTGACGAGGGCCTGAGTGAGAGTCCTCTGGGTGTTAAGTGGAATCCATCTGTAGATCCTGCGGAGCATGTGAAATGTGTGGACAGGAGGAGGCAACTCTGTTGACATGTCGGTTCATAGTTAGTTGGCTGTCGAGGATGATGCTGAGGTTGGTGCATGGTTGATTAGTGTGAGTATAGGTCTGAGTTCCTCAGTCCATCAGCTGTGATCTAATGCAGAAGTGTTTTTCCCAAAGAGCAGTACTTCAGTTTTGTCGGAGTTGAGTTGAAGGCAGTTGCCTCTCATCCATTTGGCTAAGTTCGTCATGGCTTCACAGAAGTTGGTTTTCACATTTTAGAGGTCCTTGGTGAGTGAGAGAATGAGTTGACTTTCATCTGCATAGGAGATTATGTTGATTCCTTGGGATCTGACGACATCACTGAGGAGGGTCATGTAGATGTTGAACATGGTGGGGCTGAGGGTTGATCCTTGTGGTATGCAGCATTAGATGTCTTTGGGTGCAGAGGTGAAGAGAGGCAGTCGAATATTCAGTGTATGTCTTGTAAGGAAGGAGGTGATCCACTTGAGGGCGTCTTGGTGTATGCCTTGGTTGTAGAGTTTGTTGATGAGGCTGTTCTTTCTCCTGTGCAGTAGGTGGTTTTGTTCCAGGTATTTGTTAAACTGCTGGTTGATGGCTTTCTCGTGTACTTTGGCTGGGTAGAGAAGCAGATAGAGACAATCATTTTTGAGATTGCAGGGGGTGGCAGAGGCTTTCTTTAGGAGCAGTCTGATGTCTGCCTGTTTCCATCTCTCCGGGAAGGTAGCTATGCAGATGGAGGTGCTGAGAATGTTGGTGAGTTGCGTGCTGATTGGGGTCGTTGTGAGGTTGTAGAGGTGGTGGGGGCAGGGGTTGGTGGGTGTCCTGGAGTAGATGGAAGACATGATAGCTGAGGTAGTCAGGGCGGTGAGCGGAGAGCAAGTGGTAATGGTTTGGCTTATGTTCGCTGGGTGGTGGAGGTCGTTGGGGTTGAGGGTGGTGGGTTGGAAGTAGAAATCGTTGTAGATGTTGGTGGTCTTGCTGTGAAAATAGTCTGCAAGGATGTCGCAGAGTTCTTGGGAGGGTGGTTGGTGTTCTCTATGGCTGTCGTGTTGGCGAATTCATTAACTATTTTGAGGAGTTACTTTGCGTGGTTGCCCGCTGAGTCAATGTGAGGGGTGATTGCTGCTTTTTGGCTTCTTTGATGTGTCAGTGATAGTTGCTGAGGGCTGTTTTATGAGCTGCTCTCTCAGGGGGGTTCTTGGTGGTGTGCCATTTTCTCTTCAGTTGGTGGCAGTTGTGCTTGTTAGTTCTTAGTTCTGGGGTGTACCGGCTGGCATGTTTGGAGGTCTTGTTTGATTTGGTAGGTTTCAGTGTGGAGATTCTGTCTGTGCTGTCGGTGATCCAGGGGGCAAAGTTCTGTACAGCCTGGTCTAGGTCGGTTGAGGCTTCGTGTTAAAAGGTGGTGAGGGCCTGAGACCCCTGAGTTTTGGTGACCTTGCTCCAGCTCTGACGTCTTATGCTAGGCACCAGTGATGGTGAAGTGTACGATGGCGTGGTCAGTCTAAGCGAGTTCTGTGGTGTGACTGAATTTGATTTTGTTTCTTTAGGTGAAACTGAGGTTTTGTCTGTGTCTGGCTTTGTAAATGAGTTCAGAGACCAGTTGGGGGAGGCCGATGTTGTTCAGATTCTTCAGGAGGGCGATGGATTTGGTGTTGTTAGGGTTGTCGAAGTAGATTTTGAGGTCACCGAGTAGGACGTAGTGGTGAAAATTCATTGCTAAGGGGGTGATAAGCTTGGGGATTATGATCTTGAAGTTTGCTTGGGGTCCCGGTGGTCTATAGGCGAGGGTGCCTCTTATTGTGGTCTCGGCGTCAGTTTGTAGTAGGAAGTTGAAGTGTTCCATGAGCGCCATTGGGATGTCATTGGTGATGGTGCATTGGATGGTTTCCATGAAGATTTTGGCTATTCTTCCACCTTGTTTGTTGGCACTGGGTCAGTGTATCATCTTGTAGCCTTTCGGAATGGCGGTTGTGATGTCGTGGTTCAAGGAGTGGCTGAGCTACATTTTGGTGATGAAGGCGATGTCCTTGGAGAGGGTGGTGATGGTGTCCCACTATTCCGCGGCGTGTTTGCGGAGTGAGAGGGCATTGAGCAGGTTACACCGGAGAGGTTGTCTGGTGTTCTTGGTCTTGTGGGCTGTAGTGGTGCGAGATCTTTTGTAGTTTGTGTCGCAGGAGATGTGGCAGTATCGGCAGGTGAAGGGTCATTCGGTGGATTGTGGGGCGAGGAGACACAGCTGTTTTTTCAGCATTCAGGGTCTAGGTCAAGAAGTTTCTTGGAAGTGTATAGTCGGGAAGCAGGAGAGCCGGGACTCCTGGCACTGGGTGTTGTCAGACCGGCAGTGTGTTGGTGGCATGCACACTGCACACGTCACAGTAACCTCCATGTGTAGTCCTGGTAGGTGGGCCGAGATTACCAGGGCAATGGGCAAGGAGCTGGTAGCGCAGGGACTGGGACAGAAGGCAGTGCAGCTGCAGTGACAGCAGCCAGAGCAGGGATAGGGACAACAGGCAGTGCAGGGACTATGACAGCAGGCAGCGCTGGGCAGGGACAGCAGACAGCGTAGAGATAGAGGCAGCACAGGGTTAGGGATGGCATACAGTGCAGGGACCGAGACAGTATGCAGCACAGGGATAGGGTGCAGGTGTACCTGAATATTGGGTCAGGTGAAAGAGGGGTGGCCCAGCACAGCCCCCTCCAGTCCTTGACAGGCATGGACGGGCCAGCCCTTGGGCTGCGCTTCAGTGGTGCACGTCCCGCAATACAGGAGGAGGCACCCTGATATAAGGGCTGGCGGTTGGGGTGCAAAGGGAATTGAAATAGCAATGGGGTAACCCAGTATCCCTCAGAACCTGGGCGATTGTCTACAAAGATAACAGTTGGTTCTGTCGGGTATGAATTATTTCTTTAAACTGTTGAACCAATCCTTGAGTTATTCACAAGAACAAGCAATTAATCCATGAGTTATTCACAAGAAAAAGCAATTAAATCACAAATATTACACACAATGATAAGACCATAAAGGGTATTTCAAGATTTTTATAAATTACGTCATTTATAAATACCCAAATTGAATTGCATGGCTGTCAAAATACAAAAATAATTAATTAAAAGATTTTTGTGACAAGGTGACGTGGTGCTCAGTGATGTGGTGATGGTGCATAATATATACAAAGTGACTGTGAAAATTGCGACGAATCAAGAAGGCCAGAAAACAGATATTTGAATAGGTCTGCAGATTGAGTGAATAAGTCTTTATGCAGAGTCTTTCAACTGGTCCGGGGGTGTTTGTCGACGTTTCAACCCTGGAAGCGCAATTCTGCTTCCAATAGCGGAGGTTGCTGTGAATTGTGATACTGCTGGGTGGAGCGCTCCTGCGATGAGGGAGTGGGTGCCCTGTGATAAGGCTGGCAGTGGTAGGAAAACAAAAACTATTCTACTTCCAGTAGCAGAAGTTGCTGGGAGTTGTGGTCCTGTGGGGTGGAGAGCTCGAGAGGAGTCCCACGACGTGGGAGGAGGCACCCTGAGATGAGACCTAGCGGCAGCAGGAAGGCACTGGCAATCCTACTCCCAGTAGAGAAACAAAATTTTCCGTCGTGTTATGAGGGTTTTTAAGTTGGAAAGAAGAGTAATAGATTTAATAGAGATAGTGTTCTTAATGGAATTAGTGAACCAGAGGCCTAAATATATTATTTTTTCTGGTTTCCAAAGAAATTCTGAAGATGTAAAATCCTGTTTAAAACTATTTATCAAGTGATAGTATTTCACAAATGTTAGCATTAACTTTATATCCTGAAAGATCTGAAAAAGCGGAATCCGTGTCTAGGAAGGGTTGCACAGAGGAATCAGGAGAGGATATGTATAAGAGAATATCATCAGCATACAATGATCTTTTGATGTGCTGATTTCTATATTTAAAGCAAAAAGAACAATTGATGGACAGAATGCAAAACAATGTCGTACATTCACCCCAGTACAGAGATCTGGGCCTAAATCCATCATTTTTTTGCTCACCATGCCATTCCTGTTTGGGTCCAGCCATATGCAACTCAGTCTTGACGCTGCGCCCAATGGGAACAGTCCAGCTCAAACTGCCAGGCCAGGTGCTCCCTGGACCCATACCCATCCCACTCGGGGTGAAAAATGCAAAAAGAACAATTGATGGACAGAATGCAAAACAATGTCGTACATTCACCCCAGTACAGAGATCTGGGCCTAAATCCATCATTTTTTTGCTCACCATGCCATTCCAGTTTGGACACAGCCATCTCTATATTTAAAGCCTTTTATACAAGGATTTTGCCAGATGCGAGATGGAAATGTTCAAGTACGAGGATAAAAAAAAGAGGGTATCCCTGCCTGACTCCTCTATGTAGAAGGAAATGAGAAGACATTAAACCAATAACTAAACCTGATGCTTTAGGAGAGGATTAGAAGATAGAGATTCCAGGTAACACAGACAAACGCCTTCTCTGCATCCAGAGATGTAGCTGCTAGCGATTGTGAATATGTTTTTTATTTGCTTAAAATGTTGAAAAAGATTCTAGTATTATCTGACAGATGTCTGCCCTTAACGGAACCAGATTAGTGGGAAGGAAAGGATCCAAACAAAGAGCAAAGATTTTAGCAAAGATTTAATGGTCAGAATTGACAAGGGATATCTGTCAATAATTTTTACACAGTTAATTATTTTTATACAATTTAATCTGTCTTATTCCAAAGACAATAGAGACCCTAAAGTGTCTTAAAAAGTACCAGAAAATGATTTGGTAATGAAAATTGTTTTTAAAGTTGGTTTAATTTAGGGACTAGACCCTTTGAAAAATTAATGTAAAATTCAATGGGGAAGCCATCTGGTCAAGGATCTTTCTTTTTTTTAACAGAACTAATTGTGGTGTAAATGTCTTGAAAAGAAATGTCAGCCTCAAGAGAAGCAAAATCCATGGTTTGGTCAAATTCTTTTTAACTAGATCATAGGTATTGATTGATCTTAGTGGGAGAGGAGTACGTTTCTAGGGCATAATTGTTTTTGTAATAAACAGAAACTCCTGCTAAGATATAATTATCTTTAAGTACTGGGGTTGCAACATCACCTAAGATTGTTTCAATTTTAACCCTTTCTGTTTTTACTTTAAGATAGTTTGCTAAGAGTTTACCTGATTTTTTTGCCCTACATAATATTTAGCACTCGATTTGAGAAGGTAAGAAGCATTATTTTCCGTAGAAGTTTTGCTGAATTGTAGTTCAGCTTTAATCAATTCATCTAAACATGACTTGGATTTAGTTGTAAAGTAAGAGTGTTCTACTGATTTAATATTCTTCATAATTCCTAATGCTTTTTTGCATTTGCTTTCTTTTTATTAGAGAATGATGGATTTAACCCAGATCTTTTGACTGGGGGAGAATGTTTGCATTGTCAGCATACCGTCCATCATTTCTTTGCTGTAACATTTTTCCCCCTAAGTGGGATGGGTATGCCCAGACGTGGGTCCCTAGCTCACTGTGCCACTGGATTCAAGCTAGCCTGGCTGAAGAAGGGTGACATACCCTGAAACCGGTCCCAGGATGCTTGTTTCCGGTCCAGGGCGGACCTGGCCTGGCAGTTCGGTCTGGACTGATCCCATGGGGCACAGGGTCAAGACTGATTTGCATGTGGCTGGGTCCAAACTGGGGTGGCGTAGTGGGCAAAAGAACAATGGATTTAACCCAGATCTTTTGAATGGGGGGGAATGTTTTCATTGTCAGCATTCCGGCCATCATTTGTGTGCTGTAACATTCTTTTTATTTTATCATATGCCTCTAATAAAGTCCTTTGAGGCAGCTTTAAAAGCATCCCAAATGATCTGGAAAGAGTGTTCTGCAGATTCATTGAAAAGGAAGTATTCATTAATAGAATCCTGAAAACGCTGAGTACAATTATTAGTGTCTAATAAAAGAGAGTTATTAAAACGCCAACGTCTTACTTTGGGGGTACCAGGAAACAACTCTTAATCTTAAGTGACTGGAGAGTGATCTGAAATTAAGATGGTCCAAATATCTGCACGCAAGATAGCGTTATAGAGACAAACAAATAATCAATTCTGGATTGTGAGAAATGGACAGGGGAATAGAAAGTATATTCTTGTAATGAAGGATTTCTAAATCTCCATGAGTCTATAAGGGCACGTTGTTTAATAGTTGAATTGAATTGTTTATGCATGGAGGAAAGGAGAAAATTAGTTTTAGAAGAAAAATCTAAAAAGGGGTCCAATACGCTGCGGTGAAGGTGGACGGTGGCAGAGTCCCCTGTCCCGTTTTTGCGGTACAGGTTGCGTAGGCTTTCTTCTAATACTCCTGCTCTGAATATCTTTTTATCATGTTTTTTTACTTGGTTTTATATTTTAAATTGTGGGGAGCGCAAGGGAGGTATTAGGAGCCTACCTTGCTAGCGGATTCTGGGCTCAGTGGTTTGGCCATCCCGCCCCGGTCCGACGCGGTAGTTAGTACTGTTGCGCGTAGGGCGTGAAAGGTGAGAGCCAGGCACTTCCGCTTTGCAAGGGTTAGCGCTCTAGTTGGCGGGGCAGACCTGCTATTCAGGTCATATGCCCCAGCGCCAAAGGCAAGCCCGTCTGCGCCCGTCCGCGGCCGACGGGGGCTCGGGCCAGAAACACTGCCTGTTTTAATCAAGGATTGTACTATAGCTCCCTACAGCTACATGCGCTTTGCCGCACTCTTGGTGAGTCGTGTAAGCATAATATAATGGCAGGGAGGAATAATTGGAAGTGTAACTACTGGCCTTTTACGGTGAACTCTTTGTCGAAGTTCAAGGAGTTAGGTCAGACACTTAGCCTTTCCTTGATAAATTGCAGATCTTTGACAGGTGATCGTAAATATCCACTCTATGTTTCCTCAGAGGGTCAGAGGGTCAGGTAGAAGCATGGCTAAATGAGGATTCAGCTCCTGAAATTCTTGAGGCCCTCCCAAGTGGCTATGCAATCACCAGAGTGGATAGACCTACCGGTAGGGGAGGGGGGATTGCGATTATTCACAAACACTCTATTCAGTGCACCCTTGAGCCGGTGGACATCGCGGATAGCGAAGCAGGTTTTTTCTCTATCATGGCATCTATCAATTACATCATAAAAGGGTTTCTGGTTTATAGACCTCCAGGACCCTCTATACGTTTCACACCGAATCTGATTGAGTGCCTAATTCAACCAGCGTTATGAGGAACTGCTGCTGCTGGGTGATATGTATCTTCATTTTGATGATGCATCCAACTCCGGGGCTCAAGAGATTTGCCAGGAATTGGCGGCTTTACAATTGACACTAAAATCAGAGCTTCCCACTCATCAACTGGGCCATTTACTTGACCCAATTTTTGCTAATTGGGGTGCCCTAGAAATGAAGCCCCAGCTCCCAGTCCTATGGTCGGATCACTTTCTGATCTCTTTCAAGGCAAGGTTGCCCTTACCGAAGGTATCAGAGAAAATAGAGACCAGGATAAAACACAGGAAGTGGGCTGGTTTCTCACAAGTGAATTTCAATAGGGTCCTATTACAGGGCGGGCTACCGGGCGGCTTAGACATTGATTCTGCCTGTGGTGCTTTGGATAGGTGTATCAAGGAGGCACTAAATAGCAATGCACCTTGGTCCTCGAAAGCGCCAGGGAGACAATTAAAATCTGCTCCCTGGTTCAGGGATGACCTTAGAATGGCAAAATCAGCCTGCAAACGCCTTGAAAGACAGTGGAGAAGTGATTATTCGGCTCTTGTTAAGAGTGAATATAAAGCCAGTCTCAGGAGCTATCACGCTCTTATTAGAAAGGCTCGGGCCACCTACTATAAGGAAAGGATCGGGACAGCAGAGAACTCTGCTAAAGAGCTGTTTAAAAACAGTAAAGAGCTATACTCCCTGGTTAAAATTGCAGCGCCCAATTTAGACTCATTGGAGTCCTGCAACCGGGTGGCCGACTTCTTTACGGAGAAGGTGGAGAAGATCTACTCCACCTTCCCGGTCTCTGCACGAAAGGGGTGCGTGGATGTTGATGAACCAGCCAATATAATGGAGATAGAACGCCTCGATAAATTCAATGTTCCCCACATGACACCCTAAATAAGATAGCCATCAGCATTAAGTCAGGCTCACCCAGAGACCCTGCTACTCCCAAGGTGCTAAGAGGTAGTATCGAGACCCTCGAGCCTTGTATTAGACATCTCCTAGAGCTCTCCTTCATCTCAGGAACTGTCCCAAAAAAATGGAAAGAGGCTGTTGTTCTTCTGTTAAAAAAGAAACCTAATGTTAGTATGGACCAACTGGACAATCTGCGCCCTATTTCATTGCTACCATACTTCGCTAAAGTTGCAGAGAAGGTAGTTAATATCCAACTGACGGCCCACATCAGTAAACACAGCCTACTTCATCCTACTCAGTCTGTTTTCCGGGCATCTTACTCTACCGAAACGGCTCTGCTCCTTTCTACGGAGACCATTCGGAAACAAGTAGATGAGGGACAGACGGGGGCCTTAATTTTATTAGATCTAAGTGCCGCATTCGACACAGTAGCCCATCATACTTTGCTACAGGGTCTCAGAAAGGGAGGTGTGGCTGGCAGTGCTTTGAAATGGATGGAATCCTTTCTGTAGGATCGCAGTTTCCAGGTGGTCCAGGGACCCTACCATTCTAAAAACATTAATCTGAAACAGGGAGTGCCACAAGGGTCCACTCATTGTTTTGCATTCGGCCCAACCCTGTTTAATCTCTATGTCACTCCTTTGGCAGGGATTACTGAAAAATGTGGGGTCAATGTCGTATCCTATGCTGACGACACTCAACTGGTGGTGTCCCTAACACAAGCACATGAGAAGGCAGCCATCAATTTTGTAACATGCCTTCAAGAAATGACGTCCTGGATGGCTAATAACTACCTCAAATTGAATGGCAATAAAACCGAAGTGCTTGTGATAGGTAAAGCACCATCAGTATGGTCGTCGGCTTGGTGGCCTCAGATACTGGGACCTACGCCTACTATCTGTGAACAGGTTAGGAATTTAGGGGTGTGGCTGGATACCAAGCTCTGGTTCGAGCATCATACCAGGCTGGTACATGCTTGGGAGTCCTGCGAGGACCACGGAAAACTTTAGATGTGCTGCCTACAACAGCCAGGAAAACCATGGTCCATGCCCTGGTGACATTGCGTCTGGATTACGGAAACGTACATTATTTGGGAGCGAATGTCAAATGTATACTGAGACTCCAACATATCCAGAACGCAGCAGCACGCCTCGTTCTGATGTTACCTAAGAGAGCCGCTTCTAAGAGGGCCTTAGCCTCCCTTCACTGGCTTCCGATCAGGGAGCGAATTCTGTTCAAGGCTCTCTGTGTTAGTCATCGGATCCTACAAAGGAAGGGGCCCACCTACCTGCATGACCTACTAACTCCCTACGCCCCGACCCGCCAACTAAGATCTAGCGGGACGGGGCAGGTGAGCATTCCTACCATTAGGAGAGCAAGGATGGGTGGTCGTTCCCTTCATTTTCTGGCAGCACAGCAGGGGAATAAACTCCCAAGGGGGCTCTGGCTGGAGGCTTCGGAGACTATCTTCCGTAAGAAGCTGAAAACGCACCTCTTTCCCTCTGATTAAGCTAACCTGTCTACTGGCCAGCTTCTTTATTGTCTTTTTCGGGATGAGTGCCTTTCAGACTGTACCGCAGCATGGGGACACACTAGTCTAGTGTAACCATGCGCTTTATACATTTTAAAAAAAACAGTACAGGATCACAATCCCTTCCTAAAGCTAAGTATTCATCCATAATATATATCAACTTATGTATAATGGTGGACCATAAGGATTTGTGTAAATGCTTGGAAGTATGAACATTGAAAATTGTTATAAGACTTTTTATTAATGGTTAGGCCTCATAGATTTAAAGTTTTAAATCTAACCCATTAACATGCCATGTGATTACATGTAAAGTCATACATAATAAATTTAAACTAAACTTAGCAAACTCTACAAAGTTAACATTATATATGTAATCTGCATTTATGTAAGTTAGAAAAATAACATTAAAATTGGCAATAGAACAAAGAAAAACAATAAGGAATGGGAAATATTTCCATTGAATAATAATGTCTAAATATATAACTTTGATGCAAAGCAACATCATTTAGCAGTTAATTGTAACTGAAATTGAAACACAAAAGAAGGGAATTTAGAAGCAACAAGATAAGAAGGCATAGAATATAAAAGGAAAATATGAGCTAACTATAGAATAAGTAGGAGGAAAAGAAAGAAAAAAGTGAAGAAAGATTAAATACGAATAAAGAAAGGATAGAAACAGAAAACATACAAACAAAATGACAAAAAGAACACATCCATAAAACACACAAACAGTAGAGGGTGGTGATGATATGTGAAGGAGATGATGTGACTAGAACCTCAGCGCAGCTGACAAGGGGAGAATCAGGCCACATAAAACAATAGTGACACAATCTTGAGGGTATATATTAAACAGTACCTGAAATGAAAGGATACAAATAAACGATTAGCTGGAACAGTCCATACAAGAAGGAAGGGGAAGCATGGTATATATTACATAAACAATACATCTGTCTAACTTAACACAGGAATTTTCTCAAAATAACCCCAATGAAAAATGAAAGTCAAGTTGAAGAAACTTTTGAAGTATCCATCTCTTCTCATCTACAACTATTAATAAATTGTTGCAATAATAAGGGATCTTCATATGCCGTATTTTTGTTCTTACAAGTTACTTTAAACAGACACAGAGGTCGATTTCGATGTCGTCGGGAAAGGGTTCGAACGGCATTCGATTCCTCCAAATCCGATTCTGAACCCGCCTTTCGGACCGACTCGGACACGTGTCCCAATGAGCGATTACAATGGCTTGGAAGCGTTCAAACTGTCCAACTTGGTTCCGAAAGGCATTGGGAGTAACTGAGTCGGTCAGAGCCGAATTGTTGCAGTCTCGCGTTTCCAGCCGAGCGCTTAGGATGTCAGATTGGGACAGTCTTTCCGAATCGGTTGTTCCGAAATGATTAGGCTGTTGTATTCTGACTTTGGGGGCCCATAGCAGGCCCTCCTTCAACTGGGGCCCTCCAAATCGGGTCCGTGGTAGTACCCATGGGTCCTTCCTACCCATGCCTGCACAGTGTGGCAAGCACCATGGGGTGCCTGCCACAGGGTGCAAGCTTTTCCCTAACGATCTCATTTGTCAATGGGAGCCTGTGTTCTTGTTCGGAACACAGGTTCCTATTGAGTTCAATGGGAGTCCGACCGAATCGTATAATGAAGCATCCGGATGCATCAAAATTGCTCGGTGGGACTCCTCGGATCCGATCCGTTTGGAAAGCATTACGGAACTGAATCGGTCGGAATACTTTCCTGATGAGATGGTAATCTGCCCCAGGGATCCAAAAGTCCAAATCTTCCATTCAAGGAAAGGAGGGCTGGTCTCATGTCTAGGAATTCTGTCCTCCTGTCTGCCCTAGTCTTAGCAAAATCCTATGTAAAGAATAACTGTGATCCAGACCAAGAAATTAATCTTTTGTTTTTATCAGCCTTGATAACATGAAGAAGATAAGTGTATTCAAGGAATTAGATGATGACTCTTCTAGGTTTTTGTGATGACGAAGGATGGTGAGTAGAGTGACCCAGTCTGAGAGCTCACTGTATGTTTAATAATGAGGAAGTTGTAAGGTCCAACATCTTAGGGAAAAAGGTTCTAAAGAATTAAGTCAGGTCAGTGCCTTCCACCCCTTCTGCCAAACCCTAAATACGAAGGTTATTTCTTGTACTCTGATTTTCCAATTCTTCAGCGTGCTTTCTCATTTGTACCACTTCTGAGTTTAGATGTTGAAAAGTCTGTATGGTTTCTTCAATATAACTAACTCTTCGCTCCACATGAGTGACTGTCATCCATAAGTGACCAATTATTATTCAAGATTTGCAGTTTATTATTGGTGTCTTCCATATAGGGTTTAAGAGCTAGATTTCCTCAAGCAAAAGCTCCATTAAGATAACGTTGGATGGAAGGGAGATGGAGTGTTCTTTTAAACTCGTTTTGTAGCTTGTAAAGTACTCAAGTTTTGCATGGAAGCCATTTTAAGACTATTTTTGACTGTTCCACTAGATGACGCAGTTGAAGACAAAGCTGACTTTTGACTACTGCGTTCCATGTTCTTTGCAAGCAATTTAAATGAATTGGCAGTATGTATGGAAAAGTTATATGAGGAATTAACTGTATTGGGTGGAAGTAGTTTCAATCCTCTGGTCCTTCCTAAAAGGCAAGGGGCAGCAAACTCACAAGACGACACTACATTAAAAATGCAGGCAGACTCTGTAATTTAAGCACCCAAAGCAATGATGAAAAAGTGATGAAGTGAGTCGCAAAGTTGACAAGGAAAACATTGCTTTATACATGGGTGAATTTTGAAGCACCAACAGTATTTGCTGTGTTTAAAAGCAGTCTGCTTGCAAGGTAATGAAAACGGATATGTAACTCAGCAATGAGGAGACGAATAATGAAGAAAGTCATAAACCAGACAAGGAAAACATTTCTTTGTATTTGTGGTGTATTTTAAAGCACCAACAGAAAATTAGAAGTAAGAAAAAATTGTATAACGGCGAATTTAAAAGCAGTGTGTTTGTTTGATACTGCAATGAAAATGAAACAAAAAAATGGCAGGCGAGAAGTCTTCGTCAGCGTGCACTCCTTGTATGGGGAAAAAAGTTTGTGGCTGCAGTCAAAAAAGCAAGACTGTGCAAGGAGAATCGGTTCCCATAGATCGTCCTGCCAGGCAAGCTGAGTTTCAATTTGGGCCGATTTCCTCTCCGCGACCACTGCAGAACTCTCCTCGAGCCGGTTCACTGACTAAATAGCGACATCCAAAATACCATGGTTATAAATATCGAGCACAGAAATATCGTTGCACTGTACTTATTTCAAGTATAACAATAATATTGGAAAAAATATTGATGTACGTTAATCTCGTAAGATACATACAAAAATATAGGTATTTAAAATATATATAGTTAAACATAGTAAACATTAAATATATTTGCATGTAACAGTAATATAATGTAAATTCCCACCCTGTAACTCTACAAACATCACAACCCGCTACAACACTATCAATTATTTTACAATTAACTTTAAAATATAAATATCTTAAAATCACAAACTAAATTTAAAAACATTAACAACAATTACACAAAAAATATAAAACATGTACACTTATATATTTATGTGTTTACATATTTTTTTTAAAAAATATTTCTTTCCTTAAAAAAATATGATATTCTTGTCAGCGATATTTTTGACATTGATATTTCTGTATCACGATATTAAAAACTCGATCTTTCTGGAATCCTACATTTTGCCAAAAAAACCATCAAGCCGTGGCCATCTTGGAGCAGCGCCAAGCCACGCCCCCATACACATCTTCTTGTTCCATGGAACGTTTAGTTTGCTATGAGACTTATGTTGCGTTTAGTATGAAAATATACCTTTCAATACAGTTTCCGTGGTTTCTTTTCCGTATGTTAGATACACACACCGGCATAAGACTCTCTATCTACCAAACATCTTGTTGACATGCGAAGCTCGTAGGTCTAGTGGAACTCTCAAAACTCCAGCATTGCCTAGTGTCTGAGTTGAAATTATTAGCAAAGCCAATAGATCTGGCATTAATGTGCTGAAGCATCAAACTACAGACATGCACAAATGAGGTTTGCATGCGTTAGCACATTAAAGTTAGAGATATTGGCAATGTATGCTCTCATCCTTGCTCTGAGGACGTCGCTGCCCGCATTGTGTAAAGTGGTAGCTCCACCTCTGTGGCTTGAAGTACTAGCCCATCCCAAGTTTCGGTCTAGTTGCGCCCCTGGCTAAAGCTTGCTCCTCTGGCATGAATTTGAGTCGCTGCTCTGTGAACTGTGAGCAGGAAGAGTCTTTATTTCATGCCAACATTGGAAGGGGCAGAACAATAGCTGCTGATGTCCGAGAGCACCACTGAACAGTGAGCTGTGAGTGCCTTTCTCTGAGCTTTGTTGTCTGCAGCTCATGCACTAACTCCCAAAAATGTATTTAGACATTGCAAGCACATAAAATATGCGGCCAGGTGTGTGTTGAGCCAGTGCAGGTGTTCATGGTGCGCCTCCTGCTGTTTCCTCTTGCATTTTAAGCTACCAGCGTGCAGGACTTCTTGATAGTTTGCTCAGTGTATTATGCAACGAGCCACAAACCTTTTGATTCATAACATTCAACATTGTTTGAGTGACTTGCTGTTGTGTTGAATATAACATCCAGTGTATCTTTCTTATCCAGTTACTTAACAGGTATTTGTGGCTGTGCTTTCTTCACTGTATATGTGACCCTCTATGTTCCTCTTTTATAACTTTCAGTTTTTTAACACTAGTTATTTTTATTCTTCCATCCCTATTACTAGTGCAACCTTTATCCGATCAGTGATACTCGATTTCTCTTTTACCTTGGGATGATGAAAGCCTTAGTTGGCCTTACCAGGATTCAAACAGACGTTAGCAACGGTGGTTAATTCACTAATTCATAACGCATTTACTCAAGTTTAGATCTTTGATCATGTCCATAAATAGAATAAATATTCCTCAAGCTGGTGTCATTATTTTAAAACGTGTTCGAACCACTTTTTTCAAGTAAATCTTTTAAATCATTTGAATTCTGCTTTTTGTGTTGTCCATTGTTTTGAGGCTACCCTCGATGGCACAAAATTCCTCTTAAAAACAGGGACATAAATTAAAATAGTAATAGTGTGCAGCACATGCTCTCAGAATTGTGTAGAAATCAGTGTGTTTTAAGTCGATTTTGTCTGAGATTTAAACATTCTGAACTCTCCTCCTCCACCACACAAGTACTACGGAACCTGATTCTACATCAAGACAGTGAGGCTTTTATTGTGTTTTCCTCTTTTCTTTACTAATCATTCAAAGCAAAAACATATAAAATCCACACATTGCAACTCCCATTTAAACCACAGACTTCAACCGATAGAAATCTTTCACTGTATTTATTACTTAATTTCCTCTAAACTCTCTTTTTCTACCTTCCTATGATGCTGTTTGAAAGGTCTAATCGTACAGTGTGAGACCTAAACCACAAAGTGTGTGAACCTATTCCTGTTATCTGGCCTAAGGTGTTTCAATTGATGCAGATGTGCTTCTTGTAACATTCATAGTTCAGCCAGAGTGCTTCCTGTGCTTTCTTTGTAGCCTCTACCACTGAAGGCAAATTCATGGTGCCCATATGCCACTTTTTCTGGGGAAGCAGATGTCAGTTTTTTTCAAAGTCTTTATTCGGTGCAAGCAAGTTTACTATAAAATAATAATAAAACAACATTAAAAATAAAAGACCATTAACATATTCCCGGACCATCATTTGGTGGTAATAAAATACAGTGCATGCTTCAATCCTACGACAATTCTCAATAAGTATAACAAACAATACAGGGTATGCATGCAATATACATAGCACTCTCACCCTTCACCTCGCAGCCCAAGCACACGTTCTGCAGAGTTCTCTAAGGCTCATCCCTCAGCCCTTCCCTCTTCAACATCTACATGACTTCACTTGCAGGCATCGTCAGATTGCACAACATCAACATCATCTCCTACGCCAATGACACTCAACTCGTTCTCTCACTCTCAGCGAAACCCCACCTTGACTAAAGCCAACTTCCACAACTGCATGAAGAACATTGCAACATGGATGAAAGACAACTGCCTGAAACTCACCACGGATAAAATGGAAGTTCTGCTCTTCAGCAGACACACCTCCCTTTTGGAATAACTCCTGGTGACCAACAGAGCTCAGACCCACCCTATGTCAAAAGACCACACCCGAAACCTTAGCATCATAATGGACAGAGAACTCTCCATAAAAACGTCAGGACGATGCCGTTGCCTCAGCCTTCTTCCACATGATCCATGGGCTCCGCAAAATCTTTATATGGCTTCCATCAGCACGAGGAAAACTGTGACACAAGCCCTCATTACCAGCCGGCTCGACTATGGCAACACACTCTATGCCGTGCCTCCACCCAACTCTTACAAAGACTCCACACAATCCAGAATGCAGCTGCCAGACTGTTCTTCAACCTGCCCTAGAGGGCACATAGCATCCAGCACCTGAAAGACCTCCTCTGGCTCCCCATCCAGAAGTGATGGTTGCTCAAGCTCCTGACCCACGCATACAAAGCCCTCCACAACCAAGGACCAGACTACATGAACCATCGCCTGATCTTCCACCAACTCCGCGGAAACCTCTACTCCACACAACTCTCCCTCGCTCAGGCACAACGTATCTGCTGCAGCCGTTCTGAAGGACACTGCTTTTCTCACCCCGCTGCCAAAGCCTAGAACATCCTCTGTTCCCACCTCCGCACTTCTCCCTCGCTGACCCACTTCAGGAAGGAACTCAAGACTTGGCTCTTCAACTGATACCTGCAGCACAGCGCCTGGATACCCCCAGAAGAGATTAGCTGCACTATATAAATAATTTGATAGATTGATAGACAGCAGATTTTTAGGGCTCCCGAACTCCAGTTTATGGTCCCTAGAAAGACGATTCTCAACATTGTGCCTTCAGTTCAACATATGCTTCTAAAATGTATGTATTTTATTATAATGTGTATGCTCCATATTAAGCTAGAAAATAAATGCTTTTCTTAATTTTTACTGCACCCTATATCAATGAAGCAATACTAGAACATAGAAAAGAGCCTTTCATGGTATGTAGGAATTTTAGCATGGCTTTGTGGTCCCTGGCATTATTGCACAGAAAAATTGTTTCAGATAAAATTGTCGCAGCCCACCATCACACAACAAAAATGAATAAAGTGCTTAGTGTTCGACTTTGAAGTGCCATCACATGGGAATAGTGTCACGTAGCTAGGTTGTTCTAAAAAGTGCACAATTCCCATCCACAGCCTGGTTAGAACAAATCAGTGCTGAGGGCAGAAGACCATTGACAAATACAGTTGGAAGCCTTCTCCGGATGAAATTGACATGTATAGGGTGACCAAAGGTTTCCTACCCTCAACAAGAGCCCTACTTCTAGATCTGGAGCCTAAAAAAGGGCTTTTAACTCACTTTTATTTAGGGCCATCACACTGTATGGGGAGTGAATCATGAGGGGATCATGAAACTTCTTTAGGTTATCATTAATATAGGAGAGGCAAGGGATGTTAAAAACATGGTCAAGTGTATGACAAAGCAAACACAGGGAAGACATGGCTTGGCAGTTTGGGCTGGACTGTTCCCATGAGGCACAGGGACAAGACTGATTTGCATCTAGCTGTGTCTGAAGTGGGGTGGCGAAGTTAGATAAAGAATTATGATGCATTCAACCCAGATCTGTGACTGGGGGTGAGCGTCTGAAAAGTTTCAGCGCTCCGCCCATCATCACCTTGTGTTTGCCAAGTGTATGACAATAAATGATGATGGATCTTGTACAGGTTGTTTCAGGCTTAGCGCAAGTTGATCCCTAAAGCAAGAATGGCTTGAGTAAGAGTAAATCCTCCAGATAGCTAGGCCCCAGCTCTTTATGGGTAATGTATGTTGAGACAGAGGTAGGGCTATTAAGCAAATGCTTGAGGAAGGCATTCTCCTCTGTCTGTAAAGGGCTACTCAGCACAGATCTCCAGATTCCTCCTCCATGCAAGGCAGCAGCCAGTGCTTTGGCTTTATATATATTAACAATTTCGTCAGTAAAGCAACTACTGAGCTTACTTGAAATTCTAAAGACGCCCTTGCAGACCGTACTCATTTTTAGTTAAGCATTTTGTACATGATTGACCCATAAGCTATTTCTGGCAAGCAATATACCTAAATACTCGATGGTACTTATCTTCGTAATCGGGAAATCTTTGAAGTAGAACCTTCTGCTCCTCTGGGACTTTTTCTCACATAGCACCGTATAGGTCTTTGTAATATTGATCTTCAGTTTCCTCCCCTGCATAAAATCCACAAAGGTGTCCTTTAGTCTGTGCAGACTGACGGTTGTTCTTGACATCAAAACTGCATCATCAGTAGAAAAGAACACAGAGACCAGAGGGCGGCGACACTAGGCACATCGACCTGCAGAGCCCTGAGAGCATCATTCACCCCATTGATGTGAAGGGAAAAAAGAAACGGAGCTGGTACACAACCCTTCCTTATCTCCTTCTTGACTGAGTGAGTATATTCCCCCCTTGGGCCCAAGTGTGCCTCAGCAAGCAACCTCTTGTACAAATGTGCAAGAAAACTAACAATATTGTCAGGTCCCCTGAGTGAAAGTAAGATGTGCCATAAAGGCAAATGATCTACATTATCAAAGGCACTCCTGAGGTTAGCAAAACATAAAGATAGTGAGCCAGTCTAGATCTTTGTAGATTAACAGATAAGAAGGTCCAAGTTGACACACTGTTCTATTGTCCCCAACTCTATCTTAAAACCATACTGGATTCTGACAGGATGGAGCTATCACGGCCCACTGCTGTAATCTTTGTAGGAGAACCCTGTCAATCAATTTGGCAGAAGAATACTGTAATGAAATTAGGAGGTAGCACTTAGGATCGGATCTATCCCCCGTCTTAAAGATGGACACTATAATAGAGTCAGAGAAGCTATGGGGAATCATACTCTCTGCAGCTGCGTTATGCACAAGGGTCAAATTAGGGCACCAGAGTTCTCCCACAGCCTTGAAGCCATCAATCAGGACACCATCTGGCCCGGCCGATTTACCCCCTCTGTGCTCAAAGGCTAAAAGAACTTCCTCCAGGGACACTTACAGAGGCCTGCTAGCAAGTGGCCTGCCTATCTGCTCTGTATCACCCGCTAGCGAGCCAAAAATGTCTGAATAATGCTCAACCCATGCACAGGGTGGGAGATGTGGAGTGAGTTCTGGAGCTGTGTCACCTTTCAGGAAGGGGGCATTAACAGTATTCAAGAACAGAGTGGCATCATTTTCCCTGAGTGCCTACTTTCTATTGGCTAAAGCTGTTTTGTAGTCCTTCCTAAGTAGCATGGTCTCTAGGTGAGGTGTGCAGTGCTATCCGCAGCAATTTAGCAGCCTTAGTGCATAAGTGATCAAACCAGCCATGCTTCGTCATCGGCCGGGGTCTAAGGTTTTGGGTTAGGAAAGCATTAAGTGACCTAGTAATAGCTTCAAACGTAAAAACCGGTGACATATTATCTACCTTGTCACCCAGGCAATACTTAAACTCTGCTTCATTAGTAATTATCAGCTTCTGGAGCACAGCTGAAGGATTTACCCCCATCCACTTATGGCGTCCATGTTAGCAGTCTTGGAGCTAAACCCTCTGCATTTCAGTATATAATAACCAAGATACAACTAGCAGGTTATTGTCACTTACTGCAGTTGGTCGATGACAAGGTTCCTGGTTGAATAGGAGACAAAAAATGGTCAATAGTCATACTAGCTCCTCTACCAATAAAAGAAGGGATCTGGGCTTTATTTACTTCAGTATTTGTCTCAAGATATAGTCAATTGTACTTAAAAATTAGGAAATTGAGAGACTACCCATTGGAGTTATGTATATAGCGAGGGGCTCCGACACCTGCTGGATCAGTTATACCACACACCAAATTAGCATCAAGGGTACATTTCTGTATATTAAAATCACCCATCCATAAAACAAGACAATTTGAAGAGCTGGCTTGAAAAATTTATCTAAATCTGCCTCTAAAGCAGTAACAACTGCACTACTTGTGGAATCAAAAATATTATTATAAAAATTCATTAAAACCAGGTCAGATATGCCTGAAAAAGACAGTCGCACAAGCTGGTAATAGGATAAAGCAGTAAAGGATCTCCTAATAACTGTGGGTAACACATTTCAAACTAGAATTTGAAGACCATCATTCGAACGACCTGATAATGATGGAACAGCAGGCGTAAAAATAGTGGAGAATCCTTCCACTTAGGAGGGGACTACATCCCAAGTTTCCTCAAGACAAATCACATAGGATGTGGCTGTAATATGGACCCAATCTGGGACATCTAGCTTGTTTATAAAATGAATTATTTATTGGTGTAAAAAACATACTCCTATATGTCCCATCAATGCTGGTAGGGGGGATGCAGCAGTTTGATTAGGGGTTCCTCATACCACTGACTCAACTAGATGAATGATAGAATTACAAACGGGTGCATCAAGCCAAACTACCGGTCCTTGACTGGGGCATAGAGGATCACTAGATAGTTTACCCCATTCTCCCTGATTGGGTGAATCCCCACTGATGTTATGTCAGTCTATTTCCTGTAACTCGCTTAGTGCAATAAATCTATTGGATGTGGGGACAGCAGGTTGACAATTAGGCTGTGGAAAGTGGGCAGGTGGAGGGGATTGGCATCCTGCCAGATGGATGCAGGTGGCGATAGAAATACTCCAGGGGGAGAAGAATGATGTTACTAGGAGACCAAGACAGAATCTCACCTGCTGCCGTGGGGTCTTTAACATTTATAGTAACACAGTCCCCAACAATAGATTTCCTATTAGGTCCAATCCACCCAACCCTTCTTGTCATAATTATTAGATCCGTTCTCACAATTGGAAAGATGAACTTAGACTGCAACCAATGGATGACCTTATTCCTTAGTTGGTCAGATGACTACATTAGAGGGCAAAGGGGGCACATTACTTATAATTGCAACATATGTGCAACAAGCAGGGGGAAAATAATGGTCTCATTGTTAATTAACTCTCACTCCCGTTCGGAGCTGCTATTCTTCCTTGTTTGCTGTGAGTCACTTCTTGGAGATATTATTGTCAGAAACAGTGGTTCCTGTGGAATAATAGAATCATATATAGATAATAAGAAGCACAATTGCAATGGAAGGGTTAAAATGATATCAGAGGGCGAAGAAACCACATACACCTATGGTTTTGGTTTGATACAATCGTACTTTATATTTCACAAACAAAATTCTATATACAATGAAAAAGAAAAATGTGGATAGTTTCCTCAGTGAGAAACAGGAACCTAAAATATTGGTGACATAATTGTGACAGTATTTTACAAGGTTTCCAAGGTATTCAAAAAGGTCGAACAGTTAGCAACTCAATACACAATATACAGCAGCTATATACAATAATACGTGCTGTTAATGGTTCACTTTCTTTTGTTGCTGACAACGTTTCGGCCCTATACTTGATCTAGGGTCTCATCAGGACCTATGGATTTAGAGACATCTAGGAAAAGAAAAAATAATGAAATGAGCATATGGCCTATGTAACGGCACAAATGCGACCAATTGGATAAAAGGTCATAAAATTCAAGAGTACCTGACGTGTAGAATGAGCAGCCGCGTGAGGTGTACGTTCCAACAGTGGGTGATGGAGAAAAAGGAAAACAAGATACTCACAAGGACACCTAGCCGGGTACTGATTATGATTATGTGAGAAGAAAAACAAAGAGAAGAATATTAAGTATAGGGACGGCAGGCAAGATGGTAGAGGTGCTGTAAGGGCATCTGTACTAATGATAATACATTCTAAGGAAACCTCACCCCAAGTGAGAGTGTAGGCTGGCACTCTGTGGGCAGCCGAGCACTGTTACTGTGTTAATGATACACAGAGACGTGTATGAAGACGGTGATGAGGAACTCTGTTACTACATGTCAGTAGTGAGTAGAAGAAAGGAGCAGGTCGGTGAATCCACGCACTTGTAAAGAAAGTAACAGGCACCACAGGGGCATTGACCCATATCAGTTCTCTGCAATAGGCAGTGTGCTATTTTTTTCTCATGTGTTTTGCAGAGATTGATGTGTTATTGTTTTTGCTGCCCTGGAACTGTTTGCTTAGCTTCCATTTTTCTTAACATTTTTGACTTGTGATATTCAGTATTTCAAATGTTTCAACTTTGATTTCTCCACAAGAGATATAGATCTGGAGTCAGAAGAGTGCTAGAGGTGCTCTTGAATGAAGAAGACCATACCTCTAAGGAGGAAACTGCAAAGATCTGAGAGAGGAAGAACTTAAAGCAGCGAGCTGCTAAACAAGGAAGTATCTGCACCTCAGGCTGTGTGGAGAGGCCTTGAGACCCTAGTGACACGGCTATGTGCCTAGAAAATGAATCACCACTAGCTGAGGCATGCTCAGGGATATCACAAATACTTCTGGGCATTGACAAAATCGTGATCACATTTGAAAGTCTTATCTGAAAAACTGAAGTGCCTCAAGCAACGTGTCACTAGGTCAGACCACTCTCTGTAATCAGTGTTGGCCCCAGTCTCCATCTCCTGATCACTACTTCGACACAGGGTAAGCTTGTTGCTTTGTTTAGGTGATAGGGGTTGTGTTTTGGTTCAAGAAATATTCCTTCACTGAAAATTAAATGGAACATGATCAAAGGAGCAGAGTGAAGTCTCCTCATCATTGATGCTGGTGCAGCCCGTTTTTATCAGTCAGGGGCATGTGCACGACATTTAGAAGGAAAAGACTGAGACAATATCAGCTGGACTGAGGCAGAGCCACCATGATCCCGCTTGGTGGGTTGGTAGAATGCACAACATTCAGCGAGGTCTCCCTTCCACTGGTGCTCACAGCCTTAGTCTTCCTGAGGAACAACAAAGATAGAAAGGTAATGTGTGGTCTACTTCCTGCTGACTTCTTGATTCATCTGTGAGCGAAGCCGCAGGATGCCAGTGGTAAAAGGCTCTTATTATTATAAATCAAGCCCAGTAAGCCTATTCTGTCCGTGGCCTCCTAAAAATGAAACAATATATCTTAATCCCTACCTAAGAGAAATCTCATTGTGCCCCGGTTCAGTTCTAGCCTGTAGATTATTCGGAATAGGATTAACAGGTGGCATGGGCCAGCTGCAGTATAAGTTCTCTGTGCATGTAATACATATTGTCTCAGCTGTACATAAGCTTCTATAACCTCTTGAGGGATGTTTCGACCGATCACTCATTTCTGTTGGTCTCTTCCTAGGTGAGAGGTGTATTCCACCAATGCTGACCATTGCTGACTGGAAACATTATTCGACTTGCCAACCCGGCTTCATGACGTGTGGTAACTTTACCTGAAATCACTTCATGTGCTCTCAATATGTTAAGAGAAGCTCTTTGCATTAGTAAGGATGATTTTGGGCAGCTTTAATAGCAAGTGACTTTGTTTTAAAGAATCATGTGTTACCCTCAGCTGCAGCATCAGCTAACCATGTATAAAAGTGTTAACAAGTGAACATGTCCCTTTAATGAATGTGACCTCTTCTTCTGTTAGCACGAACTCTATTCCCTGTCAAGTAGGTTGTAACCACAGGACAAATATTTTGTGGAATATTTACTTCTTAAGCCACGATTTAGTAAAAGTCAGGTACAGGTTCTTATCTTGGGTTTCTTTTGTATCTGTTACTACAAATCCTGAGGGATAAGGGGACTTGTTTCCTGACTCCATGGAACATTTAAAGGTACTTAAGGGGCTCCCAAACAATATCAGTATGAAATTTGCAGCAACCAGGGAACTGGCACAACTTTGGGCACCTGTGCTTCATACCACTCCCTTTTAAAAGCACACCTGGCTATGTTTAGCTAGCTACCAGAGCTGTAGGAATAGGTGTGTGTTTCTGCATGTAAAGAGAAAACATACAGCTATCTTACACCCCTTTCTGTGGGTGATACACATTGGAAGAAAACCCATTTGTGAGCAAATTAATCAGAGAACTTGGAGGAAACATGATGAGCCTACCTACAGTCTGTCTGCTCAATTCAATATCAGCAGCACATCGGAGCGGCCTCTCCTCAACGGTGACCGCAGTGGGGAGATGCAGGCCGCGCTTCCCCGCTGGGCCTCACAGCCGCTTACCGCGAGTGCAGCTGACCCTCCCCCGTCCCCCCGAGACCCAGACATTCCTCCCAGGGCCGCGCACATGCCAGCCGTGTGGCCCCGAACACCTACCTTACTCCGCACTGCCTTCTGGGGGGCGAGCAAGCCACGATGGCAGCCGCCACCCCCGCCGACGCACGCTTCATGGCGCTCAAATCCAGCTGGCCAGCCTCACTAAGGAGGCATACCGCTTCCAACACGCAGTAGTCTTCCCCGGCCATCATAACACCAGCAAAACCGCAAGCTAAAGCAGAAAAAGGCAACTGCCAAACCGGCCACTACTAGAGGCCCTGACAAAAAACCTATTCTGCGCAGCGCTCCCAGCCACCAGGTCACCAAACCTAAAATGGTGGCTGGGAAAGCGCGAAAAAGCCCTAAATACTTTTGGGCTAGTAACCAAAAATTGGGCTACAATTCGGCTAATCCCAATGTAGCCCAAAGTAACCCAAAATGGCTGCTTGCCGACCAGCCCCTCCCCCTCCCAATCTGTCCGGGGCAGACCTTGCTGTGCTCGGCTGCCCCACAAAGCCCCCGTGGCAAGTGAGCTCTAAGCACCAGGACCCGGGCACTGGATGCTGACTTGGCGAACCGGAGGCTCCGGACAATTTCCTGGTGGGCTGAGGAGAAGGGATAGAAGGCCAGAACCACAGCTCCGCTTGCACGCACAGCAGGCTGCGCACGGCTAGCATTGCAGTGCAGCTGCTTAGTGGGGTGGCTCTCTTTCCCCCCCTTCCTTCCCCTTACACCCCAGTACCCTATCACCCAGACGAGGACGACAGCTTCAAGCGCCCTAAGATCATTTGAAGATTCTTGAAAGAGCCTGTGGGCCAAGGATAAAGTGCCCCCTGCCAAAGAGGAGAAAGATTAATAAAGCCATCTCTTGGTCTTAGTTAAACGACCAGCAACGTTGGCTGTGACTGTTGTGACTGTTGTGGCTGTTTAAAATAGGTTGGGGAGGTGATGAGCGCTCATCTCTCAATGTTCGTCCCTGAGGAGGTTAAAGATTTAGACTCTAGACTATCTAATTTTAACCATTGGATCACCTCTGCTATTGATCTCCTAGCCCCTATTAGACCTATTAAATCCTCCCGAGCTACTCCTTCTGCACCGTAGTACTCGGACGAACTTCGTATTTGTAAATCGGCTTGCAAACAGCTTGAGAGAAGCTGGAGACGTGCTTACTCCCCTAACAGTAAATTTAAATATAAAACCGCCCTTAAGGAGTATAGGAAGAAAATCATAGATCACAAAAGATCCCATCTTGAGGAGAAAATCACCCGGGCACAAGGGTCTTCTAGAGTTATTTTCGATACTGTCAGATCTTTTACTGACCCTCTGGCCCTCAAGCGTCAACCCCTGGTATCCCAGTCCCTTTGCGACAGCCTTTCCAGCTACTTTGAAGACAAGATTGCTACTATTCAGAATTCCTTTCCCAGCAAAATTAATCCTCTCCGTCTGAAATCATGTTCAGTCAGTTCTAACCCTGATAAGGTCTTTTCTAACTTTGAGGTGATTACCCCGGAACACTCGCTGGCAGAATTACTTAAATGTAAATCTGGTTTCCCTTTGGACCCTTGGCCGGCTAAACAGTATAAATCCCTAGCCCCCTTGCTCAACCCTTTTTTAAATAAAATCTGGAACGACTCTCTTCAGACAGGAATCTATCCCGACTCCTGGAAGCACGCCAGATTGGTTCCCATTATTAAAAAAGCAACTGCAGATCCCTCTGAACCAGCGAACTACCGTCCCATCTCCCTGCTCCCCGCTCCAGCTAAAGTGCTGGAGAAACTTGTACAACGACAACTGGCTGGTTTCTTGGAAACTAATGGTGCTTTCCACATCTCACAGCACGGCTTCAGGTCGGGTCATAGTACCGAATCTGCCCTCATTGAGATGGCTGACGCTATCAGATGGAAGTTAGACGAGGGATCTAGAGCGGTGTTGGTGCTGCTTGACTTGTCGGCAGCATTTGACACCGTCTCCTACCCCGTCCTTCTTGACCGTCTGCAGGCAAAAGGCATACAAGGCAAGGCCTTGGAATGGCTTGCCTCCTTTCTGTCCAATCGGACACAGGCAGTATTCACTCCCCCTTTTACCTCAGACTGTCGCCCCCTCAGGTGGGGCGTCCCTCAGGGCTCCTCACTGAGTCCCCTTTTGTTTAATGTTTATTTTTCCCCGCTGGCCGAGATTATTACTCAATCTGGAATCCAGGCCACCTCCTATGCGGATGATATACAGCTTCTGTTTCATTTGATTCCCCCTCCCAATCTACTTTTGACCCGTTGAAAAACTGCCTCCGCAACATCGCTAGCTGGATGGATAACAATTCCCTCCGGCTTAAAGCTGGCAAAACCGAGGTTATATTTTTCCATCAGCCTTCGCCTTAACCTGTGGTGGCCTCTTGATCTGAGTTCACCCCCTTCGCCTAAAGACTCAGTCAAAAATCTCGGGGTAATCTGGGATACCAATCTCTCTTTTCAGAAACAAATCCAATCGGTATCTGCGGCCTGTTTCTCTAAGATGAGGATGATGAAATAATTCATTAACTTCCTCCCTAGCCAAACCAGGAAAACTATCGTGCAGGCTCTTATCACTTCCCATCTAGATTACGCCAACGGATTGTATCTTGGTCTCTCCCGGGGCCTCCAGCGTCGTCTTCAGACAGTCCAGAATGCCGCTGTCCGTCTGGTCTGTGGGCTTCCACTTCTTGAACATATCACTCCTCATCGACACAGGCTGCATTGGCTCCCAGTTCACAAAAGGGCGGAATTTAAGGCTCTTACCCTTGCTCATCGCGCGATCAATGGTAAAGGTTCCGCTCATTTATCCTCTTGCCTTCGTCCTTACAGCAATACCAGACTTCTCCGCTCTAGCTCCAAACATCTTCTTTCTACCCCCAGAGTCAAAAAAGCTCGATCTGGGGGAAAAACATTCCAAGTCTGTGCTTCCTTCCACTGGATCAAGTTACCCTTGTCCATTCGGACCATCCAGGAGGAACTTCCCTTCCGGAGAGCTTTGAAAACCTTTCTCTTCTGTAAATACCATCTGAAGTTCTGACACAGCTTCTGCCTTCACATAAGCGCCGGGACACCCCGTTGGGGTATCTGTGCGCTATACAAGATTCCCAAATAATAATAATAATACGGCTGTGTGAACTGTAAAGTGACAACACACTAAGTCAATTAACCATGCGATCGGGCAGGGTCAGGAAGACCCCAGGAGATAAAGTCGCCACCCAAAAAAGACTTCCCAAAAAGCAAAAATATCAGGAAACCAGCAATCACAAATGGTGCAAGTTTCACACTAAGGAGCCCATTAATTTTGTCAATAGCCTCCATGTTTGACAAATCAATGGCGAACGCAAAAACAACCCAAAACTCAAGATTTAAATTTTTAAAGGACCCTGAGTCATCTTTTTGTGTTACCCCAGAGGGTCTGATGACCCCTTTGACCCCCCTAATCCTACAAGAGACAGACCCAAGGGAAGAGCAAGCCCAAATATTTGCTTCCGAGATAATATACCTAAACGCTACTGAGATCCAAAGACCGTGCACATGGTGTGAACAACTAGTAGATCAAGGCAGGAGTAACCTTGCCAGCGGGACCTCACTGCAAAATGCCATTACAACAACAGCGCTAGTACATGCTGCACGAGAAGACACCAGCAACAAAATAGAGTATCAAGAGCTGCAACTGGCTCTTAGCAAAATGAATGGAGAAAGCACGCCAGGGAGTCTAGTTAAAAAGCAAAGGATTCAAGATCACAACATCTCAATGAGCATCTCCTCTCAGGCCTCTGGGTAAGGACAAGCAGTCAGTCCACAAAATTTACAATCAAATAATGAAGACCTTGCACTCGCATGGCTAAATTTATGCCTACCAATTACAAATTTTGATGAGTTTTACAGGAGGTACGGACAGAGACCCAAGGAAGAGAAGAAGTGGAGAATCAGGTATCCAACACAAACTATATCAGCTTACAAAACAATAGATTTTGGAGTCAACCCATTATCTACATCCAAACAAAATGAGAAATCTAGTTGTACACTCCAAAAAGGGACAACTAATAAACATAGCAATATTAATGTCCAAACAAAATTCACTACCCCGCTATTGCAAGCATTGCAAACATCAACAGCTACCTTTATAATGGAGTCAGATAAATTAGATATACAAATAGATCTAATGAACGTCATTGCATCATATATAGCAGGAATAAACGCAAAACTCGATAATCTAACTAATCAAAATGAAAGAGTGGGGGGGCGTGGCCAACCAACATGGTCGACTGAAGTACTGGGTTTTTCAGAACCAACCCAGCGGTGCCAGGGAACACACCCGAAGACTTCGAGTTCTTCCTGTTTCAGACTACAGAAACACAGAGTCTTCTAGGTGAAGTCAAAGATCGTATTTATTGGCTGCAGACCAATCACAGGTATCCGAGAAGTACAGCACGGTGTATGTTCTCAGGAGACTGCTCCCGAACCAAAAACCAGTCTTTACTTATATACACAAAATTACGCTCTGGGCAACACCGCCCCTATTTTACAAGTGGTCATTCACATATTTTCGCTTCAAAGAAACAGTAAAGTCATGATGATAATCCCACATTTCAGCTCGTTCGGATCACAAGTATTTACCCAGCGAGGCTCAGAACACTCATCAGATATCAGCAGCCCCCAATAAATTCGGCACCTCATCCTCGTAAAGCAAGTCATAAAGTAGGAAACAGAGTCAGGTGTGAAAGAGATTTGTCAGGGTTCGTGTGGGAAGAACGACTTTATGGTGTGTTGAAGTCCTGATGCTAATCCCATTTGGCCGCTGTAAAAGGAACCGGCCGGAGATGAGTGACCTCAGACCTTGGAGTCAGTTTGCACAGGTCACAAAGGAGTCACAGGAGGTGTACGTGTTTTTTAGGCCTAGGCATGGCCATAGTGCAGCCTATGTGAGGGCAACCACAAAATGGCTACCGCTCTAAAATGGAACCCGAGGGTACGATATGTAGTATCGTATATACGGTGAATTCATCGGTGAAACATGACGAAAACACTCATACATACCGCATTAGTCATTTGCGGTTCGCTGATACCAAAATCGGCACGGTAGGACCATGCCTCCAACATGGTTCCGAAATTTACAGTACCACACGATCGGACGTGAATCCGATCGGCTCCCTCCCAGACCCTACGAAATCGAAAGTAGCGAGGAACCTTACCGACTTGGTGGGGGGCGCTCCGAGATGCCAGAGTAGCGCTGCACCGGGAGGCATTGCCTGCGACGTCCGGGGACCGGGAGGGTGTTTGATTGCAGCTCCAGAAGAGGCAGGCAGCACACAAGCGTCGGAGGAAATGGCGGCCGCCTGAACGCAAATGACGGGAGCGCGCGGCTGAAGATCTCCCGCGACGGCGGCGCTCCGCTCCCGAAAAGCCTTACTGCAAGTGCTGGGGAGGGGAGCGCTTCTGTGGTCCTTGGACTCCTGGGAGCCCCCAGTGAACATACGCAGAGGAGGGCAGACCTGCCCCAGTCCTGCCACGGAGCAGCGCGCAAAATGGCTGACGGCGCCGACCCACACAGCGCATTTGGCAGGTTATGACATCTGCGGTTGCGGCCGCCCTGTCCCCAACAGTGAAACCCAACCTGCACCATTGGCTCCAGTCTGCTGGACGGAGCTGAGGCCTGCCGTGCCCGACCTACCACGAACTGTGTGAGTTATTTAACCCCTGGGGTGATTGGGGGTGAATGGTGGTGCCCCAGGGGTGCTCTTCAGGCAGCTGCAAGCTCCTATCTAACCGGAGCTGTGTCTCCACTGGGCTAGAGTGAGTCAAGGATGCTCTATGAGGGGGTCAGATGTTCCCAGTGGGAGATGCACATGAGTGGAGTGCCTGAACCTAATATGGCGGACGGAAGGTCCTCTCTCGCTGAAGTGTGATTTCTGGTTGGCGCAAGGCGACGACAAGGAAAATCGTCTAGGTGGCAGAGCTGACGGAGCATGCAGATGTGGTGAGTGGGTGCTTTACACACTTGTGCATACTGTCTCTTGTGAGTTGCCGTGAGGAGCGCTGTGAAGACGGACTCTTCTTGGCCCCGAGGTGGTGGAGCAGTGAGCCTCCGAGAGCGGCGAGGGAATCCCTACTAGAGATTGTTGGGAAGGCGCAGTTTCTACGTACCTCAGAGGCAGCCTAGAGCTGACTGAGTGGAGGGCCCCTTATGCCACCCAAGAAGAACCCCAATAATAAGGTCTCCAACTACTTCACTTCGGCTGGAAGGGGGTCACTAGAAGAGCGAGCTACCATGGCGTTGACAAGTGAAGACCTCCTCGCCTCCCTACGCGACTTTAAACAAGAACTACGCACCGAATTACGGGCAGATATCAAGGCAGACATGGAAGCATCCTTCGAAACCTTCCGCACGGAGGTGCGCGAGAAATTAGTGACTGTCCAAGCAGATATAGATTTCCTGGGCACTCACACAGCCGACCTCCGCAAGCAACTTCGCGACTCCTTACTCAAGTGCGAAGATTTGGAAAATCGCTCTCGTCGCGACAACATAAGAGTCCGGGGCCTGGAGGAGGGTTGCGAAGGATCAGACTTAGAGGCGTTCATGGTGGGCCTCTTCTTCTCTACCCTCGGAGAGGATGGTCGGGAGGTTCAACTGGAGAGGGTCCATAGAGTGGGCCCACGCCTTTCGGGAGAGAACTGCCACCCAAGGGATGTTCTGGCCAAGTTCAGCTCTTTTAAGATAAAAGAACTAGTCCTACAAAAGGCTAGGGCCTCTGAGTCGAATCTCTTTTCAGAACACAACTTTCACCCTCTATCAAGATGTAGCCCAAGCCACTCTCCAGCATCGACAGCAGTTCCGACCGTTCATGGAGCACCTAAGGGAAAAGAATGTCAGGTACCGCTGGACATACCCTTTTGGGATAGCCTTCCTATGGCAAAATAAACAGCAACACTGTGTGGATTTTTTGGAGGCGGCAACCTTAGTGGGTTTGGAGCTTCCCAATACCTCGTCGGTGCAGGAAGGAGGTGGCCGATCGGATCGTCGTAATGGCGGGCAATGGTGCAGAGTGGGAAGAAGAAACACAAAAGCTCCAGAATGAGTCCAATGATTGAGAGAGCAGAGTGATCCCCAGCTCCTTGTATTGCTGGTCAGATGACTGAATGGGCACCCTTTTGAAGGGAATCCCGGCCATCTTGAGACGGTTGTACCCACTCACCTCTTTCCTGCCCCCACAGAAGGGGTCAGGCGGGGAATCCTGGGGACTTGGATGGAACGGGGGACTTGCATATTCTGCATGTGGCCGGGTTCTGGGCGCCCCGAGGCGACCGGGGTCCTTACTTTTGACGCCTGACATGGTCCTTACTGGAGCACAACGGCAAGGTGAAGTCAGGTCAGAAGATGACTTCTATACACAAGGGGGTGGTCTTGAGGGGAAGGATCTAGGGTACCGGGACCTGCTCAAATCGTGAGATGGAGCTGCTCTCTAGAGAAAGTGTCGTGGTTATTCACTGCTCAGTTCAAAATGTCTTAGTTCAAGAGTACTCAGTATGGGAGGGGGGACTTGTTTCACAATGCAGGATTGCTTTGTTTTTTTGCTTTGATAAGGGTTGGGGGACGGGAAATGGTAATGTCCCTAGAGTGTAGTTTAGGTTTGGGATTCCCCTCTAGGAGGGGGTCACCGCACACTCATTTTACAAGTTTGTTGCGATTTTTTTAATTTGTTTCGATGTCTTGGTGCTTTTTTTTTTATTTGCTTAGGAGGGGAGGGGGTCCACATGGGGCTGAGGTGTGGGGAGATACCGTTTCTTGGGCAACTGTCTTCCTCACGTACTCATGGCAGTTAGAGTAGTTTCATGGAACGCTAGGGGGATGAATTCCCCAAACAAGTGCCAGCGATTCTGGAAATACATGCTTGATCACAATGTTCAAATTATAGCTCTTCAAGAAACACACCTCAAAAAATCCGAAGATCAGAGATTGTGCCATAAGGCTTACCTCCATATATTTAGGTCCTCGCACTCTTCGAAACAAAACGGGGTGGCACTGGTGTTTCACGATGGGGTTCCTTTTCAGGCTCAGGACACTAAAACGGACAGAAACGGGAGATACATCATGGTTAGGGGAGATCTTCGAGGTCGCCCATGTACCTTTGCGGCGCTCTATGCACCTAACACGGGTCAACAAGATTTTATTCTTTCCTTCCTTATGACTCTCGAAAACTTTGCCCGGGGGGATATACTGCTCTTGGGGGACTTCAATTTAGTCTCGGATTTGTACAGAGATACATCACATTCACTCAGGGCTCCAGGGGGGGGCATTTGGATCGGCGCTGCGCTCACAACTTCAACGCTTGGGGTTGGTAGATGTTTGGAGGGATGTAAATCCCACGGCGAGAGACTTCTCTTTCTTTTCGCACTCCCACAGAACGTACTCCCATATTGATTACATCTTCCTGAGCCAGTCCCTGCTACCATCTGTTTTACAATCACAATTTCACCCAATTTGCCTCTCAGACCATGCCCCCTTAGAGATGACGATCACATGGCCAAACCCACGCCCTAAGCACGCCCGATGGTACTTTCCCAACTTTTTAATCAGAGACAGACTCCTCAGAGATGAACTTAGGAAGACTATTAAGGAGTACCTCGAGATAAACGACCCTGAGGACACCTCTCACTCTAACACTTGGGATGCACTTAAGGCAGTGATTCGGGGCAAGTGCATTGAAATGCCCCCTACCTTGCGCTCCCAACAATGTGCGGAGCGCCTCCAGCTCGAAAGCAAACTTAAGTCCGCTGAACAGGTACATCAGACCCAACCCTCAAGTCTGACTCTTCAGAAGGTTACGTCGATAAAGGGGAAACTACAGGCCATTTTCACTAATAGAGCCGAAAAATCTATCTTACGGTTGCAAGCCAGGGGCTATGACAGTGGGAATAAGGTGGGCACCTTATTGGCGCGCCAATTACGGGCCAAACAGGAACGTGAGTACATCAAACACATAATAGATGGCAATGGCATCTTTCATAGATCGGAGGAGGGTAAGGCTGGAGCCTTTGGAGATTTTTATAGTGCCCTGTATACCTCGGAGGCCTCTGGGTCGAATGACCCCTCGGGCTACTTAGATGCACTAGACCTCCCTCAGGTAGGGGCGCAAACCAATGAAGAGCTATCGCAGCCTATCTCTGTTGAAGAAGTGCAAAAGGCGATAGACTCCCTTAAACTCCCAAAAGCTCCCGGACCAGATGGTTTTTCAGCCCACTTCTATTGTACCTTTCCACCGGAGCTTGTCCCGTTCCTAACTACTCTATTTAATTCCATCGCTTCTACTCACAAGTTTACTCCTTCCGTGAGAAAGGTGATAGTGGTTGTATTTCTTAAACCTGGTAAGGATCCAGCACACTGCTCCTCCTATCGCCCGATCGCTTTGTTGAACCTTGATGCCAAAATGTATTCCAAAATCCTGGCTACATGTTTGGATTCTATCTTACCTGCACTCGTGGATCCGGATCAATCTGGATTTATTAAGGGGAGGCAAACTCATGACAACTTGAGGCGCATTATTCATATCATCGAAAAGGCCAACAAGAAAAATATTCCCGCAGCGCTTCTCTCGCTAGATGCGGAGAAAGCTTTCGACCGCGTGGAATGGCCCTTCAGCGCTTTGGCTTCAGCGACACCTTCATTTGGATGATTCGCGCTAACTATCACTCTCCTCGTTCTCTGGTCCTTGTCAACGGAGTGGCATCCTCCCCATTCCCCCTGACACGTGGGACGAGGCAGGGATGTCCCCTTTCCCCCCTCCACTTTGCCTTGAGCATTGAACCTCTGGCACATAGGATCTGGGGAAATGAGGAGATTCGAGGGTCAACTTTTGGCGCAGATGTCCATAAGATATCGTTATTTGCCGACGACGTGCTCCTTCCGGTGACGGACCCTCAGGTTTCTCTCCCGGCCCTCCAATCTGAGTTGAAAGCGATTGAAGAGGTAGCAGGCTTTAAGGTTAACCTAACAAAATCCTTTCTACTGAACCTAACAATTCCCAAGGATGTATGGCGGCGGATCGAAGGGTTGTCACCTTTTCGCTGTACCTCGAGGGAAATTACCTCTTTGGGAGTTAAGCTTACCCCGCGGGTGCAGGACCTATACCAGGCTAATTTTCCTCCTCTTCTGCGCCAATTAAAGAGCGACTTGGGCAAATGGAGTGCGGCGTACATCACCTGGTTAGGCAGGATTCATGCCATTAAGATGAATGTGCTCCCCCGTCTACTTTATCTCTTCCAGGCGCTCCCTATACCGGTTGAAAGGGGACTCTTTCGGGACCTGAGAACCATGCTGACCAGATTTATCTGGCAGGGGAAGAGGGCTAGGCTTCCATATAAGTTGCTAATCAGACCACGCAAGGAGGGCGGCCTCGCACTACCGGACTTTCAATCCTATTACAGAGCAGCACAAATGCGGGTAGTCACAGAGTGGTTTTTGAGGGAATCGGAGAAGCACTGGCTTCTCATAGATCGACAGATAACTGGGCGCACTATCTGGGATCTCTTCTGGAAACCTAAACGAGATAGGCCACTCAATGCTTATATTAGCACTCCTACCTCCACCACACTGAAGGTTTAGGACACTCTCACCTCCACACTTCAACTTACGACCTTTCCATACCCCCACCCGCCTATACATTTTAATGCTGCATTCCCCCCTGCTCTAAAGGGCGGCCCCTTTGACATGTGGACGGGAGGGGGGATGCCTCAAGATCTCCCACTTGTTTGATAAGGGGGAACGCCTCACGTTCCAGGATTGCAAGGCACAGTTCTCATTAACTAACAAGGAAGAATACCATTACTTGCAGCCGAAACATTGGGTGCAACAACCCCTGGTGCGGCAGGCCGCAACCAGGGAGTTGCTCCCTATTGAGAGGTTTGCGCAGTCTGGGTCCTCTTCCAAGGGGTGTATCTCCTTCTTGTATGCTCTTATCCAAGCGCTGAGCCACAAAGCAACAGCACGCTTCAAACTGTTTTGGAATGCTATGTTAGAGGCCCCTATGGAAGACAAACAGTGGGAACACTTGGGTAGGGATATAGCGAAATTCAATCGTTCTATGTATCTCAGGGAGGCACACTACAAAATAATGTATAATTGGTACCTGTACCGTCAGAAGCTACATACGATATTTCCGGGAACCTCTGATAGGTGTTGGAGGGGGTGTAGACTCTTAGGCGATTTCAGACACATTTGGTGGGACTGCCCTGTCATTAAGCCTTTTTGGAAGGAGATCCTGTCTCAAATAAAACTTATCTTGGGCTACCCCATTCCCGACTCTGTGGAACATGTCTTACTGGGGACTCGGGATCCACCTCTGAAAAGACAGACACAGAGTGACAAATCGATCCTATGGTTCTGCTTGGGAGCCGTGAAAATGGCAGTAGCTGCGGCTTGGAAGAAGCCGGAGGCCCCATCCCTGACCCAGTGGCATGCACGATTGTGGCGGGCTCTGGCTCTGGAGCGAATGACTGATATTGTTGAGGACGCCAGGAAGGGTTTTGATTACATTTGGTCTCCACTGGTCAGATACCTCTCGGAGGGGCTCCCGCTGACAGCTTGCAACCCACGGCTTCAGGCTCTCCATCTATTCCTAATCTAGATACCCACCATCACAAAGCGCCAGGTCTGATGCGCTGATCATCGGGGTATGAACTTCGACTCCCCAACCCCCGCATCCATCTCTTTTTTTCTTATCATTGGCACCAAGACATCTTAGTTCGAGTTACTCCTTTTTTTCCATTTTTTTTTCCTTCTTATGTATACTTAAGTTTCCTTTTCATGTTACTCTCAAGGGAGGGTAGATCGTTATAAACGTATACTGCCGGGTTTGCGACTTGTTCTGATGAAACTGTGTCATATATTAAACTTCACCCGTTTAGAAGTAGGGGGTAAACTCTAGCTCTTATGTTTATTTGTATACCTGGGCAGATGGTGCTTTTCAAATTGGTCGCATTTGTAATGTTTTTTGGATGAACTCCCTGAGTACAATTTCAATAAAAATATTTTGAAACAAAATAAAAGAGTGCACTCAGATTATTCCCCGCAGGAATCGGCCAGTACATGTGGGCCAATACGAGACAAATTGAGTTTCCTATGAACGTTGCTAGAACAGATACTTCAACCTGATAAACGCCTGTTCACTCCTACTACTCACTCAGAGACTGTTCATATAAAACAATCACAAGCAATCACAAACCTGATTCAACCGCAGGTAGCTGCAAACTCCACCGTAGAACTTAAAAACAAATTTCAGCTTCCCTCTACTAAAACGGTGGAATGCACACCGAGCAAGCGGCAACACAGAATGTTACATCTAGACAACCAGAAAAGAAGCCGCCTCACTCTATAAGACAAAAAAAAGAGGGATAGGAAAGTGAGAAACAAAATGACTGATACTGAGTCGCTGTAATCACAACAGATAGTCCCCCACATAACTCTACCATTTCTTATGAAGGGTCAGGTGGCACGAATATAGATAATACTCAAGCTTCCAGAAAACACACTGAGGACACAAGTTCAACGGAAAAAGAGGTCTGCTTTTCAAGACAAGCCGATAAGGGAATGATCTGAAATTACCGTACCTCTTCCAACACAGTAGCCAATTAACATTGTATAAAAATACCCTAAACGTGGAGCTGCTGGGGAAGCCTTCAGTTGACATAGGAGATAGGGATAAAAACACTAGAATCTCTAAAGTTGCAGACAATGTGATTCTCTACAAGACAGCCACCCCAATGAGACCGCAGTCACAAGAAGTAAAGAACAAAGTAGGCAAAGAGAGAATCAATGGAGGGGAAACGTAATATCTCCAATGACACAAGCTCCATCGAAGCCACAAATCCTGCCTAACGCCCAAAATCAGACACTGGAACCAGCAGTAAGTGGGGGAATAAATAATCGAATAAATGCTGCTACGGAAGTAAACGAACATGTGGTCAATGCAGACGTAATACCATCACCTCTACAGCAAGTAAGTGAAGTGATAGATCAATGCCACTCAGAAGTACTTCAAACTCAAATACAACGCTATAATGCAACAAAGCATTGCCACTCCCCTCAAGGGCAACTAAGCTTTTGCATTCTAAATCAGGTCAAACCCTATTCGAAGAACTGCAATGAAAAGCACATAACAAGAGCAATAGTAGGATGTAGTCAGGCTTCTCAACAGATAATATGGACGCCCGAATATGAAACACAGGGTAGTCACAACATCTTGAATAGAAGCAACATTGTAAAACTCATGGCTGAAATATTGTAAATAAAGCATATACAATCAGCAGATCTCTTAGAAGTCTAATTTCTCACACGGAGCCATAAACAATTAATGAACAAATACTAACCACATGGCAGACGCCAGAGCTAGCACACCTAATATTAAATACCTCTGATCGATTTGCAGCCTGTGGTATACAATTATCAGCTCCTACTACACCCCGTTACCTATTTATTTATTTATTTAGTGTTTTGTATAGCGCGAACATGACCTGTGAGTATATCAGAGCACTTTACAGCAATAGTACATAATTACAAGAATTAGCTAAACAAGATAGATATAAAAAGGACCATGTAGACTTGAGAGTCGACAATCCCTGCAGAGTTCCAGTATGAGATAAAGCAAGTCGCTAAACTGCTGAAGACGCAGAAGCATTGAGAGGGATTAGGGTAGGAATTTTCCCATTAGGAAGGTCTTCACTTCCTGTTTGAAACTTGATAGGGCAGGTATTCTTCTGATGTAAGGTGGCAGCGACTTCCAAATTCTGGGGGCAGCTCCAGAGAAGACTCTGTTGTATGTTTTCTTCTTCCGGAAGAGGGGTGGTTACAAAACAAAATCCCTGGCACAGCGAGAGTGCCTGCCACCTCCGGAGATCGTGATTTTCGGAGCAAGGTATGCAGGAGAGTTAGAGTATACAGCTTTATGAGTGATACAGGCCAGTTTGAGTTGGATTCTGGCTTCGTACGGCAGCCAATTCAGCGCCTTTAGGTGCGGCTTAATGTGATCGAATTTTCTTGAGCCAGTTAGGAGTCTTGCAGTAGCGTTGAGACAGGCTTTTAGAGGAGCTGTTGAGATCTTTGGTAGGCCAGATAAGGTTGAGCATCCGTATTCGATCCTAGAGATAACTAAGGCCTGGACTGCCATTTTTAGGTCCGAAGGGTCTAGGAACGGTTTGAGATTTCTCAGATAGCTGAGGTGAAACCTGGAATTTTTGGCCAGAGTGTTTATGTGGGCTTGCATATTTAGGTTTTTGTCCAGTGAGATTCCTAGTGATTTGGCTGAGTCCACTATGGTCGGGGTGCAGTTCAGCATGGTAATCGAGTTGGTCCATTCAGTATGTCAAGGGGGCTTTGTGGGGGGGGAGACTAACAAGAATTCGGTTTGTTGCACATTAAGTTTGATCTGGTTGTTGGCAAGCTAGTGAACCATCTGTTTCAGAGCATCATTCATTATTTTGACCTCCTCAAGAGAAGTGATTTTGATGTAGATCTGAGTGTCGTTTGCGTATATATGAAAGGAGATGTTGGCGATACGAAGAATTTCAGCTAATGGTTCGAGATAGAGGTTAAATAAAGTTGGGGAGAGAGTTGACCCTTGGGGGACACCAATCATAATCGGGGAAGGGGAGGATAGATTATGATTAACTAAGAATCTCTGGGAGCGGTTCTGTAAGAAGGATTTGAACCACTTGAAAACGGTTCCCCCTAAACCCATCCTGGATTCCAGATGTTCTAGAAGTTTTTCATGGTAGATTGTGTCGAACGCCTATGAAAGATCCAACAGAATTAAGAGACACGTTTTGCCTTGGTCTAGGTCTTGAGGGGCATAATCTACTATGTGGAGAACAGTGGTTTCCGTGCTGTGGGCAGGTCTGAAACCAGATTGGAATTCATCTAGCAAGTTGAAGGAGGCGATGTGAAGGCTAAGTTGTTGTTGCACGCATTTCTCAAGAAGTTTTGCGAGTAGAGGAATGATGGATATTGGTCTCAAATTGTCTGGTTCAGCAGGGTTTAGCATGTTTTTTTTAGAATGGGGATGACTTGTCCAGTTTTTAACAAGTCTGGTATACACCCTTGCTTTAGGGAAGCATTGATTATTGCAATCCAGATGGGTATGATGACATGGTTAGCTGCAGATAAGCAGTTGGATGGGAGTGGGTCATTGAAGTGGTTGTTCGGTTTAATGGATGATAGGATTTTTGATATGCTATGCTCGTCATAAAGATTGAAGTTGATCCAGTGGGCTTGGTTTTTGGGTAAAGTCTGTGGGGAGTGTGTAGTGCCAGGTGGGAGTGTCACTGCGGTTTGTGGGAGGACGATGGCGGTGGAAAACAGCTCGTTGTCCAGGGAGTTGATTTTAGTTGCGAAGAATCAGGAAAACTCAGAGCTAATTAAGGATTCGGTTGTTTCTTTGGAAGTTTTAGCCAGTTTGGTTGATTGTTGTTTTACCAATTGGAAGAGCTTGCGGGGTCTGTTCTTAGCATTTTCAAGTTCTCATCTAAAAAAATCTTTTTCTGAATTACGAATGCTCTTATTGTTTTCCTCCAAAGGAAATCCAAATGTGCCAAGTCAAAGGAAAAGTAAACCAAACACCGGTACCAACACAGATCTATTCGATTTTACAAAATGGGAAAGGTAGGAACAGCAAAAACCTCAACCCAGATAGACCAGCCGAAGATCCACATAGGGAAATCGGCTCAAATACAAACCAATGGAATTGGCTTCCCAGAGTTCTTAGTAATAAGAGGAGTGATCGACAAAAGAAAGAAATGGCCAGAGGCTTCGAAAGTGGTGCCATACACATGCTATCATGGAACATAGCTGGTGCAAATACTTCTGGAGGGCCTTCCCCTCCAGGAGTGGGCTCATTGTGATATAATAGCTCTGCAAGAGACGTATTCACAGGAAGACCTTCCAATAGCAGGCTTCACTCATTATACAGTATCGAGTTATGTATCAATGGGGTGACCCGTAAGCCCACTGGACCCGGGTATAGTATGGTACAAAAAAGTTTGACTCAGTGGTAATCAATTGTACTGCAACTTAAAAAAGCAAACCTAATCATCTGATACGAATTGAACAAATATAACATCACCATGAAAGATCAATGTAAATGTGATTTTATTTCATCACATATTTGGTATCACCGGAATAAATCAAACAGATAAGGCAATCAATGTCCTACATTTTCTTTTAAATTGGTGCTCAAGAAGGGAAATGGGAAAGTATTTAGGAAGGATAATGTGATGGTGATGAGGGAGGGGAAGGTGACATGCATTATATACAACAAAAGATTGTTGAACCTATCCTGCCAGATACTGGCGAAAACACATATGGCAAATCATAACATAGTAGTATTAGCACAGATAGATATTCTCTGTTGCCTATGTTTGACAAATAACAACACAACTGTCGGGGAGGAGCCAAGATGGCGGACGGACAGGACGTCTGAGCTCCCGGCTCCGCAGCCCGTCTGCTGTTTATATGACATCCTGATCTTTAATCCTGCCTACGGTGCGAGCAAATGTAACCACGAATGCGCTGATACTTTCCGCATTCCTCCGATGTCCCCGCCGGCTTTTTTGGTCGAGGATTCATAGAGTTTGCCGACTTCGGACCTTGCCCACGCACCCTGGCCCGACCACCGTCACCGGACACCGCTTATCACGTACGGTGAGACGACCTGGGGCTGGACCGGCGCCTGGGGAAATGTGACCGGATGTGGAGTGAGCGGCTTGGCGGAGCCTTCTTCGCGACGGAGAGAATTCCTGTATGATTGGGCCCGGGCTGGCGAACCTTCCTTTGTCCTGCTACCAGCGGTCAGAGCGGTATCCGTTTTAGAGCTCCCACCACCCGCATTGCAATACAGCCGAGGGCTCTCCCATCGAGTGAGCCCCGTATAGCAGCAGTAATTTTTCTTGCCTTAACTACTATTCCTCCGCCCTATGGAATCGCCCTCACCCCTCCGCTGTGGGCTAACTGCCAAAATGGTGGCGGTGCCGGTCTACCTCGCCGGAAAGACGGAAGCCTCCATACCCCTGACGCAAGCTTCCCTGCCTACTGTCGAGCTGGAGGGTGTCCTGGTGGCGCCTTTACATACTGCCGACATGCGGAAGCGAGGAGCAGACCTGACCTATGGTGATATCCTTCTAGCCCTGGAGGACTTGAGGGCGACATGGTGCCAACACACTCGAGAACTGGAGCGGAAGATCGATGCTGCTATGCCATCCAGGGAACTACTGCGGTTGTCTGACCCCCCAATGCCTCTCATTCCCTTCGAGGTGGATACAATGTGGCGACAGGGGGATACTGTGGAACGTCCTCTCCCTGGCTACAGTGTCGAGTGTTCTTTTAATGACAAAGTTGTAGATACAAAGCTCCCTTCCACTTTACAAGCTGAGACTCTGCCTCTGCAAGTGTTGCCACGGCTTCCTCAACATCGCCGGAGTGTGTGCCGTTCTGTGGGGAAAACTGTGTTGGTTACTATCGCTGTGGTGATGGTTTATGATTGGGAACTCTCGCTTCCTCTCCCTCTGCGTCTTCTAAGCCGGGAGCGGCCATCTTGCTCCTTTGTTCTGCCTGAGGTACACTCCCAGCGGTGGCCATGCTTGGTGGGGTCTCCGCGTTCTGGCCAGGGCTGATGTTGTTTCCCTTGATGATCCTGCCTGACCGCCTGGCATGACCCGGACTAGAATATTTGTCCATGTATTTGCTGTGCCGCATGTGTGTAATTTGCTATTGTTGATTGCGGGGGTGGATCTGTGGGGCCACTTAGGATCGGGCCAGGGCTGGGCGATTCCCTTTAGTTTGCTGTACGTATTGGCGGGCGGGTACTAGGACGGGACTGCTAATTATCTGATTTATTTGCACATTTGGAATGGAGTCTCCCCACCTGCTGCTTTGCTTGCTACTTCAGTTGTGCTGATGATATTCAGGGTGGGGGATGCTTATGGGGCTGTGGTGACCGGGAGTATGTAAAATTTCCTCCTCCTGCCTTCTCTGGGAGTCGGAGACTGGGATGTTCTTTCCCACTCTCCGGACTCTCTTCCTACTTGGGGTTCATTTGGGGCGACAGGCATGCCTATTGGGGGGGGGTGGGCCGTGGCCTTCCGCTGGTATGCAGGGTGGGGGGATGGGATGTGTTCCATGTCTTTTCTTTGTCTCTATGGCCCTCTTTCTCTTTCTTTCGCTCTTCTTTTTCGGTTTCCTTTTCTTTTATGTTTCTTTGTTTCTTCGGGGTCGGGGTTCAGTGTTAGTTGGGAGTTTATTGTGTTCTATCATTCTGTGGTATAGTGTTTGCTCTTAGTTCCCGGATGGTGGCTACCTGTTTCCTTGCAAATGCTTTCCTATATAACGCCTCCTTCTGGGAGCTCCGTGAATGGTTATGTCTCTCCTGGTCAATGTTAGCTTCGACTCCTCTCGTAGTTCACTACATTGTACTCGACAAAATCATAAAATTAAACCTTTTCTTATCCTGACATTATTGTTCTATGTTCTACAATGTCATAGCGGCCGGCCCCGAGGGGTTGTAGGCAGACGCTGTGTATTGTGCATTTACCGAAATAAAGGTTTTATAAAAAAAAAAAAAACAACACAACTGTCATTGTTTCGGCCCCTGAAAGCATAAAGGTTATTTCAGCCATATTGGGGGGTCTTCGTCAGGACCAAGGAGGACTTGTGAGGGGGAAGGCACCTAAGAACAATTAAATGTCAAGCATTAATCCGGTGATGTGGGCGTGGGAATGTATCAATGTAACAGAGAAACGCAAGGGTAATCACCAGAGATCAAGAGGCAACGCGACAAATCAGTCTGTGAAGTCAGTAGATGGGATTGTAGGCTCCTAAGGAGTCAGAGACGAAAAAGGAAAAATGCTGGAATGACCCAACAATAGGGTAATTGGGCAGTTGCTAACAGAGGCAACTCAGTGGTGGGGACTTACTTGTGAAAGAAGGTAGACCAGTTTCCGCAAGTGGAGGTGGTTGTGGTCAAATTGCTTGTGTAAATCCAGCAATGGTTGATAAGTAACCTAAAGTAAAAGAAGGGATGGGGGGTGGTTCCAAAAAACAAAGGGAGGGAACCATGATCAACGGCAGGGGTGGGAACACTCAATGCATGGGAATGTGTGTACCGCAAACTCGAGCGCATTCAAATCTGTGACCAAATATGTGGCAAGCTAAGGTCTGGCTAAACAGTGAAAGGAACGTGAGACCCTGGACTTCAGATCTAAAAGGAAGAATGGATTAATGAGTGAATGCATTGCATGCCCCAAAAACAGTGCAGGACCGACTGTGTAAAAAGGCAACCTAATGCCTGGCTAATCGCTAGTGAAGCGCGCTTGGTCTGATCGTAACGGAAATGGGGTTGGGGCAGTAACGTGGGCACCCGATCCTTAAAATGACTGTGCCACGGAGTCGGGAGTGAAAACAGTAGTGTAAATTACTGCATATTTGCGCAAATGGAAATAAAGATACTAATAAAGTGGCTTAATAGAACGTGCTAATGGTTTAAAAATCAAAGTGTCCCCCGAAAACATGAGACAGAAGTGCACAGGGCTGAATACAAGGTTCGCAAAACACGCGGCACCTACCAGACGGCCGCTCTGGAGCAAATCCAAGTGGCAGCCTTTCATGGAGCCAAAGCCCTCTTTAGCTCCATCACAAGTAGGTCCCCACCACTGAGTTGACCTCTATTAGACACTGCCGAGTTACCCTATTGGTGGATCATTCCAGCATTTTCCCTTTTTCGTCTCTGACTACTTAGGAGCCTACGGGCCCATCTACTGACTTCATAGCCTGATTTGTCGCGCTGCCTCTTCATCTCTGGTAATTACCCTTGCATTTCTCTGTTACATTGATACATTCCCATGCCCACATCACCGAACTACTGCTTGACATTTAATTGTTCTTAGGTGCCTTCCCCCTCACAAGTCCACCTTGGTCCTGAAAAGAAGACCCCCCAATAAGGCTGAAATAACCTTTATGCTTACAGGGGTCGAAACGTCGACAGTTGTGTTGTTATTTGTCAAACATAGGCAACAGAGATTATCTATCTGTGCTAATACTACTATGTTATGATTTACCATATGTGTTTTTGCCAGTATCTGGCAGGATAGGTTCAACAATCTTTTGATGTATATAATGCACGTCACCTTCCCCTCCCTCATCCCCATCACATTATCCTTCCTAAACACTTTCCCATTTCCCTTCTTGAGAACCAATTTCAAAGGAAATGTAGGACATTGATTGCATTATCTGTTTGATTTATTCTGGTGATACCAAATATGTGATGAAACAAAATCACATTTACATTGATCTTCATGGTGATGTTTAATTTGTTCAATTCGTATCGTATGATTACGTTTGCTTTTTTATGTTTCAGTACAATTGATTCCCTCGGGTCCAACTTTTTTAAACCATACTATACCCGGGTTCAGTAGGCTTACGAGTCACCTCATTGATACATAACTCTATTTAGTGCAGGTCACACCTGCAAGGGTTTCTTTTTAGTTTTTAAACTCTTCAAGTATGTCAGAGAACGAAACACTTTCCTACACTGAGAATTACATTAATAAGCAGGGTCAATCCAACACCCTTTTCCTTTCATCCAATACTCCCAATATAAAGTTCTCTCTGAATGAGAAAATCAGCAAACTAGAGAGGTTGGAAAAGAAATTAGTGAGAACCAGGTCACATGGCCACCTCCTCACAAAATATCTACAGGCAAATATCATTCCTGTGGGCCTCCAAGTCAAGAACGAACCAGCAATCTTTGTTGATATTCCAAAGTTTAAAGAGGGCTTCAGTTATGTGGCGAATAACTGCTCGCGCCATTGGATGGTGCTAGGAATAGAGACTGTGCTGGAACAAGTTGAGAAACTAATAAAAGAATTTACCGACTTGAAGCGGGAAATCTCAGAGGACTCCGTCCTAACCAATGCAAAAAAAGCTCTAGAACGCCTTGAGAAAACTATCAAGGAATTCGACATGAACACATAGGCCAATAAACTGGACAAACTGTCCAAGGATATTCGTCTTTAGGATAAAAAACTGACATATCTGTACCTTTAAGAGGACTATTTCAAACAAGACTCACAAGGCCGTTTCTCGAACAGAGGCAGAGGAGGGTATAGGGGCAACCGACGTTTCACGACCTTTTCAGAATCGTCTGGATCCAACAGCACAGGAAGTGAAGGTGACCAACGGGCCCAAGCTCAGGGTACCAATACCAGGACAGCTGGTATCAACCACAACCGGGACCGTCTTTTTTAGAAGACGCACAATGGAGACTGCCCAGAAGAAGAAACTACTATTGGTACAGGGGCCAACCACGGAGCCCCCAACAATAAGGCCAGAGATGGGACGGAGGGAGACAACGAGGCCAGAACCAGAAGCAGGTGCATTGTCCCTAGGAGAACCATGGGTAGATCCAGACGTGATGTCAGGTCTACAGGTGGTAACCACACAACAACAAAAAAACCTGATCATCAATCTGTCTCCCACAATCTCACCAATGACGAAATCAAGGTCCTTAGCAAGGGCCTATACTATGTACCCACCACATACTCTAACCAGTTTAACATCAAAGCGGAACTCCATTGCTTCTTTCGGAAAGTGAGGTTGAGGTATTATTTCAGGCATTCCCCATCTGTGCCCTCAACATCCCACACGGACCTCAGGGTTCCGTCGACATTCATGCCACTGATGCATATGATATCACACAAGATTCTGACATATGAAAGCATGGTCCTCAAGGATGCTTTGAAGATATGCTCTACCAAACAATATGTCAAACACAACGTCACTGCTGCTGAATGAGATGCACTTAACTCCCTCAAAAACAACAAGTCGATTGTGATCAAGCCGGCTGACAAGGGTGGAGCCATAGTGGTTCAGGACACTAATAACTACAAGAAGGAGATCATCTCCCAACTGAATGATGGGGTCAGCTACACACGACTCAACACGGACCCCACCAAGGTTTCAGCAAGATGATTTCAGAGATTACTAAGTCAGGAAAGGAAGCTGGTTTCCTATCAGATTTGGAATGTAACTATCTGAACCAGAAGCAGCCACGTCTGCCCACCATTTACACCTTACCTAAAGTATACAAAAACTCTGACCAACCACCGGGACGACCCATTGTCTCCGGTTGTTGCTCTGTCCTCGAACCCCTCCGCAAGTTTGTTGACTTCTTTTTGAAACCCCTAGCCGAAAATACCAGGTCATACTTCAGTGACACCATGGAAGTGATCAACTTGGTGGATGAGATGCCTTTTGATCCAGAATCCCAGATCTTGGTGACCGTGGACAATGTGTCACTGTACACTAGTATTCCTCAGCGCCTTGCCCTTGAGGTTATACGAAAGGCGCTGGACGGAAGACCCCATCCATCACTGATCCCGACAGAATTCATCCTCCAATTACTGGAAATTGCGATGATGAAGAATTTCCTATTTTTTCAGGGCGAGCATCACTTACAGACCAAGGGAGTTGCAATGGATGCCAGCTTTACCCCGGATCTCGTAGTCCTATTCACGGATAACTTTGAGGATGAATTGATTTTCAGTGACCATAACCCATTCAGGAATCAGGTGACTTTCTGAAAACGGTATGTAGATGATGTGCTGCTAATCTGGACGCCATTACAAAAATGGGGTGACCCAATCGTGATCAAGGACCTGGGTAAGGTATGATGCAAGAAACAGTGGTCCTAGACCTTCATTTATGAATCAACAAATGATTTTGTGAGCGTTCATTGGAACAAATTAATTGCTCATGGAACTTAATATATTATTTACAACAGGAAAGTGCAACAAACCATAAGCTGGTTCACCATACATTTTTAATTTCATGTCAAATGGTGAAAGTCATATGTACGTTATCAATTTTAACAGAGAAGGTTGCTCCAGAGGGAACGTGCATAGGAGAAAGGGTACTCGAGTGGAGGATAGTGGGAAAGAATATTCAAAAACTGGCAAAGAAAATGTTTCTACATCAAACCAATTGGACTGGTTTTAAATCACCGTACTTAAGGGCCTGGCCACACTATTCAGTACAAAATCACAAGTATATTGCAGTTTAAATAGAATTCAATCCTAGAATGGCACATGGGGGTTAGAGTTCGAGGTCCAGGCTAGAATAAAGGGGGCGTCGACGTTTCGACCCGTCTTTTGGCCATGAGGGTGATTTGATCCTCGGCCTTGCGGATCTTCATCAGGACAGGGTGGGGCAACCTAGGGAGGTATGGGGCCTTGTCACATACCGTAATCATGATAGACTGGTCATTAATTGAGGTGAGGAGCTAATGTTCACAATTACAATGGTTACTGCGTCCAACTTCACGGATCACTGCGCATAGGAGCAGTAGCTTGAAGGCTTGAGGCAGTAATATCAAGGTAGTGGGACCGCATAAAAGTCAGTAATGTCCAATATTGTGAGTTAGGTCCGCATAGTCAACCGAGCATGCAATAGGAATCCAATTCCCAACATGATTAAGCGCTCTCGGTCCGCGTCCGTCTACCGCCGAGTATAGCAGGAGAGCTCGGTTGACTATGCGGACCTAACTCACAATATTGGACATTACTGACTTTTATGCGGTCCCACTACCTTCATATTACTGCCTCAAGCCTTCAAGCTACTGCTCCTATGCGCAGTGATCCGTGAAGTTGGCTGCAGTAACCATTGTAATTGTGGACATTAGCTCCTCACCTCAATTAATGACCAGTCCATTGTGATTACGGTATGTGACAAGTGTGGTAAATATTTAAATTACCTGTACTATTTTTTTTATGCGGAAAAGTCTAGTAAGAATAACTCAGTCAAAATAAGAGGCAGAATCCGTGGTATTAGAGGTTCTGAAAAGGGCTTTATTCCTTACAAAGGAATTATGGTTCGAACCAGGCAATCTTATTCCATCACCACGAAGGTTCAGGAAGGGATAGGCAATACATTATTGACAAGTAACGATATATATATGAAAAGCATTGCATTAAGACAGATGCAGGAGGCGTAACAGCTGATAATACAGATAAGAATACACATACGTAATGAAAATGGGCGTAATAACAGGCGTATACTAGAAACGTCATTTAAAATGATGTCACAAGTGGGTGGATCCATAAGAGAATCCTGCAGAGTCAGCAGAAATGTTTGGCAGAGATGCGCGCGCAGCCGCATGACGTGTGATTGACGTGCAACTAGAGGGTGAAGGGGAATTGACATTTAGCTCTACATGTGGAGACAGAAGTCTGGGGGGTCAGGTCAACCTAATCCCAAATCGTATCTAATATCTTTGTTTAAGGAACTGTTTTATTCAAAAGAAAAGGTCTCTCGGACGGAATCTATTCTATACTGACTGTTAGTGCATGTACAAGCGTCTATGTGTCTACATGAGATGCGAGGGGGCAGGAATCTTCCATGGTAACAGGGGCTATGAATTACTTGCATAAAGACAGCGAGGCCGAGCTCTTTGCTCGGTAGCTGGAAGGATGTTTACCTAAACTACTAGACAGGAATGCATTGGATGAGGAGCGGAGCAGATAACTTGAAGGCTGAATACAGTTTTTGGCAGGCAACAGGCCGCGTCAGGCACCGTTAGCCGCGCAGGGAGTAGGACAAAGTTCATGGATACGGATGTAGGTCCAAGCTGGAGCATTTCAGAGGCAGAAGCAGGAAAAGGCTTGATGGCAGAATTCAGGGCCTACTCGCCTGAACTGTAAAACGTGAAAAGTGAACCATATAAAGTCGGTGGCCAATCATACTTAGGAATGGAATATTCGACCCATTCATGGCGGATCTGAAAGAGGACATGTTGGCGTTGGACGCACATGTATTTGCGTCTTTATAGCTGGAACTGGAGGGAACATACATGTACTTGTAGCATGTACATGGAGTCGTTGGGGTCTAAGATAGGGGACACAATTGACCATAAAATTCATATTTCCTCACAAGGCCCCATACCTCCCTAGGTTGCCCCACCCTGTCCTGATGAAGATCCACAAGGCCGAGGATCAAATCACCCTCGTGGCCATAAGACGGTCGATACGTCGACGCCCCCTTTATTCTAGCCTGGACCTCGAACTCTAACCCCACGTGCCATTCTAGGATTGAATTCTATTTGAACTGCAATATACTTGTGATTTTGTACTGAATAGTGTGGCCAGGCCCTTAAGTACGGTGATTTAAAACCAGTCCAATTGGTTTGATGTAGAAACATTTTCTTTGCCAGTTCTTGAATATTCTTTCCCACTATCCTCCACTCGAGCACCCTTTCTCCTATGTACGTTCCCTCTGGAGCAACCTTCTCTGTTAAAATTGATAACATACATATGACTTTCACTATTTGACATGAAAATAAAAATGTATGGTGAACCAGATTATGGTTTGTTGCACTTTCCTGTTGTAAATAATATATTAAGTTCCATGAGCAATTAATTTGTTCCAATGAACGCTCACAAAATCATTTGTTGATTCATAAATGAAGGTCTAGGACCACTGTTGCTAATATGGACGGGCAGCCCCACAGAAGTTTCAGCATTGTTTGACTCGATAAATGGTAGATCTAATGACATCAAGTTCACCATCCATTGGGATAAACATACAATCAATTTCCTGGAAATATCTATTAAAGCTGACAACCAACGTTTATACACTACGTTGTACAGGAAACCAACTGAGGGAAACACATTATTGAGGTATGGGAGTCATCACCCGAGAGGCCTACGAAACAACCTGCCTTTTGGCCAGTTCATGAGGATCTGGAGGAACTGTTCACGCAAGGAAGACTTTTTTGAGGAATCGGATGACCTCATCATTTGACTGGTGGAACGGGGCTATCCTAAAAGGATGGTCAAACGAGCAGGGAAATGAGCATGGTTCAATCTGAGGGACTCATTACTGACGCCCAAACAACATCCAACAGATACTTTGGATAGGATGATCTGCGTCACAACCTTTAATACAAGAAGCAACAAGATCAAACAAATTGTCAATAAACATTGGAAACTTGTTGCCGACGAGCTAAAGATACCAAATCCTCCATTGGACTCATTCAAAAAAGGCGAGAATGTGAGAGATTATGTGGTTAGGTCACTCCTTGACACACCACCACAACCCACCATCCAAACCATGTGGCAGCTACCTGAGATCACTGGGCACTACAAATGTGGTAAATGCAAAGCCTGTAAATAAACCATTGAAACGAAACAGTTCTGCTACCAGCAACACAAGATTGACCTAAAAGTGCAACACGTCTGATGTAATCTACGCATTCCCCTGCCCTTGTGCAAAGATCTACATTGGCAAAACAAGACAGAACGTTAAGGCTCGGATACAACAATATTGTAGTAGAATCAGATGTGGCACCACAGGGGCTCCTCTGGTGGAACACTTCCAGGCTTTAGGCCACCATCCAGAATCCATCTAGTGGGTGATTCTGGAAAAAATCACAATGGGGACCCGAGGTGATGATCTTAATTCCATTCTGAACACTCTGGAATGTAAATGGATGGACTCCTTGGACAGCGTCCACAATGGCCTAAATGAACTTGATGCTACATATGCTCAACTTTCCTGTCTAATTACTGACTGATCCACATACCTTCCTCAGTCCCTCTGCCTTTCACAAACAACCAGTACCATTTGTGCCCTATGTAATTGGTAACTTCATGCGCAACAATAGCACGTTACAGATATATCGCGTCTGCAATGCCACCACCAGGCGTTTCATTTGTCCTTTGTGTTGAGATCCTGTGTTGTTTATTGTTTCACACGTGGAGTCTGTCTTCCCTGAATAATCTGTATTTAACCCAATTCCGTGTCCACCTGATGTATTACATGGCTGATAAGGGGTTACCTTCTCCTGCTATTCGACCAATGTGGTCTTACCATTCTGTCAAGGAGGTGACCCCCCACTGAGATATACGTGTGTATTTGGTCTCCCATTGCTACCACAAATATTGCGACCTATTCGGATTAAGGATTTTATAACTTCACATGTCGTGTGTTTATTGGTTTCATGATTTACGCTGTACTGCCTCACTATTATGATGATATGTTCAGATTGTATGCTGGCACCATGTTGCCAGACAGCCAACTATATCCATTATTGATGTTTGACTTCCATGTCAGGATAGGTATTCCACTGTACATTTGTTACATCACTGACAGCATCCATCGACTTTCGCCCTAGCGTGCCCAACGTGCACGTCTCTCTTGCGCGTTAAAAAGGGCTTTGGCTCCATGACAGGCTGCCACTTAGATTCTCTCCAGAGCTGCCGTCTGTTAGGTGCCGCGTGTTTTTCACTCCTCGTATTCAGCCCTGCGTACTTCTGTCTCACGTTCTCAGGGGACACTTTCATTATTAAACCATTAGCACGTTCTATTATGCCACTTTATTAGTATCTTTATTGGGGCAATTACTTGTTTTTTACAGTCACCATCACGGCCCTGATATGCAGTAATTTACACTACTGTTTTCACTCCGACTCCGTGGCACACTCACTTTAATGCTCAGGGTGCTCACGTCACTGCCCCAATCCCATTTCTTTACGGTCAGACCAAGCGTGCTTTACTCGCGATTAGCCAGGCATTAGGTTGCCGTTTTACATAGTTGGCCCAGCATGGTTTTTGGGGCATGAAATATATTCACTTATTAATCCATTCTCCCTTTTATATCTGAAGTCCAGGGTCTCACGTTCCTGTCACTGTTTAGCCAGGCATTAGTTTGCCACAGATTCGGTCACAGATTTGATTTCGCCCGTGTTTTTGGTACATGCATTCCCATGCATTGAGTGTTCCCACCCCTGCCATTTATCATGGTTCTCTCCTGTTAGAACTGGGGGTCTCTAGTTGGCAGAGGTAGGTACCTTTGACCAAATAGGAAGCCTTGCTTCTAAGTCAGAGAAAGGGGATTACACTATTGGACATCGCTTCTCCGGCGATGCGACGGCAACAGCTGCGACTGCGTCACGCTTCTTCTCATTGAGTGGTGCTTCCAGCTCCCAGCGACATGCAGGCTTCTGCAGACAGAATTGCTGGCAAAGAAATTCAAAGGGGAGCTGGTGGTGAAACCTTTTGTCCCTGAGACTTCAGCAGGAGGCAAGCATAAGTTCAAGCCTTTGGAGTAATATTCTGCAAGATGATGAAAGTTCTTTGAAAGCTCCTTCTCCTCTTCTTGGCACAGAAGACACCACGGTAGGCCAACACAGCACACTGGCAGGAGGGCAGTCCAACTCCTACAGCTTCCTTGGTTCTTCTCCTTGACAGAGGTTTATCTTGTTCCAGAAGTGATCTAAAGTGTTGGGGTCTGCGTCCCCATATTTATACTACTAAATCCTTTATCCTCTGAAGGCAGAGGGGCCTGTACCTAGTCCAAACCAGTTCTGTGCTGCCCTGGAGCACTTTGTTTACAGGACTCCTTTGTTTCTTTGACAGTATGGGCCAGGGACATCAGAAGCACCACAGGAGGTGGCGCCAGCATTGTGGAAGGCAGACAGAGACCTATTCAGACCCCGGTGCTACTCCTCCTGCCACTCTACATGCAGATAGGTCTATTCAGCCCTGTGCTGACTCACCCTGTTTCCTGGAATCCCCCAGCCCCTGTCACTGACAAAACCAGACACACAATACACAAGGTAGCAGAGGCAGGCTGGATGGTTAGGTAAGAAAATACCTACTTTCTAAAAGTGGTATTTTCAAACACAGAATGTTAAAACCAACTTTACTAAAATATGTATTTTATCATTCTGAGTTCAGGCATACTAAACTCAAATTCCTACCATGTTCCCTGGGTCAGTTAGGATTATAAGGTGTTATAATCAAACTGCCCATTCTGGCCTGTGGGGACCGATAGCCTTGCAATAGTGAAAACCGAACAGGGCTGTAATTCACTATTAGGCCATGCCACTCACACCAGGGCATGTCCTACCTTATACTTACAATGCACCCTGCCCTTAGGCCTACCTTAGGGGTGTCTGATATGAAGAAAAAGGAAGGTTTAGGGACTGGCAAGTGGGTGAACTTACCAAGTCAGCGTGGCAGTACTAGACTGCACACAGGCTCTGCAATGGCAGGCCTGAGACACACTTTACAGGCTGCTTCTGTGGTTGACACAACCAGTGTTGCAAGCCCACCAGCAACATTTGATTTACAAGCCCTGGGCACACATGGTGTACTGTACTAGGGTCTGACAAGTAAATCAAATAACCCAATCATGGAGTCAATAATCAATACATAAATTTAACATAGGAAACACTTGCACTGCGGCACTGAATAGCAGTGGTGCAGTGCCCAAAGCATATAAACCAGCCAAACATATCAAAAACAGAGGAGGCAATCATTGAAAAATGGAAGGGAGACTCACGCCAATGGTACCAGGTCTAACATCTCCCCTTGCTTTCTAAAACCACCCGCACCCCTTCTTTTACTTCGGATTACTTATCAACCATTGCTGGATTTAACGAGCACTTTGACCACAACCACCTCCACTTGCGGAAAGTGGTCTACCTTCCTTCACAAGTAAGTCCCTACCACTAAGTTGCCTCTCTTAGGCACTGCCCATTTACCCTATTGTTGGGTCATTCTAGCATTTTCCCTTTTTCGTCTCGGACTCCTTAGGAGCCTACAAACCCATCTACTGACTTTACAGCCTGATTTGTCGCGCTGCCTCTTCATCTCTGGTAATTACTCTTGCATTTCTCTGTTACATTGATACATTCCCATGCCCAAATCACCAGACTAATGCTTGACATTTAATTGTTCTTAGGCGCCTTCCCCCTCACAAGTCCTCCTTGGTCCTGATGAAGACCCCATATAAGGCTGAAATAACCTTTATGCTTACAGGGGTCGAAACGTCGACAATTGGGTTGTTATTTGTCAAACATAGGCAACAGAGAATATCTAGCTGTGCTAATACTACTATGTTATGATTTGCCATATGTGTTTTCGCCAGTATCTGGCAGGATAGGTTCAACAATCGTTTGTTGTATATAATGCATGTCACCTTCCCCTCCCTCATCACCATCACATTATCCTTTCTAAACACTTTCCCATTTCTCTTCCTGAGCACCAATTTCAAAGGAAATGTAGGACATTATTTGCCTTAACTGTTTGATTTATTCTGGTGATACCAAATATGTAATGAAATTAAATCACATTTAGAGTGATCTTTCATGGTGATGTTTACTTTGTTCAATTCGTATTGCATAATTAAGTTTGCTTTTTTATGTTTCAGTACAATTGATTACCACTGGGTCCAACTTTTTTGTACCATACCTCATTCCACAGTATCAGCAGAAAAATGTAAGCAATATGGTCGTACAATAGGTGGGTTGACAGTCTACGCATCTATAGATCTAAGAATCATAACAGTTGAAATCTCTGGACCTTAGTATACAACTAGTTAAATTAACGGAACAATGCTCAGTTAAAAAAAACACTGTAATATTGATCAATTATTACACACAACCGAAGCTACAAACTAAAATGGAGAAAAATGCTCTTCTAAGTTAAACTATCTCAGGACTACTTTGTGCCGAACCTACTTGGAATTTAATACTGACAGGAGACTTCAATTCTAACCTGATATTCACGCTGGACGAAGATGAAATTCTGACAGCAGATAACACGTACTGTGGTGTACCACAGCAATTTCAAGGCAAGCGTGTGCTTAATGAAAGATCACAACCCGCCCAAAAAAACACACAAGGGCACAAACCATACTTGACTTCACAATTATAACGCTCCCTTTAATGCCGTCGCTGGCCCGCTTTTACATAGAGTATACCACCCTGAGCGATCACTCGTTTAAACATATTATATTTAATCTAAATGTGGCAAGATTTCATTCTACTAGGATACGGAGGGTCAAATAAATTCAACAAATTTAACACGTCTTAAATGGACAAACGAAACTAAAACAGATTGGTCCTCAATAATATAAGATCTCCTGGCTGAATTTGCAACTGAACTTATGAATAGGATCCAAGATGGTCTCTGTTTCTGAGCAAATTAACAACACAAATGACAGCACACCAATATAAGGTTAAAAGATGTAAACCAGTTAAAGGATTACCCAAAGAAGTGCAAAAATTAAAAAGGGACCTAAAAAGAGCACAAAGTAAGTTGCAATCAAAAGATAACGAAGGGATTGCATGGAAAACATTTCAACAACTGAGAAAACAATATAAAAAGAAGGTATGGGAATTCAAAAAAGCAAGAACAGAGAGCTTTTGATCCAAATTGATTTATAGTGTAAAGCATCCCTACCTGAATACATTTTGGCAGACAATAAATCAACAGACCAGGCATCGAAATGTCTTAATGTCAAACGTGCAGGAGCAGGAATGGGCCGACTTTCTCACACAGAAATTCAAACCGAAGCCATCTAGTGTTCAGCTGAAACAACCGAAAGCAGACATCCCAAATAAGCCACAATTACTGGAAACAGGCGACTGTCAAGTTCTAATAAAGGGAACGATTCAGACAACAGTGCAACAATGGGTCCCAGTAATAAACCACCTGCATTATACAACAGAGGACATAACAAATATAATAAATATAATAAATACGGTAAAAGTGACAAGGCTCCTGGCCCGATTGGCATTCCAAGAGCTACCTACAAATAGGACTCTGAATACTGGAGCATTCACCTAGAAAAGCTTTATGCAGAAGTTGAGATCAACAATCATATTCCTGACAGTTGGCAAGGATCAATTATAACACCTATTTATAAAGGAGGAGATAAAACTAACCCTTCAAAATACCAGCTAATCGCCCTACCGGATGTCAAAGCTAAATATTTTGTCTCGCTAATACTCGAAGATCTGGTCAACTGGTCAGGGGAACTCAACTTGATCCCAAAAAAACAAAAAAGCTTCAGAAAGGGGATTGGAACTATCTCAAACATTCGTTCAATCTCTCTGATAGCAGAAAAATTCAAGAACAAGAAACAGGATCTGCACCTTGGTTTCATAGACTTAAAAGCTGCATTCAACAGTGTGGACTGGAAACTATTGTGGGCTAAATTAAAAGGCTGGGAAATAACTGAGAGAATCCTAAGGGGTCTATTGTTATTTTATACCGATTCTTGGGTCAGAGTAAAACTTGGAGACGGTGCTAGAATCTCAAGGAAAGTGTATACGACCACGGGCCTGAAACAGGGGTGTGTGTTGGCCCCGCACTTGTTTAACCTATTCATATCAGACCTATTGGGAAAGCTCAATAGAATTAACTCCCATTAGCCACACTTAGGTAAGCTACAACTCTCTCAGCTTGCCTATGCAGTTGACATCGTCCTCTTAAGTCCAAGTAAGGTTGGTCTGACCAGACTATTAATCAAACTTTCTGAGTTTCTGTCCGCAAACAAGTTGGAAATCAACATATCCAAATCAAAAATAATGCTTTTTACCAACCGGTTAGCCCCACAACACAACATCTGGCTAGAAGGCAAACTATTGGAGAACGTATCCAGCTACAAGTATTTGGGACATTATATAGATAACAAGTTATCCTATTGTGAGCAGAAAAACTACATGACACAGCGAGCAAGTGCCTTAACATTTGCCTTCAGGTTGTTGGAAAAGAAACTGGGGGGGGCCATCACTAAGGCCGCTGCTCTCGGTTATAGCCGCCAAAACAGGCCAACCCTAACTTACGTCAGCGCTACTATGCATGGGAAAGAATCTGTGATTCTTAATAACCTAATAACAAGCATTTACAAAAAGGTTTTTCTCCTTCCCAGGACCGCCTCACCAGCGCAAATGCGCCTAGTATTCGGGTTAATAAACAAATCATTGGGTAGGCTTTATAAGTATATAAAGGTCTGGTACTAGATAAAACAAAACCCGGAGGAAAATAGCCTCAACGAATCACTATGGTTAGAACTGGAAAAGGATTAAAAAAATCACCGGACAACCAATTTCTGAACCATGCACTTAAAGCAACTCATACCGATGATCTCTAAAATAAAAATATGCCTTTTCCAACAGTCAAGTAAGCAATAAACAAAGCAGCAAAAATGTCATTCTTTGATATTGGATAAAAGCATTTTCTCCCAAATATCTCACTCATTGACGGTGATTAACAACTACAAAGTCCTTAAACCGGCAGCCTATATAAATTCTACATTCTCTTTCCAATTAAAAAGACAACTAATGGCACTGCGGTTCGGGAAGTTCCCTACGCTGGCAGATGCATCGCACTGGAAGCACAATGATTCAAAGGAGTGCCGTCTTTGTGGTAGTCAAAAAGAGGACCTTATTCATCATATATGTCACTGTAAGAAATTACAACCAGCACAAGTCACTTTCTTAAAGAGAGCTTTCTTGGATAGAGGAATAAGCTCCTGTAGAACCTCTGTCATTAGAGGATTAGCTCCATCCGACCCCCAAATGAACTGCAAACTGATAAAGTTTCCACATGCTCATGACCAAGCAGTGAAAGCAGAAGCACCTCAATGAGAAGCTATTCCCACCTCCTCGTGCAAAATCACTACTATAAAGAGAAGGAGATGACACAGTCGGTCATCACCGATTGCCTGAATTACCAAATTGGACTCCCTTCAGTGGTATTGCCAGTACAATTTTGTTAGTTAAGGGACTAAGAGACCTACACACGTAACTCACAGGCTGGAAGTAAATAATCAGACTGACACTGCAAATGTTCAGGGGACACTCACCTTTGGATTCCATCAGTTGCACCACCGGGGGTCTAGGACTACGGGTCCCAGCACTCTTTGCGGCTCCTCTGCCTGCAGCCAACGACGCTCCGCTGCACGTGGAGGTGCTTAAAAGCAGCGCGCCCTCCCGCAGCATGGGACGCTCATGGGCGTGCCAGGGCAGCGCCCGGAAGAGGCTGGGCTACCCCCTTGATATCCTGCCTTCCTGGAGGTTTGCACCTGCTTTCAGGTGACTTTTTCATGTACTTGTGTGGTGGTCATAGTCTGTAACTGCCTCAAAGGTCTGGTTCCTTGACTAAAAAATAACCTGGACTTTTTGACACTTGTGTTTTTCCTGTGTTCTCATTGTAAAAATGTCTTCTTGTCTATTCTTTAATCGATATTTAGGTCTAATGGGCAAGAGGAAAGCATGTGAGGGAGGATTGGATAAAGGATACAAAAAGAAGGCTAAGAAGGGCTAGAAAAAAGACCATCACGTTAACCAAGATACAGGGAGTGAGGTATTGGATAGAATTGATAATCTTTTGGTTGAGTGTGAAGGCATTCTTGATAGCACCCTTACCGACACTGTATTAAATAATAGTAACAGCCCCAGGCAAGCTGTGGGAAGTAACACTCCTAAAAAAAAGCGTATCCCTGATATGTTAAAAAAATTAACTGGGTGGGTTCCATCTCTAGAATCCCCAGGGGCCGCCTCTGTAAGTCAAAATGTTGTATAAGTTCCTTCACCCTCCTCTCAAAATGTTTTGACTGCCTTTCCTTGCAATAATAGATATGCCACTCTTTCAGAGCCCATAGTCTCAGTATCTAGCTCCCCAAGGACAGGGATTCAAGAACACAGGGAGATTGTAGTGATCAATCCTGGCTGTATCGTCTAGGAATTAGTTGCGACTGTTGAGGCCCAGCATATCCGGAATGATAAATGTCTCAGAAATCAGCAGACCTCAAAATACCCTACACACTCTTCCCAAGGGTCTATATCTACGCAGCTATTCAATCGAATGAGCCAAATTCAAGCCCTTAAAACCTCTGTTCTCAATCTTACTGATTCCTTATTCAAAGTATATTCAGCTGTCCAACAGGTTAAATCACAACTAAGAGACCATCCCACAAGTCAACCCCATTTAACGCAAGGTTTGGGACAAGTCAGGCAGCCCCCAATGCACATAACTGATCAGGACCTACATGGCCAGATGAGTCCAGCACTGATTCCCCAGACAACTAGCACTAGTATGGGGCATACTCACCCTGGTAGGGAGACCAAAAATGTGATCACTAATTAGAAACCTTTACATTTACCCAAGGCTCTCCCATTTCCTGTTACCCCTATTACCTCTGGTTATAATAGAACTATCCTACCACAGGGGACACATGGGGCTTCCAGTGCACTCGTAATACTGTGAACATGATAAATGTGCCAAAATGCCCAGCCGACCGATACACTGAGGATGAGAACTCGCTACGAAATAACAGCACTCAATGGAATCACCACGTAAGGGGCTGTCGGTCAGAAATCAGGGATTATATTATCAGGGCTAAACGATACACATTCCCTGAAGCCCCTTTGGATTACATTGCCCTAACACTCCCTCATTTCCGCCTAGCCGAGAACCTTGTGGACTTTGATATTCGCACCCAAGAACTCTCTTGTTCCAAAATTCACTTTAAATTTACCCCCCCTGATCAAATCACACGCCCAAGCTCATCACCTCTTAAGGAGATAGATTGAAGGTTGCTCCCACTCTGGTGACACAGGACACCCGTCTGTGAGGGCGTCATTATAGCTGACCCAACTTTGCCTCCCCCAGTACCAACTATAAAATCCATAACCCCGCTTAGTGTAGTGGGAGGGCCGAGCATCTTGGGAAATATGACCTCCAGGGGTAATGAGCATTCTGAGCATCATCTTATGACTTCCACATTAGAAGTAATGTCTTGGAACATAGCAGGACTTAGATCTAGGGGCGTATCATTCGAGTGGCAAACCTTTATTGAGCAGCAAGATATTTGCCTCTTCCAAGACACGTGGCTAGTGGATCCCCTTTTCCACCCAGGGTATTTAAATTATCATATTCCAGTCAGAAGGGGGGGCAAGGGTCATCCATCTGGGGGGCTCACAACCTGGGTTAGACAGGAGATCTGTTATAAAATCCGGGAGCTTCCAACCCAGAATACCGACATTCTCGCTATTCGGCTACAGGGGGGATCCCTTGGGAATATGGATGTTTACAACGTCTATGTTAGGGGGCTTAGTGGGGGGGAAGAGATCAGAAGTATTAGCAACTCTTGATGTCCTTTTAGATCAATGGTCTTGAGATTGTTTACTGATAGTTGCAGGGGACTTCAACTCGACATTTTAGCCCCTTGGCAGCAAGGATCAGGAACTTGCGATAGAGGGAGATGTCCAGTGGGGAATTTCTAGCTTTTAATTAGCACCCATCAGACAATGGTCAGATGTCGCAATCCAAATTAAAGCTATCGCCCTAGAGAAAGGATTGAGGGCGGCCAATGGAAGTACTCCCTCTGATAGGCATGGGGCTAATACCTTTAATAATGGCTGTTATGCTAGTCACATAGACTATTTGCTAATTCATCTAAAATTATGGCATGCCCTTCTAGTCATAGTAGTGAGGGATCGCATGGAAAGTGATCACAATCCATTAGATTCCACCTTTAAACTACTGACTCAACAAGAATATTTGCTGCCTGAGAATCATCTAATTACCCGTGACCTGGTTCCTACAAATGACCTGAGGCACCTCAAGTGGGAAATGGTTCAGAAGAAACCGGGTATTTTAGCTTTAATGGCGGTAGAAACTGAGCATACTCTGGCTAAACTAGAGGCCCTTTCCACTAGTCCTGACCCTCTATCATTGTACCAAATAACTGCACTACATCGCAATTTTTTACCAAGCTGCATTCTTATTTCACAAAAAAATGCAGGCCCAGGAGTACCTCTCAAAAACAGATGGCAGGATCTTAGATTGGCTTGTGCCAATAATTCCCAACGGTTCTGGAATCTGGTCAAATGGGGCAGGGGGGGCTACCGTCCCCAGCCACAGAATCATGTAGCTCAGGACCAATGGGTAGCTTATGTTGAATCCCAGTACGCAAACAGGCCTGAAGAAGCCAACACCATAGCACTCCCTCACAATTAGTACCTTGTCAAGGTCTTTACTGCAGCTGACGTTGATGTGGCCCTTAGTACAATCATGGAGGCAGGATGCCGGGGATTGACGGCATTCCTGCTGATATTTTCCTCAACAATAAGCCCTGGTGGAATAGGTACATCTTGAAATTGCTAATGCGATTGCCCTTGGGGCTCCTGTCCCTGATTCTTGGAGAGGGACAGAGATTATTCCATTATACAAAAAGGGTGACAAGTCCCTCTCAGGGAACTATAGGCCTATCAGCCTAATCGATTCTATCCAAAAGATGGATAAAGGAACATGAAATGTTCACCCCGCTACAGGCGGGCTTTCAGAACCACATCAGCAAGATCGACCAAGTATTTTGGTTCAGGCTATTACATTGGCGAACCGTGGTCTTAGGCAAGGGTAGCATGTATGCTGCCTTTGTCGACCTTAAGTCAGCTTTTGACCTAGTTTCGCGGAGTAGGCTTTGAGTTGGTTTGCAGGACCTAGGAATACCTCCTGAACTGATCTCCCTAATAGCGCACCTTCATGAAGACAACTTTGCCCAAATACGTTAAGGTAGACAGGGTAATGTCACGAGTACCTTTGCCGTAGCGAAGGAGGTATGCCAAGGATGTGTATTGGCCCCTACCTTATTTTCCCTTTTTATTAATGGGATTGCTGAGTTTTTATTATCGATTCCTACAGATGCTCCAGTCCTTGCAGGTTCTGCAATTCCCATTTTAATGTTCGCTGATGATACATTGATCATTTCTAAAACCCCTAGTGAATTACAGCGAGCTCTAACTCTCTTTGAAAACTTTTGCTCCCTACGGGGCCTAGAAATCAATGTGGTGAAAACAAAATTCATGACTTTTAACCAACATAGATCTTTTAAAGGAAGCATATTTTTAGACAAGAGGCCATTGGAACAAGTGAATGCATTCACCTATCTACGGGTTATCCTGCAAAAAGATATGAGATGGGGGCGCCAGATTGACACTGCTTCGTTAAAACACTGGCAATTATCAGGGGCTATAGACAGTGAGTTTAATGCCTCCCTGACTAAGCCAGTTAGCCCGATCTTACAAATTTATAATATGAAAGTGGTCAGCTCAGTGCTATACGGAGCAGAACTCTGGGGGTTCGAAAACCTATCTAAGTTATCACTCGCTGAAAACAGGTTCCTGAGAAACATCACCAACCTCCCCCAAAGAACCCCGGCCTTCCACTGTTACAAGATCCGGGCAGGAAAGCATTGGCGGATCTAGCTAGGCTGTGTCCCATCTTGTACTGGCGGAGAATATGGTGTTCTTTAGAACTGTCACCATACGCCGCAGGACTTAAAGTTGTAATCACGTCAGATTGGTTTCATAAAATCAGTTGTCTGAGAGCAATTAGAGCTTCCCTGGCGAGTATTGGTATGTCTGAGTTGTGGGAAAATCCATTGTGTTGCCAATTCCCCTCTAAAGAGATTATAAAAGAAAGATATTGGGAATTGGTTTACCACAACAGTCTCAGAGTTAGTGATAGTTCATAGGGCTTTTTTAACGGTCAAACCTTGGCCAAATCTAGAACGGTACTGGGACGTCATATCCAATCCCCTCGATCAGAGGTTGTACTTCCAATTCAGAGTGGGAACTTTGCCTTTAAGAACATACCCAGCAAAATTGGCCAAATCAGGCAATAGTAAATGAGCAAATGTCACTTTTGCAATGCACTGGATGAGTTTTTATGCCCACTGTTGGATTTAGCCCTTTTTTCAGGGTCATCCCTGAACTTTTTGCCTTCCTCCTAGCATTTTTTCTGACATGTTGTTGATGGTTTTAGGGATCTGGGCACTTTAGCACTGCTGTCCAGTGTAAAGTACGTATGCTCTCTGTGGTAAACATGGTAAGATAGCTCTACAACTGTTTGACATATCTAATTTACCTGTCAGTCCCTTGTAAAGTGGTATCTCAGATACCCAGGGCCGGTAAATTAAATGCTACTGGTGGGCTTGCAGCGCTGATTGCTCCACCCACCAAAGTAGCCTTTCAAACCTTTCTCACACCTCTGCCATTGCAGGGCCTGTGCGCGCAGTGTTACTGCTGCTGTGACATGGCATCTAAAGTGTGTGCCATGTCTGTGACCCCCCTTTTATTGCATGTCGGTCACCCCTAAGGTAGGCCCTAGCTAGCCCTATGGGCAGGGTGCATTGTAGGTAGAAGGTAGGACATGTACCTTAAGCGTGTGCAGGAAACTGCCACTAAAGCGGCAATAATGGGCTTGATAATATGCCCTTGTGAATTCCCATAGAAGCCCAGGTTCACACCAGAACCTGGGCTTCTATGGGAATTCTCACAGGCATATTATCAAGCCCATTATCGCCGCTTTAGCGGCAGTTTCCTGCTGCTAAATCGGCGATAATGTTATCGCCGTTCCTTGATAATATGGCCCCAGGAGACCTACAGATGTAACTCAAAGCCAGGCTGGAAGTAAATAAGCAGACTGACACCGCAACTGTTCAGTTTTATCACAAATGCACTTTACTTGTATTTTAGCATGCTCAGTTAGTAAAACAAGGAAGGAAGAGCAAAGTTTAATGTAAGTTCGACACATGTTGTATTTTGACTTTTAAATCAGATTCGTTTATACCCGTTGTTTTTTACACACTCCATTTATTAATTTTTATCTTGTAAAATGTTGAAATCCTTCTAAATTGTTGAGTGAAGGATTTTGACTTATGTAAAATCGTTATCGTTTTATCTAATTATACCATACACTTATATACATTATGCCTGGTTATGGCTGTTTCTTGCTCAGGATCGCATGAAAACCCATTATTGGGTGAGGCAGCCTTTTGTTGGGTGAAGCACTTAGTTATACATTACTAGGTCCAGTCTTTTAGTGACCTGTTGCTGGACAAGGCTACATTACAACCATCATATTACAGCAAACAAACGGGAAAAGTCTGTAGTGAATAATTAACACTATTTGTGAACAGATCACAGGTTGTGTATACTGTTCTCTGCAAAAAAAACAACTTAGCACTATCATATTGTTATGACAATTGGCACACTGTCAAATCTCCTTAGGCCTTAAAGACTTGTACACCAAGAGGCAATTAGTATGGGCATTTAGTGAGGCACTAAACCTTATAATATGAATTTTCATATAACAAGCAATGATGACATAACAAGGTGCTCATGAGGGAAGAAATCCCTTCCGAGAGTGTTGTATTAAGCCTGCAATAAAAAGCACCTAACCCTCATCCTGCTCATCAGATTCCATCCCTCCCACTTTTGCTAAACAACAAGCAAATTCTCTCTCAAAAAGGACATCTTGAGACAAGCGCACAAGGACTAGGTGTTCAAGTCTGCCACCAGGCCAGGGAGATGGCCCCTTTCAGCACAGCTTGCACCTGGGCCTCAGAGGAGCGCTATAAAGGACATTTCAAAGCACCACTGCATGGGAGACAAGCTCACCAGAACCACATTTCCCAGATGTCATGGGACCAGGGAGATGGACCCTTTCCTCACCGCTCGCACCTTGGCCTCAAAGGAGTGCTGTAAAGGACATTCCAGAGCACAGCTACGCGGGATGCGCAAGGGCCAAGGGGGGCCCATCCTGCGATAGGAAGAGGCAGGGCCACCCCATTGTCTCTATATAAAGGAATAAGCTTGGTAAGAGTTTTATGTCTACTTTTGAGGCCTAAAGGAAATACTCATCATATACTGTGACAAAATCCTAACTTTACTACTACTAAATGCTTTCTGTGAATACCAAAAGTAGTAAATTTAGGATTTTGTCTCAGATTATTTCTGTGAATCGAGCCCCCTATTCTGAATCAAGCGCCCGTAACCCTGACCCGCTACAGCCCGATTTAAAATCTTTAGAAAATCACACAAAAACCCTAGATGAGAACGTTCTCAGGATATTTTCGTGGAACATTGCAGGAGAATGTCAAAAATCTTAAATCCAGACTGGATTCGATTTAAAAAAAATTAGTAAAATTATAGTAAAATTTATCTTGATGAATCTTTAGGGGACTTTTACTTAAAAAAACAACCGTATTGCCTATATTATTTGGGTCAAAGATTTTAATATTACTTTATGTACGTTTTCGGGTACACTGGGTAATGGTTTTATCGGCAAACAAATGAAAAATGTAACACATTTTCCTCATTCTGTCTATGGCGAGGGACTGAATTAATTGCTGTAAAGTATAACCTAGTTTTTCCAAGTGATTTATGTGGTACTAGAAATGCATTTGTCCCAACTCTTATGGGGAATCAAGCAGGAAGTACTATCGATTATATATTCGTATTAGTTGAGTTATCTTCCCATTTAACTGAATTTGTGTATCTAGCAGCTGTGTAAGTGCTCATAAACCACTTTTTATCTATTGGATTCCATTATTAAAATGCCAAAGCCTCAAAGACCTGATAATATGAAGATTTCTAGGAACAAAGGATGAAAATTAAAATGGGAGAAAGTAGATCCAGGTGCTTTCAGCCAAACAATTGTTAAAGATTACATGGTTCCTATTATGGCAGCCCAGATCCAATCTCAATTTGCAGGTCCATTCTGAAAAATCTTATGTCTCCTGCTTCCCCCATCAGAAGTTGCTCTTTTGATGGTTTAATGCAGCACATTTGGCTTCCCATAGCAAACTGATGGTTGTGCTGAAAGGCCGCTCACGGGTAGTTTGTGAGGCCAAGAATGCCAGAACGATTTATGAACAGGCTTTCAAGGAAAGGAAATCCAAGATTAGGAATAAAGCATGGGACGATCGCATAATGGCGGGGAAATTAAGGCACAGTTCAAAATTTGTATGCCCATAGTATTGAGACTGTAATATCAGTGGATGCATGGATCTCTCACTTTACACATTTGTTTTTACTAGGACACACGTCCAAGTTACAAGGGTCTAATTGTATCTCAGCTTTTGAGTCCCCCTACAACATCCAAAATCCAGTTGAAATCCATGAGGTAATTGAAGCTATAAATCAGTGTATCCCAGGCAAGACTCCGGGACTGGACGGTGTTCCGTTTGATATTTTCAAGTCAAATATTTATTTGTGGGTCCCACTACTCACAAATGTATTTAGATCAATAATTCCTGCATCCTGGAAGACTGCCACTGTAGTCCCTATATTTAAAAAAGTGGACCAGTCCCAGTCAACTTTTTATGGACCGTTCTCCTTAATGGATTCTATAGCCAAGATCCTAGGCAGATTATTACTGTTCCACATTGAAGATTGGGCCCCTGCTAATAATAAGTTTCTGTTTGATGTCCAACTCAATTTCAGACCTGGCATAGGGTCAATCGAACAATGCCTAAATCTTTATTTAATAATGGGGAAGTATGCCAAGGCAAAAAAAGATTCTGTGCACTTTTTTGCTTTTATTGACCAAACAAGTGCCTTCAACCTTGTGAATCACTCTAAGCTATTGGAACTGATCAGTGAAATGGGAGTGGAGATTGAACTCCTAACTCTCATTAAGCGATTGCACAAAGATCTCATGGTAAGGGTGCATAATGACCCCTCAGGTGAATTCTCTCCCCACATTAATTCTACCCGGGGTGTTAGGCAAGGTTGCATCCTGCCCTTTTTACCTCTTCCTGCTATATATTAATGGGTTTAACAATCTTTTGGTGGAAAATAGAAAGCATGTGCCAAGTATGGAGAATTCGTCTAGACCCATTTAATTATACGCAGATGATGCAGTGTTGATTGCCCGCACAGCAAATGTCTATCACATCCTTTTAGACTTGTATTTTACATATATGAATAACATAAATCTTCAAACATACGATTCAAAGCATTATAAAAGACCTGTGACCACCCAAGCACTCAGTCAAATCACTTTAAAATGGGGATTCCTATTTAGCAAAGGTGAAGTATTTTAATTATGTAGGGATTCTTTTTAATTAGTCACTCAGTTGGACATCTCTTTTAATCCTTAGACTTCAGACTTTTAGTAGGAATAACGAGGCCATTTTTAGATTTGCCCATAAGTTAAAAAACAAACTAAATATAAAAATATTCAGTCTGCTGCCACCATCAGGATCCTGGATCCTGACGGGGCGGCGGTGGGGAAAGCAGTGATCAATAACGGCGGTGCCAATCCCGGCACCACTGTGCTGATCTTGACCTGCCTTTACTCCGACCTTTTCATGGCAGGAACCCCATCATGAAAAGGTCAGCGGAAAGGCAGGGAAGATGCACCAAACAGGGCCCCATGGCGAATTTGCCCATGAGGAGTTATCCATGGGGGAATACTTTGTCCCCTCCTCTGTGTGAACTGTTGTGAGTGCACTGTGTGCCATGCACGACATGGTGCATGGTACACAGTGCACTGATGTGCATATGGTGCTGCCACAATGGCAACATAAGCTTCATACTCTTTCAATGAGTCGAAGCATGCTGCCACCATAGCACCGCCAAAACAACACCTCCAGCCCGGCGGTGTACTCATAACATGATGGTCGAATTGCCATCATCTTGGCGACATTCTCCTGACCGCTGCAAAGGTGGTCTGGCAGTTGGACCACCAATCTCGGAATCGGCCCCCTATGTGTATCACAGTGGAAGCAAATGGTGCTGGTTTATGGGCTGGTACCCAGCCACAGCCTGGGCAAGTTAGAGCGGTGGGGGGCATTTCGACGGACGATGACGAGGGAAAATTAAATAAATGAATTTCCCCTCGTTGTCATCTGTCAAAATCCCCCCCACCCTGCCCCACTGCTTCATCGCTCTTACCTGTACGGGCTGGCTGCAGCTGCTGGTACCCTCCAACAAGCAGAAAACTGCTTCATTACTATCAATTTTGTGCTGTAAATCTACTCTTATATGTCATGAGGAACTTGGGATGTCATACTTGGAAGACTGGATCTGGTTAGCCCCTCTACTACTCTGGATCAAAATCTGGGGATCACCTGAGGTTGGCCTGACCAGAATCTGCATCACCGACTGCCTGTCACTTGCCAGGGTAGATCAAATATCATGGCTCTCATATCTGAAGGAATCATTTAAGAATTTAGGCCTACTGGATTTATATGAAAAGCCTCACAAGATCGGTCCAGAACAAAAGTCATGCGTCAAAGGACACTATTTGGAATACTGCATGAATATATATTTAGAAATGGCCCAGGCAAAATAAATAATTGTTAAATATGCCCAAGTGTCAACAACACGCAGTATAGAGACTTATTTAGGGTGCATTGTAAATTCCACACGTTTTTATTGGCTCACTCTTTTCAAGCTGTCCCCGCTGCTTTTCAAATATGCTTTTCCTACGCCTGGGGCCTAGAAACAGGACTTACCGCCTTGTGGGTGCAGTAATGTTTCAACGTGAAGTACTAGTCACTTAATTCCTTTTGCAGTTTGAAGTCAGCACCTAAATGTTCTTTCCTGGCCTCAATATTGTATAAATTAAATTTGAGACATTACAAGGAAAGGTTAATATTCCTGCAGTTCCTAGGATCCCTAGAAATGTGCTACCTGCTATAGAATTTTTAAAAATCAGCTTTTTACATCAGGAAAAGGTATTTATCCCACTAACGTATGATTCAACAGATGATTTTAAGTTTTACATGTGCACCTGAAACCTGATATCAGATATCCAACGTTATTAAAACTAATTTTATGGAAAATGTATGGATCCCAATACAGTATAACCTAACAGATGATTTTAAGTCATGTATGTGCACCTTTTTTCTAACGGACAAGCCCTTCATATCGTGAAAATGATATCTGCTGTGGCTTCCTGAGCTATCAAAGTAACTTTGCTTTCATTTTCTCGTGAACATCATTTCTTAAAACTGTACTTTAAGGAAATCAACTCAAATTGTGTTACATGGATATTGATTGCTGGAATTTTAATGTATGTTTTTTTTTTGCTTTTCGTGCTTTATGGCTCTGGCCGAATAAAGACTTGAATGACTTGACTTGACATCTTGAGACACACTGCTGTGGGGGTTTGTTTACTAATTACCTTGCCTTTGACTATTGCAAGAGAAACCAGATGACCCTCAGTTACATAGCTTCCTTTTAAGAATGTCAGGAGTTGAAAAAATATTTTGAGATAAGAAAGTAAAGTTCTTCTACAACCCTTCACTTTAAATAAAATATCATTTGTTTATTTCCTCAAAAAAGATGTGTGTGCTCCTTACACTGTTCAAGGACACCACAAAATTATTGAAACTGTGGGAATTTGTTTTTGTCCCTTGAAATCCCCCAAATTAACATGATGGCTGAGAATACTCATAAATGTGATCAACATGGATTTTTTGTTATCGTGAGTTGTGTAAATGTGGTTTCCTGGGTTTTTAATGACTTTAATGGCTGGCATAAGCGTTACCGTAAACAAGGGACAAATTAGTCTAATGAAATGAATTATTATTTTTCTCATTTCGCTTCTCCTGCACAGGTCCGAGCCAAGAGAATAAATAGACAAAGACCAGTGGGTCCTGTGTATGTCAAACATTTGAATATATGATTGAAGAAACATGTTCCATCCAAATCTTAAATTCTGCACAGAAAATCCTTGCTGGGAGTGATTTTCAAGAGTGGCGCATTGTGATGCAATATGCCCCACACCTACTTTGAAACTCTATCTTGATGGATTAAACCAGGCACGTAACCAAGAATATATGAGAGTTCTCATCTAAGGCAATAGTGATTTATTTTCTTCATTTTTTTTACATTTTCTGCCAAGGGCCCCTAAAAAATATTAAATGTGAAAAAAGTACAATTGTTACATTCAGTGAGTCTGGACAAGAGCATTTGCAATGCAAATATTGAACAAAATCAGATTTACATTAGAAGAGTAGACAATTTTAATGCAATCATCTTTATTCAATCAAACACAGGTAGATCATAAAAGATAGACACATTTAAAAAAATAAAATATTAAAAAGACAATAAATAAGCTATAGATTTAGCAAAGAAAGTATAAATACTAAAAAGATTTAAAACATTGCCACAGTATTTACTAAATCTGTGAAAAACAGTTCCACAATATAAATCTATTTAAAAACAATATCCCCAATGAATATACAAAAATACATTTGTTACTAAGAAACAGGTAGGCGATTTCAAATTCATCATGGCTCTGCAATATGTATTTAACAACTGCTTAATATTGCTCAAGTTATGATGAACCAATGTGTCATGGCTAATATTGATGAATTAATTGATGTACGAGCGCCAGACCAGAGGAAGCAATAGTTCACTGTAATTCTAGGTGATCACCGGCCGTACTCCTGTGATGCAGCCATCATCCATCGCCAAAACACTAAAGTCATATCTTCAGGTTTCTCCATAGCTGGTGACGCTTTACTGTTCAACGATTTCTAATGTACTCTGTTGGGATATGGTGCTTTAGCACTGAATGTTTATCAGAAAGGAAGATGGTGAGGGATCCTCCAAAAATGTTGTCAGTGATATCAGCCAAAGTGGTCAGAATCAAAGGCCAAAGAGATGGCACTTCAACTGGAACCTGAAAGGTGAGAGATACAAGGTCAGGTAGGTCAAGTAGGCAATTGGCCATTCTCACAATCTAGCAAGCAACGTGGAGGCACTGTGAGCTCATAGAACATCTTTTGCCTTGTTTCAAATGCTGGCTTGCAAATAATTTTAAGAACTTTAACCAAGGTGAAGGGGGAGTCAGCAGTGAAGAGATGATGCCTCTTCAAACACTGCAAGAGGTAAGGCAGTTCATAGAAATGTGCTGCCATTCAATATTGTATTCCAGCAGTTGCATTTTGTCTTCTGCAGTGACACACCCTCTCCTACAGAAGCTGCTTCACATAATTATCCCTTGAGTCCATAAAAAGGCAGTAGGTGTTTTGTAACCATACAGATTATTTTTAACAATGTGAGCCTGACCTGATAAACACCAGTCTTAGATTCAAAGGGACAAATACCGATACTTACTAATGAGCCCCGCTTGCATCTAAACCAGTTTTGCAGAATTATTTTGCTCTTCCCTTGAAATAACAAAGCATCCATAGTGAGATTAAAGCCAAACTCTTGGAGCCCTATTCTCACATGATGCTTCTCTGAGTTCATAAAAACAAAGTCCTTTTCTTCTAAAAAGGTACCACCCCTAATTTTCCCCCACATAGAAGCATTTCTTTGATGATGATCACTGCTTTGGACAACCCTTACCCGGACTCGCTCCTCCTCCAGCTCTCAGTATCTCCAGTGTCAGCTGGTGGGGCGTAAATACTGCACTGTGGCGGGCAAGCGTAGCGAGTGAGCCCGAACCACCTACGGGGGTTCGGGGGGGGTTCTCCTCCCACGAAACGTTTGAAAACAAGTGGGCAAATGGTGCATTTTCTGGCAAATTTGAGAGAGGTGGCTTGGCGAACACATCTCTGGGAGTAGCCAGACAAGTCTCTTTACACTTGCACAGATACATCACTCTCACTGCATTCACATAGGCACAATACTCACCCTGCACTCATAGACCCATTACTCACCCTTCCCTGACACATCACTAAGCCTGCATTCACCTCACACACACACACCTTTAACACATCCAGACTCCCTGCTCTTGCGAAGCACCTCACACATTCTTCTTTCAGAGTCAGGCATCTCACGCATCCGTGTTTCCTACATATGACCTTGATGTGCACCCATCTCTCACGTGCACCCATCTCACATACCCACCCACACGTGTCTCTTTCGCGGGTCCACGTCCGCTATTACCACACCATATTTCAAAACACACAAGCCTCACAAGAACACGTACAAACATATATCTCATAAATTCCACAACATCCCATCCATCTCTCTTTCACATATCCACGTACTTAAAAAATTTGCCATTTTGCACATCCGCGTAACACAAGCACCCCTTCACAACTGAGAGACCCCGCAACTTCCTTCTTTCACATATATATTACGCTTGCATACTTGGCACATTCAAACTCCCCAGAAGCACATACTTCATACATTCATAGAAACAATATCTATTAAGGGAATACAGTGACACATACGATTGATATAGTCAGATTCGCACATATCTGACACTGAATTGGCTCGCACAATTTAATTTACCTGCCAAGACACAGGCGCACATTCTGACCACCTCAGCCCCCCTTGTTGTGTACTCCCCATCACGCAATACCGGTTAAAAAACCGCAATGGGTAAATTCGAATCAGTGTGAATTGGAATTTGTGAAAGCCAGGCGCAAGTCCCTTTCCTGACACAGCAGCCTGCACAGCATTAAATGAACAAGAAAAGGGGGACTACTAGGGAAAAGTGTATCTGTACCCCCAAACTGGCAACCCCCAATCTAGTTACTTTATAGTATCATGAGACACCCTCAGCAACCCACCCTGGCCTCTGTGTTCATTTCAACCATCAGAACTTGGACCCTATTCCCAGCTCCACTCTCATGCCCTGTATGGTCTTTGGCACGTCTGTTTCTTATTCACAATACCCCAGCCCAAAATGCACATGCCATTTACCACCTTTGTTCGATCATCTTTTACAAGTGAAAGGTGGACGCGTTTTACTCACATGCCAGATGACGAAGAAGATGAGGGAGGTGCACAGCACCAGTTTCAGCATGTAGCAGAAGGCTGCAAAGGTGAAGGCCATGACGGTGGCTGCCAGCCCGCCGACGGGGGTGCGGGCATGGCCAGCGCAGACCCACAGCGGAAAAACTGCCCTCTGTGCCACTGTCCGACTCCACGCCCCGCTGCCAGATCCCACAGGTATCCTTCTTTGCTGGCAAAGCTCCCGTGGTGCACTTACTGTACAGATGCTGTAAGGGCTTCATTCACCTCAGTGCCCCTCCAGGTCCATCAGACCACAGTCCTCTGTTTGCAGACCCCGATAAATACTCTTTGGCCCACTCCTACCTCTGGCAGGAAAATAATTACCTTTCTATGTCTGCCTTCTCTTTCTTCTCTTCGTGCAGTCCAAGAATGGCTGGTGAGCGGGAGGTAGCCCTTTCGTTTGGAACATTCCCTTCTAGTCAGTAACTCCCACCAGGGCCGCCGTACCTCCTCTCGTTGCTGCGCAGTCCTGCACGATAATGCGGAGGGCTGCTATCTCTATTACTTCTGCTCACATCCCACCGCCACCAATTAGGCTTCATTTTCCTCACAGGGCAGGCCGGGAGCGCAGGCCTGGCCAGCCACGGCTGTGAGAAGAGGAGGAAGCCCTCTTAAACTAAGTGAGAAATGACCGGCAAAAGTTTCATTCCGAGCTGGTCAGCAGTAAAGCGCGCTGGAAGGTTCAAATTATATAACCACCTCAATTGACGAAGGGTAAAGGGTTATTCACATCAGCAAGTTAATTAACGCACTTCCAAGACACCTGTGGAAGGGAAACAAGCCCCAGTGAGTGCGTGGTCTCACTCTCAGCCAATCCAGACGCTGCATTAGCAGCACCAGGATTGGCTAGAGCAGGGATATTCCCCGCCCATAGGAGACCGGAGGCTGCCGCGCCTTGCTTGCTCTCCTAAGGGCAGGGAACTTCAACTCTTGGATTAAGGCAAGGGGAAGGCTAGTTACAGTGCGCATGTTCGGGCTGGTCATAAAAATGACCAGCCCAAAACCATGCCTGCGCACTGTATTGCTGGTGCTGGTGCTGGTGCTGCGGTGCGCTTGGCCTGGCTGTCACTCAAACACAGGAGTGCTGCAGCAGCCCTACCCCCTTCACGTCCGATTGCCTCATTGTGAGCCACTTTAGTGAGCCGCGGCCCGGTCGCGAATTAATTAAGATTACAGGCAATAACCGGAGCTGAGAACAATGAATGGGGCTGCATTAGTGAGGCAACGCCCCCTGCGCCCCAATGGACGCACCGCCACTGAGTATCTCCATGTCCATTGCTGGTTTCATGTTTTCCTAGATTTATTTTGCTCCTTTTCAACACAACCAACTGCAATGTAATTTAAAACAATAATCAAAGTTCTTCCGTCAGAAGTGTCTCTAGAATTATGAGACTATGAAGAGCCGATTGTACTCTTGAATGCCTAGTACAAAAATATTTTGGGACACTAATACCATGGACAAAATAGGGAGGGACAAAATATTAAATGGTAAATGCACAGAGGGACAGATACATTTACCTTTCATAACTCCGCATAAAAGAAGATATGTATATAGATTTTTGGTAAACATACGAGGAATTAGGTACAGAAAATCTATACATACTAACCTTTTGATATTTTGTCTCTTGTTACTTTGTCAATGATATCAGTGTCCCACAATAGCAATATTCAGGGGACATACTTAGAAGGCCAAATTAAGTGACACAGTGAAAAGTATGCCGCATAATGTAGTACATTCTGTGACACTACTATTTTGCTGTTTTATCTAACATTAATGCTATTTTGCAAAATGTTTTGCCTCTCTTGTGCCAGTATAGCACTTGGGAGAAGCAATCAGTTGAGAACTTAACGTTTGCCATGGCGAAGCACCATGTGTGATTTTTGATCATTCTAAACTAGCAATACATTTATTTGGGGAAATCTGCAATTTATGCAGCATAGGGTAGATTGTTTGACAAGTACAGCAAACCCCCAATTGTATGGAAGAAGCGCCTGGATACCTCCACGAGTGACAAGCAGCACTCTACAAATCCACCTTACATTTACATTACATTCCAGTGACCCCATCGATTAGTGATGGTTGGTTATGTGATCCTTTCAATCTGATAGTACTCACACTCTCACTCACATTGACAGAAAACAAAGCATCAAAATCTTACCTTATCCTACTTAGAAAGTATGTGGTCGCACAACTTGAGAGTGGTTTTCATAATTTGGATCATGTCCCTGAGCTGGTAGATAAAGAGATTGGAAACGAGAAGACTATTTAGACGTGACAACATGCATAACTTTTGACTTATCTTTCTAAAAAATGGCAAACTGTGGGCATTGCCAGTAAGTGACTGATCCCAGTGAATAGGATTTTTTTTCTCTGTTGCTCAAAGCCAATGCCAGGCAAATCATTTGCCTGGTTTGGAAGTTAAGATAGAAAAAGCTAAATTTTCTCCTAGGGTGAAAGGGAATTTTTGATCCAATAGTTTCTTGCTCGTCCTCAAATAGGATCAACCCCAGTGTACTTTGTTCTCTTCTCTCACAGAAGAGGTTAGTCTAGTAGTCAGAAGGGTGATTGTTTTAATTCATTCCTGTTTCCAGCAGGAGATAGCTTCCACCTCTGTTTATTTACACTGTGCACTAAAACCAGCTTTGAAGTTACAAAATCAGTTTTAGCTCTCAAAGGGTACCAATGGATGAGAGACAGGTTGAGTTCTACACCATTCCCTTCCTTGTGTTTCTGAGAATGGAGAGCAATTTCCATGGGTAGTTATTCCTGTGATATCTTGTGGATTTACTTTGATTTGTGAAGATGGAATGGAAGAGACAGAGTTTGAGAGAGCGGGCACATGAACTTGATGGAATAGAATTTTAAAGAAGACTCATGTTTCTCAGCTCTAAAGGTGTGTTACAGTGGTGTTACTTCTTCAAGCATATATGGATAATAAAAATGTAATAAGAAATATCAGCATTACCAAGACCATTGTCAACAAATGTGGCCTCTCATGAGTCTCGCAGAGATGGTAGTCACTAAAGGCTGCACGCCTCAAGAAACTAAAAAAACTTTAAAAAAAAGAATTTGTACAAGAAACAGCATACTATGTTCACTTTCTATTTTGGCATTTCACATCCTTAGCACCTTGTGTTTGCCTCCTTTAAAAGCAGAACTTTTGCTTTTGTGAGTAATGGATCAAAGATGCAGAAACAGTGAATAATGCAAAGCTGGCAGTGTACAAGTGTGCTGCTACCAGAAGTGTTCACTCTGCTCTTTACCCAAGAAATTGTGTATGTCTCTTTCTAAAGAATAGAGTTCCTACCTTATCTGATAAATACCATCCTGGCTCCCAAAGTTCTCATCTACCATTGACAGATCACTCACCTCCACTACATTGTAAAGAGCATCAAGAAAGATATTCCTGGGGGGAACTGCCAAGCAGCGTAAGATGGTGACCGCATTTTAAGCAAGCTCCGGGCCACTTCAGAGAATCCTGCTGAATCCGAACCTTAGGCTAACTTTTTTCATCCGTAAGCACCCATGCTGTGGCCCATATACTAACCCCCTTTGGCCCACCTGAGCCCATCCAGGGAGCCCAGGATGAGAGAGATAACTTTGGCGATCAACAGCCTGGGTGTGTGTACGACCTGCCTGGAGACGGCCTGCCAGTGACAAACATCACTTGAAGCTATGAACCCACAGTGGCGAACCCTCCTCTGCATTGAATCCTGGGGCAAGGAGAGAAGACAGCTGAGTGGCTGGGGTGTGGCACGAAGCCGCTTTCATTCCAATCGGTGGCCCAAATCAGTGAAACGGGTACCTTAGAGTAGAAGAGACGGACTGGGCACCACGTGTGGCCAGGGCTCCAAATGCAGCCTGGGCAAGCCGACTACGTGGTGACCTTTTCTCGATGCAAAACATCCATGTTGTGCCACCAATGCTTGTACCCATAGGCCTACCCATGCCCACGCAGGGATCCGGAGATCAGACAGAAAAGCTTTAGGCAAACAATGACCTGCCGGAAGACTGGCCTGCTGCCAATGTGCACAACCTGGAGCTGCAATCCCACAGCGGCGACCCACCTTTACCTCTGCATTGACTTTTGAGGACAGCGAGGGAGAGGAAACAGCCATATGGGAGGGGAGTGGTAGAAACCCCTTTCACTTTTAGGCAGCCACATCTGCTTATGACAGCCCAGCCGAATTGGTGGCTCAGAGTAGATAAGAAGGGATGGGCAGCATGAGCATCCAGGACTAAGATTGACGCTTAGGTGTGCCAGGACCCACATAAGATGTCTCGCCCCAAAGGTAGGAGATTGGGCACACAGCTTCACCCTCAGGATGTGATCTCCCTCTAGGAGCCGAGAATTCCTGGGAGACTGCTGCGGCCAATGGGGGGCAGGGATGGTCACACAAGCCCAGCCTTACTCCTCCCCTGATCGCTCTGGTGTCTCACGAGGACACCTCGATAGAGGAGTGGAGAGAGGGGGTGGCCCCAGCCCTTGGCCCACAAGATATGGCCTCACAGAGACAAGCACGGGCTGATGTCCCCTGCATTGGTTGTAGGGGGGACCCTCCTGTGCCCTTCCATCTGGTGTACCTGCCAGAGGGCATGGAGGACCAGTACCCCGAGAAATTCTCATGGTATAGTTCAGAACCTGGGTCCGGAATGGTGAGCTATCCGGTGAGAAAACCGGGGGGTCCTGAGCTTACCTGAGGCAGCGCCGGTGTGTGGTGAAAGCAACCTTCTGGTCTCGACATCGCTGTGGGCTGTTCCTGGCCTGCGTCTCCCTCCCGCCGCCGCGTTGGGCACTCTCGCGGCCGCGGTCGGAAGGGACTACAATTCCCGGCGTCCATCCCTTCACGGAAGATACCGCCCTCAGCCCGCCAACAGCGCCTGGAGGCGCTACAAAAACCCAGCTCACCCTCGGCGGAGCGGGGGTCCTGAGCTTACCTGAGGCAGCGCCGGTGTGTGGTGAAAGCAACCTTCTGGTCTCGACATCGCTGTGGGCTGTTCCTGGCCTGCGTCTCCCTCCCGCCGCCGCGTTGGGCACTCTCGCGGCCGCGGTCGGAAGGGACTACAATTCCCGGCGTCCATCCCTTCACGGAAGATACCGCCCTCAGCCCGCCAACAGCGCCTGGAGGCGCTACAAAAACCCAGCTCACCCTCGGCGGAGCGGGGGTCCTGAGCTTACCTGAGGCAGCGCCGGTGTGTGGTGAAAGCAACCTTCTGGTCTCGACATCGCTGTGGGCTGTTCCTGGCCTGCGTCTCCCTCCCGCCGCCGCGTTGGGCACTCTCGCGGCCGCGGTCGGAAGGGACTACAATTCCCGGCGTCCATCCCTTCACGGAAGATACCGCCCTCAGCCCGCCAACAGCGCCTGGAGGCGCTACAAAAACCCAGCTCACCCTCCGCCTCGCGGACGCGCGCGGGCGTCGCCGGGCAGAGCCCGGGCAGAGGGCGGGCCGTCTGTGGCCGTCAGGGGCCACAAGAGGCCGGGCCGGGCTACCCCACTGACATTTTCGCAACTGGATATATCAGCACTCAAGGTACTGTGACACAAGTCTGATATACATTTTAAATTCCTGACTTATCTTATGTGTCTGAATCGGTCGCCATTCTGAACTACAAGCTTATCGGTTATCCCCCCTCACAGCTCTGTGTCAACTAACACTTAAGGGATCAACTGTAAAATATTGCGCAATTGTGTGTACTTACACTTTGGTTGTAACTATGAAACGCAATGGTAAAAATGTTAGTCTATCTACCTCACGCCCAACAACTAGGCAACAGACTACAACTGCGCAACCCCTCCCAAGCTTGACAGCTATTGATAAAATGCTGCAGCAGACAATTGGAGCCGTGGCCTCGGCCATAGAAAATACAGAGCGGCGTTTATCAATTACCCCTGCAATTCCCCCTTCTTCTCAAATAGTGGAGGAAGTGTCAATTGCCACAACTAACGCCCTTGATCTTAATTCCTCTTTTATTTGTTCCTTCGCTGATCTACCCTGCGCACAGCCCATTATTAGTGATACGCACGCCTTCCAGGTTCCCAACTCCCCGCGTCACTCTCCTCCTAGTGGGGCTCCTGTGACTCGTAATTTAGTCAAGAAACCTAGGGTTAGGAAGAACAAAACACTAAGGAAGAATAAGCTTCTAATTAATTCCTCTGCACCGATCGATAGTTCTCCTACCCTGCCCCCCACGCAGGCTCCTCTGTGGGCCACTCATATGATTTTAGATCTCCAGGCCCATATCGAACATCTACTTGGTTCCCATTTTAAATCCCTCCTGTCTAGGTTGGATAGATTGGTCTCCACCATTAACAACGCCGGCTTTGGCAAAACCAAGCAGCCTACAGACTCCACAAACTCCCCCCCTTGTCCTGTTCTCGCCGACAACAACGTTTCCGCCGCCACTGAAACCTTCCCTGCTCCCACTCAAATAGTTGACATGATTGCCCCCGCTGCAACTATTTCTCTGACTAGGACTACAGACCCAGAAAATTCCAGAACACAGAGGGAGATTACCAATGTGGGGGAAAAATATCCAGACAGTCGAGCTAGAGATCATAGAAATACTCTTACTGAGGGACCTAACACTGCATTACCCTGTATTGACTTGCCACCTGAATCTCTCCCGTATGTTGTTGTGCTTGCTGGTGTTCCCCCCCTACCTAAAGGGAAGAACGAGGATTTCTCGGATCTAAAAAATAAATGTATACACTGGTTTAATTTAAACAGCCCCCTCCCCTACAACATCTCTGGAGAAATTTTGGGTGTTCGGAGACTAGATTGGATAGGGCCTACTCCTAAGTCCATCATAGGGAATTGTGTCATTGTCAATTTCAGACATCCACTTGCTGTAAATTACATCTGCAACAGGACACCCTTTAGACCTAACACTCAAATTATCCCACTACATCTGTCATATTTCTATCCAGCCCCACAGCACAGAGTAGGACAGATCAGGGGTATGAGCTGGGCAGGGGGCCAAAATAAATTGTACGCTAGATCAGTGGAAGAGACCCAGAATATGCCCTTGTTGTCGTTTTTTGCTCAAAAAATAGATTCAGTGTGTTGGAGGAGGTGGACTGACCAGTCGTGTACTCGAGACCTGTACCCCAACCTGACAAAGCTATGGGTGCCCAATCAGTTGTAGAAAAGGATAGATATGTGAGTGTAATTCCTGAATCTCTGCCAGTATCTTTTCCCCTGACCGCAAGAGTGGAAATAAAACAAACCACCCATGAAGACTTGGTTGTTCCCCCTGATGATCTTCTGTGTAATGTTAACCTTCTGGGCACCACAACAGCAACAAACCCTCAAACAACTGAAGTCTGCACAGATTCTACGCCTGGCGACCCAGTAAATAGGAATAGAGCACTAGGCGAGGGAATAAAAATATTGTCTTGGAATGTGGCAGGGATAAAAAACAAGTTATCTAACTTAGAATGGAGTGATTTTGTAGGTACTCATGACATCTGCCTTATGCAAGAAACGTGGGCCACCGAAGAAAATTCAAGGATTGGTTATGCCACTTTCGACACCTTGGCAACCACAAGTGGCAGAGGGAGGCCATCGGGTGGTCTTTCAACTTGGATAGGGACCCATTTGGGAGCCCAGGCAACCGTGATTCCAACTAACTCCCTGGATGTTCAATGCGTCCTCCTAACCCTAAAAGACAAACCATCGGTTGCTTTAATAAACGTCTATTCAAGGCCAGTCAAGAATGGCCAAGAATCTGGTGTAATAGATGCATTAAAGCATTTTATATTATCTCTAGACCCCCCACCGCAATTAATAATAGGAGGCGACCTTAACTGCCAATTTGAACCCCTTGAATCTCATAATACGGGCGAGCTAGACGAAGAAGACCAGTTCTGGCATATACGTGAACCACAGATGTCTCCTGTCAGAGCCTGGACTCCGCTCGTCCTTCAAATTAAATCTCTAACTCTTGCACTATCCCTAAGGGCCTGTAATGGGAGATTGGAACCCGATTGCCCAGGCCATCCCACGTTCAACAGACTAGGCCAAAAATCTAATATCGACTATATATTAATGGAAGCAAGACATTGGGGCAATTTATTAGAGTTTGAAATCCACCCCAGGCAAGATAGCGACCACAACGCCCTTGTTCTGACTCTGAAACCGGGTAGTTTTGGTCTAACTAACTCTCCTCCCAATTCAAATAGCCCTATACTCCCGGTACTCCTTTCTAATAATAGGAGGAGAATAAAATGGCCCTATTTTTGGAAATCCCCTGCTAAACTTGCGCAAGTATATCAGACAGCTTTGCCATCTCTTTCCGCAATGGGGGATGTAGGTATAGACAACTTGAGTGACCCAACTAAGATCCATACTCACTTAGTTAATAATCTGAGGGGCCTATTTAACCCAGTGGGAAATAAACATCACCAGCCTAGATCACACCCCTGGTATAAGGAACCTTGCAGAAAAGCAAAAAAGGACTTGCTCGCGGCAATCAAAGGTAACGACAGGACCAACATAAAGAAACTTCGTCTAGGCTATAAGAAGGCTATCGCCAGGGGGAAGATGGATTGGGAGGAGCAAAGATGGGAGGATCTAAGATTAGCTCTTATATGTAGAGATCCTAAGGCGTTTTGGGCCACTGTTAACTCTGACGGGAATGGGGTAGTACCATCCCTTGTTACTAACATAGCTCCACAAGTCTGGGAATCCCATTTTGGGGAACTGTATGGGGATTCGGAGGACCTTTCTGCTACAGACATGTCTCTCGAGTCTAGTTTGGTCAGAGGAATTGATTCTAGCATATCTAATGTTGAGATCCATCCACGCCCTTTTATTCCAGCACCTTCACATGTTTGCCAGCCTCAACCATCTTTGATGGGTGTAGCCACTCCTGTGACAGAACTTCCTGTGGCTATCACTCTTAAAGAAGTTGAAATCGCAATAAACAAGCTCCTTCCTAACAAAGCACCTGGCCTGGATAAATTACCACCGGACTTATTCCGCTCCCAACCAAAAATCTGGGCCCCGTATTTGGTGGTACTATTCAATTCCATTTTGACGGGGGCCGTTTTGCCAGACACTTGGTTGGGCGCGGAGATAGTTCCCATATTTAAAAAAGGCTGCCCATTGAAGCCGGCTAATTATAGACCAATTAGCCTTATCGACACCACCCAGAAACTAATGGGCAGGATTATCCTGGATAGAATACAGGAATGGTTGGACGATAACAACATCTTGACTACATTACAGGCAGGGTTCAGATCTGGGATTTCCACCATTGACCAGATCTTCCGGCTCCAGGTTCTATATTGGAAAAGTGTGAGAGTAGAGGGTGGCAGTCTCTACCTCATCTTTGTGGACCTGCGAGCTGCCTTTGATCTTGTCCCAAGAGAAAAACTATGGGAAGTCCTGGCAGAAATGGGTCTCCCACCCTACCTGTTGGATATCTTGACTAGATTTCACAGTGGTAATTACGCCCAGGTTAGATGCGGGAGACACGGCGATTTATCCTCACGTTTTCCCGTAAGGAAGGGAGTGCGCCAAGGATGCGTTTTGGCCCCAACATTGTTCAGCCTATACATTAATGGTCTTGTTACTCACCTGGCTGATGTCCCTAATAATGACGCCCCAAGATTGGCTACTGGTAGAGTGCCCGCTCTGATGTTTGCCGATGATACTTTGCTGATATCTAAAACATCATCGGGCATCCAGCGCATCTTGGATGGTTTCCTGGCATTCTGTACTTCCAGAGGCTTGGAGATTAATTTAGAAAAGACTAAATTCATGATCTTCAATCCTCCCAAACAGACTCGACCAAATCCTACCTTAAATGGCTCCCCCCTTGAGAGAGTCAGGACTTTTGTCTACCTTGGAATTACGTTGACCGAGAACTTTGATTGGGGACCTCAAATTGCTAAATCATGGCTGAGGCTGTCTCAAATAGCAGGGGGCCTTTGCAAAGTCCAGCAAGCCTCGGTATATAAACCAGCAGCTCCAGTAGCTGAAATATACCGATTGCAAGCTAGAACAGCTTCATTGTACGGGGCGGAGTTATGGGGTCATAAAAACATTGCCAAATTAACCCTGGCTGAGCAGGGCTTTATGAGAAGAATCGTTGGCCTTCCTGTAAGCACACCGCTCATCCCCCTACGCCTCGACCTGGGGCTAGAACCAATTGAAGACTTGGCAATTCTCCGACCCTTACTCTACTGGAAAAGGCTCTGGACGGTGCATGAACTGGCACCTTTCAGAGAAGAATTCCTAGAGGTCTGGCCATTAATTAAAAGTAAGAACATTCCATGGCTATCCCATATTAAGGCTTTCAGCATAAAGATCGGCAGGACCGATCTCTGGGAATTTCCGGAGGTAGCCTGCACACGGATTTCTAAATCTGATCTAAGAGGCCACATAAGGGAGCTGAGATTAGCAACCCTACATGGTTCAAGCTCTTTGGGGAAACTCACTAATGAGTTTCTCCTAGTAAAACTAGAAACAAGAGCAGAGGCCTTTCTTGATGTAATTTATCCGTCTCTTGCTAGGAAGCTTTATTTGCAGTTGAGGTATGGTACCTTACCACTTAGAGCATTTACTTGCAAATGGACAAGATCGGAAAATGCAGTCTGCCCGGCATGTAATCATAGCAGTGAAGATATATGTCATGTCTTGTTTTTCTGTCCTGCATACCACTCAATAAGGAAAAAGTGGCTCATTCCCATTTGCAAGAACTTAGGGTTTAGACACTGCATGCTCGCATGCAGGGTCTTAAGATATGATACTCACCCCCCAATTGTTTTTGCTATGTCTCGTTTTTTACATGGGTTCTGGCGCAGAAGGAAAAGTTTTCTTTAAACACTTTTGTCTTTTACCAAATGAGTCTTTTGATAACACTAGTTTAATACGTTTTTTAACTATTGTATTAACTTGACATTATTTATTGTTTTAAATGAAATGTGCAATTTTCTTGTTATTTATTCAGTGCTTTTATGGTCTCCGACCGAAATAAAGTTATCAAAATGAATGGTGAGCTATCCCCTTACTCCTGTTGGAATAAAAATTATTTTTCTGTATTGTTTTAGGTAAGTTAGCATTCGCTGCGCCATTTTGTGTGTAGGTGCCATTTTATATTTAGATCGAAAGTAATTTTAGCTATTTACGAGAAATGGCCTTCTCTAGGTTATGTTTCTTCAGAGTTGGGTTCTGTCACACTAATGAATGCACTGTTCTTATTAGTATATACCTTTCCTTTAGACATAAGCCTTCTCCCACTTGTCTAATGGCGGGCACAGGCAGATTAACCTTGAGAGATAGATAATGTGTGCCCGGCCTCGGAATCGAAACTTACTCCTTTGTAATTTACTGTCCAGCTGCATCTCTCTGGAAAATTCCTTGGTGGGCGTGTTTTTAGTCATTCTGAAATGTACATAATGTATTGTTATGCTTGCTGATGTCAGACTGTCTCTGCAACACTCTTAGCGACTGGGCAGACAGGGCTCCGCTCTGAGCGACCTCTGAATAAACTATTATTGGTTTGTATTCTCTACTGTCTGAAGGGCTCTTAATTTGTATTGCAGGCTGAGAGGTGGTCGTGAGTGACCCAAGTGACCCTAATCAGGCCACTTCCTTAATTTCATTCCGGAAAGAACACACAGGGCACTGGCCCACGGCCTCTGCCGGTGGCAACGCCTAGAGCCATTATCATTAGGGTACTGAACTTTGTGGGCAGAGACTCTATCCTGCAGCAGGCACACCACCATCCAGACATCCGTTGCACCGACTCCAGGGTTATACTCTTCCCAGATTACACAGCTAAAGTGCAGCTCCTTCGTAAATGTTTTTTAGAGGTGAAGTGGAAAGTCAGGGCTATGTACATTGAATATTTGCTGATGTACTTTGCCAAATTGAAAGTAATGTATCAGTGGGGAACCATTTTTTTTTTAGATCCCAGAAGAGGCCTGGGACTGTGCGGCAGAGAGCAAACAACTGTCCATATCAACAAAGGAGCCAATTACATCTCAGGAGACCGAAGGGGGTCAACCGCAGGAAATGCAGCAGACTGATAGGAGGCCAACTCTGATTATGACCGAAGGCAAACATAGAGCAGCATCCTCCAGAGCTCTGGTGATTACCGGGGAGGGGACCCTACTAGTCAATGATGAGACATTATTCAGCGGTATAGAGGAGGAGTTTGGTCCCCCTCCTTCCTTTCCTCCATGTAGAGCTACAAGTTCATTCTCATTCAATGATGGAGAAGAGACACATTGCCTCCCCGCTACACAGGATTATTGTGATTACTTTATTTTGATGTAGTATTACATTATATTGTATGTTGTTTCTATTGGGGTTTTTTGTTTTAGAGGTGGCAAATGCTTCTAATTTAGAAGTGTGGATTAGAGGGTTGTTGGGGGTAAAGTTGGGTACTTTAGGGTTGATTTTGGTCACAATACTACGCCTCAAGCAAGACACATTGCGGGGCCCCAGGCAAATGGGCTCAATGACCTGCCATGACCTCTGACAACAACACCATCCTCTACAAGCTATTGCCTTGGAATTTCAGTGGGTGGCTGGATAAAATAAAATGCACAACAGTCCTTCAACAGGTCCACAATCTGGGCACGATGGTTTCATTGTTGCAAGAGACACATTTTCTTGGGAATAGGGGTGACTTTTTGGAACACTATGGCTTTAATCATGCAGGGTTCACTAGGGGCTCCAGATGAGTTTCTTTTCCCCTGATGGTCGCCAACGCTATCTTATATGCCATGGATAGATATGTGGTGGTTACGGGCTTCCTTTATGGCATCCCATTGACAGTGGTGTCTGTGTATATTCTACCAACCCTGCAGGAAAACACAATGAAAGATCTGATGACAGTTATCACCTTGGGCCCGGATGAGGAGCTCATCGTAGGGGGGATTTCAATGATGTCATGTATCTACAACTTGATGTGAATAGAGGGGCTAGACCCTTGCACCATGGGCGGAGTCTCTGCGGCTTTGTAATCCATGGAGAGCAAAGAACCAGTCAGCATGTGAGTTCAGGTATTATTCCCACTACCATAGGTCACATTCAAGACTAGACTACTTCTTCCTACAGCTGCTGGACTCCAATAGCCTCCAGGAGCTACAATTCATGCAGGGGTACTGTTGGGCCAATCACTGATTGAATTAAAAATGGGGCTGGGGATGTGTAGGTCTAACAAGCACTTGAGCCTTCAGGCTGGGGTGGCTGAAGGATGTTAGGTTATAGGAACACATGAAGAAAAAGATAGAACTCAACTTAAGAGCAAACTCCACAACAGAGGTCTCCCTAATCATATTGTGGGAGGCGATGAAAGCAGGTCTTTGGGGGTAATAATAGCATACCCTGTGGGAGCAGAAAGAAAAGTACAGCACAGACAAGGCAGTCTGTGCAATTCTAATATCACCTTACCTAAATGAGAGACGATGAAAAACTTTGTCGTCTAGAGGCTACTAAGGAGGCCCTTTAACAGAAACTGATGACTCATATCAGGCACCAGTGTCTTATTTTTAAAAACAGAGAGTACGGATTTGGGGCAAGATGGGAAAATTGCTATACAGGCTTGCTACCATCTCTGGCAGACAGACTGTCCCATTGACGCGAGGGCTTGACGGTGAGGTGACTCATGGCAATACCTTCCGCCGGGCAGGGTGTAGCAAGAAACCCATAGCTGCGAACCTGGTCATGCTGAGGCTCTCCAGCAGTGGGAGGGTGAATTTGAAAGCTCACCTGTTGAAGTTGGAATTATTTGCAGCCTTGCAGGAGATGCAATCTGAGAAGGTGCCTCACTTTCTCATGATGGGTGAAGCTGCGGGGACAGCTTTGATACTTTGCTAAGATATCTGGAATGCCTCAGTGGTAGTCCTCCCCAAACCATATAGGCCACCTACAGACTGATCTCCCTCAGAAATATTTTAGTCAAAATAGTTACAAAGGCCTTAGTAACCAGGCTACTAAAATAGGTGAGAGCCCTAGTGCATTGCAATGAAAATGGTTTTATGCCAATCAGATGCACCAAGTCTTGTCTTAGAAGGCTACATATGGCCTTGGACCACATACATTGTCATTCTGACCACACAGACATGAGGCAACTGGACTTTGCTATCCTGGAAAAGATTCATTTTGGCCGTAAATTCCTTCAGTATGTGAGGCTGCTATACACGGAGCTATGGGCTAGGGTCAAAATGAACAGCATTTACTCACAGCTGTTCCAGATAGGCAGAGGCCAGCTGTCTCCTCTCCTGCTCACTCTTGCAATTGAACCACAGGCCAAATAGATTGTGGGGACGTGCAGGTGTGGGGCTTGAGGAAACGCGAAAAATTAGAGGACCGCATCTCTTTGTATGCAGACAATGTCCTCCTTTTTATCCAGCACCTAAACCAACCGATCCTACAGCTGATTTGCATTCTAAAAATCTACAAAGAAGTGTCAGTCCTGAGGGTGAACTGGGGGAATCAGCCACAATCCCTGTGATGAGTGCTCCTCCAGAGATACTTCCAGACTCCACGGCGATCTGGAGCATTTAAATACTTGGGGGCAGATTTATGTTTCCTGGCGCATCCCTGCAAATCAGCAGGGATGCGCCAGGAAAGATGCGTCACGCAAGTTTACCCTTGCGCCACCACAGATGCGCCGCATTTACAATGCAGCACATCATGGCGCAATGATAAACAGATGCGTGACGCATCTGATGGCGTAAGGGCGGCGCATTGCTGGAGTCGTGTCGCAAGCACGACGCAACCCCAGCAATGTTTAGGGGCTGCCCATACCTTACATGCTGCGTCATGCCTTACGCCTGCTTCAAGCAGGCGCAAGGTTTTGACGCAGCAGCATCGGAAAAGTGACTGAGTGAAATCTTGTAGATTTCACTGCGTCACTTTTCCGAAGCTTTTTCCGCTGGAACGCCCACCCTGCATACATTAAACCTGACACAGGTTTAATGTGGCGCAGGGCTTTACACCGTGACGCATCTCCATAGATGCGTCACGATGTAAATAGGGCGCAACGTGGCGCAGGGTTTACGCCGCCGCTGCGTCACAAAAGTGACGCAACGGCGGCGTAAAAGTGGCGCAACTCTAACATAAATCTGCCCTTTGGTGTTAGACCTGTCAGCCTTAGGGTGGTCTTTCCCCTATCTTTTTGCCTCCACATTCTGCTGAATCTTTTGTTGGCCGTAGGAATTTAAGCACTTTACCAATGCTAATCAGTGCTAAAAGGCATGTGCTTCTTCCCTAAACGGGCGTGCAAGTGCCATATACTCACATGACCAATTTAATTGACTTGTATGTCCCTTGTAAGGTGGTATACCATATACCTAGGTTCTGTAAATTTGTAGCTACTAGTGGGCTGCAACTCTGAATGCGCCAACAACAGAAGAAGCCTTTGAGACCTGTCAAAGGCCTGTCACTACAGTGCCTGTGCTTGCAGTTTACTGCCACTTAGACTTGGCATTTAAAACTACTTTCCAAGCCTTAAACTCCCCTTTTATCACATATAAGTCACCCCTAAGGTAGGCCCTAGGTAGGCCTAAGGGCAGGGTGTTATGTAAGTGAAAGGTAGGACATGTACTTTTATGGTTTGCATGTCTTGGTAGTGACAAACAGCATATTTCATTTTTCACTACTGTCTAAATTATGCAAATGGCACCTTTGCATCTCAGAAAAAGGTGATTAGGGCTAAAGCCCATGGCAATTATTATGGATTTTCAACACTGGCTAGATCCATAAAAGGTCAAGATCTGAAACCTATGGGAGCAGTTATGAAAGTCAAATTGTTGCCAACCCTTGTATATGGATTGGAGATAATGCTAGGTGATGAGGCTCCTCTGCTTGACAAATTGGCAATAAGAGCTTATAAACAAACCATCAGGCTACCTAGGTCGGCCTCACCTGCTCAACCCCGGTTAGAATTTTCACTTACAAAATAGTCACTTACCTAGCCGGCGGCATTTGTAAGGCTTTGTCATAAATTGTGTGATTAATTTACAACAGGGAAATGGCTCCCACAAAAAACATCTTGATAATAATATCAGGTCTTTGGAGTTGGGCGACCTTTGGAATTCTATGATCTCCGGTCAAAGTTTTAAAAGAGTTGTAAATAAGTTGACCAGATTGCAAAGCTGATCTGCGGATAAGGAAAAGCTGTCCAAACATCGTCATTGGTGGTTTGTGTTGAAATCTTATTCAATCCCAGTAGAATCGCTCCTGCTGACAGCACCTTTTAACAGGAAGGTCAAACAGTCATTTCTGGCCCTCAGATTTGGAGAGATACATACACTAGACCTCATGCCAAAATGGAGGATGTGTACCCTACCCGAAGTCCGGACCTGTTGTCTGTGTCATCAGGAGACGCAGACTTTGCTCCACATTATATGCATCTGCCCAATGCAGATGGACCAACGTAGAAGCCTATTAGGGTGAGCATTTCTTGACCTGGGAATCAGATCCTGTAGGACTGCACTTGTGGAGTCAATGGACCCAATTAATACAATGTTGATCATTAGATTAGTGCAGGTTTTTGGCTATAATTTAAAATCTTTAAACTGAGAAATTTTGAGTACTGAGTGAACTTGGGGAGTAGGAGGTCCTGGAACCTGATCCTAGGCCACGACAACCCCGGCTGTCTTTTAGGCAAATTTACATGAGCAGGTAAACTGCAAGGTCGGGCTGCTAGAGTCCCCCCTAGTGGCCATTCCCTATCCCGTCTTCCTAAGGAAATAATTTACTCAACCTGGCACTTTTGTCTTGCGCATTGGTACCTTAATAAAGCACTGTTTTGTCTTTAGGTACCATATTTGGCTGAAAACCATTGTCCACTTAGCAGAGTACCTACTGTCACTGCTTGAAGTTGTACACACGCACTTTAGCACCTATAGTGGTATATTTAGGAGTACGATAATTGGCAACGCCGCAAACTTTTAAACCTTATCCTAACCAGGGATATTGACGGTCCTTGATCAAGCCATCTCAACTTTTTTATCATCTGTATTTGGCATTTTCATCCCTATAGATAGGAAGGGTTGACGGAAAATGTAAAGACCCATAATATGATGTTTTATGGTTGAATGCTTTGTATTGTGTACTGTGCTGTGTTTATAGTTTCAATTGCCTACTAAACAATGTATATTCCACCCCCACTACTGTAGGGCCTACTCCTCTCATAGATTAGCATCAGGATTTCCTTAATATACTTTTTAAGCTATAATTCCTGTTGCTTTGATGTTACCCCCCATATCAATGGCAATTTTGGGTATGAGTACTAGGTTTCTGACCCAGCTCTCCAAAATTAGACACTTCTGGATCTTGAACTGAATCTCTGTTAGAAGGACTGCTGTGCTGCTTAAATTACTAATCTTTGGACTGTAGGTTTGGAAGGTCTGCCTTTCTCTTGTGTTGCCCTGCTGTCTGCTGCTCTGTGCTGAAGGAGAGCTGGACTCTGCCTTCCCTCCAAGTGATCTCCAAGGGCTTCTTGGCTTGCCTCCTGTTGCTTGAGACTCTGGGATATCAAAGTCTCTACTCCTACTAGTGCGCCTGAACCTACTGGAAGTGGACCAGATACTTGCAGCATAGAATTTGAAGCACCTTATGTTTGTGTGTAACAGAACCGGTGCATCAATCCGGTTTCTGGAGTAAAATCAGGACATCACATCGGAACCAGCACTTTGCCTCAAGAGATCGGCGCGTCAGGCAGCGTATCACCACCGCAGAAGCTTGGTGAAATTGATGCATCCCCTCCACTGCGTGGCAGAATCCGGTGCGACATATTGTTGGACACCTCTTGACTCCAGCACCCGTCTTCGGTACTGGCACATCGTCTTCACTACATGGAGCAGATCCTGAAATCTCACTAATTGCGATCAGGAAAGGTGCTTTGTTCACTGGGTCCTGCATGGGTTCTTCAGCTGGCCTGCGCTTCCATGTGATCAGCCTGAACTTTGACTTTGACCCAGCCCAGCTCAACTTAAAGTAACCTTTTTAGTGCTACTTGCTTCTAAGCACTTTACTGCATTTATGGCTTTAAAATTCAATATCTCAATGTCTGTACATTGAATTTTTATCATTTTGGTTTTGTTTTGTTTATGATATAATAGCCTATTTTTCCTCAACCTGTTTGGAGTCTTTTTGTAGTGTATTCATTGTGTTACTGTGTATGTGTGTGTTTTGCACAAATACGTTACACATTGCCTCTTTAGATAAGCCTCACTGCTCTGTGTAAACCTACCAGCGGGTGACCATAGGTTATCTTTTAGTGTGAATCTAGCTTACCCTGACAAGTATTATGGCTTCTGCTTGGACAGGGTGCATACATCTGCCAACCAGAAACTCAATTTCTAACACTTGAGCATGCGCATCTAAAGAGACCCACAGGAACGCTGGGACAGGAATATCATCCCTTTGACACACAAATTTAAGGGATATATGGTGAGATGGAGCTCCCTCCCTCGATCATGATGGGGTGTAAAGTCAGGGATATAGAGTTCTCAACTTTAATGTATCATCAGGTATCCTGTCAAGCAGTCATGCCGGAGGGGGGGGTGGGTGTAGGGGGGGGCGGTTGGGGGAAGGGTCATAGTAGGGGGTGGTTGTTTGAAGTTTGAACTTTGTTTGGCTGCTCCAATTTCACGGGGGTACTATCTGTGTGGGGACCCCGCGCCCTGCGAGTCTATACTATGCCTACGGGGGGCCGCCAGGGGGCGGGCCTCTAAGGATTATCCTGCAGGGTGACTGGGGGGAGCAACGATTTACCCATGTACTGTGGACTCATAGCTGGGAAATTTATGCGATGGAAATTGTATTTTGACATGCCCAGGCGGGGGATAGTAGTTGATTGTATTGTTTTCTGAGTGTTTAAATGCCAATAAAAATATTCAACAAAAAAAAAAATGATGGGGTGTAAAGTCCTCTTCAAAATGCTGGCCTTGCCAAAGCTGTTATATGTTTTGCAACACTACCCCCACAAAATCCCTACCCATTGGTTTACAACTCTACAGGCAAACATCAATAGCTACAAGTAGGGAGGATCGACGCTGTAAATCTCCCATAATAAGTGCATACAATCCCCTTATGATGGCAGACTAGGGGCAGTAGACATCATATTGTATTAGTGGGCAGTCCAGCTGCTTGCAGTTAATGAATGGATCTTTGGGATCAGGCGGATCCACCTACGATATTCAAGCAGACTTTCTTTACCAGGCAGGCAACAGAGTTTTGGGTGTATCGGAAGGCTCTCCTGCCCACTCTCCTGGCCATTTCAGTTATTCCTATGATTAGCTGGAAAGAGGCACTACAGTGGATACGATAGTGCAGGGTGCCCACTAGGAAGAAGCCACTGTGGATGAGTACATGGCTGTCGGAAACGGTAGGGCTCCCGGGCACAGAGATAAGTTGGGAATCCCTAAATTGGGAGATGTCTGGCAGACACACCATATGATGTTCTATGACGCACTCAAAGCTGAATAAACTTAACACAGATCCCAGTTCTTTCTTTACTTACAGAGCTAACATGCACTGGTTAGGTTTCTAGACACACAACAACTAGAATCGGCAAACAAATAAAAATACCTGGGTGTTCTACTAGATAACAATGGCTCCTTCAACCCTCACATGGAAGCACTTAAATTAAAAGGCAATGCAATAGCCTTACCCATTAAAACTTTTAAGAAAGTGATTGCCAGGCCCTCTCTGGGCCCTGTATTAGAGGTTATCCAAGCCAAACTCCTTCCAACGATAACCTACGGGACGAGGCAATGAGAGGAAGAGACGCCACTACTGTGGAAAAAATAATCACCAGTTTATTTAGAACAATCTTCAGCCTCCCAAAATACACCCCCCTCCCAAATAAGGATAGTGTTTGGGTTACAGAAGCAATCACTGGTCAGAAGGGGCATATTTATCAAATGCTGGAGGAAGATCAGAGGGGAAGAGCAAGATAAACTGAACTGGCAACTTTGGGTTGATCTATAACTCAGAAGGAACTCACCGGCAGGAACATATCTTATAGACTCCCTAAGTCAACTTGGCTTGGACAACTTATGGGCGACATCAGCGTCCCACACCAGCTTCAAGAAAGCAGTTACCAAGACCATCAAAGCACTGTCATTGGAAGAATATAAGGCTGCACTTTCAAAGGGAGCACACTGCTGGTACGTACTAAACAACTCTGTAGCAGCCACACCACAAAAATATGTTAGCGAAAGATTTACTATCCCTCTGAAAGAGAACATTTTAAAATACAGGATGGGTATAATGCTGATCTTACTATGTCTTTGCATAGCCGGCAAAATAAACAGAGTCACCTTTCTATCATTGAATGTCCAACATATGGGAGACCAATAAACCGACCCAGGTGCTTATTCCATCATAATGTCCTCATGTGTAAATATTCTATTCACCAATCTGCTTTACCTATGGGGCACTTTCCTATATCTCTCTTCACGGACTTATTTGGTGAAATCTTCTGCATGTTCATCTTTAGTGTATACTTTGACTGTTGCTCATCTTATGTTCCTTTGTGTCGCTACTGGACATGCGACACGTATACACAATATAATTTCATTGTATTAAAGAGAAAGTAAAGTCCTTATATCTTATGTTACTTGACTCCAACAATAGCATGCAATTGATAGCTGTCACGCTCTGTGGTTGATATGTGACTGGGTCACAGTTTCTGCTTTTTAGCGGGGAAAATTGGTTTTAGTAACCTTTAATCATTGAATATTAGTTTTTTGTCCCATGTAATTGGCCAGTTTGATTCAAACATATGTTTTATAATTTCTTCAGATTTACCCCACCCAACACATTTTTGCATTGCTATTGAATTATAAGTGGTCCTGATGAAGATGGTTTTATTTGATGACCCACCGAAACGTGTGTTGACCTACCTTTTACAGACGGGAATTTAGTTTGAGACACAAATCAAAGAAGAAACTGCTGTGATGTATCAGCATAGCGTAGTCACATTGTGAAGGGTTTTCATCTGACTTACTGGATCCCTTATATGTTTTCAAAGAGTTATTTGTATTATCTGTTGATGCAGTATGTATGATAGTATGGATGAGGCATGTGATGGGTATGAATGCATATTTGGTGATTGAGTGCGGGGTTATTCTCAGGCTAATGTTATGTTGGAATTGTTTCTTTCCCATGTGTATTATATATTTGTTCATATTGATACTGTGTTGTCTGTCCTATTCAGTCATGCTAGATTAACTGAGATACCAAGTCATTAATGAAACTTAGTACATGAAATATATTGAAGTATTGGCATTCTTGGACTATTCTATCTGTCTGTTGTTATGTTCTGTGTTTATTAATAAAAATGAACTTTCTGAAAAAGAGAAAAAGCAAAAACATTTTTTATAAATAATAAATACTGTTTTATGAAATCACTCCGGTCAAGTGAATATTTTGGGGACATGTTCTATGTATGGGCCTTAGTGGCCAGCCATATAAGCCCTGGAACAGAACTCCTTTCGTACATAATTTGCAAATGCAAAAACCTAGTAAAAGAATAACATCTACTCTTGCGCCCTCTTTTTATTCTATATGGGATCAATTCCTGCAGACAGGCAGCACTGATTTATCAAATCTGTCAACATGCAATTGACCTGTAGATTTACAAAATGTCTGAATATTGTAGAGAAGAGACTGAAGTTAGAACCATTCTAGCCCTGCACATCACACAACTCTAATAAGCATTACAATACAACCACACACAACAAAAGACTGCTTAGCAGAACGACCATCATAGGGGACACTCGTTCCCATGAATCTCATAAGCCTATTCTGCATAGCGGTACTTCGCACAAGACTTATCGATTTTTAGCCAAAGACTCACTAAATGGACATAATTGGACAAATAAGGCCCTTTTAACCTTCATTTTAACCTTGCTATTTAACACAATCAATCTTATTTAATCACTTATGCTATGTGTAGGCAACAGTTTTAATTAATCATGCATTATAACAACTACCAATTGACGGTTAGGCACAAGGCACACATATCAGTGCCCACAGAGCACAGCCCATTAGAAATCTGACTCATGATGACAGCTATTGTAGAAATTTTTATCTCTGAAATCGTGATCATCGGGTATCTTGGGACCAAGTACCCAACTGACAATATTTGGACAAAATCTGATTATAGACTCTACATCGAGGATTGCAGTTATTTTTCAGACATGTCAGGCCGTACAAGTAACCCTGAAGAAACTTTGGCTTCCCAGATTTCTATGTACCAGATTTATCATTTAAAGAGAATTAGTCTTTCCTTTTAGCGTCCCTTTGCGGCATACCCTTGAGTATAAGATATGGGTATGTCTAGGAACTAAAGTGGCATTCCTGAAGAAGGCATCTAGCACGCCAAAACGCGCATAGGGCAAATCAAGATTTTTTTTACAGCCACTTTTTTAGATTCATAATATTGTTTTTTGATTTATGCTTTTTTCCGCTATATCAAAATATTGGTATTTGTTGTTTGTTAAATGTTAATATTAATCATGTATTAATGTTTGCAATTATAAAGTGTCTCTCATGATACATCGTGGTCGTTGTAGTGATTTGTGTTTATTTCAAGAAAGGAATTTTTAACCGTTACATATAAATATATTTAATAAAATGAAAGTTTTAATCTTTTTGTGTTGTACACTGGTTCTCAATGTATATCAAATGGTTCTACAAATATAGGGCTTGAGATGTTCATTTAGCCTCTTAGTAGCCTAGGATTGTTATTGTTCATAATTGTATTTTCCCTGTCCTGGGTACTTTCAGTATTTTCGGGGGGTCCCTGTTTTTGACTTTAGCTATTGTAGGAAGGACAGATCTTGCTTATACAGAACTCTGGTGATAAACGTGCCAGACCTGCTAAACAAAATGAAGGAAAAATAGGAGTCAGAACTGTGGCCCTTGAACAACAGCAAATCGATTGAGGCAAACACTGGCAACTGGAGAATTGGAAATATTGCCTCACCTGAGATTAGACCAGGTTAAATACTTTCACAGAATGTATCACATCCCTGACAGGCTGTGGAGGATGCGGTGGGATAGCGGCCCTGAATGTGGCATGGGAATGCCGGGTGATTCAGGTGTATTGGAACCTACTTTTCTCCAACCTAGAAATGGTATGTCGATTTCTGATAGAACGCAACCCCATATTGCGAATCATAAAAGTATTCCCTGGATGGGATGGGTAAGGGGACACAAACTGATGGGTAGGATAGGTTGTGTGTTGGCTAAACATCACATAGCGGGCCATTGGAGATCCAGGGGCCCAAAATCTCAAAGTGGCTAAGAGGGATGGATTACCACTCTTTAGCTAAGGAAGCAGTGTATAGGTCCAGAGGATGCCCACAAAAGTATGATAGAATCTGGGGACAGTGAAAAATACTCAGAGCAGACAGCCCATAGGAGGGTCTTTGGGGAAAGTGCACAGTAGTCTGGGCCACAGACCCATCTATAGTTCACCGGACCGGTTGCAGTGGACTTAAGTGGGGCTACTTCATGTTATTCTAGAACTAAATCAGTTGTTGAGCAAGGGGAGCATGGGATGGATGACAATGCTGTCTTACAGTATTGTGATCTTAAAATTGTTAAAAACTCAAACAAAAGAATTTTAAAAAAGGAAGAAATTACTATCCAGCTACAGGACAAATCAACAAGAATTGCCTCTTGCCCAATAGCGGCTCATGAATCAGGGTGAAATGCAGCAATGAAACGCTACTAATCTGTTCACTTCACTGGCAAGGTAGCTGCGTGAGCGCTCTGCGCGCATGTGCTCTTACCTCTGTGATTTTTAATAACTTTTGTGTCTTATTTGTTTGTTTATCTGTTTTTAGATAGCGCCCCTTACCTGCACTTTAATTGGCCCCCGCACTGCCGTTTTGGCGGATTTGGCTCTGGGGTGGGTGACCTGTTCGTTTTGGCAGCCATCTTGGAGTGGGGTGTGTGGATAGAGGTGTCTCTACCCTCCAGCGCTTCAGTGCGCAGGAGCAGCCTGGGAACACCTACTTAAGGCGAGTCCCTCCTGAAACCGCCCCTGACAAGGTAGCTGCGTGAGCGCTCTGCGCGCATGTGCTCTTACCTCTGTGATTTTTAATAACTTTTGTGTCTTATTTGTTTGTTTATCTGTTTTTAGATAGCGCCCCTTACCTGCACTTTAATTGGCCCCCGCACTGCCGTTTTGGCGGATTTGGCTCTGGGGTGGGTGACCTGTTCGTTTTGGCAGCCATCTTGGAGTGGGGTGTGTGGATAGAGGTGTCTCTACCCTCCAGCGCTTCAGTGCGCAGGAGCAGCCTGGGAACACCTACTTAAGGCGAGTCCCTCCTGAAACCGCCCCTGACAAGGTAGCTGCGTGAGCGCTCTGCGCGCATGTGCTCTTACCTCTGTGATTTTTAATAACTTTTGTGTCTTATTTGTTTGTTTATCTGTTTTTAGATAGCGCCCCTTACCTGCACTTTAATTGGCCCCCGCACTGCCGTTTTGGCGGATTTGGCTCTGGGGTGGGTGACCTGTTCGTTTTGGCAGCCATCTTGGAGTGGGGTGTGTGGATAGAGGTGTCTCTACCCTCCAGCGCTTCAGTGCGCAGGAGCAGCCTGGGAACACCTACTTAAGGCGAGTCCCTCCTGAAACCGCCCCTGACAAGGTAGCTGCGTGAGCGCTCTGCGCGCATGTGCTCTTACCTCTGTGATTTTTAATAACTTTTGTGTCTTATTTGTTTGTTTATCTGTTTTTAGATAGCGCCCCTTACCTGCACTTTAATTGGCCCCCGCACTGCCGTTTTGGCGGATTTGGCTCTGGGGTGGGTGACCTGTTCGTTTTGGCAGCCATCTTGGAGTGGGGTGTGTGGATAGAGGTGTCTCTACCCTCCAGCGCTTCAGTGCGCAGGAGCAGCCTGGGAACACCTACTTAAAGCTCCTCCCCTAGCGCAGCGGGATCGCGCAGCGGGCGTGTCCTCGCGTGGCCGGAGTCGTGCCAGAGTCCTGCCCGTCTGCGCCCGTCCGCGCTAAGGACGCGCTGGACGTCGCGGTACTCTGTGCAAGGACTATCATACCATTCTGGGTCCACCATGCTGACGTACTCGCGGGATTGCCTGTTTGCCATCGGTCAGGTAAGCCGCTGCTGCACCCTTCTACCGGTACACCCATTGCGTGGCCCATATCATTGCCCTTGTAATGGGTGGGCTCTCGATTCTCCGCATCCTCTTCCAAGGTTTATTTCTTCGGAGACCCGCCGTACTACAGACACTCGCACTACTCTGAAGATCTTGAATTTAAACGTTAGGTCTGTGCTGAAACACTATCAGCATATTTATGACCTCATTAAGGAGGAAGCTCCAGACGTATTTGCCATGACGGAAACATGGCTACAGGACGCTGATACCGCTATTACTAATCTAGCCTGCCCACCCGGCTATTCTATGTATACTCTGAATAGGCTGTCTAGGGGTGGAGGTATCGCGTTAGTGGTAAAATCTATCTACCCTTGCGTCTGGGGTGCCCTAAACATCTCCGGGTGTGAAAGCGCCATGTTCAAGGTCTCTGTCAGCCCTGAGTTTACCCTGTCCGGGATGGTCGTCTATCGCCCACCCGGCAGTGATGTGGCGTTTAGAAATGCTTTCCCTGACACTGTTGGCCCTTTGGTCGCCGACTGTGCCAACTTCTCTATCATGGGTGACCTAAACCTACATTTCGACACCCTCTCCGGCCTGACAGTGCGTTCCATCTCTTCTGACCTGGAGGCCTTTCAACTTCCCCAGATGGTTTCCCAGCCTACCCATCTGGGGGGGCATATTTTGGATCCCCTGTTTACCAATCTGTTGGGGATTCAAACTACCTCTGTCTCTCCGGTGGAATGGACAGACCACTTTTTGGTGTCCATCCTCTGCCCGGTCTCGGCCACTCCTTCCATCTCTACGGCTAGAAGGGTCCAGAAGAGGGCTTGGAAAAAGCTTCGGCTAGAGGACTTTCATCGTCTTCTATTAGAGGAGCCGCTGGGTCCTTTGACGGATGTGGAAAGGGGGTATGACCTCTTCTGTTCATGGATAACTAGGGCCTTGGACTCTCTGATACCCATCGTTTCAACTAAAATCAATTCCGAGAGTCGAGTCCCTGGTACGATGGCACTCTTCGGGCCCTAAAGGGTGCCTGTAGACGAGCAGAGAGGGCTTGGAGGAAAACCTATGGGGCTGATCTAAAAGCTGCATACGCCAAGTCCGTTAAGCTTTACCATCGAGCTATCTGCCGAGCCCGTGCGGCTTTTTATGCCATCGAATTCCGGAACAGTCCGAATCCGTCAAAAGCTATCTTTAAGGCCGTAAAAGATCTCACAGCGAAGCGGACTACCTCTACGACCGTGAGCTCTCTTTCCCATTGTGAATCCCTTGCATCTTACTTCTTGGGGAAGGTCCAAGCTATATATAGGACATTCCCTAGCATAGGGTTCACTGAGGAAAGTATAAATGGGGTCCATCATCAGGCTACACTGCTTGTTTCCCCCCCCCCTTACCTTGGATGGTTTTGACAAACTTGCGCTGCAAGTCAAATCTGGGTCCCCATCCGATCCAGTAAGGCCTGCTCTCTTCCGAGATCAGGCTTTTATGGGGCGTACAGCCGTATGCTCCCTTGTCAACCTCTCCTTGGAAACGGGAACCGTTCCATCTAAGTGGAAACAAGCTGTGGTGTCCCCGATCATTAAAAAGCCCACCCTGGACCCTTCCAAGCCTGAGAGCTATCGCCCCATCTCGTTGTTACCCTGGCCAGCCAAAATCACGGAGGCCCACGTTAACCTGGCCCTGTCTGAACATCTGACTCGGACCAATGCCCTCGACCCCACACAAAACGGATTCCGTGCTGGGCACAGTACGGAAACTGCGCTACTTGTGATGGTGGAACACCTCCGGGCAAGGTTGGATGCTGGTCAAACGGCGGCGCTTATTTTGTTAGATCTTAGCGCCGCCTTTGATACGGTAGACCACAGCATCCTCCTGCGTCGGCTCGAGGAGACTGGCATTGGCGGTCAGGTGTTGCAATGGTTCCGCTCCTTTTTAGATGACCGCTCCTTCTGTGTTGCCATCCCTCCCTTCAAGTCCAACTACCAACCACTGGCCATGGGGGTTCCGCAAGGGTCCTCGCTGAGTCCCACGTTGTTTAATCTTTACGTGAGACCGCTGGCGGATGTCGCTAGGCAGTGGGGCCTTACTTTGGTCTCATATGCTGACAACACTCAGCTGGCGGTTACTCTCAGCGGGGATGCGGAGATTGAGGCCCCCAGGTTTCAGTCCGGACTGAAGGCGGTGGCTAGTTGGCTGACAGGCAACTGCCTTCAGCTAAACGCCACTAAAACAGAGGTGATGGTCGTTGGGAAGGGAATGGAGCTGTGGGGTGACCACTGGTGGCCCTCAGAGTTGGGACCTACTCCGATCCCGGTATCGGAAGTGAAAAATCTGGGGGTATGGCTGGATGCGGGCCTCTCCTTTGTAGGCCATACTAAAAGAACCGCGGCCTGTTGTTTCGGTCTCCTGAGGGGCTTGAGACCTGTTCTCAAGTTCTTTGACGCCCCGACCAGGCAGCTGGTGATCCAGGCTACTATCATCTCCCGCCTGGATTATGCCAGCTCTCTCCTGGCTGGGGCTAACCAGGCTGAACTAACCCGCTTACAACGGGTTCAGAATGCTGCGGCGAGGGCGATCGTTGGCTTGCCTAGATTTTGCTCAGTTACAGGTGTCCTTCGCTCCCTACACTGGCTTCCGGTTAGGAAGCGCATCCTCTTCAAGGTATTGTGCCTTGCTTTTAAAATCTTGCGAGGTACAGGCCCGGAAATCCTGTCGAGTTGTCTGTCTTTCTATGTCCCTGCCCGTAGCCTTCGCTCTCAGGGTCTGGCCCTTGCGGTGGTTCCCAGATTCAGGCTTAGCCGCATGGGAGGACGCTCGTTTAGGGTAATGGCTGCGTCAGCATGGAACTCCTTGCCTGTTGAAATCCGCTTGCTGGAGGACCTTCTGACTTTTCGGAGGGCCATAAAAACCTTTTTGTTTTAGCTGGCTCTTAGCATCTGTTTTTAGCCTGTGGTTGTGTTACGTGCTACCTTGTCTCTGCGCCGGGACGCTCCTTGGCTGGAGTATCTGTGCGCACAATAAATAGTCGTAACATAACATAACATAACATAACATAACTGTCAAAGTCAATCCTGCAGTTGTGCCAGCTGGAATTTCCCACAACTTTCGTTTTTATTGACTCACGTTCTACAAACTAGCATGGGATTTTCAGGCTGGCAGAAATACCTCAATATGGTGGGCTGTATGTCTGCCAGGGCAGTGGAGTACGTGACTCCACTGCCCTGTCCGAATGGAGTACATTATTGGATGGGCTGGCACATCCATCAACACTCCAATATTTCTGATGTTCAGTTTATAGAAATATCTATTCATACATATGTGCAATACCAGTGCAGAGTGTTATATTAACTAGTAAGAGCTGGGACTGCTGTTATGACTAACGTATTCTGAGAGAATCATGTTACATGATTCTGGATCGACAACTATTGGTTAAGGTAGGCACCTCTCTTCTACCTTTTTTGGTGCTGTTGCATTTCTTTAATCTATTCATCTAATCTGAGCATTTCATTGCCTTGCTTTTGTTAGCCAATAGTCATCTTCATCACCCCTGTTATAACCCACATTCAATGAGCAGAGACCTACACAGTTATTGGATTGCATAATTTAACAAACATTTGCAATACAATAGGTCTCTGTTTTGCAAGAGTTAAAGCTATTGACATTGTAAATGACAATGTCTTTTAGCTATGTGTTTTGGTTAGGAGTGTAGGAGATGTATGTGGTGTGGAGATGAATTTTGTGGGTTATATTCGAATTGTTAGTTGTGGAATTGTGTGGGATGGAATTGTGTGGTGTATTTGTGTAGTGGAATTATGTGGCATGGTGAATAGATAGGGGAGAGAAGGCCACAGATGCATAAAGAGGGAGCACATGTGTACGCAGGAGACACCAGAAGAAGAAGAGGAGAGCGTGGCTTTGAGGTACGAAATGTTTTAAAAGACACGGGAAAGAAACTGTGCTTGAAGAGTTGAAGTGAACCATATGAGAGAAGCAGTAACGGTGCATGAGAGAGCGAGAGAGAAGGGTGAGAGAGAGTATGAGAGGAAGAGAGATAGAGGTACGAGAAGAAGGGGTACCCATGGAGGGGAGGCAAGAGTTGTACCAGTGCAGAGTTTGAGGAGGTACAGGAAGGTAGCGTGTGAGAGCAGGCAGTATAGAGAGGAGACAGGGAGTGTGAGGGACGGATGTGAGAGGCGGTGGTATTGTGAGATGAGAGGGGGTAATGGAAGTGTGAGGGAGAGATGAGAGGAGCAGTGGGTGTGGGGGGAGAGATGACAGGGTTGGCGAAAGGGCAAGAGAGAGATGTAGTCGATTGGTATTGTTTGTTGTGGAATTGTGTGGCCTGGTGTGAAGTTGTGTAGTGGCATGGTGTGCTTTGGAATTATGTGGATAAAATTGAAGAGTGACGTTGGTGGCAGCAAATGGGAAGCCTATGGACAGACTGGAGCCCATGTAGTAGATGCATCATGTCTCGATTTAAGACAGCGCATGTGCTCCATCTAGAGCTGAGACCAAAAAAACATGACTTCATCCAGCTGTGTAGTTTACCATCTGGGAGATACCTGAATAGTGCTGCAATGCTTTGCTTGTACCGGCGCAAATGTGTTCTCTTCCGCATTCTCAGAGTGAGGCAAAGAGCAAGATAGAGTGACCAAGCAGATATTGTGGTTTATGAATCGGTGGTAGCAGTATGCCCGACAAAGAAAATGGCTGTGTGTACTTTCGCCACGATATAGGGGCAGTGGACAAAATTGTAGACGCAGAAATTATGAGTGTTAATAAATGTGCAACATGCCACCCTGCCCTTGGGAGAATGCCCATGAAAGCAGCACACATGTACAAATGTAATCCTAGGAAAATCAACTGTACATGTATTTATGGTATAATCCAATATAATAAAAGAAACACAGGTAGCAGGTGTTTTCAGATCAGATAACTTCGACGGTTACCAAAATGTTTATAGTGTAGTGCGTACAGTTTGCCACTCATTTCATACACATATGAACCTTTTGACCCACATTTACTTTCTAAGAAAAGTAGCTGATGTTCACATTTTATTGAACAGACGGCACACGGAGTGAGAGGCTGTTTCAGTGTGGGTCAGGCTATGCACTGAAAGTCCCTACCTGCAGATAGCCCAGGTGGGCAGTGGCCAGAGACAAATAATCGCTCACACTTTAAGTTCTACTGCAGTGTGAGGGGTTCAAGGCCACAGGAGTTAGAATCAGAGAATAATGAACAAGATCAGCCACAAAATAATTGAAACAAAACCCCCAGTAATGTGTGGCACCCCCAGCTGCCAGGGTGCATTATGCAGCTATCCAACACGATATCACTGTGATTTACCCAGCTGCGGTTAATGCTGAATTACGAGGCGCATAAACGGTTACCACAGTTGCCAGTTCATCACGCTCAGAAAGAAAAAGAATGGAATGTAGCAAGTTACTGTTTGGAGCATGCTTTGTGAAATAAACCCTGGCCTGTGACGAAGGGCCTATGTAGGATTAAAACACTGGTGGGTCTCTTAAAGGGGCGAGGAACCAAGTTCGCTCTATATAAACTGCCAGAAAAAAAAAGAAAACACCATAACTTGGCCTTGGAGTGCCCTGCCTGGGGAATATGTCCTTTTGTGTAACAACAGCATGTAAGTATCATAATTGCCTTGATTGTAAAATTATACAAGCCCATGAAGGGTAGAAACCTTTTCTAGTAGAGGACAATAAAAGTTAATGTCATTTGTGGTGAACACTGTAATGATGTACTCCGCATTATATTAGATAGTGCCTTGCTGTTATGCACAGTGTGCTGCACTGGAAAAAGAGCCACGCTTCCCAGCAACAATGAACATTATTGCTTCAAGCAGTGGGATCAGAGCAGACATTCCAGTGAAAACAGGAGTCAGACAAAACTGAGGTCTCTGCCCGGAGGGTGTGGGCAAATAGAGAGCCGGATAGGGAGCTGCCTCAGCACCTGCTTTTTAGAACTGATGGTGGACCGGTAAGACCCAGCCCACTTAAAGCCCTGGTTCTACATGATATTTATTTGTGCCTAGTATCTTCAAGAGTTGTAGCACCACTATGAAATGACAAAAATACAGCTACAAGAGCTATATATTAAAACACAAATTATTATTATTACGGTGTTCACGCTGTTAAACATGAACATGTGCGCAAAGTAAGAAGGAGGAGACCAGAAAGAGAGTACACGAGTAAACTGAATGTTCCTGCCGGGTGAGGATAAAACCTGCAGAGGAGAATGCAGCCCTGTGCAGCTTATACCCCAAGTTTCCCCATCTTGCTTGCAGCCCCTCTTAGTCCCATCTAAGATCTCACTGCCGTGTCTTATAGGCAGGCTTGCTTCCAATGAGATATGACTGAGCGCTTCTATTTGCTTTTAACAACTTGGAAGTAGTGTTTAAGCCAACATAGCATTGGGCGCTATCATAACTATGCTCTCCCTACAGAAAAAGTGTTTTTTAAACAACAGGACAACAGGCAGCGTGCTGTTGCAATTCCAATTTGTTTGTGAAACCGCTTACATCAATGAAGCAGCTGCAGTGAAGGAGCACACAGTAAACAACGGAAATGCCGCAAATGGAAATAAAGCCCCTGTGCCAGCAGAGTGTCAAGATAAAAGCACATGACAACAATAAAAAAACAAGCAGTTTCAAGATCCACGAGAAAGCGCGCCTGCACTCACTGTGTACAGCAGTGTTAACCAATGAAAAAAGTAGTCCCGAAATGAGTACCTAAAATGGCTGCTGTGTAAAGACATAAGTAATTGGGCTGTTCTCTCGGGAGGGTTCAGCACAGGAAGAGACGTGACATTTTAATGCAGTATAAATATTTGAAACTTATTTCAGAGGATCTGACTTTTGTTGTTTGGTATACGAACTCCAAATCCTATGCCTAACGATAACGCTATGCCCATCACTTGCCCACGACTGTTCTGTACTATAACCCAAACCCAATGCCCCTAATACTAACAGCATAATTTACCCACCCCTTTTCATAAACCTAAACCTAGTTCTAGCCAGCAAATGATTATTTAACCTTAATAATATCCTTTACCCTAACTCAGTATCATACCCATACTTTATCTCAGCCCTAAAGTTATCCCTAAGACTAACATTAAACAACAGCTGTTCCCTAACTTGCTAGATATACACAACCTAAAGTCTATCTCTATCCTTTATACTTACCTTAACCCTACACCTAAATTTAATGTATACCATAACTCTTATTCACACACACACAATGCATACACATACACACACACACATCTTCCCCAACCCCATCAGGTCCAGAAAGGCCACAAAGAATATGCCCAGCAATACCAATGACCAATGAAAATGGCCTTATCCACCATGGCCTCAGTATCACTCTGTCCCTAAATACAATGATCCTCACTGGCCTTGTCCTAGGCATAGAGTGGTATGTGTTGTTCTCTGCCCCTACAATGCAATCACACTGACTTACCCATGTTTCAGGGTGGGTTATTCACGTTGACCTCATGAAGGCCCCTCCACCTTGCGGAAAGAGAGGACAGGTAGTCCTGTGACACAACACACCAGGGCCAGTACCAGTTGCCTCCTGGCCAGGGACAGTCACTATTTCAGCAGCAGTTTTGAACACTGTAAGCTGTGTGCTATGGAATATGCATGCAGCCCTGTCCCTTTCCTCAATGTAACTATATTCTGTATTTTGTGGATGCAGAGCCCAGCCTTTACCCATGCCTGATGTTTGATCCTGAGCACCCCTCCACCCTTGAGTCCAGGGCCTGGTCTTAGACCCGGTATTATATTGAACATCCACATTCCTTAAGGTGAGTTGTGCTTCATCACTTTTATAGTCATGGGTAGTGCAAAGGAGGAATTAAAGGTTGAATTACTTGTCATTTATGGTGAATTTAAGAGGTTGTTGCATTTGGTATCATAAGCGCCTTCAAAAAAAAATTCCAAAACAAATTTCAACATTTCTTTGACAAATGTTATATACACATCAGGCACGAGAGGCTGCACTGCCCATCTATTTGATACATTTTTGTTTTCGGTGTTGTAGACTGCATAAGCATTAGACATATTTTTGCTTTTCTTTCTTGTAAACTTTTATCTAATTGTAAAACACACTTTTGTAAATGTGAACCGCTGGTGCTGAGGAAAGTTTGAAATATGAGACAGAAAGAGATACATGGTTCTTATCAGCTCAATAGCAAAAAGAGAACCCGTGTACTCTTCAAGCACTTGACGACATTCAAATGCATGAACTTTGGCACATGTTTGGAAGCCGATTACAATATCCTGCAAAGAGGGAGAGACAACTCACAGCATCAGGGAGACATTAACCAAACACAGCTATTTAGGACAAGAGATTCCATATTAGAAAGAAAGGCAAAAGATGGGGTTCGTGATTGGACCTTCAGTGTTTACAGCTGGCATTGGCCAATGACTCTCCACTACTAAAGTAAATATGTTCAGTGCCCAGAAATCATGATTTAAGGATACTCTTATACAACTATGCTGCAGTGTCCTTACCATGCGACTGAAGAAGCATTTTTGGACAATAAGATGATAGTTCAGTCAATATTTACTTTCCGTCACTAGTTTTCTCTCTAGCGTACACATGGAGGAACTGCAAGGACAGTTCAGTACCCAAGCCTTCTTTGAGACGAAGGAGTGAGATTTCTTCAGAAGAGGGCCTTATCCTTTCTTGCTCAAGTCCACTGTGCTGGGATTACACCAGATTCTGTTTTGTCCTTCAATCCTTGAGAACCCCCCCTGACATCAGGTAGAAACAGACAGCTCTGTTGTCTATTTAGTAGGCCTCTCTGAGTCATTTCAAAGACTTCACATAACTTTAAACCTTCCTCTGGTTTATCTGCTACATTGATTAAGCTTGAATTATCTTATTCAATCACTTGCATCTATCAGGAGAGATCACCTAAAGAGGCGCCTAACTATCCCTGATGAAATGCAGCAGTGGTCACCTGTACAAAGGAGCTATTTGTCTAGTTTCAGCTAACTTAGTCCTATTCTACTATGTGGAAGGCTTTCACTCTGATATGATTTGACTATCCATGGAGTAGATATTACACTTTTGGGTGGGAGGATGTGCTGAGTGAGCAATATTTCACCTGTCATCATTAATTTACTGTCAAGCTCCTTTAATTAAGTTACAAACCTAAACAGTGTACACTCAGATTCTCCTGAGTCCCATAGGATTTCCTTCTGAACATGTGTTTGTTCTGGTCGTACCGGGTGACATCTTACCTTAGGGTAATAGCTCCATGATTATTGTAAGGAATACACTTTATACTTACTGAATGGTTAGGAGTCAAGATGAACCGAGCAGATTCAAACATGCTTCGAAGGCAGGGCAAGATCAGCGCAGTATCATCACAGCTGGTCAGGCACTTACCAAGGCACCGGAAAATAAAACCCTAATATGGGAGTGAATTAAAGACAGTCCGAGTTAATAATAACCAGCAACTCCTGCCCACTCTATGAGAGTCTTACTTATAGAGGAGTATTCGTCTTTGATTCACTATACACACGTTTTCTTCTCCCACTTTGAAATAGCACTTAATGATTTGAGCGAAATGTTTGTTATGTTATGTTATGGTATATCTTCTGGACAGTGTAGAGATTTGTACTGGCCATGAATATGACTCAAAACAATGCAAAGGGGGGTGGTCGGAGCCAATAAAAGTCCAGTGCCTGGGCTCAGAAAGACTAATGCAAAAAGCAATGGAAGTACTGTTCCTTTCAGAAAGCAAAGAAGAAAAAAAGGTGGGCAAAGAAGGAGGAATCCTAAAGGATTATTTCTTGGTTACTTCACACATCCGTGAGGATATAACATATCAACGTTGGGTATTCTCCATGTAGGGCTAGCGCTGCAATGCGCTACGGGTCCCACAAAGGGTCGCTTTAGTGGAGACCTAGAGAATACCTTGTTCAAAAAGTTTAAAATTGGTTATCCAACCTAGAAAATAAATGAGAAAATAGAGAGACCACACGGTAAACAAATGTTTTGCATGCATGGTCCAATTTGTCACCCAACCAGGTTCGCTTTTCCAGCACACTGTATCATAGTGTCTCCAAAGGTAGATATGCACATGCTATTGTTGTCGCTGATCAGTTGCCACAATGTGAAAGAAGTGAAGCACAGGCTAGTGCATAGAATATAACAGCACAGGCAAGTAGACTTTGGTGTTACAGACAACATAAAACCAATCTGTGTTGGTTTTACACAGTGTATCATAAGTGATTAGTTACACTCAGGTGGGAGTGAAGGGTCTTACCCTTTGGATCAATCAATAATGCCCCACAGGTCAAAATCAGAGGGTAGCGCTCAGCTGCTAACTGTGAAAAGAGCAATGATACTCAGCATAAAGAAATAGTAAATCAAAGGGACCCAAATGTCCTTGGGGTGAAAAGAAAAAGAAAAACTGGGAGTTTTCAAGAGAAGCAACCGTACTCATGTGGTTTCTGCGCAGAGAGTGCAAAAGACGCACCTTCCTCAGATCACCTGGATAGAGACTGAGCAGAGGAGAAGAGACGCCTTTTAAAATGCAGGTAATTGGAGTTATTGTTCTCAGGTGGGGTGCATGCAGCCACGGGTAGGAATGATGACCAAATGGCCAATGAGGACAGGTGACAAGGGGCGATATTGATCCAATTGGAGCAAGCACCTCACGTGCTGGTGTAAGAGAGGTATCATCCCTCAGTGGTGGCAATCTCCGAATGTGTAGTGCTCAAATGCAGGTCAGCCAAAAGCCAACAAGGGTTTTTGAAAGGAGGCATCTTAGCAGTAAACTAAGTCAGTTAAATGTTTTCATAATGGACGGTAACGGTGGTAGAAAACTATGGTGCACCTAATTGCTCTCGCATATATTAACCATATCACCTGAATTTCAGCTCTTACCACAGGATTTTATCGTTCCCACCTTATTGTTGGTGGAGAGGCGGAAAATCCACTCCTGCTCCCTTCTGAAAAGGTTAACAGAGCTCCATGAGCTAGTTGATTCCCAAATCGTCCACCTGAGGTCATCTGGAAATTGGTTTGAGTCACAAAAGTGATTGCACATTTTTATAGTGCTGTGTCTGCAGCAAATATTGCTCCGATGCTCCATGATTCTTGTTTCAATAGCCCTCATGCTCATTCCACATAATGAAAGCCAGACAGGCAGGTGATCAGGGAAACACCGTTTTTTGTATTGCAGTTAGTGTGACATTTCTGCATCCAGGTGAATTTGGGACACAACTTGACCTCTTTGGAATGTTTAGTGCGTGGGTATACCCCATAGAACCTACAGGGATAGTGTCCTGTGACAGGCGGTGAGGCCCAAAAGCTTTTCTGCATGTGGGACTGTTGAACATGGGGTCTCATGTGTTCCAGAAGGTCCTTCAGGTATCTCTGGGTACACTTAAAAGTGAATTGTGGCTGTGGAATCTCTAGGGAGCCAGGGGCAGATTAAGAAGCCCCTGGCACCGCCGGTGCATCATGTTGCGTGATGCACCGGTGGCACAGCCTGCTAAGTGATATTTACAAAAACAGGTAAAGTTACCCTGTGTGACATAACCTGTGCTCGTAAATATCGCTCTTGTTCACGCAACTCTTTGCGTGTTAGGGGTGTAACATGGGTGTTGCTGTGGGTGTTCCCACGTAACACCCATGTCCACTGATGCATTTCCTGATTTACGAGAAATTGTAAATCTGGAAATGCGTCATAAAGCTATGCCACCCTAGGGGTAGCGAGGTACAATGAGGAGAAATGTATTAATTTCTACTCGTTTTTCCTCTTTCAATGTGTGCTGCATTCTACAGCACACATTGGAAAAGGAAATCACCTCAATTGATTGTTTTTGTGCTGGAAGGTACCCCTTCCTGCACAGAAACAATCTCTCCATGACGCAGGCATCCTTGCACCATGGTGCAAGGGTGCCTGCGCCGGTGCATGGCAGCAGTTTGTGCGCCATCGCAGGGGGAAGCACAGAGATGCGACAAATTGTTATAAATGTGTTGCATGCCTGTGCTTCGAAACTAATGCAACGCGGTACAGCAAAATGACTTGCGGCACTTTATTGTGTTCGTTTCTTGTAGGTCTGCCCCACAGTGCGTAAAATACCACAATGTTTCATGATTGAGCATTTGATCCGATTGGAGTTGGAGATGAAGGTGGTCACACAAGTGAGGACATCTTCAGTGGGGCTTGTGTTAGTCTCCAAGGGAACTTTCCTGTGATTGTTTTGTGCCATTTTCTCGGCTAATTTGATAATTCTGGATTTTAAAAACGTCATCCTAATTAGGGGCAGACGGTAGCACACCGACAAGGAACAACTAAGATGATTAGAATTCCATCACAGCCCTAAAGAAGCAATAAGTCCAGATAGCCAAGTATGGGGACATCTTAAAAGAGTACCTTAGAGCCAATATAGCACCCAACGGGCTCTTAGTGACTGCAGCACCACCCCTGTTTCTTGATGATATGATGTTCAGAGGAGAATAGTCACAAATTGCATGGAAATACACACATCACTGGCTCATTTTTATCATCAACATGGCCAAATTCCTGTCTGATGTACTCATCATCAAAATCAACATTGCCGGGATTGCACTGAAAGCTGGGATCAATAGCTCAGCATTCAATTCACGGCTCTCTGAGATCAATGCCCAGATGAACGACCAAAAGGATTACCTCATGCAGCAGAAGCTATCCAAGCTGCAGAAAGATATCCAGAGTTTTGACAAAGAGAAGGTGTTCCCCTATACAAGGGAAGATTGCTAACCTCCTGGAGGTGATCTCTCATCAGACGAAGGTTCTATCACATCTCCCAGGACACATCATTCTTCAAATAGCATTTTGAGTAAAGACAGTTGGGGCAGCAATGAGAACCGAAGGAGAAAGGTTCCCCTCACCATCCTTATATGGATATACAATGCTCCCCTTTTCACGACACCCACCAATGAGGCAGTCTGGATTCAGATGCCCCACCAACCACCACAGCCCTTCTTCCAACACCCCTTTCCCCAGGGCAGAGGAAGAAAAAGAGGAGGAAACACACAAGTGCATTGGAAGCAGCAAGAAACCAAGATGCAGAACAGGAGTCAGTCAGCCAAGGAAGACTAGTCATTAACCTCTCAAAGAAGTCTCTGACCGAAGACGAGATTTCAGTACTGCGCAAAGGCCTTGTATTCATGTCCACCTCTCTGGAAGACCAATTCAGCCTTGTAAGCAAACTTCACCAGTTCTTCCGCAAGATTCGCCTTCAGGCATTTTTTCAGGACAGGGCAATTCCTGACAGTGAGGACTCAGGACTACGGATTCCATTTAAGTTCACACCTACTGCAGCCCTTCAACAATATGTCATGCAGACAACGCAAATCGGTTAAAGCCTTGACTGAGGATCCTTTGATCATGATCAAATCAGCAGGGCGGAGCGATTGTTGTGATGGACACCACCGATTACAACCAAGAATGCCTACACCAGTTAGTGAATGGGAGATACTACCGCTCTATAAGCTCAGATCCAACTGAGACCTTGATGAAACAAATTCAATCCATGGTCATAATGGCGGAGGCACAAGATTGGATCACCAAACATTAAGCAGTGTTTCTGGTGAATACCCCACCAAGGATTCCTTACTTTTACATATTGCCCACAATACACAAGGAAAACAGCCCCCATACAGGAAGGCCAATCCTCTCCGGCATTGGATCTCTATTGAAACCTTTGAGTAAGTTCTGCGACCACTACCTTAAACCACTGGTCTCTAGGACCACCTTGTTCCTCAAAGACACCAGGGACATGCTGAACCTGATTGCTGACACCGTGATCGACAGGAAATCAACCTCCTTTTGACCATAGATGTAGAGGCGATGTACACCAACATCCCTCAAGACGCCACCAAAGAGGTCATTGAAGCCTGCCTCAGAACACAAACTTTGACAGCAGCAGCGTCGATCAACTTTATCACGAATGTGCCACAATAGCGTTGAGGATTAATTTTTTTAATTCAAGAACCAGATCTATCATCAGATACAAGGGACATCAATGGGCAGCACATTTGCTTCGAGCCTGGTCTGTCTATAAATGGCCCATTTTGAAGAACACATCTTTACTGACATGAATCCCTTTAATGCCAACATTTTAATGTGGCAACAATACACAGATAGCTTTCTGGTCTTCTGGAAAGGGGATAGCACCACATGCCAAGAATTTGGATGCTTGATCGGTGCTCTCAACCCGTACCTGAGACTCACCCAGTCTGCCTCAACAAGGCAGATATCATCCCTAGATTTGCGAATCTCCATTAAGGAAGGGAACCTATGCACTTAGACGTATAAAAAGACCACTCATTTCAACAGTCTTCTGTAATTTGATAGCCACCGTCTAAAAGCCCTACAGGAGAACTTGCCATATGGGCGTTTCTCTGTCTCCAGTGAAATTGCAGATCTTTGAAAGACTATGACACTCAAGCCAAAACTCTGAGTAGGAATCTGTCCTCCTGGAACTACCCATCCAGAGTTATCAAACGAGCTGAGAAAAGTACACAATACAATTAATGGGAGTCTCTTTTGGAGACCAACACAAGACCCACTAAATATGAACTTACTTGTGTCCTTATCTTCACCCCCAACAGCAATCGGATCAAATGCACAATCACGAAACATTGGGCTATTTTATACATTGGGTCCCTTGAGATTCCACAGCCACTGTTCCCTTTTAAGTGTACCCAGAACCTGAAGGACGTCCTGGTACACGCCAGACCCCGCATTCAACAGTCTTACATGCAGAACACCTTGTGGGCCTGACCACCTGTCACAAGACATTATCCCTGTGTGTCCCACAAGGTATGTCCACTCTTATAAACACTCCAAAGAGGTCAAGTTGGGTCCCCAGTTCACCTGGATTCGGAAAAGCCACACTAACTGCAATACAAAAAATTGCATCTACCTGATCACCTGCTAGTGTGGCCTTCATTGCGAGGTAATGACCACAAGAGCCATGGAACCAAGAATAATGGAGCACTGGAGCTTCATCCGCTGCAGACACAGCACTACAAAAATGAACTATCACTTTTGCGACTCCAATCACTCTCCAGATGACCTCCGGTGGACAATTTTGGAAGCACCTATCTCATGGAGCCCTGTTGACCTATCAGAAGGGAGCAACAGTGAATTTTCTGCCTCTCCACCAACAGTAAAGGTCTGAACAATTAAAACCCCTAGTGCAAGGTGTAATTCCCCAGTTAGCCCCCTGCAAAATCAGATACTCTCTTACTATGGATGTACTGACATTCTCTTCATACGTGGGATCTGATCCACCATATCACCACTGACACCATGTCACATATAGAACGTCCTGTTATGGAGTCTCACACACCACACTAAGCAGTGCTTATGATTCACATTTTGTGACTTGGAATGGGTGTCTTCTTCATTAACACAAATGTTGCTGTTGATACCAATGAGGCGGTACCCTCCAATAAGAAACATTTTACTGTCTTAGTCTACTGCTTTAGACGGCAGCTTACTAATACCATTGATGACTTTGGGCCAGCCTGCATCTGACCGCTACACACTCCAAGATGGCCACCACTGATGGATAATACTTCCGCTACACTAGCACGCAAGGGATTTACCCCTATTGGCTCCAGCGTACCCCTTCTCTTTTGCTCTTCTCCTCATTAGCCATTTGCCCAATAGCCATTTGATCATTCCTCCTTCTCACGGCCGAACACCCCACACCTGGGGCCATATTACTTCAATTACCCGTTCCACATATGTCCGCTTGCCTATTCTGTTATATTGTATGTACTAGTGTGTTTTTCACTTCTTTCACGTTGTGACGACTGATCAGCGCCAACAATAGCTTGCAAATGTCTACCTTTGGAGACACTATGATACAGTGATCTGGAAAAGAGATTCTGGTGGTGTATTGGATTGGACATGCAAAACATTTATTTACTGTGTGTTTTCTTTATTTTAGTCATTTATTTTCTAGGTTGGACGATCAATTTTAAACATTTTGAATCAGGTATTTTCTTCTAAGGGAATACCTACATTGCATATCACATCTTAGTTGTTGGGAATGGTTTCCATCCTTGTTTTAGGTCCGGAAGAAGCGTTGTGGATCCCTTTTAGGCCATTTGGAGCAAAAGATGTCAACCTGACCACACTCACAGATTTAGGTTACTTGGATACATCACACCCCTGTAGAAGCCCCTACCAAATTATGTTTTTTTAATCCTTTCAAGGGAACCATTACAATTAAAGTAAAGTTTGGTATCTCTTAGACAGTTTTAGTCTCCCTTCACTTCATTGCACATATTCACTTCACTCCTCACATTCAAAATGGCCTCACACAGGCACTTCGTGGGGTTGATAGGGCATTGCAGGGCCGGCCCTACGAGGAGCACGCCCACTATGATGCCTGACATTCTCATGGATGTGTGAGGGCACCAGGAAATAATCCTTAGGATTCCCTCTTCTTTGTCCGCCTTTCTTTGTTCTTTGCTTTTTGAGAGGAACAATACCTCAACTGCTTTTTGCATGAATATGACCTCACATCCACTGAATGGGGAGTAGCTCTAACGTGAAGAATACATTTTGGCTAAAGAATATCCATTGGGGCAATGAGTATAACCCTGACATGCAGCGGCTTCTAACGAGTCAGGTGGAGAGGAATTACCTTATGGAGTACATCTATGTCTGATTCTTAGTAGGTTGACTTTTACAGGGAGTAGGAGAACCATACCTGATTTTCCCAACTGGCTAATTCCAGTCCTGTGTACCCATAGTATAAAAAATAACTTTACTAATCACAGTGCAATTGGAATACGCAGTTCTATCCTTTTCTGACTTTGTGTTAAATTGACTTCCCCAGTGGTTCAATGCTGACCCTTGAGAGCACTAACCTCCACATTCTCTTGATGGTCGAAACCGGGAATCAGGAGGGCGAACTCCTCCCTTAAGGAGATGTGCCATTCTCTGTATGGGACTTGCTTCAGGATAGTCCCCAGGAACTGCAGAGAAAACAGTGAGAAACTTTAATGCAGTAATATAAACTTAAATGCAGTATCTACAGCTGACGTCTGGGTTCATTGACTTTGAGAAGAAGATAATGGTGTTCAAACTATGGCTAACAACAACCTCAGTAATGATGAACTAATATGAGGGCAGAAAACCCAGAGAACACATCCAGTGACGTTTAAATAGTGTGGTGTGAAATCAGTGGTCAGAAGAAACAGGAGATCTTCACAGTGTCCATGATTTACAAAAAACACACGCAACAAAAGCACGGTGCCCAGAAATTACTGTGAAAAGAGCAACATGCAGCCATCCAGACAGAAAGCAAATTGGGACTGTGCAACAATATCACATACTTGGTAGCAGAATGCAAATATATAGACTCTTCGATCACCAGTGTGGAGGCAGAATGTAAATTTAGTGTTAACAAAGGGGAAGACTGAACACAAAGAACAGAAATTGCATCTCAGGATCACAATAATAGCACAGTGGATTGTGATGACCTGGTCAAAAATACATAGTTATTGTGACTATCTGGGAATTAATAAGGAACCATGTAGGAGTGGGATAACCAAGGGATGAAAAGAGAAAGTCATAATGTGACCATCACAAGGTTGAACTGGAACAGTGACAGAGTGACAATTCAGATGAAGATAGGGAGCACTGATCATGTGCCAAGCCGACCGCAGAATATGAACATACTGATAATGTGAAAAGCAGTGGGCAGAGCAGGAAGATAAATATTGGGACAATCCATGGAAAAAAGAACTTTGTGCTAGTGTGACTATCCTGGGGACAAAGCAAACCAGAGTACCAGATTATCAGTGTGGGGCTACATTTGTAGCCCTGTGCAAGAACAGTCACATTTATGAGTAATGTATTAATCACTGCAGAGCCTGTAATTTACCTGGATAAAACATGGGTATAAAGCCTGATACATGCGGGACTAGGTGCAGTAAATACGTAATTCTTTATTTTCTGAGTGTCAACTTGGGCCAAAGAGGTTTTAATGCTGTTGGTAAATATTGTATCCTAGGGAAATGTCATGTACCAAGTTAAGCTTCTCCCTCTCTATGCCCAATCATAATCAAGGCATAGAAAGGATCATAATCCAGAGAAACAATAGGAATATTGTGAAAACATTGCAACAACGTAGCAGACCAGCACTATGAAGGGTCAATTTTATATCTGCATATATTCACTCTGAATGAGTGTTTATGCAAAACAATGAGTCAAGTGTCATGTGTGACATTCATTAGCAAATAATCCTTACTGAAACAGACTTGCATTTCCACTGTGCCAAGTCAAAGGTTCTTTCCGTTGAAGCTGAAATAGCAGTTGGCAAAAAGATATATATGTAAGTAGTGGCAAACAGCAAGACATATATCAAAGGCCATGGGCTTATATACCAAGCACTGGCAGAAGTAGAATCACACAATTAAAATGTGCAAAATGTGTCTCTTGGCTCAGTCTGACCTAGGAATTGATTTCAAGTTCATCGCTTATTCATGTGCCCTTGATGTTACTCTTAACTCCTTAAATAAGTTTACTACAGAGCTTCTGCCCTTCAGCATTTCGGCTGTCAGACGCAGCCTTGATCACATAGGGGATCACCATCATAATTTGGAGTTAAAAAGTGCATAAGTGCTCTAAAATTACATATACATAGAAAAATACTCCTTTACTTTATCGAAGACCAAAATGATTTAAAAAAATCATAACTCACCTAAATGAAATTATAGTTAGTAATTAAATCTAGCTAAAAACATATTAAAACACTTCGACATGATATTTGGTATACAAAGACTGAAATATGTCTTGTGTTTCAGAAAACAAGGGTGTCTAACCTAACAGTAATATGTATCAATTCATTTATTAACAGCGTAATATCACCAACTCTTCTAAATATCCCTCACTGTAAAATTTTCACATAGTAGGATGCAATTATGCAACATTTAAAACATTACTTTAAACTGCAACATATGGTTGGACCAGTGTCCTAATGTTTTCTTTCATATTAATTGCTATGAAATAAACTGTTCAGCCTTACTCATCATACAAACAATGTTATGCCCAAGTAGGCTAATCTAACCTACCGTGTACCCTAATACCTGCTTCTAATACAAAAGTAGAAAGAGCGTTTGGTGTTCATAAATTCTCTTCCGCATTGAGGCCACCTGGGGGATTTGTTTCAAGCTCAATAACTTACTTATTTTAACAATGCAGTATCACCACTTCCTCTAAAAGACCTGTTGCGGAAATAGGAAGTGTTATAATCGTGATGGCCTTGGATATATTGAAGAAGTATTTTTTCTATATTTATGGAATTTTTGAGCAAATATGCACTCTAAAACACTGACTCAAGATGCTGCTTCCTTAAGTGATCAAGCCTGCGTCTGACAGCTGAAGCACTTCATTGCAGAAGCTTTGTAATTAACTAATTTTTGTCTAACCAATGGTGTCAACGACTGTTAGAAATGGGTGTCTCTAGTTGGCACTGGCTGGCGCCACTGTCCAAATAGGGACCCTTCTTCCTAAATCAGGGTAACTGGGTCACCCCCTTTGACAGTCCCTGCTCAACCCTGCGTTAACGTAGCACGAGCAGTTAGGCCTATCTCAGAGGCAGTGTGTGAAGCGTTTATGGCCACATACAATAAGGCAGTAATGACACCACAAAAGGACACAACTCAGGTAGATATAGAAAAATAATATCTTTATCTCACAGTTTAACTCAAAACTCTCAAAGCGTTTCAAAAACTACAAGTCACGCCAACCCGTAGGGACTCAAAGAGACAACAACGTATTCACCCAAAGCGTGACACTGACTGAGTTCAGGGGCTGGGCCTACGCAACCCGTTGCGCACCAGATACCTGTCATTGGAAGGGAATACAGCACACAGCTTCTGGAAGAAGTGGAGACGGTGACAGGCGGACTCCCAGCGACCACAAGTCTTGGGGGGCTGAGGTCCGCAGCGTGCACTCACAGTGGTTCGGGCACTCAGGGACAGGTGGGCCCACAGTGGCAGCAGCGCGCGGCTGCGGCGGCCCGGGCTGGTGGTGGCGATGACTCTTGTCGTGCAGCTCCGTGGTGGGCTCCCAGCGGCAGCAGCTCTCTCTTAGCTGTGGCGGCCCACAGGAGAAATCCCAAGGATGCAAAGTTGTCAATGATGCGGGTGCTCACAGGCCACAGCTCCCTCTTAGCTGCGACAGCCCGCGGGGCAAATTATGAGGATGCAAAAATAGCACAGGGTGTGGGCACTCAGCGGCTACAGCTCTCTCTTGACAGCGGCGGCCCACGGGACAAATCACGATGATGCACAGTAGCAAAGGGTGTGGGCACTCAGCGGCTACAGCTCTCTCTTGGCTGCGGCGGCCCACAGGACAAATCACGATGATGCACAGTAGCAAAGGGTGTGGGCACTCACTGGCTACAGCTCTCTCTTGGCTAAGGCGGCCCACGGGACAAATCACGATGATGCACAGTAGCCAAGGGTGTAGGCACTCAGCGGCTACAGCTCTCTTTTGCCTGCGGCGGCCCACGGGACAAATCCCGAAGAGGCAAAGTGGCAAAAGGTGCGGGCACTCAGTGGCAGCAGCTCTCTCTCAGCTGCGGCGGTCCGCACAACAAAGGATGGTCTCGACCAGGCAGGCACAACGGTGGACGCTCAGCGGCCACAAATCTCTCTCAACTGCAGCGGTCCACGCAGATTCAGCTGAAGGTCCGAAGGTGCAGATTCAGGTGAGCGCTCAGCGGCGGCAGCTCTCTCTTAGCTGCAGCGGCCCACACGGATCCAGCGAAAGGTTTGAAGATACAGATGTAGGCGGGCTCCCAGCAGCGGCAGCTTTCTTTTGAGCTGCAGTGGCCCACACAGGTTTAGCCAAAAGTTTCAAAGGGTCAGAGTCAGGCAGGCGCTCAGCAGCGGCAGCTCTCTCGTAGCTGCAGCGGCCCGCACAGGTTCAGCAAAAGTTTAGAAAGTCTCAATTCCGATTCAGGCGGGCTCTCAGCGGCGGCAGCTCTCTCTTAGCTGCAACGGCCCGCGCAGGTTTAGCAAAAGTTCAGAAGTTCAGAAGTACCCAGTCCGCGGTCCTCACAGTAGAACTAGAGACTCCAGATTACTCGATGGAGGCCTCACCTGCAAGCAGAACACCACGCACAGGAATTCCGATGGCTGACAGGGTGAAGTCTAATGTCCCTGAGACTTCTGCAGGAGGCGCTCTCAATTTAGGCCCTCAGGCAGTTTCTTCGGCAAGCTTGATGAAAGTTGCAAAGTCCTTTCCTCTGTTCACTCGGACAGAGTTTCGTCTTGACATCCAGAAGGAACACTCCTGGACAAGGTTCCAGCGCAGCATTTTATACCTAAAAAGTCTTTGTTCTCTAAAGTCACAAATCACTCAGTCCAGTTAGAATCAGTTCAGTGCCCTTTCAGAATGAGGGGGTCTGCTATCAGACACCCAGTGGGAGGTGGAGCCATCATTCACCTTGCCAGTCACGGCCCTGTTCAGATCAAAGAGTCACCCCTCCCCATGCACTGAATACCGATCTCTTCTCTCCAGCCAGGTCTTACCCAGCTGGCCCTGCTGCTCCAAAACCAGACAGCCAATAGACATACTCGCAACAGCCTACAGTAAAGCTTAGGCAAGAAACTACCACGTTTTCAGGAAAGGTATATCAAAACATGTAATATATAAATGGTCCTTACTAGAAGGTGCCCCTCAATGTCCTCAGCATACACATATCAAACTCGAGGCTCCTATCAAGTTTTTAGGGCCCGATAGGATGATAGAAAGCAATCTTTAACCGGCCCATCCTGGCCTATGAGAATGGATCATTTTGCAGGAGCGACAGTGAAATGGAGGGTAACTCACTATTGAAACAGGCTACACTGATGTAGTTATTACAGTTATCCTTATTCATATAGTCATTTATATACAGGGAGCATTTGCGCTGTGGCACTGAGTAGCAGTGGCACGGCGCCCAGAACATCTAAATCCAGCCAATATAAAAGATAGGGAGAGTAGAGAGGAAGGGAGACCCACGCCAATGATGCCAGTTATAAGACGCGTCCCCTCCAGCTGAAATGTGGGTAGAACTAACCATCCCCTTGGGGGTTCGCATCACTAAGGCGGAAAAATCTGGACAGACCGTCAGCATTGGTGTGTTCTGTAACAGGTCGGTGTTCCACCGTCAAATCCATACCCTGTAGGGAAATGGACCACCTCAACAACTTAGGATTCTCACCCCTCATCTGCATCAACCATCTAAGGGACCTGTGGTCTGTTTGAACATGAAAGTGAGCCCCAAACAGGTATGGTCTCAACTTCTTCAGCGTTCAGACCACAGAAAATGCCTCAAGCTCAATAGCATTCCACTTCTGTTCCCGGGAAAGTAACCTCCTGCTTAGGAAGGCTACCGGTTGGTCCAGTCCCCCCTCCTTGATCTGTGACAGAACAGCCCCTATACCATGCTCTGAGGCGTCTGTCTGGACAAGAAATTCCTTTGAAACGTTGGGCGCCGGAAGCACAGGTGCGGTGCACATGGCAGTCTTCAGGGCGTCAAAAGCTTTCTGACAGGTGTCAGTCCAGTTAACCTTCTTTGGCTGCTTCTTAGAAGTCAGCTCAGTCAAGGGCGCAACAATGTTGCCATATCACTTGACAAACCTCATGTAGTACCCCGTGAGTCCTAAGAAGGCCCTCACCTGCGTCTGAGTCTTGGGGGGGTTCCCACGCCAGGATAATTTCAATTTTGGGCTGCAGGGGTGCCACCTGGCCGCTCCCCACCTGGTGCCCCAAACATGCTACAGAACCCTGCCCAATCTGGCACTTACTGGCTTTGATTGTGAGGCCTGCCCTCCGTAGTGCCATCAATATCTCCCAGAGGTGGCGCAGGTGGTCCTCCCAGGAGGAGCTAAACACCGCAATGTCATCTAGGTAGGCGGCACTGAAGTCTTCCAGCCCAACCAACACTGGGTTGACCAACCTCTGAAAGGTGGCAGGGGCATTCTTCATCCCACAGAGCATCACCCGGAACTGGTAATGCCCTTCAGGTGTGGAGAATGGTGACCTCTCCTTTGCTCCTTCGGTCAGGGCGATCTGCCAATACCCAGACGTTAAATCAAATGTGCTGAGGTATTTGGCAGCCCCCAACCGATCTACGAGCTCATCAGCTCTGGGATGGGGTGCGCGTCAGTCTTTGTGACTGAATTGAGGCCCCGGTAGTCCACACAGATCCAAAGTTTTGGGGTGGCACCAGGGGCTGCAGCTTTCGGGACCAGGACCAATGGGCTGGACCACGGGCTGCTACAGGACTCAATCACCCCAAGGGCAAACATTTTGGTAGCCTCGTCCTTAATGTAGGCCCTTACCCGGTCAGTCACTCGGTAAGCCTTAGGCTTAATGGGGGAACTGTCCCCGGTGTCCACGTCATGGACACACCAATCAGTGACACTAGGCACCAGGGAGAACAGATCACTGAATTGTCCCAACAGTTGGTGACAATCACCCTGATGCTCAGGGGTCAGTGTGGGGGAGAGGACCACACCTTCCACTGACCCATCTCACTCCCCAGCACACAGGAGGTAAGGAAGGGGCTCCATCCCAGCATCTGTGGCCAGAAGCATGCCCACTTCAGACCTCTCAAAGTGGGTCTTCAGGCGGTTAACATGTAGGACCCGCAAGGGGTTCCTGGGAGACTGCCAGTCCACCACGTAGGTAACAGGACTTTTGCGCTCCACCACTTCAAAGGGGCTGGTCCATTTATCCTGGAACGCACAGGGCTCCACTGGGGCCATGACCCAAACCTTTTTTTCCAGGCTGAAACTCAATCAGAGTGGCATTCTGATCGTGCCAGAGTTTCATCTCTTCCTGGCTGGCTTCCAGGTTTGCCTCAGCAAGTTTCCTGAAACGCCGAGTCTGGTTTCTGAAGACCAGCATGTAACTAAATACATCCTGGGGAGATTTCCTGGGAGATTGCTCCCAGTCTTCCTTGACCAGACTCAGAGGCCCTCTTACCGGGTGACCATAGAGTAGCTCAAAGGGACTGAACCCTAAGGACTTCTGTGACATCTCACGGTAGGCAAACAACAAGCATGGCAGGAGGACATCCCACTTATGCCTTATGGGTTCCCCTAGACCCATAATCATGCCCTTGAGGGTCTGGTTGAATCTCTCAACCAGCCCATTACCCTAGGGGTGGTAGGGAGTGGTGAACTTATATGTTACCCCACACTCCTCCCACAGAGACTTCATGTACTTGGAGATGAAATTAGTTCTCCTATCGGACACCACCTCCCTGGGGAATCCAACGTGGGGGAAAATCCCCATCAGTGCCCGTTCCAATACGTGGGCCATCACTGTCCTGAGGGGGATGGCCTCGGGGTACCGGGTGGCATGGTCGACCAAGACCAGGATGAACCTGTTGCCCATGGATGTTTTGGGATCCAGAGGCCCCACAATATCAATGCCCACTCTCTCGAATGGGGTAGTCACAACAGTAAAGGGCTGTAGGGGGGCCTTAATCTTCCCCCCACTTTTCCCACTTGCCTGGCAAGTCTCACTCGTCCTGCAGTGAGCATCTGCGCTCCTGCGCATCTGGGGCCAATAGAAGTGGGTGACCAGCCTCTCAAAGGTCTTGGTCTGCCCCAGATGTCCAACCAATGGTACATCATGAGCCAACCCCAGTAGGAAGGTCCTGAAGCGCTGGGGTACCACCAGCAGACGGGCTGACCCAGGCTCAGAAAACTTAGGCTCGCTGTAAAGGAGGTCATTCTCCCAATAGATCCAAAGTGACCCTGTCTGATCACCTGCTGCCTGGGCGGCGGCCTATCGCCGCACCCCCTCAAGAGAAGGGCAGGTTCTTCAGGCATGGCGTGCCTCACAACCACTTGAAGAGTTCCTTAGACCCCCCACTCAAAGGGAACCTGAGCCACCTCACACTGGCTCTCTGAGTTGTCTGCTGACATTACAGGACTGAACGCATGGGGGACAATCTGCTCTTTGGACACCAACCTGGAGCTGACAGCAGTCACACAAGCTCCTGTGTACCTCAGAGCTTCCACCCAATGGCCATTGATGGTCAACCACTGCCGGTACTTCTTAGTGTTATTGGGCAGTGTGGGGTTAGGGACCTTCTCAAAGTCTCCTAGCGAGACAAGGGTCAACTCTACGGGATCCCACCCACCTTGGACCTCCATCTCCTCCCCCCCAGGGCTACACTGGCAATCTGGCATGATGGTGCCCGGGGTGGTGCACGAGGGGGTGCATTGGGGTCCCTCTGGGGACACTGGGCATCATAATACCGGTGGCCCACTTGACCACACTTGAAACAAGTAAGCGGTTCCCTCTGAACAGGCCTACCTGTAGGGGACACTGGCTTCTTCTCAGGGGGAGGCTGTGACACCACTGCTTGGTTCCCTGGGGAATTACTTTGGGGCCGTTTCTGGAACTCCCTCGGCTTACCCTTGTCCCCCACCCTTCTCTGCTGGGGACCCTGCCCACCTCTGGTAAAGTCTCCCACAAAACCTTTGCGGACCAGGGTGCTCACCCAGCGGTATGTCTCCTCAGCAAGCTTCCCAGGGTTAGTCAGCATGCTATCAATCAAGTGCTGGCGAAGATCTGAAAAACAGTTACTAGAAAAATGCTCCCATGGAAAAAAATTGTATAACTGCTCAAAATTTTCCACTTTGCTACCTTTCACCCAGCGATCCATTGCTCTGCAGAAATAAGACACATATAAACCCATGTGGTACCCTCTAACTTCTTACAGGTTCTAAACATCTGCCTGTACATTTCTGGGGTCAAACCATAACCGGTCATCAAAGCTTCCTTCATATGGGCATACACCATCCTGCTCTCCTCAGGCAGGTCCAACAGGGTATCCCTACCATCACTCACAAAGCGTCCCGCGAACCCCGCTCCCCAATCCTTCTCATGGACCAGGTGGGACACCATTGCTATCTCATATGCGGCAAACCATTGCCCAATATCCTCACTCATGTGAAAATCCTTAATAACATGTTTAGGAATATAAACTCTACTCTCAGGAGTTCCTAAAGGTATGCTGCCACCAGAGGGGGAGACCAGGACACTCCTCGCCCTGATCTCTATCTCCCTCAACATTCTCTCATGCTCCATTTTCATTTTCTCAAGTTCAATTGACAATCGATTATTCTCAATGTCTAACTTCTGACCTTCCAATTTAGCCATCTCCAAACTATGCCTCTTATCTCTCTCCCTGTCCTCCAGCTCTTCTGGGGTCAGGCTCCTTTGGGATACACTAGTACCTGGATTGGAGGGTGTCTTATCCCCACCCCCCTCTACTGCATCGTCCGGCTGCCCTCCAGCGTTCTCTTCCTCATCCCTGGCGGACTCTCTCGCTTCCCACCAGGCCTTTAATGCCTGCTGGTACTCCTCCTTCCTAGAGATGCCTATCACAGGGACTGCGAATTGCTTACAAATTACTTCAGCTGTCTGGCAGTATAGGAATCTAATCTTTCCTCCTCAAAGGTGAGATCCTCCGAAGCATTGGAGATTGGCCTTCCTCTTCTAGCAGTACTCATGGCTGCTATCAACAATTCACTACTACGACAACCAACCAAACAATAAAAAAGAAATTTGTGGCTGCGCATGGTCTACACTCACCAGTGGTGTTTACCAGTTATTGTACGTGGATCATAAAGGTAAGTCCTGATCCTCACCGCTAACCGCCAATGTTAGAAATGGTTGGTCTCAAGTTGGCACTGGCTGGTACCACTGTCCAAATAGGGACCCTTCTTCCTAAGTCAGGGCAAGTGGGTCACCCCCTTTGACAACCCCTGCTCAACCCTGTGGTAACATAGCACGAGCAGTTAGGCCTATCTCAGAGGCAGTGTGTGAAACGTTATGGCCACGTACAATAAGGCAGTAATGACACCACAAAAGGACACAACTCAGGTAGATATAGAAAAATAATATCTTTAACTCACAGTTTAACTGAAAACTCTCAAAGCGTTTCAACAACTACAATTCACATCAACCCGTAGGGACTCAAAGAGACAACAATGTATTCACCCAAAGCGTGACACTGACTGAGTTCAGGGCCGCGGCCTACGCGACCCGTTGTGCACCAGATACCCGTCATTGGAAGGGAATACAGCACGCAGCTTCTGGAAGAAGTGGAGATGGTGACAGGCGGACTCCCAGTGACCACAAGTATTGGGGGCTGAGGTCTGCAGCGTGCACTCACAGTGGTTCGGGCACTCATGGACAGGCGGGTGCGCAGTGGCAGCAGCGCACAACTGCGGCGGCCCAGGCTGGCGGTGGCGATGACTCTCGCCGTGCAGGTCCGTGGTGGGCTCCCAGTGGCAGCAGCTCTCTCTTAGCTGCGGCGGCCCACAGGACAAATCCCAAAGATACAAAGTTGTCAATGGTGCGGGAGCTCAGTGGCCACAGCTCCCTCTTAGCTGCAGCGGCCCGTGAGGCAAATTATCTGGATGCAAAAATAGCACAGGGTGTGGGCACTCAGTGGCTACAGCTCTCTCTGGACTGTAGCGGCCCATGGGACAAATCACGATGATGCACAGTAGCAAAGGGTGTGGGCACTCAGAGGCTACAGCTCTCTCTTGGCTGCAGCGGCCCACGGGACAAATTACGATGATGCACAGTAGCAAAGGGTGTGGGCACTCAGCGGCTACAGCTCTCTCTTGGCTGTGGCAGCCCGAGGGACAAATCACGATGATGCACAGTAGCTAAAGGTGTGGGCACTCAGCGGCTACAGCTCTCTTTAGGCTGCGGTGGCCCACGGGACAAAACACAATGAGGCAAAGTGGCAAAGGGTGCGGGCACTCAGCGGCAGCAGCTCTATCTCAGCTGCGGCGGTCCACACGACAAAGGATGGTCTCGACCAGGCGGGCACCACGGTGGACGCTCAGTGGCCACAGCTCTCTCTCAACTGCAGCGGACCACGCAGATTCAGCGGAAGGTCCGAAGGTGCAGATTCAGGTGGGCACTTGAAGATAAAGATTTAGGCGGGCTCCCAGCGGCGGCAGCTTTCTTCTTAGCTGCAGCGGCCCACACAGGTTTTCCAAGAAGGTTCAAAGGGTCAGAGTCAGGCGGGCGCTCAGCGGCGGCAGCTCTCTCGTAGCTGCAGAGGCCCGCACAGGTTCAGCAAAAGTTTAGAAAGTCTCAATTCCGATTCAGGCGGGCTCTCAGCGGCGGCAGCTCTCTCTTAGCTGCAGTGGCCCACACAGGTTTAGCAAAAGTTCAGAAGTGCCCAGTCCGCGGTCCTCACAGTAGAACTAGAGGCTCCAGATTACTCGACAGAGGCCTCATCTACAAGCAGAACTCCTCGCACAGGAATTCCGACGGCTGATGGGGTGAAGTCTAATGTCCCTGAGACTTCTGCAGGAGGCACTCTCAATTTAGGCCCTCAGGTAGTTTCTTTGGCATGTTTGATGAGAGTTGCAAAGTCCTTTCCTCTGTTCACTCGGACAGAGTTTCGTCTTGACATCTAGAAGGAACACACCTGGACAAGGTTCCAGCGCAGCGTTTTATACCTAAAAAGTCTTTGTTCTCTAAAGTCACAAATCACTCGTTCCAGTTAGAACCAGTTTGGTGGGGTTGGGGAGCACCTGGTTTACGAGGCGACATCCTGCCCTTTCAGAATGAGGGGGTCTGCTATCAGACACCCAGTGGGAGGTGGAGCCATCATTCACCTTGCCAGGCACGGCCCTGCTCGGATCAAAGAGTCACCCCTCCCCATGTTCTGAATACTGATCTTTCTCTCCAGCCAGATCTGACCCAGCTGGCCCTGCTGCTCAAAAACCAGACTGCCAATACACATACTCACAACAGCCTACAGTAAAGCGTAGGCAAGAAACTACCATGGTTTCAGGAAAGGTATTTCAAAACATGTAATATATAAATGGTCCTTACTAGAAGTTACCCCTCAATGTCCTGAGCATATACATATCAAACTCGAGGCTCCTATCAGGTTCCTAGGGCCAGATAGGATGATAGAAAGCAATCTTTAACCGGACCATCCTACCCTATGAGAATGGATCGTTTCGCAGTAGCGACAGTGAAATGGAGGGTAACTCACTATTGAAACAGGCTACACCGATGTAGGTATTATAGTTATCCTTATTCATACAGTCATTTATATACAGGGAGCACTCGCGCTGTGGCGCTGAGTAGCAGTAGCACGGCGCCCAGAACATCTAAATCCAGCCAATATAAAAGATGGGGAGAGTAGAGAGGAAGGGAGACCCACGTCAATGATGCCATGTCTAACATCGGCTTTTCTGTTAAATGAGATAAGGGACCCAGACCCTGCATGAAGCTTCTGTCGATGCGGTTTGGAGCACGGCAGCTGCCAGCTACAAAAAAGACTGTGTATTACTTTCTTTTTTTCCCGTACGTTATACTGGCTTTTAGTCAGACCTCCTCATCCGCGGATCTATTGTGTCATATCAAACACATTCTCTTCTGCCCTCCAAAGCATTCATAGCTCTAGGCTAACTTCACTGTGAGTGATGACATTCTACTTTTTCACAAGGAGTACATCCATACACAAAGTATTTTCCTTTAGTTCCAGGGACTACTATGGGACTGTGGGCTTTTTGAGACCAAAACAATATTTTATGCTTTAGACTTGTTTTTTTACCTTGGTGAGTGCCTGGCATCTCCTCCCACAAAAAATGTTTTACAAAAACCATAAAAAAATACAAGCGTGGACAAAGCCTAAAAGCTAGTGGCGAACACCAGACTTATTGGCTTTTTCAATGCTTGTTTGAATGTGGTTATTGCTTATTTAAATTGTGTGCTCACAGGCTCGTTCTTTGGGGTCTCACCTTCTAAATATGCTATCAGCGGGGAGATCTTCATTGTGAGGAGTCTCGCTAGAAATTGGTAGTTTGCAGGAATCAGGTGCTTGAGAAGAGCCAAGACCGAGGTTCCCCTTTTAACATCTCAGCGGGGATAAGAAGAAATGACCTGAAAACCCACAACAAATTATTCAGAAAGTGATTATTTCATCAGGTCTTACTCTCTGGCCTTTAAAGCATTGGCAAATGCTACCTTGTTTTCTATACAGTCCACATTTTGGCTGTTTCTGTACAATGTAAGGAGTATGTCGTACTGATTACCAATTGACTGGAAATAAAACCATCAAATTCAGTAGGACAAAAGCTGAGTTGAATTCAAGATCTCCATGGGCAGGTTGTATAGAAATGCCAGCAGAGTACTTGGAAAGAGGGATCTGGTGGAATATGGTGAGGGTGGAATATGATACTCACTAGTAGTCTGATGAACAGGCTGTGCATTGGAAGGCCTTTAGCTGTGTAGATACAAAAGAAAGAAGCTGTGTCATGCTCAGTTCATAGAATACTGAGTAACACTTGCCAAAGGAAGCCCTATGGCTGAGACACACACGTATGACACATAGTAATACCTGCAAAGAAGAGGGTGGGGTGATGGGTGAAATTTCAATGATGCTCTAGAGGTCATAAGGATGCTTTGAGATCACTGAAGATACTGGCAAATGCAGTCCTACCACTAAGGGTGCTGCCAGTAGTCTGAAGTGCCTCAGTGGCCTGTGATACAACGCTCCTCCTCCCTCCCCCAGTGGTTTCTGTCAGGAATGACAGCTGCAGGAGGAGCTACCTAAGCTGTCCATCTTTAGCTGTAATTGAGTGGCAAAAAGACTCTAGTGGGATAAGAGAGGACGCCACAGGAGCCGTGGACGTGCTTTACATCCTGAATGGACGTTGTCATTCTGTGACAGCGGATACCCAGAAGAAAATAGGACTCCAGAACATGTTCTTGAATATCCATTTTCTAAAAATGTTAACGACCTGGGAGGTAGGCAACATAGGGGCACATAATGCCTGTTCTTTTCTGCTCAGGAATTCTAACACTGGTGACAAAGAAATGGACTATGATACCATCTGCCCAGGTCACTTGCACTTCAGCAACACATCCAATTGAAAATTGAGTGAGGAGAGACTGGAAATGCAGTCTGCAATTACAGGTACTCACCCCCAGATGCAAATATTCCTCCGAACCTTGGAGTCAGTCAAAATAATTATTTTCATTTACTCTCACTGAGCAGGCATCCATAAGTCAAGAGAGGGCCAATAACTAGCATTTTAGTCTGGATCTGAAGTCTGAAATGTTGAACCAGAAACATTGCAGAGAAAATAATAATGGCTAAAAGTAATTCCATGGAGAAATAAAATACATCCCTGTTGCGGTCGACAAAATTAAACATGTATAAATAGGTACCATACCCAGAAGGATGTGATCAGCATACCAGACAGATGTAACTCCATGGAGAGCAAGAGCACTCAAAGGTTTGAAGAGGAGCATTAGAGGCCCGAGTAGCCTCATGGAGTGTGGAAACCTGGGAGAGTTAGTACATTGCATTTAGGGGTTGAGAGCATTAACCAGACGAAGTACTGAAACCAACAGGAAAGTCACTCTATGGCTGGAAAACGGCAAAAAGTATTTAGGGAGCAGCAACATTGGCACAGGTATATATATCTCTAAAAGGAGAGCAAAAACTGTTGTTTGATAGAAGGACACCCATATACTATAGTAAATTAACCAAAACTCCTGAGCTAATGAACTGTTTTTTCACCTCATGCCAGATCATGACTATGTAAGAGGTGATCTGGGGAGCAGAGGAGAAAGCATTAACCACCTTCAATGATCGATCCCACAGTATCAATGAGTAGGATGCATAAGACTCACCACATTCTTGAAAATTGATGCTTGCTCTTTTATCCACAACAAGTAGCATCTGGCACAGAGCTGGCACAGATGAAGTATAGTCCTCTTCCGGCATGTAGCTCAAAATCTCTTCCCAAACTTCCTGCAAGAAAGAGCAACAAAAGCGTTATTTTTATCATTAGCATTTAGTAAGGCTGTGTTCCCACAGATAAACAGTCGTTGTCAGTGGGTGGGTTTTTGGCACCTTAGGTCATGTGTCACTTTGAATGTCCACCTCTCCTGAAGATGGGGCTACATTTAATTCTTCTCCTTTCCTATACCATTCCTTGGTGATGGTATCCAAGGCAGATGCCTAGTACTACACTGATGTAGCACCAACCCTATTTAATGCTACAATCTGTGGTTCTGCATCCAAGCAGAATAAACCCATTATTTGCAGAGAATGTGTGCAACATTTACCCTCCAAAATCTCTGCAAGTGAGCTGAACTTTGCAAATGATCTAATTATCTGCTGTTATCTTCATAGACTTATCTTTATGAATGTTCCAGAGTATGCAAAGCCATTGCTGGGCTGGGAATGCAAGACCCTGTTGATATGAAATATTGGTGCCTGATTTAACACATGGGGCAGGTAGCAAATATTAGATGCAAATTGAGGAGCAATGTTTTGCAAAATGACTGATGTACCATTCAGTCTCATTTCAAACTGGCTATTTATAATGAGATGCAAAACCTCCTGCCTCATTAAAATTAATGCGGTAGGATTTGATTAGCAATCTTCTAAGAATGCTGCAAACGCTGGGAATGAGGACTGCATGTGGCAGCCGACCTTCATCCCAGCAGCAGAGGACACAGCCTTTACATTGAGTCTTGAACCACGCTGTGCCTTAACAACGTGGTCCAAACCACAAATGCATCTTAACAATGCATTCCTTCACCACGCAAGTTATTACAATGATTTGCCTTTAGGAAAGCATTGTTGGACTAATGTTGGACTTTAAATCCAACACTTTCCCTACTGTTGCGCAGACTGGAGTTGGAATACTAAATTGTACTATTCCAAAGTCCAGCGCTTTCCCTAAGGCAAGTCATCGTAACGACTTGTGTGGTAAAGCAATGCATTTAAACATGCATTTGTGGTTAAGACCACGTGGTTAAGGCAGGACTGATAAATGCCTGCATGGTTCTCACAGACAACACTACAGCAGAGGGAGCTTTACTAAAACATGCTTGGATGTGAGGTGGAGGATAATGAACATCACCTGGGAATTCAGGAGCCTTTGGACATTCTGCAACATTTATATTTTCTACACTCCTAGTTAAATGACCCACCTTGTTTCACATCCTTCTCACTTACCTCATCAGTATTTCTATGGCATAATGCAATTTTATTGAGGAGCTGAGAGATTTGGATGCGGATGGTCTCTTCCTCAACATTTGATTTATGATCTGTGTGACTAGCACGCTGTAAAATATGGAAGAACAAGAGAAGTAAAGCAACATGTATTTTCCCATAATTCTCACTATGTTTTCTCTCCTCATGGAGGAACAGGAGATTAAAGAGTCAAAACATTACAACTTTCTAATCAAGGTTGTAAGCACAAAAAGACTCTCTTGGCTTAAATTCAAATGTGAAAGCAAAACCAATAGCCTCAAAAATGTAAATAAAAATGTATAAATGAGTGTATGCTCTCATGCTCCGCTCTGTAGAGTACAAATTATGCAGTCATTTGGAGGGGAGGGGTATTGCACTCATATACTGCCAAAATAACGGTGGACTCACAACACAGATTGGGCCACCACATGCACCCTCCCCCGACCAGTTAATAGGGAAGTATGTGCTACATTATGGGACTTCTTGCTCTCAATAAGGACAAAAGAATACCATGAGCTCCATTTTTGGGAAGCAGTGTTGATATGAAATACTGATTTGACGTATGTTTATGCTACTTTGTTCACGATTTGGTAGTTTGCCCTGTCAGGCATTTTAATGGTAAAGCTGGGTATGTAACAGAAAGGAACCCACTGGCTAATGCAGTGAAAATCACAGCATTTCAGTGCAGTGGCTGAATGCCCATGTGCCTTGCCAAATCACCCCAGACATTTCCCAGTTAGCCCCAGTAAAGTCTAATGGTCAGTAGGCTCCAACAGGGTAGTTTGTGTGGTAGGCCTCTGCACTGCCTGTGAGCACTGCTGTTGAGACCTGTGTGGAGCCAGTGCCATTCGCATAGTGTCTGAGCATTTTATTTCAGTGCATTCAAGCCAGTTAACATGTGCATCAGGTTAGCTAAGATGTGATCTATGTGTTCAATCATAATTGTTACAGTGCGATGCAACATAAGGAGATGCATCTGAATTATCCCCGGCATCAGGCCTGTGGTAAAAAACTATGGACAGAGTCTGGCTTATCTACTAGTTGTGCTTAATGTGAACCCAAGAGTACGACTAAGCATGTACTGCAGACACACTGGATTATGGCTTAGCCACATGAAGATGGATACCAGATGTCATCAGTGTTACCCAATCCCCACACATACTAGGAGCATGGACTTGAGCAATGCATCTTGGTACAACTACTCTCTAACATGGGTGCTTTGGCCAAGCTTGAGGAAGTCCTACCTGCTTAAAGTGATCAAGAAGGTCATGGCATGTTTGCTGTATGGAGGGATTGGTGAGACAATAAGTCACTGTGGCCTACTCTCCCAGACACACTGGCAAAGGCAAGTATTCTGCAGCCTTCAGACAACATGCTACCTCCCATTGCCTATGCTGCCACAGCATCGCCTGCAGCCCCACAAGCACTGGTGAAGGGCACTGATCCAACACCCATTCCTGGCCCCTAGTCAAATGACAGGTGTTTCCTCCAGCTACTACAGATAGGATCAACATGTAAGTGCCCTTAGGACTTGAGACGGTCCAAGAAAAGAGAAGAGGCTGAAGAAGAGCCCAATACAAAATCACACCTGAGACCTGTGGAAGAGGAGGGTAAAGAAGGAGAAAGAGAATAACTGAAGGATATTATCAGACCACTTTCTGATACTCATTGCTCACAACAGGGGATGATTTTGCACACCATAAGAGCAAGATGAAAGCCACAAAATGGTCAGAAGTGCCACAGTCCTACTCAAACCGGCTGCAATGACTAAAATTTGGGGACACAGACTCCACTTGCATTTGACATCACTAACTTGGACCCCACAGTAATAAGGGTACACTGTGTTAAACATTTTGCAATAATGGAAAAAACATAGATAAGGTATACTGTCAAAGTGAAAGCTACAAATAAATTTACTTAAGAGCACTTGGATGGTTTAGTTCATGTAATGGGCGTCCTGAAAGAACAAGACATGAAGAAAAGGCATGCACAGTGTTGGCACTGATGGTCAGCAGTTGAATTTCAGGGGCAAATGTAAGCAGATAGATGGAGCAAGGGAGACATTTAAACCAAGGAAGGGAGAAAGACGCTCTGGAGTGGAAGTGGGGGTATATTCGACTTAAATAGAGAACATGGAATGTCAAAGTGGGCCTATGGGAACTAAATAGAGGGACACAAGGTCTATATTCCACCACCAGGGGCAAATATGGGACACTGCAGATCTATATATATGGCATGGGAGCTACATTGGGGTACAAGGAGTCTAAAAGGTCCCCTCATTTATTTTGGACTCACTACAGTTGCTTTTCCCTAACACACTCACCTACACAAATATGTACATCTGCCACTTACTTGCTCTTTGGTGAGGAGGTTGTTTTTTTTAAGCACAGATTCAATCACAGCTCTTCTGTTCATATCATAATAACCTTTGGCTGTAAAACTGGAAATTAAACTTAAAGTAGCAAGAATAACCTAGAAAAAATGGTAAGCATGTTTCGTGAGAAACCCTTTTGGCATATAAATAGGATCAAATCCCACATTCTGGTGAGGGAGCAGCAAGGGAGTGTGAGGAAACCATACAATCTCTCCTTCCCTTTTGTTCACAGAGGAGAGAGATATACATTTTTTTATGTGTACCTTTGAAACAATATTGGAAAAGAGTTATTAAGAAAGCCTGAGAATGAAACTAGAGTCAATTTAATTAAACTGTTTTTACAGAGTGTCTGACCAAAGTGTGATTGAGGGAATAATCAAACGTTCCAGGTAGACTACACCTTCTATAGGTGCCTGGGACTTGGTAAAAGATTGCAAAACATTGCAAAATATGTCTAGGTAGGTTGCAACCAACAAAGAACCTCTCAGGACCTTGTATTGATTACAAAAACGCAAATGAGAATGAAAAATAGGCTGTGTATTCCACTACTGTGAAAAATGAAAACAACCTAAAGTAGTCAGTGCTTATTTTGTGCTGGTGATTTCCGGTGCTTAGCACTGTCACTTACTTTTCAGGGACGGGTCTACAAGCATCTGCACGACTGCACGTCGTCACATATGATGACATGATGTTATAATTACCAATACTAACTCAGTGAATCGGAGTCGGCGCAGAGTGTTGTTCTGGGTCTCCTGAGTTCCAGTGTGCTTCGGTTGAGTGTGAATGTGAGCCGGAGGAAAGTGATTACTGCACTCATTAATCATATAATGATACTGATGTGATGGCATCATGGCGGGGTCACGCGGCCCTTAGTTCAGTGGACTGTTGCCGGTGGTGGGCAGGAGCAGTACAGGGAGGGAGTCAGACACTGATTGGGTTGGATTTGGTTGTGTGCGCTGCACGCAGATTTCTTTCCGCTTGCCACCCCCGGCTCACCCACACCGCATTAGTTATCAGCCCGACCACGTTGAGAGCAGGCAGCGGCACCAGGCGGCCTATCAGGTAATAAAGGAAGTGCCCCGCAGCCCAGGCAGACAACGAGTGTAACCGTAAGTACTAAGCAGTCAGACATCATGCCACGCCACATGCAACATGCCCAGTGGTGCTGTTTCGGGCACCGGGGTAGCTCCGGTTCCATCCACAAGATTCGATGATGCACTGTTCCGGGCCCTGCCCCGGCTCATGGTACACATTTATTTAATACATCATTATATCACAATAGGGCCGGCAGGCCGGCAGGCCGGCGGTCGGCGGCCGGGGCTAAGTTGTTAAAGAAGGGAAGGCCCTGCCCGTTGAAGTATCCTCACAAGTTTCAAATTTGATGATGCATGCTCCTGCCTGGGCTCAGCCGGCTTGGCCTAGTAGCGGCCGCCGGCCGTGCGTACACAATATAGACCCCGGCCAACGGTACGCATTAATATATCACAATAGGGCCAACGCCGGGCAGTGTTAATGTTAAAGTCCTCGCCCAGCCCCCGCCTTTGAACTTAAACAGTTTACTGCTTAACAGTGGCTTAGTGGCTATCTGGGTCGGAGCCGGCACTGAGTGTTGTTCTGGCCTGGGTCTCCCGAGTCCCTGTATGTTTCGGTTGAGTGAGAATGTGAGCCTGTCACCAGAGCAAAGATTACTGCCATTCATTGATCATTCATTGATCATTTGATTGTATGTGATGGATGGCATCATGGCGGCGCTGCAGCCCTTAGTTCAGTGGACTGTTGCTAGTGGTGGGCGAAAGTCAGACACTGATTGGAGTGGATTTGGTTGTGCGCGCTGCGTGCAGATTTTTTTCCGCTTGCCACGCCCTGGCACATCCGCACCCCACGAGTTATCGGCCCGACCACGTTGAGGGCAGGGTAGCAGCACCAGGAGGCCAATCAGTTAATAAAGGCAGTGCCCCGCAGCCCTAGCCAACACGAGTGTAACCGTAAGTGCTAAGCAGTCAGACATCATGCCATGCCACATGCCCATTGCCAAACCAACGCAACCCATTTTTTTTTTTCAGCGTGGTGGTGTGTCGGGCACCTGGGGTAGATCCGGCTCCATCCACAAGATTCAATGACGGACTGTTCCTGCCCTGGTCCACAGTGCACATTAATTCAATATATCATTAGTATATCATAATAGGGCCGGCCGGGCGGCCACCGCCGGCTGGGGTTAAGTTGTTAATGCCACTAAGCATGCTGTTGTAGGGGCTGTGCAGCAGGCAACGCGGCGCATGCAGAATTTTTCTGATTGCCACGCCCCAGCACTTCCGAACCCCACGAGCCATCAGCCCGACAACATTGAGGTTGAGGGCAGGCAGGCAGCAGCACCAGGCAGAGTCTATATCATTATCCGGTAATAAATAAAGGCAGTGCCCCGTAGTTTTCTTTGTTTATTTATTTTTAGCAGAGGCTGGCAGAGCTGCATTGTCTACCACAGCAACACCTGGGGCTTAATTAAGTTTATTTATGCCTCTACTTTCTTCACTTTATTATTACTACCAGCCTGGTAGAAATAAAATAAAGTGAAGAAAGAGTACCAGCCGCAGAAGCATGGTAGCAAGAGGGAGGTCGGAGACAGGTGAAGTGCAGAATAACTTAGAAGAGAGTAGGGAGGAAGGGTAGAAAGCAGAGAGAGACAGAGGTAAAGAGGGGTGAGGTCAGATACAGAGAGAGAGATGAAGGAGCAATAGATGGGCAAGGAGAGACGGGAAGATATATAGAAAGACTGGTGTCGACAGTTGAGGGAGTTATAGGTCGGGAAAGACAATCAGAGTTAGAGGTAGATAGAGGGGTGGGGAGAGAGATTTAGTGAGAAAAATAGAAGCAAGTAAGAGAGAGCAAGAATACTGGGGTGGGACTTGGGAGGTGTGGGCCAGATTAATTGCCCACTTTGCCTTGAAGAATCTGTGGGTTACGTATACAACGTTGTGATCCTCATCCTCTCTTCGAATGCAAATGCCACCCGTTTATGAAATTTAAACCCTGGTGGCATCAGCCATGCATGGGTGCATTTGTATTCTGCCAAGAGAAGACTGCAGTGTTGTTTAGTACTAGGCAGCAAACAGCAGTAATTATGTACAAACTTGAACAAAATGTGCATTACTGATTTATAACTTCTAATAGTTTCCAAACGCAAGTAATGCACATAAGGTGATGACATCACATGGCAGTGGTGGCCACAGTTTGTGATTCACACTTGGGAATCTTGCACTGCTGTCACTGCTTCCTTTGAGTCTTGTTGTGTAACTGTTCTTTGCGTTAGGGAAACTTACACTCTTGTTGTCAAAGCTATACCTGTGTTATATGCTGCTGAAGCCAAAATGGTTGACTCTCTGAGGGAGAGGGCCCAGGGGTGCGCACCTGTGCTGGGTGCAAAGAGGTGGAGCACATGTACAAATATGGGTAGTTTTCCCTCCCACACATAGCTGTGTGTACAGGTGGCTGTGTGCATGTTGCCTGTGTGTGTTGGTTTGTGTATGGCTCGGGTGCTTTGAAGCTGAAAGTTGAAAGAGGGCATCGGAGAGAATCATATAAGTATCAGATATTGCCCCCATTTGTGCAACGAGATTGTCAGAATCATATGTTTTGAGCTGAATCCTCACCCTTTAATAAAGCATCCGCTACATTATGCTCCCAAACAGGGCATTACGTTACACGTCCGTGATTGTTCAACACCTTTGAGCGATTTTTGTAATTTTTAACACAAGGTTATGGTGAAAATGTACTCTATTTTACTCCAGAGAAAAAAAAATTCTCTGGTGTGGCCTGCAACAAAACTGGAGGCCTAAATATCTATGATACTTTAGGCGTCCAATTCTTACTCCCGAAAGTTATTACATTAAAGTTTCTTTTTCAAATGTGTAAGTTTGATATGTTAAATAAATAAGTCTACACAGGTGTTCAAGACAGAACATAGATGTAAAGTTATCTCTCGTAAATACACACCGTAGAAGTAGCCACAACACACAGATGTTGCAGGAAGCTCGGCGAACAATTCCTGCCAGCCAGTACAAGCAAGCATCTCTGGGATTGGCTCGAGCTAGCTTGCAGTTTCACTCTTACCATCAGCCGATAAGCAGGAATTCTACCACAGCACTGGATAGAGCAGGAAGTTGAGGCACTCTGGGTTGGTGAGTTTCGGATTGTGGAAAGATTTGGTTCATACAGTTCACCAACACCACTCAGCAAGCAGTGGTCTTCAAAATGCTCCACTGCAACATGCCTAATCGCACCCTCACCACCTCCACCAGAATGGGCAAGGCTCATTTGCTATGTCTGTCCTTATGACTTCAGTGATGCAACGTTGAGGGCAGCACCAACACTCTGAAAATGGTTCCAGCGCCACTGGCTTGCGTGCCTTTATTTGCCATTTTCATGCTTTCTGGCCTGGGTGCCTTTGTGTGACGTTTCCATGCTTCCTGGTCTGAGTACTTATGTGTGAGATTTCCATGTTTTCTGGCCAGGGTGCTTACGTGTGACATGTCCATGCTTTCTGGCATGGATGCCTATGTGTGACATTTCCACGATGTATGGCCTGTGTGCTTATGTGTTACATTCCCTCGATTGTGACATGTTTGCTTAAGTGTGACATTTCCACAATTAATGGCCTGGGTGCTTATGTGTGACATTTCTACAGTGTATGGACTGGGTGCTTACGTGTGACATTTCCATGCTTTCTGGCATGGATGCTTATGTGTGATATTTCCACGGTTTATGGCCTGGGTGCTTATGGGTGACATTTCCACAGTTTATGGCCTGGGTGTTTATGTGTGAATTTCTATGCTTTCTGTCCTGGTTGCTTATGTCAGGTCATCATTTGCGATTAACTATGCTTTGAAAGATAATACAGCGAAATATGTAATGTAAAATGTGTTGTGCATAATTTTGGTCTTTCTTTTTACAAAATGTTCTTGAGGGGAGAATTCCCCACCAAACACTTTTAGCAGTCTTTTAGCTCGCTGCGCTTGCTTGCTATGCACCGTATGGGGGCTGGTCTAACAAAACTTGCCAGGGCTGCTTTAGGTTCCCAGTCTGGCCTTGAGTGTTGATTAATTAATAATTTTTGTGAATCACAGTGTGTAACTAACTCTGCACACTGCCACCTCATCCTGCTTTTGCAGTAATACCAAAAGCCAAAACTTAAAAGTGATGCAAACTTTAAAGACTTTGTATATCTTTTGAGTGAGCGCTGCAGGGCAGGCAGGGGTATGAATTGGAAAAGGCCTGAATTTGGGTAGGCATAGTAGGATCCATTTGGGTTGTACTGCAAAAAAATATTAATTGTGCCTGTTACTTAGATGAATTGACATCACACTTCGCACATGTCTAGCGTGTTTTCGTTCACGTTGCTTCCCTAGAGTGTCACACACTGGACAGCAGAAGATTTCAAGCTACTTCACAAAATGTAAGCCCAAAGATGATGAGGAGCCTGCTAGCAACTTGCTAGAAAAGACCATGTACTTCCAATGGATGAAGGGAACAAGGAAGATGATGAAGTGTGATGGAAGGCTCTACATGAGAGTGACACCACTACTAGCAGCAGTGTTATTACCCCTACAGAAGGAAAGACACAACATAGTCCTCTTAGAGATGAGCAGCATCATGCGGTGGAGATTGCTACAGAGGCAGAGGAAACACCAAGCACTAGGAAACGGTTTGACATATCACTTAATCCACATTCAGACAGAGTTTTTAGGAAAGGCATTCTTCCTAAAGGTTGGAAAGATGACCAAAAAATGTATTTCCAACGCAAGCATCCATGGTTAATTGTTTAAGGCCCTAACCTTGGCTGTTCCGTGTGTTGCCAAATCTGTAATGTTGGTGCTGAGAAATACAGGGGAATTAAATTGTCCAAAGAATGGACTGAGTCTACTGTGAAGGCATATGGCACCAATATAGAACAACAGCAGAAATCATTGAGGAAAAAGATTGGAGAACATGCACAAAGCAAGGCTCATGTTGCAACTTTAAAAATCTTAGAAAATGCAAAGAAATAATTTATTGCAAGTAAATGCAAAAGCGCAATCTTTACAAATGTCAGCCAGAATATTCCAAATAGCTTATAAGGAAGCAAAGCAGAACAGGCCAGCGTATGGTTTTGAAACCGAGATAGAGTGCCACGAGTTGAATGGACCAGATATGGGGTGAATTTTGCACTCCAATGTAGCTTGGTCAAACATACAACGTCAAATATCCTCAGAAATGAAGAGGAAGATATTTGCCAAAATTATTGAACTTTTCCCAAAAGTAAGTCTTTTACTAGATGAAGCCAGTGCACTAAATATGAAAAGTTATTTAATTGTGTGCATGCGAATGCAGCTACCTGGCATGGACTCCCCAGCTAATATTTTGATGACCTCATTGAGCTGAGTGATTTGTCAGCTGACGTGATAGTAAAAAGTTTACTATCTGCACTAAAAAAAGATCCAGTTACCATAAGTGAGGACTTTTTCTCCAAATGCCTGGTTTCAGTTTCCTGTGATAGACCTTCAGTGATGTTAGGCCACCACAGTGGTGTTGTAAAGAGGTTGCAAGAAAAAATCTCTCCCAATATTGTAGCCTGGCACTGCTCAGCACATCGCCTGGAACTTGCCGTTCATGATGTCATAAAAGATATTGGCGCTACAAATCATTTCAAAAACGTAATTGATAAGCTGTATTCTCTATTTGCCACATCTGTTAAAAACCGTTTGGAGATAAAAGAATGTGCAGAATCTCTTGACATTCAGCTTTGCAGAATAGGTAGAATGTTAGATACTCGTTGGTTTGCATCAAGCTTCAGAACAGTGGAGGCTTTTTTGGAATGCTTATCCTGCTCTCTACAAACACTTTACTAGAGCAGCTGATGATGGTTCCCGTGAAAGTTCAACACAAAATATGTACACAGGCCTAGGAAGGTGGTTATCATCAATCCAGTTTGTTGCTAATCTTGGCCTGATGTATGATGCTCTTCAGGAGTTATCAGAGTTATCACTCGAGTTACTGAAACGTGACTCTATAATCACTGATGCTCATCGAGCTATTTGTCGGCAAATTGCAGTGTTTGAGACAATGGTAGATGGGCAAGGGAACCACTTCTCATAGTCTAAAAAGGGCATAGAAGAAATTATACTCCAAGGCGTGATGCTGCACAAAGGAAAGACCACTGACAAAATCATTGAACAGGGACAGTTTTTTCGTAGCCTTGCAGAAAATCTAAGACATCGTTTGTTGTCCACAGGAGGTACCAATTCTACTGAAAAAAAGGCTGAGTATGATACACTGATTAGCGAAGTGAAAGTTTTATACAAACAGTACTGGCTTGATAAACTACCTGTTCTTTATTTTGAACATGATATTGAGTCTCTGTGTAAAAGATTCAACATTGGCAGTCGAGAAACCATATGTGCTTACAGAGGGCCTTGTTTATGAGGCCATGCAACAGATTTGCGCTTCCGTTGCATCACTTTTTGTGACGCATCTGCGGCGTAAAACATGCCTCCTGTTGCGCCCTATTTAAAAAGTGACGCATCTAAGCAGATGCGTGATTTTGTAAACCCCAGCGCTACATTATACCTGCGCCAGCTATAATGTATGCAGGGTGGGCGTTCCCACGTAAGTAAGCATCGTAAATGTGACACAGTGAAATCTATGAGATTTCAGTGCGCCACTTCTAGGGTGCAAATGCATTAATATCTTATGCCTGCCTCACAGCAGGTGTAACACTGACGCTGGCCCTTTCACATGTGGCTTGCCCTATGTGAAAGGACACATTGCTGGAGTTGCGTCACTTTTGTGACACACCCCATCAATGCGTCACTTTTGCACCTACAGATACATCAGAAATACTGACGTATCTGTAACTCCTTGCGACATGATGCATCATACAGTAAATATGACGAATCCATCAGGTCGCATGGAGGGCGCACTGAGAAGTGACGCATCGCTGCTTTCACACAGCGATGCGTCTCTTCTCATAAATGAGGCCCAGAGAGTTTAAGGAATCAGGAGGAAAATAAATTCAAGGAGCTTTTGATGGCCTTAGACACTATTGCTATCAGTACTGCAGAATGTAAGCGGGGCTTTTCTCAAATGAATCTTATTTGCACATCTACAAGAGCATTGTTGCTCACTGAAACACCCTGTTCTTTAATGTTTTTAAATCTTGTTGGCCAACCATTGATGGGATTCAACCCCATCCCCTATGTTCAGTAATGGTTTGCAAAAGGACAAAGAGAAGCTGATGACACTAGGAGTAAAGCAAGGAAAGCGAAAGATTTGGAATGCACAAGCAATTTAGGTTGTGGGCTATTCTAGAAAAATAGATGCTAGCCAACTCCAACTGACAAAACACGTCATTGCAATGTTTTGAAAAAGTTAGGCTTTACTGTGTTTGGATATGTATTTATTGTTCTAGTTTATATAGGTTATTTATTTGCATTTATAACACTTTGTTGATAGTGTCAATTTATTTAATATTTTGTTATATTTATGTCTCTTCCTTGTTTGGATGTTATATTTTGTTATATTTTATATGTATTTTGTTGTTATAGGAGAATACTTTTTCGTTTTTCATTTTAGAACATGTATTTATTTGACTGTATTTATCTATATTTTAGTTATTTTGTCTTTATTTATTTATATTTTGCATGGCACTATGGTCATTTTACACTAATAGGTAGGACTTGAGATACAAATTTCAAACTGCCCAGCCATCTCCTATTCGTTTGGCTTAGGTGCTATTGGACTTTTTGGGGGAGATTACATTTTTCTGTGCTTTATTTTAAGATACAAATCTTCAATTTAAAAGTCATATTTTCAATATATGCCTCTTTTCTAATCTCTGTCCGTTCTGTGTGATACAGAACTACATTTGGAAACGCCAGTTAAGTTCCATGTTTTTTACTATTCTGAATGTCTAATAAATGCACATATAGTTCCAGGCCAGGGAGTAAGTTATAGTAACAAGCCCAATTGGTAATCATCTTTTTTAATTGTTTCTCTAAAAGTAATCGCATTAACGGAATACTAACTCTGCTATTTATGAATCCCAAACCCCTTCGGCCTCTGGAAGTGACAAAGTGACTCATTCAAGTGTATTTCATGATTGTATTCAGTTTATCTGTTTTGACTAGTGTTTTCACAACATTTTGGTTTATTTTGTCACATAAGTAATGTAAAAGTTGTATCTTTGATCTCATAGACTCTATTAACAAGCATTGGCATAGCCAATAGGTCTCGCTTTTGGGACCTTCTAAGTATTTAGTTATGCAGCACAATATTCTTGGTGCAACCACATCAACTGTTGTGTGGCTAAACACTTATAAGGTCCCAAAGGCGAGACCTATAGGCTATGCCAATGCTTGGTGTGGTTGTGTGTGGTTGTGTGTGTGTGTATGGTTGTGTGTGTGTGGTTGTGTGTGTGTGTGGTTGTGTGTGTGGTTGTGTGTGTGTGGTTGTGTGTGGGTGTGGTTGTGGGTACAGTTGTGGGTGCGGTTGTGGGTGTGTGTGTAGATGTGTGGTTGTGTGTGGTTGTGTGTGTGGTTGTGTGTGGTTGTGGTTGTGATTGTGTGTTTGGTTGGGTGTGTGTGGTTGTGTGTGTGTGTGTTGTTGTGTGTATGGTTGTGGTTGTGTGTGGTTGTGTGTGTGCTTGTGTGTGTGCTTGTGTGTGTGTGTGTGTGTGTGTGTGTGTGTGTGTGTGTGTGTGTGTGTGTGTGTGTGTGTGTGTGTGTGTGTGGGTTTGTGTTACTATCCTTGTGGGGACTTGGGTGTGATAACACACTCACGCTGTGGGGACTTGAGTGCACTGTGGGGACCTGAACCCAGGTCCCCACAAGGCAATGTCTTCTAAATGATAAAAAATGGCTTCAGGAACATCTGTGTCGATTTTTACAACTTTTGAAAAAATTGCCTTGTGGGGACCTGTGTTTCATCAAGTGTGTTTATATTTGTGCTCAGCTCTGCCCCCATAGACTGGAGATGGTACTGCAGTCTTAAACACACTTTGCATTTAAACACACTTTGCTCACCAGAATCTCATGCTAGCAGCAGAAAGGGCAGATATTTCAAAGGGAAAGCTGCATAGCCATGTGATTATTCAAATATTTTAATGAAAATTAACAATTTTTCTATTTAATAAAATACATTTTTTATTTACATGAAGCAATTTAATTTAGACTTTTTGTGTCTGAAAATTGTTTTTGGTTTTATAAATATTGCTAAAGGCAATTAGGGTCAGTTTCTAGCTCCAGGATACTTCACAATTGTCTTTTGATCTGTATCTGCAATAAAAGAATGATGGTACAAAATGGGGTGGTGATGGACGGAGCATCAGAACCAATCAAACACTCACACCCAGTCAACAGATCTGGGTTTGATCCATCACCGTTCTTTAGCCCACTCTGCCACTCCAGTTCAGACATGGCCATATGCAAATCAGTCTGACCCTGTGCCTCATGGGAACAGTCCAGCCCAAACTGCCAAGCCATGCCTTCCCTGGACCGGAAACAAGCTTCCTAGGACCGGTTTCTGGCATTTCAGCCGTCTTCAGCCAGGCTTGCTTGAATCCAGTGGCAACGTGAGCAAGGGACTCACGTCTGAGCAACCAAAAACTATGGATTTAGGCCCAGATCTCTGTACTGGGGTGAATGTATGACATTGTTCTGCATTCTGTCCATCAACTGTTGTTTTTGCATTTGTCACCCCGAGTGGGAAGGGTATGCCCAGACGTGGGTCCCTTGCTTTCCATGCCACTGGAATCAAGCTATCCTGGCTGAAGAGGGGTGAAACCCCGAAACCGGTCCTAGGATGCTTGTTTCTAGTCCAGGGAGGACCTGGCTTGGCAGTGCGGGCTGGACTGTTCACATGAGACACAGGGTCAAGACTGATTTGCATATGGCTGGGTTCAAACTGGAACGGCATGGTGAGCAAAAAAACGATGGATTTAGGCCCAGATCTCTGTACTGGGGTGAATGTATGACATTGTTCTGCATTCTGTCCATCAACTGTTGTTTTTCGGTCTCGCCTTGCTATCGCGTAAACGATCGCAAAGCGAGACTATTGTAAGGGGCTCCCAAAAGTGCTCCCAAAAGCGGATTGCATGGCAAGCACGCACACAATCACGCGCATCGTGCCGCCATGCAATGCATTTGGCATCGCACTTCAAAGGGTCCGCTCCCCCGCCTGGAATGCGCTCCCCCGCCCCCGCCAAGCGCGCGCGCGCCACTCTCCGCCGGGCTTGTCTTGTTAATGTATTTTTCCTGCCTGACTTTTCTGCTAGTGCTCTTTGTAATCTGTGTGGGCTGTGGGTGTCAGTTGGTGGTGTCTCCGCTGTAATGCATCTCTTGGATAATGCTGGATATTCAGTATTTCGTCACCTGCCATCACATCTCATGTTTCTAGGTTTCCACGTGGACTAACCTGGATTCTGCTGTATGGGCCCCAGCGGTGACTGTTCTCAGACGGCTCTTGAATTTGCCTCGATGTCATGTGCCCTTTATTTAATGCGTCATCAAAATCTCCATAACAACTGGTACTTTGTCTCCCTTGTTGGCGTTATTAACATTGATAGAGTACACAATCCAACCTATTTCTTACTGCTTGAGCATGTTTGATACGCCCAGGTTCCATAATGTCAGAGTCACCTTAATTTCTTTTGAGATGGAAATGTAAACCGGGCAGGCAGGTTTGCACTGTTGTGTCGGTCTTAGCTGATCATGGGCAACATGGATGCCCCTTAAATTCACTGAAGAGCACAGAGGTGATTCCGTTCCTAGTGCCAGCTGTACAGCCACCGACCTCGTGCATCTCTTACCCTTGCTGCACTTCCAGTCCTAGCTAAGAAGGCAATCCTGCCTACTTCTATTCGTTTCGAGTCTTATCAATTTTCTAAATTGTCTGCCTCCCACGCTTATCCCCCTCGACGTGTGTCTTCGGTGTGAGTGTGTTCATTTGCTGGGTTTGTTGCTTATTTTATTGCAGTGAGATCAGGTCCCGAGTTCTCCAGCCGGGCTCTCGGTGACCTGTGTTCCTCACTCTCGAACATTCGTTGTTGCCACGCGTAGTTGGGCCCAACATGCCCTGGTGCTTGGTTTGTGGCGCGCGCCGTTCGTTCTGCTGCTGTGCGCTGTCCTGAGACTCCTGAAATTGCACTCGCGCCAAGGAACGGTCAGTGGCGCACGTTGAATGCCGTCAAGCCTCGAGCGCACCGGCTCCACCTGCCACATTAACTTCCGATCGTTAGCCGAGTAATGATGGGAGGAAGCAATAGCGGGCCCCACTGCAGCTCAGTGGGACTACAGCGAGATGAAAGGCAGATGCGTCATGGCACGGTGAAGCCTAAATTTCAGCGGAGACTGTATGGAAGGCGGATTTTACTGGATGAGCGTGTTATCTTTCAAAAGAATACTCCCAGATTATATACATACATGTTGCGTGGGATACCCAATACACAAACATATCAACTGCACACTCAGCACATGCATTTTGTGTCAGAGAATGCTACCATGGAAAGGCTGGTGGGGAATTGCTCTGGGGGCCCATTGCTGGCCCCTGGGGGCGGTGGGGGGATTCACTTCGGGGGTACCTATGGTACCCCCCTACATTGACATGCACAAGGTGGCAGGCACTGCATGGCAATGCACAACATGGCACTTTGGCATTGCAGCGGGTGTTACTTACAGCAGCACCCACCGCTATGTCATGTCATGTCATGCTATGCATCATAATTAACGGTGCGGACCGCCGCAAGTCTGGCAGCCAGTCCCAGCACCGCCAGGGTGGCGGGCAGACTAAAGTCCACCCGCCATCCTAATAACCCCCTTAGTTCTTGGCAGATGGGTTACTCTATCCCAAGAGTGACAGATATCACAATGGCTCAAATATAAATCCCATAGGATATATTGGGATTTATTTTTCGGCGGACGTTACGTCCGTCACCGTTGTGATGAAGTAACCCATCTGCCAAGATCTAAATCAGGCCCTTGTTACTAACTAAATTGACATTCCCCTTGTTAGAAACAAAATATGCAAGCAAAATGAAAGGCTCTATTGGTGCGTGTAAAAATCAAAGACATTATCCCTGATACTGTATTAATGTAATCATATTCAGAAATCATTGTATTTCCCATAATTGGATGTTACTATAATCAATTTGTATTAACTAGTGGCAATAAAAGCATTTAGAACAGTTCATAACACGTGTAAAGGCAGAAATAAATGCTGTTAATATTTATTACCCAGTTCATGATACTCAATTTACTGAAGTAGGAAGGATGGCAGACCTGGGCCCAGATTTGTGAAAATGTAATGCAAGGCAGCACAGCAACCAAAGTTGCTGCATTGCACTGCATTGCATTAGAGGAAGAAAGCAAAAAGTTGCCATATTTACTAAGACATGGCACTCTCCAGCTTTCTCCCTAGCACTGATGCACAATCAGGCTGCCTTGAGCCATACACATCATAATGCAAAGGTGTCTGTCTAGCTTAGGAATTGTCCATAGATGTAGTGTACAGTGCACCCTGGTGATGCCCTTTGTAACGAGGTATGGAGGTGCTAGGGAACCTCAAGGCATACATCCTACAGCTGGGTGCAGTCAGACACTCCTGTCTCCAACAGGGAAAATCCTTGCCCCCTTTTAAACTCAGGCTAGATCTCTTCCTGCAGATGATGGCAAAGTGATGGCTTCAAAAAGCTGGCCTGACTTTCACTAAATGTAAATGTAAATGTAAATGTGATGTATTTGTATAGCGCGCAGCTACCCGGAGGCATCCCGGCGCTTGTACTCATACGGCTGTGGAACCCTTCCTGGTTTTTCCTATGAGATGTCCACTCCTGGGCACCCCAAGGTGAAAGCTGGGCATCCTTTGCGCTGTGGGGGCGCTGTTAACAGTGTATATGTGGCTGTACTCTTAACCCTTCACTGACTCTATAAGAATGAATTCTGACCTGTTAAAGGTGCACCATGATGCAGAGTGAGACAGTGTGCCATGTGTATATTATGGCTCCAGGGAAGGATACAGAGGGTTCCAGCAAAAGTGAAATGTGTTGAATTGTGTTGTGTGCTGGAGGGAATTCCGGTCCTATACCATCAGGATGTCTGGGTTCAGAGTCAGCTAGTGGTCTCATTTTCCAGCAAATTGTTTATTTCATATTATTGGTTTTACGATTCAACAGAAGTTTGTTTTTCTGGGATAATATTTGGTTTCCTGGTAGCAGTATTCACTCTCGTGGACTGGTGTGGTTAAGGAGATGTATTAGCCATTGTGAGATTTTGGTGCAAGCTGATTTAACGATGGGTGCTACAGTAACAGTAACAGGGCAAGTCTTCCCTTTGGTGGATTGTTTGCCAATGAACAATTATCACCTTAGAATATCCCCAGGCGTCAGACTGGATCCGGAAGATTTTTCGTCAGCAATACCCCTTGCGCGTCGCTAGGCGTCGTCTGCGGCTCCGCGTACGTCGTCGTGCGCCGGGATGACGTCGTCGGAGTACTTAGACGCCGCCCTCGCGCGCTGACGTCAGTTCTTGTACATAGCCTTCCGCGCCAGGAACGCAGAGCCATGCAAAGACCGACACTGGTGCCAAAAATAAAATCTAGGGGCCTGAAAAGGATAACCTTAACCCTAGATGTCAGTTCGCAGAACGGGGAGGATGGGTGGGTCGGTGAGGAATCTAACTAACTAATGTTTCTTACAGATACATCGTTACCGAAGGTAAGTAACTTGTTCATCTGAAAGAAACACGTTAGTTAGATTCCTCACCTTAGAATAGATACCCAAGCAATACCATCCCCGGTGGTGGGTCTGCGAACCAAGATCACACCAGAAAGTCCTGGAGGACAGAACGGCCAAAGAAGCCATCCCTCCGGACTTGGCTGTCGAGGCAATAATGCCTGGCAAACGTGTGTAGCGAAGCCCACGTTGCCGCCTGACAGATGTCCTGCAAAGGGAAACCCCGTCCAAAAGCAGTAGTAGCCGCTGTGGCCCGAGTAGAATGGGCGCGCAGCCCAACAGGAGGGTCCTTTTTTGCCAAGGAGTAACAAATTTTGATGCACAAAACGACCCACCGGGAGATGGTCCGTTTGTGCACAGCTTTCCCCTTCTTAGCACCCACGTATCCAACGAAAAGTTGGTCGTCCACCCGGAACTGTTTTGTGCGATCCAAATAAAAGGAGAGCGCACGTTTTGGGTCCAGACGGTGGAGCCTCTCTTCCTCTTTGGAAGGATGCGGAGGCGGAAAGAAGGTGGGCAAGGTGACAGACTGCCCAAGATGAAATGGAGTCACCACTTTCGGAAGAAAGGAGGGACGAGGCCGAAGGACAACCTTGTCCGGATGAACAGAGAGAAAAGGAGGTTTTGAAGATAAAGCCTGGAGCTCACTCACCCGTCTAGCCGAGGTGATGGCTACCAGAAAAGCAGTCTTAAGCGTCAGCAGACGAAGAGGACAATTATGAAGAGGCTCAAAGGGAGCACACATGAGAAATGTGAGAACAAGATTCAAGTCCCACTGAGGCATTACAAAAGGGACAGGAGGGAACGTGTGAGTAATGCCCTTTAGAAAGCGTGTAACTACAGGGGACTTGAAAAGAGAAGGCTGATCAGGAAGCTGCAAGAAGGCAGAGATGGCAGCAAGATAACCTTTCAGGGTGCCCAGGGCAGAGCCCTGCCGGGCCAAAGAAAGAAGAAAGAGGAGGACCTCAGAAAGAGGGTCGGAAAGGGGATCCACAGCCTTTGCTGTGCACCATGCCACAAATTTGTTCCACCGGCAGGCGTATACCGTCTTTGTGGAGGGACGCCTGGCTGCCAGAATGATATCACAGACTTCAGGAGGCAAGTCAAATGGCATCAACTGCCGCCGCTCAATCTCCACGCATGGAGGTGGAGGCTGGACAGGTTTGGGTGGAGGACCGTCCCCTGCTGCTGCGACAGAAGATCCTCCCGAAGGGGCAGACGTATCGGAGGATCGGTCAACATACTGAGTAGCTCGGGATACCAGTACCTTCGTGCCCAATCCGGAGCCACCAAGATGACTTGGGCCCGGTCGTGCCTGATCTTCTTCAGCACTCTGGGCAGAAGTGGTATAGGCGGAAAGGCGTACAACAGACCGCAACTCCACTCGTGACGAAAAGCGTCGCCGAGCGAGTGCCGCCTTGGAAATTCCAACGCGCAGAACTGCTGACATTGCGCGTTCTCTTCGGTGGCGAATAGATCTAATCAAGGCTCTCCCCACTGCTGAAAGAGACCTTGCGCCACTTCGGAGTTCAGACGCCATTCGTGATCCATCATGCACCGGCGGCTGAGTTCGTCTGCTCTGGCGTTCAGAGAGCCTGCCAGATGTTGAACCACTAGGGTGACGCCCTGGTGTTCCAGCCACGTCCAGAGGCGCAGGGCCTCCTGACAAAGGGTCCACGACCCCACCCCGCCCTGTTTGTTGCAATACCACATGGCGGTGGTGTTGTCCGTGAACACCTGCATGACACTTCCCCTGACAGAGGGAAGGAAGGCTTTCAGTGCAAGTCGGATCGCTCTCAACTCCAACAGGTTGATGTGGAGACGAGACTTCGCCGGAGACCAGAGGCCTCTGATCTCCGCCTCTCCCATATGGCCACCCCATCCCAGGAGGGATGCATCCGTCACTACGACATGCTCCGGTTGGGGAAGGGAGAGGCTTCTGCCCATGACCCAATCGCGGTCCGTGAGCCACCACTGCAACTGCTGTGCAGTGCCCTCCGAGATCAAGACATGGTCGGACAGGTTGCCGTGATGCTGGGCCCACTGAAACTTCAGGTCTCACTGCAGAGCCCGCATGCGCCGCCTGGCGTGATGCACTAGTAGGATGCAGGAGGCCATCAGCCCCAGAATCCGCAACACTAGCCTGACCGAAACCCAGGATAGAGGCCGAAAGATGGGAATCAGGGCCTGTATATCCCGGACCCGCTGTTCCGGTGGATAGACCCGGAACTGCGCCGAATCGAGAACCGCTCCGATGAAAAGGAGCTTCTGAGAGGGACTCAGGTGTGACTTCGGCACGTTGATGGAAAACCCCAGCAAATGCAGGAGATCCGCCGTAGTCTGGAGGTGGGAGACGACTGCCTGGGGCGAGCCCGCCTTCAACAACCAGTCGTCGAGATAGGGGAAGACTGGAACCCCTGATCTGCGCAGATGAGCTGCGACCACCGCCATCACTTTCGTGAACACCCGAGGGGCACTGGTGAGGCCGAAGGGGAGCACGGTAAACTGAAAGTGCTCTTGGCCCACCGTGAACCGCAGGTAACGCCGGAGGGCCGGCAGGACGGGGATGTGGAAATATGCGTCCTGCAAGTCCAACGCTACCATCCAGTCTCCGGGGTCTAGGGCAGCTAGAACCTGAGCCAAAGTCAACATCTTGAACCTTTCCTTCCGGAGGAAGGCATTGACATTCCAGAGGTCCAAGATAGGGCGTAGGCCCCCTTTGCCCTTCTTGGGAACCAGAAAGTAGTGGGAATAACAACCACGACCTACTTCTGGACTCGGAACGCACTCGACGGCCCCCTTGGCCAAGAGGGCCGAAACTTCCTCGTGGAGAAGATTCAAATGATCCCCCGAGATACGGTGGTGCTGCGGTGGCATGGCTGGAGGGGTCGTCTCGAAGGGGAGGGAGTAGCCCCTTCGGACGATTTGCAGCACCCACCTGTCCGATGTGATGGACCGCCAGTGGAGCAGGTGATGGCGAACTCTGCCGCCCACTGGCGTGGAATGGGCCTGAAAGCTCGGACTAGGAAGGCTTTGAGGCGTATGCTGCCGGGGTGGATGTGGGCTGACCTCGTCGTCCTCCATAACCGCCTCGTCGGAAACCACGTCCGCGACCGCGCGCAGGTTGGTTCTGCGGCTGGTGGCTAGGCGCACGTGAGGAGGCACCCCTTCCTTGGCCACGAAAGGGGCGAAAAGCGGAAGATTGCGACCGCGGGGCCAAGAGGCCCAAGGACTTGGCCGTAGCCCGGGAGTCCTTAAAGCGGTTCAGCGCACTGTCCGCTTTCTCGCCAAACAGGCGAGTGCCATCAAATGGCATGTCCATGAGAGTGCTCTGGACATCGCCCGAAAATGACGTGGACCGCAGCCAGGCGTGACGTCTAAGCGCCACTGTGGTAGAAATGGCCCTACCCAGCGAGTCCGTGGTGTCAAGCCCACAACGTATAGCCTGTCGCGCGGCATCCCTCCCATCGGCCATAGCCTGGGTAAGTTGTGTCCGGACCTCCTCCGGACACAGGGGCAGCGCGTCCTCCACCGTATCCCACAGAGAGTGGGAATAACGGTCCAAGAGACAAGCGGTGTTCAAAGACCGCAGTCCCAAACTAAGGGAAGAGAACAGCTTCTTGCCAAACTGTTCTAGTCTCTTGGAATCCCGGTCCGGCGGGGCGGTCGGGAAAGAGGATTGGGAGGTGGAGGCCTGGATAACCAGGCTCTCAGGGGTAGGGTGTTGGGACAGAAAACTGGGGTCGCCCGGAGCAGGGCGGTGGCGCCTGGCGACGTTCCTGTCCACAGGGGGAACTGTGGAGGGCTTGGACCAGGTGCCCTGCAGAACGTCAATGAGGGCCTCATTGAATTGCAGCAGAGGCTCAGTGGAGCTTGCTGCAGACTGAAGCACCTCAGTAAGGACGTTAGTCCTCACAGCCACGGCAGGCAGCTCGAGCCCAAGGGCTGCGGCCGCCTTGCGCAGCACCACAGAGAAAGCAGCGCCCTCCTCCGAAGCCACAGTCGGAGGAGAGACAAATCCAGTGTCTGGAGAGGTATCCAGGCCACTGGCCTCCCCCAGTTCATCTGCCCAGTCCTGGGACAGTTGAGCCTGAGCGGCCATAGGATCCTCGGATCCCTCCCAGTTGTCCCCATCATCCGACTCCTGGTATAGAGGAGAAAGTAACGGAGCCGGGCGGTAGACATAATGTGTCTCTAGCGGCGCCGATCTCGGCGTCCATCGACGCCGGACCGGCGCCGGGCCCGGAGCGGGACTGAACTGGGGTATGACGTCGAGCGGAGTCGACGTCGGCGTCGGGGGTGGTACCGGTGTCGACGCCGGCGGAGGAGGCGTGACGAGGTTGACCGGCATCGACGGGGACTCGAGAACGGGTCCCTCGGGCGCTTGCGGCGTCGAGGCCGGAGCCGTCAACGGCGCCGGGGCCGGAGCCACCGGCAGGCAAGGCAGCCCAGTCGGGTCCGCGGGGCCCGAAGGCGCACCAGCGGGCGCCGACGGCGGAGCCAGGTTCCTCATGGCCGAGAGGAAGGCACTGACTTCCGCCGGCGTCGCGTTAGTCCCAGGGACCGGAGGGTATGGGGACGGGCGCGGCACCTGCGGCTCCGCCGGAGCCGCGGGGGTGGAACCACCCTGACCCTCGGCCGAGTCGCGCGACCGGCGAGGGGAGTCCGAAGAGCGATGTCGCCTCTTGGACTTCTTGGAATGCTTCGACTTACCCGAAGACTTGGATCCCGACGACCGATGGTGACGTCGGCTGCGGCTCCGCGACCGATCCTTGGACCTCCTCCTGGACCGGGATCGAGAGGCGCGCGGAGCCGAGTGGCGAATCTCGAGGAGCTTACGGGACCGCTCCCATCTAGCCTTCGAGGTCAGGGCCTTGCAGTCCGAACACGACTCTGCGTCGTGATCGAGGCCCAAGCAGTAAAGGCACCGGCGGTGATGGTCCGTAACCGACATCAATCGGTTACAGTCCGTACAGGCTTTAAACCCAGGCATCCTACCGGCACCGGTGTAGAGACACGATCAAAAAGGATCAAAAAAGTTAGTCAAAAATTGACTAAAGGGGTAGCTCTCCCGGATCTGCGCTTACTGGCGCGGAAAAAAGAAGAACTGACGTCAGCGCGCGAGGGCGGCGTCTAAGTACTCCGACGACGTCATCCCGGCGCACGACGCCGACGACGGACGCGGAGCCGCAGACGACGCCTAGCGACGCGCAAGGGGTATTGCTGACGAAAAATCTTCCGGATCCAGTCTGACGCCTGGGGATATTCTAAGGTGAGGAATCTAACTAACGTGTTTCTTTCAGATACAAAGAGCACTTGCAGTAGAGAAAGCACTAAATGTGGAGGAGACTTCACCATTGGTAGATCCTCAAACATATATACGATTTAGTGGATAGCATTCTACAGTAGAATCTCATCCAGGTTCAGCGCCTCCTCCAAACATTGAAACATTTTCCATTATGACCCAACTCTAAATCAAACCTTTATTTTCAATGTTATACTTCTTTTAATGTCCCGAAGAGATAAGTAGATTTTTTAAGCAGAGCAGTACTGGAAAATACTACACGTTGTGGTGCAAGTGATATGCTTTTGATTAGAGCATTATTTGACTGTAGAGAGTTTTTGAAGTAAGTAAATCCAGGAGACCAAAGTGAAGTTAAAGTAACGTGGGTTTATTTCAATGAAGAAGTTTCCCAACTGCCAAGTCCAACTTACATCAGCTCACTCCCCAGCATTCTACAGTTCACTCCCAAGAGTTCCAAAGAGGAACCCTTGTCCCAGCAATACAGGGGTGGAACATACCAATGTATATAATGAGTAAAAAAAGGCAAAATAACTATATACAAGAAAGAGAAAGATATATATATATATATATATATTCACTGAAAAAACCATAGGTTTCACACATGTTATAGTTAGCGGAAATTTTACTGATAAAAAACCAATGAAATTGCCCCGTTATAGTTAGTGCTGGCAACTATAACTCACGCGACCGCAATCCTCTGCTGATGCTAATACTGTATTTAGACACTTATTTGCCCATGTCTTCTTCCATACATTTTTAGCTATACATAATTACAAATATTTTTTTTTATAAAGACACATATGTCATCAGCAGAAGATTGCGGTCGCGTGAGTTATAGTTGCCAGCACTAACTATAACGGGGCAATTTCATTGGTTTTTTATCAGTAAAATTTCCGCTAACTATAACATGTGTGAAACCTATGGTTTTTTCAGTGAATTTGCAAGGTTTTTTAAATGCTAATTCCTAACTATAACGTGTGTGAAACCTATGGTTTTTTCAGTGAATTTGAACGGTTTTTTAAATGCTAAGTTACTTTACGCCATTCGAGGCGTGCGCGCCCACTTAACGCAGTGCGTTCCGTGCACGGTTTTTATCAACTTTAATAAGCCCGGTACATTTGGTGGCCTTCGGCCACCAAAAGCACAGGGGGTGGGGTCAATGTGGATAGTGTTTTTTTTATTTCGATTTTATAATTTCATGTTGCGAAAATATAGTTTTTTTACTGTAGTAATAAGCCCTGTACATTTGGTGGCCTACGGCCACCAAAAGCACAGGGAGTGGGGTAAGTGTGGATAGTGTTTTTTTTATTTCTATTTTTTACCGTACGCTTACGGTAAGCGTACGGTAAGCGTACTCGGCGAAATTGCCGAAAAAAAAAAAAAAAACGTTTTTGCACTTGGGGGATGTTTGGGGACTCCCTCAACATGACTATGTGGGAGGGAGTTGTCAAAACAGCCCCGTAACATGTTTTTGGGCATCATGTTTGATAAATAACACTCAGTGCGAGAGACAAAATGGCGTACGCCGCTTCCTGGTTTCGGCCGATTCGAATGTTTACTAAGATCTAACAGCCAATCAGAATCGCGCTCGCGCACGCCACCGTACGCGTACCGTAAGCTTACCGTAAGCGTACGGTAAGCGTACCGTAAGCGGGCTCAGATATATATATTGATTTAAAGGCTATTTTCTCAGAATCTACTGAACAGATTTACACCAAACCTACAAAAGGCACTTCCTTGACCTACGGACTACCTCTCTGCCAAATTTCTAGTAATTCTGTTCAGCCGTTCGGGCTGTAGCTCGTTCTAAAGGTCCTATGGAAAAATGCATGGGAAAAACGCGTTTTGGGACCCCCCTTTTATCTCAGCCCCCGCTTGACGAATCCCCCCGAGACTTTCAGGGTAGGAGCGGAGCGTAGCGCCCCACCTATTTTGAGAAATTCGCGAGGATTCATCGACCGGCGCCAAAGTTATTCAAAATAGAATGTTGCGGATTTCCTATGGAAAAGGGGTCCTAACTATAACTACCTACTGGCGACCGCCAGTAGGTAATATATAAATATATATATATATATATATATATATATATATATATATATATATATATATATATACTTTTCAAAAGGAAGATTACAACAGTTTTCATCATCATAGGTATAGCACGACAGATGTAATTCTGATGACCGATTTTCAACTTTTGCAGTCTTCTCAAATAAAATCATTTAAACTTCATTGTCTAAATGTACGTATGTTTATGGTACAGTGGTGTGGCTTATTGTGGAGTGGCAAACTGTGGAACAGCGTACAGTGGAGTGGCATAAACTGGAGTGGCTTAGAGTAGAGTGGCATTGAGTGTAGCGACAGAGTAGAATAGCACAGAGTTGAGTGCCTTAGAGTGGAGCTGCTGGTTATAGTGTAATAGCGTAGAGTGGATAGGCGTAGAGTGGAGGAGTATAGAGTGAACTGGCATACAGTGGAGTGTCATAGAATAGAGTTTAATAGCGTACAGTGGATTAGCGCAGAGTAGAGTATCATATAGTGGAGTGAAATGGAATGGAATGCGTTGAGTATAATAGCATAGAGTGGAGTGCTGTAGAGTGGAGTAGCATGGAGTGGAATTGCTTGGGGAGGTATAGCATATAGTGTAGTGGCATACAGTTTAGTGGCATACAGTGGAGCGGCATACACTGTACTAGCATACAGTGGAATAGCGTACAGTGGAATAGTGTAGAGTGGGATGGCATATACTGAAGTGGCATAGAGGGGAGTGGCATGCAGTGGAATTGGGTAAAGTGTAATAGCGTAGAGTGGAGGGGGGTACAGCGGAGTGACATAGACTAGAGTGTCATAGAATGGAATGGGTTCGATTGTAATAGTGTGGAGTGAAGTACAGTGAAATGGGGTAGAGTGGACTGATGTACAGTGCATTAGAGTAGAGTGGAATAGCATGCAGTGGAGTGGCAGAGAGTACGGCACGTTACTTTAAACGTAGCGTGAAAGTGTGTGAATGGATGTAGATATGTGGCAGTGTAAATGGTAATTTTTGGTAGTAGATGTAAATAGTTTAAGTAGTGTTAAAGTTATGGATCTGACAATACTTACTTATATACTGTGCCTTGGTATACTATGGTAACATTGCAGTATAATGCGTTAAATACCAATAACAAGGTAGCATATGACTGGCTAGCAACTGTGTTTACAAAACATAACAGGCAGCTCTGTAGTTTTTAGCCCACTTTTGTTCCATTCTGGGTTAGGGCCTTAGATATAGATAAGTAGTGTTTTTTATTGTTGTACCCTACCTATTACCAATGTATTTGAGTAGTAAAAGGTAGTGAAAATTAATTTATATTTTTTGCTATATTTTTAAAACAGTTTATAGAGAACTATGCTAGAACAAACAAAGTACCACGGTAGTTCAGGAAAAAAATTACAACATTAAAAAAAAAATACAATGTAGTACACTATATTGGTGAAATATAATGCAGTACAGTGTGTTTAAAATTTACTACCAAATCTTTTATTTTTAAGTAGCATGTTAAAGTGCACTGTAGTACACCATATTTGCAAAATATAGTATACTACAGTGTATTGTAAAGTTTGTTACATATTTAATAAAAGAAAAAAAATTACTGCAGGTATGCCTAGGTAGGACTGCGGTGCTGTGATATTTTTTTAAATATTGAGTAACTTATAAATAATTTTTCCTACCTATTACCACTTTGTTAAAGTGGTAATAGGTAGGGAAAATATATAAAACCTAATACTTACCTATATCTAAGGCATAAATCAGAAAAGCTGAAGTGTACGTAAAAACAACATGGTTGCCTTTAAATTTTGTAAAGGCAGACATTAGCATTCACCACAGTACTTTCGCAAACTTTTGCGTAACTACAACAGCCACTGTTATCACAAAGTTAAAATGCCTTATAAATTTGAGAAATAGTTACCCTACTTATTTGTACTACCCAAAAGGATCATCTAAACACCATAATCTTTACTCCAGCCACATCAGTGCAGACGATTTTGTGCTACATGCAACACCAAAGTCTATGGAAATTACATTGGTGGAAAAACCTGTTTTGGGACCCTGTTTTTTTTCTGCACCCTCTTAATGAATTACCACAAAACTTGCCATCAATAGTCAATTTAGCTATAGGCTAGGAAAGTATTGTGGAGATTCATCAAATGGGAGCAAAGTTATTAGAAAGCAAAACTCCAAGGAATTCCTATCTCTGGGATTCCTAACTGGAACTACAAAGTGGCCACTGGCACTCTGAAATTTATATCTAGATGTATATATCTATATCTATCAAATTTTGCTGTTTTTTGGGAGGTTAGGCCCTAGCCCTCTTTCCTTTTTTGGTATGTTCTGGGGGTAATCCCAAGTCTCCCTTTTTAAGACAAAACCTACCTTTATCCCTAACTGCGCCCGAATCCTAAAATCACCCTTATCTTCCTTCACCTCTATCCATCCCTTGATCCTAAAATCACCTTTACGTCCCTAGACCTTATCCCTTATCCCTTAACCCTAAAATCCTCCTTACCTTGCTTTACCTCTTCCAACCCATTCACCCTAAGCTTAACCTTACCCTAACCTCCAATTACTTCTACCAGCCCTAACCCTAAAATCACTCACCTCTCTATACCGCTTCCAACCTCTTCACACTACACTTACACATTAACTCTAAAATCACCCTTACCTCCAATGACACATTAACCCTAAAATCACCTTTACCCTCAATATCTATACCTACTCAGTAACCCTAAAAACACCTTTAGCCTCCTTTTCCACTATGCACCTTGTAACCCTAAAATCACTCATAACCCCTTTACCTCTACTTACACCTTGACCCTGTTTCGTTCTTTAAAATAACATAACGCTATTTAAAAAAAATATACTTACCTGTGAAGTAAAGTACTGAGTGGTAAAGGATTCATGGTAAGAGTAAACATCTATTAGCATCATTTACCTGCGTATTACTTATTTGTGTGGTAAATAGTGATAGGTAATTGTCATGCCGGGTAAAAAGAAAATCATGGTAAACGTTAAATGTCTGAGACGGGCCCAGTTGGAGGAGATTTGACTGGTTGCTATGGGTACAGCCCTGTCAGCATAGGCCTGGACTTGTTTACTTAGGGGGATATTTACAAGCCCCTTGTGTCACCAGACTGTCACTTTTTTGTGACTCTCTAGTGGTGCAAATAACAATATCATATTTATGAGGCCACACAAACCCACAATGTGTGGCTTTGAATGGCCTCATAGCTATGGAGTAAGGCAAGGCAGCACAAATCGTTGAGTTGTCTTACTCTGCACTCAGGAGGCATTCCATCGGTTTTGCAGAATTTTCCCAGATTTACGAGAGCACGTAAACCTGGGGAAGTGCCAAAACCTTACGCCTCCTGAGGTGAGACGTAACAAGGAGAAATAACTTTATTGCTCCTGATTTTTTCCTCCACTTAGGATTATTTCTGTGCAGAATTGTGCCCCTTCCGGCAGAAAAACAATTCTGCTTACAACACAAGCACCCTTACACCATGGTGCAAGGACGCATGCATTGGAGATAGACTGCCAAAATGGTGCCAGTGCAGGTGGGAAGGACGGGAATGCACTGTATTGCATACATACGGTACATTCCTACCCTTTCGCTTTGACGTAGAGCAGTGCAGCAAGCTGACTTGCTTTGCTGCCGTACACCAAATCCCCATAAATAAGGGCCTTAATTTCTTGCACTTGCTACTGTGCACATTTAGGAGCATATTTACCAACATTTAACAATTTGTTTTCATCACAAAAGTGACGCAAACCAGCACAAAGTTTTTATTAATATTTACTTTCAAGTTTTGTGTTCGAAATTGCCTAAAAGTAATGTCATGCACTGCATTGCATTACTTAGCGTAAAGGGGCATTACATGGAATCACCCATGCTTTTTGACAAAAACCCTATTCACCAAAAATGTGAGACAGTATTGTGCATCAAAAATTAATATTGTTTGAAAGCAGGTGTTAAAAGGAGAAATATTTTCCTTTCAATTCTCTTTTCCGACTTTTCATGTGTGCTGCACTGTACAGCACACATACAAGGAAGTAAAAGTTTAAAAACTGGTCTGAGTATAGTATTTTGTACTGGAAGGGAATCCTTCCAGTACAAAGCTTATGCTAGACTCTCAATGCACCCTTGCATTTTGATGCAAAGGTGGCGCACAACAGCAAAATTCTGTGCCGGTGCTAGGTAGAGTGGAGGAGAGAGCCATTTCGCTGTAGATATGGTGCTCTCCTGCTCCTTTCGTGTCATGCAACAGAGCGCAGTACAGCATTTTTGCCACCCATAGGATGTTGTGACACAGCCATTGGATCATAATAACAAACATTGTGGCAGTAACTCCATACAGACAGCCATATCCCCCTGCTGCAGAACACTTGATCATGCAGTCAGGGCAGTCACGACGTGCAGGATATTTGTGTTACATATTTCTTACTGGTGGTCTGACAGTGAGATTGTGTGTGGCCTTCATCTCTTCATCCAGACATGTAAGTATCTTTCCCAGTTACTATGACCGGCCTAGGGCTATCTAGGCCAGCTGTGGTTTTATAAAGCTGCAGCCTGAACAACTTCTCAATAGCAATTTCAGAAGCACTCAGGCAGCGACTTTCATGCTCTGCAGAGGCCAGTTCAATTAACATCAGCACTACCAGGCAAGCGAGACACTTACAAGTACACACAGTATCACTAGAGATGACAGAGGTGGTCACCTGTAGCAGTAAGGACACTGACATCCAGATATATCCCCCAGAGACCCATGTACCGAGGTGTTCTCATACTCACAGCTAACTGAATCATGCACAGATTTTATAAAACAGACAAGAAGTAAAGTTCTTTTAGTGCATCCAGCTAGGGCCCTGTCACTGACTTGTGAAATGCTGAAATACACCTGTGGTCAACTCTAGGGTTCACTGCCACCCAGGTTTAGCAGAAAAAAAGCAGCCATTTGTTTTGCCATTCTGCAAGGTCAAAAGCTGTAGGTGAGAAAGAATTTGTGTAAAATTCTCAGTGTTCATTGGCAACATGGCAAATTGTTTTCAGTATTATCATCTTAGAAAGGGGAAGTGGGTTAATAACCTTCTTTTTTGGGGCAGAGGTTCACTAATTGCAACGTCCTTTTAGAGCTTTTCAATGCTCAAAAGTGGCTCATTTCTGATATGTATCTCTTTACATGCACTTCATTGCTTTGTTTTATTCACTATGAAGTGTTATCATTCAATGTGTCATATGTTTGGCATTAGAATGCCATTCATAGGAACACTGAAACCATAAACACTTCCCAGTCTCCCTTCAACCAGGCTTCCTGGGCCATAGTCACTGCCCCAAACTCAACAACGGCAAGCGCCTACCTGATGTACACTACTCATCCCCTCTATCACATCCAGATCAAGACATCATAGACATAGCACTTAATTCCAACCAGATATACGTCTTACTAAACACCACACACCCACAAACGACCAAACACATATCTCAACTCATGCTCATTAAAGCACATTATGTTGCCCACCAAGCTCCAGACATTGCAGACCTTATCACAGGCCACATTTTTGGTACATTCTTCAACCTTGAAACCTGGCCCCATTCTCACACATCCTATGCATCCTCTTACTTAGAGATTAAAATATTCAACATACCCATCATGCACATTACAAAGGAGGAAGCCTTGAGGACATCAACAAACCCTGCCTGGCCCTGCCACTTAGTAAAAAAACAAAATGAAATAATGAATGCTCTTAACACACCACTTCCCAGTGTACACAACCCAATTCAGCACCTTTTATCTCACCCAAAGATCTCTCCGATAGAGGAAAAAACATGACCTTCTCACTACTTCATCCAGTCAACACACTGTGCCATCCTCTTCAGTGACTTCAAACTCCCAGTCAAAGCACAAAGAAAGCATTTGACACCATTGTGAACCGCTTTGGGAAATTCATGGTTATTCAGTTTTCACCGAGCAATGCTATTCCAAAGGCCACATCCTCAATGTTGCCCTCTCAACATTGCCGACCATTCAGTACAAACCAACGGTTACCACTGAACTGGGTCAACAATATCCCTATCTTCATCAGCTTGCTTCACATTCAACGGACACATCAACGTCAGACCAAAACAGGGCAGCAAAACAGGGAAGCAAACACAGCTTATTGCTTTTAGAAAAAAAAAAAATTAAGCTTAGTTTAGCTAGATTGTCAGTTTATAAAATAAACTAGATTTAGATGTCGATCAGTTGCAAGACACAAATGAAATCAAAGCAAATGTTCTCTGCAGCCGTTCAGTGGGTGTCCATACACCCATACGAGTGCAACAGGGTACTGTACACACTATTTTTAACTGGCAAAAATGGGCTGACTTTTTTAATTATCTGTCATATAATTATGCTATCTCCCTTCATCTGGGTACTCCCCACTTTATAATGGCGGGATTTCTTGCATGTAGGAAGACAGCATAAAATCTTACAATTATAATGGACTCCCCTCATAAGGTGCCCTTAAACATTCTGCAAGTGTTTACACATATTATGTCAATAAACCGGAATTATTTTAATAATTTGCTATTGAGATGCTCTAATACCTTAAAGGAAATATAATGCAGAAAGATATATGGTTAACATATTTTAAATGTTCCAGGTATGTTCCTGAATGGGGCTGGCCTTTCTGGGAGTATGTGACTTTTAAAATGCTAGGATTCCTTGAAATTGCAATTGGTTTGAAAGCGACCCCATTATGACTGAGCACCCCAGTGCACAGCACGAGACAGCTACACTCAACAAAGGCAACTAGCACATTCCTTCACCTGTCCTGAGCTGTGAGGCACACCATTCCTTCAGCAGTAGCACAAAACAAAATGTAATCGATTTCATTAACATATCTATAGTTGCTGAGCAACTGCTCCCATCCCCCAGGCCCCACCAGAATCTCCAAGCATTGACAGGAAGATGCACTGTGCCTTTGGCCTCTCTGGAGCGGTGTAAAGCGAGCTCCACAGAGAAGTCTGGCAGGTGTATATATCCTGTCGGAAATAAGGGCTGTAGGCAGATAATTTTCAGGTACACGGCCACATGTTTGGAAACATTACTATTTGTATTTTAGCCTAACAAGCAGTTAAAAATGCATTTTGCTACTGCAGTGTGACGAAAATTTCAATTTTAAAACAGTGACCTCTTCAGTATGTTTCAACTAATATTACTGCTCTGAACAAAGTCGCAATGATTTTGTAACTGTAGGCAAATATTTGTTTAATTGATGGTGCAATCAGAAATACGTTAACATGCCAGCTAAGAATATATATTGCAAGCCACTGCGTTTCAAATTATTGTAATACACAAAAGCTACTTCGGTTTTAATTCAAATCTATGTCTAACCCCTAAACTGTTTAAAAAATGAAAATATTCGTAATCTTTATAATTACGCACATTCTCCTTGAATGAAAATGCCAGCACCATTGAGAGGAAAAAGAAAGAAAACATGGACAACTTATAAAAACATAGGTCGCATGCAATCCCCAGTTTTACTTTCTAGGTTTTATTATAGCATTCTACCTATTGCCCCCAACATACAGATATAGGGGCATATTTACCAAAACGTCACGCAGCACAGCAAGTCACCATGCTGCGCTGCATGGCTAGGGCAGGAATGCACCGTATTAAACATAATACTGCGTATTCCTTTCTTTTCTTAGTGCTGACGCCCAACAGGCTGCCTAGCACCAACGCAGTCGCCCTTGCACCATGATGCAAGAGTGCCTGCGCTATATTATTGATTGGGACACCTTCCTGTTCAAAAACAGTTCCCTGAGGCATATTCCTCTGTCTGTGTGTGCTGGAGAATGCAGCACACATAGAAAGAGGAAGTAGTGAGGAGAAACAAATATTTTTCTCCTCGTTACGCCTCTCTTGGGAAGGTGTATCATTCTGATGCATTGTGATGCATTCTCAGGTCTACCAGTAATGGTGAATCTGGGAATGCTTCAGAATCCCCTCTTGATTAAGCTCCATGTCGACCTTCCTAAGATGAGGTGAGGGCAGCTCTAGTACTGTGTATCAAAGATCATGCTATTTATACATTCTTCTAGTACTGCTGGCCCACTTTGTCCCTTAAGGTTCATCCTATTCTACACCTTCCCACTGCCCTACTTCTTGCATATTTCCCCATGCCTTCAATCATTTAACACACCTATTTTATTCTTTTACCATCTCGGTCTTCTTTCCACCTCCCTCGAACTCGTACTACTTCACAATTGCTATCTTCCGCCCCACACTTGCTTTCTACCTAGTGTCCATGCTAACACACTTCGTTCTTTACTTTACTTTTACACTATTCCTTCTTTCCCACGCCCTTGCACTCTTCCTTCTCGCGCCTGCCCTTGCACTCTTCCTTCTCGTGCCTGCCCTTGCACTCTTCCTTCTCTCGCCTGCCCTTGCACTCTTCCTTCTCTCGCCTGCCTTTGCACTCTTCCTTCTCTCGCCTGCCTTTGCACTCTTCCTTCTCTCGCCTGCCCTTGCACTCTTCCTTCTCTCGCCTGCCCTTGCACTCTTCCTTCTCTCGCCGGCCCTTGCACTCTTCCTTCTCTCGCCTGCCCTTGCACTCTTCCTTCTCTCGCCGGCCCTTGCACTCTTCCTTCTCTCGCCTGCCCTTGCACTCTTCCTTCTCTCGCCGGCCCTTGCACTCTTCCTTCTCTCGCCGGCCCTTGCACTCTTCCTTCTCTCGCCGGCCCTTGCACTCTTCCTTCTCTCGCCGGCCCTTGCACTCTAACTTCTCTCGCCGGCCCTTGCACTCTTCCTTCTCGCGCCTGCCCTTGCACTCTTCCTTCTCGCGCCTGCCCTTGCACTCTTCCTTCTCGCTCCTGCCCTTGCACTCTTCCTTCTCTCGCCTGCCCTTGCACTCTTCCTTCTCTCGCCTGCCCTTGCACTCTTCCTTCTCTCGCCTGCCCTTGCACTCTTCCTTCTCTCGCCTGCCCTTGCACTCTTCCTTCTTTTGCCTGCCTTTGCACTCTTCCTTCTCTCGCCTGCCCTTGCACTCTTCCTTCTCTCGCCGGCCCTTGCACTCTTCCTTCTCTCGCCGGCCCTTGCACTCTTCCTTCTCTCGCCTGCCCTTGCACTCTTCCTTCTTTTGCCTGCCTTTGCACTCTTCCTTCTCTCGCCTGCCCTTGCACTCTTCCTTCTCTTGCTTGCCCTTGTTCTCTTACTTTTCTTGCCTGCCCTTGCACAATATCCATCTGAAGTATGAGTGTAAGAAGAGAACGGAAGCATGCATTCCAGGACGTCTTGCTGACAAGTGGAAGCGTTTCCCCACAAAACACTGGAGGAATTGTTGAAGACCACAGCTGGTGACACTGTTAACCAGCTTCCCCGTCATATAAGGCAACATCCTGAGATCTGCTTCTGGAGAAACTGAGGACCTATTTGTATGGGGAGTCACCCTGTTGGATGAGAGACACATTGAAGGTGTCTCTGCCAGAGGAGTCTGCCCAGAGGAGAATCTAGCTCTAGCCCTGTGGAGTTGCTGCCCAGAAAGAAATGGACTAAGTTAGCCTACCAGCTATGATTGCTCAGGGACGCCTTTGGAAGGAGCAGACCTGCAGGACTCTGGGCTTAACCCTGTGCCTCTGTCTATGAGTGTGCATGCCTGGTTGTCTCTCCTGAGCTTTTAGGTGATCCTCGTTCCCCTTCTTGACATTGGAGTGATCTGTGGGGATGCTTGCAGGAACTGCACTGGACCTAGAATGTATGGTTTGTTCTTCACCTGTTGCAGGTCCTATCTGAGCCCTAAGGATTGCTACACCAAGAAACACTAACCCACATCCTGCAGTTCTATTCTGGGACTGAACTGCACTTCGCACTTGCAAGTGCACCTGTCATATCAGACCCTCGCTGTTGTGTTTGCCGTGGATACACAAGCCCAAATTCTAAAACCAATGTTAATCTTAAAATAGATTTCTGTTACTGGCTGCAAGAACATGTGAGTGGGGGCTGGTCTCTTCATTTGTGCAGTGTGTTTGCTGGACCTGTGAGGTTAAAACCTGCAGTGGCTAACTGGCTCACCTGTGACCATCTGCACTCTACTAAATGACTCCAGGGGGAGGCAGTAATAAGCAGTGATGCCTGACGGGTGCTCCGAGTGGCATCATCTCATGATGCAAATCACTGCACAGGCCGAATGTAACACGGCTTCTGTGTAAGCATGGGTTCAAGACTTAACATTGCCAGAGACCATCTTGTGAAATTAAAGTATGGTACTTTTATAGAGGCCAATGTGAAAGCAACATATTAAATAAACTGTACATGGCAGAACTTTAACATAATCCACATAACCAAATAAACAAGGGCGGAGCTACTATTAGTGCAGCACATGCTATGGTACCAAGGCCCTGTGGTGTGAAATATTCACTGTTTGTCAACTATGGCAAAGGACACGAAAATTATGCAATTCCTCAGCTTCGGCTTTTTTCCCCGCATAATTAAGGATCTGCTGCATTTGCCACACAATCCATCATCAGCTGCATATTGTGCATATTTTAACAAACCAATTTATTTCTAGCACAGCCGGATCCAAATTTACTATCTGCACATCTTGCAAAACCCTTCACAAAGGTTAATTGGTCATCTTTCAGTTTCTTATTAATGTATTTGGTTGTTAAACTGGTACTAATGTGGTGAAATCCTTGCTGAATCAGCATTACCATGTGTAAAAATTACAAAATAATGAAGTAGTGCTATTAAAAATGTGGCACTTTACCACATACGTTGCCTTTTCTGGCAGCATAATTTAACCAACCCTGCTGCATAATTTGGTGCTCCCTGCCACATAATTCCAGCGGCTCAGATTATGGCTGTTTTCCAACCCAACCATTGATAAGTGGAGGATGTTTTTCTTGCCTGCATCAGGGCTCAGGACAACTTTGCTACGCCATAGCAAATAAATTATTACCCCATCAAAATTCTATAAGAATGAGCCTGCTAAAAGTGCACTTGACTACCATTTGTCTTTATATTTAGAGAGTAGGCCATGAGCTGAAAACAAAGCAAATACATAAGTGATGTCCTTTTTAGACATATGTAAATATAGGTATTTGAGCACAGAAACGTCTTTCAAGCAAACACTATAACATTTAATTTTTACAGTGGTGGGATTGTAGTGTTGTGCTATGTTTCTACTAGGATTGGCAAATGCATGCGCTCTCATTAAACATCTGTGATATAACTCTCCCATGTGTTTTTTTAATGCACCTGCAGCTTGTGTGAATCTACTGCAATCTATGCTGAATTAAAAAGAAGGTAATGAACATGATTGTAAGTGCACCTAGCGCTTCGACGCCTCGTTAGGGGTAGTAAGCGCCACATAAATGCAATTACAATATAATACAGTACATGCGCATCCTAGTTGTGTAACCTTGCCATCAAAATCAACCAGTCTATGAATTTCCGAGTGTCTGTACTGTAGGGCCTCTGGAAGCACCTCCATCTTTTCTAAACAACCCTGCAGAACATTATTGCACACTTTACTTCAATGTGCGTGTGATATCTATGCGAGTCTGATTAAAAAACATTTTAACATTCACACCGGTCATTAAAAGGAGATGCATGATGTTCAGGATTCTTTCGAACTTGAAATCCTTGCTTTGAAATTCGGGCCTGTTAATAGCTAATCCTTTGAGAACAGGTGGTGTAAGTGTAAACACGACTCTGCAAAGACGAAGAAACAATTCCATGACAGGAAATGAATCGTCTCTTTTTTAACTCGCCCTTTCCTCTGTGTCTGGAGAGGGGACGAATACACTTGCTTGCCTGCAAACAAACTCAAGGCAAGGCTTCAGGATGGGCCACAGACTTGCAAATGCGCAATTACGCATAACAAAAGGCGCATTAGCAGGACAAGAGACCTGCGCGCTGACGGCTGCTGGAGTTCATTCCTCTTTCAACCTGGGGGATGGGCCCCTCATCAAAGAGCTCACCTTTCTGCAGAGGAGCGGCCTGAAGGCTGAAGCGCCCAAGCAGGGGCTTTCTCTGATCCAAGGCTTCTGGTCAGAATTATTTCCCAAATAAAACAATATATCTGTTTAGAAGTGCAAGTAGCAAACGCTTCCGAAGACGTTATTGCTGTAGCAGAAGTTATTTTAGAATTAAAGAATGTGTCTTTACCAGCTGCATCTATAAGGAGGTTGCAATGAGTGAGGATACATACGTCTGATGTCTTTCAATGTTTCTGAGCCCGTCGGAAGCTAATTTTCATCTATTATATCCAAAACTTTCCCATCCCAGTAACTCCTAAAACAATCAGTGAATAAAGTTCCACACCAATGATAACAGGTTAAGAGGCCTATTTTGTTCTTCACGCTTCGGTTTGAATCAATAGAGGCACTTTCTTTTAAAATGCAGGCTTATATTTTTCTTCAACGCAGATAGAATTTCTATTGTAATCAAACTTTTAAACATCACTAGTACATTTTAAAGTGAGCCATGTCCGAACACTGGGAAAGCTGTGTTTTCAAGTGAGTGTAAGTGCTCCATATAACATTGTACTGACTGCGTCCTGTAGACAGACGTGTCTATGTCCTCTGAGTGTTCTGTAAGGTGGTATGGTGGCACTGTATAACAAGCATTGGCAAAGTCAATAGGTCTCACATTTGTAACCTATTGACTTTTCCAGTGGTTTGTAGCTGAACTGAAGATCATGTGCGATGCACGACGCATGCACTAGCCTATAAAATGATTCCGACAATTTTCTGTCTTTTTAGTTAACAATCCAAGTTGAATCGGTAACTAAATAGACAATAAAACACCCAAAAGTATTTTTTTTAAAGCAGGCGGGCAGGATGAACAGAAGCAACACTGGGGAGTGCGGGGAAATGGCAAAGCAACACAGGGGAGGGGAATGGTGTAACGAAAATATAAATCCAGTATTTGTAAAGTGCACAGCTACCCATAGACATCCCAGTGCTGGGGCCGTCGGGAAGATTAAGCGAGCTATCGCCCAGAGTCACATGGTGCTGGGCTGACCTGCCGCCGGTGCCAGGGATTGAACCGTGATCCCCAGCGTCCGGTGTCAGTCGCCCTGGCCGCTGCACCACACCTCTTCCCTAACAAGTGGTGTAGTGGGGGGACGATTTATGAATGGGTTCTGTCCTATATTATCAGCATATATGCTGAGCGTTTACTTACCTTCCAGGTGCCTGCCGTAAAAAAAGGTAGGTTTGGCCATTATTGCTACGTTTGTTGTCTTGGATGCATTCGAGGATTATAATTGAGAAGGACAGTCTCTGTACTTCATCCTCTTTTGGTCTGCCTCAGAGTTAATTTGCATGTCATCTGAGAATAAGCTAATCTTATGTTCACACTCGAAAGGAATGCCTACTATATATGTGTTCTGCTTTATCACAGATGCTAGAGGCTCTATTTATAAAACTAAAAAAGAATGGAGATAGGGGCATCCATGTTGGGTCCCCCAAATGGGTTTCTTCTAGGAATCTCATGTCTATATTGTGTTTCTTAATTAGTGCCAACATTTTTGGTGTGTGGTTAGTGAGTTTAGCCCCCTGATCAATATTCAGTCATTTGCCACTGCGTGTCACAAACATAGTGATCTTCCTTATGTTTTTGGTCCCGTACACTACCTACCAAATTAAACATTGCTAAAGTCTTCATAGCAAGAAAAATTGCAAAAGCAAAAACTAAATAACCCAATGTTTTACACTTTGGATTGTTCCCCATTTCAAGTTATTGTTCGCTTTGATTATTCCTAAAATTAGGCTTCCTTCTGTCCTCTTCCATTTGGGAGGTTTATTGCCTGCTTTGACTCACACAAGAAGCAGACTTTCGTTCAATGTCCCTCAAAGTAAGTCAGAGGCCTATGAGGACTATCAAGCAAAAGCGAATCCGCTAGACGTTACGTAATCCTAATAACTATTGTTACTGCCTTCTCTTCACCAAGGTTGTGGACATAGAACCTGGAAGAGTGTAACCTGGCTAACCCCAAATTGTAGGTGTGTGTGTTCTGCCAGCTTTAAGAATATGTTTTCTTCATTTACTAGGATTTCCTTCCCACTGTATGCACTGTTTCTGTTCCTACATCCACGGATACTAACATATATTCTGCAATGTATGAATTTAGCAGTTAAAAAGGAAAGAAATGGATTGTTCTGTATAAAGGTTTCTGTTTCAAATTAGGCCTGAGCAAAATTTTAATTACGCCAGAGTAATTTCAGTAATTGTGCATTATTCTTGTGATGCAAAATCACGCCATTATGTTAGCTTGCGTAATTTTGGGCAACACGTCTACCCCAGGAGCACAGGAATAGCAAACTAAGACAGAGTGAGTGGCTACTGCTGTTTGTGTCAAGTAGCATTTAGTGCTGGATTATGCTTCTTGCATATTTACTCATAATTATGAGTAGTTTTGTGGTAATTACGGGTAATTATGCTGGGTTATGCCATCTAGGCCCACCCCTATTTAAAATCAGTATGTATGTCATATTTTACTAGCATGGCTGGCAGCAAAAACATATTTTTGCTTTTACATTATTAATGAATTTTGTATATTTTTAATTATCAATGGCGATTAATAATCTTTTTCACTTCGGAAATCAAAGCCTATCAGAATGTCATGTAAACAACTGCTTTTAATTCCATTTTGATTGAATTTGATTTTATAGAGAATATATGGTGTTGCTAGGCTTGGGTTGCAACCCCAAATAAATAAAGTTAAATTTGATCTGATCTGAAAGAACAGTTGAGGCAATATAACAGTACTCAAGATGTCGAATCCACTCCTTGATCCAGATATATAAATGTTTTGCTTTGCCCCAGCGTGGTGACACAGGGCAACACAAAACCTAAATTCAAAGCCATGCTAGGGCACCCTGCCTTGTTTTACACTGTGTAGTGGAGGCATTACATGAGTGGGTCGTGGGTATTCGCATGCATCCACGATTCATGCTGATGAATTCTCAGGTAGACCTAGGAATGCATCAGAATTGTACGCCTTCCCACCAGAGGCGTAAAAAGGAGAAATATAATTTTTTCTCCTCATTGTTTCCTCTTTCTAAGTGTTCTGCAGCACACTTAGGAAGAGGAAATGGTCTCTAAGGATTTCTTTTTGTGCAAGAAGGTGTCCTTTCCTACACAAAAACAACCCTGCCTATAAAGCAGGAACCCTTGCACTATGGTGCAAGGGTTCCTACTTTAGTGATAGGCACCACTGAGTGCACCAGTGCAAGAAGAGGACAGGAATGCACCATATCCTGATAGATATGGCACATTCCTGCCCTCTGCCTTTCACACAGTGCAGCGCAGCAAGGTGTCTTGCTCCATTGTGTAAATTGAAAAAATGATGAATCTCCCCCCTACTGCGAATCCATAAATGAGGAGCGGCTGCACAGGCCTTGAAGTCCAAAGACATCAAATTGGACATTTCCCCAAATTTGAAGTAAAGACAAAAAATAGGAATGAAGAAATATTGGTTCCATTGGAACCTAAGTCAATGGAGACATGGAAAAAAGGCCTATTGTCACCAACGGCCGAGTGCATTTCATACCCAATATGTCACTTTACATTGGGTCACAAGACTTTGTTTGGAACACAGAGTGCCCTAACTGATATTGGTGTCTCTGAACCGCAACAAAAAAAATAGAAATCCACTCTGGTGTCTGGGGGTGTTCACTTAAGGGATCTACTGAGCAGTATCCATTAGAAACCTACTTTAGCTGGAGAAGTTGACGCCAAAATTGTTTTTATGTAAGCCTTCTCATGGGGAAAAATGATTCCCAAGATAAATATGTCTCTACAAATGTTTTGAGGAAATATTCTCCTTTTTCTCAAAGCTATTGAAATCAGAAAACTTAGCAAAGTCGTATTTCCCCACCAGCAGAACAAAGGAATGTGCGACACTCAATAACAGGTGCAGAAGAATTTCATAACCAGTGCAAACTTCAGTTACAATTTTCATTCAATAGTTGGGCTGAGGCAAGAGGAAAAGACTATTTAAGGAGTGTGATGGAAGGCACAGTAGACTTATTGCAAATGTGTTGCAATTGTAACAAGCATTGGCATAGCCAATAGGTCTCGCCTTTGGGACCTTATAAGTGTTTAGCCATGCAACAGTTGCATAACTAAATACTTATAAGGTCCCAAAAGCGAGACATATTGGCAATGCAATGAGGCCCTGTGAAAGTGATCGCGATCAAACATCAAATTGGCCGTGCGGCCGCGAAAGTGAAAGTAATCGCGGTAAAGTGCGGCGCGCGCGCGCCCGTGCACATGCACTGTAGCTCTAGGCTGGCCTGGTAGCACTTTTTGGAGCCCTCTCAATAAGTCTCGCCAGACCAGCGCATGCGCTGGGTCAGGCGAGACCTAAAAAGTAGCAGGTCCTTCTGGGTAATCTGAAATCAAACTCATGCTCCAGGGAAGGCAAAGTCTCAGATGCCAAACCAGAGCATCAGTCTGTTTCAGACTTTCAGTGCTCTTCTGGCTGACTGTCAGTCCCCCTAAGCTCAGGTTCTCCAGTTCCTGGTGCAGCTTCTCACAAGCCCAGTGACACTTGTCAAGAAGTCCCTTGTTACCTCAGATTCTTCAGAAGCCAGAATGTCTTCTTATTTTTCCAGCTTGTAAGCCTCTTTGCTTTAAAATTAGTATTTCTTTACTGCAGACATTGACACATTTCTGAGTTACATACTCTTCTTATCACTGGGAGAACTCTTGGGACACGCCCGTAGTATTGTCAGAAGTCCTAACGTACCCAATATTGGTCAGGGCATCATGTGATGTGAAATTGTCGCAAAGAACATTTTCTGTTGCTTATGACAAAAATAATTGCAGGATATTTGCTGGATTAGTTGTAGCCTTCTCTTGTGCTTTTGCTTCTCGGGTCCCTCTCTACCAATTCCTAGCCAATAAAATGTTCATTAAAATGAAAAAAACATTGCATTTTTATTTTGTGCTGTATTTACAGTACAATCACACAATATTAGCTAGTCGCTAGATGTGGGGCAGTCAGGACTTGTTATATATTCTGCCTTATAATTAATAAGATGTGTAGAAGGCCTGATGTGATGCTCCACGTGTCCAATAAGGAGCTCATCTATCAGAGCAGCATTAGACAGAACTGCATGCTGAACTAATAAACACAGTGTAAAGAGCATATAAACAGGGCCACCAAAGGAAAGGAACTGTGGAGGAAAGATTCCCGTCAGGGTTCACCAAATTTTGCACCATGAATAGACTAATAATGCAGCAAAAAAAATGAGGCATCTTATGCAAATCAAAGCAAACTATGCAGCAACTTATTGAGCAATTTTGACATTGTGACTCACAATACAGTGTATATAGAAAATCCACAGGATACTCAGCCAATTCTGTTCACAATAATGGATGTTCTTATATGTGATACACAAACACCGTTTAATACATGCACACCATTTTATTAATGCTGTTCTTTCTACCTCTTAGATTACAATAGTTTCTGTAAAACATTTATGTTGCACATGGAAACATGCCTACGTGAACATACATACCGGTGATAAAATGTGCGCTTATTTCTGTTTAAAAATGTGTCTCGAGTTTATCCTGTGTTCATGTTATACAGCCGTTGGATGCACCTTTTTCCATTACGAAATATTACTATTACATATTTAGGTGTTTCGCTAGGAGGCACCATGACAGTGAAACCGTAAATCCTTTCAAAGAGATGTGATAAAGTAGGTATTATGTTCAAATCCAAGTGACCTTTCCTGTGCCATAATTTCTTTTTGTAATCTGAGCGCACTAAGGCCAGCAAAAATGAAATTAATAAAACAGGAGGTCAGAGGGCAAAAGAGTCTGAAGAAACCTTTCCTAAGGATGCCAGGTCTAACACGTGTTCTCTCAGCTGAATGTGGGAGAGCTACTTCACCCCTTGGGAGTTCTATTCACTAAGGGCAAAGAACCCAGAGAGTCCATCAGCAATGGCATGGTCTGTTCCAGAATGATGTTCCACCATAAAGTCCATTCCCTGTAGAGAAATGGACCACCTCCATAGTTGGGATTCTCACCCCTCAACTGCACTAACATTCTGAGGGCACTGTGGTCTGTCTGAACCCAGAAGTGAGTGTCAAACAGGTATGGTCTTAACTTCTTTATCGTCCAGACCAAAGCAAAGGCTTCCCTTTCTATTGCGCTCCACCTCTGTTCCCTGGGAAGTAGCCTCCTACTAATGAAGGCTACAGGCTGTTCCAGCTCTCTTCATTTAGCTGTGAGAGCACGCCCCCTACACCATTCTGTGGGGTGTCTGTCTTAACAATTAATTCTTTGGAGAAGTCTGGAGCCTTGAGCACAGGTGCCATGCACATGACCTCCTTCAGGGTGTGAAAAGCGTTCTGGCATGACTCTTTCCAGATCACATGATGTGGCTGCTTCCTAGAAGTCAGCTCTGTCAAGGGGGGTTTACAATGGTGCCATACCCCTGATGAATCTCCTGTACTAACCAGTGAGGCCTAAGAAGGCTCTCACTTCCGTCTGGCTCTTGGGGTGGTTCCCAAGCGAGAATGGCCCAATCTTGCCATCTCCCACTTTGTGACCCAAGTGGACCATAGAACCCTGTCAAATCTAGTGCTTTCTGACCCTCATAGTCAGGCCTGGACTCTGCAGAGCATGAAGCACTTCTCTGAGGTTGCACAGGTGTTTCTCTCAGCTAGAGCTGAAGACCACAATGTCATCTGGATAGCGGCATAGACGTTCTCCAAACCAGCCAGGACCTGATTCACCAACCTCTGAAAGGTGGCAGGGGCATTCTACAACAAGAGGGGCATGACCCCGAACTGGAAGATACCTTCTGGTGTAAAGAATGCAGATCTCTCTTTAGCCCCATTGGTCAAGGCAATCTGCCAATACCCCAATTTCAGATAAAATGTGCTGAGGAACTTGGCATCTTCAAGCCGATCTATGAGATCAGCTCTGGGGATGTGGAGTGCATCAGTCTTAGTGAACACATTGAGCCCATGGTAGTCCACACAGAGCCTAAGTTCAGGTGTGACACCTGGAGGGGCAGCCTTGGGAACCAACACCACTGGGCTGGACCATGGGCTCTTTGAGGGCTCAATTGCCTCTAATGCCAGCATCTTGTAGACTTACTCCTTAATGCTCACTCTCACCTTATCAGACAACCTGTAAAGTTTGTTCTGTACATGTGTGCTGTCCCCAGGATCAATATCATGGGGACGCCATTAAGTGAGTCTTGGGGTAAGGGAGAACAAATGAGGCAAACTGCCCCAGCAGCTGGCGGAAGTCTTCCTGTTAATCTAGGGTCAGTGTTGGGGAGAGGCTGACACATACACTGGCCCATCTTGCTCCATCATCCGTTACCAAGAGCATGGTGATCTCAGACCTCTCAAAGTGGGTCTTGAGGCAATTAACATTCAGGAACCTAAAGGGGTTCCTAGGAGTTTTAAGGTCACCCAAGTAGGTGACATCGCTCATGCGCTCCTTCACCTCACAGGGCCCAGACCAGTGGTCTTGCAGAGCACAGGGCTCCGCAGTCTCCATTACCCACACTTTTGGCTAGTCTGAAACCGATAGACAACAACAAATAGCATGGCATCAAGAGGATTCATATAACAATTCCTAGGCCAGCCACTGATAGCAGGAGCGACTTTGTTCCAACCACTGGCAATATGTCCACAAAGTTGGCCCGGCCTAGAACCTCTTAAGTTTGTTGATTAAGATAATCTGCAATACAACCCTTCAAAACCTAGCAGAAAGTGTATCGCCACAGCTCACCCAGAAGTGGTGTAACTCGTGAAGAATAACAATAGAAAAATGTGAGAAAATGAGAGGGCACCTCACGTATGCAACACCAGGAAGGCTGCCAGCTGGTTCTCGCTGGTATGCCCACGTTTTGTCATCATCGGTTGCCAACTCAATAAAAGAAGAAGGGAGTGTCCAGTAAAAACGAAAGGTGGAGAACAAAGATAGTTTTAGCAGAAAAACTTTGCTGTCCCCATAAGCAAAGAGTGAAAGTGAAGAAACCCAGTAGATTGCTAAGAACAAGATGTTCAGAGCAAAAGTAAAATTGAGGTAAAAACTCACTGTTAGATCAAAACCTTTACTCTCAACCAGTGAGTTCACTCAAAGTAAAAGCACTAAATGTCGCTAACCTTTTTAAAGAAGGCCAACATGTTTCATTGCCACTAATCTTTCGGCAATTTCATCAGGGCATCGAGGTTTTTTGCACTCGTTTCACTGGACATCCACTTTACTGTTTACAGAAGGGCTGTATAAAAAGCAGACAGGAAGACAAATAGATTAACTATTTTCTATTTATACTTCAATAAAAATTGGACCAACCATTCAAAGAATATACCAAACTGCTGGTTCCCATGCATATATTTACCATGTAAAGGCCGAGGACGTTCATACCAGCCTTCACAAAGCCAATCGGAATTATAGTTACTTTTCCATTTTCCGATTCTTTATAATGCGCTGCAACTAGCGCGTGTTCCACCTGTGGAAAAGGGAGGTTTCAATTCCTCATCAAGTCACAGTTCGCACTTCAGACGGCGATTCTTGGCAATTCTCTACCCCTTATATCGCCACCCCTTTCATTTTCGCCTCCGAAAGCCGAATGAACTTGGCTCCAACCAGTCGCATTATGGCCATACCAGTGTTTCATGTCTCCTGGCTAGTTTTCAGATTTTCCTGGACAAGTTTACGGAACCAGTCTATTAGGTTGCAAAGGGGTAGGATGTAGCTGACCACATCCTGGGGGACTCTCCCAGGAGCTTGCTCCCAGCCCTCATTTACCAAACCGAGAAGCTCTCTCCCAGTGTGCCCATACAGATGTTTAACACCTTTCTGCAGTTCCTCTTTGTATGCAAACAAAAGGCATGGCCTTAACCACCTCTACCTCATAACCTGATGCCAGGAATTATAGCAGAGTTGATAGGCCAGGATGGTATTCTTTTCCATTCCGCCCGCCTCCTTCTAGTAGGTCCTGCAGACAATACTTCATTCAGGTGGTCCACGGGCTGACATTGATCTAAGTCAGTGGCTTGATGCCTTGCTGGTCGGTACTGCTTCTTCTTCTACTCTGTAGGTCATTGGAGCAAGAATGTTTCTAGAGTCTGAGGGCTTATTAGAAGGCCTGACATGGAAAAGGTACGAGGACGCCCTGTGTAAAAAGAGCACTCAGCGATGGCAGGCGCAGTCTACTCGGAGTTCAGATGGAGATCAATTTTGCTGTTTCTTTTTAGCAGGAGGAGATGGTCTTTGATGTGAGTGTGTAAATCACAGAGCAGCCGTTTCTCTTTTTTATTTTTGCAGTTTTTCAGATCTTCCTTTGACAAGAGCTTTTTCCGAGGACCACCGAGGTTGACTCCAAAGCCAGGCAGTTAAGGACGTTTTGCATGTTTGCCTTTTTAACATGATATTTTTTATTAAGAGAAAATATTTTTAAAATGAAACAATTAGCCCTACCAAGTACCGTGCATCACAGTTTAGAGTTTCTTTTCAGTGTATGTCTCCACATCGCAGCAATGAAATGTTGCCAAGCTAATTTAGTAGCTTCTCTCTGGCTTCATATCGCTGAAGGTATTCTCAGCACGGTAGTCCTAGTGTATCTTAAATTCTGCTGGGTAAATTACACAAACATCAGATTAAAATTATCATGTACCATAAATAATGGGCAAAAATATCGTGGTACAGATAAATAGGGTGGGAAGTAAATTCACTTGTAATTACTTTAATTTTAATAAAATGTTTATGTAATATTTAATGCATCATTAATTGTGTATGTTGTTTAATTGTTATTTTATTTAAGTTTCATTTGTTAAATTTAATGGATATTTTAATTTTTACATTGATGTTAGTAATTAATACTATAGTAGTGGGCTGTTAGTTAAATTATAATTAATTTAATTTTTATGTTGAATATTTTTTTTACTATAAAATAAATATATATTTGATTAATAATTATGGGACTCATTACGATGGCAGTCGGGCAAGCATTTGACTGCCATCCTTTCTAGCAAGAGACCGTCCGACAAGGAGTCATCAGCTTCAAAAGCCCAATTGCGATACGACCATCATGTAGGGGTAAGAAACATGACTTTTACTATTGTGGCATGTGCTGAGGCCTGGAAAAGGGCTGCAGCACAAGCCAAAGTAGTAAAAGGATTTTTTTTAAACATCCATGCACGGTGCATGGATGTTTCAGGGGGCATCAACTGTACCAGTCTGCCCACATAGCGGAGGCACACTGAGGCTGTGCTAGGTGCCGCCAGAATCCATTTCTGACAGCTTTGTATGCCAGTAGAAAGTCCATGAAAAGGCTGTCGGAAACTGACATCTCAATTGCTACGGCGGTGCCTCTGCAGGCATGCCTTCATTGTAAGGATTAAGATCTGACTGCCGTGGCCCCGACGTGCTCCTCCAGCCTGTCGGATGTGGGGGACTTCCTCCCTGCCCAAATTGCTCCGACCATCGGTATTTTAATCTAGCAGTCAGATCTATAACCTTGATTTTTGTGCTACTTTATCATTCAAGTAGCATCCTGTGGATCTATTTTCTTCTTTGCACTAGGGCCCATGTCACCTTAGCTAGCGGAGTGTGCCGAGATTTGCCTACTCCGCGTTCCACGGAGAAGGCACATCTCTGCACACTCGGCAGCGGAGCGGAGTTGGCTAGCCCCCGCCTCCACCCCACCTATTAACAATTAATTCTAAATTAATTAAAAGTAAATTAAAAACCACTTACCTGTACTGCAGCGTCCCCAGGCTGCCCTCCTCCTCTTCCTCGCCGTCTCTGGTAATCCTTACAAAAACTGCACATGCGCACACGCCCACTCTTGCGCATTTCTCGCAAGAAATGCGCGGGTGCACGAGCATGCACAGTTTTCTCAAGGATCACCAGAGATGGCGAGGAAGAGGAGGAGGGCAGGCCGGGGACACCACAGTACAGGTAAATGGTTTTTAATTTACTTTTAATTAATATAGAATTCATTGTTAATTGTGGGGGGGGTGGGGGCGGGTGGTAGAGCTGAGCGGAGTTCCACAGAGTTTGTTCGCAACTCCGTGGACCTCCGCATAGCCCTGCTACGCCAACTACACCCAGGGTTAACATTACTACATTACTGCAGGCATCATAACACATGACAAGAGATATGGCATTTTTTTAATATAAAGTATGCATTGTGAAAGTGAATGGCTCTTACCACTTTTACCAATGTGAAGTTGTTGAAAGGAATCAAAGCAGTCATAATGAATGTCCTAGAACTTGAGGGGATGGAAGGCGTGGGGTGTTATGCTACCAACATTGCACATAAAACCTGGTCTGGAAGGAGGCAGTGACATCTGGTGGTCTCTCATTCACTTCTAGGCTTTCTACTGAGATAGACAAGTGTTCCAGTGTGAGGTGGTTCTGAGTGTGGGTGCTGGGATGAGAAGGCCCCTTGAATCGTGCACAGGTGATATCTCCTGCCTGAGTGCCCAGTTGAAGAAGAAACTGGTATCCTGACTTGTCTTCTGGTCTTGGTGTCATGGCAGAGGCTTAGGCCTGTGCCTGATAATATGAGGAACATATTCTGCCCTCTGAAGAGGCGCTTGGCCTCATAAACAGCGGACTACTGTCCCTGTCATGGGTGCATCACATAAAGCAGTGGTGGCACATGCCATATTTTTCACTATAGTGTATCCAGACCTTTTTTTGATTCAGAGAGCGCTCAGTTTACTAATCCCTATCATGTAAAGTTCCATTGTAAAGTCCAGTACATGGTACTGGCATTGAGTATGCATGTGGTGTTCAGGGCTTTTTTTGTGCATTAGTCTGAATGAGGTGACAAGACAGAGTGCATGACTTCTAGAAATTTGAAGTTGGTGCGTAAGTATAAATGCGAGTTATAACTATGATGTATAGTAATTGGAACGTGGTGCGCAAATTACAAATTGAAGTTATAACTCTAACTTTAGAATTTCTAATGTTTGTGTAGTTTGTTTGGTTTGTGTGCAAATAAAATCAAGTTCTCCTAACTATATCTTATCTTTAACCTGTGTTTCATTAAATGGAGTGTGGTACAGAACAGTGGAGGATAGTGTTGTAAAGTATACTTTTGTACAGTATAGTGTCGTAGAGTGGAGTAGAGTGGAATGAGGTACACTAAAGTGGCATAGAGCATAGTGGCGTGGAGTGGCAAACAGTGAAGTGGGGTAGAGTGGCAGACAGCAGAGTGGCATATAGTGGACTGATGTACAAAGGAACAGCGTATATGTAGAGTGGCATATAGTGGAGTGGAGTGGTATAGGGTGGGATGGCATACAGTGGAGAGTGGTACAGTGGAGTTGCATACAGTGGAATAGTGTAGAGTGGGTTTGCGTACAGTGGAGTGCCATAGATTGGAGTGTTGTACAGTGTAGTGGCATACATTGAAATAGCATATATTGGAATGCCATACAGTGCATTAGCGTACACTGAAGTATGATTGAGTAGACCCACATACAGTGTAGTGGCGTAGAATGGAATAGCGTAGAGTGGAGTGGCATAGAGTGGCAAGGCGTACAGTCGAGTAGTGTAGAGTGGACTTGCATAGAGTGGGGTGAGGTACAGTGTAGTGGCATAAAGTCGAGTAGCATAGAGTGGCGTGCAGTGGAATGGCATACAGCAGAATAGTATACACTGGAGTGTGGAAGAGTGGAATAGCGTAGACTACTGTTGAGTATAGTGAAGTAGCATAGAGTGGAGTGCCGTACAGTGGAGTAGTGTTTTGCTTAGAGGCATTAAGTCCAGTGATGTACAGTGGAGTGGCATATAGTGGAATAGCATAGAGTACAGGTTCATACAGTGGAATAGCTTAGACTGTAGTAGCTTAGAGTGTAGTGACATACAGTGAGGTGGCGTACAATGTAGTGTTGTACAGTGTAGTAGTATACAGTGGATTGTGGCATAGTGGAGGGGGGTATAGTGCTGTTGAGTATAGTTGAGTGCCGTGGCATCTAGTAGAATAGCGTAGAGTGATGTACCATGAAGTAGCACAGTGTGGAATGGCATAGAGTAGCATGATAGAATGTACTGTCAGAGTGGAGTAGCATACAGGGGAATGGCAGACAATGGAGAGGTGTCCAGTGGAGGGGGTACAGTAAAGTGGCATAGATTGGAGTATAATAGAATAATGGGGTGTATAGTATAATAGCATAAAGAGCAGAGTAGCATGGAGTGGCCTAGAGTGGAGTGAGGTGGAGTTTAGAAGAGTGGCATACAGAGGATTAGCGTACAGTGTAGTGGTGTATAATGATCTGATATAAAGTGGAATGGTGTAGAGTGGAATAGTGTAGAGTGGAGTGGTGTAAAGTGAGGTGTCAGAGTGGAGTGTGTTAATTGGAACAGACGTAGTGTGAAAGTGTGTGAATGAATGTAAATGTCACGTGGCAGGAATATACATTTTAATGTGTAAATGTTCATTTTTGGTAGCGGCCTAGAGTGGAGTGGGGTGGAGTACAGTGGAGTGGTGTATAGAGGATTAGCATACAGTGTAGTGGTGTATAATAGACTGACAAATTGGAATAGTGTAAATTGTGTATATAGCGCTAAGCTTATAACTTTAAAAAAATTTACTTATATATTGTGCCGCGTTATACCGTGGTATGTTCACGGAATACAACAGTACAGGGGCTTTGAAGTGCATATGTGATTTGCTAATTTCTGTGTTTACCAAAGGTAAAAAGCAGTCATGTAGTTTTTATTATAGTTTTGCTGGTTTCTGCAGTCTGTGTTTCACTGCATTCTAGGTTAGGGTGTTACTTATAGGTAAGTATTAGGTTTTATTCATGTTCACTATCCATTACCACTTTATTTAACTGGTAATAGATGGAGATTTCTTTAGACATTTCTATATATTCTATAGAAGTTTAGGGTGAACTGAACGTTTTTTTAAGTAGTGCAAAATTTTTCAGGTACTTGAATAATATTAACACTAATGAAAATAATTGTAGAAAACATTAAAAACGTAACAGAATTAGGTACATAAATAAAAATAACACAAATATACATTTCATACAAAAATAGATTATTTAAACAATAACAAACATAGGAAGAGATATATAATGTAAAACATGTAACAGCAAGTCAAAGAAACAGCAAAAATAAATTAGCCAACTCAAATTCAAATAAAAGTATGAAAAGTGTTTCGCTTGAAAGGTGTTACATTTATTATTCCTACTCAACATAAACAAACCCATTGAAAATATTGGACTTCGAACTCCGATCTAAGCAACAGTAAAGAAATGTGTGGATTTCGGAGAGGTTGAATTTAGTATTCCCACTCATATTTAAGCAACCCAAGAAAATATTTTGGACTTCAGAGAGGCTACGTTTACCACTCCAATCTAAGCAACAGTACGGAAAGTATTGGACTTCAGAAGGGTTGGAATTACTATTCCCACTCTGGTCTAGGCAAACGTAGGGAAGGTTTTGGATTTAGGGAGGGGAAATATATATTTAAAAACATAACATGATTAACCATATTTAAACTAAAAAATATATATTTGTCAAATTTAAATAAGATGCAAAATGTATTATAAATATACAAAATAAATGTATAAATAAATGAAATATTGAAATAAACATACATAGAATTCACTTATTTTGCCACCACTGAACAAATACAGCAAACACCAAAAAGATAAATTGAAATATAAATAAAACAAGAATACAATTAACATAAAAGAAAGATATAAAAATAATAAATGATAGATACAATATGGACTTGTTTATTAATATAATTACATATTTCTTATAAAGTAAAACGACAATTTTACATATTAAATAATCAAGGAAATAATTATATAATGATTTATAAATTAAATATTTATATAACATAAAACAAAGAAAACTATTTTAATTTAAATAATATCTCACTCTATTCCCCTACGAAACCATACAACATTCTACTAAATTATGGATGACTAATCCTACTATACAAAATGTAAATTATAAATCCAAAATTAAACCCAAATATATGAAAGAACAATTAAAAAATGTAAACATTTACATAAGAACCAATTAAGTATTTAATTTACCTTATATTACTTAACATTAAAAAGCAATTATTTAAAATGTATTTAACTTACCACCAGATTACCCTACAAACTAAATAACCGCTTCTAAATTACAAACTACTAATTACATTAAAAACTTACATTACTCAACGAAAATTACAAACGATATTAAAAAAAAACAGTTATACTAATATTATTAGTATATACATATTCAATTAAAATCAGTGTTTATTACAAATATAATATTAATTACAACTTTCTTCATAACAGTATTGTATAATGGTATGATAAAACCTGTATTCTTACTTTTGATATTCTGTCCCACTATATTTTTACAGAGGTGATATTTTTGACAGCATGTTTATGTCACATATTTTGGAATCAATATGTGTTTCATTGACCAGATTTAACATGCGCCCATTTTGAAAATGTCCCTTTTCACATAAAAAGTATAGTTATACAACTATAAGTGAATTTCTCTACTCCGGTAAAAAGAAATCACAAACCTAACTGAAAAATGTGTGTTTAAGACTATGTACAAAATACACACTGCTGAAAACATGTTTTTCAACTTTGTGAAGGACTCCTATCTTTAACATGGGCACATTTTAAGGATTCTTTTTGCACAAAAACAGCTAGTGCATGACTATCAAATCATGTTTCTCTTTTCCTGAACAAAGGATTTACCAGCCACTTTTAGGAAAACTAGTTGTATACCCCACACACCCCGATGTACAACATTTGGCCTCACCCCTCAAAAATGTTTTTGTTAACATTGCAAAAGACTCCTATAACTAAAGTAGGAGTATTCTGAGGTTTATATTCCAATGAAAAAGACAGCTGTACATCAGCCAAAGTAACTTTCTGTACACTTACACAAGGAGCATACAAGTTCAGTTTAGGAAAACAATTTGTAAGACTCTTGTATATGATTTGCCCTTCAAACAAGACCTTACACACTGAGAATGTCTGTTGTAGTTGACTTGGGCACTTCTGAGAAGGTGCTTTTTTCCATGAAGAAGTCTGTTGCACCACGCGGCCAAACTACCTTTCTCTACTCTGGTACAAAAAGCACAAGCCTGGTTTGATAATTTCTATTCTACACTCCAAATATAAAAGGTTGGTTCTCAAATGGATGTTTCAACTTTGTGAAAGTTTCCCATGTTTCACCGGGGCACATTTTGAGAATGTGTCTTTTACCATAAAAAGGCGGATGTAGCACTGCCAATGTGACGTTTTTCTACTCTTGCACAAAGGACAGGGCACCCCATTCTGGAAACCCACTTACAGATTTCATGGTTCCAAACACATTAAATATTTTAAGTTTGTTAAACAAGGTTTATGAACATATATACATACTTGTTGAGTGTGAGTCTGGGTAGCTAGAAAGAGCCCCAAGAGCAGTTAGAAGAAATTCTTTGAGAGAAACAAGAGCTTCACGAGGAGAGGACCATCACATTCTTGAATTATAGAGACAGAAATTATAAAGATGTGGTAGTTCTTAAATCTATTTCTCAATTGGAATAATCCTTAAAGGGTCGGAATGAATCAGGATGGGGAGTTTATTGCAATCAGAAATACAGTTTTATCGTCCTGATGGAGACTAGATTTCATAATATGGCAGCTAGAAAAGAGAATGAGAATTCAGATACTTTGAGTTTTAAGGAAGTGTGGACCTTCCTGGAGGTACACAGTTTAAATCAGTAAATGCTGTGCTTGAATTGGCATTGATAGATATGGGATAGTTCCAGTCTATCTCTGGTGGTTGCTTAAGTACCACTATTATCACATCACATCATCTCATGTGTATATATAAAGTACACAATCACACCTATGGATATCTTGGTGCTGACTACCATATGTTTATTGATATTCAAGTAAATGGTACTTATTGTATGAACCTTGCAAGTATGAAAGGCTAAGTGGAAACACGAGAATCCTAAGAGAGAGGTCAAACACGTACGTATCAGTCAGGAAGATTCATTCGTTTAATAAGCCGCCAGACCAATATGATCCGTGTGGGTTCTTCAACATCCCTATCATTACACACATCACTGTGGAGACTTGAGCATAACTATAATCGCACACTGTCTGTGTAATCTCTCTGTGCACACCTACAATCACACACTATCTCTGCGGGGATCTGTGCATCCCTATAATCACACACTATCTCTGTGGGGACCTGGGGTTGTCCATAATAACACACTTTCTCTGTGGGGACCTTGACATGTCTATAATCACATTCTATCTCTGTGGGGGCTTGTACATCCCTATAATCACACACTATATCTGTGGGAACCTAGGCATGTGTATAATCACACACTATCTCTGTGGGGACCGGGGCATGTTTATAATCACACACTATTTCTGTGGGATCTTGGACATATCTATATTCACACACATTCTCTTTGACGACCATGGTAATACTATAGTCACACACCATCTCTGTGGGGACCTGGACATCTCTATAATCACACACTATCTCTGTGGGGACCTGAGCATGTTAATAATCACGCACTATCTCTTTGGGGACAGTGGTAATGCTATAAGCACACACTATCTCTGGGGACCAGGACATCATTATAATCCATTACACACTGTCTTTGTGGGAAATTAAATATGAGTGCTATCACACACTATCTCTGTGGGGACCTGTGCTTCGCTATAATCCCACAATATCTCTGCAGGACTTGAGCATGACTATAATCACACACTATCTGTGACTCACTATAATCACAGATCATTTTTGCAGGGATCTGAGCATGACTTATATAAAACACCATTTCTCGAGGAACCTGAATATATCTATCATAACCCTCTTTATATAGGGAGTTGAGCATGACTATAATAACACTTTTTATATGGGGACCTGAAAATGATTGTAACCACACACTATCTCTGAGAGGACCTGGGTATATCTTTGATCACACTCTATCTCCATGGGACCGGGGCATGTCTTTAATCGCACACTATCTCTGCGGGAACCTGGGCATGTCTATAAGCACACACCTTCTCTTTGACGACCATGGTAATACTATAGTTAAACACCATCTCTGTGGGGACATGGACATATAATCACACACTATCTCTGTGGGAACCTGGGCACAGTAGGGGCCCGTTGTGGGAGTGCTAACGGGCGCTGATATGGGGCGGGGGAGGGGCAGGGTGGGCGGTAAGTATGGAGTACGGACTTTTAGAGGTAAGTAAACATAAAAAATAAAACAAATTTTGTTGCACGCGCCGCATCGCATTTGGCGATGCAGCACGTGCAACAAAATTCGTTTTATTTATTTATATGTTTACTTACCTCTAAACGTCCGTAATCCATACTTTACTACCCCCACCTTGCCCCTCCCCGCCCCACGTCAGCACCCGTTAGCACTCCCACGATGGGCCACTACTGCCTGGGCATGTGTATAATCACACAATATCTTGTGGGGACCAGGGCATGTCTATAATCACACACTATCTCTGTGGGGACCTGGACATACCTATAATCACACACTGTCTCTGTGAGGACCTGGGTATATCTTAAATCACACACTATCTCCGTGGGGACCTGGGCATGTCTTTAATCACACACCATCTCTGCAAGAACCCTGGCATGTCTATCATCACACACATTCTCTTTAATGACCATGATAATAGTATAGTCACACACCATCTCTGTGGGGACCTGGGCATGTGTATAATCACACACTATCTCTGTGGGGACCGCGGCATGTCTGTAATCACACACTATCTCTGTGGGGACCTGGACATCCCTATAATCACACACTATCTCTTTAGGGACAGTGGTAATGCTATAATCACACACTACCTCTACGGGGACCTGGACATCAAATATAATCCATGGCACACTATTCATTGTGGGGAAATAAACATGAGTGCTATCACACACTATCTCTGTGGGGACCTGTGCTTCACTATAATCCCACAATACCTCTGCAGGACTTGAGCATGACTATAATCACACACATCTGTGACTCCACCTCAGCATCACTATAATCGCAGACCATTTTTGCAGGAATCTGAGCATGACTAATATAATACACAATTTCTCCAGAAACCTGAATCTTTCTATCATAACCCGCTTTATCAAGTGAGTTGAGCATGACTATCATAATACTTTTTATATGGGGACCTGAAAATGATTGTAACCACACACTATCTGTGTGAGGTCCTGGGTCTATCTTTGATCACACTCTATCTCCGTTGGGATCTGGGGGAAGTCTTTAATCACACACTAGCTCTGCGGGATCCTGGGCAAGTCTTTAATCACACACTATCTCTGCGGGAACCTGGGCATGTCTATAATCACACACCTTCTCTTTGACGACCATAGTAATACTATAGTTAAACACCATCTCTTTGGGGACATGGACATATCTATAATAACACACTATCTCTGTGGGGACCTGGACATGTCAATAATCACACACTATCTCTGTGGGGACCTGGACATCCCTATATTCACACACTGTCTCTGTGAGGACCTGGGTATATCTTTAATCACACACTATCTCCGTGGAGACCTGGGAATGTCTTTATTCACACACCATCTCTGCAAGAACCTGGGCATGTCTATAATAACACACATTCTCTTTAATGACCATGATAATAGTATAATCACACACTATCTCTGTGGGGACCTGGACATCCCTATAATCACACACTACCTCTGTGGGGACCTGGAAATCACACACTATCTCTTTAGGGACAGTGGTAATGCTATAATCACACACTATCTCTGTGGCGACCTGGACATCAAATATAATCCTTGGCACACTATTCATTGTGGGGAAATAAGCATGAGTGCTATCACACACTATCTCTGTGGGGACCTGTGCTTCACTACAATCCCACAATACCTCTGCAGGACTTGAGCATTACTATAATCACACGTATATCTGTGACTCCACCTCATCATCACTATAATCACCATTTGTGATGGAATCTGAGCATGACTAATATAATACACAATTTCTCCAGGAACCTGAATCTTTCTATCACAACTCGCTTTATTTAGTGAGTTGAACATGACTATCATAACACTTTTTATATGGGGACTTGAATATGATTGTAACCACCCACTCTCTGAAGACTTGAACATAACTACAACTATACACTATCACTGAGGGGAACTTGAATATGAATATAATCACACTCTTTCTCTATGGGAATTTGAGACCGATTATAAGTAAATACTATATCTCTAGGAACCTGGACATGACTATAATATTCAGACACTATCTTTTGGATGATTCGAGCATGACTATAATGAGAGAGACCAGGGCATCAATATAATCATGCACTATCTCTGTGGGGGCTTGAAAATGACTATAACACACTACCTCTGTCAGCTCTAGAACATTTTGCACACCATATCTTGGGGGACTATTATTGTACAGCTATTCCAAGGTAATGATGAAGTAGATGCAAAAACAAAAGGGTAATCTCAATTTGGTGTTCCCATCTGACCACACTGCATGCTTTTTGGCCTTTACTGGAATTTAACTATTCATTGTTTTCTTATCCCTCAATGCTTGTGAGAACTCAGCAAAAGACTAGATATCTGTAAATCCCTTTACGTGGACTTTATACACTATATTTTTCTACTGAGAAATGCATTATCATTAAAATCATTTGCTGGATGCTCCTTGAACACAAAGAAGCATTCACATATGTTGACACTATCATGAAGCAAAGAAAAACAACATTTAGCCATTTGTTTGTGAATGTATTCATTCAGAAATGATAATTATTGAGTAAGTCCCCACAAGGATGGTAACACATGTTCAAGTCCCCACAAAGATGGTTCTGTGCACGCGATTAAATAGCAATATATTTGCAGATTTGAAGCAGGATCCTATATAATGAATTTTTTCTTAACATTTTTCTGTCATTGGTATGTTTTTAAAAGATTGGGAAAGGTTAGTCCCCACAAGGCAGGTGTTCACACATAGTCCCCACAAGGATGGTAACACGTGTAGTTGTGTGTGTGTGTGTGTGTGTGGTGTTTGGACAATCTAACGGATGAAAAATATTGTAGCTCAGAAACATCACGTCAATAATATCAGGACTTCAAATGTATTGCGGCCAGGAATATCAAAGGTCCAAATAGCATTTTTAGTATTGTTTTTAATACCGTTGCTAAAATATAAATTTAGTAAATATCATTGTCTATTACATTGTTTTTTTTTTTTGTTTTTTTAAACCTTTATTCGCATAAATCAGATACACAGCTATTCAGCCGACATCCCGGAGGTTCGGCAGCTAAACAAGCAACACGTGAAGTCCTCCATAGCTCTAATGCAGGAGAATGACAAAGGTCTCATTTTTGAAAACTACCTACAATAAACACAACAAGCAAGGCAGTATACACCACAAAGTCGTGCCAGTTTCCAGCGGGGGCGCGGCCCCATTTCCAACATCAAATCAAAGCCAACGATCGGGAGGATGAGGGAGAGCAGAGGCACTAACATTCTAACGGAGGTGCATCAGGAAAACCCAAGTCGGAAGTGAGGCTAGGGGGAAAGTGGCTCCTCCGGCGGTTCAATGGCAGGAGGCAGACATATGCCTCCCCTATATTGGTTCCAACTTCCCCATACCTTATGCCATTTCTTAGGCCTCACCCGTGCACTATACACCGTTTTCTCCCGAAACATGCTCCAGTCCATGTTGTCCTTCCATGCATCCAGGGTGGGCGGGCTATGGGATCCCCACAGTCGTGCTATATCTCGCTTAGCCACCATATTGCCTAGGGTCACCCATTGAGTCTGCGCTGCGTCATATTCCGTAGGACCCCACACATTCAAAAGACAGCGCCGCGCCTCTGGGTGCAGTACTATACCCGTGACCTCCTGCATCACCACGTGAATCCGCTTCCAAAAGTCCGCAATCACACCACACTCCCATATGATATGTAGGAAGGTGCCCACCATCCCGCAGCCCCTCTTGCATAACCCATCCTCGGAAAATCCCATATGAACCAGCCGGGGCCCAGTGACGTAGACTCTGTGCAGTATCTTAAGCTGGACCAACCGTAGTCTGGCGGGGATCGCGACCTCCTTAGGAGAGGAGACGGCGTATTGCCAATCTTCATCGTCCAGCTCAAGGCCGTCCCTAGTCCACTGATCCCGAACCCCCATGAGGAGGTCGGTCCGGACATTCACAAGCTTTTTGTAAATTAGGGAGATTGTGCTCCCCGGCATATGGCCGTCCAGGATCCGGTCCTCCAAGGGAGAGGACTCAGGCACCCTCTCCCCCTCAACGAGCACCGACCGCAGCGCATGGCGCACCTGCGCATACCGGAAATATTCCGTGCCCTCCAGCGCATATTCCGTCCGTAGTTCGTCAAACGACTTAATCCGCCCCTTGACCAGCAGGTCGCCCACCCGGGAGATGCCAATCAGGTCCCATTTCTCGAATCCTTTAGAGTGCCAAAGTTTCCCCAGCATATCTGAGTCATACAACGGAGTGGCGAGGGTGAGCCTATCTTTCCAGCCCAACGAGTTCGTGACTGTCTTCCACACATTCACCGCCACCTCGGTCGGCCCCGTGAGGGACCCAGCCGGGGGCCTCGAGTAAAGTGCTCTATAGTAGCCACCCCCACGCAGCAACCACCGGTCCATAGCGAAGCCGGGGCTAAGCGCCGGGCCGTAGACTCCATGGTTGATCGCACTCAGCTGGGAGGCCCAATAGTATCTTCTGATGTCGGGAAGCGCGATACCCCCATCGTACCAAGGAAGAGTTAGTTTTGCTATCGCTATACGCGGACGGCCGTCCCACAGCAGCGAGCGCTGGAGACTCTCGACCTCCCGAAAGTAGCTGGCCGGAACCAGCTCCTGGGTGTTCTGCAGGACATAGAGAAAACGGGGAAAAGACATCATTTTGAATAGCACAGCTCGGCCAAGGAGGGAAAGCGGCAGCCGCCGCCAGCCCGCTACATCTCGCCTCAGGGGCGCCAGCGGAGGGACCAGGTTCCTCTCATACCGTACCGTTGGGTCGGTGGAGATATAAATCCCAAGATACATGAAACCTTCCCGGGCGATCTGGATCGGGCAATTCCGCGGGGGAACCGGGACGTCTCCACACAAGGCATACAGATATGACTTCCCCCAGTTAATGGTTAGTCCCGAATTCCTCCCGAAGGAAGTCAAAATGTCGCAGATAACTATGAGGGTCTTCCGGGGTGAAGCGAGATAAAGCAGGATATCATCGGCATAGAGGGAGATGCGGTCCTCGTGGTCAGGTGACCAGCGAAGCCCCCTCACCTCCGGGTGCCATCGTATCCAGGCCGCCAGCGGCTCGAGAGCAAGAGCAAACAACAGCGGCGACAGAGGACAGCCCTGCCTGGTACCTCTCCCCAGCCCGAAAGGGCGGGACGCCCTACCGTTGACCGCAACCTGAGCGAGAGGCTCTTCATATAATAGCCTCACCCAGCCCATAAATCCGGGTCCAAAGCCGAATTTCGCAAGTGCAGCCCACAGGTATTCCCACTCTACCGTATCGAAAGCCATCGTTGCGTCAAGCGCTGCCACAATGGCCGGCTCCCGCATCGTCCCCACCCTTGCGATCACTCCGTGGATGCGCCTAAGGTTCAACGCGGTGTTACGATGCGGGATGAATCCGGATTGGTCAGGGTGGATCAGATCACCGATCACCCTGACCAAACGGTTAGCGAGGATTTTAGCGAGGATCTTCGGCTCGGCATTAAGGAGCGAGATCGGCCTATATGAGCTGCACCTGTTCCTGGGCTTACCATCTTTATGTATGACCACGATTGTTGCCAGGCGCTGGTCGCGTGGGAGGCATCCCGTCTCCCGCGCCTCCACGAACATAGCTCGCAAATGCGGAGCGATCTTATCTAGCCGGAGTTTGTAGAACTCAATTGGCAGGCCATTCGGGCCCGAGGCCTTGCCCGAACGTAACGAACGGATAGCCCCCGCGATTTCGTCGACTGTGATATCGCCATCAAGATCGTCCCTGTCTATGTCGGAAAGGCAAGGCAACGCAAGATCACGCAGGAGTTCACACGAATCCCCCACTGGCCTGCCCGACACGGAGGTATAGACCGTGTGGAAGTAATCCGCAAAGCACTGGACTATGCCATCCGGCTCCGCGACAACGACGCCATCCTCCGTCACGAGGTCTGGCACAACACGATTGACCCGCTCCTTTTTATCCAGCCACGCAATTAATTTCCCGGCCTTGTCCCCGACGTCGTACAGACGGCCCCGCTGTTCCCTACTCAAGGCTTTGGCCACGTCCGTCACAAGGGCCCTGTACTCCGACTGCTTGAGGGTCAAATTGTGCAGCGCCGCCGCCGTAACCTCCCCCTCCAATGACAGCTCCAATTCCGCGATCTCCGCCTCAATCTGGGCGACCTCCGCGTCTCGCCGACGCTTGGCCGCTACTATCAAGGAGAGGGCCTCTCCCCTAAGCACTGTTTTGAACGCTTCCCACAAAGACACAGCTGACGTGACCGAGCCGAGATTCTCCTGGAAGTAACGATCGACCGCCTTCAGCACCGCACTACGAGTCATAGGGTCCCTGAGATACCACGGGTTAATTGGGGCCACCCTACCCCCCATTCCTCTACCAACATCCATACAGATCCACACCGGCGAATGGTCAGAAATACCCCGTGCCATGTGCCTGGCCTCAGAGACAAAGGAGGCGTGTGCAGCTAGGGTAAGCACATAATCAATTCTGGAGAGACTGCCATGCGCCCCGGAATGGAAAGTGTATTGCCGCTGTGTGGGATGCAGTAGTCTCCAACAATCAACCAGTCCAAGAGTATCTACAAAGTCCGGAAGCCATTTCTGGGCCCCCCCCCGAGCTCCTCGGCGGGTGTCTGTCAAGCAATCCGGAGCCTACCGCATTAAAGTCGCCACCCACCACCAACATTCCCTCTGGGAGATCCAACAAAGTCCTCTCTAAGTCCGCAAGTGTGGAAGGTTGCAGTGCAGGAGGGACATAAACTGACACCAGGACCAGCGTCCTGCCCTCCCACCTCCCCGCTACAGCCGCAAAGCGTCCCCTATCGTCAACAGTAGTGGAGTCAACCTCAAAGGGCAGGGAGGACCTGACGAGTATTCCAGCCCCTCTAGACCCCGAGGAAAACCCGGAGTGTGCAACAAACTTGTAGCCTTTCCTATTGAGTGCATAGCACATGTTACCAATCAAGTGTGTCTCTTGCAATAAGACAATATCAGGGGTACATCTCTTCAGGAATTGCAGGACAATCCCACGCTTAATACGATCCCCCAAGCCATTTACATTCCAACTGAGTATTTTTAAGCCCCTACCCCCCATCCCAACATGTAAGGAGACCACCCCCCCGCATGGAACCGCACTAGAGTCACAGAAGCTTGCATCTTTACGCCTTGCATAACCAAAAACAACAACCCCAACAACAACCCCAATCCACCCCACACCCTGCACCCCTGCGTAAGCTCTAAAATGCCCCCCAACTTGCAGTGTACCTGTCGCCCCATACAAAGACTAATCTACAAAAAGAACCCCAGAGGAGGAAAAAGCTCCCATATTGCCCCCGCTACCCCCCGGATTTTCACCCTCCCGGGGGAACCGGAGATCTGGTACTGAAGTCCAGGCTCATTGTTCATCGCCGCCACCGTCTGCTCCACCGGAGCGTTCCACGTTAGTCCGTCCTTGGGGCAATGTGTCAAGCCAATCTCCGACCATGGCTGGTGATTCAAAAAAGAAAGTCCGCTCTTCGAACACCACACGCAACCTGGCCGGGAAGAGCATGGCATATTTCAGTCCCATCTCTCGTAGCCTCCTCTTGACCGCCAGGAAGCCTTGTCGTTGCTTCTGTACCATCTGGGTAAAGTCCGGATAGAAACTTACAGTGGTGTTCTGGAATAGCGTCGGGCCGGACACCCGCGATGCTTGCAGAATGGCATCACGGTCCCTGAAGTTAAAGATCCTGGCGACAATTGGCCTCGGAGGGGCCCCCACCTTGGGCCTCCCGCCAGGAACTCTGTGGGCCCTTTCAACCGTAAAAAACTTACTAAGGCCTTTGGGCGCCAGATGGATCACCACCAGGTCCTCCACAAACAGGTCCACTGACTGTTCCTCCGAAGTTTACGGGACCCCAATAATGCGCACGTTATTGCGCCTTGCGCGGCCCTCGAACTCTTCCAACCGTCGGGCAAAGTGATCATTTGCAGTCCGCAAGGTACGGACTTCCAGCTGAAGGCCGGAGACGTTGCCCAGGAGGCCTGCAGTCTTGAGGTCCAAGGACTGAACCCGCTCATTAGTTTTCCCCAGGTCTGCCCGAATCAGATTGACGTCGATCGATATGGCATCCACTTTATGCGCCAGGGTCTCAAATTGTTGTCCGATAGAGGACTTCATCCCCTCGATGGCCCCCATGATATCTTGCAGGGTTGGTTCCGCGGAGGGGGGCGACCCGTCCTTCGTGGCCTCCAGTGTCTGTCCCGATCCGCCCGGTGACCCCTTCTGGTGGGCATAGCGGTCCATGTTGTTAGTCTGGGTGTAGCCTCCCCGCCTGGTACTTTTGGGCTTCTGTTTTTCGGCGTCCGATTTACTCGACATCGCTATCTGCCGAGGGGACAATCTCTTTGCCCATACAGAGTAGACAACCGTGCAGCCAGTGACTGGCGCTACCCACGTCCAGGCCGGGCGCGGTGGAGACAGGAAAGCGAAAGCGAAAGTGAAAGTGAGGACACCTTCCTTCCGACGATTCGCCCCTCGCGTGGCCGCTGTTGGTCAATTAGTGCACGGGCACTGTGCCAACGCAAGTCCCGGGCACCTTCCGGGGAGTAGGCCACAAACTTCCAGGCAGTACAACTTCGGTCTCCGGTGGGCGATTTCGATCCGGACAACGGCTCTCGCCTCAGCAACGGCTCCCCTCCAATATTCCGGGCATCAAAAGCAGGATACTAGACAGGATATCTGCCGGAGGGAGCGAGGGTCTCGGGAGCTCTAGGCTCACGCGGCCATCTTGATCACGCGCTAAGCTCCTCCCCCTATTACATTGTTAATTATTATGTAATGTATTGCATTGTTCTATATCTGTGATTTTTTTATTTGGTTTTATTTTGATAATTTTATATTTTAGTAAACATATAAAATTTGTATTTTGAGTTATATAAATGTTTTTAAACAATTATTGAATTATTTTTTTAGGAGCAGGGTTTTGCATTATTAGGGTAGAAGGGTGAGATGAATTTTTTTATTTATTTATATTTAAAACAATTAATTAATTATTTGAAAGATATGCAAATTAATTGTGTTGAATTTTAAAATGCATTTTATTACAATGGTATTGCTTTTAAATTTTATATTAAGTATTATATATTTTAATGGAATATTGTTCTTTATAATTTAAATGTTTGGAAATATGAATTTATTTTAAGAAAATGTGTATTAAGTAGTATATTTGGTTTTGATTGGATGTTTAAATTATTAATATTACATTATTTTTCTGAAATTGTCATATTTGTAAAATAAGTCAAACATGTACAAAACATTATATAATAGTAAATGTCACACCTTAGTGTCCAACACTATCCTCAAGTTGCTTTAGATTGGAGTGGGACTAGTTAATGTTACCCCTTTAGTATACAACATTTTCCTCAAGGTTGTTTAGATTGGAATGGGAATAGTAAATGTCAGGATTTTAGTGTCCAACACTTTCCCCAAGTTGATTTGATTGGATCAGGAATAGTAAATGTCACCCCTTTAGGGTCCAACATTCCCCAAGTTGGTTTGGATTGCAGTGGGAATAGCAAATGTCACCCCTTTAGTGTCCAACACTTTCCTCGAGTTAGTTTAGATTGGAGTGGGAATAGTTAATGTTACCCCTTTAGTATCCAACACCTTCCTTAAGTTTGCTTAGATTGGAGTGGGAATAGTAAATGTTACTTTTTTATTGTGCAACACTTTCCCCAAATTGGTTTACATTCGAGTGGGAATAGTAAATGTCACGTCTTTATTGTCCAACATTTCACCCACATTGGGTTAGATTGGAGTGTGAATAGTAAGGGGGTCATTAGCATGGTGGCTGATCGCCACCGCCCGACCGTCAGTGGTGATCCACCCGTCAAAACACCCCGCCGGAAGGCCTGTTACCCCCACCACATTAGCATGGTGGGGGGTATCACGGCGGACAGAAAGACCATCTGCCGCTTTTCAGACGTTAAGCAATTGTCAAGATTGCCTATCGGGCAGAAAAGGCCCACAATATGGTGGCTGTGCCTTGCAGGCACCGCCATCCATATTATGATGATGGTGGTTTCATGCCTTTCCATGGCGGAGACTCTGCCATGGACAGGCATGCGGGAATCGCTTTGGGGGCCCGTTGTGGGCTCCTGGGGGTGTGGGGGGCTGTAGTTGGGGGGTACCCATGGTACCCCCTACATTGGCATACACAAGGTGGCAGGCACCACGCGGTGCCTGTCACGTTATGCATGCCAATGCACAACATGCATTTACAATATTGTGGCGGGTGCTGCTCATAGCACCGCCCGCCACAATGATGTATATGCGGGATGCGACCGTCACGGTGGCGGTCGCATCCTAATTGGCAGTGCGGGACGGCCGCACCACTGGCAGCCGGTCCCAGCACAGCTAGGGTGGCGGGCGGACTGAAGTCCACCCGCCAGCCTAATGAACCCCTAAGTGTCACCCCTTTAGTGTCCAACACTTTCCTCAAGTTGGTTTAGAATGGAGTGGGAATTATAAATGTCACCCCTTTAGTGTCCAACACTTTCCTTAGGTTGGTTTAGATTGGAGTGGAAATAGTAAAAGTTACCCCTTTAGTATCTGACACCTTCTTTCAGTTTGTTAAGTTGGAGTGGGAATAATAAATGTCACCCCTTTGGTGTCCAACACTTTCCTCAAGTTGGTTTAGATTAGAGTAGGGGTAGTAAATGTTACTTTTTAGTGTCCCAGAGTTGGTTTAGATTGGAGTGGCAATAGTAAATGTCACCCCTCTAGTGTTCAACATTTTTCTCAAGTTGGTTTAGATTGAAGTGGGAATAGTAAATGTTACCCCTTTAGTATATAAAACCTTCCTTACATTTGTGTTTAGAGTGTAATGGCAATAGTAAATGTCACCCCTTTAGTGTATAAGGTGAAGTAAATGTAAAACAAATTACATTTTTAAGTGTAAAAAAATGGAAGTACATCACATTTAATACATTTGTATAATGTACATTTTCAATTATTATTTTTCAATGATAACAATTTTTACACATTAATTAACTTTTTTAATATATTTTTAAACATTATTTTAACATGTTTTGTTAGTATAGATTCAATAATAGTATATATTTTATACTATTATTTTATTTATACTTTCCAATTTGTTGAACATTTTTACCGGATTGTTGTACATGTTTAACGTTTTTTAAGATTTATTACATTATTTTCACATAATTAAACATTTTTACTATATTTCCCATTGATTTTTATGGGGAGATAGTCTTTTTTAAGTTACATTTGATGGTCATTTTTGTATTGCTGCCTTCTATTTTGCAGCCTATTGGTGTTATTTTGGGTAATTTTTTCTGTAACTAAGTTGCTATTAAGTGCTGCTGTTCGTCAGAACAGCTAAGTCTTCTTTAAGGATTTTAAGGGTTTTGATGGTAGGGGGACATAGGATGCATGTTTAAAATCGTGGCATAGAGTTGTTTCTGAGTTCTTGGTCTGTAAAGATGTGTTTTTGATAGTGTTTTGCAGTTTTGTTGATTTGTGGTTTTTTTTCAATGCAATATTAATGTATGAATGTTTTATGTTAAATTAGGTGATGTTATTTATATTTTAATGATTAATTGTTATATATTTGTATATCTGAGACTGTAATCTATTATGCGGTGGGTCTTTAATGTTTCTTTTACAGGTTTTTGTTTCAAACTATTTTTGTGAGAGTTTGGAGTTTACATTTTTTTTAAAGGAAATCTGTTTTAGTTTATTCTAAACTCCTTGGGCCCGATTACGAAGGCGTGCCGATTTATTTCCGCCCGCCACCCTATTGGGGATTGGGACCACCCGACAGGCTGTCAGCGGTCCTGCAGTAGGCATTTTGATGCGACCGCCACTATGGTGGTTGCAATGCCTATATTTTTATTGCGGCCGGTGCTGCGGGCTGCAGCACCCTCCGCAATGCAAAAAAGGGACACTTTACATATCCCTGCACTACGTGGCAGGCACCATGTGATGCCTGCCACATGGTGCAGGTATATTTAGGAGGGCACAATAGGCCCCCTCAGGTCCCGTGTCTGGGGCCAGGGGGTAACGGGGGCCCACTAGGGACCCCCAATGTCCCTTTCTGCCAGCATTTTCATGGCCGGTTCTCCGCCATGAAAGGGCCGGCGGAAAGAAACATCATAATCCCTACGGCCATACCTGGTAGGCAGCACCACCATTGTAGGGACTACTAGCCCCTCCACCACACTGGGAACCCATCGGATGCATGGCGGTTGATGTTTCGGATCATCATCACAACGCCTGCCATCATAATGTGGCGGGTGGTGAATATAGTTCCGATGGCGATGAGAACGCTACCGACAGCCTGTCGGTGGCAGTCTCACAGCCATCGTTACCAGGCCCATGGTTTTTACTTAGATTTCCATTTTCTGGTTTCCTGTAGCGGTTCTTTTTTAAATACTTTTTGGATATTGTTTACAGAGCCTCCAGAATTTGGATTGTGTTGAGGGATTTCAATTGTATTGTTCATATGTGTGCATTTTTTGGGGGTGTTTATTACTATTTGAGTATTATCTTTTTTGTGGATGAGAATTTTTTGTTACGTGGAGCTACAGCTACAAAACAAAAAGTTTTATTTCTTACTTTTTTTAACAGTGGAAAATATGATACTGTATTGTGTTTGCTATGTGTATGTTATTATTATTATATGGAATTGTTTGGATTATATTTATTTGATGTAATGTATTGATCTTTTTCTAAGTTGGTTGGTTATTGTTAAATCTTTTTAAAGATATTTATCATATATATTTTATTATATCAGTATTTAATAACTTTGTTATTTTATATAATTGTTTTACTGATGTATACTTAAAGTAGTATTAAAAAGAAAAAGAATTTGGTTTGTTGGTTTTTGAAGATTTTGGTAGATTGATATTTTAATTTATACTCTGCCTTTGGCTATCATTTCTAAGAAATGTAGTCCTTTGTTATTTATGAAGAGTTTACATTTAAATTGTAGGATGTTGGACATTCTTGACGTTTTTTTGCTAAGTGTAGGGCCAATTCAGATTATTCTATTCTTAGTTCTTGGTAGCTTTGCAATGCTTTGATACATTTGTATAATGTAGGTTGAGTTCTGCCTAGTGTGGATCGAAAGGCATTGTGCCATCCTTCCACTGCGTTGTTTGTTTTGGCTTCCTGTACCAAGGGGCTGTCATAGACATTCCACCGTAGTATCTGGTACTTGGCTTGGCATCTGTGTCTGACGGATGCAATCTGCCAACCCAAGCATCTTCGAAATCGTCCTTTTGGGGACTAAAAGCCTGATTTTGATGTTGGTTGGACCACCACTGACAGGCAGTCGGTGCCGGTCCGACCGACTTTGGTCTGACCGTCGCATTATGATGCAGGCTATCAGATCCTTGTCTATCGGAGGGGAGACCATCGCCACCACCGGGATCAGTGATCCCAATGGGGTGGCAGTCGAAACTGCAAACCCTGAATAGTGGCAGTGCCAAGGCAGGCACCGCCGTCAGGATTACGATGTCCTTTTCCCTCAGCCTTTTCATGGCGGTGTGACCGCCATGAAAAGGCTGTCGTGAAGGGACTTTTGGGGACCCAAACTGGGCCCCCGTCCCTCATCAACCACTGCAAAGTGGCACTGGGGGCACATATAGTGCCCCCACACACATCAATGCACCACATGGTGCATTGCACAAGGGGCATGGATGTCCACAAAGTTCTCTTTTACACCGTAGCTTGTGCTGCAGCCCATGAAATGGGCCGCAGTGTAAAAGAGTACTTTCAGACTGCCAGAACGGCAGACGCATCCTGATTCAGTGGTCGGACCACCGACTGCTTGTTGGGCAGTCTCCTTATCGCTGCAATAACGGTCTGCGGTCCCACCTCTGACTACATAATAAGCTCCTAAATTTGTCTTTAGTTTGTTCGCAGAAAGGGCTTCCTATTTGTAAGTTAAGTAGTTGATTACTTCTGTGACAGGGACGTAGGTGCCATATTCTTTGATTAAAGTGATAATAACAGCCTTGTATGGCTGTGTGGGTGTATAGTTTTAAAATTGTTTGAATTGTAGCTTGCTCAAAGTCTATGATTATTTGCTGGGGGTAGTAATTATTTTTTTTGTCGTTGTATATAATTTAGGAGATCACAGTAGGTCCTGCTCTGTTGTTTGGTAGTAAAGCATACATGAAAGGGATAGTGGTGTTTTGCTATTCACCATGGATGGTGTATATCTGAGTGAATTATTTGGGAAACTCTTTGAAGGCCCCATCCATCATCTAGGTTTGGCATTAGGTAAGCTTCATTAAGTTGTTTGATCTAGATAAACTTAGGATTCATTTCATTTATTTAGATTGTCAAGTAAAATGAAGGGCTCCTTATTATGTGTTATTTTTTAATGGTCAGGTATGTGCAAGTCTTGTTATGTTATAGGGGCAGGTGGGGTTTTGCTAGTGGCTTTTTTATTGCATGAAAGTAAGCGTTTTAAAGTGAGGATAGGTTTTAGTTCTCCTGTTACATGTATGGGGACTTTGGAAAGTAAGTATTTAAGGATTTTGCTTGTAGATTCCTGGGACCTAGTGCTTGCCCCTCTGATGTCTTGTAAAATGTCTCAAACTTTTATGTCTGTCACATTTGGGGTTGGTTGTGTTCTTTAACATTAATTACAAAATTAACATTTGTAGTTGCCCTCCTGTAGCATGCATTTGAATAATATTTAGTACATTTACAATTTATAGATTCTGTTGAGGCACTTTCTTGGCTGCAGGTGTAGCCAATATAAATGTATTTTTCTTTCTGTGAAGCGATATATTTGGCCTCTCCTGTCAATGAATCTGTAAATAGTTTAACAGTGTAATTATATATTATAATTTGAGTCTTGCATCTTTGTTATTAATGTTAAAAATGCAGTTATTTGTTTTTTGTTTACCTTCTTGTATGTTTTGTTGAGATGTTTTGGACAGTTTTGCAGCTTTTCTTTTGAGCTCCTTTCAACATGAAGTGGGTGCTTAGTTTTCTGTTCAAAGAGAAAGAGAAGTTCTATTAATTAAATATGGTATTTTATTGCAAATTTCTCAAGGTTGAGGGAGTTATGTTTATTTTCAGCCGTTGGTTGGGGGATTTTTTAGTTTATTATTTATGCATACTTACTTTAGTATATATTGTTGGTGCTCTGTTATATTTAATATTTTATGGCAGTTTATCAGTTTGGAAGTTGGTTTTCTCTTCTTTTAGGTTATCTATGTAAAAAGATAAAAGTTATAGAGTGTATTATTATTTTTTTGTTAAATTATATTTTTCATTTTAATAACAGTTAATTTTTAGTTTAAATATAAGTATTACTTACTTGAATTTGTAGTTGTTGAGATTAATTATTTCTTTGTTAATCGTTTGTTGTGAGAATCTGGCAGAGTTTCCTTCTCTTGCAGCATTTGTCGTTTTTTAAAATCTGGTTGTTTTAATTAGTGTGCCTTTTATATTGTTGGTTTAATTGTTTGTTTGATTTTAATGGTTAAAGTTGCTCATACAATTATTTTATTGATTGGTTTAATATAGTTTGAATTTTTTCTTCAGTTGAATCCTTGTATGGTAAACGCTGTTTATGTTTTATTTTTGTAGTATAATATACAGTTTGTTTTATTTGTATATGAATTTAATGGTATGTATAGTAATGTGTGTTTTATAGCTAATAATAATTCTTTTGGTGTTTTAAATATATGTGTTTTAGGTGTATGACTGTTTTGAGGTGTATGATTAATTTTTGGTTAATGTAATATATTTCTATTTAATTATAGATGTTTATCAATTGTTCTGGGTTTTTTGAAGTAATTGTTTTATGTTAAAATTAGTTTTGGTGTGTATTTTGTAAGGATTTATTAGTTATGTTTGTGATAATATTGTGATCGATATTGTATGAATCAATATTTTTCACATTTCTATTTATATGCAGCGATATTTATGTTTCCAAATTGTTTGTTATCGGTAAATGTTGTCAACAATATTTTTGTGTTCAATATCAGTGCTTTTTATTGTTAGGTATATGGAGACAATATTTTTGTTCTCCATATTTAATTTCTGATATTTGTTTATCAATATTTTCTGGATCGATATTATGTCAGCGATCCAATCTACATATAGTAGTGTGTGTGTGTGCCCATTGTTTGCAACCCTCTAAAAATCACTTCTAGAGATGCCAATGTTCACCTCTCACCCCTCTCTTAGCCTCTCGCTTTCAAAATACATCTCTATTTACCTACCTCACCTCTCTTACTACTTTAATCATTTTACACTACCCCTGTTTCTCTACCTGTCATTACCTCCTCTCTCTGACACATCTCTGTCTGCCCTTCCTACTGCACTTCAATTCATCCCTTGGTCCTTATCTTTCTCCCAGTGTATTTATTGTCCTACCTCACCTCTGCCTCTTTCTACGTCAGTACTCACTCCTTTCTTCCCCTCTGTCCCGTATTCAGTATCAATCTCACCCTTCTCTAGATCATTTCTCTCCACTTCATTTAATTTCGCTAGCCTTCACTATTTCCCTCTCTTGCTCCTCACCACTCTCTTTACCTAATCTATCTTTCAGTACCACTTCTCATTTTGCCCCTCTTTCGACGCCAAAGCTGTCTCTCTATGGTCTATCTCTCTATGTTTTTCTGACTACCTCATATCTTTCTGCCTGTCTACTGCCACCTCTCTATTCCATTGCCTGCCTTTAGCTCACATTACACCTAGTATACCCTACTCCTCTCCTCCTTTCTGTCTGGAATTCCCACCTTCCTCTCATACCTTAAATCTCTCCCTACCACTCCTATCCCGTTACTTCATCTGTAGCTTCATTTTCCATCGACTTCACACAGATGCTAACCTTCTCTTTTTGCCTCTCTGTCCTCTTCTCTCTGTCGCCTGCCATTGGTCTTACACAGAGAAGTCAGGGATAAATATCTATCTACAGCAGTGCACACACATAAAGAGGAGAAGAGGAACCAGACTGGGGAAGAGAAAGGCAAAGATAAGTATCAGAGTTCATATGATGATAGAAGTACTCAGAACAGTGCTTAGATTTTTAGCATTGCTGCAACAACGCCATTCATGAAATGTGGCTCATTTGTGGTTACAGATATCTAGCACGTAAAGCTAAAATTTCAAGGACTATAGCATATATCCTACATTAATATTATGTAATATTCCACTAAACATCCACCAAGTCACCCTTTCATACAATGGGGGAAAAGCTCACCATTTAAACACTGAATCCCATGTAAATGTATATTGTTGCAAGTAAAAAAAGTCTATATAGAAGTGCAAAAAGAAATGGCTTTATCAATGCTAGTTCAATCATTATTTTGGTACTATTTGCCTGGCGGACACCAGGCAACTTAAGATTTTAACTCCTCTTGCATGCCCCTGTTTCTAAAAGTTCAAAGCATACTCCAATATTGGGTTGCCTAATAAGAGCTTTTAATGTCTGAAAATGGGTGATATATTAAAAGTTTTTTCAAACTGGGGTCCCCAAATTATGTCTTGCTCAGGGCCCCAAAAATTCTTAGGTGTCACTGAGTGCTAGAGGTGGGCTGACAAGCCCATTGCGCCAAAGACTGCATCAACAAATAGACACAGTAGGTCAGCAGTGGCCTCCAGGAATGGAGAGAATGTGCCAAAGGTGGCTTGTAAAGCTGGACACAGTACGCCAGCTTTGGCCTTACCAGTGATGTGTGCACGCATGGGGACAGCATTAAGGCAGCAGGTGAAGGGTCACTGGGGACCATCTTTGTAAAAGGTCCACTGGACACTAATTATAGCTATTAAATAATAAAACTGGAGGGGATGGGATGTGACCCTCTTTAGGTCTGACGCTAGCCAAGAACTTTTGATTTCACTAACATTTTATGCATAATATGTTTAATTAAAGTGGCATTCAGTCAGCCCTATGCTTCAATTGATTTGTTGCTGTGTCATTCACATATTTCCTCCGTCCACTACAGCATATAGCATGGTGCAATAAGTCTGCCCGCTTCAGCCATTCACTGAGTCAGGGCATTCTGTCCTTTCACAAGGAGCCCATGTAGTTCCTTCCAGTTCCAGGGACTCCTATGGAAATGTGTGGTTTTTTAGTTAAAAACATCTTTTCTGTGTTTTTTTTTTTTTGTTTTAGATTGATGAGGGTCCAGCAGTTTCTCCAACAATATTGTTTTGAAAGAAAGCATGAAAAACAAGCATTAACATCCAACACCAGGTCTATTGGCTTTACTAATGCCCATTTCTGGCTTGCACTAGAACCCACAGCGTTTTTGCTTACTTCACACTTTGATAGTGGCATGCCTATAACCTTCCTATGCCCTACTCTACTTTTACATTTACAAAAAAATAAAGCATGTACCAGAACAAAAACGTGTTACTTATTGCACCACTTTCACACTTCAGCAGTTTTCTTCACCACTTTCACACTTCAGCAGTTTTCTTCAAAAGACGGGTCGGCTAGGTTTGTCAGTATGTTTTGGTAATAGAGGTAGCTATAAACGCCACCAAAAATCGCCGCCAGTCATTGTTTTCACGTTCTTTTCCTCGAAACTGAAATTCGGGCAGCATATTTTTAAGAGTTAATCTCATCCACATGTAACCGCCTGCTTCCTTTACTCTCGTTTGCTCTCAGGTTGTCTAGAGAAACACGCGCCCATAACTTGCTTCACGCGCACAAATGCTTGTAATGGAGATTATGCAGTGAGTGTTTGGCGCGCGGCTGAGTATGAGCAGAGAGAGCTGCGTTCAAGGAGAGCTCGCCAAAAGGAGAGTTCCAAGCCCTGCCCTGCTGTGATAGCAGGTCCTTGGACCTTCCCTCTCTAGCTGTTCGATCAAAGTCTGTCACCTCACGACATCTTGAAGGACAGCAGCAACATGGCAGGCCGCGGGGAGTCCATCAAACAGGTTGAGAAACTCTTTGCTGCTGCTGAGAAGAAACGCCCCGAGGAGCTGCTGCTCACCTATAAGGGGGTCCTGTACCCCAGCCTCGTGTGCAGCCCCGAGACTTTCCAAGCCTTGGAAACTTTCGAAATGAGGGAAGGCGATTTGCTGGCGGTTTCCTACCCAAAATGCGGTGAGTAAATAGCCTCTTTCATTTTGTCGCGGAAGCTTTTATGTACCTCGCTCAACGAAAGTCAGATAACTTGGAGAAATGAAAGAGCAGGTCAGTTACAAGACTTTTATCAACGTTATCGTTCTTCGAGGTATATAATAATATCTGTAGTGAGGTACAGTGCCAGGCAGCATTCTTGCCTTGACACACGCCCGGTCTGAATGCACTCGGGATATGTCCTCGGTCGCCTTGAGAGGCCACACACATTATCTAGAAGCACTGCTGGTGTCTGCTTCATTCTGTTTCTTACGCACGAGACAGTGAAATGTGAGTTCTGTGTCCACGCCACAGTGCATGCTGGGGTCAAGACTCGTTGCCAGGTCCGCTATCAGTAAGTATGAAGCCGCACCTTAGTGTGCGCAAACAGAAAAAAACACACAAATGCAAGTGGTGTGTGTTCACCTGACACGAACTCATTGCACAACTGAACATATTGCTCGAGCCCATCGACGACCAGTAACCTGTAATCAGCCCACTGCAGCCCACACGCCATCCACGGTAGGCACCAGACACACGCACTAAAATCACTCCGCTCTCCACACAGGCTTCGCAGAATTCTAGATCACGCGCCCTACAGCGTGCCAACGGTTCTGTTCCCCTTTGCGGTCCTCTCCAGCCCATCACCACCATTCAACACTCTCTGGAGACCTACAGGCACCGACCAACCCACGAGTCATCAATTCCCAATGTTCCCCTCCTAAACATTTCAGTGTGTCCCAACTGAACACTCCTGAAATACACTAGTCGAGTCTTCTCCTACAGATTGGGCCCCTGCCAGTTATACCCTGCATTTATCACACCTACATTTGTATGGGAATCACTAAGAAATCGTTTTTTGAATTCTTTATTCAGTGTTTCATATATACTGCCAGAAAAAGAAAAAAAAATAGGAAAACAGCAGTTAAGGGGCACAGCAGGGATAACAAAATAACCTATATGTTCACTGGAGGGAGAGGGGAACGATTCTTCAGCACATCCACCTAAAGAACTATCATTATCACAAATGGCGATTAAGCAAATGGTTGTATGACGTTACAACGCATGCCATTACCTCGCATGCCGTTACAACGCAAATCTTTACCCCGACTTGCTGTTGGGGTGCGCTGGAAGTTGGAATAGATTAATTTACTATTCTAACTCCAGTGCGTGCAACAATAGGGAAGGTGTTGGAGTTAAATCCAACACCTTCTACACTCTGCAACAAGCCGTTCACGTTGTAACGACATGCGGGGTAAAGGCATGCGTTGTAATGCATGCGTTGTAACGGTTGTTTCCCAATTAAATAATTTTAACCTTATCCAGGTTACCCACTCACAAAGGGAACTCCTAGGGTATACCGTGAGGTATTTTTACTTTTCCACCTCGATCCCTGCTTTAGTCCAGATGAAAATTATCTAGTAACTCCCAAAATAGCTAAAGTAGTATCTACCTACTCTGGTGTGGATAGGTCACCGATAATGAAGCATGCCAGAATAAGTTGTGAGTGAGGCGACCTCGCCAGTATCTTTCGGATCCCTTAAGGAGACTCATCTAGAGGAATTAACACACAATAAAGTTTAGTATAGGTTAATTTCTGTGCTTAAGCACCATTTTTGATAATGATAACAAAGAACCTGCAAGAGTGACAAAAAGAGAAACTAAAGGCCCAATCACAAACCTGGCAGTATGAGGACCGCCAGACTCGCGGGGGCCCAGCAGTGGCGGTCCAACCACTGCCACACCAGTGGTCCGACTGCCCCATTACTCGTTAGGCAGTCGGACTGCCCTGGGACCACCAACGCGACCAGGGAACTGCTGTTCCCTTGAGGTGGCATGGCAGTCCTGAGGCCAAAATATGATTGCCGGGACCTGTGTGGCCCAGCCAAGCATATTACGAGTTTCCTCTCGGCCAGGGTTTACATGGAGGTTCTTACTCCATGTAAACCCTGGAGGAGAGGAAACAAAGGGGGCCCTACAGGGCCCCATGTGCCTCAACCGCAGGTGGATGCACAGGGAGGCATACCATGTGCTCCCCTAGGTGCATGCGCATAGATTCTTGCATGGCTTGGACATTCGACTCCATGCCCTGCAGGATCCTTGTAGTGCGGTCACATTGCAGTGCATTTTTCAAAGGCACCACCTTCTTTGAAAGAGGCACCGCTGCTGGACCACCACGCTGCTCGCCCGGTACACCATTTAAAAGTCATCATCTAGCGGGTGGGTGGCAGTGGCCTTCGGCGGAACGGTGGAGAGGCGGTTTGCACCACTGCGCAACCGCTCCGCCAAAAGTCGTAATCAGGCCCTAAGAGTAGAACTGTGGAAAGAAAGAGGTAAGAAGTGGAACCAAGAATAGGCAGCCTTGGGATTCAGCAAACAAGTCAGTCACAAGGGTATGGGAGGCTGAGAGCTTAGTCAAGGATGTTAAAAAGCAGGTATATCTGGAATTAAGGCAGAACAATTCCATCAGTTCTCCAGTTAGCATCACCCACAGCAACCCCTGTAATAACAACATGCATTGAGGACATAACATGAGAGGACTGACTTCATTATTGGCAGCGGTGGTATACCTAGGTGTGCAAGCATACAGGAGCAGCGTCTTCACCGTCAGTCCTGCCCAGTCTCTGGAGAAAAAGGAAGACTAGCGCTTGCTGATAATAGGATCTCTCTTCCTGAGGTGGGGGTAGACTATGTCAAAAGGTCCAGTTCCCCTGTTTAGGTCTAGCCCATCAGACTGGTTGTTGGAAAAAGATATATTGGTATCTTACCAGATCTTATCGTGGCTGAATGCACACCCATTGCTTACCATTGGTTGGCCCTATTGTCAGTCTCATTTGCTTGCTTCACATTCAATGGCTTGCCTATCTTTTGTCTGCACCTCTGCTGGTGCAAAGTGTCTTTATGTGTTTAAATCTGTTTATTGAAAGTAGATATTTTTTCCTTTTTCATTTTGCCAAGTACACATTGCAGTAGTTATTCAAGTGCTGGTTCGCATGGTACATAATGAAATACACATGAACATGGAAAGCAAACAGGGCAGTTCATTAATCGCAAGGTGTAAACTATACATATATATTGTAGTAGTAAGCAAGTGTTGCCGAACCCATTAGATAGGATACATAAAAGCATGGAATACAAAGTAAAAACATTTGTTGAATGGGTACACTGGTACGCCGCCAGCTAGTCAGCGGCAGAACAGTCCCTGCAATAAGTCATCAGATATGTTACTTTACACAGATTCATGTTTTTGCAACTGTTAAACTATGAGAACTCTAATTCAAGTTAACACACAAAAAGTCTCCACTGGATCTGTGGAGGAGGGAATTAGAGGCACAGGGGTTCTAGGAGCTGGCAGCCTCCACTATAACTGTTTACCACAAGAAGCCGCTCCTAGTGTGATAACCCAAACGAGTTACAGGAACGTCGTAAGTGTGGGCATCTCACAAAAAGTTGCGGACTGGTCTCACACACCACCTGGTGTCATGCTTCATCATTGACCAGTCCTCGCCCTCTAAAACCTTCGTTTGATAGAGGGCGGGCATACACTTGACGACAAGGATGCACTTTCTAAATGGTTAAGTGGGGGCCCGTGAGATTGTGAGTGGGGTTAAAAATCATTATAGTGGTCAAGAGTGATTTTAATGTGATTGACAACTATATGATATTAAAAATTATGTGTGACGGTGTATAGGGTATTTAGTGTCCCCTAACCGTCCTATGTGTGGTCAACATGTTTCTGCCATAATGGCCCTGTTGGGTCCGCGGCATTCATCAGGACCAAAGTATGAATGAGGGCTCCGTTCTCGGGAGGTTCGAGCAGACGCATAGGACACAGGCATTTTCTGCTCCGTGTTACAAAGTAACATAACGGTGGATTTCCCCCGTCCCTCTTCCCCCCCTTGGGACAAGTTGTCCAGCCAATTAGGGCTTCACCATTGGAAGCACCATAGGAAGTGAAGTGTGGCCTATGCTACACTCACGCAGTGGTAGTATCTTACCAACACCTGGTAAGAACGGAGCCCTCATTCATACTTTGGTCCTGATGAATGCCGTGGACCCAACAGGGCCATTATGGCAGAAACATGTTGACCACACATAGGACGGTTAGGGGACACTAAATACCCTATACACCGTCACACATAATTTTTAATATCATATAGTTGTCAATCACATTAAAATCACTCTTGACCACTATAATGATTTTTAACCCCACTCACAATCTCACGGGCCCCCACTTAACCATTTAGAAAGTGCATCCTTGTCGTCAAGTGTATGCCCGCCCTCTATCAAACGAAGGTTTTAGAGGGCGAGGACTGGTCAATGATGAAGCATGACACCAGGTGGTGTGTGAGACCAGTCCGCAACTTTTTGTGAGATGCCCACACTTACGACGTTCCTGTAACTCGTTTGGGTTATCACACTAGGAGCGGCTTCTTGTGGTAAACAACTCTAATTCAAGAACACAGCAGACCACACAGAAGTATAACTTAAGATTGCTCTATCCACCCTCCACTACTGGCGAGTGCTGTGCTTGATATCCGCACCAAGATCTTCTCAGAATGGGCGCGTGCGGGGGGCAGCTCGAAAATGAAAAAACACAAAAAGGTTTCAGTCCACACCTGTAGCACACCAGTTTTAGGCCTATGCCACAGCGTCAGTGGTGACGGACTATTCGTCTGCACAGGTAGTTTGTAAGTCAGTTAACATGGTGTCCCAGTAAGTGGCAATTTGGTATTTTCGCACGCCAAGCATGTTTTCCCTATGCATGGCTGTGCTGTGTGTGCCCAAGCAACCAACGTGCGATTCCAGGCCACAAACGGTGGGGGCATGGGGGATTTCCATCTTCGAGTAATAAGTCACTTGGCCACTATAAATCCTAGGTCTAGGAAGCGGGGGGTCACCCTATGTTTCTTGGGTCTGCGGTACAGTCCCAGAAGACAGATCTCCCATCTGTGTAGGTCCAGGCGTTCGGCGCAAGCGGATAAGGTGGATGCATGGAGCATAGTGCCTTTACATGTGTCCAGGGCTCGACTTGGGGTACCACGCGGGTGGACAGCGTCCCCCCACTTATTTTACCGGGAGCTCGATAACTGGAGCAAATGGAGCCACACATTCACTCTTTGGCCTCTCTGGGGAGAGATCGGAGCTCATTCAGAACGATGCTCACGCGCTGGCTTCTCTGATGCAATCGCATCTAAGTGGTCAGCAAGGGTAGGCAATGAGTCTGATGGTGCAAGCCACCTTTCGTGACGTCACTTCCTGTCGTGACATCAGAGTCCCCCCACCTCTTTTTTTAGGACTTGTGCCCTGCATGTGTCCTTCCACTGCTCACCTTTAATGGAACTACTTTTCCTTACTGCTTAAGCACTCCACGAGAGTGCATGTCAAGTTTATTTGTCAGATTTAATAATAAACTCCATTAACAAAATGCCCCGACACATTTTTTAAAACAATGCAGTACCATAAAACAACACGTTATCAGTCATAAAACAGTAGATAGAAGTCGTTATACACAAAAATTACAATATCTATGGTCACTGGGTGGGCAACACTTGATCATTAGCCGATGTTTACATTCTTATTAGCCATGCAGCATGAAAAATCTTAGCGACACTAACAACCACCACTTTGCAGGTGTTGGTTTTAGAAATTCTTGATGCACTTGCCCAGTTTGTTTAGCTCAATAGCTGACACATAGGCACAATCCATCTCACTCTAGGTTTGGAGTAAACGATACAGAAGAACAACAAGTGATCCTCTGATTTCTTACGGTAGCAGCATACTGGATACACCTTTGACTTCTCAACTCAAGGACATCCAGGATGTTGTGAAGATGGCGACTGGCATGACGCCATATCTAATCTATGGAGAGGTGTGGTGCAGCGGCCAGGGCAGCTGACTTCGGATCACAGGGTTCACGGTTCAATCCCTGGCTCCGGCGACAGCTCAGCACCATGTGACTCTGGTCAATAGCTCATTTAGTTTCCACGACTGCCCCCAGCGCCTTGAGACTTGTAAGGGTGAGTAGTTTGCGCTTTACAAATACGGATTTACATTTAAGCTTCATGTGAGTGCTAGATTGATATGATCTAGAAATTACTAAGGCTCAAACAGGTGTTATGAAGCAAAAAGGCTTTCGACTGATTGCCAAGAGCTACTGATGATTCTCTTTGTTCAACAGATTAGCCCAACTACCTTTGTTTAGAAATGGCAATCTAGGAGGAATGGATGACGGATCATGCCAGAAATTCCTCATAGCTAAGTCTGTCAAAGTCTTCTTAAACACCACAGTGCATCTGTTTTTTAACTGTCTCCCTGATGTGCTCCGCTCCCCTCTTCCGCTCTGTGTTGCTCTCTCATTTGTGTGATTTTCTCTCCCTGCTGCGCTTCTTTCTTTCAGATCTTAAGCACTCCACAAGTGCATTTGTTTTCCAGTTGTATCCATTGTGTGCTTATCACCCCTCTCCCTCTCTGTGTTGCTGTCTTGCATCCATGCACTTCTCTCCCACCGCTCTGCACCGCTCTCTCTCTGTGATTCCCTCCCCTGACCCTGTGCTTCCTGTTTCTCTCACTTGCCTATGGTGTCCTCTCCCAGTTATGCTTCCCCTCTGTGTGCTACTATTCCTCTTTCTCCCACACCTGCTCCTCTGTTACCCCCACCCACACCCCCAACACCTGCAATAACTTCATTTTTTCATTTACCCATCCAAGCGGTGTCCATCATCTTGGATCAAAATTCAAGTAAATGGGGCTGGTTTCAGTTAAATGATGCGACCTCCATCTAGATTTCTTTTTTTTCAAAAACCTTTATTGAGGAAGTTCAAGTCAAACACATTACATTGTGCTACAGAGCCGCTCAAATTTTCACAGTAAAGACCAAGTCAAAATATACAGATACAAGTCGCCTGCACCCTGCAAGAAACATTAACATGTTGAAGCTGAAAACGCTACATCTCTGCACAGAGTTCCCTAGCCACATGGAGATCATACAATCGGCAATGGCATTGGTTGGAAGCGCCACGGGACCGGGGAGGGCCAATAGGAAGGGGGGGGGCAGTCATCCGTCAACACCGGCGGCCGCCGCGGGCACAAGGCCGGCGGGGAGCGCGGGATAGGCAGCAGCACCGGGAGGGATACGGGAGTGGAGGTAGGTTACCAGAGGGCCCCAAATGTCAATGGGTCGGGACTTGGCGGGTAGTAAGTCCCAGAACTCCGTTAGCAGAGTCTGACACCGAGAAGCATCCTCCAGCCAGCTATCAACCTTAGGAGCAGGCCTGCGGCCCCAACACATAGCCACCCTACGCCTGGCCAGGACCAGCAGCATCGCTATCAGGCGCCGAGAAGCATCTGGACAGAATTTAACAAAACCAAGAAGGCAAAGGGAAGGGTCGGGATGCACTGTAGTGCTAGCAATGTCCGAGATGGTGGAGCACACACCCTGCCAGAAGTCGGAGACCTTAGGGCATAACCATGCCAAATGTGCAAAGTCCGCCACAGGGGCAGCGCAATGCGCACAAGCATCGTTTGGAATGAGCCCAAGCTTATGGAGCTGAGCGGGGGTGCGATACAGCCTGTGTAAATACTTAAAATGGATCAGACAAAGTCGGTAATTAGGTGACAGTTTCTTTGTCTGGTTGCAGCAGTATAGCCAGTCGGTCTGTGTTATAACCGTACCGAGATCTGCGCCCCACGCCTCCCGCGCGTGGTCTGTCGAATTAGAGGTGGACGCTAGAGTAAAAGCATAGAGTTTGGTGACCAGTTTATGTGGAGAAGAGGATGTGTATATGAAATCAAGGGCTGGCATAGTGGGTGGGGGATGAGGAAAAGTGGAGTGTAGTTTCCGACAAATAGTATGCAGCTGGTAGAATAGAAGCGTATCCATTGGGCCCGAGGAGTCAGGAAGTGAGTAAAAAGTGGTCCCTGGGTAGAGGTCCACCACCGTCCGCAAACCCAGACGCGTTGCATGTCTGGCCATGCCGGCAGGCTGGAGTGGGGAGAAATCAGGGTGGTTAACAAGTGGCATCGCATTTGCAGAGAGTAGGGGAAGATTGGAAAGCCAGCGAAGGCTGGACCAGGCCCAGCACAATGTCTCAACCGTGTCAACCTCCGCCCGTGGGCGCACCGCCGGCGCGAACAACGCCATGGACAAAGGCCAGGGGGATGCTATATCAGTCTCCACGGTAACATGAGGTTGATAAGGGGTAGGATGGATCCAGAAGTGCAGGAAACTAGCCTGGGCGCACAAGGCATAAATCTTAAAATCAGGAGCGCCCATACCTCCAGCAGACATAGGGAGCGTGAGGATATCGTATGCAACTCGTGGTTGCTTTCCTGCCCAGACGAGCAAGATAATTAAGGAACGTATTTTGCAAAAGAAATGAGTGGTGAGAGGGAAAGGAACGTTCAGAAATAGGTAGAGAAATTTTGGCAAGACCACAATCTTGGCGATGGCGATCCGGCCAGCCAGGGAAAGCGGAAGCCGGCTCCAAGTCGGAATCTTGGATTTCAACCAGTCAACTGCACAACCGAAGTTAGATCTCCACAGTACATCCAGGTCCCTACTCAACCAGATACCGAGATGGCGTGTGGGGCCAGAGGCCCACACAAACGGGAAGTCCGGTGTGAACGGCGTGGTGGCATCGGTTAAGGGAAACAGCACCAATTCGCTCCAGTTTACCTGAATACCCGAAAGTCCACCGAAGCGAATGACTTCCCGAACCAGGGGGCTGAGGTTTTCCTGAGGATGACGGACATATAAGGTAACATCGTTCGCATACATGGAGACAAGAAGGGAGCGGGCCGAAAAACCTATTCCCCTGTGCGTATGGTGCTGCCGGAGCCTGGCCATCAGAGGTTCCATTGCAAGGGCGAAAAGCATGGGCGATAGTGGGCAACCCTGCCGGGTGCCACGACCTGTGTTGATGGGGTCGGAAATATGGCCATTAATACTGAGACGTGCCGAGGGGTTGGTGTACAGAAGCCTGATCTTGCGAATAAACATTTCACTGAAGCCCATGCGTGGTAGGAGGTAAAAAAGAAAAGGTCACTCAAGCGTATCAAACGGTTTTGTGGCGTCCAGCAGGGCAGCCACCGCGGGGAGATTGGGATTGATTTGATGCAAAACTGAAAAGATTGTACAAAGTTTATGCGAGGTGGCTCTACCCAGAATGAAACCAGATTGATCTGGGAGGGCGATGAGGGGCATGAGTAAAAGGATTTTGTTGTCAGTGTTTATTAAAGAGAGGGGGCGGTAGGAATCGCGACGATCTGCAGGCTTGTCGGGTTTAAGAAGCAGAGTTATCATAGCCTCTCGGAGAGACTGAGAGAAAAGTCCAGTATCAAAGTATTCATTATACATAGCCGCCAAGTGTGGTACTAGGAGATCTGCATACATTTTATAGAATGAGGCCGGCAGGCCATCCAGACCAGGAGCCTTATCGCCGGGCAGGCCCCTGATGGCGGCGAGAATTTCTTCCTTAGAGAATGGTACGTCCAAAAACGATCTAGATTTTTTTTAAATGATTCTTTACAGCAGTGCCAAATTGCATTGGCAAATCCATTAGGTTACACTGGCGAGAGTACTGACTTTTCCATAGCTTGTTTTAGCTCATGTATTAGCCGAGATATTTTAATGGTACTAACATAATATGTTTGATATTCTTACTTATACGGCTTTCAGCCATCCCTCTTTATTTTTTTATTTTTTTTATTTTAAAAACTTTTTTTATTATTTTCAGAACAGTTACGACAGAAGACACTGATTCCAACCATTGCGTACAGGTCCTTTGACCGATTATTATCCAAATGCACAATCCCTCAATCAACCCCGGTGCTAATGTGCTGACACAGATTGCGGCTCTCCACCTCCCCACGACCCCGTCTGCCATTTCAACCGTCTGAGTCAGAGGAGTCCTCATCTGATAGCGATGGCGGGTCACATATTCCCCCCCTATACTTGCTCCAAGCCCCCCAAACCTTTTGCCACTTGCGGGGACATCCCCGCCTGATAAATACTGATCGCTCAGCGAACATGGCGACATCCATATCTCTCCTCCATTTAGACAGCAACGGCACCTCCACCGCTCCCCATTTTTGGGCTATGTTCCTTTTGGGCGTCATTATCCCCAACGTTACCCAGCTCTGCGCCTGACGATTGAGATCATTGGGTTCCCACACATTTAACAGACATCGCCGAGGCTCCGGTAACAACGAAACCCCGCTCGCCTGCGACATTGTACGCAGCACTCGCTTCCAGAAGTCTTGGATGACAGGGCATTCCCAGATAGTGTGATAAAAGCCCTCTTTATTTATTGATCTACCATTGTGTTATTCACATTTTTCTTCCTCCTACTGAAGCGTGCAGCATGAGGCAGCCTACATCAGCCATTAGCAAACATCACTTTGAGTTATGGCATTCTTCTCTTAAACAAGGAGCAGTCCCTTTAGAGGCAGGGACTACTATGGCATTGCATGCGTTTTGAAACCAAAACATATTTTTTCTTTTAGAAAATGTTTTGTTTTTAAAGATGGACAAGGCCCAGAAGCTTTCCCAACAATAAAGTCTTACAAAAACCATGACAAAACAAATAAGATTGAGAAAGCCAAAACACTAGATGCCATGGTCAGACCTATTGGCTTTGCCACTGCTTGTTTAACAAATTTTGTTATGACTTGGATTTAAAGCAATCATCAGAAAAAGCACACATAGTGTCGATAAACATCTCATTTTGGATGTCTTTGTATATCTGAGTACCTCGCGGACCATTGTTTAGGGCAAGTGTCTCAAACATTAACAATGCCAATTCCATTGCCCTCCTGCTGGTCGTTTTGGCTCAGGACAGGAACGGATCTTCTCATTAGAGCACAAGTGGGTCTGTGGCAAAGGAGGGTTTGCTACTTTAAGTTTCCACTGCTCAGATCTGTAGACGTCTGTTAAACAAATCTTGAATTACATATGGCTCAATCTCCGAATTGAAGAACGTTTTAGTGAAATATCGACTTTTACTTTGAAATGCTAACTCAAAAAGGAAGAGTGTTGTGAAAATGCATGCACAGAGTTTACCAGGTTACCACTACCTTTGTCCTGGCTAGGAGTAAGGCTATGGAGTGCCTTGTTCTGCAGAAAAGTTGCGAAACAATTATGTGAAGCTGGAGAAACATCAGTTGGAAGTTAAGCACCCTAGAGTTTGCAGGCATTTTATGGCTATCTAATGTGTTTGCTTGCTTATTTGTGACACAGTTGAGTGCAGACAATCCCAGTTGTAACACCTGTCTCCAGATTACCTATAGATTAGTGCCAGTACTCGTGCAACATCAAGATATTTGCGCAATACAAAGCAGCAGTAACAATGGGGCATATCAACAACAACCGGCGATAATTATCTCTAAGCGCACTTAGCGCTAGGATAATTATCGCCGGCTAGCGTGAATTTTTATCGCTGAGATAGCGTGCTATTAGCAACGCTTATCTCAAAAGCGATAAAAATCCCCAAGCTAACAGGCTAACGTGAGATTATCGTTGGAAACCCAGCGATAATCTCACGTTACCTTGTTGATAGGGACAGGCAAACTTAGCCATGATATCCTCCTTCCATAGGATATCATGGCTAAGTCAGAAAAATACCAGACGTAAAAAAGCAGCGTTAACCGCGGTTAGCGCTGCTTTTTTTGTCTCTAACAGGGTTAGCGACATTCTTGATAGGAGAAATGTCGCTTAGCGACATTTCTCCTATTATTTTACTCTGGAACGCCCCCTTTGCATCTCATTAGAGATGCAAGGGGAAGCGTAGAGTAAAAGGGTGCTAACATGCAAATTTGCATGTTAGCACCCTGTTGTTGATAGGGTGCTAGTTTTATCTCTGCTTTTTTGGCTTTTAAAGCCAAAAAAGCAGAGATAAAGCCCTTGTTGATATGCCCCAATGTTCTTTCCCCAAAGCTACTTCACACTGAAAGTTCGCAAAGCCGCAGTGCCAGAATGCTTTTTAGTGAGAAGGACCATTTTCCCTACTAATTTATGCGAAGGGGAAAAATTGGAGTGACCAATGAAAAGAGTGTAGGAATTGAACAACAATCAAATAAAAGTGTGACAAGGCATTGCGTGAAGCGCGATCGCTAAATGAAACCAGGCACAAACAAGGGGCAAGTAGAATATTGCGTGATGTTCCCATGAGTAACATGTAGTTGGCCAAAATTTACACAATTTTAGGTGGCTCAACCTTCACAGTGTGACATTGCATAGACATTCGTAATCAAGGCTATACCATCATGGAGGCCGATTCACCAAAATCCCTGGGGTAATGATTGTGACACGCCTTGCCCTTTTAACCACCTCCAGTTACATCACAGGAAGTGATATCATGCAAACCTTTACCCAATATCATCCTAGGAAGTGATGTTACATAAAAGTTTACTCTAATGACAGCATGAGAAGGGACGTTACTGCAGTCATAAATCATGCATTAAGTGCAAGGCTGATAAAGAGGTTAGGTACTGTCTGTATGATCTCCCTCTTACCTGATTCCCTCTCATCCAGCTGTTTCTTTTTGATCCATCTGCCTCTTTATCAACGCACCCACATCTTCCTCTCAGCCTTCTCTCAACTTGTTCCGTTTCTGTTTCTGCTCTCCCCTCTCTTGTAGCTGTCTGTCATCTGCATCTCACCTGTCAATCCTCGCTACCTCTCTCAGCTATTTGTATCTAAGCTGCTATTTCTTTATCACCGCAGACTCGCTCACTTGTCTCCCTCTTTCTAAGGTATCATATAACTTTCTCTGTTCCCCTTCACCTAGCTCATACTATCTCTCTTAAAAAAATTATTTCCCACCGGCCTCTCCCCTTTCACCCTTTCACTGAATTGTCTTTTTCACTTGTCTCCCTCACCTAACTCCTTATTCATTTTCCCACCTTCCTTACACCTCTCACTCCCTCCCCTCCTCTTTCCTTTTCTCACCTCTCTCTCTCTGTAATCTACCTTTCAGCCTTTATCTTCTACCAGTCCTTTTACCTACCTCTCTCTCATCTGCCTGTTACCTCTCTATTACCTCTCTAGACTATTTCCCCATTCTGTCAGCGGTCTCATTATGAATTTTTTCTCACCTGTCCATTCCCTCTCCGCTCAGATGTCTCTATTCCCTCTCACCTGTACACCCTCTTTCTCTGAGCTCTCTAATATCTAATATCAGTCTTCTATATCACCTTTCTTACATTTACTTCCTACTCTCCGTCTATTTCTCTTTAATCTGCTCACCTGTCTCTCGCCCAGCTCTTAGATGCCTCTTTTTCATCCTGGCCACTCTCTACAGTGTTTTTCTGGCCTGTCTCTTTGTTAGCCTTTTTCTCACACCTGTCTCCCCTCTATATTTCCATTGCACTTTTCTCTTTAACATGCCTCTCACATCTGTCTTTACCACTGTCTATTTGTCACCCCTCTGTCTTAAACTTCTCTCTGTCTGTCTCTATCTCTCCAGCATAGCTCTTCTAATCTATTGTATCTTTCTGATCAGTCTGTCACATCCAGGGCTAGACTGGCCGTAGTAGGCACCGGGCATTTCCCCGGTGGGCTGGAGGAGTGGTGGCCGGTTTTGTGCCCGTGGGGGCTGCTTTTTGTCACTGGGGGCCGGTTTTGCAGCAGTGTTGCAATATCAGCCCCCTGTAAGAAAAGCAGGAGCGGAGCATCTTGCCAGCACTCTCCCCCCCCCCCCCCCCCCGCCCGAATCCCAGGGTCGGACGACGAACAACAACCTGCCAGGGCTGGTCGCTGTTCCCAGTCCGGCCATGGTCACATCTCTGTCTTTCCCTGTCAGCAGTCTCGTTTTCTCCTATCTTAAACCTCTCTTGTCTCTCACACCTGTCTGTCTCTATCTCTCTAACATATGTCTCTTTATCTTCCCAACTCTCTCAGTTTTTTCTCTCTGTATCTCTCTCTCAAAAACACACACGCACACACAGTCACACACACACAAAGGCACACACACTTTTGCTTCTGTATCTGATCTATATTTTGCATCTTCTTCCTCTCTGCTGGCCCCTCTACTGCTCCCCCGTTCCTCTCTTATCACTTATTTTCTCTCTACTGTATTTACTCTCCACCTTGAGATGTCCAGAGATAGCAAGAGGCATGGAAGTGTCTTTTGTCCGGCCTTCTCAATCAGCAACAATGAATTGTTGCCCCTTTTGTTATCTTCAGTTTATCACCGTTCTGGGTTCTTGCTGGAGACGCTCGCTGCAAAAGCTGCTCAGCCCATGTACCACAGGTCACAAATGGTAACATTGTATTTCAGTGTAGTGTATTTCACTACTGGATGTTTTTTATGGTAGTCAGGGTTAATGTTGGCTGAGAGCGAACCATAATTTTTTTTAAAAGCCCAGTTTAGCACCCCTGAACCTACTTTAGAACTCCTAAAACAGGGGTCGCAAGTGTAGTTCCAGGGGTCACAAGAGGCAAGCTGGGGGTCGCAAATGCGACCCTTAAACGACGTCCATGGATATCATGGAAGATTTTCCATGAAAGACACTGCTGCCTCAATTTTGATCCGCAGTGCTGCGCTTAACATCATGTTAAACCAGAATTTGCACAGACTTGCTGATGACATCATCAGCGCACAATTGTTTGTAGATTTGGTGCTATGGAATGCTACCTCATTTGCAAAATTCAGTAAATATTTCTGTGGGCTGGTTCTCTGGTATTATTCACACATTTCCGCACTGTGCTTGTCACATAATGGAGAGCTGTGTTCATGAACTATTATAAATTGTCTTTCGCAGCAACAATGAGTATCTGGACTGAATTCAGGTATGTTCTTGGCGCCACAGCTCCAGCAGACTGCTAGAAATTTGTTTGTTTTAGTCAGTGCTTAATTTGTATAATATGAAGAGCCAGGGCTCTTACCAGGAGGCCACTGCAGCTTGCACCACCCATTGCACCTGTCATCACTGCCAAAACAACTACTAACCATCTCTCTTGCATGTTAATGTGACAGTTCAGATAATTCCAGGTCCCCAAAGCTAAAGGAATGGCTGGGGAGGCAGGTGTTAGTAATTTTATAATGTATATTGTTTTCCTAAATAACTGTGATACTACTCATCTCTAAATTACATGAGCAGCGCCACCTTGTGGCAGACTGCCCTAAGTGTGGTGTTGACAATTAGATGCCGGCGCCGAGCACCGGAAACCAATTAAGTGCCGGTGTTCTGCACCGGAAAGCTCCGGCTCAAATTAAGCACTGGTTTAGTAATGTTTTTATACACTCCCAAGCAAGCTGTGATGACAAATGTTTTTCTTAAGCCCTGCGTAAAACTCTGAAGGGTTGAGATGGTATTAGGAAGGGACGCTCGGTCCAGGTACACTGCACTCCCAGTGGATCTCATCATATCACTGGGAACTAAAACTATTCTCGCAGACTGGACAACAACGACAGCCCCAGTTCCTTTGATAAATGGTGTATCCTACTATGCTCGATCCAAGGTGCTGACAACGTACTTCACTCCAGATGTCATTCCTCCAACAGACCCAGATGTCTATGGTGTGCCTTAGACAAATACCTACAAGAAAACAAACCACCCTGAACTTAAGCCAGGACTCTAAGGTCCTCCAAGATTTCCAGACCCCACAGTGCCAAGAGTGCTTCCAACCCAGGCAGCCCACTTCCCCTCCACATCCTCCCTTACCTGTCTCTTTTTTTCATCTCTTCTTGTGTGTCTTTCCTACATTCTATCTCTCTTTCTCGATGAGCCAACTTATTTGCCAAGTTACACTCCGACCGATCCACGTTTCAAATGTACAATATTATTACTCTTAATATCTCACACTGTTTATGGTCCTTGCTATGACATAGGAGGTCTCCCAACATAACAATCAGACCTGGTGTTCTAGGACATTGTGTGCTCCAACTGTACTGTAACAGGAGTGTATCACATGCTGTTGTCACTTATTGTGTTCGTTTTACATGATAATACAAATTATTGAACAAAAAAAAGCAAGTGACGCTCAGCAAGGGGACTCATTCCCCCGAATAGAGACCTGCGGTCTGATGTTTGAAAGTTTGATTTTAAGACCTGGAAACAGGGGTATTTAGGGCCACATGTACGACCGTTTTTAGCTGCCACAAACGGAGATTTGCGAGTCACTATTAGAAAGAAGCATGCCAAGGGCGTCCCTTCCTAATAGCGAGTCGCAACACCATGTACAATTGTTTTGTAGCCGGAATGCGTTTGCAAAACAATCACATTTTAACACCTACTGCAAGTAGGTGGTAAGCCAGTCACAAACAGGAAGGGTTTCCCTTCCCTTTTGTGATTGGCAGTGAAAAAGTTTTAAAAGAGTAGGGCAGTGGTCCCATGGGCCACTGCCTACTCTTAAAAAATGAAACTGAAACGTTTCATTTTGTGTTTGAAACACATCTAGATTTCCTTTAAAAAACACGGGCTGCGTTTCAAAATAAAAAAGTTGCCCTATTTAAAAAGCAAACACAGACATGGGGGTCTGCTGTCTGCAGCAGGCCACCATTCCTGTGTTATTGCTCATTCCCAATGGGTTGCAAATTGGGACCTGCCTCATGAATATTGATAAGGCAGGTAATTTGCGACCCCGTTGGGAATCCTTAAATGTGTCTGAGACACATTAGTACAATTCCTTTTGCGACTTGCTAAAATTCGCAAATTGGGAGTTGCAAAGGAAAATGGTCGTACATGTGACCCCTAATTCATTGCAATTTCTGATTCACAAAATTGTTTGTGCAAAATATGATAATTACCAAATAGCAATGACATAATATTTGCCATAACTCAATAACAAATTCGTATTTGAGATTCATTTTTCGTTCCAAATTGTGAATCTTCAGTTGTAAATTGTGAGCATCACAGTGGGGTTACTAATGACAGCACAGACCCGGGAAATGTTTTAGATGCTGAAGGGCTACAGAAGTGCAAGCTAGGAGCCGCAGGTGTATGATGCCAGGAAAAGAAAAAACAAATTTAATGACAAAGAAATATGGGTAAAATACTGTGTTGCTGAAATTGAAAAAATATCTGGGGACGCCTCACTACAAGTCCCAGAAGCAACTATAAAATAAAAATGAAGAAGTATAAAAGACACAATTGATGCTTTTGGGGATACCTGTGGATTACCAATAGGGGTTGGGAGGAGATCCAAAAAAGATGGTATGATCTAGGGTGAAGAACCGAAGAAAAACTAACCAACAGGAGGCCTGAGGCTGCTGCAACATGTGGAGGAGGGTCCAGCAAAGATGCTCCATCAGCTGCTTTAGACCAATTGATTGAGTTCTTCACTTTGAAGAAGGATCTAGTGTTAGGATCTAGGGATCGGTTACACCTGAGCTATGTACTTCCCCAACAACTAGAAGCCACAATGGACAGAGAGGGTCAAGTGCAACACCGCGTGTCATATAGCGGTGTGTTAGTAGAAGTTCAAGATGTAAATGAAAGATGTATTTTAGATCATGTTTGTAAAATACTTGCTCTTTAACTTTGATATGATTCATTTTGATATTTTAATGAAGCCAGAGCAATGGCATACCTTTTGTTAACCAATACTGTAAAATTTATGACAAAATAATAATGGATTAGTATCAGGAAAATAATAGAACAGATTACTAAAATCTTATATCTTTGTCATTATTACCTCAAAAGCAGTTGCTTGTTACACCAACCGTGCATGCACTTCATTCAACAGCTCTTGAAGCATCCTGTCCTGGTGGCGGAGATCAAATAAGATATTCATCTGCATTGCCTAAGTCAGCAGAGGCTGATTCACCTGGCACGCCTTTCCTTATTGCAACATAGGCTACAGTTTTACAGCATGTGGCTAAACCATATTCTAGTGCGCCCCCACTCTTAAGCAGACAGCTACATCTTCTTTTCAGCAAACAAAGGGCCTCATTTATGGCATTTTGACATAGGACAGCGCAGCAAGGCACCTTGCTGTGCTGCCCTACGCCCAGGTGAAAGGACAGTAATGTGCACTATTTAAGCAATGTGGTGGACTCCTGTCCTTTCTGCCTGCGCAGGTGCAGTTTTGTCAGCCTCGCGCCAACGTAGGCACCCTTGCACCATAATCCTCCCTTGCAGGCAGGATTATTTTTGTGAAGGAAGGGGCACCTTCCTGTGCAAAAACAATCCTAAGAGGCGTTTTCCTCTTTCCATGTGTGCTGCAGGATGTCGCACACATAGGAAAAAGAAAAAAGCAGTGGAAATGAAGTTATTCCTCCTCGTTACGCCTCACCTTGGGAAGCATACGGATTTGGCATTTTCCCAGGTTTACATGTTTTTGTAAATCTCAGGCAGCATCAAATTCCATGGGCATTGCACAGGAAAACCCACCGCAACGGCCATGAAATGCCTCCCAGGCGCAGAGTAAGGCAATGCAGCGATTTGCGCTGTATCAGCTTAATCATGATTTATGAGGCCACTCAAAACCTCGCAGGGTGGCTTTGCATGCCTCCATAAATATTTATGAGAGCCCTGCATCACCCATGTACCACTTTACGTGGTGCGAAAGTTTTGCAAGGGCTCTCATGAATAAGCCCCTAAATGTTTATTCTATAACAGATCACGGATTCCTGTAAGCATAATTGTACCTCCTCTCCCTCACTCTTGATGGATTAAAGTATGGTGTTGTTATCCAAAGTCATAAGGAATGTACAATCTCACTGTGATATTATATCTACACATCTATCACTCCATATTATAAATTATAATATGATGTACTTTAATTAAACATGTATCCCTGCCAAACAACCAGACATCTCCAAACTCCTGTAGCAACACAGTTGTATTATTCGCAGTGACAAAAAATGTAAGAGTCATGTGCTTCCTGGAAAACATGCTACACTGTCAGTCATGAGGCATGAGGCATTACAAACCATCTGTTTTTGAGAAAGTGTCGGCTGTTGTGATTTTTAGAAATATACACAGTATCTGAGGGTGGACAAGTGAGGATATGTGTTCCATCCACACATTTAATAACATCTGGAAAATGTGCAAAAGTATAAAAACCTACCTTTGCAGTATGTAAATCAGCTGGGGTGGTAAGAAAAAAACATATATGCATTCAATATTTTTAGCATAATACTTAGAAAGTTTCTGTAAATTCTAGATGGAGCATTCTGTGATATCACACAGCAATTGCTACAGTGGACTGGTAGCTACCAGATGCAAGGAGATGAAGACTACACAATACTCGAATATGTGTAGGGATCCCCTCACTACGCTGGTTTTACCTGTCTAAAACATGCTGCAACTCTGCAATCATATTTTAATAACCTCTTTACTAAACCTGTACCGACAATAAGACTCCTTTGTTTGATCAAAAAAGGTCACCATTTGTCTGAAATGTCTCTCTCATCTCCTCTGCTGTGCTCTTAGAATGAGCATCCTTCTCACCATAGCATAGAATGCTGCCATTTTAAAAGTTTACAATGATTTTGGATGTCACTTAATATTTTGCACTAGGTTACCATCTGCTTCGAATTGATGCTAAATTGCAAGTCATTTGCTTCTTTTTAGGACTATTCCCAATTTGCAAATATTTAGTAAGGGCAGATTGAAAATTGGTAATTTTGTTTAGGAAATGCAAACACAAATTGCAAAATTAGGAAATTGGGAAATATCCAGTACATGCTGCACATTTAGCAAATCAACATTTAGCAATGCATCAATAACTTTCTTAGTTCTTTGATTGTATACAGTTGTTTTTTATGTTATGCATGGACCAAATGTTTTTGATGATGTATCGTGTCCTATGGATGATAAACTATAGTAACAATTGTCCTAGTATTTTATCAATCATTTATGAGATTCTAAATATTGTGGTTGGAGCATAATTGATTATTTTTTTTACATCAAAGTTATATCTGTTGTGCTTAAGTTGATAATTAAGCAACCATGTAGCGAAAGTTTGCATTTTAACAAGTCCAGAGGAAAAACTTTTGTGTTGGTTTGGCTGAACCCAATCCCCTGTGCCTTTATAAAAAGGAATTATTCTCTAAATTGTTGATGGATACATCAAATGGGGCCATTTTAATGGTTGCGAACCATTTTGCGAATAGTTTGCGATTAGCAAATCCTATGTACATCGTTTGCCTGATCACTAAATGAAGCATTTGCAATGCTAATCAGTTTGGCTTCTCTATCCCAAAATATGGTTTTAAGCTAAAGTAATGGCTGTGGAGGATGAGCATAGATAGAATTAGTGAGTGCTTATTTCCACACAGAAAGTGAATCTCGCACTGATTCAGACAATCACTGTAACCCTTAAGCACATGCTACTTATAGCGCTTAGATATGGCAACCTGTCAATATGCACCAGTAATCTCTAGTTCAAGCAAAGACCACAAATTCTAGGTTAGCCTTATGTTGGGACGGATAAGTCCTCTGCATGGTAAAGATGTGTATCCCTGCCCTGATTGCTCAAATGTACTGTTGTCTAATCCTGACTGTTTTGTCATAGGCAAACACAGATCATGTGTGTGCGCCATGACATAGACTTGGTTCAGGGATTGTGGCCTCTCCAGGAGTTAAGCAGCATAAGCGCAGTGGAGGCAATATACCGTGTAGTAATCAGTAGTAGTGAGCAGGACCTTCTTTAAACGTATCACTGGAATGAGGCCTACAAACTCACTCACCCTTTAAAAGTTCAGCTGCTCTGTGCTGAACTCGTCCTTGGCCTACACCAGGTACATGTGGAGTGCTGCATAGCGCAGGAGTAGGGACTCTGCATTGTGGTATGTGTGCCTGGGAAGGATAGAGTACAGGGGTAGAGCAGCACTGTGTATTACATATGGGATTAGCGCATGTGCTGAGTGTATGTATGATTGTAAGGAATGCATGACATGACAGATGTAGTGGTGCGCACTATATATATAATGAGAGCATGTGCAGGGTGTATGCATGCTTGCGTGAAGTATAATATAGGAAGGGTGAAGTGTTGTGCAGCGCACACATGGTGAGCGTTTGTGTGCTGGCAGTGTTTGTGTTTGTAAATAACACGCCCTGCTTAAATGAAGAAAAGTTTCAGTGCTGAACCGTGCACGCAGATTGAGTGTGTGTACTGAATGCATCTGTACATGTAAGGGTACAATGCATAGAGGTAACAGTGCTGGACCCAAGGTGTGTTATGAATATACACTGACTGAATGTGCTTGCAATGGCACATTATATGGAGGACCCTGTGTTCCATTTTAGGAAGCCCAGGCCTGCCTGGTGAAGACATGAGGAGGAGAAGAAACCCCTCAGACAGATTTGTGTATTGCTGCATCCTGTGTACTGGGTGGGGACACACTGGAAGGAAAAAGAAGAGACTCTCTTTACACTTCAAAAGACTTCTCTTTGATTCAGTGATTCATCACAAGAAAAGAGCCTGGACACATCTTAGGAAGTGAGAGGGGGCTGATCCGGGAATCATAAAGAGTAGGGCTGGGGCCTGGGATGAATCTTTTGATGCACATATTACTGTGGCTGATATCCAGGTATGAACTCTGGTCACTCCCATGAATTGTGCTGGGCACAATCAGCTTCTGAGTCATGCCTGCTGTGACAGACATCTTTCATAAAGAAAGAAGAAAAGGAGAAGTGCCCACTTCAAAAGAAGCAGAACACCAACATAAAACCTCAAAGACCCTAAATCACATTTGGTGTCTAGAAGAGGACTATAAGAAGGGCAGGTTGAGTCCCCAAAGATTTGTTATCTGCCAAGCAGCCAGAGAGGCTGTGTGAGAATGGGAAGCTCTGCAAGACTTCTGCCTATGACCAGGACTGGGGCCAAGGCCTGCTAGTCTCCAGGCTGGATGAGGGCACATCACCCAGAGAACAAAGACAACCTGCTGTGGAGCTTGGAGCACCAACGAATGGCTGCTTGCCAAGGCCAGTGTGCCCTGTGAGGAGGAGGAGAGCATTGGAGGGAGCAAGGTCCAGTGGGAGCCCTACTGTGAGGGGGATTGTGTTGTTGCTTCTGAATTTCATACTTTGTTGCATTTGTTGAGTTGGAAATAAAATAAAACTTTTCTTCTGAAAGTATTTGGCTGGACATTGATTTATTGTTTGTATTTTTTGTACTTTGAGCAGGGATGTGGAATTTAATAAAATATCTACTTGTCCATGGGGCAGGTTGCTTCCTAAATCTACTTGTCCTGTAACAAAATTCACTTGTCTCTTTTGTGTCATGTAATGCGCTGACAAGTTATGGCAGCAATCTCATTATACAAGAGCTTTGAAATAGCTTCTCTGATTATGTTAGGGCTCTTTCCATAGTAGGGTGGGAATACTAGCAATTCCCTTTTGTTGCTACGTTTCTGCAGATCTACATACTGGGGCTGAAGGTGATGGTAAGCAACAGTTCCAGGGTTGGAATGCCCTTTTGGGTCTGTGCAAACCTAGTAACTTGCATGTTTTAAGAGTTTTCACCAACTCTTCTCAAATGTTGTCCCATACTGAGAAAGTTTAGAAATTTACTCCTGACAATGGCAGACATAAACCTTCTTCCAGGGTTGGGAAAAAAGTGGTTGGAGGGAAAGCGAACTTGCAAACACTCAGATTTTTGCATGATCAAATCTACACCTGCATATTTGCTCATGCTAAAATGCAGTTCACAGATATTTTATAGGAGTACTATTTTTTGGCCTACGTCTGTAAAGTCTTGCAAATTCACAAAAGCTGTATATCTGCACTTAATGCAAGGACACGGGTGTACTTTTGAGACTTTATTTAATAATTGGGCCCCTAATTAGGTCTGGCGTTAACCACAACCATTTGTGTTTATTAAAATTCTATCTCTCTCTCTCTATATCGGCTAGCTTCACTGTGACTGAAAGCATTCCGTTATGTCACAAGGAGTAGTTTTGTTCAGTGCCAGGAACTACTTTGGCAATGTATGCTTTCTGAAACCAAACCAATTTTTGCTTTGCCAATGTTTGTTATAATGGTGAGGGCCTGGCAGATCCCACACCAAAAAGGTTTTACAAAAAAGATGCCAAAACAAGTCACACGTTGACAAAACCAAAAGGCTGACCAACAGTTTCAGCCCTGCTGGCTTTACCAATGCTTGTTTATTTTTATGTTCCCCATAATCTTATTAAAACTGGTCACACTGATTTTCCATTATGAATATTTTGGGAAATACTAGCATACATCAACACATTTTACTAAATGATGCTACAAACAAATGGTACCTATAATTTTACCGGTGTTTAGCTAAATGTTTTTGTATTTTTTTGTGAACATTTTATTTTGAAAGAAAAGAATCACCAATCTTGCTTTCGAGCTTCTGCAAATGTTTGCATCTAATAAGAGAGCATTCTGGGAGCATTATACATAGCTTCATATTGCTAAACATTAAAAATGTGAGTACACATTTTCATACTGGATCCACTGTCAGTAGAGCAGTCTGAGCTTACAGCATATACATAGAACGCTGACCCTAATAGTAAAGGTTTTGCATTAATGAACCATAAATACAAGTTTGAACAGCATTAACACATGGACACAAACAGTACCTTAACTGCAGGCAATGCCTTTCCCTGATCCATAATGTGTTACTGTAAACTGGCAGCCTAAGGGTTTGTGCTGTAGGGGGTTGGCCCTACTCATCCCAAGGACAAAATAGACATGAAAACTTGTTGCTCTTGACCCCAAACAATATGTCCAGGACGTTGGGATACAGGAATTCCACATCCCTGACTTTGAGTTATGAGTCGTGTCCACTAACCTGTATCTACATCCCCCCCCCCCAAGAGAGCGTTGACTGCTCGACCACAGCTACCACTGAGAGCCAAGTGCAGAGTGGGTACTTTGGCCAGTTAAGCAGGATCCATAGTAAAGCTTTATTTATCATTTTTAATATATGAAGAATGCCACATTAGTGACAATTCGTGCAGATCGTATTTGTAGCAAAATAAGGAAGTATCGCATGTATGTTATACTGGAGCAGTGAGAAAACATGACATTCAGTACAGTCCTAACCAATACCTGGGAGTTAATACCCATGAGCCAAACCAGTATGCAATATCATAGAATAAATTGAATTGCAGTGACCACAGTGGTCCTGGAGGGGTACAATACTCATCATGATCCAGTAGTACTAGCTTACAATAGCGGCATTAGAAATATCTATATAATATTGAGACGTGTGTCTCACAGAGCCAATCTTGGACAGTTGTGCTGGAGTGAAGTAAATAAGTGTGCAGGGGCTGCCAGATGTCTTGAGGACGAGGCATTGGCGGCTGCATCTGAGCATATAATTCACTAGTTGCGTCACAGCAGAAATGACTTTTAAACCATTATGCTATGATAGGGCAGTGGGCGCTTGCCCATTGTATCGCAATCTCACGCTTTGCACGGAGGAGTGCGATTGCGACAAACCAGCGGACCACCTTTGGGACATCGAGCACATATCCCAGTAACGTCAGCAGGGAGTCAGGTGTCATTGTCTTTTCAACCATCTGGGATATATGTACAAAAATGTCAGTCCAGTAACTACCTATGTGGGGCACATCCAAGCCACTTGTAGGAACTCTGCATCTACAGTGTTACATTTCGGGCAGGGCGATGAGCGGGTGGGGTCAATCCTAGCCTGGAGACTGGGAGTCTTGCAGATGTGTAGTAGGAATTTAAAATGTAGCAGTTTGTGTCTGTGGATATGGGAGACCAACTTGGTCTGCAAACAACCATAGAACCAGACGTCATCTGGCAAGCGGCACTGTAGGTCTTTCATCTATGCTTCCCGCAGATGGTCATTCGCGGTGGGCCACATATCAAGACAGGTTTAATACAGCTTTGAGACCAGGTGTTCATCAGCATCATCCTCAATTTGGCCAGTGAGCGGGGTGAAATCATATAGAGCGATAGGGTATGATGGGATGTGAGCACTTAAGGCACTCTGAATGCGATGCATAATAAGCCTGTCCAGCAGCGTAGCAACAGTAAAATGGTGTCTTCTGACCTGGAGATAGTGTGGCCCTCCGGCAACAAATCTCCAGTGGTATGTAATGTATATCGGCTTAGTGTCCGCTTGACAGTGGATTCTACCACTGGAGGGAGGCAACGATTGTCTGCAAGCGGCAGTGCAGATAAGTACAATCTCTCCATTCCCAATAGACGCTGTAACTGACACCATGCCCAGCATGCAGTGGAAATTGACTGAATGTCCTTGGGGTCTAAATGTTGTCCGGTGGGTAGGATGGCATTTAGGGGTATACAGCCAGCCAGGTTCCGATCGACTCATCATAAGAAAGACGAGTGTCCCTGTGGTACCAATGGTGCGTGTATTGACTGAGCTATCAAATAAAAAAGATGAAAATGGGGCAAATCTAAGCCTCCCCTTGCATAAGGAAGGAACAGCGCATGCCAACCAATTCGTGGCCTACGGCGGGCCCAGATCAACCGCAACATGAGACCCCCAAAGTGGCAAAGAAAGCTTTAGTGAGAGGAATGGGTATGTTATGAAACAAAGAAATCTAGGCAGGATAACTATTTTAATTATGCCCAGCTATCAATAATGGTAGTTTTATCCACCGTTCAATACAATAAATGTGAATATCGCAGATACTTAACCGTATCAGCGCGCCATTGCAGAGGGAAGTCAAATTGGAATTGCCAAGCAGCTGCTATCAAAGGAAATAGTTTGCACTTGCTCCAGTTAATTTGAAGTCCCAAATGCAGACCAAATCTTTAAATCTCCTGCATAATCGGGCACAAATCTGTGGCAGGGTATCAGAGGAAAAGCAGGATATCATCCGCATAAAGTGGTAGTAACAGCAGGCCAGTGTTAAACTGTAGCCCACGCCAAATGTATTTCTCTTGTAGGTGGCAGACTAACGGGTTCATCGCCATGATGAATAAGAATGGGGAGAGTGGGCACCCCTGTCTTGTGCTCCTAGCCAGCGAGAACACAGAAGTTAATGAACTGTTGGCATGAATGCAAGCAGTTGGGTGAGAATAGAGAAGCTTGATTAGGGATGTGAAGCTGCTGCAGATCGGAACATATTAATTCTCCCTACTTCCACGGACAGAGTAATTCCACAGTCATGCGCACATACACTCATCATACGCTAGGGCCCATCACACTAACATTCATTCTATTACTCTATCCACACTGAATATATGAGAGAAATCCTAAACAATCTGCGTCTAAACGAGGTCAATGCAACCTAAAGAAACTGTCTTGAGTCATGATTTAAAACATAGGAAATACATTTGAAACTCAATAAATGACAAAGAAATAACCACCCGACACTGTGATTCAAACAAAGGTCATCTTTTATCTAAATTAGTTCAAAGGAAAATCAATCAATAGCGAAAACATTATTCTCATAGTTACCTATTCTAGCTAAGTGTCATTTGGGTCAGGACAGGTCTCTCAGTAAAGTCTCCCGAGTCGCCGTCCTCTCAATCAGCGTCGATCCTCACGAGCATAGGTTCGGGAAGAAGTGGCCTTAGACCCTCTCTAGTCTAACGACATTTATAGGGAAACTAACAAAATAAAAGTAACAAACAAACTCTAAACGTCCGTTGAGCCGTTGAGCAGAGCGAGCAGGAAAGGATGTTGACTTGCAACATTTAGAAAATCTCCGCTCTCGAAAATCACAAAAATAAAAACACGGAAGAAGGAAGCTCAAGCTAGAAAATGTTACATCCATGAATGCTCTTCCTCAGAATCATAGTGAAGCCACCGCAAGTTTATCAGAGTTCATTGTGGCTTTATTCTTCTCCAAGGGCAACTGGCAGCATGCCTGGAGCTGCTGTCCTCACGGAAACTTTTAATACAGTCAGAGGCCGGAGTCAGGTGGTTTCTAACCATATTCAGCGAGGCCTCTCTTCACATTTCAGCAACTCAAATGCAGGCTGTAAATATCGGCCATCTTGGATTAGGCCAAAACGGACCATCTTAATTAAAAGAAATACAAAACAACGTTACTACATCGTAATGATTAAACAGTGTTAATTCCCACTAATACCCTTATGTGTATGTAATTAACTAGCCATCTGCAACATAAAGAAGCATTAAAAGCACGTTATTTAAAAGCGCAAACACGAAACAAATAGCACTGTAGCCACACATATTTATCACTGACTTAGTTCACGTATTAATAAAGCAACATAAATGCATTCCCGCGTGTAATTCTTTCATTAGTAATGTTGGTTAATCAGAAACTTGAACAAAATTAATAAATTAACAATTAATTATCAGTAATTTTAATTATGACATATAAACATAAACTGGAGTTTAAATCTAAATAAATTTTCAATAGAAAACCCTGCTCCAGCAATCCCCCCTTTGGTGATATATATCACCACATAAACCAACCCAAAAAAAAAATGTAGTCCCTATTTTTAGGAGAAATTGAAATGTCTTTTTACGACACTACACACCAGACTCTCTTTCATCATCCCTCTTCGACTCCAAGTAAACACTCTCCCTCAATTCTTCTAATTCTATTTCTTGTGGGTCTCTCTTTGACCTCTTTTGTTTCTTTTCAGTATTCTGTCTTATCATTTTCTTTTTCCCTCCCCTGTTTTTACAACACAAACACCCTAATCTAAGCATCAATAAAGCAACAATTACACATGTCAAAGGAAATAATATTTTACCAACAATGGTACTACCTATCTTAGCAATAAAACTCTTAACAGCAAGTAGCTTATTAGCCATTTTAGTCCAGATACTTTCAGCTTCCAGTGGTACTAATTCTTCATGCAAATCAGTAATATTTTTGATATAGACCTTTAGATCTCTGCTTTCATCAGGAATGTAAGTGCAACAATGTTGAACTTTCAGCATTCCACAAACTCCACCCTCTTTGGCCAATAGAATATCAAGGGCAAGTCGATTTTGCATAGACATGGCGCGTACGGCAATCATCTACGTATTTACCAAAAGAAACCCTCCAGCGGTACTTGCCTATAAGCGATCCACCACTGTTGACAGTTTCCGAATTCCATATGCATTTAATGAAATTCCCACTGCTGGAATTAAAGCTCCAAAAATATCTCCTACAATTTCTGACCAAGTTTCTCTCTTAAAGCGTGTTAGTAAATTAATGTGTTCTACATCTTCTATCTTATCTATATGAAAAATCTTTGGAAAGACCAGGCCAACATAACACGTGCCATACCAATGGTCAGGCAACCTGTAATAAGCCTTATTCCCACAAATATAATACACTCCCGGGAAAACTGGATCTTCTCCACCTTTAAAACCCCATCCTGTTGCAATAAAGTATGTATCATGACACTCACTAGTCCCAACGTAATAATTATCATATTGGGATTTATTTCTGGTAATGCATAGTTTACCCTTCTGTGGTGCATTCAAAGCCAAAGTTGGACTGGCCCCATTCCTCAACTCCTTTCCCATCTCAATATCCCATATTGTCTCACTCACTTTATATTTCCCTGCCTTCTCATGCATGCTCACTCTCCTTTTCTCTACCATGTCTAGGAAAGCCTTTTCTTCTTCTTTCAAGCTACAAGTTAAATTGTTTCTAAAAATGTAATCTAATGTTAATTCTTCTGTTTCAATAAAAATCTCACCAAAAATGTTAGCTTCTTTTGCAGGATTCATTTTCACATTCATAGATAATTGCCCAAAAATGTTATCCTTGTTAGACATCTCATAATCTATTTTCCCTAACAAATAAAAAACACTACTTAGCACACTACATGAAATCCCATACGTGGCTGGTAAATGATGATAAGTAACACCCTCTGAAACGGATGCAGGCAATTGCATACAAACGTAGCAATCCCTTACTTCCATTGTCTTTACGTATTCGTACAACAACTTTGAAAAAACATTACTAGAAAAATCATTAATCGATCTATCTTTATGTATGTAAATGTTACTACTTCTAGTTGGCACTACTTTCTGTGAACTCTTCCCTATATTAGTCATATTCTCAGTATGTATTCCAAAAGTGTCTATTGTAACCCTAAAGGTAACTAATAAAGCTAGTACACCCCATAACAGCATTAATAATCCTGTACAGCAGCAGCACATTCTACACCATCTTTTCAAGAAGGCACATCTACTTTTATTATTTTCTGTGTTAGCCATTTTACTACTTTGGCAGTGTCTTTTGACTTAGCCTCTTCTACTCCACTACCGAAACACTAGATTATTTCAAACAGCTAATTTAGATTTTCTTCTTTTCACTCTTCTCCAAGTGACTCCTTGAGTTCACTCAATTTGGATTTTCATCACTTTTTACTTCTTCTTCAGCAACATCAAATTGTATTAGATCTTCAATATCCTGAGCATCTGACTCTTCTCCAATGTCAGTCAAGATAACTTTCAGTACTCCCACTGTTTTCTCCTCCTCAACCACTTCTCGTAAGGTCCCCTCTGGATTTCCTTGACTCTCTGCCTCTTCACCTTCAGACAGTGCCACGTACGTCCATTCCGGTGACCTATACTTCTGGTTAGGTTTTCTGATTCTCTTGATCTCCTCTGGTTCTTTTGAGACCTTTGGTTTATCACCCTTTGCTTGATTCTGACTGGACACCTCGTTTACCTGTTCGGCTTTCGATGAACTTGAACTTGCACTTGCTCGTGTCAGTCTGTACCTTAGCCTCTTTATCTTGTTAGGCCAAAGATCTCCTCTTACACTCCTTTTCGGTCTCACTTCTTTATTATTTCTCTCTCCGATCCAAGTTCTCTTTCTCAGAACTCGACCCTCTGATTTCTCATTCTCACTTTCATCTGATTCTGTTTCATTTGCCTCTTGTTCCTCAACAATTCTCTTTTGCTCCACAGACTTCTTCCCCACCAATTGAGATTTCCCTGCTACTGTCCCTCCTCGGGTCTCCGACACGCAATCTTCTTGCTGCTTACTTGTCCCTTCACCTAGCTTATCAGAAATGTTCTCTACACCTCCTCGGGGGTCTTCCGCAATCTGTCCCTCTCTATCTCCTTCTGACCCTACTTCTTCAGAAGTAATCTCAGGTGGATCTTCAACCTCCTCATCTGATTCAGGTGTAGTCTCTGTGGATTTGTTTATTTCTCCTCTTTCCTCTCCACTGCTTGTTGGAACTTCAGGCACTCTTACAGAATCCGATCTCTCCTCTGAGGCTCTCAATGTTTCTCTTGAAGTCTCTCTCGGAATGAAAAAAAAATCACCTGACTCTGACTCTCTTTCTCCTTCCCCCCTTTCAGGATTCTTTTTTCTTCTCACTGGTTCAGTCTCCGCATCATCACTGGAATCTGACTCTTCAAAATACTCTTTACCAGTCCCATCCTTTGGATTCGGAACTCTCAGAGTATGACTTGCATGAACCCAGTTCTTCACACCAGCACACTTTACTGCAGTTGTCGTAGTCAAAATGACTTGTCTTGGCCTTCCCCACCTTGGAACCAAGCAATTTCTTCTTCTGTGCACCTTTATCCTCACCCAGTCCCCTGGACTCAGATCATGGGCTTGCTTCTTTTCAAGTGTGGTGGCGTCTTCTCCAACCTGGTGAAACACAGAATGAACTGTGTCAGCCAGGCCTTTACAGTAATCCAAAATCATGTCATCAGTTATTGTCATCAAGTTGTTGACAGGCACGAAAGCATGTCTCATCGCACGTCCCATCAATATTTCATGTGGACTCAACCCTGTGGTTCTATCTGGAGTAGACCTAATAGTCATTAGCACTAGAGGCAAGACATCAGGCCATTTCATTCCAGTGGCTAAACACATCTTACCAATTGGGTTTTTAATTGTGCCATTCATCTGCTCAACAACACCAGAAGCCTCTGGTCTGTATGCACAATGTAGCTTCTGCTGTATGCTCAATGCTTCACAAATTAAACCCATCAGCTCATTGTAGAAGTGTCCACCTCTGTCTGACTCAATTGTCACTGGGAACCCGTACCTAGGAATCAACTCTCTTAACAGTAACTTTGCCACTGTTATTCCATCATTCCTCCTAGTCGGATAGACCTCCACCCATCTTGAGAACAAACAGACTACCACTAGAACATACCTCAATCTGTTCACTTGGGGCATTTCAATGAAATCTATTTGCATTCTGGTAAAAGGACCTCCTTCTCTGCCTATTGTTCCTAGGCTCACCACTGTCTTTTTCCCAGTATTGAACTGCTGACAAATCAAACATCTCTGACAGATGCTCTCTGCAATCAGCCTGAACTTTGCAATGTACCAGGTTTGCTTAAAGGACCTAATCATTGCGTCCCTCCCCAGATGTCCCTGGCCATGATACATTCTTGCCATTGTTGATAGCATCGAGTTAGGCATGACTGGTCTTCCATCTCTATAGATCCAAACATGATCTGTCTCTCTTGGGGCACAACCTGCCTTGATCCAATCTCTCATTTCCTCATCTCCTGCTTCATCCTGCAACTGTTTCACTTCATCCCACGTTTCTAGGACATTAGTAAACATCACAGAACAAAAAGACATCTCCCTTTCTCGTCCCCGGTTAATCGAATGATTGTTCTTTGCACAATACTGTGCTATGTCATTAGCAAAACGATTACCAAGAGTAACAAAATCATCTCCTTGTCCATGAGCAGCACATAATTATGTTTATTTAACTATTAATTAGTTGATCATTAATATTAATACATCAATTCATAAATATTTATGGTAATTGTTTATTTTCATTTTGTGTGTGGGTTTTGGTTTTATCGGGGTTAACATAACATAATTTATGTTTATTTAACTATTAATTAGTTGATCATTAATATTAATACATCAATTCATAAATATTTATGGTAATTGTTTATTTTCATTTTGTGTGTGGGTTTTGGTTTTATCGGGGTAAAAACATGAATTATTACATACATTTAATCTTTTTTATTTCCTACTCTATAACACCACACAATTCACAACACACAACATCTGCAACATAAAGAAGCATTAAAAGCACGTTATTTAAAAGCGCAAACACGAAACAAATAGCACTGTAGCCACACATATTTAATTAATTCGCTCACTGACTTAGTTCACGTATTAATAAAGCAACATAAATGCATTCCCGCGTGTAATTCTTTCATTAGTAATGTTGGTTAATCAGAAACTTGAACAAAATTAATAATTAACAATTAATTATCAGTAATTTTAATTATGACATATAAACATAAACTGGAGTTTAAATCTAAATAAATTTTCAATAGAAAACCCTGCTCCAGCAATGCCACGCTGGAGGCCAAGTTTTTGAAGTGTTGCCTGCAGGTAAGGCAATTCAAGTGAATCAACGGTTTTCTCTGCTTCAAGCAAACCTACAGCTGCAGGGACATCGGGAGATGTTCTATTTACCACGGAAAACAACGTGCGTAGATTTGTGGAAATAGATTGGTGTGGAACGAAACCAGACTGGAGTGGAGAGATGATAGTTTCAAAAAGGAGAGATAATCTAGTGGCTAATGCCTTTGCAAGAATTTTATTATCAAAATTCAATAAATACAATGGCCTATAAGACTGACAATACAGTGTTTCCTTACTGGGTGTTAACAACAGGATCATAGTCGTCTTGCGTAGCTTGGGGAGAAGCATTCCAGTTTCAAGGGATTCAGCATACAGTTCTAGCAAACGTTTTATAAAATACCTCCGTGAGCCATCAGAGCCGGGGGCTTTTGACCCATCCATGGAGTCAATTGAGGAAATAATCTCCTCGACTGGTATTGGTTCGCTAAGTGCTGTGTAGAGGACAGCCAAACCATGGCAATCTCCGATAGATAATCTGCCAGATCGTTACCATCCTCCATGTATCTGGAGGTGTAAAGCTGAGAGTAATATCGTAGCAGTTCCATCAGGATCTCGCCACCATCTGAGGTTCGTGTAACACCCTCAAGTGTGATCTCTGATATGTAATCATTCCACCGCTGTGGGCAAAGCAATTTCGCCAATGTACAGCCCGAGCGCTCGCTCTTGTCATACCAGCGGGTCCTCACGAACTTCCAAAGGAACTGCACCTCGTGGTCAGCAACCTCATGAAATTCCTCCATTGCCTTAGCTCGAAGATGGAGCTTGTCATCCCCAAAACCCCCTGAGGTCATAGAATCATTATGCCGAAGGAGGCCTCCACTCAATCCAGGGAGCAACGTCTATCACACAGTATGCCGTACTGTTTAGCTATGTACATGCCTTGAATGTACGCCTTAAAGGCCTCTAAAGGGATGCCTGTGTGGTCACTGTTCCTTCGTTTATATCGAAATAGTCTGTGATGGCAGTTCGGAGTTCCTTGCAGAATGAAGATACTAAGGGGGCCTGACTAGGAAAGCGCCACACCCTCATCGCACCACTAGGAAGTGGGACATTTAGGACCACACAAACAGGAACATGGTCTGATAATGTGCGAGGTTGGCACCTCACTTCACCTAGCCAAGGTAGAGCTGAAAGGGAGAGGAACCAATAGTCCAGATGCAACCAGGTGCCATGAGGGGCAAAGTAGAAAGTGTGGCCCGGGAGCTGAGTGTGTCGATGGCGCCATGCATCTCTAAGAGAATACGAAGTACACGAATCACACAGAATGTGCGTGGCAAGGGTTTCTCCTCTCGGGGCAGCCGATGAGGAGTCCAACAGAAATTAGAAACATAAATTGAAATCACCCCAATCATGATGTGGTCTGTATCTATCCTATCAAGGATCTCCATCATGGCGTGAAAGAAATCGGGAGAGTCCACATTAGGTGCATAGATGCTAAGCGGCCAATCACGGCCACATATCTCCCCTCAGTATCAGAAACTGTCTAAAAGGGAGAAGGAGACCGAGTGATGGATCAGTATACATACTTGTGGGAGTATGAGCTGTAATTGATAAAATACCTATGTGGGCCCCACGGCAAAGCGTAGGTCGGGGTGGGAGCCTAAGGACAGGTGTGCCTCCTGTAAAAAGGCGACTGACCAAAGTATTGCAGCACCTGTTCGCCCTTATGGGGAGGGTTAATGCCGCTTATATTCCACATCGTGGTATCTCAAGACCACCAGCCACAGTATTATTAGCTATGGGCATACTCTAAGGAAGTCATATAGGACCTACAAATTGTAATATCATAAACAGTCTCACAATGTGGTTGTGCACTCTGAAACAGAAAAAGCAACCCCTTCACATCCGCCTTCACCCCACCCATCCCAGGCAAAACAACGCCCGGAGACAACCCCCAATGAACAAAACAGAAAAATACCCAAAATAGAGAGATAAACGATGCAGATACAGGATATCGAGTTGGAAATGTCGACATACACAAATATCGAGTTGGAAATGTCTTGCTGTAGAGATATCGACAGCAGGAACATCGTGGTCAAGAATATCGACTTGGAGGTAAGAAATATAATTTTTGAAAATATCAATGTCATTAATATCGTTTGCAAAAATATAGTTGTTTAAAATATCGATGTTTTAATTAGTGTTATGTATTTTAGTGTGTATCTTAAAGTATATGAACTATTATTTGTATAAGTATTGTTTTTGTTTTTGAAAATATCTGTTAAATTGTTAGTAGTTATTAATTTTATTTTAATTTAATTTTGCGTTTTTTAGTTTTATAGTGGGTTGTGGGAAGTAATTTAATTTTAATGAATTCATTATTATTTTTTATTTATTAGTATTTATTTTATTTAGATTTTATAGTGTTAATTGTGGGATTTAATTTATTATTACTTATTTATGAATTGTTTGTTAATTATTATTGATTAATTAATTGGTAATTATCTCAATTGTGTAATTTTTTTAGGAGCGAATTGTGGGTTTAAACGGAATAGGGTGGGAAGTAATTTAATTATAATAAATATTTTTTAACTATTAAATTTATGTAATTTATATTGTATAGTGTTAATTGTGGGCAATAATGTATTATTAATTATTTATTAATTGCTTGTTAATTATAATTAAATAATTGCTTGGTAATTAATATGTTAATTGTGTCTTTTTTTAGGAGCGGGTGGTAGGGTTTATAGGGGAATAGGGTGGGAAGTAATTTATTTATAATTAATTAATAATTATTTGTTCATTAATGTTAATTAATTAACTAAAATTTAAATATGGCTATTGTATAACTAATTTTAGATGTGAGTTGTGGCGTTTATAGGGGTAAAGAGTGGGAAGTAAATTCTATTAAATTAATTAATAAGTTGTTAATTGATATAAATTTATTAATGTAAAATTAGTTATGAAATTGTGTAATGATTTTTAGGTGTGGGTTGTGGTGTTTATTGGGGTAGACGGTGTAAAGTAATTTATGTTTATTTAACTATTAATTAGTTGATCATTAATATTAATACATCAATTCATAAATATTTATGGTAATTGTTTATTTTCATTTTGTGTGTGGGTTTTGGTTTTATCGGGGTAACGTTTGGGGAATAAATTAATTCATTTTCTGCTTTAACCCCTTGTGCGCTCATGACGGAACCACGCCGTCATGAGCCACGGACGGCGTGTGCTCATGACGGCGTGGTTCCGTCATGCTGCGGCCGTTGGCGGCCGCTCCTCCCACGCGGCTCTAATACCCCGCCTGTGCGGGCGAAAAAGAGAGTGGGCGGAGTCGTGACGGAACCACGCCGTCATGAGCACAGCTCGCCCGTGACTCAAGACGGCGTGGTTCTGTCATGAGCATGGCGGCGCCGCGCTCACCCCTCACCCCCCCAGCGCTGTGGCGGAATTCACGCCGCAGCGAAGGGGTTAATTTGTTTTTTAATTAATTATATTTTTTAATTGATAATTAACTATGTTAATTATGGAGGTCCATTTGTTTTTAAATTTAGATGTGTGTTGTGAATTGTGTGGTGTTATAGAGTAGGAAATAAAAAAGATTAAATGTATGTAATAATTCATGTTTTTGATTATAAATAATTTGTATTAAAAATAGTTATTTGTTTGTAAAAATCTTTTACATTTTTTTTAACTGATCTTTCTAGGTATTTGTTAGATCTTATTAACATTATAATGTGTTTCCATCTTTTTGTAAATTTTTAATATTTTTATATATGTTTTCTTTTTCTGTTTTTTTAAAAAGGTTTCTGTTGTAGTGGAAATTGTGTTTGTTTTTAATTTTGAACTGACTCCAATGGGAATAATAATTTTTACCCCTTGCTATCCAACACTTTCCCTACTGTTGCACTCACTGGAAGGTGACCATTTCACCGTTAGCACTAGCGCTAGCTGCGCTTTCTGCCTGTTTAATTGCTTTTTAAATACTCCCGTTTTCGTATTTTCTTTAATCTTTGTTATTTGCCTTGTTTTTAACTTGCTGCGACCCCCCTGGCCTCACTCTGCACTGTAAAAACCCCCCTTGGGGTCCACCACCACTGCCTTTGGCGGGTCCGGGATCACGGGGTACCTGGGACGAATCTAAGCGCCATCTTTGATTGGGCTCGGGCACTCGCGTACTCTCGCGAGATTTCGGCCTGCTGAGCCTACTTGAGGCAGTGAGAGACGGTAGGTCAGCCTGGAGAAGGTGACCATTTCACCGTTAGCACTAGCGCTAGCTGCGTTTTCTGCCTGTTTAATTGCTTTTTAAATACTCCCGTTTTCGTATTTTCTTTAATCTTTGTTATTTGCCTTGTTTTTAACTTGCTGCGACCCCCCTGGCCTCACTCTGCACTGTAAAAACCCCCCTTGGGGGCCACCACCACTGCCTTTGGCGGGTCCGGGATCACGGGGTACCTGGGACGAATCTAAGCGTAGATTTCGGCCTGCTGAGCCTACTTAAGCCTTCTATCAGCCGCGCAGCGGTGACGTGCAGCGGAGCGCCTTCATCGCGCCTGAGTCCAGCCAGAGTCCTGCCCGTCTGCGCTCGTCCGCGTCTCGGGAGTGGCAGGGGCAGGACAGAGAGGCGTGTATTTCTGTCTAGGCTGGCGATACCGGCGGGTAAAACTTTACGGTATGGTATACTACAGTGCGGCCGATTTACTCGCTTTGCACCCCTCTTGTGGCCAATGTCATCTTGCTTTTCCCGGCAGCCGGCTTTTCCGAAAAAGCTGTTCTACTTGTGGGTGGCGGCCTCTAACTTCCACCGGGATTGCGCCTGACACCACTCCGTCCCCGTTCCAATGTTACCTTCTTAACACTAGATCCCTGATTGGTCACTCCTTGGATATTTGGAACTTACTGTATAAAGCCAATATATCATGCTTATTCCTTACGGAGACTTGGCTGAGTGATTGTTCAACACCTGACCTTTCTAACGCCACCCCTCCAGAATATAACATCTTTAGAAGGGATAGAACATCTGGTAGAGGGGGAGGAGTAGCTCTTGTGGTTAATAAAAACATCTCCTGCGTAACCTTTCCAGTGGAGAACATTCAGGGCTGTGAAGCCTTAGGCTTCACCCTTCAGCTCTCCTCCCTCCAGGCTTGTACCGGGATTCTCTTGTATAGAGCCCCGGGGCCGACTGGGTCGTTTTTTGATGCACTGCAAGTTGCTCTCTCTGTCCCCTGTCTCAGATCAGAGCACTGCATGCTTCTTGGGGACCTCAATATCCATATGGATATTGTAGTGGACCCTGATGCAATGAAATTGAGTGATATTACTAATACCTTAGGTCTGTCCCCGTTTCTTCTAAAGCCAACGCATAATAAAGGCCATACTCTGGACCAGATCTTTTCTACTAAAACTATTGTGATAGAGGCCTCACAACCGGTACTCTGGTCTGACCATTTTCTGGTTTCTTTTTCGGTTCCCGTCGCAGCTCCCATCCGGGTGAGAGAATCTATACAGACTTCGCGCTCCTCGCGCCCTTTCCATCTTCTTTCGGCCGAGATGCTATCTGAGGCTCTTAATATCTTTCCTTGTCCTCTTTTGGGTACGTTGGAAGAGAATCTTCATCTCTTTCAGAGTTGGTTGACAGCAAGACTTCAGACCCTAGTTCCCGAAAAGAAGCAGAATAGTGGCGAACGCAGAATGTCTGCCCCGTGGTTCACCCCCCAGTTAAGGGAGCAGCGCCAAGGCTGTAAAAAGGCAGAGAGAGTCTGGCGACGGGCCTATGACCTGACTGAGAAAGCAAAATTTCGAGGATTGACTAAAGCCTATCATCAGTCAATTTGGAAGGAAAAAAAATCATACTTTGAGCGTCGAATTGATGAGGCTGAAAATGGTTGTAAGGAAATCTTTAAAGTTGTTTTGGATTTTATGCCCCCTGCTGTTTGCACTCCATCTCATATCCATTCTGAAGAATGGTTAAAACAGCTTGCAACTTTTTTTACGACTAAAATTACTACTATTCAAGCCTCTCTTCTCGACCCTAGCTCACATGTGGCCGCAGGTCTCTCGTCTCCCCCTGTTTCTAGGGAGAGTCTAGGCCCTTCTCTCACATTTTTTCCTCATCTTTGTCTTGACACCTCCCTTGAGCTTCTGTCTGGTTTGAAGTCCGGTTCTCCACTTGACCCGTGCCTAGCTAAACATCTGGGGAGGGTAGCACCTGTTTTAAATGCTCTACTGAATCCTCTCTTGAATTCTTCATTGAGTACAGGAGCGGTCCCACAAGCATGGAAACACGCCTTGATCCTGCCATTGATCAAGAAGCCTGCCCTGGACCCCCTCATCCATGCTAACTATAGACCTATCTCCCTTCTCCCTGCTTTGGCAAAGGTGGCCGAGAAATTTGTCCATCGGACGATTTCTAATTTCATTGAGGAACACGACCTGTTGCACGATACGCAATCTGGATTTCGTGCAAATTTCAGCACAGAGTCGGCCCTCTTAGAGGTCACGGATGCCATCAGGGAAGTTCTCGATTCGGGAGGAAGGGCTATGCTGATAATGTTAGATCTATCGGCGGCATTCGACACCGTCCCCCATGATCGCCTCCTTAAAAGACTCTGGGAGTGCGGCATTCAGGGAACGGTGTGGAGTTGGCTTAAATCTTTTCTAGCCGGCCGCCGACAAACGATCTGGGCGCCTCCTTTTTCCGCGGAAATGTCTCCGCTAGAGGTAGGGGTACCGCAGGGTTCCATTCTTAGCCCCACGCTATTTAATATCTTTATGGCTCCTCTGGCGGCAGTCGCGGAATCCTTTGGCGCCCAGGTCATATCTTACGCCGATGATACCCAGCTCCTGTTCACTTGTGACAGGGGCGGTACTTTCGATGGCGTACAGATCAAGGACTGCTTGGGGGCGGTCTTCGAGTGGTTCAGGTGTAACGGGCTTAAGTGCAATCCCGACAAGTCGGAGCTGCTCTTTTTTGGTTGCACCTGTGAACCAGATTGGAAAGCCTGGTGGCCTCAAGATTTATTTCCTCCTAACAGCGTGTCACTTAAAGCAAAAAACTTAGGAGTAATTGTGGACAATGAGCTGTCTTTTGGGCCACATATCTCGTGTCTCTCAGGTAAATGCTTCGGCATTTTACGTATGCTGAGAAAGTTCCTTCCTCTTCTGTCTCTTCAACATAGGAAGACTATTGTTCAGGCCTTGATTGGATCGCGTCTGGACTACGCAAATGCCCTTTTTCTGGGCCTTCCAAAATATCTGTTGACCCGTTTGCAAGTGGTCCAGAATTCGGCAGCCCGTGCTATTTACGGGCTCCCAAGAAGAGCCGGCGCTACGGCTCTTCTGAGAGACTTACACTGGCTGCCGATCACTAAAAGAATTCTTTTTAAGTGCCTGACTTTTGCCTTTAAGGCTCTACACGGCCCTTGCCCCAAGTACATAAGGAAACGTCTGTCCCGATATGTACCGGGCAGGGCCCTGAGATCATCTCTGTTATTCAAAATGACAGTCCCGGCCATTAAGCGTGCTAGGATGAGTGGCAGATCCTTCCGCTACTTAGTCCCGAAGGAGTGGAATGAACTACCACTCTCTCTCAAACAGGCCCCGAGTCTCCTTGCCTTTAGGAAGGAGCTGAAAACGTGGCTCTTTGCTAATTAAGTACTTTTGGATAACCTGTGTCTTTCTCTCTATTTTTCTTTGGCAGTCGCTATGTGTTGTTTCTATCTGTTATTGTTCTTCAGCAAAGCGCCGGGATGCTCCTTGGAGTAGCCGTGCGCTATAGAAGAAATAAATTAACATAACATAACATAACATAACTGGAGTGGGAATAGTAATTTTTATCCCTCCGCTATCCAACACTTTCCCTACTGTTGCAATCACTGGAATGGGAATAGTAATTTCAACCCCTAGGCTATCCAACACTTTCCCTACTGTTGCACTCACTGGAGTGGGAATAGTATTTTTTACCCCTCCGCTATCCAACACTTTCCCTACTGTTGCACCCACTGGAGTGGAAATAGTAATTTTTACTCCTCCGCTATCCTACACTTTCCCTACTGTTGCACTTACTGGTGTGGGAATAGTAATTTTTACCCCTCCGCTATCCAACACTTTAACTACTGTCGCACTCACTGGAGTGGGAATAGTATTTTTTACTCATCCGCTATTCAACACTTTCCCTACTGTTGCACTCACTGGAGTGGGAATAGTTATTTTTACCCCTCCGCTATCCAACACTTTCCCTACAGTTGCACTCAATGGAGTGCAAAATTTAAGTTTAAAGACTATTAAATATTTGAATATTTTAATTTACAATATAATGTTTTTTATAAAATGTTATGTTATAGGTTTCTGTATATATCTATATTTATTTGTAAATTTTTATAAATTTATAAAATGTAAAAATACATTAAAATTAATAGTTTATTCATTGTTTTAAAATAAATATATATATATTTTACATTTTATATATGTAAGTTTAATTTTTTTAAATTAAATTTATTTCTTATACTTGTTAAAATGTATATTAAATCTAAAAATCAATTTAAGTTAATTTTATTATTTAATATATTTAACATTATTTTATATATAAATAAAATATCGAAATTTTGTACATCTATATTTTTTACATAGATATATATTTTCTATATTTTTATACTTACCATTATAAATATAGGGTGTTGATATTTTTGACACCAATATTTATGACTCGATATTTGTGTGTGGGGATATTTTGGATGTCAGTGAACCAACAATTATAGATCGGGATAAAGAATATTTGTGAAGAAACATTTTAGAATTACTGGCCTAACAAAGTAACAAGGCATGTCCAGGCAGTCATCACGATGGTCCAAACAATCCCACCACCCAGAGAAGTCTTAATGAAGGAGCCGCAGCCTGGAGCAGTCATGGTGACAATGCCCTAGGAACAGATGCAAACTAAATTTATCGACACGGAAAGGGGAAGTGAAGTCCTGAGGCCAGAGCATACACAGTGTCGCACAATAGCATTGGTTAGTCTGCTGGGAAGAGATTTGAACTGTTGGTGGCCTGCAGGCCAGGGGTGGATCGCACTGGGTATCCTCCGGAAGTGTTCTGATGATCTTTACCATCTTTCTTGCAAAGTACCTGGGCATCCACAAGAGTGTCAAAGATTCCTCATTTCCCATGTACATCCACACGAAGTTGGGCATGTAAAGCATGGTGTACCGTAGTGCCATCGTCCTGAGCGAGGCCTTTACATCAGCAAACTTACAACGAGTTTCTTGAACCATCAAGGTGAAATCAGGATAGAACAAGACAGTAATGCCATGATATTGGACCTGATCGCCCTCACGCGCCAACCGAAGGGAGGTGTCTCTGTCTCTAAAGTTGAGTAGTTGCACGATGATGGGGCGTGACATCACCTCAGGGAGGGGGGCCTAGGGCCCAGCGATCGATGTGCTCGTTACACTAGGAAGGTGTTAGAGAATGCTTCACGACCAAACAAATCCACCAATAGGTTTTCAGCAAATAGGTCCATTTTACCGGTAGCCGTGGATTCTGCAATGGCTGTTATACATAGGTTATTGAGGCCTCCAGGTCCTTGTTCTTCAAAGCAATGGTCTTGATCTGACGTTCAAGCTTCTCCGGGTGCCTTGGAACAATGGTAGCCCTGTCCTCCAAAGCTGAAATGCATGCCTCAGCCCCCTTAATCCAGGCCTTCTGACACTCAAGGCGCTCAGCAACACCATCCAGTCTGCCCGATACGGCATTGAATTTAGTGTCCATGGCCTTAAACCCCACCCAGATTTCGGACATCAGGACCTCCACAGTAGCGGGTTGAGTGAATTCTACAGGGCCACCTGTTGCCCCCTGCCCCCATCATTTTGGGTGTAGCCGCTTCGTCCCGCTCCCTGGCACGCTCGAATAGCAGCTTGCACTATTTCGGGTCCGTGCGGCCCATGCGGATGGGGCTGAGGCTAGTAACACTGGATGAGGCCAGCAGGCGACACCTGCAGTGAGAAGGCAGCACTGCAGCAATTATGTACAAGAGCAGGGATTGTAGACCAGGAAGGGAATTGGAGCAATAGCAGTCACTCAAGTGAACAAGGCTGTGGGAGTCACAGCAATAAGTGTCATGAAGTACTCTGTTGGTACCTGGTTGTTGTGAACAACAAGGCCCAGGCCAAAGAATGGGAGGGCGCCCTGTAAGGCCAGGGGGGCCACAGCAATCCCGTAGTTGAAGGGAGAGTCAGGCCTTGCCTCCCTTGGAGCACAGAACCACAACAACGGGCCCTCCTACCCTCCTATCTGCCTCCCGCAGCCTAGGCCCAGAAGGTGCTACCACCCAACACCCCACCAAAGGCACAGCGGCTGCTCACCCGTCACCCTCAGGGCCTCCAGGCAAATCCAGGTAGCAGCATCACAGGCCACAGGAGCGGGCCGTCAATCGAAACAGGTAGGACAAGGCTGCTCAGGCTAGGCAAGTCCCGGACCATCTCGCGGCTCGAGTATGCCGCCGATCACGCCACACAGGACTGCCAGGAAACGTGGTAAATTACCACGTTTGAGGAAAATATTTTCTCCAAAGGTAAAATACAGTCACGAAAATTCACTACAATTGGTGAAGGAAACTCATGTTCAGAAAATTTCACCAATTGTAGTGAATTTTCGTGACTGTATTTTACCTTTGGAGAAAATATTTTCCTCAATCGTGGTGATTTACCGAAGAATTCCGGTTACTTTTGTCTGTACAAACTTGGAAATTTGAGGAGAATTGGTGTTTAAAGGCAAAGTGATTTAATGTCGAAATTGTGGGAATCGATAGGTTCTGTACCGGATTGGATTACCTTCCGATTTTTGCCCTGAGGAAGCCCGCTGTTGGGCGAAACGCATTGGCTGCATCTCTGCTGCTGTTCAACCTGCAACAATAAAAGAACCTAATTTCTTTCTATTTATCTGGACTCTAAATTGTTATATATAATTTTTATCCTTTGAAGGGTTGCCTCTCTGTGAAATGATTTTTTGGTGTTAAATGTGTATGGTCTTAGGACAGTGGACCAAAGAGGTGGGCAACCTGAATTCTACAAATCAATGATACTCTGTGTATAGGAGGGTAGTGCAGCTGTTGCTTTCCCCTACTGTCTATTCGCTGTATATATATATACACATGATCTAAATGAATGTATCTGGGCTCCAGGTGTCAGTGTTGGCAGAAACATAGGGCCTGATTCCGAGTTTGGCACAGTTGCGCCAACTTTCCACCAGCACAGCTGCGCCAAACCCGCACAGAGACCGCACGCCGTATTACAAGTTGAACTCGTGTACGGTCCTTCACCTTTCCCATGGCCGGTGACGTCCATGCCGTGCTGGAACATTGGGGGAACACAAACAGGGGGGCACATGTTGTGTTCCCCTGAATGTATCCCCTTGGCAGGGGGGACATAGGGGCCCTGGAGGGTCCCCTTTGTTCCTGCACCACCAGCCTTTTCATGGCTGTTCTCCAGCCATGAAATGGCTGGCAGTGCAGGAACTCGTAATATATACTCAGCAGGACTGCGAACATTGTGGAGCACCTCTGCCTCCGCCAGAGAACGACTGTTCCCTGGTGCAGCCGGTGGTCCTCCACCGCAATGACTTTTCAAGTCGTAATGTGGCAAACAGACCACCGCCACCACAAGTCCAACCGCCAGACTCGAACGCAGGCCCCTAGCTCTAGTTCTGGTAACTGTTAAACAAGATGTACACACCCTGCTTTGCCAATTTTTTTTCAGTGCCCAAGCACCAGCAAGATTTGCATGGCATCTATCTCTACAACCTTTCAAACCTACAACCCTAGGTTGGAGCTGTTGAAGGTAGCTCTCATCATTACAGTATAGCCCGCATGTGTTTCGACTGTAGATATTGTCAGATGCCGCTCCTTCTCTGCAGACTTCTTCAGTGATCCAAATTCAGGGTATCAAAGTGACCACAGAGATTGGAGGTGTGTTCATGAGGCCAACCGTGGGGGATAGTCTACTCAACAGCAATGAACCCTGTAACGTGGTCCCTGGAGATCACCCTGTCATACTCAAGTCTGAGCAGATACTGTGTGGACGTCACTGAAGCCAACCGCCTGGCTAAATGTGGGACACATGTGGGAAACCTTTAAGGTTTTAACTCCTTGCTTTTCATGAAGGGTAAGTTGGTATACACCCAGGGGGGATCAAGGGAGGAAGGAGCAGAGCATGGCTTAGTTAGTGACATTCAGGGGGTGTGAATCTCAGATTTCCCAACTAAAAAAGGAGTGGGCTGCAGGGTGGAGGGTGTAATGACCAAGGTTTGAGATGAACTGTGTCCATGAGGAACAGGGTCAGTACTGAAATTGCATTTGGTTGGCCTCTCTAGAGTGGCACAGTGGGTGAAAAGCAATACTTTTTGGAATGCTACCCTGAGCAATTGCCATTGGTTAGACTATTTGCAAGCATTCATCCCATCACCTTTTTGGTGTTTGAGTGCCAGGAGTATGCCTGGCAAGTTGAGAATGAAGCAGCTTTCCAAACCTACTACTGACAATATTTGCAAATTCCAAAAAGTACTACATTTGGACCAATTCACAGAGCACTTCTTTAGCTGTAGATTGTTACTTTTGTTGGTAAACCAGTCAATATATATATATTTAAGATCCTGATCCAAAAAATTTAAAGTTAAAACTCTTTGTGAAATGAGAATGATGAGAAAAACCACCACACACATAGCAGACCCAACTCAGGACCCCCAGACATAATTATCAAACCAAGAATGCATTTGAGGGATGTCACACTCCAATCACCCCCCGCTGAAGCCATGTCCCTGCCAGTTCAACCCGGGCCTGGTAATTCTTCCTGGGAACATGTGACTATGGTCATGTACAGCACCATGGCCTTGAGTCCCTGTCTGGGATCACTTATTTTAAATGTATTTTCACTGCACTCACTACTCTTCGTCTGTGCTAAAAAAGCAACTGGTAGAGTTGTCAAATAAGTGCATGTGAGCAAGTTCTTGTTCTTGTCTTTTACAAATCATTTTATCAAGTGGCTGATGTCCACACGTAGTTAGCCTGATTAGCAAATAGAGGAGCACACCAGAACTGAGCCATGGGTCTGGCTGGACTCCAAGAGTCCATGCACGAGCCAAGCCAATGTTTGCATGGATATCTTGCAAAAAACATAATTTAAAAACATAATACAATCTCTTCAAAATCCCCAAAAGAGGTTCTGTGAAATAACATATTGGCCATCATGGATAACACAGTTTTGACTGGTAGGGAAGCCGAGATTGATTTCAGTTTGTCTGGATGGATCTCTCTCTCTCTCTCTCTCTCTCTCTCTCTTTCTTTCTCTCTCTCTTGCTCTCACTCTCTCTCTCTCTCTCTCTTTTACATAAAAGGCCACTATTCATTGTTTGCTCACGACAATAACATCCGACACAAATATATTAGACCTGATGCAGGGACCCCCAGACCTAACTGCCAAGCCATGAATGCACATATTTGGGAGTTTCACACCCCAAATACCCCCTTCCCCCGAAGCTACAGCCCTGTGGAGGAGGGTACGGCACCTTCCTTCAGTCCTGCAAATAGTTAGAGTCTGCAGAGCTTAGCAAGTAACAAAGTTACAAAATAGTAGCTTGCTAGGCTTCTTTTATTTCCAAGCCTCTAGACAAACATCATCCTTAAAGCACCTCATAGCCACAAGACACCCTCAATCAATTCTTACCTCAAACATTCAAAAGTATACCCTCACTTCTCCAGGTGTGCAACCAGATCCCAAAGCTCACTTTTACTTTACAGTATCAATATTCAACTATGTACAGTGTGGTACAACCTCAAATACCAATGTCCACCACCTTCAAGGTGTCAGGCAAACTGTTACAGGCTCCTTACTCAGACATCCTCACACACATCTCAAAGACGAGAATACTTTATCCTCGACATTAAAAACAGCCCATTCTTACATCATGTTACACTCATCTGTATGTATAAGACACTTAACTGTATGATCACAGTACAACTCTCAACAATACAACCTCTGGTAGTATTCAACCAGGAAGCCTCACAGATCTGCACAAAACCTTGAGGCCCTGTATATTTTTTCAGAAACACACACACATGCTGATTTTATCAGAAACCCTCTCACCTTCACATACACATCAGAGACACAGACACACGTCTAACTGACAAGAGTTTGTGGAAACATCTAATGTTTATATTTTAAGACACCAATTGTGAAACCCAGTCCCACTAAATCCTCACTCTGAGGTACTCACAAACCCCTCACACCCATAAAGTCTAACTGACCCTCAGAAACATGCACTTGATGCTAAACTAGGAAACCTGCCTATAAAAACACATATAACCCCATGGATGACCACATTCACTGTCTGATGAAGATACACATACACAGTCAGGCAGTCACAGAAGCTAATGCTCTTCAACGTCTACATGAGCCCCCTCGCGGCCATCGCACGCCAACACAACCTCAACATAATCTCCTACGCCGACGACACCCAGCTGATCCTCTCCCTGACCAACGACCCCGCCGCCGCCAGAGCCAACCTACACGAAGGGATGAAAGAGGTAGCCGAGTGGATGACGACCAGCCGCCTGAAGCTGAACTCGGACAAGACGGAGGTCCTCATCCTGGGCTCCTCACCATCCGCCTGGGACGACTCCTGGTGGCCTCCCGCCCTGGGCACCGCACCCAAACCGACAGACCATGCACGCAACCTGGGCTTCATCCTGGACTCCTCCCTCTCCATGACCAGGCAAGTCAACGCCGTCTCCTCGCCGTGCTTCAACATCCTACGCATGCTACGGAAGATCTTCTGGTGGATCCCCACCGAGACCAGGAAGACCGTCACCCAGGCCCTCGTCACCAGCCGACTGGACTACGGCAACGCCCTCTACGCCGGTACCACCGCCAAGCTCCAGAAGAGACTCCAGCGGATCCAGAACGCCTCAGCCAGACTCATCCTCGACATCCCACGAACCAGCCACATCTCCGGACATCTGAGAGACCTGCACTGGCTCCCCGTCAACAAAAGAATCACCTTCCGCCTCCTCACCCACGCACACAAAGCCCTACACGACCAAGGCCCGAGCTACCTCAACAGCCGAGTCAACTTCCACGCTCCCAAACGCCACCTCCGATCAGCCAACCTCGCCCTCGCCGCCGTCCCCCGCATCCGAAGAGCGACTACAGGAGGAAGGTCCTTCTCCTACCTGGCCGCCAAGACCTGGAACTCCCTCCCGACCGACCTGCGCCTGACCCAAGACCACCTCTCCTTCAGGAAGAAGCTGAAGACATGGCTGTTCGAGCAGTAGCGGCACCCCCCCACCCCCAGCGCCTTGAGACCCTACGGGTATGTAGTGCGCTCTATAAATGTCATTGATTGATTGATTGATTGACATAAGTTCCCTGACAACCATACCCCTAGACAGCCACTGGCAACCCTATACACCTACACACAAGCCCCTTTACAGTTGGCCATGTACTGTAATACACAAGAACCAAAAATATATTTTTTTAAATTCTCCAGAGCTCCACCTACATCTCAAAACCCCACATATTCAGCCCTGCTCCCTACCAAAGTGCTACTGAAGCATACTGCCTACAGAACGGCACAGCTTTAAAGACCTACACGTGGCTTTACAGAACAAGCCATTCCTCCACAGACTAAGATCTACCCAACTAGGGCTGCATGCATCCTCAAACCTCTTTGAGGCAAATATACTGTCAATGAGTCATGGGAGAGGAAGCTTGATTCTGTGAGCTGAACCAGGCTGTTACTTCACTCTGTTGTAGTATTTTTTAAAGAGGTGAATCTTAAGCTCTCTCCTAAATTGGTGCAGGGTTAGGGCAGTTCTGATTGGCACAGGGAGAGTGGCGGATCCCCCACTAAGGTGGAGGAGCGTCGCTCCACTGCTTTCAGCAATGGAAATACAGGAAAAATAAAATGATAATAACTCGTTATTATCATTTTATTTGTTCCTGCTGCAGTGTCTTTGTGGGGTGAGGCTGCTCTCAGAGCAGGGGGGAGGAGTGGTGGGCACACTGTAAGTGCGCAATGACTGATTGGCCGGCCCTCTTGGGCCGGCCAAATGGTCATGCGTACTTTGCATGTTCTCCACCCAGGCTGCATTACAACCTGGGTGGAGAACATGCCCAGGGTCCCATTTCCTGGCTTAGTGCCGAACCACAGCGCTCAGACCAATCACAACGCTGCATTGCACCATTGTGATTATTCAGGGGAGCCTGGATGTGCTTCCTGTTACTGGCTGGGAGAGACGCAGCAAGAAAACGGAGCAGAGACGAGGCAACGACGGTGGAGGGACCGGCGAGGAGGTATGAATTTTTTTCCATCTTTTTTACAACTCTCATACCCCACCCGGCCACCCTTGAACCTTGCCGGCTGCCACTGCACAGGGATGTTGTTCCAGATACTCTGTTCATAAGTAGAGAACGCCTGTTGCCTTGCTTTTAATTTGTTTAACTTATTTGATTCCAATCTGATGGTGCCCAAACCTGGGTTTGCAGGGATCCACCTACATGGTGAGCATGGAAATCAGGTAAGCAGGGGTGCTCATTGCGATGGCTTTGTAAATGGTTGAGCTAATTTTGAAGCTGGTGGGGGCCAGCAAGGGGAGCTAATGGAATTCCATCTGGTATTCAAGATTTGGAGCTGTCTGTTCTTCAAACATCTGGACCGGGTGTATAATGCATGCTGTTAAGTAGTACAATTACACTGTGACTTCTTCAGTGCATGCCCTACAGCCATTTGATGTTTCGGTCACAAGTGAGCTACAGGGTAGCAAGTGGAGGGTGTGATGGTGAGCCTTCCATGGTGTGGTAATGAATTTACTATTATCTAATGATATTTGGGTCAGCTTTACATCATTCCAGTCCTGGTCCTCTACTTCAGTCCAGCTTTGAGGGTTGAGTACTCCCGGGAAGCTGATACTGGCTCAGATTTGGCTGACAAGCAGCTGCAGTGAGTCCACAATGGAGGTTGAAAAATTCTGCCTGGTGCAGTGTTGAGTATTTAATTAGCAGTATAAAGAGGTACTCTTTACAGTAAACAAAAGTAGCAGCTAATTAACTGCCGCTGACAATAAATAAATAGGGGCCTATTTACAAACCCATTGTGCCACAGGTGCGTCACTTTTTTTGACGCACTGGCGGCGCAATGGGCTTGGCCATATTTACTAGGCCACATAAAGTCACCCTGCGTGACTTTTCAAGGCCTTGTAGATATGGGCCCCTTTCAAGCATTACTCTGCAGGGGCTTCCATGGGTGTTGCAGTGGATGTTACCACGCAACATCCATGGAACTTGACGCATTCCCAGATTTACAACATTTTGAATGAATGAATCAGAATCCTTTGCCTCCCCAGGGGAGGCATGCGAATGGCGCAATGAGGAGAAATATTTCTCCTTGTTTTTTCCTCTTTCTATGAGTGCTGCATTCTGCAGCACGCATAGGAAGAGGAAAATGCAATTAATTACTGTTTTTGTGCAGGAAGGTGTGCCTTCCTGCACAAAAACAATCATTCCCCCAGCACAGGCACGATTGCAAATGATGCACGGGTGCCTACACTGACGCATGACAGCCAATTGTGCGCCAGCACAGGAGACAGTACAGGGATGTGTTGTATTGTTGTTAACACAACGCATCCCTGTGCTTTGAAAATGACACAGCATGGCGCAGCTAAATGGCTTGCGGCGCCATGCTGCATCTTTTTTCTGTAGATGAGGCCCCAATGTTTAGAAATTTGAAAGAAAGAAATTATTCTGAACTGAAAACTACAGTCCAGGTAGTGTCAAGGATTGTTCCGCTCCGATTACAATATCACAGTACTCATGTTTTTTCAAAGCAAAAAGTTGTTTCCCATAAATCAGAAGGTCCTTGTGCTAGTCCTGAGGAGACCTGTGGAATTCATAAAATGCGGAACACCCTGGAGGCTAACCCACCACGCAAGAATGCTCACAAGACCACAAATTAAATGAGGACACTTCTTATGGTGTTAAAGACTGGGACAACCATCATTGCCCATTTATGGTTTCCTAAAACATTTGTAAGAGTCTTACAAATGTTTTAGAAAACCATAAATGGACAATTACAGTAAGACCTCAGGCATAAAAACAGCTCTTATTATGCAAACTCAAAGCCTTGATCTGTGGATGAACTTTTGGCGCAGCTGTTTAAGTTGATGAAACCCTTTTTTCTACCTTTAATAAATGTATGCTTGTGAAAGACACATATCGTGGTGTCATAAGACTTCATAAAATCTCAACTGTCGCTGCAGTTTTTCAGTTGGGAATAATGAATTATGGGGCATATTATCAAGACAGGCGATAAAATTATCGCCGCCTTAGCGGCAGAAAACTGCCACTAAAACGGCGATAATGGGCTTGATAATATGCTCTATGGAATTCCAATTGAAGCCCATGTTAGATGTGAAGGACATCTAACATGGGCTTCAATTGGAATTCCATAGAGCATATTATCAAGCCCATTATCGCCGTTTTAGCGGCAGTTTTCTGCAGCTAAAGTGGCGATGATTTTATCGCCTGGCTTGATAATATGCCCCTAATTTCGCAATTTTATATATTCGGTTTACAGTTAGCAGCGATTAATTTGCTGCAAATGTTTTGTTGCCACAAAAATCTACATTTATGCGGATGAGAGAAATCTTTGCATTGTTCACTGTGTTTCCCACCATGCCCAGCGGCTACGGGGCGGGCCTGCTATGGCTTATGGTGTATTTAATTATGAGGTCAGTTTCTGCCTCAGAAACTTTGTTTTACTTTTCAGTTATGTTTTTCTTTTTGATATATCTCTTTCATGTTAACACTTTTGCTGGAGTACAGTTCCTCAACTGGCTGGTGGAGCTTTACAGGCAGCTGTGGTCTCCCCACAAAGGGCTCAGTGGCCACTGCTGAACTAAATATTATTTGCCTTTTTTCTTATATGTTTTTACTGCACTTAAAAAAAGAATGACTGTGCCGAATGCATGCACAAGTCTACTTGAATTCTGGGCTTGGGCAGGAGGTGATAAACGCAAAGCGGTTGTACAATGTGTTTGTGAAATAAGCCTGTGCTGTTTATTTATTCTGCCTTTCTTTTTGTGGCATTTATGTCGAATTATTCATGTTCAATAGGCATACATATTTTGCTCAATTCAAAATATTTGCCTCTTATAATGTCTTTGTGTTTTACCGAGAATTACATTTTGTGTTCAGCTATTTGTATCAGTTCTGTTTCCTATTTTGTCGCTTGAACATTGTGATAATATATTTCAGGCACTAACTGGACTTCCCAGCTCCTAAATGACATGGTGTACAGCATTGCAGGAAAGGAACCTCCACGAGAATTGCCATTGCTTGAATTCGGAACTCCAGACAAACTAGAGGTTGGTATCAAAACAGCAAAACTTGGTTTTGTAGTATTGAAATGGGTAATAGTGTTAGAATTATACTCTTTAGCACAAATCTAGGTGATTATCTGTTAAAATCCTTCTATATTGTATTTTCTGTGCTATCCAAGCCCAAGGCAACTCCTTCATGTGGCAGAACAGAAAAACGCCTCTATAGTGAATGGTATGATCATATGTGAGTTCTTTTGCCAATGACACATACATATATTGAACACTGGTGTTAAAGGTGCTGGGAACGATGGAACAAGATAGCTACAGAAATTGAACCCGATTGTTAAAGAGGCTGGGAATGGTGGAACAGGATATCCCATCCTTGTTCAGAAATTAGCTGCCCTAGTCAAATTACCTCAAAAATGAGGATTAGACCATTTAGCTGAGTCAAATATTGTTTCCTCCACTCTCTGACCATACATTACTAAACTCAAAACACAGATTTCCTTTATATGATCATATGCCTTTGGGACCTTATAGGAACAACATTCACAATTGTTGTGAAATGAGATGGGGTCCCCTTGTAAAGCATGGAATTGCTACCTGGAGACTGGGCTATCACATTTCGAATATCAGGTTGCTAAATTAAAAGAGGCTAGTTCACTATTTCACCAAGCACGATTGCTGGTTTTACAATATAAAGTAGCTAAGGATAACTCCTACTAACTGCACTTAAACCCACTTAACACTATCGCTTAGAAATAAGCTTGTTTGAAAGCAAGACATGTAATGGAACTATCACCCTTCATCCCTTATCTTCACTTTACCTGGGTTTACAATTTGTTACCACTATTTAGGGTTACCTTGGCATTCACTTAGAGTTATAGCAACCTATCCTCCACTTTGCATTTATACTTATTGCAGAGATCAGCACTACCATACGTAAAAGCTATGCTCATTTAGAAATTCGTTTTTAGGTCTCGCCTACGCAGTGCGGATGCGCTGCTAGGAAAAAGACGTTTTGTAATCGGTTCGCTTTCCGCCCTAAAAACGCGCACGCGTAGCATTGCTTTCAATGGCAACGTGTGCACGTTTGGCGATTCCCTTGCGGTGAGCGAGCTTTGGCGCCATGTGTTAGCAATTATCGCTCCTGTCACTACTCGCTCCCGCAAGGGACACGCTTTCCATTTTGCCGACACTTTTTTTGTTTTACTTTTAGCGCGAGGCGCGCGTGCTTGTTTTTTTTGAGGGGTGATAATCTCAGTGCATTGTGTCACATCTGTACCATCAGTGTGCACCCTCCGCGTGTGCTTAGTTTGTGGTAATGGAATCCGTACCTTGTGGACAGGGCACCACCGAGTAACAGATCATCAACAGTTTTATGAAGTTTCTTTTGCTGTGCTTCACTAAACTGTACTCCCTGGGTCGTCTTTCCCTCCTCGGGTCTGCCTTCAGTGTGGCAGCAGCTGTCTCTGCTATTCCGGGCCACGCAGCCTTTGTTCCTCACTGGGTGCAGTGCTCACTGCTCCGCACCAGTGCAGTTAACTGAGACAAGAACCACCCCTGCTGCCACCTGGTGCAGTGGGATACTAAGAAGAGGCACGACGCACTGACCTACCGGGCATTTCCCGTTGGGCTAGAGCCGGTTTCTGCCGCTTCCTCTCCTCTATCGGAAATGGGTTCCAGTTTACCGGAATAAGGCGCCCACTCTGCAAAACATCGATTTCTAGGAGAGTCAACCATCATACATCGATTGCTGTGTGGTTAACTCATCCACTGATGAAGGATTCAGATTCTCAACAGTTCTCCTAAGTAAAAAAAAACAAAAAAAACACACACACACACAAAAAACACACACACTGTTGTAGGTAAAACACGCTTGTTCTAAATAAAACACTAGTGCGCGCGGTGGTACTGTACTTCCAGGTAAACACACACACACACCTTTCTATAGGTTTCTATATGTTACAAGTACGTACCTCGCTTCCACCCCTCTCTTTCATCTCCCAAAAATGGAGATAACCATAAAAAACAGAAATGTTATACCTGCCTGAAAAGACCACGTTGGTTAATAGTGTTCAACATGTCATGGTCTGAAGTCACATTCAAAATGCCTGGGATTGTTTTTTCCACTAAGTTGGAACTGTTGTCAGCATGTTTCACAAATCCTTTCTTTTGACATTCTGTAAGTAAACTCTGGTAGTAGTGGTATGTTGATATCCTGGCCAAAAATGCTTTATGAACTAACACGCCTCTTGGAACGAAATTGAATGCACAAATTTATTTTCAAACTATTTAGGGGCCGATTCTCATCCGGGTCGGAAAGCTCTCCGACCGAGCCGGATCCGGAGTGTTTTCTGACCGAGCCGGAGTCCTGCAGTCCGACCAAGCGAGTACGATGCGGCCGTATGCTGCCAGACTCGGTTCGGTCGGACTCCCATAGAAGTCAATGGGAGCCGGTCGTACGACGCGTACATGGGCTCCCATTGACTGAATGGGTACGTCTCTCACAAGGGCGCCCCCTACTGTGGGTACGCGTCGGTGCCATCTGCACCGTACATGCCTGTGTTGGGGGGACCCTTGGGTCTCCCCCTGTGTCCGAGTTGTAGGGCTGCAGGTGTCAGGCGGTCCGACGCGGACCCCAAAGGCAACTTCCCGGACGTTTTGCGAGCCAGATTGTTCGGCTCGCACCGGCTGTCCGATGCGTGCATTGGACTGGCTCGGTCGTAAATCGCATCCATTGCACGCCACGGTTAGCTTACGGCTGAGACGTACGGAGCAGTTCGGACCTTGAAACGACTCGGTCGGTGAATTTCACGTAGCTCGCATCGTAATGGCTCGCTCATACAGCTGTACGAGTCGGGTGGAAAACACGCATACGGCTCGTAGTTTTTCCGGACGGATCGCGTTCGGTGCCCTTCCGACCCAGATCTGAATCGGCACCATAGTGTTTACAGTACATATCACATACTTAGAGTGGGCTTTGAGTCTGCCCTTGCTCAGGATTTGATGCCTTTGCTGTCTCTCAGGTAGTGGCTTTTGATTCGATGGTTTTCCTCCATGTTCTTGTGTTTGTCCACCAAGGGACAATTTAGTTCTAAAGTGTTCTCTTCTCATTGGATGCATTGTATTCCTGCATGATTTACCTGGGGGACATGTTTTGTTTCTGGGCATTTAATGGGAGTGCTTGTGTTTCCTTGGTCCCTCTCGATTTCTACTTCAGGAAAAAACAACTATTTATAGCCTAGAGTGACCATTATTGGCTTTGCCGTTGCTTGTTAATAGTGGCTACTAATGTCATGCATCGTGTCCAGGAGCTTGCTATGCTGTCAGGTAACTTGATATGCCCACTAGCACGTGAGTAGCTTGGCAACCGGAGTTAAAATTCGGCTCTCCCGGTTCTACAGACGACAAAGAGCTCCTCCAAAGTGACACGTAAGAAACACATAAAATATTTTGGGAAACAGTGATTTTCTCTGGCCAGCGTAAGCTGGTTTGCTTTTGGCACCCCAGTGGTGGCTTGGCATAGCTTCTGTACTTGTTGATTTAATTAAAACTTCGAAGATCTCGCCTACCCGTAGCCCTAGGCAAACGACAAAAACTACGGTCTTTTCTAGGTTTTTACCAAGCCTTTGCATATCAACTCATCTTTTTACAACACCTGTTTTCGTCAAATGTGCGTTATTTGCTGCCAACAAAACAAGTAAACAACATTATTTACAAATAATATGAAATCATTGGCCATATCTGTGTTAACCAAAAACCACTAGTGGAAGAGCTGTGTAAATGTAAACATCCTTAATGTAGTTGTCTTACATGCAGCCATAAGTTAATCAGTGCTTAGAAGCAGCAATACAATGTCCAGCTGTTTTCTCTGTTAACATAATACAAGTATCATATCTCCATATAGAACAAGCATTGGCATAGCCAATAGGTCTCACTTTTGGGACCTTATAAGTATTTAGTTATGCATCACAATATCATTGGTGCAACAACATAAACTGTTGCATGGCTAAACACTTAGAAGGTCCCAAAGGCGAGACCTATTGGCTATGCCAATGCTTGTTTAACAATATAACTGTACAGTCAAAAACATTTCTATTCCGATATGTCATACTTCAAAACAGCTGTATAACGTAAGATAAAATGTCATAAATAAAATGCAAAATGCCTCGCTGTACAACATCTATGAAAATGTTTTATTTTTTTTAATTCTGCTTAGAAGTGTAAATGCTTTAAAAAAAAAGCAAGCCTGTTAGCGTCAGAATTGAAGTAAATTTGGAGGAATGAACTCCATTCATAATGACTGATACAAAAATTGTGCAACAACAAAACATGGGGAAAAAAGTATTTATTTATATAATTTAGTATAGCGCTTCCTTACAAAGCACTGTACACACGTACATTAACAGTACACAATAGAGTACAGTAATTGTTTTAGCAACAACAATCGGTAAAACGGTAAGTCTGAAAACAGCAGGACAGTAAGCAATCCCTTAACGGTTCCTTAAGGAAGGAGCTCTCATTGAGTAAGGAAGTTGGTTCCACGAAAACTGAGCGAGTAATGTCATGAATGAAGTTAAGTTGGGAACAGAGAGATCGAGAAACAGGCAACAGACTTAAAGAGGTAGAATGCAAAGTGTGATTTTCAGAATAGGGAGAAATCAAGAACATAAACTAGGAGGAGACAAAAAGTGGTACCATTTAAAGACGATAAACTAAACGCTGAATTCAAACTAAGACAAGAAAGGTAGCCTAGGAAGTTGCCATGAATAAAGAAATGCTGATGAATGGAGAGAAAGAGGAGACAAACACAGGCGTTCTGAAAAGACTGACGTGGAATCGTTTGAGTTTAAGTATGTTGAAAAGACGGACGGACATGACAGGAAGTTTATGACTGACACAATCTGTGGGGCAAAGTCCAGAAAGGAGCTAAACAGAAAGCCCCGAATATGAGCAGATAACTAGTAAGGAATAGTTATAGGAGGAAAATAACAAGAAGTTGAATGGAATTGAAGGAATAAGCAGGTAAAAAGAAAATATCATTCTTACTTGGGTTCATGTTATGAAAAAGAGAACCCATCCATACCTCAATTGCTGTCAAGCTCGTGGCACAACCTTCCTTAAGTGAATGAGAAAAAGAAATTAAGATTTCCAGATCATCATCATGGAAATGAGAATCAATACCATGAGCAGAATTAGTAGAAAACAGAGGAATCGTATAAAGAAATAAAAGAAGCGGACCCAGTCCCGATCCTTGCAGGAACCCAAACTGAATTGAAGTAGTGCACAGAGAGGTAATCTTTCCAGGAAACCAAGAATATGCACTTGGAGCGATAAGAACACAAAGTTACAAAAGTGCCCCTAGTACACTAGATTAGAAGAGAAGATAGAGAAGAGAATAAGCCACCATGAAAAAACAGCAGAATGATCTAGAAGAACCTGTATAGAAGATTGTTTGTTATGACTTGCAGAAAATAGAAAATTAGATTCAGAGAGTTGAGTGGTTTCAATGGAGTAGCATAGACAAAAAACAGATTCTGCAGGGGATTGCAGATTATTAGTAAGTCTAAAGATCAAACATTGACAAAAATTATGGGATCCAATATTTTAGAAGCCTATGGAAACAGATACATTGGTCTGAACCTAGACAGATCAGTGGGATCTTTAGTAAAGGATGTTTGGTGGAAGATCTAAAGGAAGATGGACCCATTGCAGAGGAATGAGAAAGGGTAAGTAAAGAAACAATGGGGCATATCAACAAGGGATGTATCTCTGCTTTTTTGGCTTTAAAAGCCAAAAAAGCAGAGATAAAACTAGCACCCTATCAACAACAGGGTGCTAACACGCAAATTTGCATGTTAGCACCCTTTTACTCTACGCTTCCCCTTGCATCTCTAATGAGATGCAAAGGGGGCGTTCCAGAGTAAAATAATAGGAGAAATGTCGCTAAGCGACATTTCTCCTATCATCAAGAATGTCGCTAACCCTGTTAGAGACAAAAAAATCAGCGCTAACCGCGGTTAACGCTGCTTTTTTACGTCTGCTAATTTTCAGACTTAGCCATGATATCCTATGGAAGGAGGATATCATGGCTAAGTTTTCCTGTCCCTATCAACAAGGTAAAGTGAGATTATCGCTGGGTCTCCAGCGATAATCACACGTTAGCCTGTTAGCGTGTAGATTTTTATCGCTATTGAGATAAGCGTTGCTAATAGCACGCTATCTCAGCGATAAAAATTCACGCTAGCCGGCGATAATTATCCTCACGCTAAGAGCGCTGAGCGATAATTATCGCCGGTTGTTGTTGATATGCCCCCAAGTAAGGTACAAAGAGAGAAAGATCGATTTAACTGGTGTATTAGAAGCAGCATTCGAAGAAGAGGAAGTGAATTCTGCCTCAAAGGCAGGATGAAAAGAGTCTCAGTAGAGGGCACCCCATCCCCTGTCCAAAATGATCCGTTGCTTTGCACCATAAAGGAGCATGGTTTACACATACGAGTGGCCAAGACAGCTCATTGGTCTATTATTCCATCCCAAGAACCAAATGAATTACCCATCTCTAAATACAGTGACTTACAATGAAAGGTCTTGCTTTTCACATTCATGGACTCATGCAACATAAAGCTAGACATTTGAATATTGTTTTTTTGTTTTTGTTTTTATTAAGTTTTTATTGTATATGAAATTGGAATCATACATTGTGGAGAAGAAAAGGAAAAACAACCAAAAGAAAAATACAGGCTAATATACACACACATCCCAACTGGCAAGCCGTGGGTGTGTCACAGTAGTTTAGTACAATGCTCCACACATTACTGACACAGTCACAACCAGAGTACTACATAATATACACCGAGAGGTAATTAATTAATTGGATAGGACTGTAGGTATAACGTTAAAGGTTGCCAATAGTCTCTTGATTTGGATCCGGATGGAAGCTCTTCTTCATAGGTTTTCAAGGTGTCCTTACAATACACCATGTCGTGTATCCATTGCTTACATGAGGGGTGCTTTTTGCCATTCCAATACATAGATAGCCTTCGTTTAGCCAATAATAATGCAATCACACAGAATTTACAATTAGTGGATCTCAGATTGGGCACCAGACCTAGCAGACATATACGGATTGTACAATCAATTTGGGTTCCTAACACAGCGCTCAACGTTGTTGTTACAGTTTTCCAATAGTCACTAATATGTGAGCAATGCCATGCTAAGTGTAGAAAATCCGCCTCATCAGCACCACATCGTTTGCAGCACGCATCTGTGCGAAGGCCGCATTTTTTAAATTTGCCCGGTGTATGGTATGTTTGGTGCAAGTATTTATAATGAATAAGCCGTAAATTACCATTCAGTGTAAGTAGGTCAGTCAGGGCACAACACGTGGTCCATTCCTCTTCGAGAATGGGCGTATCTAAAACTATCAACCATCTATTACGTGCTTTGTATGTGTTATCTGCTATGTCAGCTTGCAATAAGACATATAGTTTGGTCACTAGGTGAATATTGTGCGGATTGATAATGATCATTTGTAATGCTTGAAGGACGGGTGGTTCTGCTGGAAATGTCGGATATAGATCTTTAATTGCACCTCGTAACCTGTGATATGTAAATTTGAAAAGAAGCGTTTGGTTGCTAATATATTGAAGGTCATCAGTTTCTATAAATACATGTTTTCATATAAATCTCCCATCTTGTCTATTCCAACCTGCTGCAGCAGTGTCATGCCCACTTTTTCCTGAGTCACCGAGATAGCTGGGTGTTGCGGCAGAGGTAACGCTGCTGCGTATAGCGGGAGTTTGTGCGCCAATTTCCCCATTTTCTGCCATGCCATATTTGTCATGCGGATGGTATCGATTTCTTGTTTCGGCACATGTGCTCGAGGTGTGGCAAAATATATTGAAGCAGAATTGGATGGGCGTCCCCGTCTTCGACTGCCGGATGTGGGAGGTATCTGATTGGATGGTACCAGAAATGCGCATATTGCGCCTGAGCACAAAGATAATAGAGCAGAAAGTCAGGGACCTTAAAACCACCTGTAGTGTATGAGAGTGTCAGCGCACGTAGTTCAATGCGGGCTTGTTTACCAGCCCAGATATGGCGGGTTACACTGGATGTCAGTCTTTGGAATACTGCTTTTGGTGGGGTTATTGGAATGTTATTAAATAGGTATAGAAATTGTGGTAGTATGACCATCTTTACTACAGCTATCCTGTCTGCCAGGGACAGAAGTAGATGTATCCATCTTTCTACCTTTTCTTCCAGTTTACTTATGGCAGTGCCATAGTTTGGTCGTATAACCTCTGCTGGATCTCTGTGGTACCAGAAGCCTAAGTATCTGACAGGGTCTGATTGCCACTCCAGTGGAAACTCCGCCGGGTGTGGCGTTGTAATTTCTGTCAGTGGGATGATGGTGGATTTACTTCAGTTTATTTGGAGTCCTGATTGCCTACCAAATTTAATGTATTCCAGTAGTAGGGGAGATAGGTTATCTTGTGGGTCACGGACATAAAGCATCATATCGTCAGCGTATAGGGAGATATTTATAGGGCGCTGTAAAAATCGCAATGCTGTGTGTTGGTCGAGCTGTCTAATTTTGCATGCCAGCAGTTCAAGAGCAATGGCGAATAGGAGGTGTGACAGGGGGCACCCCTGCCTAGTTCCTCATGTAATTTGTATTGTGTCCGAAACATATTGATTTACTTTAATACGTGCGACGGGCTTCATGTATAGGATGTTAATCCATTGTAACAGGATTGAGGGTAGACCCATTTTTTGTAGTACTGAGAATAGGTAGGACAATTCGACCGAATCAAGTGCCTTGGCGGCATCTAACAGTACCGCCGCCGCCTTGAGTTCTGGGTTGAGTTGATGGGAAAGTGTGAAGAGGGTGCGTATATTGTATGCCATAGAGCGATTTGGTATATATCTCGACTGATCTGGGAGTATAATGTTGGCCATGAACGGTTGCAAACGTGTGGCTATAAGTTTAGCTAGTATTTTGGTGTCTGTATTTATTAAAGAGAGTGGGCGGTACGACTCACAGTTCTCAGGGTCCTTATCGGGCTTCAGGAGGGCTATAATCATGGCCTCCCTAAGAGTGGGTGGGAGGATTTGTTTGTTGTGTGCATCGCCATACATTGCAACAAGGGGAGGTGCTAGAAGGTCAACATATGCCTTGTAAAATTCACTTGGGAACCTATCTGGGCCAGGTGCTTTTCCATTAGGCAGAGCTTTTATTATTTCCGTGACTTCTTCAACTGTAATTGGTGTGCTAGGTATTCACGCTGGTTATCTGATAACCAAGCTATGGCTATGTCCTCAATATATGCTAATATTTCAGTGCTGTGTTGTGTGTGGCATATAGTTCCCCATATGTGGACATAAAGGCTTGTAATATACCCTGAGTATCATATTTTAAGATACCTTGGGAATCTTTCACTTTCGTTACCGCTTGTGGTGTGCGTTCATAGCAGATTTTGTATGCTAGTACGTGCCCTGACCTGCCACCTTCCCCGTACGTTCTTGATATTGGTCTCTTTGTTACATATTTAAGCTCGCTATCTGCAAAGTCTGGTTATTCAGATAGAGTTTCACGGATAGTGGCTAATAAAGCAGCATTGTGGGTGTGTTCGTATTCCCGCTCTAGGTGCTGGAGTTTGTCTTCACATTTAGTGAGTTGGTTACGCATGTCTTTTAGAATGCCTGCAGTAGTATTAATGCATGCTCCCCATATGTTGGCCTTGAGTGCTTCCCACACTAAGCAGGTGTGGTCTACGGAGTGTTGATTGAATTGAAAATATTCCTCTATGGTATGTTGGATGGCAACGTAATATGATTCATCCAATAAGGCTTTGGCATTAAAACGCCAGATATATGGTGGCGGAATATAGTTGGGCAGGTCAACAGAAAGCAAGGCTGGGTTATGGTCTGATAGTGTCTTTGGCAAATGATGTATTTCGCATATCCAAGTACTTGCTACTGTGGTCGCGAGCCAGTAGTCTATGCGCGACCAGCTATTATGTATGGTGGCACTATGTGTAGCTGTCATTGTAAATGGATTTCACAGTCTCCACACATCTACCAAAATGAATTCCGCCATACTTTCCTGTAGTATTCTTACGGCCCGAGTATGCGGTTCTTTAGTGGCACCAGATCTATCAATGTCATCATGCCAGATTAAAGTCCCCTCCCCATAAGGTTTCCATCTCAGGCAACTCTCTTAATTTCTCCCGGATATGGGTGAAAAAAGCAGGGTTATCTATATTTGGACCATAGACATTCACTAATCGTAAGTGGTGACCTCTAAGGTGACCAGTTACAATGATATATCGGCCCACATCATCTGTCTGTGTGTGAGTCACAGTAAAGTTTCCACCTTTTTTCTCTAGGATCATAACTTCCCTGGAGTAGGATGAATATGATGATGTAAAAGTAGCTTCAGCCCATCTGTGTCCTAAGTGATGGTTGGTGGCTTTCATTAGGTGAGTTTCCTGCAGAAAGGCTATGCAGTGTCTATCAAGATATGCAAATATATGGCGTATTTTTTGGGGGTTACTGACGGGTTCACCTCACTGCTCATTGTGAAGGGTAAGAAACATCCTAACACATGGGAGTACTACCTGGTTGTGTACATGCGTCTATTAGCAGCCCAGTCGCTGCATTGTATTGCGTTGTGTAATTGCCTGAGAAATAAACTAACAGTTACCAAATCCCCCACCCACTTTAGCATCCCAATCATCCCAAAGACATACCCAATAGAACTAAGTGAACATCATATCAACTGTTACAGGGAGCACCCTAGGGGGGCCGCTAAGTGCTCACAGTAGCATCTGCAGAGGCGGACGTGGTCGGGTATTACGTATACAACATGGCCTCCATAGTACCAGAAAATATATGCAATCGTGGCGGCAGAGATAGACTTATTTAGGGATTGACTACTTCAAATGGGGAGGCAGCTCTCTCCATACAAAAAAACGTATTACTTTGTGTTCCACAGAATGATGCAACAGGCAACTTGCAAATGTCAATAGGAGACGTAACATAGGCACCATTAATATACAGTATTATGCTAAATTATATTTGTCCTGGTCATTACCAACTGATGACTACAGAATCACATCTTTATATACATATATCACTAAAGCAGTTATATGCTGAATATTCCACATTCGTACAGATTTACATCATGTGTGGTGTATAGAGAGTAGCGATGGAGGACCTACCCAGGCAGGCCCTATGCTGCAAGCATTGCGATTGAGTATCCAACACACATTAGTTACATTACCATGGGTTTATGCCTCATCAATCTGAGTCCGAAGCTGCGGTGGATCTACCTAGCGTTTTACGTTTAGTGGCAATCGTTTTAATGAAGTCTTGTGCGGCCTAGGGTGTGGTTAGTATCTTGGTGCGTCATCCGTGGGACACACGCAGTCTTTCTGGATAGAGCATGGCGTATTCCACTTCCATGTCATGTAGCTTCTTCTTCAAGGGCGCAAATTCCTTGCGAGCTGCCTATATGGACATCGTAAAATCGGGGTAGAAAGACACTGCATTGCCCTTATAGTTGATTTGTTGTTTTTCTGTAGCCAAGCGCAATATCGTGTCCCTATCACTGTAATTAAGGATCTGTGCTATAATAGGTCTTGGTGGGGCTCCTGGAATAGGCTTCAAAGTTAGAGTTCTGTGCGCCCGTTCAACAATGAGCATGGGGAGAAGGCCTCCATGCCAAATATCTTGCGCACCATGTCTTCCACATATGTCTCCATTCAGCCGGTGTTCGTGCTTTCTGGAATACCCGTAATGCGAACGTTGTTGTGTCGCGATCTTGCTTCCAAATCTTCGTTCTTGTTCTTAATAACTTCTAGTATTTTGTCCATCTCTAAGCATTTACGGGTGGTGGAGGGGGATTCGTCTTCAACTGCTGAGATTCGCAACTCTGAAACATCTAGACGCTCGTTCGCCATGCTTTTCGATTTTGGTTACCTTATTATCCACTCGTAACTAACGTAAGCGTGTCAATCTTGTTAGCTATGACCTGCAAGCTCTGTTGGATAGCTTATAAAGTATCCTTTAGTTTGGATTTTTTGGCATGGTCTGTATCAAGTTCAGTGTCAGAGTGGGTCGATGTCTCTCTAGGTGTGCGGCGGGTGTCAAAAGACAACTTAGGCTGCTGTGTATTGGGTTTGCCCATAGTTAGCAGAGAGGAGAGTAGTCGTTATAATAAGAAGTAGCAACCACTTAAGTAATCCGCAGTGCTTGATGAGGGTCTGTGGCGACCATGGCGTCTGACACCGAGCCGGGGGTTGAGGTAGTTGATGGCGTCCATCGCGTTTGCTTCCCGGACTGCAGTGGTGTTTACTGTAGGTCTTGTTACGCAGTATCGAAGCAGGCAGCAATGGAGATCAGAGTTCTGCGTGGAGTCCCGATATTAATAGTAAATGGCGGTTTACTGATGCAGCGCAGATTGTAGGCTTAAGGAAGGGGTTTCTGGAGACATGCACCACCCAGATTGTAGCGTAAAAGATCAGTCTAGGGCGCACTCCCTGATTTAGTCACCGGCAAGCTAATGGCAGTCCAGTTATTGCTCTGGAGCATGAAAAGTTGCAGTTATGGAGCAGTTGAGGCGCAAATCAGTGCAGTAATAGCCCACAGCAAACGTGAAAATGGCGGCCGGTAGTACAGCAATGCAGCCCTCTGCAGAGAGCACACGTGGGGCAGCTACACCAAGGCACAATGGCTGAACATCATTTACAATTGGCACTATTGTATCTGCTGCATATATGAATAACAGGTGGGGACTCTCAGGAGTTCGATGAAGGGCAAAGCACAGGAGTCAACACGTAGCTGTTTAGTCCGCCCGCGGCGCCTCGCGGTACCCTTAATTACACAAGTGTGGACAGACAGTACTGTACAGCTCCCAATAGGTCGCAGACCATGTCACCATATTTTGTCTACAGCTTTTGCGCACTCGTATCTTGTTAATAGCAGAGGAGGAGTCAATCAAGCAGTTGTGCAGTAGGTGCGCGGACTGCCGCATACGTTTCAACGGTACTGTGGGAGTCTTTACCGCGCCACATGGAACACGCTGTTACCTCCCTTCAAACGCCATGCAGTTTGTACAGGGGTATCGAGCTGGAGGTGATGACGGGCAGCAGTCCACATGGTACGCAAGTGACCGGATTATGAGTTATCTGCGCTGCTGCGTGGTATACAAGCAGGTACTCACGCGCCGTGGACAGTCACAGTTTGCTCTGGACAGTCCGATCAGCAACACAGCCCGCCGCCATTTTGTGCCGCATAGGATCACCGGCAGGTTTCTTCTGTTGTCGCAGATTTCTGCATCAATTACGGGCTTGTGTGCTTCCAGTATAGCACCACTGTGCAGCTACTGTGTTCCGCTGCGATATTTGACAATTTTCGCTCGTCAGATGCCGGCCAAACCGCTAGTTTTGTTAAGGATATTGGTCCCTACCAGCAGAGCGGCACTAACGTGCAGCCATTCCGTTGTGCGCCCTCTAGCGCCCCCCAGACATTTGAATATTGTTGCATAAATTCCAATACTTTTCCTGATGTGGTTAGCAATTACACTAGGCATTGAAGTAAGTAGAGATAGGGACCAAAGTGTGGTGATCTTTAACATATATGCACATAGGGTTCAGGGTGGATGCGCTTCGGAGACAATTCAGTTCCTAGCAGCATACCTGACTAAGTTTCGCTCAAGTTCATATCTGATTCTTGCCGGGGACTTTAATACTACACTTGAGCCTCTAGACATGGATGATATTGAAATCACTGCAGAGGAGGACAATCTTGGGCTATCCATCAGCTGGAGCTTCACCCAATCAATGATGGACTCAAACTGCTATTCAGTTGAAAGTGCTTTCCATTAAATTGGGGGTCCGGGCTACAATTACCTACTGTTGAACCCACTGGAGGTGGAATGGTACATTTTACCTCTCTGGTGTCCAACGCTTTCCCTGCTGTTGCACATATTGGAGTGGGAATGGTAAATGTTACCCTCCTGAGTCCAACGCATTCTCTACTGTTGCACCTACTGGAGTGGGAATAGTAACTTTTACCCCTGTGGTGTTCAACGCTTTCTCTACTGTTGCACAGACTGGAGTGGGAATAGTAAATGTTACCCCTGTGGAGTCCAAAGCTTTCCCTACTAATGCACCCAATGGAGGGAGAATAGTAAATTTTACCCCTCTGGTGTACAACGCTTTCCCTACTGTTGCACAGATTGATGTGGGAAAATTAACTGTTACTCCTCCTGAGTCCAACGCTTGCCCTACTATTGCACCTAGTGGAGTGAGAATAGTAAATTTTACACCTCTGGTGTCCAACGCTTACCCTACTGTTACACGGAATGGACTGGGAATAGTAAATTTTCCCCTCCAGTGTCCAGCGCTTTCCCTACTGTTGCACGGACTCGAATGAAATAGTAAATTTGGCCCCTTCTGAGTCCAATGCTTTTCCTACTGTTGCACAGATTGGAGTGGAAATAGTAAATGTTACCCCTCCTGAGTCCAACGCTTCCCTACTGTTCCACCAAATAGGAGTGGTAGTAGTAAATGGTTTCCCTCTGATGTCCAACGGTTTCCGTACTGTTGCACTGACTGGAGTGGGAATAGTTAATTTTACCACTCTGGTGTCCAACGCTGTCCCAGCTGTTGTACTGACTGGAGAGGGAATAGTAAATTGTGCCCCTCCTGAGTCCCGTGCTTTCTCTACTGTTGTATGGATTGGAATGGGAATAGTTTACATATTGTCCTTAGAGTTTAATAGTTCTATTAAAATTGTTTTAATATATATATATTATTATGTGCTTGTACATTTAATTTTAGATTTTGTATTTATGTAATTTTAAAGATAGTTTTAGTCAAACGTATTTTTGTTTTTTCTTTGCTTTTTATGTAAAATTAAATTGCCAATATTTAAAAAAAGTAGTTTATTTGTTAAATTTTTAATTTTTTGTATGTGCATGTAAATATATATATATTTATACTTGGTATATTATTACATTTAAAGAAAATTATAATATAAATTAAAAATAATAATTTTTAAACAGTTTCATGTGATATATGTGCATATATACACACATATATATTTGTAAATGTTAGTTAAAATATTTAATTTACATTATATTACTTGTTAAAATATGTAAGATTTACTACTTTTAAATATATATATAAATATATTAAAAAACAATATGTTTGTCTACATTTTTTCTCTATTAGTGTAAAACTATATTTTTGGGGGGGTATTTTGTACTTACCTGTATTTGTATAGGAAAACAATATTTTTGTGCTCGATATTTTGTATACTATATTTCTGTTGCACGATATTTCTGATTTCAATATTGTGTCAGGGAACCCTGTAAATCATTAACATTTAATAAACCTTTATAGTTTGATACTTAAAGATTCTCTGTCTTTTTTGTGGAGCCTAATGCACTTCATGTAGTATTGAATGTATTTATTTGTTGACCAGGCTCAGATATGGAACTAGATCCTTTGGATAATGCTTTATGGTCCCCAAAATTAGCACACGGTAAAGCGCTGACAGTGCTACACGTGATCTCAGCCAAAAAACTGACAAGTGATAATAGGAGATGAATGGTAATCTTTCCAACATGTTCGAACGCAAGATATAAGGTCTACAGATTTTAATCACCATTCCATCCTGAAGTCATCCTGTGCCCTAATTGTGTTTAGGCGCTTCAACGGACTGCATCTGTCCCAAGCAAACTTAAAAGCCAAATCCTCCTTCCCCACATTAAGGGTGAGAGTGCCACCTCAGTCTCAAGGACCAATGTGACTGACCGACTCTGTCAAAGACCCTTGCATCTACCCATCTAATTCTCCATCCCCCACCTTTAGACTTTATTCAGCTGTATATGATTTAATATGTATAGAATATCTGTAATGTTATATTTATTGTATTATCTACCATCCTCACCACCAATCTATCTAATCATTCTGGCGAAACTCAAAAGTGGAGCTGCAATACTATGCACTGCATTTCTTGTAGAAATGTGTTTCAGAATGTAAAAACAGCTTCAAAAGAATGGACACTTGATCATGTCAGGTTTATTTAATAGAAATAGGAAACGTAAACATCAAAATACCATTTGTCTTTTCTTTTCGGCAGAGGTTAGCCAAGCTTCAGTCTCCAAGAGTGTTCATAACACATCTTCACAACGATAACCTACCAGAGACAGTCTTTGTAAACAAAATAAAGGTGAGAGTACTTGTCAAATTATTTGCCAATCCTACCTGAATCTCAAATGCTTTGTGTGCCCTCACTCTTTAAAATAAGCACTGGCAAAGCCAATAGGTTTCACTCTTGCACTACCCAGAGCCATAAAAATGCCTGCTGCAGTGCAAAACAATTGAAAATGGATGTTTGTGTCTACAATGCATGGATAAGATATTGTTAAGTTTGCGGGTTAGGCCTATAAAGCAATCCTGCACATTGTCTTAAATTTTCCTCTTCCTGCACAATAAGATTTTACTGTGACCTTTTGCACATATTTGCGTGTGTGACAATGTTGGATTTGTTTCTCTGAACCTGCTTTGCTTACACATCTGGCTTCACACAACATTATCATGATGCCTTGAACACTTGAAAGCCTTCACGCTCACTGTACAAATGTTGTTCTATCTTCATCCTTGGTGGGATAGGGCTTTCTGCAAACCCATAACAATGCTAATCTATATATACATGTCAACGACACTTTTTATTGTAAATAAATAAGCATTTTGGGAGGTTAGCTAGAGGAGACATTTCTGCTGACATTGCAGTCCCTGCAAGCTGAGGCATCGCCAAGCAGCTGTCTAACATCTCTGTGAGGGGTGTCCATTTTGTGACCATGATGGGGTCCTACATTATGTACTGCCAGGTAATGGGTTGGATCATCCTGTCGGGGGATTCTTGGCTCTAGATACATACATATATACCTACACTAGACGCACTTAGAATAAGGATCACATAGTAGGTGTACGCCTGATTACTACCTTTGTTTTATATGCCTGCATATATACACTGTTTTAGCACCATAGTGGAACTATACCTGCTATTGACTATTTTGGTGCTTGTAATCCCTTTCGTATGCTCCTGTCTACTGATTATCGCAGCACATGTACTCTATACAAGAATAACATTGTTCAATAAAAATATTGAAAATGTCCCATTGTGTATTTTTGTATACTTCTCCAAGAACCAGAAGGCAAGACTTAGCGAAAGGGTTGTAAATCTGTTACCACGATCCCTGAGGGGTCAGGGTTGTCATGTTCAGTGGTTGCCGGAAACCATTTGCTCCCTGCATAGGTTAGGGAGGCTTATGGTCGCACTGTGAGCTGGGTGGTCTCCAGGTCAACATATACTGTGGGTTTGCATGGAGTCAGTCTAGGCACCTCACCCAAAGTTTATGTTGTCCATAAACACGCAGGTCCTACTCACTTAGTGGGAACTACAAGACAATATATAATGAAATATCTCACAACAGAGTGTACTTTTCAGATGTAAAATAGACTGATACATTATGAGGAAGTGTAATGATACACCCAAACAGCAAATAGACAGAAGGTAAAACTAAAATGCTCCTGTAGGCACATCCAAGAAGTGATTGACAATATCTCAAGCCAATGGTTGAAGGTTCCTGAGCCAGTGGGGGAAGGCGGCTACCAAAAGATCTCAAGAGTATGTATGGAATACAATATGTTTGCCATGAATGCTCCGGAGGTAGTTATAAATCGTAGGAGTTGTGGTGAAGGGCAAATTAATGTGTTTTTGAGCTTTCGTGCAGCCCTTGATGAAATAAAGATAGCATTTAATATAATTTTAATCAGGAAGTGATTTTTATAATCCATAGTCTTAAAAGGGTGACTGATAGTGGCTTCTCCTGTTCTGGGGAGTTGTGCTTGAAACTATATTCACGTTTTCTCACACAGTCTTACAAATTGCCTTTCCAGCTTGTTCTATTTTTTTGCCCATTCGTAAAGTAAATATTCACTGTGATAAATGTTAAAAATATTGCAGTTTTCTTTTTCATAAAATATTGTTTTTGAACTCTATGGTGTCTGGCCCTCTCATTCAAGTTAAATGCCTAACATACCCAATGCGAAATCAGCACTGCTTGTTATGTTCACCCAGGACCTGGAAGAGGAAACATTTTACGTAAGAAAGCCTAGGCTGGGGTCACGCAAATGCTAAAACAAGGCTGTGTAGTAAGTAGTGTAAGAAGAGCCTTTCAGGGTGGCCGAAAATTAGATTGACCACAAATTCAAATTTACAACAAACGCAAAGCTCCTGATGGGATTCTGGCCACATTTGTAACCTTTCTCAAGATAACTGAAATTTAAAACTCAGTGGAACCACTTCGGGTTATGAATACAGATTTTTTACTGTTTCCCTTTCACCTTTATCTGATGGTTTCACAAGTGCTAACTCTCTTGCTTTCTCATCTCTACTCTTGTATACTTTTTTTTTTTTAAATCTTTATTGTGTGGTGTTCACATTGTTAATTTTTTCCCAACAGACATTGGTTGTGTTTCGCAATCCAAAGGATGCAGCTGTCTCATATTTCCATTTCCAAAATAATAATCCTGCGCTTCCCAATTACGAGTCCTGGGATGGGTTTTTCGAATGCTTCATGAGTGGCAAAGGTATAGTTCTATTCAAAAACGTTAAATACCAAATATTGGAAAATGGTTTCATTCATGGTACTTCCAGTTAATGAGTACATGCTGTTATATTGCCCGCTGAACAATATCCACAGCCCGTGAAATTATGCGATTCTGCAGCTGAGTGCTTTCAGCATAATTATGTATTTACCACTCTTTCTTATGATTTGCATAGTTAAACAAAAATACATTTTATTGGTAGCTTTAATGAAAAAAACAAAGTTACTTAATAAGCATTGCAAAAGCTAATAGGCCTTATTTTTTAAACTTAATGGTGTTGCCAATGCTGTCTGATGATGTTGAAAAGTATCAGTGAAAAAGCACAATGCTTTTGCTGATGCTATTCAGCATCTGCCCAAACAAAAATGAAAGATGTGATGTGATGGTGCAGCCGCTGTCAGCAGACATGGCCTTCTACAGTCGTGAGCATGTGTTATCAGCCAGTCAGTCATAATAACTTCATTTCGCCACTACGAGTGGCATAAAAAGTATTCTGCAACAGTCAATCAATGACAATAAAAGCATTGTAGAGATGAAAATACATACAAATGCATAAAAAGCTATTAAAATCGTGTAATAGATACAAATCTTAAAACCAGCAGTTCATATGCGTGACTCCTCTTGCTGTGTGCACACATTCAGCCATATAAAATTGATCTCCTCATTCTTATAGCAGACAGCAAAAATGAAGCTACACAATAACACACAAAAGGGTTTGACAATAATTGGAGATAATACAAAGCTGGGCGACATTGTCTAAAATTGAGTTTATGTATAAGCGATAAGATATATTGTTTCCTTTCCACCAGCATATAAATTGCAGAAGAATACAAAATGGAGGTCATTCTGAGGGGATTGTCCATCATATGGACAGGGTGGCAGTGCATCAATGAAATATGTTATGGGAGGATACCCTAACAATATAGGGACCTATTTCAGCCGCAATTGCAAAAAAATATATATCTGTGTTGAAGGTTAGAAACAAATGTCAAATATGAAAAAACAGTGTTATCTATACTAGGTGTTAAGAAGTATTGTTCAACCGTGACATTGTTGTGATTCCTCTCCCACCTGTCTCTGCTCAATCTATCCAATAATTGGCCTTTCAATTCGTTTCCATATTTTAACCATCGTATGTTGTATACCCCAGCTAGATTCAGGCAATGATTTGTAATATCTCTAGTTAAATGTTAATGTTTCTTTCTTCCAAATTGAATGCCACAATAAAATATGTGAAATGCGGATCTGGTCCATAATATAAGGGAGCTTAAATTCGGAGTGACAGTTATAGAAAGAGCAAGATTGCCAAAGGCATCCCAACCTCTTTAAAAACCATCCTCTATGCGTTGAAGTCTGGATGCATCACTGGCCCCATATAGCCGCCCCATAAGTTGCGGCTGACACTTCCTCGCCTGATAGATCTTTTTTATGCTGTCAATTGGTTTCGATCCAAGTTTTTTTCTAAACCTAAAGAGGCCTCCAATATTTATTTCCATTTAGAGCCCCCCCATTAATCACCATGCTTTGCCGATTACTCTCCCTGTCAAATGTAACCCCCAAATAGTTAAAAGTATTCACAACCTCGAGCTTGCACCCTTCTAAATGCATTCTAAGGTATTTCTTGAACTTTGGGCCTGCCACAAGAACAAATGACTTGGATTCGTTGACTTTCAGGGCCAAGTTCCCCATACAATTTGAGTACCCCACTCTGAGCCTTGCAGTGCATTGCCAGTGCATACCAGCAGCACCGCATCATCTGCATAGAGGAATATGGGGACAACAGATGAATTAACAACAGGAACATCTTCAGTAGTTCCCTCCAAGGCCAGCTCTATGGCATTGGTGTATAACGCAAATAGAAAAGGGGCAAGGACGCATCACTGCCTCACTCCACGGGTGATAATAAAATGTCTTGTACACTCGCCCTCTCTGCCATACCGGACGCAAGCTGTGGCGTCAGTATACATCCCATGGATAAAATTAATAATCTGGGTGTCAGCTCCCATTTCTTCCATGATTTCCTACAGTTTAAAATGGACTACACAATCAAAAGTGCCCGACAGGTCCATAAAGGCTATGTAAAAATGTCCGACCTTCGCCGTTGTGTATTTAGCAATGATCAAGTTTAAGTTTAAGTACTGATCAATTGTCTCCTAAAACCATATTGCGAGGGGATTATTATTTTCCTTTCAGTGGCCCATTCCTCAAATCTATTTAAGAGTAGCTGGCCCGTTAATTTGACACTACTATCCAGTAAAGAAAACGGTCTGTAGTTTTTTGGGTTAGCCTTATCCCCTTTTTTATTAATAGGGATTATGACCGTCTTTTTCCAAGAGGATAAAATGCCCATATGTGGTGTTACATTAAAAACATTAGTGAGAAGTGGGGACCAAAGTTCCTAATTATCTAGGAAGAAATCTATCGGTACCCCATCGGGTCCTGGTGCTTTTAATTAACCCTGGGCGGACAACTACGCTACGCTAGCGTAGTTTGCGTAGTTTGTGCTACTCCGCGCTATGCGAATTGCATGTAGCACAGTGCAAAAATATGTAGCGTAGCGTAGTTGGCAATTTTTGCTCGCTCGCGGTCCTCAACGTCAAGTTGGCGACCGCAAGCAAGCAAAATGACATCCCGGCGAGAATTTTTCCTCGTTCACGATCAGCAACATCAAATTGCCGATCGCGAGCGTAGAAAATAAACCTCCCGGCGAGATTCTCAACGTGGGGAAGCCAGGTTTCTCATTGCGAGTGGTCGCGTATGCTCGCGACCGCTCGCTATGAGAAACTACCAGTCCGCGTTGAGAAAGCTGCTGCTTGAGTAAAAATCTACTAGAGCGGCAGAAAACGACAGCTCGCACTGTGCAAGATGCCGTTTTCAATGATTGCACAATGCGGACAAGCATCCTCCGGCACTGTGCAATCATCGCGAACAGTGCACTACGCAGTTCGCGTAGTGCTACGCGTATCTCGCGTAGTGCGAAGTGCACTTTGCATAGCTACGCGTAGCGCTACTACGCGAACTACGCCCAGGGTTACTTTTAATCTACGGCATTGTTTCAGTGCGTACTTCATTTCTCCCAAGGTGAATGGTGTAAAGCCTCTTATGGTGGACACTGATAAATCTATGGGCGGACTAGATGTGTCCCCAGGTTTCCCAAATACTGCTTCGAAGTGAGCCACCCAAGCATCCTCTGTGACATATGTTTCCAGATTGATATATGTGTCTTCTATTAAGAAGGGGGTATTGACTACACTCCAGAAGCCTTTACTATCTCACATTACTACTGTGCTTTGTAATTTCTTCCATGCCTCCTCTTTCAGTACCCTCAGTCTTGCTGACCTGGCTAATGTATATGTTTGCAGAGTGATCTCACTAAGGTGGTGTCTCATGGGGTAGTTATTAAAGCCACATGAAGTGATCTTAGGGTTTTGGAGCTGGCTTCATGAAACCACCGTACCTCCCTATGATTATTAAACAATTTTAGGTGAAATAAATTCTCTTTAACTTCCACTAGGATACGGTCAAAAGCTAATGTTATAGAATTACCAGTTGAGTTTAGATCTAGACATTTATCAATTTCCTGCCTCATTTTAAACACAACACCTGTACTGAGTTTTTGGGTATTAACTTTTTCCCATTTTAAAGTGACACCATTTTTCCTTCCAAGGTAAAGTATTCTGAGGAGGTTTTAATCTTTGGCCACATTGCATATTGCAGGTAATTGTCACGTGATCGTCAAAGGCATTGAAGGTAGTTTTTATATAAGAGAAATACACTCTAATAGATTCGGAGACCAAAATGTAATCAAACACTGAGTAATGAAACCCAGAGAAAAATCTAGGAGCTATCTGGCCCGTGTTAGTGTTACAAAAGTTAATTATTTCTAAGTTGAGGGTCATTAGCAGTTTGTTCAAAGTATTCCCATAAACATTATGCTGGAAATGAGGGGGACAATCCCCGTTGCCATCATTCATATCACACACAGAGGTAACCATCTTCCTGCAAATATGGGAATTAAAATCGCCCATCCAAACTACGTCGAGGTTTTTTTGGTGAGAATTCATGAGAGGACTGATATCCCTTTCCATGGGATCTAAGACTATTGCCATAATAACACCACAATTGTCATTATAGTATTTAATAATGATCCAGTCTCGCCCTTTATAAGCCTCACATATTAAGATATGGTAGTAGGATGAAGTAGCAATTTAAAAAAAATCTGAAATCCAGCTACATTAGATACTAAAGTTATTAATCCCCCACTATGACGACCAGTAGAATGCACCACGTGTGTCTGGTAAGAGGACTACCCATTTATATGGATATCATCAAATTCCCATTTTTCTTAGAAATATAAAATGTCCTTCTGTGTCACCATGGTTAACCAGTCAGAATTGGCTATTTTCTGGTTTTAGCACGCTATATTCCAAGACATGATTTTTAGAGACTCTTTTACTAGAACTGGATTCCCTGTACCACGTGGATTTATTGGTGTATTACTCAGCCAATCACGTGCTTCAAGGTCTCGTAGCAGCGGGAATCTATTGCTGAGTGGTATCGCAGGGTTCATTTGAACAGAACAATGGTTTGGGAACAGACTGAAGTTCGGGAGGGGGTGAGGGAGATTGAAGGAGTTCGGGTTAATGTATGCTGGTGCAATAATGCTACAGGGTTTGTAAAAATAACTTAATGGTAGTGCAAAGATATCGGTTTCCATCAATGGAATGTTGGGTAATATCTGCAATAGTTCACCCACCAGATACTGGTTGTTAAAATTAATAACAATGCAGTCTCCTCCTATTGTTTTCATTGAGGACCCCACGCACTTGACTCTTCTTGCATAATAAGATGCTGATATATGTTAATCCCACCAGTGTAAAATCTGGACACCCAATATAAAACCTTATGCATTAATTGCTCTGTTGAATCTAGTTGGTTAGATGTCAAAGTCAGGGCACCAGCTACAATGGTTACAAAAAGGCATGCAGCAGGGTGGAGGTCTAGAATCTCTCCATGTTTTGGCATGTGAATTCGCTGGTGGATCATATAGCTGTGATCAATTGTAGTGCTTACATCTCTGCGCTCATTAATCCCACTAGGGGCTACACCTCTGCCCAACCACCCCGGCCTTCTCTTTCGACACTCCCCTCTCATTACAGAAATATAATGGTGTGGTAATCTAGAGAGTAGAAAGTCAGTAGTCTCTCTACCCTCTGTTGGTTGAACACTGCGATAATTTACTCGATTTTCAGCCACAAGTGATGGTTGAATGGTCTGTGATCACAAAACGGAGACAGCACAGGATATGCGGCGTGGTGGCGGTGGTTGGGATTGCATACGAATGCCCTGAATCCCCTCCCCTAAACCAGAACCATGATCCCTTCAGGCAAGCATCGTAAGAGTCTCTTCTATTTTGGTCAATCTGGCTGTGATTGGCTGAAGATAGGTTGAGACAATTAGGTCAAGGGGATCATTAGAAGGGGATAGAACAGGCCAGGGAATAGTAGCTGAATCTCTTGCCACAACAGTATTCAGATTATTAAGACCATTAGGGTTTGCAGTCTTAACAGTTTTAGCCATTTTGGTTTGGGTAATTCTTTAGCCCTTCCACGCTTCCTTTTACTTGGTGGCTCCGCCTCTAAGGTCGAATCATTAGCAGAGGTTTTAGGAGAGCCAGATGAGGCAATGGCATAAGTGGCGATGGTTGTATTGCCGTTTAACGAGGGTGATGAGACAATCATATAAATCGATATCATAGCAGTTTTTACCTCTTCTAGTGAGAGGCGCCACTCCGTCAACTTCATCTCTTTTGAGAGCACGTCCACTGCTCTCATCAGGAAGGAATCCAAGGTGTTAGTTATTCTCCCTCCTGCATCTGTTGTTTTGGTCTTTTCTACTGGCCATGCCGTATCGCTATAAATTCTGTAGTTTTGGAAAGACGTTCACCCCGCAAAAATGAGCCCAGCTTAGATCAAAAGTTAGAGCCTAGCCTCTTCCGTGCGATGATGGGCGTGGACGGGCCCGCCCACACACACACACACACACACACACCCACACACACGCGCGAACACACATACACACACACACACACGCACACGCACACACACACACACACACACAATCATACTCCATTTCGGCCACCCTCTAGATTTACACCACAGTTGGCAGGAGACAATCTGGATATCTTTGGTGAAAATGTAACAAAAGATTTTAAACAACTGTATTATCAAGCCACTCAAAAGAAAAAGAAATTGAATCCAAAAAAGCTTTAATACACGAAACTGTGGCTCAACTACAAAAAGAAGAGGGTGTACTGGTAAAGCCCTCAGACAAAGGAGGAAATGTTGTGCTTTGGGGTCACGAATTGTATAAAAAAGGAACAATTCTTTGCAAGACTGGATGTGTGGAAACAGGAAGAACTTTTGAGCTGGGATGAGTACAAGTTCATCAAAAAGGAAAAAACAGTAATACCGGTCTTCTACATGCTCCCAAAGGTGCATAAGAGCACCACAACTCCACCAGGCAGACCGATAATTTCTTCATGTGGCAGTTTGTTTGAAAATGCATCGAAATATATTGACTGTTTTATAAACCCCATTGTAAGAACGCCAACTTCATTTATTAAAGACTCTACGGAGTTTCTTAAATGTATATTTGATTTTCGTTGGAATGAGACAACTATGACACTGGTGACTCTTGATATTTCCACTTTATACACCAGCATAAGACACACTGGTGATTTAAAAGCGACAGAATATTTTTTGAATAGGAGACCCATGAAATTTCTAAAGCACAATCAAATGATTTTAGAATTAATGGAGTGGTGCTTGACAAAGAACATATTTTTATTTGGTGAGGAACTTTTCCAACAGGAACAAGGGACGACGATGTGCACCTGCTTCACCCCCAGTTATGCTAATTTACATCTTTGCTGGTGGGAGGAGCAGGTGCTCGGTGGACCGCCCCGGAACAGGGGTCAGAACAGGTTTTATTGTGGGTTAGGTTCATAGATGATGTTTTCATGCTATGGCAGGGCACGGAAACGGACATAGAACTATTCATCATGGACCTTAACCAGAACACCAATAATCTTAAGTTTGTGGGGCAGTATAGTAAAACTACCATAGACTTTTTAGATATCAGGATAAAACCAGTGGGAGATAAACTAGAGACCACTGTTTTTAGAAAGGTCACAGCAGGCAATACTATTTTCCACGCGGGCAGTGCCCACCCTGCACCTCTCATTAGAAGCATACCTTTAGGGGAGTTCTATAGGGCACAGAGAGCGTGTAGTAGTCAGGAAGAATATTGCAGAATAGAACACGAAATGACAGCCAGATTCATTCAGAGAGGTTACTCACCAGATGCTATAAAAGGAGCAGCCACTAAAGCTAGGAATCTGGAGTGACATAAGGTATTATTCGAACCATCTAGAACCCAATAGAGGAAAAACGATAGAAAACAGCAGAAGGGACTGGAGAATCATAGATTTATAACAACGTTCAACATCAAGCATAAAGAGATCAGGTCCATTCTGAATAGACATTGGCATCGGATAAAGGATGATCCAATATTGGGCCCAAAAGTAAATAAACATCCAGATATAACCTATAGGAAGTCCAAATCATTAAAAGATCTGATTGTGATGAGCGAATATCAGGAGAGGAAGAGGGGAGCCCCTACTTGGCTCCAACAGAAACCAGGTTTTAAAAAATGTTTTAAATGCAAGGCGTGCCAATATGCCATGAATCGCACTGATTTTAGGACTTTTTTAAATAAAACCATTACCATCAAGAGTTTTTTAACCTGCAGATCAAGTTTTGTTGTTTACTTATTGCAATGCTCCTGTTCTAATATTTATATAGGAAGTACAACTTTACCTGTGTATAAGAGAATTTTGCAGCACGTAAATTAGCAGCACCCCAGAGCAATCATTAATCAGGATAGAGCTTATCCGATTGCAAGACATTTTGAAATCCATCATCAAAGTAACCCTTCTATCTCACAGTATAGCTGTATAGCAGAAATCCCCAGAAAAAGAAGAGGTGGGGATAGGGAGAAGGAACTCGGAAAATTAGAAACATATTTTATATTAGAGTTCAACAGGAAAGAACCTCATGGGTTGAATGTAGATGAGGACTTATACACCTGTTTATATTGAAAGGAAGATGGAAATAAGAGAATGAGGATGAGTCTGCACATAATGGAACCATTTGTTTTTTTAAATTTTATTTTTTGTAAGAACGTAATACAAGGGACCTGGCCACCAGAAATTGATGTAAAACAAATTTTTGTTGATGTAGTTATTTTATATTAAGTAGGATACAGTACAATTTTTTGGAGGTTAAATTGGAAGGAAATATAAGCCAGGAGAGACCTTTTAAATTAAGGGACATCAAGTGGTATTTTAAATAACTTTTTAAGTGTTTTTACTAAGTATATGAGATATGTTTTTTATAAAAAATCTTTTTTAAGAAAACAATATACTCTAAAGCACTTGCACTTTTAGTAGTCTAGTACTGTGGAAAAGTATTCAAGATTCAGGAAAAAATGAACTGATTCATGTTTGCTAAAGCACTGGCACTTTATTCAGAGGAGAATGTAATAGGAGATACCGTTTGTAATAGAAATAGTCTTCTTCCTGTATGTGCATTATAAAGTATATGAAGTTTATATTTTCTTGTATTGTTGAAATATAATATACTTACAAGCATTTGCACTTTAAAAGTCTAGCACTGAAGAAGAGTATATAGACTTCAGTTGAGAGGGAACTGATTGATTTATACTCAAGCACTGGCACTTTATTACTAAAATTGTACTGGACCAATATGCACTTGCACCTTTGTATAATAATCGTTAAAAAATATTTTGCACATGCACTTTGATTGATAAATTGACTGTCTAAAAATTGAATATATGGAACGGGCATTGAATTAAAAAACAGGGCAATGACGCAATTGGAAGTAAATCAACTAAAATACTGGGATGGGAACGCAAGTAATACATTTTTCTGCGAATCGTATGCCTCCAGATTTGTTGATCATATATATTAATAGTGTCCTACTGTTTTGCAAGTGAACATTTGATCTTTAAAAATTGTAATGAAGGACATGTAACAAGTAAACCTGTTCTTATAATCGTTATTCATTTATATAGACATGTTCAAAGATGGCAGCCGCTTTGCTAGTAAAAGAGGGCTGCATGATGGTCAATGTAAATTTAGTCCTTCGTTAATGTTCTCTATTGTAATGAATATTTTAATGAGAAAGAATTGGCGCTCTGGCATCGTGAACAAGGCAGCTTGAGACTGCCAAAACGCGTAGATGTAATCGTTACGAAATAAACTACCGAGTCACCAATACCTCTTGGAGTGCTGGATGATTGTTTTGACATACGATAATCTTATGCAAATATACATATATATATATATATATATATATATATATATATATACATATATATATATATATATATACACACACACACATATATATATATATATATATTACCTACTGGCGGTCGCCAGTAGGTAGTTATAGTTAGGACCACGTTTCCATAGGAAAACCTCAACATTCTATTTTGAATAACTTTGGCGCCGGTCGACGAATCCTCGCGAATTTCTCAAAATAGGTGGGGCGCTACGGTCCGCTCCTACCCTGAAAGTCTCGGGGGGATCCGTCAAGCGGGGGCTGAGATAAAAGGGGGGTCCCAAAACGCGTTTTTCCCATGCATTTTTCCATAGGACCTTTAGAACGACCTACAGCCCGAACGGCTGAACAGAATTACTAGAAATTTGGCAGAGAGGTAGTCCGTAGGTCAAGGAAGTGCCTTTTGTAGGTTTGGTGTAAATCAGTTCAGTAGATTTTGAGAAAATAGCCTTTAAATCAATATATATATCTGAGCCAGCTTACGGTACGCTTACCGTACGCTTACGGTAAGCGTACGGTGGCGTGCGCGAGCGCGATTCTGATTGGCTCTTAGATCTTAGTAAACATTCGAATCGGCCGAAACCAGGAAGCGGCGGCCGCCATTTTGTGTATTTCACTCTGAAAAAAAAGAGTGAAAACAAGGAAAGGGGGCAATGAGGAGAGTTACAGACCCCCTAACAATTGTAAGGGGGTCAAAGAAGGACAGAAAAGTACAAAAAAAACATTTATTGATTTTAAAAAAAATCACGGGGTACGCGTACGGTAAGCTCACGGTAAGCGTACGGTAAAAAAAATAAAAATAAATAAATGAAAATCAGATTTAAGAGTTTAGAAATTAGGGAGCTCTAAAAAGAGCTGTTGTGTTTATGGAGTCATTTTTTTAGTGGTACCTACAAGTAAGTACCGATGCAGAGTCTAAGGTTCAAGAGGAAGACTCTGTTCCCTTCATCATTGAAGTGCACACCATCTCCTCTATAAATGTCTTGCATGTCGTAACGCAAGTTGTTGTGGTAAATGGCACCCATACCATAGTCACGGAGGAAAGCAGAAACAGATTTGTTGACGTGCTTTCTTGCTTTGTCAATCTGTGGACAGAAATGATTGGACCAGTTCCATTTTTGCCTTTGGCATATGTTGGAAAACACAAAGGCAGTTTTAGGGAAAAGTGTAAACAGTTGTGCAAAGGTGTCCTTCATAAGCATTTCCAGACCTACCCCAGTCAAAGTGCCTAGGTCATTGCCACCACAGTGCACTATTATGAGGTCAGGGTGTTGGATTTGAATGAAGGATTTCACCAATGGCATCAATTGGTGCCACTTTAACCCTCTCTGACCAATCCATTTAATGTCTACATTTGGCAAAGCAAGGTCTCTCACCATATCTGTTTTCTCTGCAAACTTTTCACTCCAGAAGACATAGCTGTGCCCTACAATCCACACTGTGAACATCTTCAAAGGAGAACTGGATGCACTCAGGAGGTGTCTTTCAGTAGAATGGCAATATGAAAAGAAAGACAGTTTGGAAATGGAGGCATACATATTTTTTACAAAACAAAAAGAACTGATTGGCTGTTTCATACCATTCTAGAAAAAAAACTAGGCTGTATGTGAAAATTAATAGAAGCATGTTTTGTATTGGTACAAAAAAATGTGTAACCAAAGAACAGTACTATGGATTTGCAGTTAGGATTGAAAAGTCAAGCACTCTTGCTCTGTGGAATTGAAACATTGTGTGTCGAACTTCTGACCTAACTGCACACAGCAGTGTTCCATGAGCTGTTGCTATGGTAGCAGGCAGAAGTCAAGTTGGGGGAAGGGTACTAGGCAGAAGTCAAGTTGGGGGCAGGCTACTTTTGGAAAAGGGTTGGTTTTCAACCAATAGAAATGTGTCATTACATTTGAAAAAAAGGGGGAAGCACTGAGATTTGAAACTTACATGTATATGTGTGGAAAAATAGAGGGAAAGTTTGCCATTATCTGGTTCTGCTGAGAGGAGAGAGGTGTACAGAACAGAGATCCTGGCTCTGATAATCTGCTGTTTGAGTGACACATTTCTTTCACAACTAACTAATTTTAAAGGTGAGTTTACAGTTTGAGAGGGGATGTATGTGGTAACTTAAGAAATGAATAATAGAAATGGGAATTGTTTTTGTTGTAGTTACACATGGTGGATTCATAATGTGTCAGTCTGTAAAAGAGATTTTCACTTGGCCCGAAAAAAAAAGAGCAGTAAGTGTGCTTTCAAATTGGCAAAGAAATTTCGTTTTGGCACTAATGTGAAAACATGACTCTGTGTCCATAGAAGAATTATAGGCAGAAATTTATTGCGTCTTGCTCTGGTGATTTCACAGTTGCAGTAGATGGAAAAGAGGAGCGAATTTTTGGGGGAAGAAGCAGAGGCTTAGCACACACCCATGTGCTTGCCATGTATAGTCATGCACAGTAATTAGAAGCGAGTGGGGTTTTCAGGTTTAAGTCTGTAATGCAAATACATTCAGCATCACTAAGGCTGGTTGCTCCTGCTGGAGTGTAGGCAGTCACAGAGAATACACACGGTGGTGGTCTGAAAAAAAAACAGCTTGGACATGTGCATTTAAATAAATTTAAAAAAAAGGTTTCAGAATGTGTCAGTCTGTAAAAGTGATTTCAAAGTGTAAAAAGAGATTTTCACTTGGCCCAAAAAAAAAAGAGCAGTAAGTGTGCTTTCAAATTGGCAAAGAAATTTCGTTTTGGCACTAATGTGAAAACATGACTCTGTGTCCATAGAAGAATTATAGGCAGAAATTTATTGCGTCTTGCTCTGGTGATTTCACAGTTGCAGTAGATGGAAAAGAGGAGCGAATTTTTGGGGGAAGAAGCAGAGGCTTAGCACACACCCATGTGCTTGCCATGTATAGTCATGCACAGTAATTAGAAGCGAGTGGGGTTTTCAGGTTTAAGTCTGTAATGCAAATACATTCAGCATCACTAAGGCTGGTTGCCCCTGCTGGAGTGTAGGCAGTCACAGAGAATACACACGGTGGTGGTCTGAAAAAAAAACAGCTTGGACATGTGCATTTAAATAAATTTAAAAAAAAGGTTTCAGAATGTGTCAGTCTGTAAAAGTGATTTCAAAGTGTAAAAAGAGATTTTCACTTGGCCCAAAAAAAAAAGAGCAGTAAGTGTGCTTTCAAATTGGCAAAGAAATTTCGTTTTGGCACTAATGTGAAAACATGACTCTGTGTGCATAGAAGAATTATAGGCAGAAATTTATTGCGTCTTGCTCTGGTGATTTCACAGTTGCAGTAGATGGAAAAGAGGAGCGAATTTTTGGGGGAAGAAGCAGAGGCTTAGCACACACCCATGTGCTTGCCATGTATAGTCATGCACAGTAATTAGAAGCGAGTGGGGTTTTCAGGTTTAAGTCTGTAATGCAAATACATTCAGCATCACTAAGGCTGGTTGCCCCTGCTGGAGTGTAGGCAGTCACAGAGAATACACACGGTGGTGGTCTGAAAAAAAAACAGCTTGGACATGTGCATTTAAATAAATTTAAAAAAAAGGTTTCAGAATGTGTCAGTCTGTAAAAGTGATTTCAAAGTGTAAAAAGAGATTTTCACTTGGCCCAAAAAAAAAAGAGCAGTAAGTGTGCTTTCAAATTGGCAATGAAATTTCGTTTTGGCACTAATGTGAAAACATGACTCTGTGTGCATAGAAGAATTATAGGCAGAAATGTATTGCGTCTTGCTCTGGTGATTTCACAGTTGCAGTAGATGGAAAAGAGGAGCGAATTTTTGGGGGAAGAAGCAGAGGCTTAGCACACACCCATGTGCTTGCCATGTATAGTCATGTACAGTAATTAGAAGCGAGTGGGGTTTTCAGGTTTAAGTCTGTAATGCAAATACATTCAGCATCACTAAGGCTGGTTGCCCCTGCTGGAGTGTAGGCAGTCACAGAGAATACACACGGTGGTGGTCTGAAAAAAAAACAGCTTGGACATGTGCATTTAAATAAATTTAAAAAAAAGGTTTCAGAATGTGTCAGTCTGTAAAAGTGATTTCAAAGTGTAAAAAGAGATTTTCACTTGGCCCGAAAAAAAAAGAGCAGTAAGTGTGCTTTCAAATTGGCAAAGAAATTTCGTTTTGGCACTAATGTGAAAACATGACTCTGTGTGCATAGAAGAATTATAGGCAGAAATTTATTGCGTCTTGCTCTGGTGATTTCACAGTTGCAGTAGATGGAAAAGAGGAGCGAATTTTTGGGGGAAGAAGCAGAGGCTTAGCACACACCCATGTGCTTGCCATGTATAGTCATGCACAGTAATTAGAAGCGAGTGGGGTTTTCAGGTTTAAGTCTGTAATGCAAATACATTCAGCATCACTAAGGCTGGTTGCCCCTGCTGGAGTGTAGGCAGTCACAGAGAATACACACGGTGGTGGTCTGAAAAAAAAACAGCTTGGACATGTGCATTTAAATAAATTTAAAAAAAAGGTTTCAGAATGTGTCAGTCTGTAAAAGTGATTTCAAAGTGTAAAAAGAGATTTTCACTTGGCCCGAAAAAAAAAGAGCAGTAAGTGTGCTTTCAAATTGGCAAAGAAATTTCGTTTTGGCACTAATGTGAAAACATGACTCTGTGTGCATAGAAGAATTATAGGCAGAAATTTATTGCGTTTTGCTCTGGTGATTTCACAGTTGCAGTAGATGGAAAAGAGGAGCGAATTTTTGGGGGAAGAAGCAGAGGCTTAGCACACACCCATGTGCTTGCCATGTATAGTCATGCACAGTAATTAGAAGCGAGTGGGGTTTTCAGGTTTAAGTCTGTAATGCAAATACATTCAGCATCACTAAGGCTGGTTGCCCCTGCTGGAGTGTAGGCAGTCACAGAGAATACACACGGTGGTGGTCTGAAAAAAAACCAGCTTGGACATGTGCATTTAAATAAATTTAAAAAAAAGGTTTCAGAATGTGTCAGTCTGTAAAAGTGATTTCAAAGTGTAAAAAGAGATTATCACTTGGCCCGAAAAAAAAAGAGCAGTAAGTGTGCTTTCAAATTGGCAAAGAAATTTCGTTTTGGCACTAATGTGAAAACATGACTCTGTGTCCATAGAAGAATTATAGGCAGAAATTTATTGCGTTTTGCTCTGGTGATTTCACAGTTGCAGTAGATGGAAAAGAGGAGCGAATTTTTGGGGGAAGAAGCAGAGGCTTAGCACACACCCATGTGCTTGCCATGTATAGTCATGCACAGTAATTAGAAGCGAGTGGGGTTTTCAGGTTTAAGTCTGTAATGCAAATATATTCAGCATCACTAAGGCTGGTTGCCCCTGCTGGAGTGTAGGCAGTCACAGAGAATACACACGGTGGTGGAATGAAAAAAAAAAACAGGTTGGACATGTGCATTTAAATAAATTTAAAAAAAAGGTTTCAGAATGTGTCAGTCTGTAAAAGTGATTTCAAAGTGTAAAAAGAGATTTTCACTTGGCCCGAAAAAAAAAGTGCAGTAAGTGTGCTTTCAAATTGGCAAAGAAATTTCGTTTTGGCACTAATGTGATAACATGACTCTGTGTGCATAGAAGAATTATAGGCAGAAATTTATTGCGTCTTCCTCTGGTGATTTCACAGTTGCAGTAGATGGAAAAGAGGAGCGAATTTTTGGGGGAAAAAGCAGAGGCTTAGCACACACCCATGTGCTTGCCATGTATAGTCATGCACAGTAATTAGAAGCGAGTGGGGTTTTCAGGTTTAAGTCTGTAATGCAAATATATTCAGCATCACTAAGGCTGGTTGCCCCTGCTGGAGTGTAGGCAGTCACAGAGAATGCACACGGTGGTGATCTGAAAAAAAAAAAAAGCTTGGACATGTGCATTTAAATAAATTTTAAAAAAAGAGCAGTTTGTGTGCATTCAAAATGGCAAAGAAATTTCGTTTTGTGACTGTTGTGAAAAGAAATGTAGTAATATATTTAAATACAATAAAGGATTTTTTTTTTTAGTTTTTTTCAGGTATTGCTGAAGAACAGTGAACAAAATTTAAGATGCCTACAAAATCTCGAGTTCAAAAAACGCTAAAAAAAAAACTATATTTGAGGACAACTGGAGGACCAAAGTTAGTAGAAGATGCTGATGTTGGGAAAAAGAAAAAATCTTCTGGTAAGCAAAAAAAACAATTCCTAAACAAAATATTGAAAACAAACAAAAATGTACAAAATGTCTGTTCTCGGAAAAATGTAACAAAACCTACAGAACAGCAAAAAATTGAGGATTTAGTTAATGCAAATATACCTTCTGCAATTGAAAAGTTTAACATAAACAGAAAAACAGCATTTAAAGAGATACGTAGAAAAATGTTTCAGAGAAGAGTTATGTCCAATTTGATAAAGGATATAAAGAAATATAAGCAAAAGGCTAAATATTATAAGAGAAAAAAAGAAATTGAAGCCATTGCAGCAAAAGCATTAGAATTAAAAAGGAAACTATTCATATTAATTTTGAATAGGATGCGTACATTAGATAAAATGGTTAATGTACTGAAATCACAAAGCAAAAGCAAAAGAGTAGTGAACAGAACAAACTTTTGTAAAGTGTTTTTAGGAAAGTGGATGCATAGTTCAAGTAGTGAACCTTTTTTTAATGAAGAAAGCTATTTTCAAAGTAATAGTTTGCTGCATGCAGTTGACACCAGAGGTCGTTCATACGAAGTAAAAAATGGTTGCATAATGGAGAAGGAGATAATGGTTCCAAGAGATGAGGTACAAGTGATGGCAGATGAGGCAATGGGGAGACGTCCTAAAGCCCCAGTGTACACTTGGAATTGTAGTAGTATTTGCACTGTGCGTCAGGAATCTATTGACAGATTTCGAGAGTTTCTAAGAGAATATAGTAAAAAAAGTGTAAAACAAAAGATTAAGGTGCTTCAAAGTCTGGATCCATGCAGAGTGAGAGAGAATACTGGTTTGCAGGGTCATTCTCTTGCTTGTCTATCTAGAAAAGTGTGCAATAGTGTTTTCCATCATTTTAGGATGCTGGCTGTTCATCATACTGAAATGAGAAAGTTTGTGAGACGGTTGTATTTTGCCAAAAGTCCAGCAATAAAGTTAAATGAATTGAATAGGGCTCTGTTCCGAGGAACGGTATCAGATGTAGAGAAGGTTGTTGATGAAATTCAGTTTTGTTACTTTGGTCCTGAAGAAAACAGTGCAGAGAAGGACACAGTAAATGAGGCAGAAGTGGAAGAGAATGTAGAACCCTCTGTAAGTAACACATTTAATGATCACATAACAAAATTTGCAATAGTCTCTAATGAAAGACCAAATGTTACTTGTATTTGTTGCCGCAGAACTCATTATAGAAAACAAACTAGGAATGTTGATCTCTACAGAAAGAGTGAAAATGAAGATAATTATAAGTGGATGGATTTTGCCACATATATATTTCTTGAAAATTGTTTTGAATTGGGTGAAGATCAGCGTATTTGTAAATACTGCTACAACAAGTTAGAGGAAAATAGAATGCCGACCAGAGCTGTACATAATAATTTAGAATTGGATGCTATTCCTGCTGAACTTTCTGAATTAAATACATATGAGTCTATACTCATTCAATGTGTTCATCCGTTCCAGACCATAGTACGTATGGAGCCCAAAACTGGTAAATTACCTCCTTCAGATTTACTGAGAGGTTTAAAAGGTAGAGTGGTGTATTTGCCCTTGGATTTGAAAAAAAATATGGAAACTATTGATGCAGATACTTTGGAAACTGAACCATTAATTATTCTGGTTAATGGTGTCCCTACAAAGAATAAGAAGATTTGGCAGGAGCTGGTAGATGTGCGGAAAGTACAAAGAGCAAATTTGTATTTGAAAAAAAATAACAAATGGTATGAATCAATTTATATACAAGAAGAAGAAGAAGAAGAAGAAGATTTACAAGGAGACACAGAAACACCAACTGGACAAATTGAAAAAGTGGACAAGTCAAAGGAAGAAGAAATTTATGAACATTTTAGCATACATCCTCTCCATTCGAAAGAAGTTATGGGAGACAATATTGATCTCTTTCAGATGAAGAAAGCAAAAGGAAATCCCGTGAGTGTATGGGAGGAGAGCTTGGAAGCTCGATGTTTTCCCCAGCTGTTTCCTACAGGAAAAGGAGGACGATACGATGAACGTCCAGAACAGATTCCAGCTTCTGAGTATCGGACTACAAGACTATATGCTGAAGATCCCAGATTTCGACAAAGTATCCCTTATTTGTTCCATCTTTTATTTGAAAGCGACTTGTCTGCACTGTCTTATGCAGTAAATCACATTTTAAAAAGTGGAGTACATTTACAAAATGTGTCTGCTAAGGATTTTATGGAGAAAGTGCAGCACCGAGATGATCATTTGGAAACACAACTGATCAATCTGATGGCTTGTCAGCGTGGGACAAATGAATATTGGTACCGACGCCATGGTGAACTAAAATGCATGTTACGCAACTTAGGAACACCAACATGGTTCCTTACCCTAAGCTGCGCCGAGTACGCTTGGGATGATTTACTGGATTTTCTACGAGAGGCCAATTCAAACATTGAAAACATCGAATACAAGACAGCAGGAGAACTGTGCTCATTGGATCCGGTTAATGTTTGCAGATATTTCAATCATAGATTTGAGGCTATGATGTCCTTCATCTGCAATAAAAAAAATCCACCCCTTGGAGAAGTAGTGGATTTCTTTTGGAGAAAAGAGTACCAGGCAAGAGGTGATCCTCATATTCATATGCTGCTGTGGATCAAGGATGCCCCAAAGTTTGGAACAGATACTGATGAAGCAGTGTTATCTTACATTGAAGAATATGCAACATGTGCTATACCTAAAAGCACAGAAGAGAACAAGTTAAAGGAGCAAGTTCTACGTTTCCAAAGTCATCGGTGTGGAAAATACTGTCGACGGAAATACAAGAGCAAAGAAAAATACTACACTAAATGTCGATTTGGATTTCCTAGACCTGTTCTTACAAATGGAAGAGTCAACAGTTTTATGTCAGCTGTGAGACATACTATCACAAGAAAATCACCTAAGAATACCTACAACCTTAAAAGAAAAGAAGAATCAAAAAATATAAATGACTACAACCCAGTCATTTTATCCATGTGGAACGCTAACATGGATATACAGTATGTTGCTGACAATTCCATTGCTGTTGCTCGATATGTAACGTCTTACATTACGAAATCAGAAAAAACAGAATTGAAGGAAATGTGGGAAGAGATTTCTCACGAGAAGACTGTCAGTAAGAAGCTGTACAGTTTCAGTTTGAAGATGTTATCGCATCGAGAAATTGGATCCTACGAATGTTCAGATAGGTTATCTTCTGCAAGTCTCTACTCGAAGTCAAGAAGAATAATTTGGGCAAGTTTAGGCCTTGCAGCAATGAGAAATCGGGTACTGAAATCTGTTGGAGAAATTGAATATTTGGCTGAGAATGACCCAGAAAGTACAGACATATTGAAAACAAACATGTTGGACACATATTATCCCAAGAGAAGTCATCATCTGGAGAACATGTGTCTCTATGAAGTGCTGCAGAACTACATTTATTCACGGAAAGCTGCAGAAGACATCAACAGTGGAAAATATAAAGTTGTTGGTGAAGAAGGATGTTTGGTGAAGCAAACCAAAGGAAGTTTGATAAATCACCGGAAGCTGAGTTGCGACACTACCGACAAGAAAGAATTTTACTACTTGGCTCTTTTACAGTTGTTTAAACCATGGCGTACAGAGGATGAACTACTGGGAGAATTCCAGAGCTATGAAGATTCTTTTAATGCTTGCAAAGACAGCATACAATGCAGTACATTCTCAACTTATCTGCAAATGTTAAATGAAGAAATTGAACAGGAAACTACAATTGCAGCAGAAATAGCTAGAGACAGTTCTCAGGACAGCCAAAGTTCAGGAACATACAGTCAAGATCCCCTAGGACAACCAATCGTTGAAAATGAAGCATCAATAGCCATGAATGAAGTGGAAACGGCTATGAATCAAGCTCAAGAAGAATTTATAGACTTAGAAAATTTGGAAAGACAACTGAATCAAGAGCAGCAACAAATTTATGAAGAGATCAAAAACAAAATTGATCACGGATTTCTACATATCAAAAAAGAGTGCTCATGCACATCATTTCATCCAATCAGGATGTATGTAAGCGGACAAGCTGGCACTGGAAAAAGTTTCCTAATTAAAGTCATCAGAAGCTACCTAAAGCAAAAAACGGATTCTACTTTGTCTTGTGTGGTTACTGCTCCAACTGGGTTAGCAGCATATAACATAAAAGGAATCACCTTACATCGTTTGCTAATGTTACCAGTGGAGCATGAGAACAAAATACAATTCAACAAGCTAACTGGAGAAGCATCCTTAGAAGTGTCAAGAGTATTGAAGAAGATGCAAGTTCTCATTATTGATGAGGTGAGCATGGTATCAAACTTAATGCTTGCCTTTGTGCATTTAAGAATGCAGCAAATTTTGAAGACAGACTATGACGTGTTATTTGGTGGAAAACACGTCATAGTTTTTGGGGATCTTTTGCAACTTACTCCAGTTAAAGGACAACCAGTGTTTAATACTGTGACACATGAAGACACGAAGAAGTCATTGGGAAGCATTGGAAATACAAATATTTGGTCCTTCTTTGAGTACAAGGAACTTACAACTAATATGAGGCAAGCAAACGATGAAGAATATGGAAGTATTCTGAAAGATATCAGAATTGGACTACTCACAGAAGTTGGCAAAAAAGCATTACAGAGTCGGCTGTTACATAACTTATTTCCAAAGGAAGAAATAGTTGCAGAGAAAATATACAAGAATATTGCAGAAAACAAAAGTGTCATCTGCTTAATGCCAACTCTACGTGAATGCTCAATATTTAATGAGGAGCTTTTGAAATTGGAAAATGAAGACATCATGAAATTGGAAGCAGTGGACAAAATTGAGGATGGAAGAATTACTGTCACAGTAACAGGCAAACTGAAAAATAAATTGGACTCACTAGAGAAGAATATCTCCAAAACAGCAGGATTAGAAAAAAATCTATATGTTTGCATGAACTGTAGAGTGTTTTTAAGGAGAAATTTGGATGTTGAAAAAGGCTTAGTGAATGGAGCGATGGGAAGAGTTGTGGGTTTTATTAATTATCAGAAAAAAGATGGAATTGAATGTTTAAAAATAAAATTTGATCAGATAGAGGAAGTTAAAGACATTTGTCGTTGTTCAGTTCGTTTCATGCTTGTGAAAGACTTATATGTACGTAGGAAGCAGTTTCCGTTTTCACTAGCATATGCTGTAACTATCCACAAGTCTCAAGGATTGACTGTAGATTGTGCATTTGTGAACATTGGTTCAACTGTGTTCAAAGAAGGTATGGCATATGTAGCTTTGTCACGAGTCAAAACATTATCAGGTTTATTCATGATTGACTTTGATGATTCAAAAGTTAGTGCTGATACAAACTGTGTAAAGGAGTATAATAGATTAAGAAGAACCTATGCTCCTCATTTAGGTCAGTATCCTGTGTTGGAGAAACGTGTAGTTTCTCGTAAAAGGAGAAATGAGAATATCTGTAATGAAGATGTAGAGAAGAGGAAAAAAAAGAGGAGTGATGTAATTGCAAGCAAAAAGAATAAGGAAAATGAAGAACAGGTTGTAGGATGTCATTTTGAAAATAGCTCTGGTGTCAACTGCTACGCTAATGTAGTGCTGAATGTTGTATTTTATCTGGAAAGTTTGCAAGAGCAGATAATAGTAAATCAGGGAAAAAGATTCTGTTCAGAGCTCAGTCTCCTTTTTCAAAAGCTGAGTAAAGATAAAACTCAAATAGAAAGTGCTACTGACATTAGAAAACTTTTAGATGTATGTTCAGGACGAACACAGTTTTCTCAAAATGTACAGCAAGACGCACAGGAATTCTTGTTGTTTTTTCTTCAGGTAGTGGAAGAAGAAGGAGTTCCCATTGACATTTTTTTTGGTCTCTCTTATAAATGGGAACATAGTTGTGAAAATTGTTATAATATATGTGGCTCTATTGTTGATAATGAAAGGTTTATTTATTTGACATTGCCAGAGAGTAAAACAGTCACTTTTGCAAAATTAGTTAAAGATGCTAATCATAGCATGAAATGTGGTGAGTGTAATTCTGACATGTTTTCAACATTAATTTTAAGGGAATACGGACAGTATGTAATTTTAATGATGCAACGATGTAGAGCTGATGGTTCAAAATTGGATACTTTAATAAAGAAGTTTACAGGACAGCAATTATCAATTTCAGGAAAAACTTTTGTAACTGTTGCAATAATTTTCCATGATGGACCTACTGTTACTTCTGGACATTACACAGTTTATCTTAAATGTGAAAAAGGCTGGACACTGTGTAATGATTCCCAATTGATTTTCAAACAACGTTTGCCTTTTGATTTAGCAAATTCCTATCTAATCTTTCTGAAACCTAAATTTTAGAGAGACTTGGCAAGATCTGGACAAAATAATTTTACCATTTTACTGGATTACCATTGCAATTTTGTAGAAAAAATATTTTTTAAAATTATCATTTGGCCTAAAGGAAAGATAACCAATTGTAATGTGGACTTTTTAAATTTTTAATGCAATTTTGAAAAACCAATAATTTAGAGATAATCGGTAACTTCTGCACATTTTAAATTTTGGAATGCTATTGGACTGCCATTGGAAATTTTTACAAAAATGATTTAAAAAATTACTATTTGGCCATGTGGAAAAGTAACCAATTCTATTGTGGACTAAATAAATTATTCAAAAAATTTTTGTCAACCAAAATGTTACAGAGAATCGGTGAGATCTGGACAGATTAAACTTTAGAATTTTAATGGTTTTCCCTTGGAAATTTATTCCAGGGAAAAAAAAAAAATACAATTTGGCCTAAAGGAAATAAAATCAGATGTATTTTGGAGTTATTTGAGATATAATATTGTGATTATACTCCTGAAACAAAAATATCAGACGGTATTTTAAAGAAAAAAGTATTGTTTTTAGATGATATTTTTTTAGAATAATATGCATTTCTGTAATGATAAGTTTAAGTGAGAAGAGATTCTGGGCTTTTTTAATACAATCTTTGAGATTGTTATTTTTTTTTGCCCGCTGTAAAATGATGAATGCAATTGCTTTCACAATTTATAGTGAAATGCAATATATTCTGAAAACAGCAAAAATAAGGCAAAAATATTTTTTGGTAAAAAATGTAAATATGTGTACTGTATTATAAAATGGTTTAAAAATATTAATACTTTTTTCTTTTTTTTCAGATCGATATAGAAAATTTTCGTAAACTACAACCATTTAAAAAACTATTTTTTAAAAAAACAAATGAATAAATATTTTTTTCAGTGAGTATGGTAAGTCAATAGTAATAATTGTAGTCTCTCAAGGACCTTGTAATGTGAAAAATGATTTTTAGTGTTTTTTTTAAAAAATAAAAAAAAAGGTACGCTTACCGTACGCGTACGGTAAAAAAAAAAAAAAAGTTTTTTAAAAAAAATGTAAAAAAAAGATGAAAGATAAGGTTGGCTCTTAAAAGAACCGTTGTGTTCATGCAGGGACAGAGGAAAGGAACCATGGGAAAATCATTCAAAGCTACAAATGTGCTGATCTATTTTGTTATTCACTAGGGAAACACTGGTCTCCCTATAACAAATTAGAGCTTTACAAAATGTGCAATGAATATCAACCTTCCGAAATCGAGGGTTCATTTCCAGAGGGCCAGCAAAAGGAGATTCTCCCCCCACAGATGAAGGGCTCACCTGAGCTGCAGAAGAAGGAGTAAGCTCTGCAGGTGATGGTCCAGGCTGAGCTGCTGTGGATGTACTGGCTCGTCTTTCTGAAGAGTTACCTCCAAAAAGTTGAGCATGTGTCCTTTTGTGTACATCCTTGAGGTGCCTCATCATGGTGTGATTCCCAAAGGAATACTTCCTGTCAGGATTACCTCTAGAAAGTACACGCTTACACAGCTTGCAAGTAACTAAGGGTGCATTCACCTTTTGCTGGCCTTCTGGAAAAGTAAAATAATCCCAAACATAAGAAGGCTTTACTTTCCTCGCTCTCTGCCTCAAGACAGTGCTGCTGGTGCTAGCCTCACTCTCAGAAGAGCTCTGCTGTTCTGCCATCGTATCCCAAAGACAAACCAGCTCCTTCTCCCAAGGGATCACAAGCAGAAATGAGGGGAATGGGTGTGGTGTAGGAGAGTTCTAGAACTGAAAGTAGTTTCAACCAATCAAAAGTTGTGTTTCATGATCACATGACCTACCGTACGCTTACGGTACGCTTACGGTGCGCTTACGGCAAAAAGTACGCGTGCGCGTAAAAAAGACACGCGCTTGCGCGCATGCGCATAACAGTCATTTCCCGGCACTTCCGCGTAACGTGCGCGTGTTGCGTAAGCGCGCACGCGTCCCACGCGCAGTACGCGCGCTACGCAAAGTACGTAACTATACGCAAGCAGCGTAGATAGATTACGGACGTTGCGTGAACCGTACGCTTACCGTGAGCTTACGGTACGCGTACTATAAAAAAAAAAAAAAAAAAAAAAAAAAAAAAATCTAGAAATAAATTTTACTTGTTTATTTTAAAAAATTTATATAAAATAAATATTTAATGATTTTAAAAAATTAAGCATAGTCTTTATAAAAGGTAAAAAATTAAATTAAAAATATGTTTGAAAAAAATGAAGAAAAAAAAAAAAAAATTAGCATTTAAAAAACCTTGCAAATTCACTGAAAAAACCATGGGTTTCACACACGTTATAGTTAGGAATTAGCATTTAAAAAACCTTAGAAATTCACTGAAAAAACCATAGGTTTCACACACGTTATAGTTAGGAATTAGCATTTAAAAAACCTTAGAAATTCAGTGAAAAAACCATAGGTTTCACACACGTTATAGTTAGGAATTAGCATTTAAAAAACCTTAGAAATTCAGTGAAAAAACCATAGGTTTCACACATGTTATAGTTAGCTGGACATTTTACTCGTAAAAAACCAATGAAATTGCCCCGTTATAGTTAGTTCAGCTAACTATAACTCGCGCGCCCGCAATGCACTGCTGATGACGTCACATATTACATCACTCATGACATGGTCAGTGACATCACTCATGACATCACTGATGACATCTCAAATGACATCACTGATGACATCACTGATGACATCATCCTTGTGATAGAGTGGCAGACCTCCTCTCACCTTAATATAATCTTTGATACACACATTCAAAAATAGAGACTAAAAATTTCAAAACAATGGACATACCAATACCAGTTACAACAACCTCATCAGTAATTCAAAGATCCACATACACATCCACTCATTCACCAACAGTCCTACACAGTCACTCATACATGTACTCACTCATCATATGTACTCATACATCTATACATCCTGTTACACAATGCCACTCATCCATAGAGTTACTCACACACATAGTCACTCATGCTAAAAAAGAATAAAACATACATTTACTTGCATATACAGTAATACACACACCACCATACTTACTTCTACGGAAACTTACACATACTTAGTCTTTTAAACAATCACTTATAGAAACACATACTTATTCATACAGGAACTCTTTCAATCTCTCCCTCTCATATATACTCACATATATACACCAATACTCACATATACTAGTTTAAAACATATGTAGTTACTCCTGAAGACACTATTGAGACAGTCATTCACTCACTAACACACCCATACACACACTCATCCACCCATACAGTCCTGCACACATGCTGTCTTCAACACATACAAACAGTGAGTCACTCATTCATGCATCTATGCACTACGTAATACCCCCCACCGTACCATGCAGACACTCAGACTGATACTCAAAAAAACAACTAATAACCTATATAGACACCCATGTAGCTACTCACCAACCCATGCAGCCACTTATACACAAAGTGAGAGATACACTTAATCAGTCAGTTACACAATCAATTTTTCAAAAACAAATCATCCATTTAGACACTTATATACCCATTTATTCTTCCATCGACCTTGAGATATACATATATAAAACATATTTAATTTTCAGAAAAACCCACATTCACTGGATGATGTCATCAGTGATGTCATTTGAGATGTCATCAGTGATGTCATGAGTGATGTCACTGACCATGTCATGAGTGATGTAATATGTGACGTCATCAGCAGTGCATTGCGGGCGCGCGAGTTATAGTTAGCTGAACTAACTATAACGGGGCAATTTCATTGGTTTTTTACGAGTAAAATGTCCAGCTAACTATAACATGTGTGAAACCTATGGTTTTTTCACTGAATTTCTAAGGTTTTTTAAATGCTAATTCCTAACTATAACGTGTGTGAAACCTATGGTTTTTTCACTGAATATATATATATATATATATATCACCAAACAATCCTCCGAGTACAGGAGCCTCCAACCCTTCAGGGCGGCCTCTTAAACAGTGGGCACGGTTCAGCCCACAAATTCCATGAAGCAGCAAACCGACGCCCAATACTGGAGAAATTGCGTTTATTTCATGGCACAGCAGCACATAAAAGCTTCCTTTTCCTTACGCGTTTCGGCGATCAATGCCGCCTTGCTCACAGGTGAAAGCAATGTTCAAAACAAAGTGCATGCGTGCAAGCTTTAAATGTCTTTAAGTCACATGACCAGTTAATTCGAAATACATATCCCATAATGCAGGTTAAACTCAAATATGAATACAGGCTGGCAAATCCATTTCATGTTTTACCTGCACGATGTAAGTATTGAAATAAAGATGCAACTGGTTCAGTTTATCCATAGTTCTCGCAAAGTGCTCAGTTATTTACAAGTGCCATGTAAAAGCGCCCTTCTCCAGCACGATCTGAAAGGATATCCTCCTTCCAGAATCCCTTCCAAGCATTCTCACAGTTCGCTTTGTTCGCATTTCCTTGGTTAGGTCGTGAGAGGGCAAGTGGGTCATGCTCCCAATTTAAACATCACCAAACAATCCTCCGAGTACTGGAGCCTCCAACCCTTCAGGGCTGCTTCTTAAACAGTGGGCACGGAGCAGCCCACAAATTCCATGAACATGAAGCAGCAAACCGAGGCCCAATACTGGAGAAATTGCGTTTATTTCATGGCACAGCAGCACATAAAAGCTTCCTTTTCCTTACGCGTTTCGGCGATCAATGCCGCCTTGCTCACAGGTGAAAGCAATGTTCAAAACAAAGTGCATGCGTGCAAGCTTTAAATGTCTTTAAGTCACATGACCAGTTAATTCGAAATACATATCCCATAATGCAGGTTAAACTCAAATATGAATACAGGCTTGCAAATCCATTTCATGTTTTACTTGCACGATGTAAGTATTGAAATAAAGATGCAACTGGTTCAGTTTATCCATAGTTCTCGCAAAGTGCTCAGTTATTTACAAGTGCCATGTAAAAGCGCCCTTCTCCAGCACAATCTGAAAGGATATCCTCCTTCCAGAATCCCTTCCAAGCATTCTCACAGTTCGCTTCGTTCGCATTTCCTTGGTTAGGTCGTGAGAGGGCAAGTGGGTCATGCTCCCAATTTAAACATCACCAAACAATCCTCCGAGTACAGGAGCCTCCAACCCTTCAGGGCGGCCTCTTAAACAGTGGGCACGGATCAGCCCACAAATTCCATGAACATGAAGCAGCAAACCGAGGCCCAATACTGGAGAAATTGCGTTTATTTCATGGCACAGCAGCACATAAAAGCTTCCTTTTCCTTACGCGTTTCGGCGATCAATGCCGCCTTGCTCACAGGTGAAAGCAATGTTCAAAACAAAGTGCATGCGTGCAAGCTTTAAATGTCTTTAAGTCACATGACCAGTTAATTCGAAATACATATCCCATAATGCAGGTTAAACTCAAATATGAATACAGGCTGGCAAATCCATTTCATGTTTTACCTGCACGATGTAAGTATTGAAATAAAGATGCAACTGGTTCAGTTTATCCATAGTTCTCCCAAAGTGCTCAGTTATTTACAAGTGCCATGTAAAAGCGCCCTTCTCCAGCACGATCTGAAAGGATATCCTCCTTCCAGAATCCCTTCCAAGCATTCTCACAGTTCGCTTCGTTCGCATTTCCTTGGTTAGGTCGTGAGAGGGCAAATGGGTCATGCTCCCAATTTAAACATCACCAAACAATCCTCCCAGTACAGGAGCCTCCAACCCTTCAGGGCGGCCTCTTAAACAGTGGGCACGGATCAGCCCACAAATTCCATGAACATGAAGCAGCAAACCGAGGCCCAATACTGGAGAAATTGCGTTTATTTCATGGCACAGCAGCACATAAAAGCTTCCTTTTCCTTACGCGTTTCGGCGATCAATGCCGCCTTGCTCACAGGTGAAAGCAATGTTCAAAACAAAGTGCATGCGTGCAAGCTTTAAATGTCTTTAAGTCACATGACCAGTTAATTCGAAATACATATCCCATAATGCAGGTTAAACTCAAATATGAATACAGGCTGGCAAATCCATTTCATGTTTTACCTGCACGATGTAAGTATTGAAATAAAGATGCAACTGGTTCAGTTTATCCATAGTTCTCCCAAAGTGCTCAGTTATTTACAAGTGCCATGTAAAAGCGCCCTTCTCCAGCACGATCTGAAAGGATATCCTCCTTCCAGAATCCCTTCCAAGCATTCTCACAGTTCGCTTTGTTCGCATTTCCTTGGTTAGGTCGTGAGAGGGCAAGTGGGTCATGCTCCCAATTTAAACATCACCAAACAATCCTCCGAGTACTGGAGCATCCAACCCTTCAGGGCTGCCTCTTAAACAGTGGGCACGGAGCAGCCCACAAATTCCATGAACATGAAGCAGCAAACCGAGGCCCAATACTGGAGAAATTGCGTTTATTTCATGGCACAGCAGCACATAAAAGCTTCCTTTTCCTTACGCGTTTCGGCGATCAATGCCGCCTTGCTCACAGGTGAAAGCAATGTTCAAAACAAAGTGCATGCGTGCAAGCTTTAAATGTCTTTAAGTCACATGACCAGTTAATTCGAAATACATATCCCATAATGCAGGTTAAACTCAAATATGAATACAGGCTGGCAAATCCATTTCATGTTATACCTGCACGATGTAAGTATTGAAATAAAGATGCAACTGGTTCAGTTTATCCATAGTTCTCGCAAAGTGCTCAGTTATTTACAAGTGCCATGTAAAAGCGCCCTTCTCCAGCACGATCTGAAAGGATATCCTCCTTCCAGAATCCCTTCCAAGCATTCTCACAGTTCGCTTCGTTCGCATTTCCTTGGTTAGGTCGTGAGAGGGCAAGTGGGTCATGCTCCCAATTTAAACATCACCAAACAATCCTCTGAGTACAGGAGCCTCCAACCCTTCAGGGCGGCCTCTTAAACAGTGGGCACGGAGCAGCCCACAAATTCCATGAACATGAAGCAGCAAACCGAGGCCCAATACTGGAGAAATTGCGTTTATTTCATGGCACAGCAGTACATAAAAGCTTCCTTTTCCTTACACGTTTCGGCGATCAATGCCGCCTTGCTCACAGGTGAAAGCAATGTTCAAAACAAAGTGCATGCGTGCAAGCTTTAAATGTCTTTAAGTCACATGACCAGTTAATTCGAAATACATATCCCATAATGCAGGTTAAACTCAAATATGAATACAGGCTGGCAAATCCATTTCATGTTTTACCTGCACGATGTAAGTATTGAAATAAAGATGCAACTGGTTCAGTTTATCCATAGTTCTCGCAAAGTGCTCAGTTATTTACAAGTGCCATGTAAAAGCGCCCTTCTCCAGCACGATCTGAAAGGATATCCTCCTTCCAGAATCCCTTCCAAGCATTCTCACAAGAACGACGTTACCCCTTTGTCAGGCGCAATTGAAGCAGCGGATCTCTTTTGCCTGTAACAGCGACCCGATGAATTGTTACTACTGGAGGGAGAAGTAGAGCCTTTTTCCACTACGGATTTCACTGAACCAAACTACCATGACCAGAATGCACCAAGGCACACGCCCAGGGGGGCGGGACTATGTCAATAAAACCGCGAGTGCACAACGTGAAAGGCTGTTCTCCACCATTGCCGAAGCCAGTGATAAAGGGAATGACTCCTGAAACGCGTATGGCATTAAGCAGCAAAGAATGCGCTGGGATGACATTTGGGATTTAGCTGCTGCCTGCCAAAGAATAAAGTGGTTTACTTACACGTCGTGTGTGGGGTCTTCAAGCTCTGAGCGTTTTCGATTGGATATATAGTGGCCTGCTCTGGCCACGAAGACTCCCCACTGCAGACTGATGCAGGTCTGTGCACTCACACTGTCGGGTGCACAACAAGAACGACGTTACCCCTTTGTCAGGCGCAAGTGAAGCAGCGGATCGCTTTTGCCTGTAACAGCGACCCGATGGATTGTTACTACTGGAGGGAGAAGTAGAGCCTTTTTCCACTACGGATTTCACTGAACCAAACTACCATGACCAGAATGCACCAAGGCACACGCCCAGGGGGGCGGGACTATGTCAATAAAACCGCGAGTGCACAACGTGAAAGGCTGTTCTCCACCATTGCCGAAGCCAGTGAAAAAGTGAATGACTCCTGAAACGCGTATGGCGTTAAAAGGCAAAGAATGCGCTGGGATGACATTTGGGATTCAGCTGCTGCCTGCCAAAGAATAAAGTGGTTTACTTACACGTCGTGTGTGGGGTCTTCAAACTCTGAGCGTTTTCGATTGGATATATAGTGGCCTGCTCTGGCCACGAAGACTCCCCACTGCAGACGGATGCAGGTCTGTGCACTCACACTGTCGGGTGCACAACAAGAACGACGTTACCCCTTTGTCAGGCGCAAGTGAAGCAGCGGATCGCTTTTGCCTGTAACAGCGACCCGATGGATTGTTACTACTGGAGGGAGAAGTAGAGCCTTTTTCCACTACGGATTTCACTGAACCAAACTACCATGACCAGAATGCACCAAGGCACACGCCCAGGGGGGCGGGACTATGTCAATAAAACCGCGAGTGCACAACGTGAAAGGCTGTTCTCCACCATTGCCGAAGCCAGTGATAAAGGGAATGACTCCTGAAACGCGTATGGCATTAAGCAGCAAAGAATGCGCTGGGATGACATTTGGGATTTAGCTGCTGCCTGCCAAAGAATAAAGTGGTTTACTTACACGTCGTGTGTGGGGTCTTCAAGCTCTGAGCGTTTTCGATTGGAAATATAGTGGCCTGCTCTGGCCACGAAGACTCCCCACTGCAGACTGATGCAGGTCTGTGCACTCACACTGTCGGGTGCACAACAAGAACGACGTTACCCCTTTGTCAGGCGCAAGTGAAGCAGCGGATCGCTTTTGCCTGTAACAGCGACCCGATGGATTGTTACTACTGGAGGGAGAAGTAGAGCCTTTTTCCACTACGGATTTCACTGAACCAAACTACCATGACCAGAATGCACCAAGGCACACGCCCAGGGGGGCGGGACTATGTCAATAAAACCGCGAGTGCACAACGTGAAAGGCTGTTCTCCACCATTGCCGAAGCCAGTGAAAAAGTGAATGACTCCTGAAACGCGTATGGCGTTAAAAGGCAAAGAATGCGCTGGGATGACATTTGGGATTCAGCTGCTGCCTGCCAAAGAATAAAGTGGTTTACTTACACGTCGTGTGTGGGGTCTTCAAACTCTGAGCGTTTTCGATTGGATATATAGTGGCCTGCTCTGGCCACGAAGACTCCCCACTGCAGACGGATGCAGGTCTGTGCACTCACACTGTCGGGTGCACAACAAGAACGACGTTACCCCTTTGTCAGGCGCAAGTGAAGCAGCGGATCGCTTTTGCCTGTAACAGCGACCCGATGGATTGTTACTACTGGAGGGAGAAGTAGAGCCTTTTTCCACTACGGATTTCACTGAACCAAACTACCATGACCAGAATGCACCAAGGCACACGCCCAGGGGGGCGGGACCATGTCAATAAAACCGCGAGTGCACTACGTGAAAGGCTGTTCTCCACCATTGCCGAAGCCAGTGAAAAAGGGAATGACTCCTGAAACGCGTATGGCGTTAAACGGCAAAGAATGAGTTGGGATGACATTTGGGATTTAGCTGCTGCCTGCCAAAGAATAAAGTGGTTTACTTACACGTCGTGCGTGGGGTCTTCAAGCTCTGAGCGTTTTCGATTGTATATATATATATATATATATATATATATATATACATATACATATTGCAAAGATCGCTTTCTGTCTTGGTCCACAGAAAACCTCAGCACTCCAGTTTGGTTGCCAATTCATTTATTCTAGTTACTGCAGAGTCAAACTAATGCCAACACGCTTTGGTGCTTACTTGCACCTTTGACCACATTACAACAATCTTTTTTTTTACTTTTGTCAATGAAAGGGTTCAATAAACATCAACATAAACAGAGGCCTTCGACCTGCTTACTGAGCTTGACGGCCATATTGTAACGTTTTCATACTCGTTGAAAAACAATACTGATGTATATTTACAGTATAGGCAAAACATGAATACGGTAATGTCAACTCATTGGAAAGAACTTCCGTAATTGATATAATTCATACAATCGGCACAATTATACTGTGCGTCAAGTTTCAATTCATAGTTTTCCGTTGTTGTTCTCATGTTGCCAATGTATTAACCATGTGCATTTGTAAAAATAATGATGTTCAATTACGGCAATCAATACAGAGGAGTCAGCATTTTGAGTGTACCTTCGACACAATTAGTACAAACGTTTCAAGCATTTTACTGCCAGAATGATCAGTGTACAATCCATCAGTTGCCATCTAATTGTGGAAATGTGGATTTTCCTGGTCAGTTATGTCCCCTATCTTGGACCCCAACGGTTCTATGTGCATGTCACAAGTACATGTATGTTCCCTCCAGTTCCAGTTTTGATGACGCAAACACATGTGCGTCCACCGTCAACATGTCCTCTGTCAGATCCGCCATGAATGGGCTGGATATTCGCTTCCTAAGTATGAAAGGCCACCGACTTTATATGGCTCAGTTACTCCATTTTTACAGTTCAGGCGAGTAGGCCCGATTCTGTCCTCAAGCCTTTCCCTGCTCTCTACCTCTGACAGCTTCAGCTTGAGCTCGCATCTGTATCCATGAACTTTGTCCTACTCCCTGTGCGGCTAACGGTGCCTGCCTCGGCCAGTTTTGCCTGCCTGCCAAGAAACCGTATTTCACCTTCGAATTATCTGCTTCCCCCTCAGCCGATGCATTCCTGCCTAGTAGTTTAAGTAAACATTCTTCCAGTTACCAAGCAAAAAGGCCCATCTTCTCTGTCCTCATGCAAGTAATTCATAGCCCTGTTACCATGGAATATTCCTACCCCCTCGCATTTAGTGTAGACACCTAGACGCTTGTACATGCACGCACAGTCAGTATAGAATAGATTCTGTCCGAGAGTCCTTCTTTTATGGATAACATAGTTCTTTAAACATAGGATGTTAGATATGATTTGGGATTAGGTTGACTTGACCCCCCAGACTTCTTGTCTCCACATATAGAGCTAAATGTCAAGTCCCCGTCACCCCCTAGTTACACGTCAATTACACGTCATACTGCTGCGCGCACATCAATGCCAAGTATTATCTTATAGATCCACCTATGTATTACGTCATAACCAATCATGTTCCTTTCTACTCATTATTACACCCATTTTCGGTTACGCAAACCAAACGTCAATGTCCTTATCAATTGTTACGCCTACTGTATTCACTTCATTATAATGTATGTACTATAAAAGTTACTTCTTGTCAATAAAGTATGTACTTCACTTCCTGAACCCCCGTGGTGATGGAACTTGAAGCATCCGATTATAATCGACCACCGGAATAAAGTCCATTCCGAAACTCTAATATCACGGATTCTGCCTCTCATTTTACTGAGATATTTTATAATGTTTCTGTATCAAATTCAGTCCCGGTAAAGGAGAAATATTTACCACATGATGGCGCCCGAACAGGGACACTTTCTCATCTCACGCGCCGGCGGTGCGTTGCAGGCCCGGTCTCCTGCCACAGCTGGACGGACAATAACGCGTACCAGCAGGATTTCCTGTATCTCCCTCCGGTCAAGCGGGGGCGACTGAGACTGCGATCAACACCCAGACGAGGCGGTGAGAAGTGCGAAGTATCCCGACCAGAGCCTAGCTGAGAGAGCAAGATCCGAGGTATACAGAGACCCACCAGTCCGAAGTCAAGCCCAGTGTCCGACGAGTCGAGTCGAGTCGAGTCCAGTCCGGTTCAAGTTCAAGTTACTGAGGCCTTCCGTTTCCGAAGCTACCCGGTGAGTACCATTGCTGGGGAGGCATTTCTGACGTGCACATAGGTTGTGCCGGTCAAGACGGGTTTGGGTACACAAATCCGGTCTGCACTGTTTTAGCAGTGTATCTGTACTGTTTAGCAGTGTATCAAGTATTCCGAAGTATTCCGAAGTGTCTAGTTATTGTCTAGTTATTGTCGAAGATTAAGCTTGGTGATTAGTTATGCAGACGATCATCATTGTTGTTTCAGTTAAAGGTTTAATGTTTAATGTTTAAAGTGTTTAAGTATATCGTGGTATGAATGACTGTTCATTATCGTGTTTATTGTATTAAGTCTGTTCAAATTCAAGTATCAGGTCAAAATCAAGTATAAGGTCAGTTCTCAATATGCCGCTCTTTTCGAAATTAAGACAGATCACTACCAGAAAAGGGGTTCTCGAAGAAGCCGTCCCTATTCCTCCTAGGGACACTCCAGGGCACTTTATGTATCACAAACATGGCTTAGACGCTATATTATTTCTTGATTTATGGGTAGACTATACCAAGGGATTACCAGAAAGTCAGAGGTGGCCCACAGCGGGAACCTGGGATGCAGAGTGCATCATGAAAGTCGAGGAAGAGTTATGGAAAAGAAAAGTCAGACAGTCACAGAAAGACGCCGTTGAATTATGGCGTAAAGAATCACATAGACGAACAGAAAAAGCACGTAGACAGGAGGAGAAGAGTAAAGAGAATTCCAATAAAGTTCGAGAGAATCTATTAATTGAGGAAGGTATCCGAGTAAAATCAGAACAAGTAGACAGACAAAGAAATGCCCTTATGAATGGTATGTATCCCCTTCTGGCCGAAGGATTACCTAAGGCTACTCCAGAGACACCAAAAGACTTGCCAACCCCATTGTTCCCAATAAAGGTACATCCTAAGGGGCATCCTAGAACCGCAGAAGATGTTTTTCTTTCCTCATATTTAGATGACGCAGCTCCCGAGTATGCTAATTCCGCCCCACATAGACCGCATACCAGGGAGGTTCAACGCCAAGATCCAGTACCCGTATCCCTGCAGCAACAAATCGAGTCACAAGTTCCGGCAAGCACATCTGTTTCTGTATCCGCTCCTACAGCTACTTCTATGGCTGTGTCCACACCTATAGTTGCTGTGTCACGTTCGACGAATCCTTTCACACCCGACGCCCCAGACGGGGCCACGGGAGGTGCTACCAATATTTTTTCTACGCCACCTAGAATAAATAAACTTATTTTCCAAGAGTCAGCGCATTCACGTACACCCAAATTCGTAAGTGATCGTGCGCTTAAGGAACTTCTTATAGATTGTAGATATGACCCGGTGCCTGGAAAAGAGGACGAAATGACCCTAGCATCATTGCGTATCAGACGAGCCGCAGTGTATTTAGCGAAGTTACCAGGAATGACTGCGCATCTAGATAATATATATCATTTTGTCCAAACGGGGCGAGATCCAGAATGTATTTACAGAGCTATGGAATACCAGAAAGTAGAGATACAGGGGGAACTGTTACGTTTCCTCATAAACTGTGTGATCAGAAATCAAGACCGACCGGGGGTAGACCCGGAAGCAATGAAAATTCTTACAAGATGGAGCCAGAATATATCGGAAGGGAGACATGATAAACAAAACTGTATAATAGCCATGTGCCGAAAGATCCGTAAAGAAATAGAACGCCTACACGAAGAGCGATTAGAGGTAGACGAGTTCGAACAAAACGAGGAAGAAGGGTCAGGACTGCCCACAGGACAGTCAGACACCATAGCCTATGTAGGTAGAGGAAGATCTTGTAATAGGAATCAGACTAGATGTCATACTGACCCAATACGTCCAATATGTCTAGATAATAACAGGAATTTTCAAATACCTATAATTAATATAAGGTCTAACGAGCATTCGTTCCAAACCGCCGACAAACTACTCCGAGAACGAAGGGGTTATCATTTCCTCGATTCTATGGATGAACAAGATTTAGCCAGGGCAGCTGTCCATTGGGTGGACAGTCCCGGAAAATATAGTGATGATACAGTAGTACGCACATTTTTGAATCTTACCCCAGATGAACAAAGGTTAGCTGGGATTTATATGATTCAACAACTCATTATACTATATCGGAGTCAGCATTCGGACCCTGGTCCCTTGCCTGACATACTGACTGAATTACTTATGAATAAATGGAGAGGTCCAGGTACTGAATTAATTAAAGAAATTCTAGAATCAAGAAAGCAGTATATTCTTTTTGTATGTTCAGAACATGTTCCATTGTCCGTCAAGGAAAGAACTACGTATCACATAGATAGACAGAATCCCTTACGAGAAGTGCACCCAATAAAGGGTGAGGACAATCAGTTTAAACGCGTATTTGTATATACGCCCATATCGAAAATAGAATTGTTAGAAATGAAGAAAGTGGTACCCAGTCATGACAAAGACCCAGCGGGTTTTCACCGAGAAATTAAAGACATGTTACTCATGGGAGAGTATACCTACCCCGACATTATGACAATATTAAAGGTGTTGATGCCTGCTGGCATTTATGAGAAACTCAAGGAAAAAGAGTGGGAGATAGGTGATCAAAAGATAGAATGGTCAGCATTAGAAGCAGAAGAAAGGGCCCGAGGTCCAGGTTCGGGGCTTGGGGACAAAACTAAAGCACTACCAGGTCTACTAGTACAGGTACTGCCACGTTTATTAACTACGAAAAAGGAAGATTGGGGTACAATTTCAGCCTGTAAGCAGAAGCAAGATGAAGACACTAGTGATTACTATGCCCGATTTGAAAAATGTTTTGGTATAAATAGTGGCATAAAAGCAAGTAGCGAATCATACCCACATCTGTTTGTAACAAAATTAATAGAAAATGCTCTGCCCCCAGTAAAGAATAGAGTATTAAAATTCGAGAGTACCTGGCAAGGTAACACTCCAACACAAATGTTACAAATGTTACAGTACCACCACAATAGAATTAAAGAGGAACAAGAACATGAACACAGACGCATGAAAGACACGAAAATGAAAATGCTAGTTTCCCAGACAGTTCCAGCTGAAGGACATAAAAAGGGTATGACACATTCCGATTCAGCAGGACCTGTAAAAGGGACATGCAATTATTGTAAAAAGCCAGGTCATTACGTACACGATTGTCCAGTGCTAAAACATAATATCGCCATAGGTAAAACACAAGAAAGATCACGGCCACTAAGACAAGATCAGAATGAACAAGGAGCTACGCAGCATGCCCAGGCCATGCCAGCCGCACAACAGCCAATACAGTTTGTGCCAGCTGCACCACCGTTGCCTGTTGCTGCCACACAGACAACAACACGACAAATGTATCAGACTGCACAGTATGAATATCCGGAGTATCAACGTTACGCATGAACTAGCCTAGAGAGGGAAGTTGACTTACCCCTTATCGAGATTCCTGTAGATCAAGAAGGACCTTATGTACATAGTGAATTATTAGGTCAAGATAGAAAATTTTTACTCGATACAGGGGCAAGTCGAACAACTATAAAACGAAGTGAAGTCCCAGGGGCACCCCTCTCAGGCTCACAGAATATTTCCCTTGGTTTTTCAGGAAAACCTATTGTTAATGAAGTGTCACAACCTCTGCCACTTACGATAGGACCTTTGACCCGAACTACAGATTTATTGCTTACTAAATCATGTCCAGAAAACTTGTTAGGAATAAAAACGTTGAAAGCCCTAGGAGCCATAATATGTTGTTCTCCGGAAGGAGTAAGGTTGTTTTTACGTGATTTTAAAGGTCACTATGTATCTAGAGACATGGATCCCCGACTGCAGACTTTACCTACACATCTATGGGCACAAGGCCCTACTGATGTTGGTTGCATGAATATTACACCATATCGAGTCACACTAAAGGCAGGAGTGGTGCTACCACGAATGCGACAATACAAGTTACCACCAGATGCTGTAACGGCTTTACTACAAATCATTGACGAGCTCATTGCCCAAGGAGTAGTTGTAGAAACAGACTCCAATGTATGTAATTCACCGATAATTCCGATTCTTAAACGAACAGATCCTACAGCTCCGCCAGTATATCGATTGGTTATTGATCTGCGCGAGTTAAACAAATGCATTGTGCCACAATTTCCTGTGGTCCCAGATATCTCGTCATTATTGACAGCTATTGATTCCGAAGCAACATTCTTTACTGTAATTGATCTCAAAAACGCCTTTTTCAGCGTCCCAATAGATCCGGAAAGCCAATATTTGTTCGGATTTAGTTTAAATGGACGTAGCTTTAAATTCTCCCGCGCACCTCAAGGATTTACAGAAAGCCCCAGCATCTATAGCCAAGCACTGAAACGAGAACTTGACAGTATACACATGCCAGTTAACACTGCTCTGCTTCAATATGTCGATGATCTGCTGATCACCGCTAGAAGCGAACCCGAATGTGAGAAAGCATCACTGACAGTTTTACAATTTCTAGCCGAAAAAGGGCACAAGGTGTCCCCTTCTAAGCTGCAATTCTGTGTCCAGCAAGTTGTTTATCTTGGACACTCGCTGAACAAGGAGGGAAGGCAGCTTACACCCGACCGCATTCAGTTAATAGCTAACATGCCAATACCCAAGACACAAAAGGAGGTGCGGGCTTTCATAGGCCTCACTTCATACTGTAGACAGTGGATCCCGCAGTATGCATTTCTAGCAAAACCACTCATTCAATTGACAACACAGGAGGCAGCCACATCGACTGTTCTCCCTTGGACTCAGGAACACACACAAGCTTTTGAAAGCCTAAAGAAAGCTTTATGTCAAGCACCCGTTTTAGCAACGCCATGTTACAGAAAACAGTTTACACTTTTTGTTACAGAGCGCGAAGGTACTGCCTTGTCAGTACTCACACAGGAACAAGCAGGAGCACACAAACCATGTGCGTATTTTTCTAGTACATTAGATCCCATAGCTCAGGCTTTGCCTGCATGCCTAAAATCAGTAGCAGCAACAGCTTTAGCAATCAGACAAAGCGATGCCATAGTGTTAGGACATCCATTGACAGTTCAAGTACCCCACGCAGTAGAGGTTCTTGTAAATAGAACACAAACACAACACTTGACCGTAGCACGACTTACAGGGTATGAACTTACATTGTTTCAGCCACATATAGAAATAAGACGCTGTAACACATTGAATCCTGCCACACTTTTGCCAGTAACCGGAACAGACCCACTAGCCCATGACTGTATTGAAGTTATTACTGTAACAACAAAACCCAGACAAGACTTGACCGATGTTCCATTGTCAGATCCAGACTTGACATTTTATGTCGATGGTTCATGCATGAGAACAAGTACAGGAGAGTTAGTAGCCGCTTATGCAGTCACAACAGATACTGAAGTCATTGAAACTAATCGTATAAATACTTTGTCAGCTCAAGCCGCAGAGCTCATCGCTCTGACACAAGCCTGTATTCAAGCCACAAATAAAAAAGTCAACATATACACTGATTCACGTTATGCATTCGGAGTTGTACATGACTTCGGCGTGCTGTGGCGAGAGAGAGGTTATTTAACTTCCCACGGTGCCCACATTCAGCACGGACCCCTCATTCACGCATTATTAGATGCAATACATCTACCCACTGAAATATCAATTATGAAATGTAAGGCCCATACGAAGGTTACTGATATCATTTCCCAAGGCAATGATCTAGCCGACAGAACAGCTAAACTGACTGCTCAAACACAGACCCCCGACATGACAAAGACAATAGTCCCGACACCGACACATTGTATGACCGTTAAAGATCCTACTCTTGACGTAATTGACATACAGACACATGCTACACCAGACGAAATAAAGAAATGGACCGAGTTAGGAGGGATCCAAACGGACCAAGGATGGATGATGAAGGAAAGGTCTGTATGGTTCCTTCCTGATTCAATGGTCCAAGTCGTAATTAACACTATACATAGTCCGGCACATCTAGGAGAAAAAGCTATGCTAGACAGCATTCAACACATTTGGTTCAATAAACATTTACGAGCAGCAGCAAAACAAAAGGTCCGTACCTGTATGATCTGTTGCCAGTTCAACCCAGGAAAAAGTGTTCCCGTAGAACAGGGTGGATTTCATCCTCCTGATCACCCTTTTGAAGTCCTACAGATGGATTATATCCAGATGGAACGATGTCGAGGATTCAAATATGTTCTCGTAGTTGTCTGCGCTCTGTCCCGTTGGACAGAGGCGTACCCGGTTTCAGATTACACTGCCCCGACTACTGCCAAACAGTTGGTTCGAGAATTCTTCCCACGATACGGTTTACCACGTGTTGTCTACTCAGATAACGGCCAGCCGTTCTCATCCGAATTAATGAAACACGTTTCACTTCTGCTAGGATATCAGTGGAAATTCCACTGTGTCCGACATCCCGAGGCAGCAGGTCTCGTAGAAAGACATAATCAGACACTGAAAATCAGACTGTCCAAAATATGCAGAGAGAAAGGGGTCGACTGGATAGTAGCATTACCAGTTGCACTTTTTTACATGAGAATGGTAGCACACTCTAGAACAGGGCTATCCCCGTATGAGGTGATCTTCGGTAGACCACCGAATATGTGGGGGACGCCTATACCACGCAAAATAACTGATATTGACTGTAATATGCTGACAGATTACTTGGCTTCCTTGATGTCTGCACTACAATCTTCTCGTTCACAGGTAGCTGCAGCCTTTCCCGACAACACTGAGGTGAAACCCCATGACGTTGTTCCGGGTAATCTTGTCTTTGTGAGGAATTTCGACCGAAAGACTCAGCTGGAGCCCAGGTGGAAAGCACCCAAGTTGGTCCTGTTGACCACAAGAACAGCCGTGAAGATCGAGGGCCGCAAGGGCTGGATTCATTCAAGCCACATCAAGAAATTTCATGGACTATCTTCGGATATAGACACTGTGCCCTGCACTCCCTCACAGACTGATACAAAACTCCCTTTTGTTGAACCTAACAAATCTGAAAATTATAAACTAAAGCTTAGGCCCAACCAGTCGAGCAATTTGATTGTTTAAGTCCTCTCCAAGGTGAAGCGGTTGAATTGTCTCTGACATGTATCCCTTGGACCTGAGTAGAGAAAATACCCGAAAAATGTTGAAACGACAGGCGTATTGTAAATCACTGCGTAGCCACTGCATAGTGACATTATTAATTTTGTTTTTATTGAGTCTTTTAATAATTATTACAAGTATGTTGTTGCACATATATTACCCTATTTCTAGACATGTTTATAATGTTGCTGCTGAACATTCTTTTAGTGACTTACCTCCGCATGAATTGTCTTATAGACTTGCGCTGCGCAATAACACTTTCATTAGTATGTTACATCATTCCCATCAGACTAGTAATGCCACCAATTGTTGGGTGTGTGGCCGACTCCCTCCCTATCAGAATTATGAAGGAGTCCTGCCTTTCTTTCCACATCCATTTACACATAATGGCTCCTGTGGAGCATGGTTCAGTTTAATCAATTCCATAGACTCAGACACAGCAGTTTACCAAGATCATTGGATATGGGGAAACCTGAACCTAGTTTTACTCAAAGTCTGCTACCCTGACAAGGAGGGTCGCCCCAAAAGAACAGGAACTGATCTAGAAAATGAAGTATATGGATTAGGTAATTTTACACCTAATCTCATGATTCTAAATGTCGTATCCGAAGTTGAGCTAGTCTTACCCACCATGTCAGTATTCCCAGCAAAAGGTGAATTGTGTGTAAGAAAGGTTGGTTCCATACATATGGGCCATAGTAAATGCACTACTATGGTAGAATTCAGTGATCAAGGAAAATCTTCATTCAGAGCTTCTCGCCACTCCTACTTTATATGTGGTCAGACTGCATATATGCGTCTACCCCTAGATTGGGATGGTACCTGCTACATTGCATTCCTTTTGCCACCTGTTTTCCTAGCTCCTCCTGATTATTACAGAAATATTCATTTAGTACACAACAGAGAACGGAGAGATCTCCCCATTGTCGATTACACTGAGACGGCATGGGACAAGTATGTAGATTTTAATAAAGGCATCTTTCCCTATATAGGTACTGTTACTAATAGTAAGCTGATACGTAGATTAACTAGAACCCTTGAAGCAGTAGTGAATTAGACTATTTCCGCCTTAGGCAATTTAACGGAAGAGCAGTCTGCTATGCGGATTGTTGTGCTTCAAAATCGTCTTGTCCTTGACGTCATCCTGGCTGATAGGGGCGGAGCTTGTAGGGTCATCGGATCAAGCTGCTGCGTATTCATACCAGAAAATTCGCCATCTGTATATAAAGCCATCACTCGCCTTCATAAGATTGTAAGCCAGATACACCAGAACCCAGGCACTTGGACTTGGTCCAGTTGGTTTTGGAATGCGGTATCAGCCTGGGGATGGAGAGTTCTATCCTTCCTAGGTATTGGCCTTCTCATACTATTCAGTTGCTGTCTATGTCTACAATGTGGACCAGCGATTTGTGGTCTGTGTGCCACATCGTGTATCCCACATCAAGATTTTCATTCAAGATCCCGGAAGAAGAAAGAAGAACAAATGATGCTATATGAACAGATCAATGGATTGATGAAGATTGATATCTCTTGAAGGGCAAGTAGGGGACAAGGAGGGAATGTGGAAATGTGGATTTTCCTGGTCAGTTATGTCCCCTATCTTGGACCCCAACGGTTCTATGTGCATGTCACAAGTACATGTATGTTCCCTCCAGTTCCAGTTTTGATGACGCAAACACATGTGCGTCCACCGTCAACATGTCCTCTGTCAGATCCGCCATGAATGGGCTGGATATTCGCTTCCTAAGTATGAAAGGCCACCGACTTTATATGGCTCAGTTACTCCATTTTTACAGTTCAGGCGAGTAGGCCCGATTCTGTCCTCAAGCCTTTCCCTGCTCTCTACCTCTGACAGCTTCAGCTTGAGCTCGCATCTGTATCCATGAACTTTGTCCTACTCCCTGTGCGGCTAACGGTGCCTGCCTCGGCCAGTTTTGCCTGCCTGCCAAGAAACCGTATTTCACCTTCGAATTATCTGCTTCCCCCTCAGCCGATGCATTCCTGCCTAGTAGTTTAAGTAAACATTCTTCCAGTTACCAAGCAAAAAGGCCCATCTTCTCTGTCCTCATGCAAGTAATTCATAGCCCTGTTACCATGGAATATTCCTACCCCCTCGCATTTAGTGTAGACACCTAGACGCTTGTACATGCACGCACAGTCAGTATAGAATAGATTCTGTCCGAGAGTCCTTCTTTTATGGATAACATAGTTCTTTAAACATAGGATGTTAGATATGATTTGGGATTAGGTTGACTTGACCCCCCAGACTTCTTGTCTCCACATATAGAGCTAAATGTCAAGTCCCCGTCACCCCCTAGTTACACGTCAATTACACGTCATACTGCTGCGCGCGCATCAATGCCAAGTATTATCTTATAGATCCACCTATGTATTACGTCATAACCAATCATGTTCCTTTCTACTCATTATTACACCCATTTTCGGTTACGCAAACCAAACGTCAATGTCCTTATCAATTGTTACGCCTACTGTATTCACTTCATTATAATGTATGTACTATAAAAGTTACTTCTTGTCAATAAAGTATGTACTTCACTTCCTGAACCCCCGTGGTGATGGAACTTGAAGCATCCGATTATAATCGACCACCGGAATAAAGTCCATTCCGAAACTCTAATATCACGGATTCTGCCTCTCATTTTACTGAGCTATTTTATAATGTTTCTGTATCAAATTCAGTCCCGGTAAAGGAGAAATATTTACCACATAATTTCAATGTGAAATGTTATTGTGTGGTCTAACAAAAGCATCAAACAATTCTGCCCAAGTGGGCATACGCCTTGCTGTAATGCTTAGTGTAACCCCTGTGGGCTTATTCTTATGAAGGTCAAACAAGTGATTACCATTCAACCACACTGGCTACATCGTACTTCACTATCTTCTCACCGGTCAACGCTATTTATCTTGGTAGAGATAAGGCTGCTCTCCACTAAGCTGCATTCCGCTATCAGGTACTATTTTCCTGCTTGTTTAGGTGGATGTCCTCCTGTAAATGAACACAAAATAATGATCTGGTTAAAATGGATCTATTGTTCAAAAGAACCCTAAGTAAAAGACCAATTAAAAAACACTAGTATATTTAATTACATTGAAACCAACATGATCAATGATCTGGCAGCAGTACAGGCTAGAGATGTATAAAAAGTTCTTCATCAATATTTAAGCTCTGTGGCTCCTTGCTGTCCATTTATAGCATGTACATGGATTCTAGTCTTCTGAGCTCCTTTTCCTTGTCTCCATCTTTTTTTCTCTTCAATACACTGTTAATAACGCTATATTGCATCATTCTATGGTCACCACCATGCTTATTATGGAAATGTCGTGCCACTGGATAGCTCGAGTCATTATTTTTAATAGCTCTTAGGTGTTGTAGTATACGGCTGTGCACTGGAAGAATGGTACTACCAACATAGTATTTGGAACATGGATAACATAGGGTGTACACTGCGAATTCAGTTTTGTATGTAAGATTTTGTTTAATGCTCAAAGTGTTACAGAGCAGAGTTTTCACTTCTGTCAGATTCATCCCATTCTCACATGCTTTGCATTTACTGCACTTCTTAAATCCTGATTGCGGCTTCAGCCACATCGGCACTGATGTCACTCCTTCATTTCTAACCAGCAGGTCTCTCATGACTTCGCTTTTGTATATGTTATTTGTGGTCTCTTCGGAAATTCCTTGCCTACAACAGGGTCATTAAGAATCAAGTGCCAATGCTTAGTGAGAGCTTTCCTTAGCAAAATGTGTTTCTCATTGTATGTGGTTATGAATCTTACACCCTCATTGGGTTTGTCATTTTTCTAATATTTTCATCAGGAAATAAAATGTTTTCCCTTCTGTTTGGTAACTTTGCTATGCGCTTGTTCTAGTGTCTCTTGAGTGTACCCTGTTTGTTGGAGTCTTGTAAGGATCTCTGTTTCAGTTTGCTGATAATCTTCTTCTGTGTTGCAAATGAGTCTTGCCCTAAGCAATTCGCCAAACGTGATACCCTGTTTTAAAGTGTGTGGTTGGAAACTATTGGCATGCAGGATGCTGTTACCTGCAGTAGATATCCCGTACAGTGTTGTGGTCAGTTAAGAGCCTTTGACTTCTAGATGTACATCTAGAAAATTCATCTCTTTGTTACTGATTTTACAAGTGAAATTCAAATGTAAATAATTATCATTAATCCTTTTAACAAAAGCTCTAGCAGTAGTTTCGCTACCCTTCCAGAGTGCAAAAACATCGTCTATATACCTTGCCCATAGTAATATGAGCTCCATACATTCCTTAAGCTCAGGACCATGTAGCACCTTCTCCTCCCACCAGCCCATATGCAAATTAGCAAAGTTGGGGGCGAAGCAGGTGCCCATCGAAGTTCCTTGCAAGTGTTGAAATAGTTCACCGTTGAACCCAAAATATTGTACTGCAGACACCATTCCATCATCTTAAGGATCATCTCATTGTGTTTGTAGAATTTAATGGCTCTGGCTCTAAGAAAATGTTGTTTGGCCCCCAGACCATCTCTATGTCTGATGCTGGTATAGAGGGAGGTCACATGTAAAGCCATCATCAACATGTCATCCTCCCATACTACATCAAAGATGATCTTAAGGAACTCAGTGGTGTCCTTTATATAAGATGGAAGGTCACGAACAATGGGTTGTAAAAACTGAGCAATGTAACTGGAGGTATTTTCAAAAAGACTCTCATTGGCTGCTACTATGGGTTTACCAGGGGGTTTACCTTTATCTTTTTGTATCTTCGGAATAAGGTAAAACACCGGAATTCTGGGTGCCTCCTTACTCAAAAACTTACATTCATCCCAATTCAGCAGGTTTTCATCCTTTCATTCAACAAGTTGTTTTAGAAAACTCTCTTTCACTCTCTCGTACTCTATTCTGCCCACCGGTATATAGCATTGTCTGTTATTCAATTACGAGTAAGCCTCTTGCATGTACATATTTTTGTCCCAAAGGACAACATTACCACCTTTGTCTGAACTGGGGTGGCAGAGTGAGCTAAAGAATGATGATGGATTAAACCCAGAACAGTTGACTGGGGGTGAGTGCTTGCAATGTTCAACACTCCGTCCATCACCCCCTTTGGTTTAACATTACCACCTTTGTCAGAAAGTCTGTCTGCACAATTCTCAATTTTTTTATAACTTGTCTAAACATTTTATCTTGTCGGTCCCTAGTCTTCAGATGTATCATCCTTTGTATTTTTTCGATTTCACTGGACAACAAATCAGAAAAAACTTCTATGTCATCATTGATAATAGGTGGAATAAATCTAGATTGCACTCTAAAGTCAGTATTGCCTTCACCGATATTAATACCTGCAGTTTCTAATATAGTTCTTTCATTAAATTTGGTATTTCCCTCTTCAGTGTGTTCGAGGGAAAGGAGCACCCCCAAATCAAGGGTCTCTGTTGACGCATTTCAGGTTTCATTTTAAAGAATATTTTTTAATCTCAATTTACGGATAAACTTGTAGAGGTAACCCTCGTCTGTGCGGAATTTATGGACTTTCCTTTGTTTCACCCCTTCCTCATGTTTAGACATCCTCTGTTTCATTTCTTGCATGAAATGGGGTGGGTTTTTTTTGTTGTCGTCTTCGTTAATTTCTTCATTAATCTGTTTAATTTGCTCCAGTAGATTGCCTCGCTCCAGTTTAGCATACCTAATTAGAATCATCATCATTTTTACTGAGCTTTCAGGGTTGCATTCAACCCATTCCTAAATTAGATCAGGGTGTGGGTTTTCGTAACTGGGGTGATGGCATAATCCTTAACCCTCGTGGGATCCTGCCAACTTCAATATCCTTTTTAAGGGCCATCGCATCCCACCATTTAGAGATTTTGGCCCTGGTCAGTTTCTCAAGTTTCCTCAGATTGTTTAACAGAGATCCCTCTTTCACTCTACATGCAAGAGGCTTACACTTGTGTAAGTTTTTGAGTAAGGAGGCACCCAGAATTCCGGTAGACCCATAGTAGCAGCCAATGATAGTTTCTTTGAAAATACCTCCATTTGGGAGCAGAGCTTGCCAGGGCACAAGAAAGCCCCAGCTTGAACGCGCTCCACAAGCCATCAACCTTATCCGACACAAATTCTGACATTTTAGCAGACAAAACTGCACACCGAGACACGCACCCTGTAACCCAGGCTCGGGGTCTCTGATCGATGCCTTGAAGATCCTGCGGGGTGCACCTGGAGTGTGATGAGACATAGCAGCCTGGTGCTGGTCTGGAGGCCTCGGGGGAGTGGCCGAGGACGTGGTACGCGGTGCGGCAGAGCTGACGTCTCCCGACGTCCCTGCTGATTGGAGCTGCCGGCCTGGGCAGAGGTGCGTTGCGACCCCAGACCTGCAGTGCTTGCCTGCGCGGCCCTAGCACGGCCCTTGTGAGGCGGCTGTTCTGTGGCAAGTTGAAGATTGTATGACGCTGCTGCCAAGACCCAGGTAGGCAGAGCCTACCCACGTGCCAGGGACGGTGGCGGATTCAGATTTGAGCCTTCGGCCTAGATTGAATACACCGGTGTACACGTGCACCACTTTAGTGCACCTGGTGAGGACCGAGTGCTGCAGCAGCCTAGTTCTAGGGAGCACTGCTGACCCGGGAGAGCATGGTGAACAGCGTGGTGAACAGCGTCAGCTTGGAGGCACAGACTAAGGTGAGACTGGGCACCTAGATAGACTGGGCCTGTCGCGCTTTCCCCACCTGTGGCTTGACCTGGATTAAGGCATGATCACATGTTGGACTGTGGGCTTAACTGCACACCCTGGAAGGCAGCAAGGACTGAACTGAGGTGGGATCTGTCCCTTTCTCATGTACACAGGGAGTAGGCAATCGGCAATCAATATGCTCCATCAACCTACACTTTAGAAGTCATCCTAGAATGACGATTCTCCAATTATTAGGCAGAGAGAAACTTGATTTCATTAAAGACAGATGGAGGCTAACATTATGGAAATACTTTTATTTGCTGCCCAAACATGCAGTCCTTTAACCCCTTCCATGCCCATGACGGAACGGTTCCGTCATGAGCATCGGTTGCGCTGTGCTCATGACGGAACCGTTCCGTCATGGCCCCGCCCGCGCTCGAACCCTTCAGCACCGCGGGGGAATTCCCGCCGCGCTGAAGGGGTTAAAGAATGTTAATACATCATAAAAACATAGAATGTTCATAACATCATAAGAAGACAGAGCACACTCCCATCTTCCTCTTTTGTTCACTGCTCCTGACACAGCTAAGTATCTCTTAAAATACGTGACACAATTGCTTGTTTATTGTACTATTTTAATATAATTTGCTTGTTTATTGTATTGTTTTAATACAATGTATATACTTATTATTATGTTTTTTATATCACCACTTCTTCAACTAATTTAGCTTTTACTGCCTTCAATATTTCGTTAATACCTGTATTAACCTTTCCTTTACAGTCTCCATTCTACCCTGTCCAATTTATGGTGGGTATCTTTATCAGTTTTATCGATCGTGTTTTATGATCATTTTCTTCACCTCTGTTATATTTCATGCATAGACATGCTTGTTTTCCCACTCGTCGGCTCTGCATCACGTCGCGCAATGTTCGCTGTCTAATTAATTCATTTAAGCAGTTCAGTGGCTTCTCTATTCCTTGTAATTTATTGTTTTTCCAAGTGTGTTGCCCGTGCTTACTCATCCACAACACAAGTGAGCTCACTGCATACTCTGCATTGGGAGAATAAGCATCTACCCATTGAGTGGGGGTGGGGGTGGCTCCAGAATGGTGATTAAGGAGAGCCATACCACCTTTGCGGACAAATGTAGGCAATTCAGTCTATGGCATAGGCGCAGATAGAAAGCTCCCTGTGGACTGTACGCCCCAGTGCCCGACCGTGTGTGGCGCCAAGTAGGTGAAGCAGACTGACGTCCTTGGCCTTCTGCGTACTGCACTTGATAAAAACGCAATCAGTGAGGTGACATATAGTGATTGGGCTCAAATCACAATGGGCAAGGTGGACAGAACACAGCCCAAGCTGCAATTTGAGCAGCGAAAATCAAGGAGCAAAAAAACAGCGATACCCATGTGGGTGAAGATCTAGGGGGCTGGAAGAAGAACCCGCTGGAGTACTGCACCAAATACTTACAGCCATGCAAAAGAGCCTGTCCACCATAGACAGGAAGATTGATTCACTGTCCTATCGTATGGACCGCATGTCCGAGAAACTCGATAAACATGCTGAACGTCTCGATATTGCGGGGATGCGAATAACTGAAGTAGAGGAAACACAAACAGAGGCAGACTCTGTGGGAAGCTCCTCTCTGTCATACAGGACAAGACTGAAGACTTAAAAGCCAGGTCAAGAAGAAGCAATATTAGAATCACTGGCCTTCCGAATCAACGCCCACAGGCAATATGGAGGTTTTCATCGAGAAACTACTGGTTACGCTGTTGGGCCGAGATTCTTTCTCCCCTATGTTTGTTGTTGAGCAAGCGCACTGCTCCCTTTGACCTAGGCCCCCCCGGGTGCACTGCTGGCCCCATCATTGCTAAACTCCTAAATTATAGAGACCGAGACTCGGCATTACGACAGGCAAGAGAAATAAGGGATTTGCAATGTGAGGGCGCAGCGATTTTGCTATATCTGGACTTCACCATGGAAGTGCAGGAGGCTAGACAACAGTTTGCACCCCTGAAGAAGAGGCACAGAGAAAACACATCTTGGAATATTCAATGCTTTACCCTGCCAGGCTTAGAGTCATCATGCACGGAGAGCCTAGGATATTCCTAGACCCCAAATCTCTACAGAAAGCTCTCAAAGACTACGGTAAATCAGTTGCAAGAAACGATGAAACGGAAAAACTATCTGAGGCTACGGGGGATGTACTTGATGAGCAAGACTAACAAGTAGATCTGGTGTGAACCCACTACGGCATGTAACAGGTGGAAATGAAGATCGCACCGAGACGTCTACTGCCAAAGAGGCCTAGTCCTAACTCCCACGAAAGGGCAAGGAGACATTACAGTTTGTACGTTAATGCCTGCATGTGTTCAATATGTTTATATCTACCACCATCTAGGCCCATTAATGCGAAGATACTGCCAGAAGCCAGACAAATGGCAGTCTACGTGGGAGGCACTCGGTGCACACATTGATTTTTATTCAATTTTGTCATAAGCTAAATGTCTACTATTGGATTAGATGGCTTCACCAGATCTACTCTGATGTGGAGTACTAGGTGGTGAAGAGGCAACATCCGCCCCTGCATGTTACCCACTAAACTGCCAGGATGCCAGAAATGTTTTGAGTTGGGGGGGGGACTTCGTTCGTGTCAATTTGGGGGTGACATGGAGGGGGAGAGAAGTTTTGTTGATTCAAGATAATGATCACAGTGTACTTAATGGTTGTATATGTGCCTATGGGAGGGAGACACTACAATTAAAGATATGGTGTAGTAAGTCAGTCAACATTCGTTCAGATTTGGAAAGTAAAAACTATCATAGTGCCAGGCCAGACTAGAAAGGTGAAATTCCTCACATGGAATGTGAGGGGCCTTAGCGACTTCAGAAAAGTACGAAAGTACTAGCTTATCTCACTAGACATGGTTTTGACATTGCACTCCTACAGGAGACCCACTTGCCCATAGATAGTAAATTGCTTACACACAGGCGATTACATGAACATTTTCATGCGGCCTGCTTTTCCACGCATGCAAGGGGGGTACTCACTTGGGTCAACCCTAAGTCTGATATCACCCTAGAGGCTATTGAGTCAGACAATTTGGGGCAGGTATGTCATTTCTAGGTGCAGGGGGCGGAGTATGGACTTACTGGTCGCTAATACATATGGCCCAAATTATGAAAGCCCGCAATTTTTCAGAGACATGCTGGATAGATTGCGACGAGTCACTTCCATTCAGCTATTCTGGGGTGGGGATTTCAATTGTACCCCAGACCCGACTCTGGATCGCTCGCTGAATTCTTGAAAAACTACTTCCTGAGCTTGAGCGAGAGACGTTAGCAGGAGGGGATGATCTGAACAACGAAGAATACAAAAAGACATTAGAGGAATACCACGAAGTTGTAGATAGCAAGATCAAACATATGGGAAAGTATGCGACAGCTAAGACATACGGGGAAGGTGAGAGACCTGGGGCGACTCTGGCAGCACTGCAGTGAGGCAGGAGGGAGACTGCAGGAGTATCTGAACTACACTCAGTGACAGGGGAAACAATTAGAGACCCAACAGGCATAGACGATAGATTTAGACAGTACTACTCGGAGCTGTATTGTTCCAAAGGGTCAACTGATAACGCAGCAATACTAGAGTACCTAGAATACATCAAACTACCGTGGCTGACAGATGTACATAGGGAATACCTTATGAGACCGCTGGAATCGCGGGAAATTCTCACTGCCTTAAAGATTATGCGCTCCAGTAGCGCGCCTGGTTTAGATGGCCTTACTGTCGCCTTCTACAAGTAGTTTAAAGTCATCCTGCTGCTGCACTTGACTACCCTGTTCGGGGAGAGAGGTGAGCAAGGGGAGATGCCCCTCTCTATGCAGGAGGCATTGATAGCTAGCCTACTGAAACCAAACAAACCTACTAACGAGTGCTCATCGTACAGACCCCTCTCGCTTCTTCAATGTCCATACTAAACTTTTCGCTAAAGTGTTGGCTATTAGCATAGCTCCGCTGGTATCACAACTGGTTGGGCCTGAGCAGGCTGGATTCGTCTCGGAGCGTACTCTGACATACAACCTATGTACGGTTTTTGGGGCGATACAACACACGGAACCAGAGATCAAAGCGGCAGCGGTCTTCCTTGACGCTGAGAATGCCTTTGATTCCGTGGAATGGTCGTTCATGTCAGAAGTATTGCGAAGGATGGGCTTTGGGGAAGTCTTTTTCGAACTAGTGGCGATATTATATCATGCCCCTACATCCAAGATCAGGGTTGGAGATCTGATGACAGCCCCGATTACAATTTCCAGAGGCACTCGTCAGGGTTGCCCGTTATCCCCATTTTTTTACGCCTTAGTAGCTGAACCGCTGGCCTGTGTGCTCAGAGAATATCACGGGCATAGGGAGATTAGGTTCCCAAGATATAACCTGATTGTCTCTGCTTATGCCGACGACGTGCTTCTGTACATCTGAGACCCTGAAATAAATCTGTCCCCAGTTCTGAGGGAGGTAGTGCACTATGGGGAATTTTCTGGTCTCAAAATAAATTGGACAAAATCCACAATTTTTCCGCTGATGCCGATCATGGAGCCCATTGAATTGGAATTCCCTCTCACTTTGACTACTGATTCTTTTTTTTGTTTGTTTTTTGCAGAGTTTTATATAGCGCGAACTTGACCCGCATCGAGTATCAGAGCGCTTTACATATCACCAGTTACATTACATGAGGACACATTTTTTTTTGTTAGGCACGGGGAGATTAAGTGATTTGCCCAGAATCACTGGATGTTCAGCGTCATTGTCGAGACTTGAACCCAGTTCCCCAGATTCGAGGTCGACCGCCCTACCCCTTAGGCCAACTCCTCCCGCCAACTGATTGGGTACGTTACCTGGGAATACAGGTGCATACTAACTCAAAAATAGTTTTCATAGAGAACTACGGAAAGGCAATTGCCAAATTGGAAGATGAGGTGGAGCTCTGGATTCGCTAGCCTTTGCCACCCCTGGGCCGTATTTCCCTTATGAAAATGGTGGTGCTGCCCAGATTTGTATTCTTGTTCCTCAATGTACCTATGGTCCTCCCCTCACATTTCTTTAAGGCCGTTAAATCACTATTGGTAAAATTGGTATGGGCAGGTAAACAGCCTCGAGCACAATGGAATGTTCTTACTCTCCCTTATTCCAAGGGGGGATTAGGGGCTCCGGATTTAGAGCTTTATTACAGGGTGCCACAATGCTCACATGCCTACCACTGGGTACACCAGGATGGTTCCCTGCTTCACCTACAAATTGGAAAGGTGGCATCTAGGTGGCCCCTCTCTCGAACTTAATGTTCAAAGCCCCATCTAGGAGAGTGGGTATATTGGACTCTATTAATGCCACAATACATGCTTGGCACAATCTACTGAAAAGACAAGCGTGTACAGTTTTATACTCTCCTCTGACGCTGCTGGAGTGGTGCCATTGGTTACCAATCTGCGCAGAAAAAGAGGTTGTTGGGGCTCTAGGAACACTTCAGATAACTAAAATAGGAGACTTGTTTCAGGATAGTATGGCTTTTAAATGGGCTGAGATCGAAGCAGAAGATCACAATGCGACTCCGCTGGCGCGTTTTTACTTTTACAGGGTTACACATGCCCTCTGTGATTTACTCGGAGAAGACATGCTGGAACCGCCAGAGTTCGCCCCCTTATCTTTTATTCTGCAAGCTAAGTTCCCAAATAAAACGGTGACCATAATATATAGAATAATGCAAGAAGAACGTAAAAGTGTGTATACTGAAATGAGGCTGGAATGGCAAAATGACCTAGACGTGGCCCTTGACGATGTTACATGGCGTTACTGTTGTGAATCTACGCAGCGCATTTCCCTGAATGGTAGACATTGACCTATTCAGTTTAAATTTCGAACCATAATATATTTTACCCCAGTACGGCTCCATAGATACGGCCTCCGGGAATACGTTGAATGTGAGAGATGCAGAACCAATCCAGCGGGGTTCATGCACCTTGCCTGGACATGCCCAGACATAGCTCATTTCTGGACGTTAATATTTCTAAAGCTAAGCCACATTATAGGATTCTCCCTCCCCCCAGACCTGCTGTTGGCTCTCCGGGGCCATTCTAGGCTGCTGCGGACAGAGGCGTGGCGACTGGTGGACATGGGCCTACTTGGTAGCGAAACGCAGAATAGCAATGAAGTGGGATACTAGAACAAGCACATAGCAAAGTTACCAAATTGAGAAGGGAAGACACTTTATTTTCTGATGAAAATATTCGAAAAAAAGACAAACCCAATGAGGGTGTAAGATTCATAACCACGTACAATGAGAAACACATTTTGCTAAGGAAAGCTCTCACTTTGCATTGGCACTTGATTCTTAATGACCCTGTTGTAGGCAAGGAATTTCCGAAGAGACCACAAATTACATATACAAAAGCAGAGTCATGAGAGACCTGCTGGTTAGAAATGAAGGAGTGACATCAGTGCCGATGTGGCTGAAGCCGCAACCAGGATTTAAGAACTGCAGTAAATGCAAAGCATGTGAGCTTGGGATGAATCATACAGAAGTGAAAACTCTGCTCGGTAAAACTTGGAGAGTAAAACAAAATCCGACTTGCAAAACTGAATTTGCAGTGTATACCCTATGTTGTCCATGTTCCAAATACTATGTTGGTTGTACCATTCTTCCAGTGCACAGCCGTATACTACAACACCTAAGAGCTATTAAAAATAATGACTTGAGCTGTCCAGTAGCATGACATTTCCATAAAAAGCATGGTGGTGACCATGGAATGATGCAATATAGCATTATTGACAGTGTACCGAAGAGAAAAAGAGATGGAGACAGGGAAAGGGCGCTCAGAAGACTAGAGTTCATGTACATTCTAGAAATGGACAGCAAGGAGCCACAGGGCTTAAATATTGATGAAGAACTTTTCATCCATCTCTAGCCTGTACTGCTGCCAGATCATTGATCATGTTGGTTTTAATGTAATTATATATACCAGTGTTTTTTAATTGGTCTTTGACTTAGTGTTCTTTTGAACAATAGATGCATTTTAACCAGATCATTATTTTGTGTTCATTTACAGGAGGACATCCACCTAAAGAAGCAGGAAAATAGTTCCTGATAGGGGAATGCAGCTTAGTGGAGAGGGGAAGATCGTGAAGCACGATGTAGCCAGTGTGGTTGAATGGTGATCGCTTATTTGACTTTCATAAGAATAAGCCCACAGGGGCCGCACTAAGCACTACAGCGAGGCATATTCCCACTTGGGCAGAATTGTTTGAGGCTTATATTAGGCCACACAATAACACTTCACATCAAAATTAGATGAGGACTGACAGACTGTACACTGACCATTCTGGCCGTAAACCGCTTTAAACTTTTGTGCTAATTTTGTCGAAGGTACACTCAATATGCTGACTCCTCTTTATTGATTGTCATAATGGAACATGCTAATTTTAACAAATGCACTTGGTTAATACATTGGCAACATGAGAACAACAACGGTAAACTATGAACTGAAACTTGAGGCACAGTCTAATTATGTTGCGATTGTATGAATGATATCAATTACGGAAGTTCTTTCCAATGAGTTGACATTGCTATATTCACGTTTTGCCTATACTGTAAATATACAACAGTATTGTTTTTCAATGAGTATGAAAACGTTCCAATATGGCCGTCAAGCTCAGTGAGCAGGTCGAAGTCCTCTGTTTATGTTGATGTTTATTGAACATTTTCATTTACAGAAGTATAGGAGAAGATTGTTGTAATGTGGTCAATGTCGTGACAAAGGTGCAAGTAAGCACTGAAACGCGTTGGCATTTGTTTAACCCTACAATAACGAGATTAAATTAAACTGGAGTGCTGAGGTTTTCGGTGGACCAAGACAGAAAGCGATCTTTGCAATTTCTGCATCGCGTGGCGAAGCGCTGGAAACTCTGCACCACCGGCGGTCAGGAAGCCGGAAAGAAACTCGTCGATACCATGTGGATATATATATATATATATCTACCATGTCTTGCGCCAGCACAATAAAATAAGGAAACAGCACCGAACTGGAGTCCGTTTCCCGTCTGCTTGCGAGCAGCTGTGGGAGCCTTGGTGCAACTGATTTCTCCTGAGAGCGCATGTCATCTGAGACTTGTTTGGGATATAAAAATAAAATATATATATATATATATATATATATATATATATATATGCCATACAAAACGAACATTGTGAGGCCCAATACCGCAGCTCAGGTTGCCACACGGTCCAACAGCGTCTGCTTCCCTTTACCTAACGTTTCGGCTGATTGCCTTGCTCACAGGTGGAAACGTTTCGGCTGATTGCCTTGCTCACAGGTGGAAGAAGACACCAACGTGTGCTTGGGCGTGTTTTAAAATAGATTTTAATCACGTGACTCAGCTCTTTAAACATCATCTCCCATAGTGCAGTATTATTTATGGTTGTAACAATGGAAGTCCTCAAATCAAACCTTGTGGTATGTTGATTCTCGATATCTGCACTGATGTTCAAGTGGTTGAATGTAATCAAAGCTGTCAAGTGTTAAGCCGCAGTGTTTCCTTTCTGCGTGCGACCGGCAGAAACCGTCTCCTGTAGCACGATCATCGCAGGAATCATCCTGCTAGAATCCCTTCCACACGCATTCCGTTTTTGCTCATTAGCATGTCCTCCGTAGGTCGGGTGCGTGAGTGAGTCGGGCTCCTCCATTCACATACAAAACAAAGTCTCTCGTTTCCGGAGCCCCAGACCCTTCAGGGCGGCCTCAAAGAAATGGGCACGAGCAACCCACAAAGCATTTGCCATACAAAACGAACATTGTGAGGCCCAATACCGCAGCTCAGGTTGCCACACAGTCCAACAGCGTCTGCTTCCCTTTACCTAACGTTTCGGCTGATTGCCTTGCTCACAGGTGGAAACGTTTCGGCTGATTGCCTTGCTCACAGGTGGAAGAAGACACCAACGTGTGCTTGGGCGTGTTTTAAAATAGATTTTAATCACGTGACTCAGCTCTTTAAACATCATCTCCCATAGTGCAGTATTATTTATGGTTGTAACAATGGAAGTCCTCAAATCAAACCTTGTGGTATGTTGATTCTCGATATCTGCACTGATGTTCAAGTGGTTGAATGTAATCAAAGCTGTCAAGTGTTAAGCCGCAGTGTTTCCTTTCTGCGTGCGACCGGCAGAAACCGTCTCCTGTAGCACGATCATCGCAGGAATCATCCTGCTAGAATCCCTTCCACACGCATTCCGTTTTTGCTCATTAGCATGTCCTCCGTAGGTCGGGTGCGTGAGTGAGTCGGGCTCCTCCATTCACATACAAAACAAAGTCTCTCGTTTCCGGAGCCCCAGACCCTTCAGGGCGGCCTCAAAGAAATGAGCACGAGCAACCCACAAAGCATTTGCCATACAAAACGAACATTGTGAGGCCCAATACCGCAGCTCGGGTTGCCACACGGTCCAACAGCGTCTGCTTCCCTTTACCTAACGTTTCGGCTGATTGCCTTGCTCACAGGTGGAAACGTTTCGGCTGATTGCCTTGCTCACAGGTGGAAGAAGACACCAACGTGTGCTTGGGCGTGTTTTAAAATAGATTTTAATCACGTGACTCAGCTCTTTAAACATCATCTCCCATAGTGCAGTATTATTTATGGTTGTAACAATGGAAGTCCTCAAATCAAACCTTGTGGTATGTTGATTCTCGATATCTGCACTGATGTTCAAGTGGTTGAATGTAATCAAAGCTGTCAAGTGTTAAGCCGCAGTGTTTCCTTTCTGCGTGCGACCGGCAGAAACCGTCTCCTGTAGCACGATCATCGCAGGAATCATCCTGCTAGAATCCCTGGCAACCTGAGCTGCGGTATTGGGCCTCACAATGTTCGTTTTGTATGGCAAATGCTTTGTGGGTTGCTCGTGCCCATTTCTTTGAGGCCGCCCTGAAGGGTCTGGGACTCCGGAAACGAGAGACTTTGTTTTGTGTATATATATATATATATATAAATATATATATATATATATATATATTCACTGAAAAAACCATAGGTTTCACACACGTTATAGTTAGCTGGACATTTCTCTCGTCAAAAACCATTGAAATTCCCCCGTTATAGTTCAGCTAACTATAACTCGCGCACCCGCAATCCACTGCTGATGACGTCACATATTACATCACTCATGACATGGTCAGTGACATCACTCATGACATCACTGATGACATCTCAAATGACATCACTGATGACATCACTGATGACGTCATCAATGTGATAAATTACCACATCTTCTCACACCCTTATAAAACCTTTGATATACCAACTCAAAATTACAGAGTTCCATTCTCATATCCATAAATAATGCAATACCAATAACTGCATACCCACATATTAACTTTTAGGTCTTCATACACCTCCACACACTCACCTGTAAAGTCACTCATAGTTACAGTCACTCCATAAAAAAGTATCATATGAATTTATACACACACATATATAGACACTCACACACTACCAATCATCCATAGAGGTACTCTCACACCTAGTCATTCATACAAATAATCACACTGCCATTTACTCACCTATGCAGTTATACACACTCAAGTTCACTTGCTCACAAAAATAGTATCACATTCTTATGCTCTATTAGAATCATTGACAAAAGCACACACTCATCCATACAGTCACTGTCACAATCACACACTCTCACATCTAGCCACTTATATACTCTTACACACATATATACTGCCTTTCACATATGTAGTTACTCACAAATGTACCACTGAGATATACATTCAATCCATAACACAGCCATACATACACTCACTCAACCATACAGTCCATCACAGATGCACTTTTAAAAACATCCACTCATAGAATCACCCACTCACTCATCTATGCACAGAGTCACACACACCTTACCCACACAAACACTCAGGAATTCATACAGATACTGAGACAAGCAATCAACAACTCATATAGACACTTATATAGCTATTCACAAAACCATGCCGCCACTTATACACCAACACACAGACACATACAAACATTTATACAGTTTAGTCACTAGTCTGAAGTAAGATGCAGTTAAACGACTCACTTATCGAGTCAGTTACGCAACACAGAAAATCATCCCTTTACACACTTGTACACCCACTCATTCTTTAACAGGCCTTTCCCTATATATATAAAAGATATTGAAAATTTTAAGAAAATCACACATTCACTGGATGACGTCATCAGTGATGTCATCAGTGATGTCATTTGAGATGTCATCAGTGATGTCATGAGTGATGTCACTGACCATGTCATGAGTGATGTAATATGTGACGTCATCAGCAGTGGATTGCGGGTGCGCGAGTTATAGTTAGCTGAACTAACTATAACGGGGGAATTTCAATGGTTTTTTATGAGAGAAATGTCCAGCTAACTATAACGTGTGTGAAACCTATGTTTTTTTCAGTGAATTTGCAAGGTTTTTTAAATGCTAATTCCTAACTATAACGTGTGTGAAACCTATGGTTTTTTCATTGAATTTGCAATGTTTTTTAAATGCTAATTCCTAAATATAACGTGTGTGAAACCTATGGTTTTTTCTGTGAATTTGCATGTTTTTTTAAATCCTAATTCCTAACTATAATGTGTGTGAAACCTATGGTTTTTTTCATTGAATTTACTTGGTTTTTTACATCTTTTTCTTTTTCTTTTTCTTTTTTCCTTTAAACACTATGCTACCTATGTATATATTCATGGATTTAATGCATTATTCAATATAGAAAGATTCACCTTTTTGAAATAAATGGTTAGATATAGTTGTATAACATAGTTTATATCTTCAACAAACCTTTATCTTTTTTTAAAAAAAATGTTTTACCGTAAGCTTACCGTACGCGCACCCCGCGATTTTTTTAAAAAAATTTAAAATGTATTTTTCATACTTTTGGGACCTTCTTGGACCCCCTGACAAACACTAGGGGGTCTGCAACTCTCTTCGTTGCTCCCTTTTCACATTCTCCACCTTTGTTTATCAGTGTGAGACACACAAAGTGGCGGCCGACACTTCCTGATTTCGACCGATTCGAATGTTTACAGTCATGTAACCACCAATCAGAATTAAGCTCGCGCACGGCAGCGTGCGCGTACGGTAAGCTTACCGTACGCGCTCGGAGCGTGCCTATAGATATATATATTGATTTAAATGCTATTTTCTCAGGAAATGCTGAACAGATTTAGACCAGACCTGCAAAAGGCACATCCCTGACCTGAGGACTACCTCTCTGCCAAATTTCAAGTAATTCTGTTCAGCCATTCGGGCTGTAGCTTGGGCTAAAGGTCCTATGGAAAAATGCATGGGGAAAACACGTTTTGGGACCCCCCCCTTTTTCTCAGCCCCCGCTTGACGAATCTCCCCGAGACTTTCAGGGTAGGAGCGGAGCGGAGCGCCCCATCTATTTTGAAAATTTCGCGAAGATTCGTCAATCGGCGCCAAAGTTATTCAAAATAGAATGTTGCGGATTTCCTATGGAAACACGGTCCTAACTATAACTATCTACTGGCGACCGCCAGTAGATTATATATATATATATATATATATATATATATATATATATATATATATATATATATATATATATATATATATATATATATTCACTGAAAAAACCATAGGTTTCACACACGTTATAGTTAGGAATTAGCATTTAAAAAACCTTAGAAATTCAGTGAAAAAACCATAGGTTTCACACATGTTATAGTTAGCTGGACATTTTACTCTTAAAAAACCAATGAAATTGCCCCGTTATAGTTAGTTCAGCTAACTATAACTCGCGCGCCCGCAATGCACTGCTGATGACGTCACATATTACATCACTCATGACATGGTCAGTGACATCACTCATGACATCACTGATGACATCTCAAATGACATCACTGATGACATCACTGATGACATCATCCAGTGAATGTGTGTTTTTCTGAAAATTAAATATGTTTTATATATGTGTATCTCAAGGTCGATGGAAGAATAAATGGGTATATAAGTGTCTAAATGGATGATTTGTTTTTGAAAAATTGATTGTGTTACTGACTGATTAAGTGTATCTCTCACTTTGTGTATAAGTGGCTGCATGGGTTGGTGAGTAGCTACATGGGTGTCTATATAGGTTATTAGTTGTTTTTTTGAGTATCAGTCTGAGTGTCTGTATGGTACGGTGGGGGGTATTACGTAGTGCATAGATGCATGAATGAGTGACTCACTGTTTGTATGTGTTGAAGACAGCATGTGTGCAGGACTGTATGGGTGGATGAGTGTGTGTATGGGTGTGTTAGTGAGTGAATGACTGTCTCAATAGTGTCTTCAGGAGTAACTACATATGTTTTTAACTAGTATATGTGACTATTGGTGTATATATGTGAGTATATGTGAGAGGGAGAGATTGAAAGAGTTCCTGTATGAATAAGTATGTGTTTCTATAAGTGATTGTTTAAAAGACTAAGTATGTGTAAGTTTCCGTAGAAGTAAGTATGGTGGTGTGTGTATTACTGTATATGCAAGTAAATGTATGTTTTATTCTTTATTAGCATGAGTGACTATGTGTGTGAGTAACTCTATGGATGAGTGGCATTGTGTAACAGGATGTATAGATGTATGAGTACATATGATGAGTGAGTACATGTATGAGTGACTGTATAGGACTGTTGGTGAATGAGTGGATGTGTATGTGGATCTTAGAATTACTGAAGAGGTTGTTGTAACTGGTATTGGTTTGTCCATTGTTTTGAAATTTTTAGTCTCTATTTTTGAATGTGTGTATCAAAGCTTATATTAAGGTGAGAGGAGGTCTGCCACTCTATCACAAGGATGATGTCATCAGTGATGTCATCAGTGATGTCATTTGAGATGTCATCAGTGATGTCATGAGTGATGTCACTGACCATGTCATGAGTGATGTAATATGTGACGTCATCAGCAGTGCATTGCGGGCGCGCGAGTTATAGTTAGCTGAACTAACTATAACGGGGCAATTTCATTGGTTTTTTACGAGTAAAATGTCCAGCTAACTATAACATGTGTGAAACCTATGGTTTTTTCACTGGATTTCTAAGGTTTTTTAAATGCTAATTCCTAACTATAACATGTGTGAAACCTATGGTTTTTTCAGTGAATTTCTAAGGTTTTTTAAATGCTAATTCCTAACTATAACGTGTGTGAAACCCATGGTTTTTTCAGTGAATTTGCAAGGTTTTTTAAATGCTAATTCCTAACTATAACGTGTGTGAAACCCATGGTTTTTTCAGTGAATTTGCAAGGTTTTTTAAATGCTATTTTTTTTTTTATTCTTCATTTTTTTCAAACATATTTTTAATTTAATTTTCTTATCTTTTATAAAGACTATGCTTAAATTTTTAAAATCCTTAAATATTTTTTTTATATATATTTTTTAAAATAAACATGTAAAATTTATTTCCAGTTTTTTTTTTTTTTTTTTTTTTTTTTTTTTATAGTACGCGTACCGTAAGCTCACGGTAAGCGTACGGTTTACGCAACGCCCGTAATCTATCTACGCTGCTTGCGTATAGTTACGTACTTTGCGTAGCCGCGCGTACTGCGCGTGGGACGCGTGCGCGCTTACGCAACACGCGTACGTTACGCGGAAGTGCCGGGGAGTGACTGTTATGCGCATGCGCGCAAGCGCGTGTCTTTTTTACGCGCACGCGTACTTTTTGCCGTAAGCGTACCGTAAGCGTACCGTAAGCGTACGGTAGGTCATGTGATCTTGAAACACAACTTTTGATTGGTTGAAACTACTTTCAGTTCTAGAACTCTCCTACACCACACCCATTCCCCTCATTTCTGCTTGTGATCCCTTGGGAGAAGGAGCTGGTTTGTCTTTGGGATACGATGGCAGAACAGCAGAGCTCTTCTGAGAGTGAGGCTAGCACCAGCAGCACTGTCTTGAGGCAGAGAGCGAGGAAAGTAAAGCCTTCTTATGTTTGGGATTATTTTACTTTTCCAGAAGGCCAGCAAAAGGTGAATGCACCCTTAGTTACTTGCAAGCTGTGTAAGCGTGTACTTTCTAGAGGTAATCCTAACAGGAAGTATTCCTTTGGGAATCACACCATGAAGAGACACCTCCAGGATGTACACAGAAGGACACATGGTCATCTTTTTGGAGGTAACTCTTCAGAAAGACGAGCCAGTACATCCACAGCAGCTCAGCCTGGACCATCACCTGCAGGGCAGACTCCTTCTTCTGCAGGTCAGGTGAGCCCTTCATCTGTGGGGGGAGAATCTCCTTTTGCTGGCCCTCTGGAAATTAACCCTCGGTTTGCGAGGGTTGAAGTACGGTGCGCCACTTGTCACGATCTAATTACTTATAGGGAGACCAGTGTTTCCCTGGTGAACAGTAAAATAGATCAGCACACTTGTCGTACCGTCTAATATTCCCAATCTTTCTTTCCTCTGTCCCTGCATGAACACAACGGTTCTTTTAAGAGCCAACCTTATCTTTCATCTTTTTTTTACATATGTTTTTAAAAACTTTTTTTTATTTTTTTTTACCGTACGCGTACGGTAAGCGTACCTTTTTTTTTATTTTTTAAAAAAAACACTAAAAATCATTTATCACATTAGAAGGTCCTTGAGAGACTACAATTATTATTATTGACTTACCATACTCACTCAAAAAAATATTTATTCATTTGTTTTTTAAAAAATAGTTTTTAAAATGAAAATCTCTTTTTACAATTTGAAATCACTTTTACAGACTGACACATTCTGAAACCTTTTTTTTAAATTTATTTAAATGCACATGTCCAAGCTGGTTTTTTTTCAGACCACCACCGTGTGTATTCTCTGTGACTGCCTACACTCCAGCAGGGGCAACCAGCCTTAGTGATGCTGAATGTATTTGCATTACAGACTTAAACCTGAAAACCCCACTCGCTTCTAATTACTGTGCATGACTATACATGGCAAGCACATGGGTGTGTGCTAAGGCTCTGCTTCTTCCCCCAAAAATTCGCTCCTCTTTTCCATCTACTGCAACTGTGAAATCACCAGAGCAAGACGCAATAAATCTCTGCCTATAATTCTTCTATGCACACAGAGTCATGTTTTCACATTAGTGCCAAAACGAAATTTCTTTGCCAATTTGAAAGCACACTTACTGCTCTTTTTTTTTCGGGCCAAGTGAAAATCTCTTTTTACAATTTGAAATCACTTTTACAGACTGACACATTCTGAAACCTTTTTTTTAAATTTATTTAAATGCACATGTCCAAGCTGTTTTTTTTTCAGACCACCACCGTGTGTATTCTCTGTGACTGCCTACACTCCAGCAGGGGCAACCAGCCTTAGTGATGCTGAATGTATTTGCATTACAGACTTAAACCTGAAAACCCCACTCGCTTCTAATTACTGTGCATGACTATACATGGCAAGCACATGGGTGTGTGCTAAGCCTCTGCTTCTTCCCCCAAAAATTCGCTCCCCCTTTCCATCTACTGCAACTGTGAAATCACCAGAGCAAGACGCAATAAATCTCTGCCTATAATTCTTCTATGCACACAGAGTCATGTTTTCACATTAGTGCCAAAACGAAATTTCTTTGCCAATTTGAAAGCACACTTACTGCTCTTTTTTTTTCGGGCCAAGTGAAAATCTCTTTTTACAATTTGAAATCACTTTTACAGACTGACACATTCTGAATCCTTTTTTTTAAAATTTATTTAAATGCACATGTCCAAGCTGGTTTTTTTTCAGACCACCACCGTGTGTATTCTCTGTGACTGCCTACACTCCAGCAGGGGCAACCAGCCTTAGTGATGCTGAATGTATTTGCATTACAGACTTAAACCTGAAAACCCCACTCGCTTCTAATTACTGTGCATGACTATACATGGCAAGCACATGGGTGTGTGCTAAGCCTCTGCTTCTTCCCCCAAAAATTCGCTCCCCCTTTCCATCTACTGCAACTGTGAAATCACCAGAGCAAGACGCAATAAATCTCTGCCTATAATTCTTCTATGCACACAGAGTCATGTTTTCACATTAGTGCCAAAACGAAATTTCTTTGCCAATTTGAAAGCACACTTACTGCTCTTTTTTTTTCGGGCCAAGTGAAAATCTCTTTTTACAATTTGAAATCACTTTTACAGACTGACACATTCTGAAACCTTTTTTTTAAATTTATTTAAATGCACATGTCCAAGCTGTTTTTTTTTCAGACCACCACCGTGTGTATTCTCTGTGACTGCCTACACTCCAGCAGGGGCAACCAGCCTTAGTGATGCTGAATGTATTTGCATTACAGACTTAAACCTGAAAACCCCACTCGCTTCTAATTACTGTGCATGACTATACATGGCAAGCACATGGGTGTGTGCTAAGCCTCTGCTTCTTCCCCCAAAAATTCGCTCCCCCTTTCCATCTACTGCAAATGTGAAATCACCAGAGCAAGACGCAATAAATCTCTGCCTATAATTCTTCTATGCACACAGAGTCATGTTTTCACATTAGTGCCAAAACGAAATTTCTTTGCCAATTTGAAAGCACACTTACTGCTCTTTTTTTTTCGGGCCAAGTGAAAATCTCTTTTTACAATTTGAAATCACTTTTACAGACTGACACATTCTGAAACCTTTTTTTAAAATTTATTTAAATGCACATGTCCAAGCTGTTTTTTTTTCAGACCACCACCGTGTGTATTCTCTGTGACTGCCTACACTCCAGCAGGGGCAACCAGCCTTAGTGATGCTGAATGTATTTGCATTACAGACTTAAACCTGAAAACCCCACTCGCTTCTAATTACTGTGCATGACTATACATGGCAAGCACATGGGTGTGTGCTAAGCCTCTGCTTCTTCCCCCAAAAATTCGCTCCTCTTTTCCATCTACTGCAACTGTGAAATCACCAGAGCAAGACGCAATAAATCTCTGCCTATAATTCTTCTATGCACACAGAGTCATGTTTTCACATTAGTGCCAAAACGAAATTTCTTTGCCAATTTGAAAGCACACTTACTGCTCTTTTTTTTTCGGGCCAAGTGAAAATCTCTTTTTACAATTTGAAATCACTTTTACAGACTGACACATTCTGAATCCTTTTTTTTAAAATTTATTTAAATGCACATGTCCAAGCTGGTTTTTTTTCAGACCACCACCGTGTGTATTCTCTGTGACTGCCTACACTCCAGCAGGGGCAACCAGCCTTAGTGATGCTGAATGTATTTGCATTACAGACTTAAACCTGAAAACCCCACTCGCTTCTAATTACTGTGCATGACTATACATGGCAAGCACATGGGTGTGTGCTAAGCCTCTGCTTCTTCCCCCAAAAATTCGCTCCCCCTTTCCATCTACTGCAACTGTGAAATCACCAGAGCAAGACGCAATAAATCTCTGCCTATAATTCTTCTATGCACACAGAGTCATGTTTTCACATTAGTGCCAAAACAAAATTTCTTTGCCAATTTGAAAGCACACTTACTGCTCTTTTTTTTTCGGGCCAAGTGAAAATCACTTTTACAGACTGACACATTATGAAACCACCATGTGTAACTACAACAAAAACAATTCCCATTTCTATTATTCATTTCTTAAGTTACCACATACATCCCCTCTCAAACTGTAAACTCACCTTTAAAATTAGTTAGTTGTGAAAGAAATGTGACACTCAAACAGCAGATTATCAGAGCCAGGATCTCTGTTCTCTACACCTCTCTCCTCTCAGCAGAACCAGATAATGGCAAACTTTCCCTCTATTTTTCCACACATATACATGTAAGTTTCAAATCTCAGTGCTTCCCCCTTTTTTTCAAATGTAATGACACATTTCTATTGGTTGAAAACCAACCCTTTTCCAAAAGTACCCTGCCCCCAACTTGACTTCTGCCTAGTACCCTTCCCCCAACTTGACTTCTGCCTGCTGCCATAGCAACAGCTCATGGAACACTGCTGTGTGCAGTTAGGTCAGAAGTTCGACACACAATGTTTCAATTCCACAGAGCAAGAGTGCTTGACTTTTCAAACCTAACAGCAAATCCATAGTACTGTTCTTTGGTTACACATTTTTTTGTACCAGTACAAAACATGCTTCTTTTAATTTTCACATACAGCCTAGTTTTTTTTCTAGAATGGTATGAAACAGCCAATCAGTTCTTTTTGTTTTGTAAAAAATATGTATGCCTCCATTTCCAAACTGTCTTTCTTTTCATATTGCCATTCTACTGAAAGACACCTCCTGAGTGCATCCAGTTCTCCTTTGAAGATGTTCACAGTGTGGATTGTAGGGCACAGCTATGTCTTCTGGAGTGAAAAGTTTGCAGAGAAAACAGATATGGTGAGAGACCTTGCTTTGCCAAATGTAGACATTAAATGGATTGGTCAGAGAGGGTTAAAGTGGCACCAATTGATGCCATTGGTGAAATCCTTCATTCAAATCCAACACCCTGACCTCATAATAGTGCACTGTGGTGGCAATGACCTAGGCACTTTGACTGGGGTAGGTCTGGAAATGCTTATGAAGGACACCTTTGCACAACTGTTTACACTTTTCCCTAAAACTGCCTTTGTGTTTTCCAACATATGCCAAAGGCAAAAATGGAACTGGTCCAATCATTTCTGTCCGCAGATTGACAAAGCAAGAAAGCACGTCAACAAATCTGTTTCTGCTTTCCTCCGTGACTATGGTATGGGTGCCATTTACCACAACAACTTGCGTTACGACATGCAAGACATTTATAGAGGAGATGGTGTGCACTTCAATGATGAAGGGAACAGAGTCTTCCTCTTGAACCTTAGACTCTGCATCGGTACTTACTTGTAGGTACCACTAAAAAAATGACTCCATAAACACAACAGCTCTTTTTAGAGCTCCCTAATTTCTAAACTCTTAAATCTGCTTTTCATTTATTTATTTATTTATTTTTTTACCGTACGCTTACCGTAAGCTTACCGTACGCGTACCCCGTGATTTTTTTTAAAATCAATAAATGTTTTTTTTGTACTTTTCTGTCCTTCTTTGACCCCCTTACAATTGTTAGGGGGTCTGTAACTCTCCTCATTGCCCCCTTTCCTTGTTTTCACTCTTTTTTTTCAGAGTGAAATACACAAAATGGCGGCCGCCGCTTCCTGGTTTCGGCCGATTCGAATGTTTACTAAGATCTAAGAGCCAATCAGAATCGCGCTCGCGCACGCCACCGTACGCTTACCGTAAGCGTACGGTAAGCGTACCGTAAGCGGGCTCAGATATATATATTGATTTAAAGGCTATTTTCTCAGAATCTACTGAACAGATTTACACCAAACCTACAAAAGGCACTTCCTTGACCTAGGGACTACCTCTCTGCCAAATTTTGAGTAATTCTGTTCAGCCGTTCGGGCTGTAGCTCGTTCTAAAGGTCCTATGGAAAAATGCATGGGAAAAACGCGTTTTGGGACCCCCCTTTTATCTCAGCCCCCGCTTGACGGATCCCCCCGAGACTTTCAGGGTAGGAGCGGAGCGTAGCGCCCCACCTATTTTGAGAAATTCGCGAGGATTCGTCGACCGGCGCCAAAGTTATTCAAAATAGAATGTTGAGGTTTTCCTATGGAAACGTGGTCCTAACTATAACTACCTACTGGCGACCGCCAGTAGGTAATATATATGTATATATATATATATATATATATATATATATATATATATATATATATATATATATATATATATATATATATATATATATATATATATATATATATGTGTGTATATATATATATATATATATATTACCTACTGGCGGTCGCCAGTAGGTAGTTATAGTTAGGACCACGTTTCCATAGGAAAACCTCAACATTCTATTTTGAATAACTTTGGCGCCGGTCGACGAATCCTCGCGAATTTCTCAAAATAGGTGGGGCGCTACGCTCCGCTCCTACCCTGAAAGTCTCGGGGGGATCCGTCAAGCGGGGGCTGAGATAAAAGGGGGGTCCCAAAACGCGTTTTTCCCATGCATTTTTCCATAGGACCTTTAGAACAAGCTACAGCCCGAACGGCTGAACAGAATTACTCAAAATTTGGCAGAGAGGTAGTCCCTAGGTCAAGGAAGTGCCTTTTGTAGGTTTGGTGTAAATCTGTTCAGTAGATTCTGAGAAAATAGCCTTTAAATCAATATATATATCTGAGCCCGCTTACGGTACGCTTACCGTACGCTTACGGTAAGCGTACGGTGGCGTGCGCGAGCGCGATTCTGATTGGCTCTTAGATCTTAGTAAACATTCGAATCGGCCGAAACCAGGAAGCGGCGGCCGCCATTTTCTGTGTTTCACTCTGAAAAAAAAAGAGTGAAAACAAGAAAAGGGGGCAATGAGGAGAGTTACAGACCCCCTTACATTTGTGAGGGGGTCAAAGAAGGACTGTAAAGTACAAAACAAACATTTATTGATTTTTAAAAAAAATCACGGGGTACGCGTACGGTAAGCTTACGGTAAGCGTACGGAAGAAACATGGCGTGCGCGAAGGAGATTCTGATTGGCCCATAGATCTTAGTAAACATTCGAATCGGCCGAAACCAGGAAGCGGCGGCCGCCATTTTGTGTGTTTCACTCAGAAAAAAAACAGAGAAAACAAGGAAAGGGGGCAATGAGGAGAGTTACAGACCCCCTAACATTTGTAAGGGGGTCAAAGAAGGACAGAAAAGTACAAAAAAAACATTTATTGATTTTAAAAAAAATCACGGGGTACGCGTACCGTAAGCTTACGGTAAGCGTACGGTAAAAAAAATAAAAATAAATAAATGAAAAGCAGATTTAAGAGTTTAGAAATTAGGGAGCTCTAAAAAGAGCTGTTGTGTTTATGAAGTCATTTTTTAAGTGGTACCTACAAGTAAGTACCGATGCAGAGTCTAAGGTTCAAGAGGAAGACTCTGTTCCCTTCATCATTGAAGTGCACACCATCTCCTCTATAAATGTCTTGCATGTCATAACGCAAGTTGTTGTGGTAAATGGCACCCATACCATAGTCACGGAGGAAAGCAGAAACAGATTTGTTGACGTGCTTTCTTGCTTTGTCAATCTGCGGACAGAAATGATAGGACCAGTTCCATTTTTGCCTTTGGCATATGTTGGAAAACACAAAGGCAGTTTTAGGGAAAAGTGTAAACAGTTGTGCAAAGGTGTCCTTCATAAGCATTTCCAGACCTACCCCAGTCAAAGTGCCTAGGTCATTGCCACCACAGTGCACTATTATGAGGTCAGGGTGTTGGATTTGAATGAAGGATTTCACCAATGGCATCAATTGGTGCCACTTTAACCCTCTCTGACCAATCCATTTAATGTCTACATTTGGCAAAGCAAGGTCTCTCATCATACCTGTTTTCTCTGCAAACTTTTCACTCCAGAAGACATAGCTGTGCCCTACAATCCACACTGTGAACATCTTCAAAGGAGAACTGGATGCACTCAGGAGGTGTCTTTCAGTAGAATGGCAATATGAAAAGAAAGACAGTTTGGAAATGGAGGCATACATATTTTTTTCAAAACAAAAAGAACTGATTGGCTGTTTCATACCATTCTAGAATAAAAACTAGGCTGTATGTGTAAATTAATAGAAGCATGTTTTGTATTGGTACAAAAAAATGTGTAACCAAAGAACAGTACTATGGATTTGCTGTAAGGTTTGAAAAGTCAAGCACTCTTGCTCTGTGGAATTGAAACATTGTGTGTCGAACTTCTGACCTAACTCTACACAGCAGTGTTCCATGAGCTGTTGCTATGGTAGCAGGCAGAAGTCAAGTTGGGGGAAGGGTACTAGGCAGAAGTCAAGTTGGGGGAAGGGTACTTTTGGAAAAGGGTTGGTTTTCAACCAATAGAAATGTGTGATTACATTTGAAAAAAAGGGGGAAGCACTGAGATTTGAAACTTACATGTATATGTGTGGAAAAATAGAGGGAAAGTTTGCCATTATCTGGTTCTGCTGAGAGGAGAGAGGTGAACACAACAGAGATCCTGGCTCTGATAATCTGCTGTTTGAGTGTCACATTTCTTTCACAACTAACTAATTTTAAAGGTGAGTTTACAGTTTGAGAGGGGATGTATGTGGTAACTTAAGAAATGAATAATAGAAATGGGAATTGTTTTTGTTGTAGTTACACATGGTGGTTTCATAATGTGTCAGTCTGTAAAAGTGATTTACACTTGCCCCGAAAAAAAAAAGAGCAGTAAGTGTGCTTTCAAATTGGCAAAGAAATTTCGTTTTGGGACTAATGTGAAAACATGACTCTGTGTGCATAGAAGAATTATAGGCAGAGATTTATTGCGTCTTGCTCTGGTGATTTCACAGTTGCATTAGATGGAAAGGGGGAGCGAATTTTTGGGGGAAGAAGCAGAGTCTTAGCACACACCCATGTGCTTGCCATGTATAGTCATGCACAGTATTTAGAAGCGAGTGGGGTTTTCAGGTTTAAGTCTGTAATGCAAATACATTCAGCATCACTAAGGCTGGTTGCCCTTGCTGGAGTGTAGGCAGTCACAGAGAATACACATGGTGGTGGTCTGAAAAAACAGCTTGGACATGTGCATTTAAATAAATCAAAAAAAGTGGTTTTATAATGTGTCAGTCTGTAAAAGTGATTTCCAATTGTAAAAAGTGATTTTCACTTGGCCCGAAAAAAAAAGAGCAGTAAGTGTGCTTTCAAAATGGCAAAGAAATTTCGTTTTGGGACTAATGTGAAAACATGACTCTGTGTGCATAGAGGAATTATAGGCAGAGATTTATTGCGTCTTGCTCTGGTGATTTCACAGTTGCATTAGATGGAAAGGGGGAGCGAATTTTTGGGGGAAGAAGCAGAGTCTTAGCACACACCCATGTGCTTGCCATGTATAGTCATGCACAGTATTTAGAAGCGAGTGGGGTTTTCAGGTTTAAGTCTGTAATGCAAATACATTCAGCATCACTAAGGCTGGTTGCCCTTGCTGGAGTGTAGGCAGTCACAGAGAATACACATGGTGGTGGTCTGAAAAAAACAGCTTGGACAAGTGCAATTAAATAAATTAAAAAAAAAGGTTTCATAATGTGTCAGTCTGTAAAAGTGATTTTCACTTGCCCCGAAAAAAAAAAGAGCAGTAAGTGTGCTTTAAAAATGGCAAAGAGATTTCGTTTAGGGACTAATGTGAAAACATGACTCTGTGTGCATAGAGGAATTATAGGCAGAGATTTATTGCGTCTTGCTCTGGTGATTTCACAGTTGCATTAGATGGAAAGGGGGAGCGAATTTTTGGGGGAAGAAGCAGAGTCTTAGCACACACTCATGTGCTTGCCATGTATAGTCACGCACAGTATTTAGAAGCGAGTGGGGTTTTCAGGTTTAAGTCTGTAATGCAAATACATTCAGCATCACTAAGGCTGGTTGCCCTTGCTGGAGTGTAGGCAGTCACAGAGAATACACATGGTGGTGGTCTGAAAAAACAGCTTGGACATGTGCATTTAAATAAATCAAAAAAAGTGGTTTCATAATGTGTCAGTCTGTAAAAGTGATTTCCAATTGTAAAAAGTGATTTTCACTTGGCCCGAAAAAAAAAGAGCAGTAAGTGTGCTTTCAAAATGGCAAAGAAATTTCGTTTTGGGACTAATGTGAAAACATGACTCTGTGTGCATAGAGGAATTATAGGCAGAGATTTATTGCGTCTTGCTCTGGTGATTTCACAGTTGCATTAGATGGAAAGGGGGGCGAATTTTTGGGGGAAGAAGCAGAGTCTTAGCACACACCCATGTGCTTGCCATGTATAGTCATGCACAGTATTTAGAAGCGAGTGGGGTTTTCAGGTTTAAGTCTGTAATGCAAATACATTCAGCATCACTAAGGCTGGTTGCCCTTGCTGGAGTGTAGGCAGTCACAGAGAATACACATGGTGGTGGTCTGAAAAAACAGCTTGGACATGTGCAATTAAATAAATTAAAAAAAAAGGTTTCATAATGTGTCAGTCTGTAAAAGTGATTTTCACTTGCCCCGAAAAAAAAAAGAGCAGTAAGTGTGCTTTAAAAATGGCAAAGAAATTTCGTTTTGGGACTAATGTGAAAACATGACTCTGTGTGCATAGAGGAATTATAGGCAGAGATTTATTGCGTCGTGCTCTGGTGATTTCACAGTTGCATTAGATGGAAAGGGGGAGCGAATTTTTGGGGGAAGAAGCAGAGTCTTAGCACACACCCATGTGCTTGCCATGTATAGTCATGCACAGTATTTAGAAGCGAGTGGGGTTTTCAGGTTTAAGTCTGTAATGCAAATACATTCAGCATCACTAAGGCTGGTTGCCCTTGCTGGAGTGTAGGCAGTCACAGAGAATACACATGGTGGTGGTCTGAAAAAACAGCTTGGACATGTGCATTTAAATAAATCAAAAAAAGTGGTTTCATAATGTGTCAGTCTGTAAAAGTGATTTCCAATTGTAAAAAGTGATTTTCACTTGGCCCGAAAAAAAAAGAGCAGTAAGTGTGCTTTAAAAATGGCAAAGAAATTTCGTTTTGGGACTAATGTGAAAACATGACTCTGTGTGCATAGAGGAATTATAGGCAGAGATTTATTGCGTCTTGCTCTGGTGATTTCACAGTTGCATTAGATGGAAAGGGGGAGCGAATTTTTGGGGGAAGAAGCAGAGTCTTAGCACACACCCATGTGCTTGCCATGTATAGTCATGCACAGTATTTAGAAGCGAGTGGGGTTTTCAGGTTTAAGTCTGTAATGCAAATACATTCAGCATCACTAAGGCTGGTTGCCCTTGCTGGAGTGTAGGCAGTCACAGAGAATACACATGGTGGTGGTCTGAAAAAACAGCTTGGACATGTGCATTTAAATAAATCAAAAAAAGTGGTTTTATAATGTGTCAGTCTGTAAAAGTGATTTCCAAGTGTAAAAAGTGATTTTCACTTGGCCCGAAAAAAAAAGAGCAGTAAGTGTGCTTTCAAAATGGCAAAGAAATTTCGTTTTGGGACTAATGTGAAAAAATGACTCTGTGTGTATAGAGGAATTATAGGCAGAGATTTATTGCGTCTTGCTCTGGTGATTTCACAGTTGCATTAGATGGAAAGGGGGAGCGAATTTTTGGGGGAAGAAGCAGAGTCTTAGCACACACCCATGTGCTTGCCATGTATAGTCATGCACAGTATTTACAAGTGAGTGGGGTTTTCAGGTTTAAGTCTGTAATGCAAATACATTCAGCATCACTAAGGCTGGTTGCCCTTGCTGGAGTGTAGGCAGTCACCGCGAATACACATGGTGGTGGTCTGAAAAAAACAGCTTGGACAAGTGCAATTAAATAAATTAAAAAAAAAGGTTTCATAATGTGTCAGTCTGTAAAAGTGATTTTCACTTGCCCCGAAAAAAAAAAGAGCAGTAAGTGTGCTTTAAAAATGGCAAAGAAATTTCGTTTTGGGACTAATGTGAAAACATGACTCTGTGTGCATAGAGGAATTATAGGCAGAGATTTATTGCGTCTTGCGCTGGTGATTTCACAGTTGCATTAGATGGAAAGGGGGAGTGAATTTTTGGGGGAAGAAGCAGAGTCTTAGCACACACCCATGTGCTTGCCGTGTATAGTCATGCACAGTATTTAGAAGCGAGTGGGGTTTTCAGGTTTCAGTCTGTAATGCAAATACATTGAGCTTCACTAAGGCTGGTTGCCCTTGCTGGAGTGTAGCACTCTGGACATGGGCTTTTTAAAAAATCTGAAAAGTGGTTTCATAATGTGACAGTTTGTAAAAGAGATTTTCACTTGCCCAAAAAAAAGAGCAGTTTGTGTGCATTCAAATTGGCAAAGAAATTTTGTTTTGTGACTATTGTGAAAAGAAATGTAGTAATATATTTAAATACAATAAAGGATTTTTTTTAGTTTTTTTCAGGTATTGCTGAAGAACAGTGAACAAAATTTAAGATGCCTACAAAATCTCGAGTTCAAAAAACGCTAAAAAAAAACTATATTTGAAGACAACTGGAGGACCAAAGTTAGTAGAAGATGCTCATGTTGGGAAAAAGAAAAAATCTTCTGGTAAGCAGAAAAAAGAATTTCTTAAAAAAATATTCAAAACAAAGAAAAATGTACAATATGTCTGTCCAGGGAAGAATGTAACAAAACGAAGAGAACAGCAAAAAATTGAGAATTTAGTTAATGCAAATATACCTTCTGCAACTGAAAAGTTTTACATAAACAGAAAAACAGCGTTTAAAGAGATACGTAGAAAAATGTTTCAGAGAAGAGTTATGTCCAATTTGATAAAGGATGTGAAGAAATATAAGCAAAAGGCAAAATATTACAAGAGAAAAAAAGAAATTGAAGCCATTGCAGCAAAAGCATTAGAATTAAAAAGGAAACTATTCATATTAATTTTGAATAGGATGCGTACATTAGATAAAATGGTTAATGTACTGAAATCACAAAGCAAAAGCAAAAGAGTAGTGAACAGAACAAACTTTTGTAAAGTGTTTTTAGGAAAGTGGATGCATAGTTCAAGTAGTGAACCTTTTTTTAATGAAGAGAGCTATTTTCAAAGTAATAGTTTGCTGCATGCAGTTGACACCAGAGGTCGTTCATACGAAGTAAAAAATGGTTGCATAATGGAGAAGGAGATAATGGTTCCAAGAGATGAGGTACAAGTGATGGCAGATGAGGCAATGGGGAGACGTCCTAAAGCCCCAGTGTACACTTGGAATTGTAGTAGTATTTGCACTGTGCGTCAGGAATCTATTGACAGATTTCGAGAGTTTCTAAGAGAATATAGTAAAAAAAGTGTAAAACAGAAGATTAAGGTGCTTCAAAGTCTGGATCCATGCAGAGTGAGAGAGAATACTGGTTTGCAGGGTCATTCTCTGGCTTGTCTATCTAGAAAAGTGTGCAATAGTGTTTTCCATCATTTTAGGATGCTGGCTGTTCATCATACTGAAATGAGAAAGTTTGTGAGACGGTTGTATTTTGCCAAAAGTCCAGCAATAAAGTTAAATGAATTGAATAGGGCTCTGTTCCGAGGAACGGTATCAGATGTAGAGAAGGTTGTTGATGAAATTCAGTTTTGTTACTTTGGTCCTGAACAAAACAGTGCAGAGAAGGACACAGTAAATGAGGAAGAAGTGGAAGAGAATGTAGAACCTTCTGTAAGTAAGACATTTAATGATCACATAACAAAATTTGCAATAGTCTCTAATGAAAGACCAAATGTTACTTGTATTTGTTGCCGCAGAACTCATTATAGAAAACAAACTAGGAATGTTGATCTCTACAGAAAGAGTGAAAATGAAGATAATTATAAGTGGATGGATTTTGCCACATATATATTTCTTGAAAATTGTTTTGAATTGGGTGAAGATCAGCGTATTTGTAAATACTGTTACAACAAGTTAGAGGAAAATAGAATGCCGACCAGAGCTGTACATAATAATTTAGAATTGGATGCTATTCCTGCTGAACTTTCTGAATTAAATACATACGAGTCTATACTCATTCAATGTGTTCATCCGTTCCAGACCATAGTACGTATGGAGCCCAAAACTGGTAAATTACCTCCTTCAGATTTACTGAGAGGTTTAAAAGGTAGAGTGGTGTATTTGCCCTTGGATTTGAAAAAAAATATGGAAACTATTGATGCGGATACTTTGGAAACTGAACCATTAATTATTCTGGTTAATGGTGTACCTACAAAGAATAAGAAGATTTGGCAGGAGCTGGTAGATGTGCGGAAAGTACAAAGAGCAAATTTGTATTTGAAAAAAAATAACAAATGGTATGAATCAATTTATATAGAAGAAGACGAAGATTTTCAAGAAGACACAGAAACACCAACTGGACAAATTGAAAAAGTGGACAAGACAAAGGAAGAAGAAATTTATGAACATTTTAGCATACATCCTCTTCATTCGAAAGAAGTTATGGGAGACAATATTGATCTCTTTCAGATGAAGAAAGCAAAAGGAACTCCCGTGAGTGTATGGGAGGAGAGCTTGGAAGCTCGATGTTTTCCCCAGCTGTTTCCTACGGGAAAAGGAGGACGATACGATGAACGTCCAGAACAGATTCCAGCTTCAGAGTATCGGACTACAAGACTATATGCTGAAGATCCCAGATTTCGACAAAGTATTCCTTATTTGTTTCATCTTTTATTTGAAAGCGACTTGTCTGCACTGTCTTATGCAGTAAATCACATTTTAAAAAGTGGAGTACATTTACAAAATGTGTCTGCTAAGGATTTTATGGAGAAAGTGCAGCACCGAGATGATCATTTGGAAACACAACTGATCAATCTGATGGCTTGTCAGCGTGGGACAAATGAATATTGGTACCGACGCCATGGTGAACTAAAATGTATGTTACGCAATTTAGGAACACCAACATGGTTCCTTACCCTAAGCTGTGCCGAGTACGCTTGGGAAGATTTACTGGATTTTCTACGAGAGGCCAATTCAAACATTAAAAACATCGAATACAAGACAGCAGGAGAACTGTGCTCATTGGATCCGGTTAATGTTTGCAGATATTTCAATCATAGATTTGAGGCTATGATGTCCTTCATCTGCAATAAAAAAATCCACCCCTTGGAGAAGTAGTGGATTTCTTTTGGAGAAAAGAGTACCAGGCAAGAGGTGCTCCTCATATTCATATGCTGTTGTGGATCAAGGATGCCCCAAAGTTTGGAACAGATACTGATGAAGCAGTGTTATCTTACATTGAAGAATATGCAACATGTGGTATACCAAAAAGCACAGAAGAGAACAAGTTAAAGGAGCAAGTTTTACGTTTCCAAAGTCATCGGTGTGGAAAATACTGTCGACGGAAATACAAGAGCAAAGAAAAATACTACACTAAATGTCGATTTGGATTTCCTAGACCTGTTCTTTCAAATGGAAGAGTAAACAGTTTTATGTCAGCTGTGAGACATACTATCACAAGAAAATCACCTAAGAATACCTACAACCTTAAAAGAAAAGAAGAATCAAAAAATATAAATGACTACAACCCAGTCATTTTATCCATGTGGAACGCTAACATGGATATACAGTATGTAGCTGACAATTCCATTGCTGTTGCACGATATGTAACGTCTTACATTACGAAATCAGAAAAAACAGAATTGAAGGAAATGTGGGAAGAGATTTCTCACGAGAAAACTGTCAGTAAGAAGCTGTACAGTTTCAGTTTGAAGATGTTATCGCATCGAGAAATTGGATCCTACGAATGTTCAGATAGGTTATCTTCTGCAAGTCTCTACTCGAAGTCAAGAAGAATAATTTGGGCAAGTTTAGGCCTTGCAGCAATGAGAAATCGGGTACTGAAATCTGTTGGAGAAATTGAATATTTGGCCGAGAATGACCCAGAAAGTACAGATATATTGAAAACAAACATGTTGGACACATATTATCCCAAGAGAAGTCATCATCTGGAGAACATGTGTCTCTATGAAGTGTTGCAGAACTACGCTTATTCACGGAAAGCTGCAGAAGACATTAATAATGGAAAATATAAAGTTGTTGGTGAAGAAGGATGTTTGGTGAAGCAAAGCAAAGGAAGTTTGATAAATCATCGGAAGCTGAGTTGCGACACTACCGACAAGAAAGAATTTTACTACTTGGCTCTTTTACAGTTGTTTAAACCATGGCGTACAGAGGATGAACTACTGGGAGAATTTCAAAGCTATGAGGATTCATTTAATGCTTGCAAAGACAGCATACAATGCAATACATTCACAACTTATCTGCAAATGTTAAATGAAGAAATTGAACAGGAAACTACAATTGCAGCAGAAATAGCTAGAGACAGTTCTCAGGACAGCCAAAGTTCAGGAACACACAGTCAAGATCCCCTAGGACAACCAATCGTTGAAAATGAAGCATCAATAGCCATGAATGAAGTGGAAACAGCTATGAATCAAGCTCAAGAAGAATTTATAGACTTAGAAAATTTGGAAAGACAACTGAATCAAGAGCAGCAACAAATTTATGAAGAGATCAAAAACAAAATTGATCACGGATTTCTACATGTAAAAAAAGAGTGCTCATGCACATCATTTCATCCAATCAGGATGTATGTAAGCGGACAAGCTGGCACTGGAAAAAGTTTCCTAATTAAAGTCATCAGAAGCTATCTAAAGCAAAAAACGGATTCTACTTTGTCTTGTGTGGTTACTGCTCCAACTGGGTTAGCAGCATATAACATAAAAGGAATCACCTTACATCGTTTGCTAATGTTACCAGTGGAGCATGAGAACAAAATACAATTCAACAAGCTAACTGGAGAAGCATCCTTGGAAGTTTCACGAGTATTGAAGAAGATGCAAGTTCTCATTATTGATGAGGTGAGCATGGTATCAAACTTAATGCTTGCCTTTGTGCATTTAAGAATGCAGCAAATTTTGAAGACAGACTATGACGTGTTATTTGGTGGAAAACACGTCATAGTTTTTGGAGATCTTTTGCAACTTACTCCAGTTAAAGGACAACCAGTGTTTAATACTGTGACACATGAAGACACGAAGAAGTCATTGGGAAGTATCGGTAATACAAATATTTGGTCCTTCTTTGAGTACAAGGAACTTACAACTAATATGAGGCAAGCAAACGATGAAGAATATGGAAGTATTCTGAAAGATATCAGGATTGGACTACTCACAGAAGCTGGCAAAAAAGCATTACAGACTCGGCTGCTACATAATTTATTTCCAAAGGAAGAAATAGTTGCAGAGAAGATATACAAGAACATTGCAGAAAACAAAAGTGTCATCTGCTTAATGCCTACTCTACGTGAATGCTCAATATTCAATGAGGAGCTTTTGAAATTGGAAAAGGAAGAGATCAGGAAATTGGAAGCAGTGGACAAAATTGAGGATGGAAGAATTACTGTCACAGTAACAGGCAAACTGAAAAATAAATTGGACTCACTAGAGAAGAACATCTCCAAAACAGCTGGATTAGAAAAAAATCTATATGTTTGCATGAACTGTAGAGTGTTTTTAAGGAGAAATTTGGATGTTGAGAAAGGTTTAGTTAATGGAGCGATGGGAAGAGTTGTGGGTTTTATTAATTATCAGAAAAAAGAAGGAATTGAATGTTTAAAAATAAAATTTGATCAGATAGATGAAGTTAAAGATATTTGTCGTTGTACAGTTCGTTTTATGCTTGTGAAAGACTTATATGTACGTAGGAAGCAGTTTCCGTTTTCTCTAGCATATGCTGTAACTATTCACAAGTCTCAAGGATTGACTGTAGATTGTGCATTTGTGAACATTGGTTCAACTGTGTTCAAAGAAGGTATGGCATATGTTGCTTTGTCACGAGCCAAAACATTATCAGGTTTATTCATGATAGACTTTGAAGAATCAAAAGTTAGTGCTGATACAAATTGTGTAAAGGAGTATAATAGATTAAGAAGAAGCTATGCTCCTCATTTAGGTCAGTATCCTGTGTTGGAGAAACGTGTAGTTTCTCGTAAAAGAAAAAATGAGAATATCTGTAGTGAAGATGTAGAGAAGAGGAAAAAAAAGAGGAGTGATGTAATTGCAAGCAAAAAGAAAAAGGAAAATGAAGAACAGGTTGTAGGATGTCATTTTGAAAATAGCTCTGGTGTCAACTGCTACGCAAATGTAGTGCTGAATGTTGCATTTTATCTGGAAAGTTTGCAAGAGCAGATAATAGTAAATCAGGGAAAAAGATTCTGTTCAGAGCTGAGTCTCCTTTTTCAAAAGCTGAGTAAAGATAAAACTCAAATAGTAAGTGCTACTGACATTAGAAAACTTTTAGATGTATGTTCAGGACGAACACAGTTTTCTCAAAATGAACAGCAAGATGCACATGAATTTTTGATGTATTTTCTTCAGGTAGTGGAAGAAGAAGGAGTTCCCATTGACATTTTTTTTGGTCTCTCTTATAAATGGGAACATAGTTGTGATAATTGTTATAATATATGTGGCTCTATTGTTGATAATGAAAGGTTTATTTATTTGACATTGCCAGAGAGTAAAACAGTCACTTTTGCAAAATTAGTTAAAGATGCTAATCATAGCATGAAATGTGGTGAGTGTAATTCTGACATGTTTTCAACATTAATTTTAAAGGAATACGGACAGTATGTAATTTTAATGATGCAACGATGTAGAGCTGATGGTTCAAAATTGGATACTTTAATAAAGAAGTTTACAGGACAGCAATTATCAATTTCAGGAAAAACTTTTGTAACTGTTGCAATAATTTTCCATGATGGACCTACTGTTACTTCTGGACATTACACAGTTTATCTAAAATGTGAAAAAGGCTGGACACTGTGTAATGATTCCCAATTGATTTTCAAACAACGTTTGCCTTTTGATTTAGCAAATTCCTATCTAATCTTCCTGAAACCTAAATTTTAGAGAGACTTGGCAAGATCTGGACAAAATAATTTTACCATTTTACTGGATTACCATTGCAATTTTGTAAAAAAAAGATTTTTAAAATTATCATTTGGCCTAATGGAAAGATAACCAATTGTAATGTGGACTTTTTTAATTTTTAATGCAATTTTGAAAAACCAATAATTTAGAGATTATCGGTAACTTCTGCACATTTTAAATTTTGGAATGTTATTGGACTGCCATTGGAAATTTTTTCAAAAATGATTTAAAAAATTACTATTTGGCCATGTGGAAAAGTAACCAATTCTATTGTGGACTAAATAAATTATTCAAAAAATTTTCGTGAACCAAAATGTTACAGAGAATCGGTGAGATCTGGACAAATTAAACTTTAGAATTTTATTGGATTTCCGTAGGAAATTTATTCCAAAAAAAAAATTAAAATTACTATTTGGCCTAAAGGAAATGAAATCAGATGTATTTTGGAGTTATTTGAGATATAATATTGTGATTATAGTTCTGAAACAAACATATCAGACGGTATTTTAAAGAAATAAGTATTGGTATTAGATGATATTTTTTTACAATATTATGCATTTCTATAATGTTAAGTTTAATTAAAAAAAGAATCAGGGCTTTTTTAATACAATCTTTGTGATTGGTATTTTTTTTTGCCCGCTGTAAAATGATGAATGCAATTGCTTTCACAATTTATAGTGAAATGCAATATATTCTGAAAACAGCAAAAATAAGGCAAAAAGATTTATTTTTTGGTAAAAAATGTAAATATGTGTACTGTATTATAAAATGTTTAAAAAATATTAATACTTTTTTCTTTTTTTCCAGATAGATATAGAAAATTTTCGAAAACTACAAACATTTTTAAAACTATTTTTAAAAAAAAAAAATGAATAAATATTTTTTCAGTGAGTATGGTAAGTCAATAATAATAATTGTAGTCTCTCAAGGACAATGTAATGTGATAAATGATTTTTAGTGTTTTTTTTAAAAAATAAAAAAAAAGTACGCGCACCGTACGCGTACGGTAAAAAAAAATAAAAAAAAGTTTTTAAAAACATATGTAAAAAAAAGATGAAAGATAAGGTTGGCTCTTAAAAGAACCGTTGTGTTCATGCAGGGACAGAGGAAAGGAAGCATGGGAAAATTATTCAAAGCGACAAATGTGCTGATCTATTTTGTTGTTCACTAGGGAAACACTGGTCTCCCTATGGCAAATTAGATCTTTACAAAATGTGCAATGAATATCAACCTTCCGAAATCGAGGGTTCATTTCCAGAGGGCCAGCAAAAGGAGATTCTCCCCCCACAGATGAAGGGCTCACCTGACCTGCAGAAGAAGGAGTAAGCCCTGCAGGTGATGGTCCAGGCTGAGCTGCTGTGGATGTACTGGCTCGTCTTTCTGAAGAGTTACCTCCAAAAAGATGACCATGTGTCCTTCTGTGTACATCCTGGAGGTGTCTCTTCATGGTGTGATTCCCAAAGGAATACTTCCTGTTAGGATTACCTCTAGAAAGTACACGCTGACACAGCTTGCAAGTAACTAAGGGTGCATTCACCTTTTGCTGGCCTTCTGGAAAAGTAAAATAATCCCAAACATAAGAAGGCTTTTGTTTCCTCGATCTCTGCCTCAAGACAGTGCTGCTAGTGCTAGCCTCACTCTCAGAAGAGCTCTGCTGTTCTGCCATCGTATCCCAAAGACAAACCAGCTCCTTCTCCCAAGGGATCACAAGCAGAAATGAGGGGAATGGGTGTGGTGTAGGAGAGTTCTAGAACTGAAAGTAGTTTCAACCAATCAAAAGTTGTGTTTCAAGATCACATGACCTACCGTACGCTTACGGTACGCTTACGGTACGCTTACGGCAAAAAGTACGCGTGCGCGTAAAAAAGACACGCGCTTGCGCGCATGCGCATAACAGTCACTCCCCGGCACTTCCGCGTAACGTGCGCGTGTGGCGTAAGCGCGCACGCGTCCCACGCGCAGTACGCGCGGCTACGCAAAGTGCGTAACTATACGCAAGCAGCGTAGATAGATTACGGACGTTGCGTAAACCGTACGCTTACCGTGAGCTTACGGTACGCGTACCAAAAAAAATTTTAAAAAACAAAAAAGAACTGGAAATAAATTTAACATGTTTATTTTAAAAAATATATTAAAAAAAATATTTAAGGATTTTAAAAATTAAAGCATAGTCTTTATAAAAGGTAAGTAAATTAAATTAAAAATATGTTTGAAAAAATTGAAGAATAAAAATAACGGGGCAATTTCATTGGTTTTTTACGAGTAAAATGTCCAGCTAACTATAACATGTGTGAAACCTATGGTTTTTTCACTGAATATATATATATATATATATATATATATATATATATATATATATTCACTGAAAAAACCATGGGTTTCACACACGTTATAGTTAGGAATTAGCATTTAAAAAACCTTTGAAATTCAGTGAAAAAACCATAGGTTTCACACACGTTATAGTTAGGAATTAGCATTTAAAAAACCTTAGAAATTCAGTGAAAAAACCATAGGTTTCACACATGTTATAGTTAGCTGGACATTTTACTCGTAAAAAACCAATGAAATTGCCCCGTTATAGTTAGTTCAGCTAACTATAACTCGCGCGCCCGCAATGCACTGCTGATGACGTCACATATTACATCACTCATGACATGGTCAGTGACATCACTCATGACATCACTGATGACATCTCAAATGACATCACTGATGACATCACTGATGACATCATCCAGTGAATGTGGGTTTTTCTGAAAATTAAATATGTTTTATATATGTATATCTCAAGGTCAATGGAAGAATAAATGGGTATATAAGTGTCTAAATGGATGATTTGTTTTTGAAAAATTGATTGTTTAACTGACTGATTAAGTGTATCATAGTGAATACATGTTTTAGTGAGTAATGTTTAAATATGTATATATCTGTATCAGTCTCTCACTTTGTGTATAAGTGGCTGCATGGGTTGGTGAGTAGATACATGGGTGTCTATATAGGTTATTAGTTGGTTTTTTGAGTATCAGTCTGAGTGTCTGCATGGTTCGGTGGGGGGTATTACGTAGTGCATAGGTGTATGAATGAGTGACTCACTGTTTGTATGTGTTGAACACAGCATGTGTGCAGGACTGTATGGGTGGATGAGTGTGTGCATGGATGTGTTATTGAGTGAATGACTGTCTCAATAGTGTCTTTATTAGTAACTACATATGTTTTAAACTAGTATATGTGACTATTGGTGTATATATGTGAGTATATGTGAGAGTGAGAGATTGAAAGAGTTCTTGTATGAATAAGTATGTGTTTCTATAAGTGATTGTTTAAAAGACTAAGTATGTGTAAGTTTCCGTAGAAGTAAGTGTGGTGGTGTGTGTATAACTGTATATGCAAGTAAATGTATGTTTGATTCTTTGTTAGCATGAGTGACTATGTGTGTGAGTAACTCTATGGATGAGTGGCATTGTGTAACAGGATGTATAGGTGTATGAGTACATATGATGAGTGAGTACATGTATGAGTGACTGAATTGGACTGTTGGTGAATGAGTGGATGTGTATGTGGATCTTAGAATTACTGAAAAGGTTATTTAAACTGGTATTGGTATGTCCATTTTTTTGAATATTGTAGTTTCTATTTTTGAATGTGTGTGTCAAAGGTTATATTAGGGGAAGAGGAGGTCTGCCACTCTATCACAAGGATGATGTCATCAGTGATGTCATCAGTGATGTCATTTGAGATGTCATCAGTGATGTCATGAGTGATGTCACTGACCATGTCATGAGTGATGTAATATGTGACGTCATCAGCAGTGCATTGCGGGCGCGCGAGTTATAGTTAGCTGAACTAACTATAACGGGGCAATTTCATTGGTTTTTTACGAGTAAAATGTCCAGCTAACTATAACATGTGTGAAACCTATGGTTTTTTCACTGAATTTCTAAGGTTTTTTAAATGCTAATTCCTAACTATAACGTGTGTGAAACCTATGGTTTTTTCACTGAATTTCAAAGGTTTTTTAAATGCTAATTCCTAACTATAACGTGTGTGAAACCCATGGTTTTTTCAGTGAATTTGCAAGGTTTTTTAAATGCTAATTCCTAACTATAACGTGTGTGAAACCCATGGTTTTTTCAGTGAATTTGCAAGGTTTTTTAAATGCTATTTTTTTTTTTATTCTTCATTTTTTTCAAACATATTTTTAATTTAATTTTCTTATCTTTTATAAAGACTATGCTTAAATTTTTAAAATCCTTAAATATTTTTTTTATATATATTTTTTAAAATAAACATGTAAAATTTATTTCCAGTTTTTTTTTTTTTTTTTTTATTTTTTTTTATAGTATGCGTACCGTAAGCTCACGGTAAGCGTACGGTTTACGCAACGCCCGTAATCTATCTACGCTGCTTGCGTATAGTTACGTACTTTGCGTAGCCGCGCGTACTGCGCGTGGGACGCGTGCGCGCTTACGCAACACGCGTACGTTACGCGGAAGTGCCGGGGAGTGACTGTTATGCGCATGCGCGCAAGCGCGTGTCTTTTTTACGCGTACTTTTTGCCGTAAGCGTACCGTAAGCGTACCGTAAGCGTACGGTAGGTCATGTGATCTTGAAACACAACTTTTGATTGGTTGAAACTACTTTCAGTTCTAGAACTCTCCTACACCACACCCATTCCCCTCATTTCTGCTTGTGATCCCTTGGGAGAAGGAGCTGGTTTGTCTTTGGGATACGATGGCAGAACAGCAGAGCTCTTCTGAGAGTGAGGCTAGCACCAGCAGCACTGTCTTGAGGCAGAGAGCGAGGAAAGTAAAGCCTTCTTATGTTTGGGATTATTTTACTTTTCCAGAAGGCCAGCAAAAGGTGAATGCACCCTTAGTTACTTGCAAGCTGTGTAAGCGTGTACTTTCTAGAGGTAATCCTAACAGGAAGTATTCCTTTGGGAATCACACCATGAAGAGACACCTCCAGGATGTACACAGAAGGACACATGGTCATCTTTTTGGAGGTAACTCTTCAGAAAGACGAGCCAGTACATCCACAGCAGCTCAGCCTGGACCATCACCTGCAGGGCAGACTCCTTCTTCTGCAGGTCAGGTGAGCCCTTCATCTGTGGGGGGAGAATCTCCTTTTGCTGGCCCTCTGGAAATTAACCCTCGGTTTGCGAGGGTTGAAGTACGGTGCGCCACTTGTCACGATCTAATTACTTATAGGGAGACCAGTGTTTCCCTGGTGAACAGTAAAATAGATCAGCACACTTGTCGTACCGTCTAATATTCCCAATCTTTCTTTCCTCTGTCCCTGCATGAACACAACGGTTCTTTTAAGAGCCAACCTTATCTTTCATCTTTTTTTTACATATGTTTTTAAAAACTTTTTTTTATTTTTTTTTACCGTACGCGTACGGTAAGCGTACCTTTTTTTTTATTTTTTAAAAAAAACACTAAAAATCATTTATCACATTAGAAGGTCCTTGAGAGACTACAATTATTATTATTGACTTACCATACTCACTCAAAAAAATATTTATTCATTTGTTTTTTAAAAAAATAGTTTTTAAAATGAAAATCTCTTTTTACAATTTGAAATCACTTTTACAGACTGACACATTCTGAAACCTTTTTTTTAAATTTATTTAAATGCACATGTCCAAGCTGTTTTTTTTTCAGACCACCACCGTGTGTATTCTCTGTGACTGCCTACACTCCAGCAGGGGCAACCAGCCTTAGTGATGCTGAATGTATTTGCATTACAGACTTAAACCTGAAAACCCCACTCGCTTCTAATTACTGTGCATGACTATACATGGCAAGCACATGGGTGTGTGCTAAGCCTCTGCTTCTTCCCCCAAAAAATTCGCTCCTCTTTTCCATCTACTGCAACTGTGAAATCACCAGAGCAAGACGCAATAAATCTCTGCCTATAATTCTTCTATGCACACAGAGTCATGTTTTCACATTAGTGCCAAAACGAAATTTCTTTGCCAATTTGAAAGCACACTTACTGCTCTTTTTTTTTCGGGCCAAGTGAAAATCTCTTTTTACAATTTGAAATCACTTTTACAGACTGACACATTCTGAAACCTTTTTTTTAAATTTATTTAAATGCACATGTCCAAGCTGTTTTTTTTTCAGACCACCACCGTGTGTATTCTCTGTGACTGCCTACACTCCAGCAGGGGCAACCAGCCTTAGTGATGCTGAATGTATTTGCATTACAGACTTAAACCTGAAAACCCCACTCGCTTCTAATTACTGTGCATGACTATACATGGCAAGCACATGGGTGTGTGCTAAGCCTCTGCTTCTTCCCCCAAAAATTCGCTCCCCCTTTCCATCTACTGCAACTGTGAAATCACCAGAGCAAGACGCAATAAATCTCTGCCTATAATTCTTCTATGCACACAGAGTCATGTTTTCACATTAGTGCCAAAACGAAATTTCTTTGCCAATTTGAAAGCACACTTACTGCTCTTTTTTTTTCGGGCCAAGTGAAAATCTCTTTTTACAATTTGAAATCACTTTTACAGACTGACACATTCTGAATCCTTTTTTTTTAAATTTATTTAAATGCACATGTCCAAGCTGTTTTTTTTTCAGACCACCACCGTGTGTATTCTCTGTGACTGCCTACACTCCAGCAGGGGCAACCAGCCTTAGTGATGCTGAATGTATTTGCATTACAGACTTAAACCTGAAAACCCCACTCGCTTCTAATTACTGTGCATGACTATACATGGCAAGCACATGGGTGTGTGCTAAGCCTCTGCTTCTTCCCCCAAAAATTCGCTCCCCCTTTCCATCTACTGCAACTGTGAAATCACCAGAGCAAGACGCAATAAATCTCTGCCTATAATTCTTCTATGCACACAGAGTCATGTTTTCACATTAGTGCCAAAACGAAATTTCTTTGCCAATTTGAAAGCACACTTACTGCTCTTTTTTTTTCGGGCCAAGTGAAAATCTCTTTTTACAATTTGAAATCACTTTTACAGACTGACACATTCTGAAACCTTTTTTTTAAATTTATTTAAATGCACATGTCCAAGCTGTTTTTTTTTCAGACCACCACCGTGTGTATTCTCTGTGACTGCCTACACTCCAGCAGGGGCAACCAGCCTTAGTGATGCTGAATGTATTTGCATTACAGACTTAAACCTGAAAACCCCACTCGCTTCTAATTACTGTGCATGACTATACATGGCAAGCACATGGGTGTGTGCTAAGCCTCTGCTTCTTCCCCCAAAAATTCGCTCCCCCTTTCCATCTACTGCAACTGTGAAATCACCAGAGCAAGACGCAATAAATCTCTGCCTATAATTCTTCTATGCACACAGAGTCATGTTTTCACATTAGTGCCAAAACGAAATTTCTTTGCCAATTTGAAAGCACACTTACTGCTCTTTTTTTTTCGGGCCAAGTGAAAATCTCTTTTTACAATTTGAAATCACTTTTACAGATTGACACATTCTGAAACCTTTTTTTTAAATTTATTTAAATGCACATGTCCAAGCTGTTTTTTTTTCAGACCACCACCGTGTGTATTCTCTGTGACTGCCTACACTCCAGCAGGGGCAACCAGCCTTAGTGATGCTGAATGTATTTGCATTACAGACTTAAACCTGAAAACCCCACTCGCTTCTAATTACTGTGCATGACTATACATGGCAAGCACATGGGTGTGTGCTAAGCCTCTGCTTCTTCCCCCAAAAATTCGCTCCCCCTTTCCATCTACTGCAAATGTGAAATCACCAGAGCAAGACGCAATAAATCTCTGCCTATAATTCTTCTATGCACACAGAGTCATGTTTTCACATTAGTGCCAAAACGAAATTTCTTTGCCAATTTGAAAGCACACTTACTGCTCTTTTTTTTTCGGGCCAAGTGAAAATCTCTTTTTACAATTTGAAATCACTTTTACAGACTGACACATTCTGAAACCTTTTTTTTAAATTTATTTAAATGCACATGTCCAAGCTGTTTTTTTTTCAGACCACCACCGTGTGTATTCTCTGTGACTGCCTACACTCCAGCAGGGGCAACCAGCCTTAGTGATGCTGAATGTATTTGTATTACAGACTTAAACCTGAAAACCCCACTCGCTTCTAATTACTGTGCATGACTATACATGGCAAGCACATGGGTGTGTGCTAAGCCTCTGCTTCTTCCCCCAAAAATTCGCTCCTCTTTTCCATCTACTGCAACTGTGAAATCACCAGAGCAAGACGCAATAAATCTCTGCCTATAATTCTTCTATGCACACAGAGTCATGTTTTCACATTAGTGCCAAAACGAAATTTCTTTGCCAATTTGAAAGCACACTTACTGCTCTTTTTTTTTCGGACCAAGTAAAAATCTCTTTTTACAATTTGAAATCACTTTTACAGACTGACACATTCTGAATCCTTTTTTTTAAAATTTATTTAAATGCACATGTCCAAGCTGTTTTTTTTTCAGACCACCACCGTGTGTATTCTCTGTGACTGCCTACACTCCAGCAGGGGCAACCAGCCTTAGTGATGCTGAATGTATTTGCATTACAGACTTAAACCTGAAAACCCCACTCGCTTCTAATTACTGTGCATGACTATACATGGCAAGCACATGGGTGTGTGCTAAGCCTCTGCTTCTTCCCCCAAAAATTCGCTCCCCCTTTCCATCTACTGCAACTGTGAAATCACCAGAGCAAGACGCAATAAATCTCTGCCTATAATTCTTCTATGCACACAGAGTCATGTTTTCACATTAGTGCCAAAACGAAATTTCTTTGCCAATTTGAAAGCACACTTACTGCTCTTTTTTTTTCGGGCCAAGTGAAAATCACTTTTACAGACTGACACATTATGAAACCACCATGTGTAACTACAACAAAAACAATTCCCATTTCTATTATTCATTTCTTAAGTTACCACATACATCCCCTCTCAAACTGTAAACTCACCTTTAAAATTAGTTAGTTGTGAAAGAAATGTGACACTCAAACAGCAGATTATCAGAGCCAGGATCTCTGTTCTCTACACCTCTCTCCTCTCAGCAGAACCAGATAATGGCAAACTTTCCCTCTATTTTTCCACACATATACATGTAAGTTTCAAATCTCAGTGCTTCCCCCTTTTTTTCAAATGTAATGACACATTTCTATTGGTTGAAAACCAACCCTTTTCCAAAAGTACCCTGCCCCCAACTTGACTTCTGCCTAGTACCCTTCCCCCAACTTGACTTCTGCCTGCTGCCATAGCAACAGCTCATGGAACACTGCTGTGTGCAGTTAGGTCAGAAGTTCGACACACAATGTTTCAATTCCACAGAGCAAGAGTGCTTGACTTTTCAAACCTAACAGCAAATCCATAGTACTGTTCTTTGGTTACACATTTTTTTGTACCAATACAAAACATGCTTCTTTTAATTTTCACATACAGCCTAGTTTTTTTTCTAGAATGGTATGAAACAGCCAATCAGTTCTTTTTGTTTTGTAAAAAATATGTATGCCTCCATTTCCAAACTGTCTTTCTTTTCATATTGCCATTCTACTGAAAGACACCTCCTGAGTGCATCCAGTTCTCCTTTGAAGATGTTCACAGTGTGGATTGTAGGGCACAGCTATGTCTTCTGGAGTGAAAAGTTTGCAGAGAAAACAGATATGGTGAGAGACCTTGCTTTGCCAAATGTAGACATTAAATGGATTGGTCAGAGAGGGTTAAAGTGGCACCAATTGATGCCATTGGTGAAATCCTTCATTCAAATCCAACACCCTGACCTCATAATAGTGCACTGTGGTGGCAATGACCTAGGCACTTTGACTGGGGTAGGTCTGGAAATGCTTATGAAGGACACCTTTGCACAACTGTTTACACTTTTCCCTAAAACTGCCTTTGTGTTTTCCAACATATGCCAAAGGCAAAAATGGAACTGGTCCAATCATTTCTGTCCGCAGATTGACAAAGCAAGAAAGCACGTCAACAAATCTGTTTCTGCTTTCCTCCGTGACTATGGTATGGGTGCCATTTACCACAACAACTTGCGTTACGACATGCAAGACATTTATAGAGGAGATGGTGTGCACTTCAATGATGAAGGGAACAGAGTCTTCCTCTTGAACCTTAGACTCTGCATCGGTACTTACTTGTAGGTACCACTAAAAAAATGACTCCATAAACACAACAGCTCTTTTTAGAGCTCCCTAATTTCTAAACTCTTAAATCTGCTTTTCATTTATTTATTTTTTTTTTTTTTTACCGTACGCTTACCGTAAGCTTACCGTACGCGTACCCCGTGATTTTTTTTAAAATCAATAAATGTTTTTTTTGTACTTTTCTGTCCTTCTTTGACCCCCTTACAATTGTTAGGGGGTCTGTAACTCTCCTCATTGCCCCCTTTCCTTGTTTTCACTCTTTTTTTTCAGAGTGAAATACACAAAATGGCGGCCGCCGCTTCCTGGTTTCGGCCGATTCGAATGTTTACTAAGATCTAAGAGCCAATCAGAATCGCGCTCGCGCACGCCACCGTACGCTTACCGTAAGCGTACGGTAAGCGTACCGTAAGCGGGCTCAGATATATATATTGATTTAAAGGCTATTTTCTCAGAATCTACTGAACAGATTTACACCAAACCTACAAAACGCACTTCCTTGACCTAGGGACTACCTCTCTGCCAAATTTTGAGTAATTCTGTTCAGCCGTTCGGGCTGTAGCTCGTTCTAAAGGTCCTATGGAAAAATGCATGGGAAAAACGCGTTTTGGGACCCCCCTTTTATCTCAGCCCCCGCTTGACGGATCCCCCCGAGACTTTCAGGGTAGGAGCGGAGCGTAGCGCCCCACCTATTTTGAGAAATTCGCGAGGATTCGTCGACCGGCGCCAAAGTTATTCAAAATAGAATGTTGAGGTTTGCCTATGGAAACGTGGTCCTAACTATAACTACCTACTGGCGACCGCCAGTAGGTAATATATATATATATATATATATATATATACAATCTCCAAAGTACCCAACGTACAAGGAGCACTCGAACGGCAACATGCTCGTGAAGAGCCTTTATGGTATACAATCCGCCAGCAGAACGATAACTTTAAGCAGTTCAATTAACCATGGATGCCTGACGTGTTTCGAAGTGTCCCCACTTTTCTTCAGAGGCTTTGGCAATTGAAGGCGCATAGGACACGGCCCTCATCATTTAAATGCTCCAATGCATGCCCTGGATGGGACGCTCTGCTGCGACTAGCAGAGCACTATGGGCCTTGTAGTGTCCTTTGTCTCCAGATGGAGCGCGCAATGTTGCTGCTGTGACATTCATAGCCCCCAGATGGGCCTCGGTGTGTCGGTGGATATGCTAAATCCGTTGCTGCCCCACGAAGTCGGCCTGCTCGATAACATACCGTGTGGCCCCCAAATCCTGGGGTGGTGCTCCTTTGCGGCAGGGTGTGACGCGTATTTATCCAACTTGCTTGAGATCGATCAAATCAACAGCATTTGAGCCTGATCTCTTAATCTGTACCACAACCACATATATGTGCCCAGCAAAGCTCTCTAAGATGGGTCTTTGACAGTATGTTCGTTAGAATGCTGTGTCCCAAGTGTATCCTAGGCCCATGTCAGTTAAAAGTAACCTAATGTAGGTCAGCCATTTTATCTTATTACCCTGATGTAGGGCCACTATCTCATTAAAGGCACAATGATAGCTATCAAGTGCCGGGGTGGGTCTCAGTCTGCGCCAATATTCAATTGGACTAAGGTTGGCCTTATTTGAGATTGCTTTTACACCAATATCCCAGTGCAGGGGGAGAATGGAAGTGCTCTTGGGTAAATTAAAAATAGATATTAAGAAATTGTTTTCTCCAGTGGTCAGGGTTGCAAGCCCCATGTGACCCCATATTTCAGCCTCATACAGGGCACTCCCTACTGCCTTGGACTGATAGATACTGAGAACTTAGGAAATCTAAGTCATAAAAAAACCCCTTTGGGTAAATCAACACTTCACGTATCACACTTACACATGGAACCTCATGTCACCAGTATGATAACTATAGGACAGAATGATATGAATAGACCATATATAAAAAAAATTACAAATTTATTCAATAAACAAAGGTACAGATGTCAATAAAAACGGTGTTCATACAAGTATGAAAAATATGTAGTCCCTGTCTGAACTACATACAGAACAAAACAATAAAATAAACAATAAAAAAAAATTTGGGCAGAGACCTTAACATACTATTGAGAATTGGGAAAGACCGGTAGGGAAAATGATTCCAAATCTTAGAAGGGTGCTACTGAATCAAAAACAGATCAATTGTAATAGTTTCGAGCATTATTTCATGAAACATGTAGAATACAATTGTCCACATAGATTTGAAGTAAACTCTTCTCCTCAGTGCATCGACGCGTTTCGGTGGGCATTAGTTTAAAGCTATCATCTTCTTCAGGAAAAACACATAAAATTCCCAACAACAACATAAAAATCTTAAGGAATGTATTAATAGGGAGGGTGTAGCCTCCAGATAAACACGCACAACCAAACGATTCAGGTGCCAATAGTTCCAGATACCTTCAGCAGATAAAAAAGGGGTAAACTTTTAGATGCAGCGTCCTTTTCATACATTCATTTGATCCCAAATATTTCTATCCGGCACTGTCTTACAGCATAATCACCCGGATGATGTCGGGAACTCGAGATCTGCAAAATGAGCGAGTCGGTGTTTATAACATATCCACTAGTTTAAATCGCTCGTGAGGTTAAAAACAGTCCCAGAACAGGATCTGTATATGGCCGGGGGCTCACCTACGGGGTATACGCCTCCGTGGATTCGTAATTTTGCGATTCCTTATTTTGGGTGTGGGTTTTTGTGTGCTACATTGCACACTGCCTGTTGAAGCTTTCCATGAAGCTAAGATCTCAGCTCCCTCCAAGATTGCCTTGGTGAGTTTATTCAGATACTTTGCCGAGTTATCGATATATACAATGAAGAGGTCCCCAGGGATTTTGCCTGCCCTGTAGCTTTTCCCAGGACAAGACTCATGATTGCTTTTCTAATTGTTTTTAGGTGTGTAGTGAGAACCGGTTCTAAACCAGAACTCCTTGGGCTATCTGTTTCTGGGTTTGAGTAGACTGCCTCACCTACCATGTCATAGAGTGCCAAGAAGAGTCCCCACCATATCTGGGGTTGAATATGATTGTTCATGAATCCATGATCAGGTTGTCTCCCATTGGTCTCGAACATGAGTTCCCAAAGATGGGAGTCCCATGACCTCTGTGTTTTCTATTGGACTTCCTTGTACTGAGCCTTCCTAGCCCTCATAAAGTTGAAATTCCCAGTTATCAAGGCCAAGAGCAGATCCCTCTTGGCTACTCTACAGTCTTTATTAAACCACAAATTGCTGGGTTTGGTGGTGGGGCGGAACCTACTTTAGTTGGACTGCAAGTGGTCACTGACAGTGGCAAATAAAGACTAGTGTATATCCTGAATATTCCAGTTTCTCGGAGCAGGATTATTCAGGTTGTCTATGTGGCATAGGGCATTGGAGGGGGACTCATTTATACTATCTAAGATCTTGGGCTGAATAGCGACTCAGGACCATTTCAGGGTGCGCCTGGTGTTTGCTGGCCCAATATCCCTATTAAGGGACACTGGAGAGGGCTTGTGATGTCATTTGTTATCGGCCATTGTGCATTGAATAGCATTATGGTCACTATTTGGCCTTGTAACCACCCTCATATCTACCACTTTGCTCAAGAGGTGTAAAGATACAATTACATAATCGATCCTACTACATTGACCATGCATATTATAGGTGTGATTAGCAGAAGGATCCAACTTGGTGCGACCATTGTAGGCTCGCAGGCCACAGGACAGTGTGAGTGAAAGTAACTGGAAGGCTACCTCCGTGCACCTCTTAATGGGCGGTATGTCCAACAGTGGGATACCCCACTTTTCATTCTCAGCCTCACCAATGGGGATGCTGAAATCACCTAGGGGCTCAAAGATAGTATGAAAATCTCCCCTGACTAACAGGGGATCATTAGCATTAAAGCTGTCCCTAAGTGCCAGAAAATGCTTACGTATTGGAGACTACCCTGACCCTCCAACCCCTCTATCATAGATGGTGTATATATACAATGGGCCTCTACCCTTCCTGGTTCCACAGATGCTCTGTATTTCGGAAGAGGGTACTTCAAGGGATCTCATGCCTACACTTAATGAAAGACGAGCCCATATTATTAGGCCACAGGCTGGTTGGCCGCTGCCAGTATGTTGCACTGGGTTATAGAAATTCGAGTAGCACACCTTAAAAACTGGCTCCACACACCCTGTCTCCTGCAGTAAGCAAATGTCAAATTGGTCAATAAACTTTCTCCATTCAGGATCACCTAATTTATTTTTTAGGCCTGCAACATTCCAGGACAAGATGTAAAAGTGTTTAGTACTGTTGCAACCTTCTGTAGCCTGTGTAGTAAGAGATAACTCGTCTATATGTGTGTCTCACCTGGATGATTTTTGGGAGACAAACCCATTTCCTGATTGGGCCTCTCATAGATGCTAGATGGAGGGTTCGAGCTGAGACAGTTAATTGCAGATGCCTCCAATTCTTCCCTATCAGTTGCAACTGCTAGGGGAAAGTGGATTGCTTTTGTGATCGTATTTAGGGGGCGAAGTTTATGCTGGACTGCAGAGCCCAGAGAGAGATTTTTGTGTAAGCCCAAACACACAAGGTCTTCCACCAGATGTCTGAGCCTTACTTTGAGCTCAATGAAATACCGATTTGTTGCTGAGGGATCGTGAGATCTCCTGGCATTGACTGTATGAATTAGTGAGAGACATTTGTGAACATGTCTTATAAATAGGGTACATTTATTTTTGAGGGATTCCTCATCCTCTTTTACCCCAACAGTTAGCTTTGGAACATTGGTCAGGAAGACACTGGGAAGCTGCCAATTATTTTACTAGAACCCCTGTTACAAACAAGCCCATCCTTTTTAATTGGGGCCTCACATGAGTGTGAGTGTAATGACCTGAGATAGGCAGTCTGACAAGTGTCCCTGGGGCCGTAGATGTAAAGGGGTAAGCCCCTTGTGATCTACTAGATACAGCTAAGCGGGCGTAGGAGTTAATTTCGAGATGGGATTGCTTGTGGCTTTTACTTCCTCCACTGAGTGCTTTATTATCTTTTGCGCGTTTGTGCCTATTTCGTTCATCAGTAAGAGAGGTACAGGAGGGATTGGGGAGAGTATTTGGAGCATTGCCCCTTGGAATACTTTCAGGGAGTTTCTGTGGACATAGTACCACAACTTCATTAACTAGGGCCACCACTTGGGCCCTCAAATCTCTGACCTCTAGTTGTAAATTCTTAACCATGGTAGACATTTCATCAAACCCCAAGACTCTCTTATACAGACCCTTGCAAGAAGAACAAACCACATTTGCCTCAGCTAGTATTCATTCCATTAACTTTTTTGGGGCGCTACAAGATCAGAAAGATCCTCATATCTGTTTTTGCAAGCAATAGCGGGTTCCAATGGGGAGTAGAACGGAGATTCTCCCAGTTCATAAGCCGAAGAGGGCTCATCCGAAGCCTTACTAGTAACACTGGACGTAGAAGCGTCAGAGTCTGCAGATGCTCCAGCGGGTCTCAGAGATGAATATTTAGATTTGTAAAAAAAATGGGAGCAATTTTTACAGATGCTTTTGCTTTGGGTTGTGGCCTGCCTTTGTCCCCCTAATAGAGATTCAACGTCCTCTATCAAATTGTCAATATCCTCAATGGTTGCAAGCCTCTGCGATGTGTCAGATGTAGCAGAGGTCGTGGTTTTGAGCTTTTGGACATTTTCCCAGCCAGAGTCTCCACAGCTTTTCTCTTACCCGTGGCGCAGGAGCAATATTGCTGCAACAGGCGGTAAATTACCCTTTTCTGCTTCTTCTCGATAAGGCAGGCATTAGATATGTGGCCCAGCCCAGTCTCGATTGGCCGAGACGGACGTAGATGGGCCCTCCCGGGCTCGCCCGGTGCTATGGGAGGGCGCTCTGCCCTTTATAGCACTGTGGAAAATGCGGGACTGGTGGGGCTGATAGTGGGCCTCATCCTCACCCTCAAAGTATCATGGGACTTGTGGTCCTTAGTCCCCAGCAACAAGAGTTCATGATCCTGCGCTGCAGTAGGGCACTCTTTGCTTTATACCGCTATTGAAAATGTGGGACAGTTGGTGCTGAGAGTGGGCCTTCTCTTTGCCCTCAAAATATCATGGGACTTGTGGTCCTTAGTCTCCAGCAACAGCGTTCGTGATCCCACGCTGTGAGAGGGCGCTCTACCCTTTATAACACTTTGGAAAATATTGGACAGGTTGTGCTGAGAACGGGCCTCCTCCTCACCCTCAAAGTATCATGGGGCTTGTGGTGCTTAGTCCACAGCAACAGCATTCATGATCAACAGTAGAGTGGCGAGTTATAGTTAGTGCTGTGTGGTTAGCGAGCTGAAAACAGTGTGTATAATGGAATAATGAAGTGCTGGCTATAATAATGTAATGGTGGTGCATACATTATGAATTTCAGGTATAACTATTACTTTTAAATTTGTTATTTATGTGTACTTTAAGTTTGGTTTGCATAGGAAGAAGAAATAAAGTTATAGTAATTTAAATATGGTTCATACATTAGAAATTAGAGGCATGACTATAACTTAAGAATGTTTAATGGTTGTGTTGCTTAAGTTTGGTTTGTACAGGAAGAATAAATAATGTTTTGCTCACCTTAACTAAGTTTTAACCTTTGTTTTTTTCATTTAATTTTAATGTTTTTTTGTTTTTAATAAAAATGTGTTTCAAATTTTAGAGTCCAGTATCGTCAAGTGGAGTGCTGTGATATGGAGTGTCATACAGTACAGTGGAGGATAATGTCGTACAGTGTAGTGTCACTCAGTGTAGTGTCGTAGAGTGGAGTGGAGTAGAGCAGAATGGAGTAGCGTATAGTGGAGTAAAGTGTTTAACAGTGGAGTGGCGACTCCTAGAATGCAGTGGAGTGGAGTGCCTGTATCATAGTGTAGAGTTGAGCTAAGTGTTGTAATTGGATTGGGGTATCATAGAGTGCAGTGGACTACTGTCTCGTAAAGTGTCGAAAGTATTGTAAAGTAAAGTAGAGTGCTGCACAGTGGAGTGTCCTGGGATAGAGTGGAGTACAAAGTTGTACTGTGTATTGTATGGGGATAGAGTGGAGTAGAGTCTTGTAGAGTGGCATAGACTGTAGTAAAGTTTTGTAAAATGGAGTTGAATAGAGTATAGGAGAGTGCCTTAGAGTGGAGTGGTGTAGAGTGGAGTGTTGAACAGTGGCATAGAGTGAGGTAAAGTATTGTATAGTGGAGTAGAGTGAAGTGAGTTGAGTGGATTCGTGTTGGATAGAGTGGAGTTAATTGTCAGAGAATGAGGTTTTATGCTGTAGAGAAGAGTGGCATGGAGTGGAGTAGAGTGGCCTGGCGTAGTACACAGTGGAGTAAAGTGTCATAGAGTGGAGTGGTGTGTTGTGCAGCAGAGTGGTCTGGCAAGTTGTACAGTCTTGGAAAAGTATAATAGAGTAGAGAACACCAGAGTGCCACAGAGTGGATTACAGCGTTATAGAGTGGAGTAGAGTAGAGTGCGGTACAGTGTGGTAGAGTGAAGTGGCATAATAGAGTAGCATAGAGTAGAGTAGTGTACAGTGGATTGGAGTGGTAGAGTAGAGTGGAGTAATGTGTCATAGAGTCAAGTGTAGTAAAGTGGAGTGGAGTAGCTTAGAGTGAGTTGCGTAGAGTGTCATGGGACCATTCCTTATCTTTCTCCCAGATCCCTTCGCTCTTCTAACTCTCTGCTGGTGATGATTCTACAGCACTTGGGGCTGTGATTGACATTTCTATCTTTAAAAGGTTGCTTAAAACGTGGCTTTTCAGGTCTGCGTTTTAACTCCATGACTTCGAGGGTCTGTGCCTACTACAGCACCAAGATGCTCTTTGTGTAGCTATTACGCTTTCTAAACCCCTTAAACATACAGTGGAATAGAGTATCATACAGTGCAGTACACTAGAGTGCTGTAGACTGGCAGTGACAGGAGTACATTGTTGTACAGTGGAGTGCTATAGAGAGGAGTATAATTTGGTAGAGTAGAGGGGTGTAGACTGTCATTCGCTGGAATACAGTGTTGATGTGTGGAGTACAGAGGAGTGGTGTGCAGTGGAGTTCGGTAGAGTGGAGTGGCATACACTGGAATACCATAAGGTGGAGTGGCATACAGTGGAGTTGTGTACAGTGGAGCGGCGTACACTGGAGGTATGTAGAGTGGAGTCACATAGAGTGGAATGAGTTAGAGTATAGTGGCATAGAGTGGAGTGGTGTAGGGTGGAGTGGCAAACAGTTGAGTAGCATACAGTGGAATATGTCTACTGGAGTGGCGTACAGTGGAGTGGCGTACAGTGGAATTTCATAGATGGTGACCATTTTTCCACCTATGGAAAACATATCTTCCTTCCAAACCTGATATGTTGGCTTATCCAACATATCTAAGTTTATTTTGTTTTCCAAACAACCAAAGGGTCTTTAAGAGAAAAACTATATGATGCATAATTCAATGTAATATTGGGAAATTATTTTTTGTCACTTTTACTAGTACCGCGATATTTGCTAGAAAGTACCGTTGTACTACCATGGTATTCAGTACAAATACACATATACAATGGCATATCCCTACCACTACTACAAGGACTGTTTTCATGGAGTGCTCAAGGAAAAAGATCAAAAAAGAGTGCCAGAAAAGCACTCATGAAAGTATAGAAGGAGCCTATCAGAGAGGTGTTAAAGAGGCTGTGCTCTATGGGAGGGACAAATACATGCTGAATGCTAAAACAACAAAAGCCAGCAATTAGAAAGTAAGCATATGCGATTGTCAAAACAGAAAGCCAATGACTAGCAATGGGTGGAATGCATTTTTAGGTAAGTGTCAGCATGTCCCCATTATGCCTTTGCAACCAAACAGCTGCACATCTGCGTGATGGCAGACCCTTTCCAAGGTTTACTGGTCACCTTTCAGCTGCTGGTATTTGGGTGTTAAACTGATAGTTGTGAGGTGGGACGTTTCCCTAGACTGTATGAATGTGTTTCAAAATTGCAAATTGATGGATCATCGGTGCAGCAGAATGTGCCTCATATTTGATGAATAATTTAATCAAACCTGCTCAATAAATTGTCTTTAAATGTTGCATAATTTCTGTGTCCCTCACAATATCTTAGGGAAAAGAATAATGTAATACTTCCTTATATTATTGACTAACTGACAAAAATAACAATATGTCCCCCTTACGTCCTGGCCACGTTGGATCACTTCGATACACCCGACCTTCATAGACGACCTGCTTAATTGCTCTATTCTAATGACATTTTCTGGGTTCGGAACTCTGATTCGAAAAAAACCCACACATTTTCTAGTACCGCCCACATGAGAATGGAGAATCATGCTACTGTGGATAAGTGTAAATATATAAAAGGACTCTTCAATTTAATCTAGTACATCTTTATTTCGACTACACAAAGTCACAAAAGAAAAGCATAGAATTTAAAACAAAGCATTAACGAATTTCCAATGTACAAAAAATACATCTTTAAAAACAATATTAACCAAGAGATTAAAATTATCAGTGTTGCCTGAAGAGAATATCAACTAAGAAACTCATCCAACGTTTGAATAATCATGTACAGCGGGGATGATCTCATTATACCATTAAACTTCTTCTGATATTCCACATTGCAGCTAGGAATTTACTAACAGCAAAAACAGTTAGTGGAGATAAATCAGATTTTAGTATTCGATAAGCATCCAGATGTTTCCTAAAACCTCATTTTTTACATAGGGGGACAATCCACTTTTTCCTGGGCTTCATATACGAAGGACAAAAAAACATTACATGAATATCGTTTTCTGGCTTCTCAATACAGGCGGGACAATTTATAGTAGTTGGTGGGTGCCATCTACTCGTAAGAGCTCTAATTGGAAGGGAATTGTGTCTCCATTGGAGAAATAATTTCCTGAGACCAATAGGATTGATATCATTCAACACTGTCTCCAACTTATAATAATCTTTCATTAATAAAAATTAACTTGTCATTGAGCCCAGTTTATCACTCAGTAACCATGCAGACAGATTACTATCATAATACATACTGACCAGGTCTTTACGGGATATAGTTCTGCAAGCCTCTTCTGGATTTGTCCACAAAAGTGAACACCCCAACCTATCAGACTCATCCTTTATATATTTTAACCATGGGAGTTTTTGAATAGTTGGATATTTTAATAGTTCCAAAAATTCTTGCCTATAAATAGTAAGTTCAGGTGTTACCCATAAACGCCTCCAAAAAGTTAGGGGCTTTAGACCTAGTTCCTCCTTTATAGATCTAATTCCTAGGTCAAGCCTGAGAGGAAGAAGGGGAGAACTAATAGGAAGGGATAGTAAATTCCTAAGGAATTTATTTTCCGTGGCAACGATTGCAGGGGCACAATTGTGTCCCCACAATTCGGCGCCATAAACTACTGCCCCTCTAGCCTGCATTTTATAAATCTCAAGTGGCGGACCAATAGGTTGTATATGAGATTTATTCCAAAGTTTAATAATCCCCCCGCTTTTTGCATTAACTTTAGTTGAGATTTAATCTGATGTTGGGTCCAAACCAAATTTTCATTCAGGGTCAGTCCCAAATACTCAAACATCTGAACTCTTTCCAAGCTGACACCGTCTATAACCGGATTAGGGCGAGATGTCTTTGGGGGATTAAAAATCATAAACTTTGTTTTAGCCGTGTTTATTTCCAACCCCCGATCATGACAAAAAGAGACAAAACCATCTAAAACTCGCTGGATACCCATTGGGGACTTAGCAAGTAACAGGGTATCATCAGCGAACATAATCGCTGATATCCCTGTACCAGCGAGCTTTGGTGCGTCTCTATTAGGGACCGCGTTCAAATGGGAGATAACTCCATTTACATAGAGACAGTACAGGGTTGGTGCCAAGACACAACCCTGCCTGACCCCCCTATTAACGGGGAAGCTGGATGACAGATTTCCTTCTCTCCCACACCTGACATTAGCAAAGTTGTGACTATGAAGTCGTATTATAATATCCAATAAGGGGGGTGGAATTCCTAGCTCCCGTAAAACAGCCCATAGCTTCATGCGTGGTACCAAATCAAAGGCAGCACGCAGGCATTAAGTAGCCGAGAGAGGTGGAGTCGGGAAGAGGACCCAGGTGCGGTGAGTGATGGTTTGGCAAAGCACACTGGTACTCACAGTCCCAACGGTAATTGTTCCTTTTAAAAAGCAGTCGTGCCTGAGCAATAGCCGGTCAGCTCCTCCAGGGAAGTTTCAGGATGAATAAAGTTAAAAGCGATGTCCTAGCCTACGAGGGGCACCTTCAATTAGTAATTTGACAAAAACAAACAGTTATATGATTGGTTATATGTATCCAACCTGCAACAAATTAATCTGTTTGTATGCATGAAGAAACATAAATGGCAATGGGTATATCTATCCAAGCGTACTCTGTGCACCGCAAGAAAATATAAAGCAATTTTATAGGATCTCTTAGTTTGTTTGGTACTAAATTATAGCACAGTATCAGTGTAGAGAGTTAGGACATAAGCACACAATGCCTAAGGCCACATGAATAGTTTATCAGACCAACAATGAATAGTTAGCCTCAGTCACTGTGAAACAACTACATCACAAAATGCTCATTGTATAGGTTTCATAGTTCAGTACAAACCGCACTAGCACTCTGTGGGGATCTTTAGGACGGATGTAGGGTAGGACAGTCTCATTAGGTGTCAGCCCCTGAGACAATCTTAAGAACAAGCATTTGCAATGCAATAGGTCTCGTATTTGGGAGAGTTAGAGCTATTGGCATAGTAAATGACAATGTCTTTTACCTATGTATTTTGGTTTGGAGTGTAGTGGATGTATGTGGTGTGGAGTGGAATTATGTAGGTTGTAGTGGAATTGTTAGTTGTGGAAAAGCTAGATATGCTGGTCACAATGCTGCTACTGAAACATAGAGCAAAACCTTCAATCAGTGTTTAATTTATGCCGGTGGTTCCAGCACTCATTTTTGGGGACTGGAACTTATTTTTTATTTTTAGACTTTGGTCAAGAGATAAAAAGGTTGACAAGCGAAGAAGAGATGGCAATCCCAGCGCTAGGTGGAACCGGTAACTGGCTTCCAAGAAAAACGTTTGGACCCAGCACTTACGCTTTTATAAATTAAGGACTGCCTATGTGGTGTGTCGCATTAAAACATTTCTGGATGCCTAGGCAATCCTGATTAAAAGATAGCTTTGACAGATCACCGCTGCAGAAAGAAAACTTGCTCACTAGGCAAGCAAAATGTTTGAGGTATTTATTTTAATACATATCATAGCAACCATGTGCATGGCGCAGGATAAAATGTCAAAATCATAGTAAAAATGCAGATATTATGCTCCTATATCAATTAATGAATTAATTTATGTTGCCCCTTCCGTAATAGATCACGTTGTAATGCATCTCGTGGCAACTCAAGCATGTGGGGTTTACCACAGAGACCAAATAAGAGCCACGCAACCATTCAAAATCAAAATATATGACAAGCAAAAGAGGAAAATACCGATTTTAAGTCTTTTCCTGCTGTGATAAAGATAATACACGTTTTAATGTGCCCCACATTGAGAATTATCCACAAGGGCTTAACTTTATTTCTATTCCTACTGATCTAATTGCCTGGCATTTATCAACCCCATATCAACAACTGGCTGGGCAGTGCTTAATTTGAGCCGGTGGTTGCCGGCACTTATTTTCCGCATCAGATATTCGTTGAGAGCAAAAGAGGGACAACATACAAATCAGAAAGATGGAGACCGACGAAGTTGGAAAAAAACATCACAAAGGGAGAAAGCAGGAACCTGAAGAGTGAAATTAAGGGACAGGGAGTGGTAGTGAAATGAAGAGATAAACGTTTCATTGCACCGGCCGCTGCCTTTGCAGCAAGAGCTTCAGGCACCACTCTTTCATTTAAAATTAAGCACTGGCTGAGGGCATCACACCTGTGATCTTCAGGTTACACACAATTTTCTACATTGGATACACAAGTCTACTGAGCTAGCTATGCAAATAAGAGTGCATACATTTGCCGGTTTGGAAATTGTGACCATGACAACAGGGGAAGTGTGAAGAACATTGTGGAAACAGAATCGGATGCCAGCAAGACAGAATATAAACATAACAAAGGCATTTTGAAGAAAAATTAACAGAGCAAATAAAAAGGCAGAATAAGAGACGTTGAAAGGATCACAGCGGTGGGATGCAAGAAAGGAAGGATGGCGCACTAGGCTTGATGCAGAATCAAGATGGTGATTGTTTAGGGGCGGAGTTAGTCGTCTGGGGTAGAAATGTAAGACCCCATGGCTGTTTCCTCTAGTGCTCTGAACAGTAACATTTATGATTCACAGGTTCAGGTCTCCAAGCAACCATTCCCATGAATTTTAATGTTTTCATTCGAGTGAGGAACATGACTGCAATAACTCAATCAAGAATCCATCTATTGTGAGTTACAAAGCCAATCAGAAGTTACAACAAAATCTCTGCAGTGGATTAAAAACTGCATTATTTTAGATCAGAATTCCAACAAATAACGCTATATATGAGGTTGCTCAGTATAGGCGAGAGGGTCGAGGAGGGCAGATCGTCCTGGCTCCCAGTACATTACTGGCATTGCACCCTATTGTGTTTCCATGACCAGGCCTGGTTTGAAATTCTTGCTCCCCTCTGTGTAAACCATTGGTAAGTTTAAGAGCAGGAAGAGAAGCTTGCATGTCATGAAGCACAGCTCCCGGTGCACAATCCCTGGGAGCTGAGGCAGAGATGTCACATTTACTTCAGAAAAGCAGTGCAGCTGACAGAGCTTCACCTCAGTGACAGCTTAATGCTTCACAGACTTCAATTCGATTAACTTTGATCGCTGCAAGACCTTTCCTACCTTCCTCCTTTAGAAGATTGATTTAATTCCAGCATCCTTTCCTGAAGGATTGGAGCCCCAAACGTTAAAGACAGCGAGGCACTGTCAATCTCTTCTGCTTTTGATGCACCGCATTGTTATGTGCAACAAAAAGGAGGTGTTTTGGTTGAGCAAGTAGTACAAGTGGAGCAACCCTGCTGGCAGAACACGCACAGGCAGCAACAGGCGCAGCCTAATGACGTCAGAGCGTCTCATCGTCAACACATAAAGAATACGAACAAGCCTTAGAAAAATGTTTAAATGTAGGCAAACATACACAGTGCGTGTAACAAGAGGGAGAGAGAGGACTAGAAAGCTAGTCCATGTCCCCGAGGGATTATATGTGATTAAACAAAGAAGACTAGCTTAAGTTGACCAAAGTGATGCAGTACTCAAAGTAGTTCTGTTACAGACACCTTGTAGGTGTATTCATGAAGCCCTCACCCACCAACCTAGTTGGTGGCATGCTTCATCATCGGGCCCACCCAGTGACACCTAGTATGTCCCGGGTGTGCTACGACGCCTGATTACAGCGGAGCTGGTATATTGCTGAGAGTGCAGTGAGGTTGGGTGAATTGTGATTTAAAACGGCTTGGTGGTGGTCCCAGTACCCGAGGGTAAATTAAATTTTAATAACTGGGCCGACACCAGCGGTTAAAAGTAAGGCTACAGGACGTGTAAGGGTGGAGAGTTACTGCCCCCTGCGTCCTTCAGATGGTCGACATGTTTCAGCCAGTGCCTTAGAGTACTCTGGCTTTCCTCAGGACCGTTTTTAAAAGGGTGTGGTGAAAATAAAACAGACTTAGTGTTGTGGTACAGACTATGTGATACACTCACTAAGGCGTTTTTCTATGTGTGAGAGGGGGATTCCCTTCTCATGCATACGCTTTGGGTTACCTGTTGTCCCGTCGGCGGGACAACAGGTACAAGACAGGCACTGACCAGAAAGACTGGTCATCCCCTTACCGCTTCCCTCCAGGAAGCCTTGGCTAATAACCCAAAGCGTAGTGAGTGTATCACATAGTCTGTACCACAACACTAAGTCTGTTTTATTTTCACCACACCCTTTTAAAAACGGTCCTGAGGAAAGCCAGAGTACTCTAAGGCACTGGCTGAAACATGTCGACCATCTGAAGGACGCAGGGGGCAGTAACTCTCCACCCTTACACGTCCTGTAGCCTTACTTTTAACCGCTGGTGTCGGCCCAGTTATTAAAATTTAATTTACCCTCGGGTACTGGGACCACCACCAAGCCGTTTTAAATCACAATTCACCCAACCTCACTGCACTCTCAGCAATATACCAGCTCCGCTGTAATCAGGCGTCGTAGCACACCCAGGACATACTAGGTGTCACTGGGTGGGCCCGATGATGAAGCATGCCACCAACTAGGTTGGTGGGTGAGGGCTTCATGAATACACCTACAAGGTGTCTGTGACAGAACTACTTTGAGTACTGCATCACTTTGGTCAACTTAAGCTAGTCTTCTTTGTTTAATCAAACATACACAGTGACCACGATAGAAAAGAAAAAAGATTTCTTCCCACATTTTTGCTGTTAAATCATAATTGTTTTTAAAACAGCAATGTGACCGCATCATAATGTATTATGTGCATGTTTCAACAGATCATCAACTGCAGACCTTGTAGGGCAACTCGTGCATTCATGCTTATGGAGGACAGGGATGAACCTTGAGGTGTGAGAAGGATTTCAGCATACAGTGCGACACGAGGTAGTTGGGGGGGAAAAGATAAAGCACTAATATATCAATACCCTTATTCATTAGAAAATTCCTATTTTCAATTTGAGTCTTCTGCAGAACCTTCAGTATTTTGGCTCCGATCAAGTGCTGCACTTGGTGGTCCCTAGGGGGAGGACGATCGGCTGGGATGTTGTCGTCGCACTTTGTGTGACGGTGGGAATATCGGCCGGCTGGCCTGCTGGGCGGCTCGCTGTAAGGTGGGCTGACTGGTGGTCTGACTGGATGGCGATTTTTTGCGTGGGTTGGCATACAAAAAAAAAAAAATTAGCTCATAAGTAATATAACAAAACTTTTAGGGGCCTCATTGGGACCTTGGTTCCAATGGTACAAATTGGCACAAAACACTTTTGCTCTGCTTTTTGTGATAGCTGTGTGTTTGCGTCAAGAGCTAATTGCTCTCGTATTCTTAGGGTTTGCTTTTTAATTTGCTACACAGTATAAACTGGTGGTAAAATGGAGTGCAAAACAGGTGAAAAAATGTGTGACTAAAATCATTACATTGAAAAACCTTACACAGAACTTGTACATTTTGAAGAGTTGCACAAACAAAAAGACAGAGCTTACGCATTCAGACCCACACACAGTGCATGTCTTTATTGAGAATTGGATAGATGCAAAATACATGACGCTTTCATAATACTGTCAATAACATCACAATGCATGCTGTGATATGTCAAAAGCAAGAAGCTCCTTAGCTTAGGGAACATCCTAGGGAAGTCACAACCTAGTCATGATGAACAATATGAGGAACATTAAATGGGCTGCCATAGAGTATAATGAAAATGCATTAAAACATATTTCGGCAGACTCTTCTTGGCACTCGGCCTTTTTAAAACACACATGAATTCCCCCCGCTCCAGACTCGAGATTCCTGGTGCACCATTCAAAGAGATTCGGTTTTTTCCCCGAAATCGAGGACTGGAAGAGCAATGCACCAGAAATCTCAAGAATGGTTCAATTCAAACTGTTGTTCTAAAAAAACTAGCCTCCTCCAAGCTATCAAGTTGGGCAGTAGAGATGAGGTAAAAAAGACTAAGGGGCCGATTAGAATGGCGGGCGGACCCTAGTGGTGCTGGGATCGTCTGCCAGTGCTTCGGCGGTCCCACACCGGCAATTAGGATGCCACCGTGGCGGTGGCATCCTCCATTCCCAGCATTGTGGCGGGCAGTACTCACAGGACCGCCCGCCACAATGCTGGGAATGCACATCGTGCATTGGCATGCACAGGGTGACAGGCACCGCACGGTGCCTGCCACTTTGTCCGTGCCAATGCAGGGGGGTACCATAGGTAACCCCCATGTGCCCCCCCACCCCTCCAACATCCTGGGGGCCCGCAATGAGCCCCCAACTGCAAAATCCGCATGCCGTTGCCGTCACGGAAAGGCTGCGTTCCGCTCCCATGGTAATATGGAGGGCGGTGTCTAGCAGACACCGCCACCATATTCAACCCTTTTCCGCCCGGTCGACTCATCAACCGGGTGGAAAAGCAGCGGACGGTCTTCCCGTCCGCCGCGGTACCCCCGCCATCATGATACGGCGGGGGGGAAACAGGAGGCGGGCGGGGGATGATGTCGGGCGGATCGCCACCGCCATGCGGGCGGTGGCGATCCGCCCGACATCATAATAGACCCATAAATCTTTATATAGAAAAGCTATTCGGGAAGCGAAAAAGGAATACGAGGTAGCGACCATGAAGAAGATTCTTTATGCAGCTCTTTAGGCATTTAGTTTCACATTAATGTAGGAGGGGACACAATAAGCCAGCGACCCGCATTGCTTTTTCAGTGACTGATACCGCAGCAGCCCTTAAGGCCCAGACACCAGGGAAGGCAGCAGGCTTGGATAAGGTTCCAATTGATCTCTAATACTGACATATACTGAAGGTATGCTAACCTGGCTATTTAGGGATGTCAGCTTCTCGACTTACTTATGGTGGAAATAGTGCATCACTTCCTAGTGCCTCGTCCACCCCAAAAGCTCTGACCAGATCTAAAATTGCTAGCATCCTAAATTTCAGAGATAGAGACCTAGCACCTCAATTAACAAAAGAGAAGAAAGAATTTCTGTACAGGGGGTCCAAAATATTGCTGTATTTTGCTACGGCGGTACAAGAAGCCCTCGGGGCATATTCAACAGTGAAGAAAAAGCTTCAACAGATGGAAATCCTGTCTGCCTTGCTTTACCCTGCAAGACTACTCATCACACACCAAGGCAAACAGAAGATATTCTTGGCGCCCTCTGGAAGCCACGACACTCCTGAAAAACTGGAAAACACGCCCAAACCCTCACAACACCTTAACGAAGAGGATCACTGACATTGTTAGACTATGACCCAGAATGAATACAGAGCAGAACACATCCTAACTGACTGTTACCAAGATACCAATAGATATAATCCGAGATGAGAAAACTCAATATAAAAATCTGTAAACCGGACCTATTACAAATGTTATCAACTACTCACTCTTCCCAAGGACTACTTCTCCCTCCTCTGAATGAGACTCCTGAGTAGTCCCTTGGTCATTACACCCAAAACCATGCAGTCGAGCCGGGCAGTGATAAACTCCATTTGGTTTGCCGCATTTGATATTGGTTTAGTAAATATGTTTCAAATATTGTTTTGTGAAACTAATGCTTGGAGGGAGGTAGGATGAGATATTACTGTTCGCCAGCGTGCTGATGTGGGTGGCAGATGGGAGAAAATTAATGTACCAATAAATGTACATGTGTACCATGACTTAACAGCACCACATGCCTCTAGATTACTATCCCAAAATAACATTTACATAATATTAGACAACATGTATAAACACAGTTTAGCAGCCACAACCAATCGGCAACTGCCCCCCAATAGAACAGGAATGTTGTTTCCTAATTTAGAATGTGTGGGGACTAAAAAAACAGAAAAATGCAGCAAGTTTCAGCGTAAATACAACAGCACAAGGCTGGCATTATCCTATTACAGGAATCACACCTCACTCCCAGTGATCGGCTTTTATTCAAAAGATGGGCGAGACTCTGCTTTACATTCTCATACTCGGCCTATGCCAGAGGCGTTGCCATAGTTACAATATGCAGACCTCCATTCCACCCACTAAGATCAGTGAATGCTAACATGGGAAAATACATTATTGTACAAAGTACACTGGCCAGTACACAGGTGACCCTGGCTAACACCTGTGGCCCTAATAATGATGACACTCAGGGCCATATTATCAAGGAACGGCGATAACATTATCGCCGCTTTAGCAGCAGGAGACTGCCGCTAAAGCGGCGATAATGGGCCTGATCAGGGGGCATATCAACAAGGGCTTTATCTCTGCTTTTTTGGCTTTAAAAGCCAAAAAAGCAGAGATAAAACTAGCGCCCTATCAACAACAGGGTGCTAACACGCAAATTTGCATGTTAGCACCCTTTTACTCTACGCTTCCCCTTGCATCTCTAATGAGATGCAAAGGGGGCGTTCCAGAGTAAAATAATAGGAGAAATGTCGCTAAGCGACATTTCTCCTATTATCAAGAATGTCGCTAACCCTGTTAGAGACAAAAAAAGCAGCGCTAACCGCGGTTAACGCTGCTTTTTTACGTCTGCTAATTTTCAGACTTAGCCATGATATCCTATGGAAGGAGGATATCATGGCTAAGTTTGCCTGTCCCTATCAACAAGGTAACGTGTGATTATCGCTGGGTTTCCAGCGATAATCTCACGTTAGCCTGTTAGCGTGTAAATTTTTATCGCTATTGAGATAAGCGTTGCTAATAGCACGCTATCTCAGCGATAAAAATTCACGCTAGCCGGCGATAATTATCCTCACGCTAAGAGCGCTGAGCGATAATTATCGCCGGTTGTTGTTGATATGCCCCTATATGCCCTTGTGAATTCCCATAGAAGCCCAGGTTCACACCAGAACATGGGCTTCTATGGGAATTCTCTGCGGCATATTATCAAGCCCATTATCGCTGCTTTAGCGGCAGTTTCTGCTGCTAAAGCGGCGATAATGTTATCGCCGTTCCTTGATAATACAGCCCCAAGTTATTTAATGAGCTGAGGGGTAAATCTCAAGTGATGGCCCCCCCAAGATACTACATTGGGGGGAAGATATCACCATAACACTAGAGCTACAGATGGGTAGATCACTTATTCCATCTAGGGGAAGTAGAGCTGCGGTTTAAACCATAATAGGAATTATCTCCGTAAACGAACTCTTAGATGTCTGGAGACTCAGACATGATAATCAGAAGGAAGTGACATACTATATAGCCACACATAACATGTGGCCCAGATTAGATTATTGGTTAGTCACAAGAGATGTAAGGATGTGGACCATGCATGCAGAACACTTAGCCCGCACTTTATCATACTATTCTCCTATCATATTATGTCTTGCAATAATAAGGACGACCAGAAGTGCAAGACTGTGGGGCTTATCCCCCGGGGTTACTGTTGGATAAAATGTTTAAAGAAGAAACACGTACTATAATTCAATAATATTTTGAGAACAATCAAGGGTCAGTGAAAGAGGTTGCCTTTAAAGTAGTGCTCAGAGATCAATGAATTGTGAAGTATCATGGTTTCATAAAAAAGCTACGGCCCTTCCTAGAGACCATAGAATGAGAATTGATATAATTAGAATCAGCCCTTGAGCAGCAAGATAATGCAAAGAATAGAAAGAAATTTAGAAGCAAGTTATCAGAATATAATTAAATTAATGAACAGGAAGCAAATTAGCTAGGTCAATATGCTGTAGTACGTGCATATGGGTAGGGATAAAGACCTGTGAAAACACTGGACACCGTTATTTAAAAACCCTGGCCTCCGAATAATGTGACCTGCATTAATGACACAAGTGGAGACCCCATATACAAAGTAGATGCCATTGAGGAAAATTCCTAAACTATTATAAGGCATTAACCTCATCACAGTATAAAAATGACCCGGCACACATTCATGACTACCTAGAAGATTCTTCGATCGCTTGGTTGAGCAATGTTCACAAAGAGATCCTCACAAAAAAGACTACAGTAGGAACACCTGTAAACCTAGTTGAGACCTGGGTGAAATATTTAGAGCAATCAACAACGTCTCAACAGGTTACATTTAAATAGGCAGTTTTGTAAAAAAATTGTAAATTAGAAAAGCAGCGAAGAAGGGAGACATACACTGCTGTTCTTTGAATATTTGTAACGCTCTATATTTGTAAAGTTCAGATACATCAATAGTTATGTCAGCACTATTATCAATATATGTAGGTGTAACCCAAATAAAGGGCATGCACATACGTGCTTGTGCAAAGAGTGATCGGCACTAGTGACACGTGAAGCGGGGTGAAGAAACAGCAAATAAACAGCGCAAAAAAGGTATTATATCAAAAAAAGATGGTTACAAAATAATATTTGAACAGGATGCCTAAAAATTAATGCAATCTTTTTATGCAACCATCAAGGCTCCAAAACATATGGGGGCATATCATCAACGAGGCGATAAAAAATTATCGCCGCTTTTGCGTCCGTTTTCGGGCGAAAAGCGGCGATAATTTTATCGCCTAATCAGCAAAGGTCACGCTATTGCGTGAAACCTTGCATTATCGCCTGAAATCTGAACGCCCAGGGCGTTCCTGCCCTGACATGACTGAAGAAATGTCGCTAAGCGACATTTCTCCTATCATCAAGCCCCACGCTATGAAGCATAGAGACAAAAAAAGTAGCGATAACCCCTGTTATCGCTACTTTTCTTACACCTGCTTCAAGACTGACTTAGCCATGATAGCCTATGGAAGGTGGATATCATGGCTGTTTGTCTTGCACTATCAACAAGCTAACGCAAAACTTTGTGAGATTATCGCTGAATTTCCAGCGATAATCTCACGTTTGGCAGTTAGCTCTAGGATTTTTATCGCTTTTGAGATAAGCGTTGCTAATAGCACGCTATCTCAGCGATAAAAATCCACGTTAGCCGGCAATAATTATCCTTAGCGATAATTATCGCCGGTCCTTGATGATATGCCCCATGGTGTTCGGCTGCATATGGCCTCCTGACCTAATCGAGCTGAACAACTATCCTACGAACACCATATCCGACTGCAACCAGTGCTGTAGTCGGATATGGTGTTCTTAGGCCCTGGCTGTCGTCGGATTAGGTGTTCATAGGATAGTCATTTGACACAATTAGGTCAGGAGGCCATATGCAGCCAAACATTGAGCTTGGATGTAATTAGTAGCAGCCACGAGGATGGGATACTCAGGCAAATGTACAGCAGCTTCGTATAGCAAGATGTTTTCAGTTTGTTCCTAGTCGGGTTGTCCATGAAGACGGATAGAGTGATTTCGACTTTATTTTTCCCCTGAAGAAGGGACCTCCATGTCCCGAAATGCATTGGGCACAACGCTTACTCAACTCGAGTTTATTGACATGTATTGTTTATGAGCTCTATCACAAAAGCAACGGCTTGCGGAAATAACATCTTGTGATATTCCAACGGAATTATATGATGAACTACTTCCGGAGGACTTCTGCCCTAAAGACATATGGGCCGCATTCCGACACTTTTTACACCATGACAGAAGTCGAAAATAACTGGATGTGTAGTGCAAGAACGAATATTCAAGTGAATAGATGACAATTGTATATGTAGGAGCATTGTGACTATGCTGAACGTAAGAACAATGTAACTGTGACATGGTACACTGTTGAATTTATTGTCTATTGTTATATAAACCTAAACAAACAACAATAATAATTTTGGGCAACCACGCAATGGCTGGCTTGCCAGGATCTGCCTGTCATCTCTCTAAATACCTCAGCCCCATCAAATGAAGATAATGACCCAAAGGTGTTTGTTTCTGGCTTATTATTAGTTTTACCAATTTGATTTAACAAAAAAAAAAACTCTGATTACAAGATTAACAAAGGAAAAACTAAAATTGAAATTATGAAGTGGAGGAAAATCTCCAAAGATATCTTGTCACATGGGAAAAATTCCCTTTGACACTACCACTTGGGAAATGTTGTGCAGAACTTCATACAACAATGCATTTATTTATTTTCTGTCTAGCTCCGCTTCTGGTAGGGGGTTCAGCAATAACATAGCTAAGAGAGCTTTAAAATCTATCACTACCCGCACTGGTTAGTTTGTAAACATAAATAGGTGCTGGGCTCTCGTCAGGAGGCAGCTTGCACCAGCCCATTTCTCCTGTTAGCACTGCCTAAAACAGACCCAACTACTAACCCATTGAAGCAGGGAGAGGATATGGCATAATGGCCAGAGCGGCCGACTGGGGACCCAGTTTCGAGTTTCGGCGTCAGCTCAACATCCCGTGATTCTGGGCAAATCACTTAGGGCCTTATTTATGAAAACTGTTGCATCCCTGCGTGAAAACAGAGATGCGGCAGTTTTTACTGCGCCCTCCTTGCGACATGACGGATGCGTCATATTTACTGTATGACACATAATGTCGCAAGGAATGACAGATACGGCAGTATTACTGACATCTGTTGGCGCAAAACTGATGCATTGTTGGGGTGTGTCAGAAGCGTAATGCAACTTCAGCAATGCAGGAGGATGGCTATGAATATAGCACTGTGTCACCCTTAGGTTTTGACGCAATGGCGTCCTAGAAGTGGCGCACTGAAATCTAATAGATTTCAATGCGCCATTTCTACGAGGCTTTGATGCGGGGAAATGCCCACCCTGCATACATTATACCTGACGCAGGTATAATGTAGAGCAGGGGTTTACAAAGTGACGCATCTGCATAGCTGCGTCACTTCGTAAATATGGAGCAATATGGCGCATTATTTACGCCACCTCAGCATCACAAAAAGTGATGCAACGGCAGCGCAAATGTGACGCAAGGGCTCATAAATAAGGCCCTTAATCTTCCCTTAAATGAATGTGTCCTTAACTGGTTCTCATGAAAAGTGCAGGTGTTGATGATTAAGTGCAAGTACTCCGGAAACCACTGGCTCAAATTAAGCACCCGGTGATGCTGACCTTATCTTCCTTTACTGTTAATAGTGATTGCACATTGGAGGAGATCTTGCCTAAATAAAATCTGAAACTTTCTCCATTTAGGCATGATTTAGTGAGGGTAAGGCCACGCGCTAAAGACAAAAAAGGAAAACGTGTCTTTTTTTTAGGGCATTTATAGATCTTAGAAACGCCGTTGACATTTGGGCAAAGTCATTGGAACTACTTTTGTAATTGGAGGCCGACCATACCATTGGCATCTGTGAAAGTGGTGTTTGCAGAAATATCTGTGTGTGTGTGCCTGTGGTAGGATTGTGTAGTTGTCCTTTTGAGTGCAGGTGTTCAGCACTCATATTCAGCTCAGAAAGGGCACTTTCATAAAGATGCTCAAGATTACATCAGCAGTTCTCTCAACGCCCCCTAGCGCTATAGGCCACCATATGATGAGCTGTTATTGTGGGCTGCTTCGCGCAGTTTGAACTTGTGACACAAAAGATCATAATCTGTGCTACAACTGCTTCTTGTAATGAGTGGTAAATGGGCCTATACAACACGAGACCCTATCAAACTTAACTCGTGGTGAGGCTCTGCTCCAATACCATTAAGGTGTAGCCGCCACTGTACCATGCCCTGATATGCGCAATTGCTGCACTCAATGATAAAAACTCCACTAAGGTGGAATGTCACCTTGGGCATACCTTTCTGCTCCTTTTCCAGTTACTTGGGCGGTGTCTCAGGTGTGGCCCTATTCACCTATCTTGTTTAACCTTTATTTTAGGTAATGCTGCCCTATGACATCTGCTGTCTAATACCTCAAGGAGGCAGGTGGAAATGTCATATTTATGAAGTTTGATCGACGGCATGATCATTTTGGCATACACCTGAATTTAGTTTGAATACATTTCTTTTACCATACTCCACCAAGCAAAAAAGTATGGTGGAATGATAGCCCTGAGTATTAAAGAGAGTCTCGAGAGGTGGTCAGGATTTACTAGAGCGCCTCCTCCTTCAGCAGGTTGGGATTGGTATTTAACAGGTCTCTGAGCTAGTCCACACGGGTTTGGGAGGCAAGGGGGGCATTGACGCAAGTGACACAAGGAGTGAATGATTTGAAACCTCAGTTTTGAACGTGGGTGTTAACCTAATTTCTAATTTCTAATTTAAAATACTTGTAAAGCGCAGCATACACCTTGCGGTTTCTTGGCGCTGGGGAGATCGGCAACTGAGGTGAAAACAAGGAGACCGGGGAAAGAAGAAAGGGAAATTTGAAGGGGTTTAAATGGGGAAGGCTTGGTTAAAAAGGAACGTTTTCAGATCTCTGCGAAAGGGGAGATACTGGGTGGCAGACCGGAGGTGGTCAGGGAGTGAGTTCCAGAAGGTTGGAGCTAGGGTGGAGAAATTAGCCCCGCCCCACTTTTTGCGAGTGAAGCGAGGGATCTGGAGGAGGGACCTGGAGGAAGATCGAAGTTCTCTTGTGGGTAAATAGGACTTGATTAGTGAGGAGATGAAGGCAGGGGCGGAGCCCTGGCGGGCCTGGAAGACCATGCACCCGATCTTGAATAGGGCCCGTTCCTTTATGGGGAGCCAGTGAAGCTCTCTAAGAAGGGGGGTGGAGTGGTGATAACGAGGGAGGCCGTACACAAGCCGAGCTGCTTGATTCTGAACGGTCTGGAGTCTACGCAAGCTGGAAGCGGGGATACCGTGATAAAGAGCGTTTGCGTAGTCCAATTTTGATATCACGAGTGCGGCCATAATAATCTTAAGTGCTTGGGGGGAAAAGAAGCGGGAGACAGTGCGGATAGTGCGAAGAGAAAGGAAGCAGGAGGACACCACAGAACTGATTTGTGAGTGGAGAGTGAGTTGGTTGTTTATTTTGACACCAAGTGTTTTGACTGTGGTGGAGGGGGTCGGTGCAGGGCCAAGAGAAGGGGGCCAGAAGAGAGAGTTCCAGGGACTGGATGAACCACCGGTGAGAACCAGCTCGGTTTTATCCGGGTTCAGCTTAAGGTGGTTGTGGTTCATCCAGTCACTGATGAATGTCAGGGTTGACTGGAAATTGGAGACCGAGAGAGGAGAGGGGGACAGATCAAAGATGAGCTGGAGGTCATCCGCGTAGTTATAGACGGTGACCTCCAGCTGCTGTAGTGCAAAGATGAGAGGAAAGATGTAAAGGTTGAAAAGTAAGGGGGAAAGCGAGGATCCCTGGGGAACACCGCAAGTGACAGGAAGGGGAGTGGCCGTGAAGTCGCCTAACCGGACCGCCTGAGTGCGTTCCCTCAGAAAGGAGGAGAGCCAGATCAGAGCCGATCCCCCGATACCGGCCGCCTTGACACGGGTGAGTAGGATGGTGTGGTCCACCGTGTCAAAGGCGGCGGAAAGATCAAGGAGGACCAGTGCCTGGTGTTTATTTTCGTCCATACCCTTTCTGAGTTTGTCCAAGACTGAGACCACGACTGACTCGGTCGAATGCCTGGGACGGAATCCGGCTTGGCGGGAAGCCAGTCCCCCGTTTGCCTCCACATGGGCGCTGAGCACCGCGGTAACATGGCGTTCCATCACCTTGCCCAGGAAGGGTAGCAGGGAGATGGGGCGATAGCTAGCCGAGATAGAAGAGTCAGCGCCAGCTTTCTTCAGGATGGGCACTATGGTAGCTGCTTTAAGCGAATAGGGCACTACGCCCTGTGCCAGGGAGCTGTTGCATCAGCATACAAAGGAAAAGCCACAAGGGTTACAAGATGGGGGCCAGAACTGAGTAGAATTCATTCTGTGGAGGTTCTCCAGATGAGCGAGACACTCATCAAAGCAGCGAATGAGAGCTCCCTGCTCTTAGGCAAATGTTACGCTCTACTTCCACTTGGGGTGGATAGTGTTATCGAATGAGTTGGAACTTATGAATTAATTGTCCTGGTTGAAACTTGGGATAGAGCTTGAGTATGAGTTACTTTGCTCTGAAACTTTCAACATTTTTGGGTTGTGGTCCTGGAGGAGGCGAAGTATGTTGGACATTGAGACTGTTCCTATTTCTGGAGTCTCTTGAGGCATTAACTAGACAAGCTCAGCTTGTCATCAAGAAAGCTTTGATTCTCAGATAAATAGTGGTGAGGATTCAATGTGCCTTATTATTTAATCAGTCAATCGAGTGGCATTTATATAGCACAGCTTTTCACCCGAGAGGGTCTCCAGGCACTTATTGCTTTAAGTAGTTGCTTGGAATTTAAAGTGTCAGTGGGCTTGGAGCCGTACCTTGATCACATTGGCCAGGTGTTTTTCTGGTCACCTAGATGGCCAAATGAGGCGATTCTGATGGTACTTGCCTTTGAGCTGGGCAGTTGAAGGTATATTTTCATTTGCTTCTTTATGTGTGCCCATGGCATGCTGTTTACAGGTGTAGCTGGTTAAAGTTGTTATTTATAAAAAGAAAATTGTACAGAACACCACAAACCAACTAGGCTCATCTTGAGTCTTAAAGCCCAGTACGTTGTTAGTAATTTGTCAAAACGTTCAGTAGAGGTTTTTAAAATACAGATGCTTATTGTATAGGGACTGTGTTCTTTCTAGACTCTTGATGACTATATTTTCTTTGATTATGTTTTATCTTGAAATGCATCTTGTCTAAATGTGGACACTGACTCAGATAATACTGCTCCACGCTCGGATTATGCCTCTTCTCTTTTTTTCAAAGGATGGCCAGGAACATTTGGAAATTAAATACTAGAAAGAGAGAAATGCCCACTTCCGGATCACTGCCGCACACAATGCCCACAGTCTATTGGCTCACGGAACTCCCACCCTCTCATGAACCCATAGTAAGGAGCCTTTGAGTGACTGTGGGTGCTGACCTCACCTTTCGACACCAGATTAATTTGGCAGTGAAAAGTTCTTCCAGTCGAATGAAAATCATAAGAATAATTTTTCAATTCTTATAATTCCTTTACCACCAGGTACAGGCAACTGTAACCATGTTTTTCTCCCATCTGGACTGCTTACCCAGCTCTCTTCTCCACAACAAATTCAGAACATGGCACCAAGATTCTTTATAAATCTACATTTCTTGGGACCATATCAACACAGACCTAGGTGCCCTTCACTTTTAGCATAACCCTCTGCCTGCCCATCATGTCTTATATGGAATATAACCCTTCTTCTTCCACTTACCATTCCAGAGGAAATCTTCATTCTGAAACTCACCTCTGAATCAAAATCCTAAACTAAAGTAAATCCTGCAGTGCCTTAAAATATTTGGAACACAATCCCAGCTCAGATCAGAAACCTTCACGACCATCTAGCCTTTTGCAAAGCACTACAATTATGTATGTTTCTATACACCTGAAGCACATCACGTTTACATGCTTACACTACGTAAGACCTATATTCTTTTTTTTCTGTGTTCAAATATTTGATTATATATGGAAAAAAAGAAATACAATCAAGATAAACAGCGATACATAAATACCAAAAATTGATGCATACAAGTAAAAGTTGAAAAGTTACAAAGAGTTACATGACAGAAAGTACTTTACCTAGGATGATAATGTAAGTTCTATATTCTTTTAATCACCTTATGATATTTGGGTTCATTGTGTGTTATGAAGATGTATTGTAATATGTCTGATGGTGGTAGGTATGTGTGGGGGATTTATTTGACGCTGTAAGGAGTTGAGGAAGTTGTGGATTAAGTAATTTAATTAGGTTTTTGTATGATAGTGTTTTTAATTGCTTGTAGGGGGCATCCATGAGTAAACATGCTCTGACAGAGTGACTGAAATGGTGCATGGAACTTAAGTATAACCTATCCAAGTAAAAACCATATGAGATATTTTAGAAATCTAAGGCAAAACATTCTTAAAGTTGCAAAAACAGGATTCTCAACAACACAGGATTCGGAAAAGTTAATTTCCCAAATGTATAAAAAAACGTTTTGCAATTCAAATTGCAAAAGGGGTTTACCAACTCATTCCGACTCAGAATTTGGAAGTGACGTGAAAGGAGAGCACCCTCTTAATTACAAATCTTAATAAGATGTATCAATGGTTTCTGACTGCAATTGCAATCACAACCCATTGAAATGTTAGTCGAAGGAAGTGGTAACAGATTGGCAAAGGCAAATCTGTCCCCAGTGGACAGTTTACCCCTATAAGACTTGTTTCGGGCAACCTCAGAAGGAGCATGCAGTGCTTCAGGGAACAACTGATTGCTCCCCATCCCCCTCCCTTCACCCCCGATGTCTTCGAAAACAAGATTTTTGTTTTAGCATATGCTCCTTTAAGGAGCATGGGGTGTTTTAAAAATTGTTTTCATGTTTGAAAATGCAAACACATTTCCTTTCGTTGCACTCCACTGTCCTCGTGTTTGTTTATTAGGCACGTCATTATGTGACCATGTGCGAGTGGGGATTTTAAGACAAGACCTATTGGCACATAAGGGTATTGCAAAATTAGGGGCAGGTTGTAAACATCAGTGCGCAAATTGTGACCACTATTTGTAGCCTGTCTCTTCGGGCCCCAAGGAAGGATACAGCTTAATGAGATAGCAGATGAATAAGAAAAAAAAACGAAGGAAGTTAAAAGTCTATTGAAGAAGCAAACAACACATTTTTTAACAATTCAGATAGAGTAAAATATATCAAAATGTCGCCTTTGCCTAAGTTGTCTTCCTCTTTAGTTTGTTCCCTTCTAAATTCTACTGAATCTGGTGATACAGCCACCCGGGGGAAGAAAGCTCCAAGACCTGAATGGAAGGTGTGAGAGATTGATAACATTAAGTGATAGCACTTCCGGACTTTGTTTATATTATCAGGTAATTGCAATAAAAAAACCTAAGAGAGCTGGTACAACCTGGATCCGATTGTGAAAAAAAGGACTGATAACACCCTGGCCTTCCTGCATGATCTACTGGGGTGCGTCTGTAAGTACACAACCCCACAACAATTAGAAAGATAAAATATAAAACTTTACATGTTTTTTAAAAGTGGGGATGAATATTAATATACCACCCTTATTCCCAGTGTCGGTGCTGTTTATTACACCTGATAACTAAGGATACCCCGGGTACGTTATTTATCAGGTACGATAAATAGCACCTAGTCTTGGGGAATAATATGGGGGTTTTGGTGCCTGATGCACCAAACTCTGCATTATACAGCAATTACCGTACACTTTCCCCCAGATAAATTTCAGCAAGTTAAAGCTGCAGAAATTACACAAATGGTGAGGCTTTAAATGCACTCAGTAAATTCCACGAGCAATTAATACCACCCAGCTCGGAATTCTGACCCATGTACAAACAGGAGTTTGCTAAGGGGTCTGAAAACATCCACCCACTCATAATCAGGGTCTTAAAGTCTTGTACAGCTCTAATTTTGACTCAGTTGAAGCCTCTTCATGTGTTTGGATATGTGTGTGGACGAAAGTACTACGGAATTGGCCACACTTCAGTGAATGAATTTCAATTGTGTTTTAACACTTTCAAGGCGATAGTGGATTCTGATCTATGCACACAAACACCTCCAAGATTCAAGCATCACCAAATGAGGCTGACTCTTTCACAAAATATGGCAGGTTTAGGTGGCTAACCATGGGATTTTTAGATTGATCGCACTACCTCCCCTAGGATGAGGCGTTTGTAAAGAGGTTATTTTCTTCCGTAGAAGTGAAGAAGGTGAGCAGTCAAACAATCGATTTTTTAATATCGACCTACAGTAACATCGAGTTTTAATATCGTAGGGACAGAATATCGATGTCAAGAATATCGGTGACCCCGAATTTTGACCTTAAGGTAAGTAATATCGTTTTTTTTATATCGAAGTTAGTAATATCGAAGTAAGTAATATCGCTAGCAAAAATATTGTTGTTAATAATATCGATATTTATATTAGTGTTATGTATTTTAGTATGTATTTTATATGTATGTTTAACATTTTTTGTAATGTATTTTTATTATTTTTAAATATATGTATTAAATGTTTAGAAATTAGTAAATTTTGAGTTTTATTATCAGCGCGGGTTGTGGGTTTATAGACGAATAGGGTGGGAAGTAATTTAATTATAATTAATTAATTGATACGTTTTTATTTATTGTTATTGATTATTAATTTATTTTTAATTAATTAGTAATTGGTAATTTATTTTTATTAATTGATTAATTTATCAGTATATTACTTATAATTTTTTTTAATTGTATTTATTGTTATTGTTAATTAATTTATTGTTAATTAATTATTAATTGGAAATACATTTTTATTATTTGATTAATTGATAATTACATTAATTATGTTAATTTGTATGTGTAGCGGGTTGTGGGTTTATGGGGGGATAGGGTGGGAAGTAATTTAATGTTATTTAAGGAAATATTAATTTAATTTTATTGGTATTTATTATTAGTTTTTTAGTTAATTAATTTTTAATATGTTATTTATTTTACAAAAATTATTTAATGAATAAGTATGTTAATTTAACCCCTACGCTATCCTACATTTTCAACACTGTTGCACTCTCTGGAGTGGGAATAGTAATTTTAACCCCTACACTATCAAACACTTTCCCTACTGTTGCACTTACTGGAGTGGGAATAGTAATTTTAACTCCTACGCTATCCAACACTTTCTCTACTGTTGCACTCACTGGAGTGGGAATAGTAATTTTTTCCCCAACGCTATCCAACACTTTCCCTACTGTTACACTCACTGGTGTGGGAATAGTAATTTTTACCCCTACGCTATCCAACATTTTCCCTACTATTGCACTGTTTGGAGTTGGAATAGTAATTTTATTACCTCCACTATCTAATAATTTTTGTACTATTTTAGTTAATGAAGTATATAATTAATATTAAAAAGTTTCAAAATATTTTTACATTTTTTTATATATATTTATTTAATTTGTATTTATATTATTGTGTTATGTGTATAGATGTATTTATAATTAATTTGATTTTTTTTTAATAAGTTATTAAAATAATTATAAAAAATTATTAGTAAGCATATATATAATATATGTATATGTTTAGTTAATTTTAACATATATATATTACTAATAATTTTTAAACATTTTAAAATATTTGTGACTGTTTATTTTAATTATATGAATTATTTACATTATTTTTTTAACTTAAATAAAAAAACAATATTTTTAACAACGATATTTTTAACTTCGATATTTTTTTCTTGATATTTTTGTACTTAGCATAATGTAGATAGGATGTCGATATTCTTGTGTCGATATTTCTGTAGGTCGATATTCCGACCTTCAATATTCTGTCGGTGATTAAGAAAGTGGATTCATATTTGGGGTGGGTAACTACCACCTTAAGGAATAATGGGGCCGATTCTGATCTCGCTGGGAAAAGGCTCCGTCCGACTCGGATCTGGAGGGTTTTCCAACCGACTCGTGCTCCGGGGCTCCGGGGCTCCGAGCGCCCAAGTACGATGTGAACAAGCGCTGATGGACATGGGTCGTTCGGAGCTCCATTGAAGTCAATGATAGCCTGTTGTACGACGCGTACATAGACTCCCATTGATGAAAAAGATACGTTGCGCACAAATGCGTCCCCTGTAGTGGGGGCGCGTCTGTGCCACCCGCACCATACATGCATGGGTAGGGGGTCCCTAGGGTCCCCCCCTGTGATCGACTCGTAAGGCTACGGGTGAAGGGGGGTCCGGCGCGGACCCCCGAAGACCCAAAGAGCGTTTATGTGGCAGAGGCTCAGACTCGATCCGCCTGTCCGAATCGTGCATCGTACTGGCTCGGTCGTAAATCGCCTCCCTTTTACGGCAAGGTTTGCTTAAGGACGAGACGTACAGAGCGGTTCGGACCCGGAAACGATCCGGTCGCCGAATTTCACGTTGCTCGCATCGTACTTGCTCGCTCGTACAGCTGTACGAGTCGGACGGAAAACACGCGTACGGCTTGTACTTTTACCGGCCGGATCGCATTTGGAGTCCTTCCGAGCGAGATCGGAATCAGCCCCTTTGTGTCAGGGTGAAACCTCAAAGTCACTTAATTAACCTGAGCTCAGCCTCCTGGTAGCTATGGAGCAGAGACGACAAGCTTAACATACGTCAATGTATAAAGTATTTATGCAGTTCCAAAACAGTAATAACATCAAAACACCAAGTGAAAAATATCCCAAACTCAATTATAAAAATAAACTACAATTTAATAAACAATATGACAACAACAAAATATTCCAATACGGGGAACCACAGATATTAATTTTTTAAGTTTTAAGTAGAAATAGCGCCAAAAGCCACTAATCACCAATGATAGTTTATGGAAGCGGTAGATCAGGACCTAGATGTTAATTTAGGCTGAAGCCCTGATTGAATACATCATTGTGGTTGGGACTGATTCAGCGGAAAACTTACCAATTTTTATCTTACTACCACATATCAATTTCATCTGCTTTACAACTGGTCCCACAAACCTTAGTCTCTTCCTTATCATTTTAAATTATTCACCATCCGAATCATCAACCTTGGTCCTCCAATGGATCTTTTGTTGAGCTAACAGAGACTTGGATAATTGGAGAATGTGAGGCAATTTCTCTATGAAGACCTGGAATAAAGAAATGCCAAATACATACAAATATCATCACCAATATAGTGTTATCATAATATCCAACAATACCTTAGACAAGAAAATATAACTCCAAGAAATGACATACTAGATAGAAAACATTTATCTAAAGCCTCAATTTGAATGGTCAGAACATTAAATCACATTTCATAATTAAATGTAATAGCAATCCATTAGCACAAATAGCCATGTAATTCAATACAGATTCAATAAGAAGATTTACTGATTGTAAAGAGAGAGAGAAAAACATGGGAAAAATCGAGATTTAGCATTTAGATCATACAAACCAGATATAGTCAAGAGATTGTCGATCCCTGATCAAGTTCCAATTACATCAGAACTGTAGCATACCATGCCACAAAAAAAGAGTCACTTAACCCTACAGCCGATCATTTCCTGCTCAACTTTACCAGCCGGCTAAGTGCAGGTACGAATCAGTCAGGAAAGTTCAGTTCAATGATTTGGCATTAGGGGAAATCAAAGATCAGTCTGACAGCATGACAGGCAGGGAAAACGGAAAATGACAGCCAGCCCCGACTCCTCCTCCAAGGGGCAATTATACTTCCACGGGTTCACGGTTTACGCCCACAAAGTATCCTTTCAATAAACCCATATGGTTTCCATTGGTTGTTCACAGTGGGCTGCTCATGGAGTGACCAATACCTCACTAAGACATCCGGAAGCATTGAGTAATCCTTTTTCAAATTAATCAAATTCAATTATATTATATTTCCATCCTTTCCTTGGAAGTAAGAAACTTTACTTTATTCACTTTATTCACAGTCTGTCCGTTCCCAGACACTCTCTCTGGGTTTGCAATAGTATTGATACATTTCTGTCAAATGTGTTTCTGAATCAAAAGTGTTTCCATTGTTTTAGAATACAGAAAAGAAACTTCACAAAAAGTTCTCACAGCGTCTAAAGTGACCATGTCAGCTAGATTCTGCCTTTCAAGCAAGAGTAGAAGAGAAAAGCATTTGAGGCCTTCATGAATTTTAGCTAAATCATAACCACGTTATGATTAATAAAATTAATTAATTAATAACATTTATTAATGATTAACACATTAATAGTCATATATCATCTTTTTAATAGATTCAATCATTATATTTCTCCTAGGTTTATATGTCAATAATAGGCACTATGACAAAAATCTTTTGCATGTTTATCATTTTCAAAGCAAATATTTACGTGTCATTCGGAAGTTCACGTTTTTATCACACAACATTAGAAAACTACAGATTTCATACTATCGGGTTTTTCTGAATTAAGCATTTTAATCATTTCAGTTGTTTCATTCATGTAGACATATCATTTTGACACATTCTAAAAGTTATCCTCAGCACTCCTCTATGTTGACTAAGTTTAGTTTCTCAAACACGTGATTATAGGCATATGTAAAAATCATTGTTTTCTCTCTAGTTGTTTACGTTTTCACAAATCCCATGTTTTCAAACCCTTCTGCATGCTTTTACGATGCAGTATGAAATCTCACGTTTTTCGTCTTAGCCACTTGACATGTTTAAATCAAACCAGTTGTCGTAAATTTCATTTAATACTGAAAATTGATAGAGGCAACCGTCATTTGACTTTTACGCTCCATTAGGGCCAAGTGAAAGTCTGGAAGTCAAAAATTTCTAAAATGTTTTGAAGTTCCACTTCAGAAATGAGCTTTGTCACTCTTTGAAGAAAAATCCTGCCAGAGTGGGCTCCCGCTGAAATTGTAGCTGCCGCTATGGAACTAAAGGCCGGATACTTGAAGCAGGTTAGAGTCCCAAAACAGAGTGGGACTTGATTGTTTTTTTGGTGGTCCGGGGACCTTTGAGCGAGACAAAGCTAAAATCCAATCCAAGCTGTGAAAAAGGTTCCACATTTTTCTCCGGTACCCAAACAACCACACAAGTACAATTCTAATGCTCCCAGGATGCTAGGGGAAGGAAGGCACTTAGAGACTCTAGGGGTGTCAGGCAGAGGCCAGCAGCAAATTCCAGTCCAGGTCCGGTTGCCACTGTTCAGATGGACACTTCAGGTAAAAGGTCTCTTGCAGCTTGTTGTGTCCCTGTAGCCACACAAAAGGTTAGCCAACTGACCCTCTGAGTCCACTTCTTTGTCCTGGGTATAGGAGGAATCAGTGCCAGTCCTTCAGGGTTCCTCTCAGGTCACAGGCAGCAGGCCCAGCCCTCTTCTGCTCTTCCTGCAGGTCCAGTATGTTCTAAGGTGGGTAACTTGGGGTGCCACATTTAAGCCTGGCACCAGCTAGTAAATGGGGGTGAGATCTGGCAACTCCCTAACTAATGCAATATAATTCCACAGGGTTACCCTATCCACTTTTTCAGCAGTTCCTGGTTACCCTATTGCAAACAATCCCACAGTTAGGGAGAGGCACAGGTCGACGTCCCCCCATCTGGCACCACAGTAGGCCACTAATTTGACCCAGTTCACCCACGCTTTGGGCTTGATGGTCCTGTGGAGACTGAAACACCCCTAAGACAGGCAGTATTCCTACTTTGTGGGGGTCCATGAATCCTTTTCCCGAATAGATTATGTGTTAATTACCAGCCACAGAAGTGGTGGCAGCTCAAGAAGCGGAATACCTAGCCCACGGAATACCTGACCACTCTCCCCTCAGGCTTACCTAGGGACATGAGGAGACAGGACAGGGGGATGGCAGGGGCTGGAGACTTAGCGCCTGGGAGTTGCAGGTTATGACATTAGTAGAGAAGTTGAGGGCGGCATCTAAGCTGCATTTTTCAAAGAATGTTGGTACGGTGGACACTGTGGGAGGTGTATAAAACATTCCTGAGGGACAAAGCCCAGCCCAGGAAATAGGTAATGGGCTCAGAGAGTAGAAGAACAGGAAAAAGAGATTGCAGAAAGGGAGACAAGGTATCTAACGACTATAGCGGAGGAAGATTTGAGGCTCCTAGAGTTAAGGAAAGAGGAATACAAGATGGTGACCTCAGAGGCAGCAAAGAACCAATATAAGGCACAGCAAAAATGGCTAAATTAGGTAGGAGACAAGTCTGGAGGCTTACTGGCTTGGCTCAGTCAGAGAGAGCAAGTTTCGAGATGGGTTGGAGAGATCAGGTCAGAATTTGCCCGTTACTTTCATAAGTTGTATGACGGACTGCAGTTAGCAGACGAGCGGGGGATAACTGATTTTCTGGCTGGGCTGTGTCTATGAGTTTTGTTGACAGGGCAACCCTTGATGAGGAACTCTCACTGAAGGAGATCACAGATGCCATGGCAAGAATGTTCAGTGGGAAATCATCGGGGCCCAATGGCTTCCCCTCAAAACTACAAAAGTCTCTCTGCGGTCACTCATCCCCATATGCTCACTATGCTTAAAGGGACCTTTGCAGAAGGTACACTGCCACCAGATCTCTACCATGCCACAATAGTTGTAAACCAAAGCCTGCAAACTGTAACACCTGTGTAGTACCTATCGGCCCATTTGCTCTTCAACATAGAGGGAAAGGTGGTCACTAAGTACTGGCCAACCGATTGATAGACCCAATCTCTCACTTAGTGCATATAGACCAATCGGGTTTCATGCTGGGGAGAGCGACCTGGCATAACTTGCGAAGACTGAATAACTGGATAAACGTGGTGGGGAAAACACAGGAGCCGCTAGCCATCTTGTCACTAGACGCTGAAAAAGCGTTCGACTCCATGGACTGCATTTATCTTCACCGGACAATGCGGGCCTTTTGATTTGGTCCCAATTTCTGTAAATGGGTTGTGCTCCTCTATAAAGCTCCTACAGCAGCAGTCAGAGTCAATGGGTTTCTGTTGATCCCCTTAACCTTGAGCCACAGCACTAGGCAGCGGTGCCCAATTCTCCCCTTCTATTTGCACTGTGTATAGAGCTCCTGGGCTGCTGGGTGTGGGTGAGGGTGGGAGTTACAGGATTACCTGAGGTAATGGGTCAAGGGAAAACAAATTACCCAGACAATGTTTTGCTGTACTTCTCAGACCCTTGGATCTCCATTACTACAGTCCTTGCAGTGTTCCAAGCCTTTGAAAGGTATTCAGGGTATAAAATAAACTGGATGGACTATATATTGTATACTGTTGCCTCCTGGGAGTTGTTGGGGGACTTCTGTTGTAATTTGTAGGTGTGGAGGGATGGGTTTCTTTTTGTTTTTTGTTTTCCCCTGTGTATCCACTTTTTATTGGTAAAATTAAGTATTGGGAAATAACAGGAGATACAGTGACGTGCAAGTCCAGCTTATAACCATACAGTGATACAAACGTTGATTATGATACATGTTCCCTGTTTCTGTCTCCACTTACTTGGCAGCCGAATCTGGCCCTGAGGAAAATTCGTGGATCCCGCTGCCTGCCATTGTGTCCCTGCTGCCTGTTTCCTGTTGCCGTCCCGGTCTCCCGCTGCCGCATTTCCATCTCGCGCAGCCGCAGTGGGGAGACCGGTTCACAAGACCACAAGACCCAGGTGCCCTAGCGGTCACGAACCACGTGACCGAGCGTTGCGCGCCAGGAGGCGCTTAAAATCACGGTGCTGCTGCGGCAGAGCGGGTTCCCTGTTTCTGTCTCCACTTACTTGGCAGCCGAATCTGGCCCTGAGGAAAATTCGTGGATCCCGCTGCCTGCCATTGTTTCCCTGCTGCCTGTTGCCTGTTGCCATCCCGGTCTCCCGCCGCTGCATTTCCATCTCGCGCGGCCGCAGTGGGGAGACCGGTTCACAAGACCACAAGACCCAGGTGCCCTAGCGGTCACGAACCACGTGACCGAGCGTTGCGCGCCAGGAGGCGCTTAAAATCACGGTGCTGCTCCCGCGTCGCGGGATCGCGCGCGGGTAGCGCCGGGAGAAGCCCGGGACAAGGGCGGGACCGTCTGTGGCCGTCCGGGGCCGGAGGAGGCTGGGCTGGGGCCCACCCCCTAAAGTTTATCGAAGCGTATCCCTGCTCACCCAGGACCCTATTGACAAGGTATTACTGTTGTACTGTCTAGGAGGCTGACCTGGCACCTGAATTATGGGGAAAAAAGTCATCACGAAGAAACGATCTATGGAACTGCAGACCAAAGATACTAAGGTCCCCTTGCCGAGCCTGACTGCGATCGATAGGATGTTGCAGAAAACCATAGGCGTTGTTGTAACTGCCATAGAGAGCACAGAGAGGCGTTTATCACTTCCCCCCAACATGCGCCTAGCTTCGCTAAATCCTTCCTCCAATGAACAGCCAATAGTTTCACCTGGATCCACATTTCTGGACTCTTATGTAGGGCTTCCAGGAGTTGAGGGAAGCCACAATATCCCATTCTCAAAAAATCCTTCTCCCGTAATATCACTCTCTGCAACAAGTGTAACTAGTGCGCCACATATATCAATTGCACAGCACCAGGATACATCTGTAGAGATACATGGTTTAGCAACTGAATCAGCGGCCACGGAGGACCTAGCCCTCTCCCTCTGTACGTCATTGAACAAGAGTGGGAGCCTTACTGCTTTAGATAGGTCCCCACCCTTGCTAGCAAATGGGAATATCAGTCACCCAAATCACAATGACATGAGGCCATATAGAGAGCCACCCTTAACGATCAATACCCCACTTCCCAAAACGACTAATAGACGTATTGCTAATCGAGTAAGAACTGGTGGGGCTTCGAAGAGGAAAATAATAGAAGCGGTACAAAAAGGGAGGGAACCAAAATTATTTAAAACCCAAGATTTGGAAATCCCTAAGCAAAGACCTCCCATAAAAAGGATACCTGTAAGGCCTAATGATAACCAAGGGCGATCTACCCAAATCATTACAGGCAGTCCTACTGGAACCATAACTCCTGCTTCTATTGAGGGTGTCTATGGGTCACTGGCACATATAGAGCACATTGTTAGGTCAATGATTTTGCCAGTCCTTGAAAGGATCAAATTGGTAGATGAAAATCTGGAGAAATTGGAACAGTTAACTCTGGATAATTTTACTTCCCTAAAGAACCTGATAAAGGTAGAAGTCAGAGGGAGACCAGAGAACTTACCACTATCCAATGCTGATTCTGCAAGCACCATAAGTGCTGGAAGTGCTGTAAGTGCGGTATCGATAGTACAACCAACAAAGGTACTAAATTGTAAAGGTCTGAATTGTAATAAACAAAAGTTAGAAAAACGTGCTAAAAGTCCAACATCTAGTGCAGGGAAGCTCATGAAAGAAAGAGCTGTCATACCACAAAGCACAGAAAAAACAACACATAAGCACGAAGGAAGTATAAAAACCCCTTTGGTAACAATTGACCTACCACCAGATTCACTACCCTATACAATTGCACTCACTGGCGTCCCTGAACTGAAGAATGGGAAATCAGAATCCTACCAAGAGTTAAAGAATAAAGTGTTATTCTGGTTGAACACGAACAGGCCGATCCCTAGATATTTAAATGGGGAGATATTGTTTGTCAGAAGGGTTGGCTGGATAGGTAGGAAGGTAAAAGACATACAAGGAGACACGATTATAGTTAATTTCAGGGATAGAAACGTAGTGGCACTAGTTTGTAATGATGAATATTATAACGACAAGGGCCCTATTAGAATTAAAAATCTTAATTACTTTTATAGTGAGAAGGCTACCCGTACATATAAACGCCGGGTAAACACGGCATATGAAGCTATGCCGTGGGGGCCTGACAACTATTTTCAGATACCCACAAATAATCGCTTTTCAGAGCTATATGGGTTAGACGAGACAAACTGACTTGAAGAAAGTTATGATAAAGAGGATGATATAATTGTCAAACCCATTAAGGCAACTATGGATGGATGTATTACTAGGGACATAGCCAAACAGGATAATAACCCAATCCTGCAAATAGAAGTGGGGAATAACAATCCACCAATAACAAGAACTGGTGAAGTTACAAATATAGACTTGAGCCAACCTGACAGTACCAAGGAAGTTGTGGTCAAATTAATTTCTTGGAATATTGCTGGTATAAAGAAAAATCTGTCTGATCCTGCATGGCATAATTACATCAGCAATGCGGATCTCATCTTGTTCCAAGAAACATGGGGAGTAGAACACTTTTTTAAAGTAGGTTACAGGTCATTTCATATAGCAGCATCACATTTAAATAAAGGTAGACCATCTGGTGGTCTGATAATCTGGGCAAGAATCACGCTGGGCATTGACTTTACACAAGTGGATTCTAATAGCCCTGATATTTTGGCTATAAAATTTAATGACACTAAAGGACGGGCAATCTGTATTATTAATATTTACAATAGACCCCATCCGTCAAATAAAGAATCAGACACAATAGCCCAACTAGACGGTTTCATTCGTAGTTTAGATCATAAAACTATGTTGATTATAGGAGGAGACCTTAATAGGAGTTTTGAACCCATTACGGGGTTAGATGATATCCATGGAGAAGAAGACAAGGCCTATAACATCCCTAGCATTGACGCAAATTATATAACACCTTGCACAAATAGTTCATTGCAGATGCTAAGATTGATTATGGAACATGGCCTACGCTCTTGTAATGGTCGACTCCCTTCTGATTGCCCAAGCAAACCGACCTTTGAAAGAGGCTGTTCTACTAGCCATCTCGATTACATATTGGTCTCCTTGAATCTATGGCCAATGCTCATAGATCTGAATGTGGATAACCGTATTGAAAGCGACCACTTTCCTCTTTCTTTGACTATCACTGGCTCATTGTTCATGTTCCCTAAGGTATTGATACCTAGTGATTACATTTCCATTCATGAGCCCTTGGAGTCCAACAATTGCAGGTCTCTAAAATGGCCTGCTGTAATGGGTAATGTTGATACAATTAGAGAAATCTATGTACTTTATGTAAAACTTATGTCGTCCTTAGTTAACATCAATACTGAGGAACACTCGGTATCATTAGTACATAGGAATTTGATGCAGCAACTTAGAAAAATCCTCTCAAAAGAGGTCAACAAAGGCCAAGCCTGTCGGATTAACCGGCCTAAGGAGGGTCTTTGGTATAACAAAGCCTGCCGGCAGGCTAAATTAGAACTAATAAAGGCTATAAAAGGGAAGCAAATAAATATCCTGAGAGAAAAAAGAACATTTTATAAAAATACTATTTTATTTGCAAAAAGATCATGGGATGAACAAGTTTGGGTAGATCTACTCCAAGCTTGTAAATCAAAAGACCAAACGTTGTTCTGGAACCTTATAGCAAAGGGCACCAAAGAAGGTGTGCAATCCAGAGATAGGTTTCTAGAAGAAAAAGTCTGGGTTAAACACTTCTCCACATTGTACTCATGTGAAGGGGAGGAGGAAGGAATAACAAATGAATACCTAGGGCAAAACACTTGTGATACAACGCTAACATTTAGCCTGGCAGATACCATACTAGCCATTAATTCAGTTAAACAAGGTAAAGCCCCAGGACCAGACAAAATCCCTGGGGACCTCTGGAAACACGAGAACAATCTGTGGGCGCCCTATATTAATTTACTTAGCAATGATATTGCAAGAGGTGCCCCAATTCCAGAAACCTGGCAGGGTGCAGAAATTGTGACCATTTTTAAGAAGGGGGATAGATCCAACCCATCAAACTATAGACCTATCAGTTTGATAGATGTCTTTCAAAAAATTTATGCGCGTCAACTTCTCAATAAATTGAATATGTGGATTGAGGATCACTCTATTTTTACCAAATACCAGGCAGGTTTAAGAGCCAAAATTAGTACAGTAGACCAGGTTTTTAGATTTTTATGTTTAACATGGAAATACATTAATATAAGGAAATCCCATCTATACGTAGCCTTCGTGGACCTTAAAGCGGCCTTCGATTTGGTTCCCAGGGGGCAGTTATGGAAAAGGCTGAGGGATATGGGCGCCCCTGGGGACATCTGCCAACAATTGATTAGGCTACACGAGGGTAATTATGCAAGAGTAAGGTGGGGGCCTAATGGAGAGCTATCGGAGAGAATAAATATAAAGAGAGGTGTCCGACAAGGTTGCGTTTTGGCACCAACCCTTTTCTCTCTCTACGTAAATCCCTGACACCCTCTTGGGCTGCGAGCATGACTCTCCCAAGTTGTGTGGTCAAGCCGTTCCGGCCTTATTATTTGCGGATGACACGATTTTAATCTCCCAGACGCCTAATGGACTACAAAATCTCCTGAATAAATTTCGGGCCTACTGTTGAGATAAAAACCTTGAAATTTATGCTTCCAAAACTAAAGTTATGACGATTAACCCCCACAGAGGGTTTAATAAAGTCTTCAATGTAAATAAGGAAAAGATTGAACAAGTGAATAATTTTAAATATCTGGGTATTACCCTCGATACTAAAATGAACTGGAAACCGCAAATAGAAAAATCGAGGTTAACATTAATACAAAATAAAGCCCCTATAATCAGGAAGTTTAAAAGTAGCCCTACTAAAGCAATATCACCTGCTATTGAACTTTTTAAATACAAAGTTCAATCAGCTACCCTATACGGGGCAGAATTATGGGGCCATGTACCACGAGATTCTTTCTCAGCCCAAGAAAACAGTTTTTTCAGGCAACTTTTAGCGATCCCGGGCTGCACCCCTCTTGTCCCGTTATTTTGGGATTTGAATATACGTCGCTTGGACGATCAAGCCCATTTACGCCCATTACTGTACTGGGTGCGCCTGTGGTCAACCGATGAGCTTGCAGACTACAGAGATGCATTGAAGGAAATAATTCAAATAAAGAATGCTACTCGGTTGGTTTGGATAGCGTATATTGAAAACTGGTTCACAAAGTTGGGCTTACGCAACTTTTGGACAGATCCTGATTCTCTTACCAATTCTTCCAAAAAATTTCTGAAGGACACATATTGGGACTATATTTATAACTCTGTATTACATAACCCCAAACTTGGATCACTGACCCTTAAATTTTTGAATTTTAAATGTGGAACCAAATTCGAACATTTTATGGATGAAATTGAACCCCCCTTGGCTAAATCACTGTATTTAAAGTATCGCTATGGCATTTTGCAACTCAGTTTTAGAACATCAAAGTGGGCGCCCAACAATAATAATAATAAATCTGACCTGTGTAAATTGTGCGATATGGACGCAAAGGAGGATGAGACCCATGTCCTATTTATATGCCCTGCATATATGCGGGCAAGGATAAAATGGATCAAACCTATTTGCCTAAACTTGGGTCTTCGGCGTGTCCAGGATGGGGAAAGAATATTTAAGGGCGACACATCACAGAGTATAGTATTTAGCCTGAGTCGTTTTTTATTCAATGTTGCGATAATTAGGAAAAGGAATGGTCAAAAAATGTAATGGTATTATCATCATGCCTGGTTCTTAAAAATTTTTACTCTTATTTTAAATGGTTGGTAAACCAACATTGTGTACAAATTAATATTTAAAACTTTTTATATTGTATATTGTATTTATGTATGGATTATTTGTACCCACTAGAAATGCTGCACTTTGTCATAATGATTGTTTTTATATTGTACGGTACTCTTTTATGGTTATTATAACCGAAATAAAGAATTGAATGAATGATACATGTACCAATAGCAAACAATACTTATATATAATATTTTAGAGAGCTGGAAAAGAGAAGAGAGAATAAGCTATAGAAAGAAGAAAGTAAAGAGATGAAGGGAAGAAGGACAGAGAAAAACAAGGGAAGAAAGACGTAAACTACTAAGCAAAGAAGAAAGAGAGAGGGAGTGGGATGGGGAGGGAGGGAGGATTAGTAAGTACAATGACAGTAATGAGGAAGAAGCAAGAGTCTAAGTGAACTATGAGGGAAGGGGGGCATCTTGCAAAAAGGGAGAGAATATAAGAAGAAAAGTGTCTAAATTGTAAATGATCTTTTCATATGATGCGGTCTTGTACTTCTCTGAAAGCCAATCTCCATGTGACGGCAATTGTGGAGAGCACCAATGTCGCAAAATACAGCTGTAAGGACAGTGACGAGTAATCAAAGAGCATGGTAGGTCAATTTGGGAATGTCGATAAGTCATGGAGGAGAATTAGGGGGTCTTGAGAGTGGCAAGGGCAAATCAATAGTTTCCTGGAGCTTGGACTCTATGGACATCCAGAAGTGGTGTATGGTGGGACAGTCCAGCAAAATATGGACAATATCACACGAGGCATAATCACATCGACAACAGGGAGAATGAGGGTCCAATGCCAGCCCTAGAGATTTGTTAAAAAGACTGTGGGGCATATTATCAAGAACGGCGTTAATATTATCGCTGCTTTAGTGGCAGGAAACTGCAGCTAAAGCGGCGATAATGGGCTTGATAATATGCTCTGGAGAATTCCCATAACAGCCCAGATTCTGGTGTGAACCTGGGCTTCTATGGGAATTCACAAGGGGATATTATCAAGCCCATTATCGCCGCTTTATCGGCAGTTTCCTGCCGCTAAAGCGGCGATGATTTTAACGCCGTTCTTGATAATATCCCCCGAAGTTTCATCCATGCCTCACAGACTCCTTGTTCTAGGGCCTCCAAAAATTCTGTCCAGTCTTCCTCCTCACATTCCACCTGCAGACGAGCCTGCCAGGTCGTCTTGAGGCTAGTCAAATGTGGCTGAGAATAAAGATGACGAATCAGGAGGTTATATAATCCAGACATCACGCCTTTAAACTGACCCCAAGTGTTGAGGTAAGAGAGTACCGGGGAACAGGGAATGGTCCAGGATTGGGGACCCAATTTGCACAGCAGACAATGATGTAATTGTATATATTGCCATTGTTGGGTAGGCGGCAAGTCAAATTTATCCCATAGCATCTCAAAGGACTTGAGTTCACCCCCAGAGATCAAGTGCGTAAGAGTCAAAATCCCAGCTCTGCGCCAAGGGCCCCGGTCAAGCAGGGTCCCTCCTATGTTAATGCTTGCATTATTCCAGATGGGCGCTTTGTCATGAAGTTGCACGTCCACTGCAAAAAAATCTTGTGGGCCTGCATACAGGCAGCGTACATAGCTTTCAGCATGGGATGCAGGCAGTTGGCAGCATTGGGGCAAGAAAGGTAGAGGGCCTGTAATCCCAACAATGCCTCCAGGAGGCTGCGTTCGATCATAACCCAAAGTGGAGGGTCTTGGACCTGAGGGTGGATGCATGCAACTTGTGCCAAATGTAAGGTTAAATATTTATGTTCTACAGAGGGCAGGCCTTATCTCACTGAGCCCCAGATGAAAGCCTTTATGGTCTTATCTATCTGACGGAGGGACAAGAGGGATATTAATTGGGGAAGCATGCCTAACAAGTACGTAATTCGGGGAAGGGTAACCATTTTCACCACTTGAGTCCGTTCCCAGAGAGAGAGATTTAGGTGGGACCACTTCGCAAAGTACAGTTGCATTTGCTCCATTATGGGTCTAGGTTATCCGCCACCATGCCTTCCAGGCCCCTATTTATTAGAATGCCCAGATACCTAAGGCGGTAATTCTTCCACTGAAATGGATAATCGGCTGTGGCTGCGCAGGTGGTGATCCGCGACACCAGCAAGGCCTCGTTCTTTTTTTAGTTCACTTTGCAGCCAGATAATACGGCGAAGGCATCTATAGTCTTCACCACCGCAGGGATGGAGGAGGGCAAGGCTGACAAGGTAAGTAAAATGTCATCTGCATATAGATACAATGTCGAGGGACCTCTGGGTGTTGGAATACTTATTATCCAATCTGATTGGTGCATGGACGCGGCTTAAGGTTCCATTGCAAGGGGAAATAACAGATGGAAGAATGGGCAACCTTGGCGAGTACCCCTACGGACCGGGAAGGGGTCAGACAGAAATTCCCCACAATTGACTTGCACCGATAGGGAATCATAGAGCCATCTCACTCTGGAGATGAAGTCTTCACCAAGGCTGCATTTCCAGAGCGTGGCAAACAAATAGTCCCATTCTATCCTGTCAAAGGCCCTTTCTGCATCCAACGACAGTGCCAAGGCCTCATCCGGAAGGTCCGCTGATATCCAGACTGCATGAGCTAGCATGTAGGACAAACCCCGCTTGCGAATGGTGAATAAGATAGGGAAGGACTCACTTAAGGTGGGTTGCTGGAATGCTTGCCACTATCTTGACGTCCCCATTGAGCAAGGGTATGGGGTGATACTTCCACGAAGGAGAAGATCTTTTCCTGGTTTGGATAGGACCAAAACCAGTGCCCTGTCGGACAATATACCCAAGGAGCATGAGTGGTCAGCCTCAGCGACTGCCTCATAGACAAGATCCACTACCTCAGATTTGGTCCATTTGTAGAACTCTGCCAGGAAATTATCTTCCCCCGGGGCTTTGTGATAGGTTAATTGCGAGATGGCCTGCTCTATCTCCTCCTTGGTGTCCTCGACCTGAAGCGGCAGCTTGCCGTACTCTGAGAGGCAAGGTAAGTGAATGTCTTCTAGGAAGGTGTTTATCTGTTTCTTGAATAATTTGCGGGAGTAAAGGGTCTTGTAGTAGGATGCTAACGCATCTGCAATTTCCTGCGGCTTGGTGACCAGCACCTCTGATTCGGTAATGATAGCAGGAATGATCTATCCTTTCTCCCTCTGCTTGAGCTGCACCGTCAAAAGACACCCCGCCTTCTCTCCTTGCTCATAGTGCCAGTATTTCAGGGTCCATAGCGCATACTCGGCTTTAGAGGTGGAGGGGTATTGAGGTCCACGTGTGCGTTCCCAAGGCTGCGCCTGGTGATAGTAGAAGGGTGGTCCGTTTAAGGATGCATGAGGTGGGCTACATCCGCTTTTTAGAACTTTCTGACACTCCTCCCTCTGTTTTTTGGACAAGGCTGTATCCCTCATCAGCTGTCCCCTGATAGTCACCTTCGCTGCTGTCCACAATGTCAGGGCAGAGGCGACTGAACCCTCATTGTTCACCCGGTAAGTATGCATTTGGGCTGTAAGCGGTGTCTTGCCTACTGGGGGGTTGTATCGGGATAAGTTGAGATGCCAGGACTTGCAAATTGACGGCAACAGATCCAGACCAGCCTCTAGGATAATAGGTAAGTGGTCCGAAAGTGCGCCCTCTGATATTGAGGTCTCACAGAAAACAAGAAGTAAATGGTGGCATCAGGAAAAAATCCAACTGTGATTGCGTTCCATGGACTGGGGACAAATATGTGTATTTCCGGTCTGTCAGATGCAAAAGACGCCATACGTCGCTGAGGCCCTGATCAGCTACAAGATCTCTTAGGAGGGCTCTGTCTGCGTTATTAGATACATTAATTGGGCTGGTGCGGTCCAAGACTGCATCTTGGGCCAAATTCCAATCTCTGCCCATCAGGATGTTGATAATATCTGTCTCCTTCAATACTCGCATGAGTTGAAGAAGGAAGGCACGCTTCAAACCCATCGGCGCATACACTGAACCGATGCATAAAACCATACCATTAATCTTTAATTTGGCAAACATATAACAACCCTTCGGATCAACCCGAGTATTAAGCAATACGTGGGATAACATTTTCCGAATCAGGATGGATACACCATGTTTCCATGGGGTTGGTAAGTTGTCTGCCACTCTCAGAGGACAACAACTGTGTATCTCTTTGCCACACCTAATCCCTCCGAAGCTTCTCCACTTCTTTTTTGGTAAGGTGCGTCTCCTGCAGAAGAGCTATGTCAGCGTGTTTGGAGTTGAGATAGGAAGAAACTTTTTACACTTTATGTAACGTGTAAGTCCATTCCAGGAAAGAATGTGCAAGTGTGTGTTCATGGTTATGGAGATCACAAGGTTCAAAGGGAGAGTCAGAGGGTCGTAAGTGCGCGGGAATGTTAGTCAGATCCTGTTAGCAATATATGGGTTGTTGTTGAAAGGGTAGACCAGAGCAGACAAGAGTAAAGGGGGGAAGCAATAAAGAAAATGTGCAAAAGAAAGGATAGGAAAAGGTGGTTTAACTGAAACAGAAGAGATGCAGGAAAAGGAGGCAAGGAAGAATTATGGTGGTGAAAGAAAAGAAAAGGGATGGGTTCTGATATCTAGGCATTGAAATAACACAGGATAAAATGCATTTTCTGGATAGAAATCTAGAAGTAACCCTCTAGGAATACCAGATGAACGTGGATCGTTGGAGATTATTTCCACTGCCATTGCTGGGAAGGGATGCCATCTTCAAGATGGTCACACTCCCTAAATTGCTCTACATTATGCAGAACACCACATTTGGCTGCACCCTGGGACAAGCTCGTTTTAGTCTGGGTGAATAAGCTCCAGGAGGAATTGGGCATATCTAGCTGACAAGATTTTGTCCAATATTTTGCACTGTATAGCGGTACAGTATAGCGATTGGGCAGTAGGAAGACACACAGGTAGGGTCTCACTTTGGTTAGGGAAGAGACCCCAGTATGGACTCTCAAAGAGAGAATGGTAACTCGTCCAGTTGCAGTTCCTCATTGTACATAGCAGCAAGTCGGGTTGCCAAACTACTAGCGTAAGTGCTGTAGTATTCTATGCGGACACCATCAAGGCCGGAGGTCTTGTTCCTAGCCAGGTCTGGGATCACCTGTTTAACATCTGCACGTGTTATCACAGCATCCAAAGTGTCGCAAAGGGATGTAAGATCCTATGATAGTATCAGCAACATTCACAGGCAAGAATGGATCCACTATGTTCTCTTCACCAATTACTCCGATCATTTATAACCCTGATTTTCCCCCGGGGCTCGTGACCCTCATTTCCGGGGCTGGAATAATTGCGATCCTTCTTCACTAGATGATCTTTACTTGGGCAGTAAGACACGCTCTTGGGAGGCAATGCAGGAAGGGTGGCTTCTGGATGGAGTAGATTACTTCCGACTTACACAACTGTAAATTTGGGCTGGTTCCAAGGAAGCACGCGATGGCCCACTGGAAACTACATTCATGAACAAAGTACTCCGGAAAGGGAATAACTTGACTACCACTCACACTCTTACACATAGGTCCCAAAACTAAATAAAGTTACACAAAGGTGCCGATTACGATCCGGTAAAAACCGGGTACGAACCGTCGGTCGGGGCGTTTTCTCCGTCCGACTCGTACCCGGTCGTAAAACTTTACAAACATGGAATTACGATTCGCACGGAAACACCATTTCCGTACGAATCGTAAAAAACACCGACCGACGAAAATATACATACGAATGTGATCCGGGAATGCTGCGACGTGACGTCGGGACGCTTTCAGGCAGCGTTTCACGACCCAGGAACCACGATTCGAACCGACAGCAGTCCGGACGGCAATATTTTCACGGCACCCAAAAAGTGCCGGAAAAGCGAAGTACGTCGCGAAACGACCAGAGTAGGTGGCCCGGTACGCGCCAACCCCCCCCAGCCCCCGTACGTACGCGCCGACCCCCCCCAGCCCCCGTACGTACGCGCCGACCCCCCCCAGCCCCAGTACGTACGCGCCGACCCCCCCAGCCCCCGTACGTACGCGCCGACCCCCCCCAGCCCCCGTACGTTCGAGTCGTACCCCCCCGTGTATGTACACCCGTGTACGTGTCGAACCCCCTGTGTATGTACACCCGTGTACGTTCGAGTTGTACCCCCACCCGTGTATGTACACCCGTGTACGTGTTGAACCCCCCGTGTATGTACACCCGTGTACGTGTCGAACCCCCGTGTATGTACACCCGTGTACGTGTCGAACCCCCCCGTGTATGTACACCCTTGTACGTGTCGAACCCCCCGTGTATGTACACCCGTGTACGTTCGAGTCGTACCCCCAGCCGTGTATGTACACCCGTGTACGTGTCGAACCCCCCGTGTATGTACACCCGTGTACGTGTCGAACCCCCCGTGTATGTACACCCGTGTACGTGTCGAACCCCCCGTGTATGTACACCCTTGTACGTGTCGAACCCCCGTGTATGTACACCCGTGTACGTTCGAGTCGTACCCCCAGCCGTGTATGTACACCCGTGTACGTGTCGAACCCCCCTGTGTATGTACACCCTTGTACGTGTCGAACCCCCCGTGTATGTACACCCGTGTACGTTCGAGTCGTACCCCCAGCCGTGTATGTACGGTGCGTACCCCCATACACGGGGGGGTTCGACACGTACAAGGGTGTACATACACGGGGGGTTCGACACGTACACGGGTGTACATACACGGAGGTTCGACACGTACACGGGTGTACATACACGGGGGGGGTTCGACACGTACACGGGTGTACATACACGGCTGGGGGTACGACTCGAACGTACACGGGTGTACATACACGGGGGGGTTCGACACGTACAAGGGTGTACATACACGGGGGGTTCGACACGTACACGGGTGTACATACACGGGGGTTCGACACGTACAAGGGTGTACATACACGGGGGGGTACGACTCGAACGTACGGGGGCTGGGGGGGTACGACTCGAACGTACAGGGGCTGGGGGGGTACGACTCGAACGTACGGGGGCTGGGGGGGTCGGCGCGTACATACGGGGGCTGGGGGGGGGTCGGCGCGTACATACGGGGGCTGGGGGGGGGTCGGCGCGTATGCGGGCACATGTCTCCATGGTTGCTATGGGAGTTCGGTGCGGACGGTGTTTTTTCCATACGGTTGTAACATCGGACGCACGGGATGGATCGTAATTCCGCGGTCGGACTTCACTTTTCACATTTGTACGGTAAATCGTCCGTGGACGTGTCGGACACATTTTCCGACCCGAGGACGTGTGGGGAATCATTCCCAATGCGATTCGTATGGACTTTTTACCATGCGAATCATAATTGGCAGTTTGTACGGCACTTGTACGATTCGTACGGTAAAAAGACCGGATACGAGTCGTACGGGGAATTTTTTTACCGGATCGTAATCGGCACCAAAGTATTTGGAGAGAGACCTTGGTCGAGAGACACCAGATTACACATGGAACAGAATTGGGCAGAGGACAAAAACTATTTCCATGTATACCATGCATAAAGTGGATGCATATAAATAACTCACTAGATAGTATCTATCCCCTACATGGCTTCAGCCACTGTTCAGCAGCCCAACGACTTGCTGGCACAACTGTGGCGAGAGAGGCATGCTTTCCATGTAAATTCTCTCAAGCTTACTGCAAAGCTGTCATCTCACGCATTAGAGCCATAATGGGGTTACCGATGCCTTTACAACCACTATTGATATTGCTGGCTGACTCCTGGGAGAACACTGAATACCCTCTAAACACACCCCATGAGAAGCTTTATTACTGATCTCCTGATTTTGATACTATTGGTGCTCACCCAATTCTGGAAGCAACCTATCAGTCCTCCATTAAACATTTGGGGGAGGGGGGCACTATGGATGATTTATGCACTAACTTCAATGCTCCATGAAAGCATGGACAAATTTGAGACTACATGGCTACCTTTCGAAACATTCATGAAATGGGACACATTGATGGAAACTGATCCCAGCCGGGTCCCAGAACTGATCCGAATAGCTGAACTTCACATAATTAAGTCAAATTCAAGCAGTTCCTCCGATGCAGACACCCCTTTCTAGACCTTGTGACAATGTGTACTCGTGTAGCTCACTGTGTTTCATGCATGTTATATATGCAGTGACTGTAATGTTATGAAGAAAATCAAAATAAAATGGTTAAAAAGTCAATCTTATCTGCACAGGACTTGTCAAGGTTGTTTGGAAGGTAATATTTGGAAAAGTGAATGGTTAAAAATGGGAATGTGATCTGTTCCTCAATAGTGCGTTTGAAGAATGCGATTCAGTTTGATGGTCACTGCTCCACATTAAGCTGACAGATTATGTTTTTACATTTCAGTTTCCTACGGCTCTTATTTTGACCACGCCATTGCTTGGAATAAGCGTATAGACGACGAGAATGTCATGATTGTAATGTTCGAAGATATGAAAAAGGTATTTTTGCTTTTGTGATAATGTATTTGCATGAGGTACATAGTAAATGATTTGTGATTAAAATTCACTGATTTAATTTAAAAGTAAATGTCCAGTCATGTTTTAATAAAGGGTAACTGTCTTCACAACAATCTCCTCCCCACTATGAACATTTTCATCATCCCTTCTTATAGCATTGATGCTTCTAAATGCCCACATTTCATTTTTATGACTGAACTTTTTTAGTCTCAGTATCCCCCAGCAACAGTACTGTTAGAATGCCATAGTTCCAATCCTCCCAGTTAACGGTGTATCCATGACCAATAAGAACAAAATTTGGTAGGATCAAAGACTCAATTTTGTATGGAGTCTTTTCTGAGTTTGCTCAAATTGGTCAGGGGAGGGGACAAATGTGTCAGAAAAGAGTGTGAAAATGACTTTAATATGGAGTGTTTTGGAAATCTTATACAGGACACAGAAATGGAGAGTGTGATGTTTACCACTTCAGAGACTGTGATGTATCACTGTCATGTATGAAAGACTTACACGCATTATAAGTTGGCAGTATTTGTCATATATAATGGAGTTGCATGGCCTGGCAGGTCAAGATGATGGTCGATCTTCACTAGAGCTCCCAATCAGCCGCACATAATCCATATGACTCATGGGTGCTGACGGGAGTCTGTACAGCAAGACAGGAGCATTTCCAGAAGTAGCACCTCGCCCTGGGGCAGCGACAACCGGCCAGGCCGCGGCCAGTGAGGCCCGTGATGAAGATGGCAGCAACGCAGCGCAGGAGCTGAGTTCAGAGCAGCACGGCGTGAATGAGCACCCACTGAAGGCAAATGGGGGGCTCTGGCGAGGGCTCCAGCGGTCCCGGAAGTTGGAGGCGGGTCCTCCCACCCTCTGCAGAAGGCGCAAGAGGACGCCAGAGACAAAGAGACAGTCAACCTGCAGAGGTGGGGGCCCAGAATGGCTCCCCGATCCCCTCTGCACCTGTTTGGAGAGGGTTTGCCAGTTCTCCCCGCTGGCGCTGCACTATTCTCCTTCTTGGGGCCCCCCTCGCTTAGAAACTGTTGGAATCCCCAGGCCTGGAGGCGAGGCTGGCACCGGCCGGTGAGGGGACTCTCTCCGTGCCCAGCAGGCCTGGACATAACGCCCCAGGTCGGGGCTTGCCACAACATGAGGAGGTGTACAGTTGGACCGAACTGAACTAGGCTTATGGGGGTTCACAGCTGCAGGTGCTACCCACCTCACAGACTGGTGGAACAAGCAAGCTGTTGAACACCGCCTCCTCCATTCGGCTAGCATGCCCTTGTGGCCTACCTCGCCTGCTTTGACAGGAGGCTGCCTGGCTCGCCCGGTTGTCTCTCATCGAGCGACTGCGCTGGACCACGCTGCTTAACCATGGGCCATGATAAATCTGCAGAAATCCCAGAGCAATCCAAGATAGATAAATACCCATCCCCAATTTCGGGACCCCGTAGATCCTAAGACCCAGCAGCCACCTTGCAGGCCTACTCTCCAATGGAAGACACCAGAGTTATCTTACTGGCAATCCAGACTTCCCGAATGGTGCTCGAGTCAAAAATTGGTGAGGTGGGGTTTGAAGTGTTTCTCCTGCAACAAGATCTTCGCGGTGTGGCGGATAGGGTCACAGAGGCCGAGGAACAAGTCTCAGCGGTGGAAGACCTCCAAGCCATGGTTTCCAGGCAGGTAGCTTCAATTAAACTTTTGGAAGAACATGCCGAGGACGTGGATAACAGAGTCTGATGCTGCAGTCTTCACTTTGTGGGCTTTCCGGAAGGCACACAGGGCTTGCCCCTGGAGCTTTTCCTGGAGGGCTGGCTCACCTCGTGGCTATCACCCTCCTAATTATCTTCCTGCTTCGTGATCGTGAGAGCCCACAGGTCTCTGGTGCCTAGATCCCCCCACAGCCCCTCCTCCCCCCAGAAGATACATCTTGCCCAAATATTGTTAAAATTCTTAATTAGAGAGACCGTGCTAGAATCCTGCAAGCGGCCATGAAAACAGGGAACCCCATCCAACAAATCATGATATTCTCAGACTACACTCGTCATTTTCAACAGGTTTGAAAATTCTACAATAAAGTTAAAGCAAAATGTGGGCAATGAACTTGCGATATATGCTGATGTTACCCACACGACTGAAGATCATTCACAACTCCAAGTCCATTTTTTTAACACTCCCGAATCTGCTTGGAACTGGGCGAAGGAGTAAAGGGCCCTGACAACCAATCCGGTGGGCTCATGGGGGCCACTAGTTGAGTAGTCTCCTCCTGGGGGGCACACTGGGCGCCCTGTCAGACGCCAAAAGTTATGACCAGGGGACTGCAAGAAATCAGCCCTGGACTCCTATCTAGAGACAGTGGATCCACACTTTGGGGCCTGGCTCCGCAGTTCGAATGGGACATTCACCAAAGCAGCTGACCCGACGGCCGACGTCCTGCAAACCGGTAAATAGACATAATATCGAAAAAATAATATCGAACAACAAGAATATCGAAGTTAAAATATCGAGATAACATTAATATCGAAGTGTAGAATATCGAGGTAAGTAATATCGTTTTTTTTGTGTTTAGTAAAATATCGAAGTATGAAATATCGATGTAGTAATATCGTCTGAAGATAATATCGATTGAATAGTTTTGTTAGAAATATCGAAATATAATATATATATTGTTTAAAATGTGTATTTAGTGTATATTTAATAAGTAAATTGTTTAATTATATGTATAAATACTTTATTAAAGTTTAAAATATAATTAATAGTGTTAAGTAATTTATAGTATGATATGTTTTAGGAGCGGGATGTTGGGTTATTAGGGGATAAGGGTGGGGAGTGTTTTAAAAATATTAGTGTAAAATCAGATAATAATTTAAAAATATTAAATAATAAATAATTATGAATAGTAAATTGTAATGAAATTTCTAAATTAAATATTTATAATTTAGAAAATTATAAAGAAATTATATATATTTTTTAGGAGCGGGATGTTGGGTTATTAGGGGATAAGGGTGGGGAGTGTTTTAAAAATATTAGTGTAAAATCAGATAATAATTTAAAAATATTAAATAATAAATAATTATGAATATTAAATTGTAATGAAATTTCAAAATTAAATATTTATAATTTAGAAAATAATAAAGAAATTATATATATTTTTTAGGAGCGGGATGTTGGGTTATTAGGGGATAAGGGTGGGGAGTGTTTAAAAAATGTTATTGTAAAATCAGATAATAATGTAAAAATATTTAATAATCAAGATTTCGAAATTTCAAAATTTCAATAAAAATTCGAAATTATATAATTTGAAATTATAATGAAATTTAAATTTTGTTTTATGAGTGGGATGTAGGGTTATTAGTGTATAAGGGTGGGGAGTGTATTAAAAAGATTACTGTAAAATTGGATAATAAGGTATAAATATTAATACTAAAGAATTAGAAATGTTAAAATTTAAATGTAATTTTGACAATGTTTTAAAAAAAAATTCAAATTAATTTCGAAATAATTTTTTTGTTTCATGGTTGGGAATTTGGGTTATTAGGGTGTAAGGGTGTGGATTGTATTTTAATAATTATTACAAAATTATAGATTAATAAATAAATATTTAATTTGGAATAAGTCAAATTTGTGAACATTTTATGTCAAAATCTAATTATATAATTTACATTGGAAATTATAATTTCAATATTTATGTTGTATTTATGGGTGGGATGTGTGTATATTAGGGGAGAAGGGTGGGGTGTAATTTTTTAAAATAATATTGTAAACATAGATCATAAAAAAATTCAATTTATTAGTAAATATTGTGAATTCTAACATTTTAATTAAAAATTATAATTAAATAATTGTATATTTGCAATTTATATGGAAAACATATTGTACATATTTATTTTGGAATTAGGGTTAATATGGGATAGGGGTGGGTATTGTAACTATAGTATTGTTAAATTTAATAGTTTTTAAATGATATCTCATAGTTAATAAATGTAGATTATTAATATTTTAAGTGATGTTATAACCAGCACCTTGTCTCAGTTTGATCTTTCTGGAGCAGGAATATTAAATTTAATTGGGTTAGTCTCCAGCACCTTCCCTGAGTTTATGTTAACTGGAGTGGGAATAGTAAATTATATAGGGTTACTGTCCAGCACCTTTCTTGAGTTTATGTTAATTGGAGTGGGAATAGTAAATTATATAGGGTTACTGTCCAGCACCTTTCCTGACTTAATGTTAACTGGAGTGGGAATATTAAATTATATAGGGTTACTATATAGCACCTTCCTTGACTTTATGTTAACTGGAGTGGGAATAGTAAATTATATATGGTTACTGTCCAGCACCTTTCCTGAGTTTATGTTAACTGGAGTGGGAATAGTAAATTATATAGGGTTACTGTCCAGCACCTTCCTTGACTTTATGTTAACTGGAGTGGGAATAGTAAATTATATAGGGTTACTGGCCAGCACCTTTCCTGAGTTTATGTTAACTGGAGTGGGAATAGGAAATTATATAGGGTTAGTGTCCAGCATCTTCTCTGACTTTATGTTAACTGGAGTGGGAATAGTAAATTATATAGGGTTACTGTCCACCACCTTCTCAGAATTTATGTTAACTGGAGTGGGAATAGTAAATTATATAGGGTTACTGTCAAGCATTTTCTCTGAATTTATGTTAACTGGAGTGGGAATAGTTAATTATATAGGGTTACTGTCCAGCACCTTCCTTGAGTTTTTGTTAACTGGAGTGGGAATAGTAAATTATATAGGGTTACTGTCCAGCACCTTCCTTGACTTTATGTTAACTGGAGTGGGAATAGTAAATGATATAGGGTTACTGTCCAGCACCTTTCCTGACTTTATGTTAACTGGAGTGGGAATAGTAAATTATATAGGGTTAGTGTCCAGCAGTTTTCCTAACTTTAATGTAGGTGAAATGGGAATAGTAATTTGTATAGGGTTAGTGTGCTGAATGTATATGTATTGTGTTAATGAAGTATGTTTTTGGATTAAATGTTGGAAAAAAATGTGATTATTTACATTTTTAAACAATTAAATTAGCTACATTATATATGTGAGAGTTATAAATTATGAAATCCAATGACACATTTTATATTTTTAGATAATCTTTATTTTTGTTGAAGAAAGTAGACAGATTATTTTTTTTTTATTTACAGAATGGAGTATACATTAGTAGACATACAGCAAATATGCATTAATTTGTGTCTTTTTGCAATGTTTTAAGGAAAATAAAATGTATTGATATTATCACATTTTATAACAGAAGTATTGATAATTACAAAAAAACATACATAACATTTATTACTTTTTAACATTGTTTGCAAATAAACATATTCTTACAGTATTCATATCATAATGTTTTTGTTGGCTATATACATAAAAAAAATCATTGCATATTTAATTTCTGAAGAATATTGTTTCATTTTTTTTTGTTGTTGTACATAATTAGTACATGACAAAAAGTATATTTTTATGCTATGTATTTTTAATGATGATTAATAATATTATTGTAGGAAATGTTAATATTATTAATTTTTATATTTTATAATTATATGAAATAAATTGTTTTGCAACATGTACATTTTGTAAATAATTTTTAAATAATAAAAACATTTTATTATAGTTTGTACAGTTGTGAAAAAAAATACTGTATTATAATCATAATAATAATGTATTTATAATTATTATGAATATAATTTTTTAAGGTATTGTTTATTACAAAATAATTTTCAAAAAATTTAGATACATTTATGTTATATTTATATATGATTATAATGTTTTAATGTATTTACACTGATTTAATTAGGGACTTTCATTTGAATGGGATTATTTTGTAACCGCTTCATGTTATTTTGGGTCATTTTGGACTGAGGAAGCTCGCGGTTGGAAGCTGCGTCGCGTTGAGCAAGGTAAGGGGTGTTTTAAGTATTAAGTGTTATTAAATACTTATGTTTAGGGTAGTTAGGATGTTTATAGTGTATTGATAGATAAATTAAAATGTTTTGGGTGTTTTTGACGTGTTAGTAATGATTTAGTTACGTCTGGTTGTTTACTGGTTGTGACGTAGTTTTCGAAGTAAATATTGTGATTAAATATGTGTTGTTTTGAAATGATGTAATTGTATTTATTAAATGTATTTGGGTGTGATTGTGTGGGTGGGTATGTTTTGTTCTGTTTTTCAGGTAAATGTTGATCGATGTTTTTTCGAAGACCAAGACGCGTTTTTTTTTTTTAAAGTGTGTGTTACTTGATTTAAGTAATAATGTTAACACACTTTTTAACTTTTTACGGGATTTCATGGAGCGTTTATTTTGATTTTTCACTTCTTTTCGGGTTTTTGAGGGTTTGGATATTATGATGGAAAGAGAGACGTTATTTTTTTTTTTTTTACAGTGTGTTTTAGTTAATGAAACTAATAAAGTTATCACACTGTTTTTTTCACCGGGATTTCCAGGAGCGTTTGTTACTATCTTGACCTATTTTTCGGGTTTTTGAGGGTTTCACGTTTTTGGATTTGTCGAGGATGGATTTACATTGGATGTGTTGATATTTTTATTTTTGGTGCGGCAAATTTTTTATTATTACTATGGATTGACATAGAAATGGAAGGAGTATTACTTGGTGGAATTCATCTTGTATGGCTACATCAATGGTAAGTTATATTTTGTTATAATTTGGGTGGGAAATCTTATTATAGTTTATTGTTATATATATTATATATACAGAAATAATATTTAATTGTACAGATATATTTTCTATATGAAAATGAAATGTATCTGACAATTATATATTATTTAGGAAAATATAGTATTAATATATGATTGCAATTGTTTATTGTATTGACCTATTTCATTTATTAGCTGTGTGTATGTTAATTATAAAATGCTTTTGGCTATTAGTGATAGGTAGTCTAGGCCACTTGTTGATGGGTATAGGTTTACTTGACTTTGTAGTAGATCAAACATTTGTTTGGTTTGTTTAGTTAATTTAGGACCTATTTGAGTAACAGATTGTTGCATCCGTAATTCTTGGTAGCTTTGTTCTTTTTGTAGAGATTCCAGGAGTTTTTGTAGGGTAGGTTTCCCTCTGCTTGTAGTTGCTTGGAAGGCATTATGCCATCCTTCAACACTATTGTTTGTTTTGGATTGTTTATTTAAGGTACTCAGGTATACATTCCACCAAGGAATGTGGAACTTTGGTTGTCTTCTATGTCCTGATCGATGTAATCTTCCCACCCAGGTGTCCTCAAAGTAGTCTAGGAGTTGGCTTAATTTGTCTTCGTTCTTTTTGTAATAGGGACTTTCTATTAGAATATTATAGTGTTCTGCTACATCTGTTACAGGTACGTATGCTAGTGCTATTAGTTTTTTAACCTGGTAGGCAAAAGTACTATCTGTAGCATATTGTACACTTAGGGTGGACTTTTGCAGATGTCTCCATAGACTCTGGTTAAAATGATAATAGCAACCTTGGATTGCTGTGTGTGGATAATTTTTTAGTATTGAATTGATCATGGCTAATTCGAAATCAATAATTATTTTTTGTGGGAAATAATTATTGGTTTCTTCTTTAATTTTGGTTAATATTTCTATGTATGTTGTTTGCTGTTTATTTGGTAAGAGGGCATAGATGAATGGAATGTTAGAATGTTGGTACAATCCATGCACTGTGTACAGCTGGTAAAATGGTTTTGGACAAACTTTAAAAGTTCCATCCATCATCCAAGTGTCACATTGTTGTAATTTCACTAAATTGTTTGCAGTAGCAAACATAATTATTCTTTTCTCAGGGGATTTGTTGTCAAAAAAAATAAATGGTTCATTAGTGTGAGTTATGCTTAATTCTGGGGGAATGATTACTGTATCAAATGTTTTAGGGGTAGGTAAAGTTTTGGTAGTTAGTTTTTTTTGTCTAGCTATAGTTCTTTTTAAACAATCAATTGGGGGTAATTGCGCTGATGCATGGTGTGGTATTTTTATTAATTGTTCTTTGAGTATTTGGGTGGTGGGTTTATCAGTGCTAGTACTTGCTTCTTTAATGTTTTCAAGAGCATTTCTAACTTCTATCTCTGTAATATTGGGGGGGTGATTATGTTCTTTTACAGAAAGAACAGTGGTTTCTTTTGTAATAGCTCTACCATAGCATTTGTTTGAGTAGTATTTGCTACATTTCCAAAACATTTTCAGACCACTTTGCTTTTCTTGTGTATATACATAACCCATATAACATAGCAACATTTTATTTTTTTGAGACGTTATAAATTCAGCACCTTCAGTCATGTTGTTCTGTATTATGCTAGGGGAGATGAAAAAATATTTTGTAAATATAAACAATGTTATCGATATTTTAAATATATTTACATTTTAGTGAATATACTTACAATGTATAATTTGATGTGTTGAAAGATGTTAATTAGCTGACTTCAAGCTTTCAGTTTAATCTTGGAGATAGATTTTCTGTTGATAAGAGAAAAAAATTTGTTAATAGTTGGATACATTTTTTTGAATGTGCTACTGTTTTAAGGGGAAAGTAACATTCTGGCTGCGTATTTTAGGCTGTTTAATTTATGAGGTTTATATACTTACTTATTTCTTTGGTCCAGTAGGTGATTGTGTAGAAGGTAGTTTTGGATGGTTCAGTGGTTTTCTGTAGAGGAGACAAATAAGGAATAAATATTTTTTAGAATTATTTTTTTATTTAATAGTTGTAGGTGGGTAGGAAAAAGTAAAACAATACTTACATTGATTAATATTAGAGTTGTGGGTGTGTCCAAAATATTTCTGTCTTTTTAGAAGGTATCTATAGAGGCGAAATGAATGTAATTAAATGAAGTGTAGTACATTCATTTATAGAAATAGTTTCAGCTGTAGCATTCTAGATTAGTTGCTTTATAAACAGAGTTTAACTTACTTTCTGTAGTTGTTAAATTTTGTTTTGGACTGTAATTCTTCTTTCAGGAAACAGTTGAGTAGAGTTTCGTCTTATTTCTTCTTTTCAGTTTGTAGTGTGAAAGAGATGTTGAAATGTAGTGTTTTTATAGTGTGCAATTAATTAGTTGCTTCATTTCATTGGTTTAATTTGAAATGTGAGCATGTCATTGGTCCACCTTAATTTTTTTTTTCTTTTCTGGCTGTTTGTTTCCTTGTAAGGGAAACGCTAATTAGCAACTTATTAGTAGTAAGTCATTGTTTATTTGTAGTATTAAATGCTTTAAAGATATTTTTAAATGTGGTTTAATGCATGTATAATAATTATAAAATTATTTATGTAGTGAAATGTATTCATATTGTTTATGGAATGTTTATTTTTAAATGTATGTGTTTGAACGAAAATTTTAATGTTATTTACGTGTTTTATTATGTATTGCAATGTTAATGTATGTGTTGTGCTTAAAGTATATTTTCTTCATAGTTTTTTAGATAGTCGATATTGTGAAATATTCTATATTTTGGTTGTCTATATTTCTGGTTTCGATAATTTTGTCATTTACATTGTCATTTAAGAGTAGACGATAATTTTGTTAACGATATTTTTAACTTCGATATAATGATATACGATATTTTGTTAAGACGATATTGTGTACTCGATATTTTTGTATTTTGTTTAATAAGTATGGTGAGTCGATAATATTGTAGTCGATAATTTAGCAACGATATTTTAAGTAGTCGATATTTTGGTAATCGATATTATGTCAGTGATCCCTGCAAACCATCAGTGGGCCAGATAGACATGGCTTAATGCCTCCCCAAAATTCCATTTGTTCGTTCAAATCACTTTATTCAATTAATTTAAAATCATAAAAGCACAATACACAACTGACATACAAAATAAATACAAACATACAGACAAAAATATATAAACAATCCTTCATATGAAATTCATTATGACTAAAATCACAGCCCTTTAAATGTATATAATAATATTTAAGTATCTAGACAATAATCAAGTGACAAATGTCTGTTTTTCTTTAGCCTCATAGCAGCAACCAAAAAACACGCAATATTAAAAATATCCCATGGAGTATTCAATGTCTGGAGATAAAGTAACGCTGGTCTAACCTGCAGGAAACCCCTTCCTCTCAGGATAGGAATTATATACTTCTTGCGTATATCAATATAAAAAGGACAAAATATCATAAAATAGAGGGTATTCTGGGGAGAAAAATTATCACAATGACAAGGAGCCGCATACTCGGGATTACACCACTCCTGGAAATCACCTAATAAAAAAGGAACCAAATTAAAACGAAACCTAGTTAAAACCCAACGATGGAGGGGCTTATTTACTATTACCAAATAGGGTTCAATACAGGTATTCGTATTTGTTAAAAAATGGGCCCTGACTAAGGGTTTATGCAACTCAGATTCTTCCCTTTCCGCAGACAATAAATTCTTAAAGTTAGTTTTCACCCACAGCACATCCTCCTTCCGAATCTTTTCAGGAGCTTCAAATAGCTCTGGCTGCCCCAATTTGGTCAACATACGTTTAACGTAAGACAACCACTTGATCTTGTTAGACTTATCTAGATGAACACAGTCTCGTAGGATCTCATGATTTAAAGTCAATTCAGGGTTTATCCATGTTTTGAGCCAGCAGAGCAACGGAGCTAAGCTAAAAATATCAGAGATATAACCGATCCCCAGTTCCTGATGTATCGAAAAGACTGGAGTAGATTGTGGAACTGATAAGAGACTGCGTAAAAATTTATTTTCGGCTATTTGAATATCAGGCTGTTCTTTAAAGCCCCATATAGAGGAACCATAGGCCGCAATTGCCACACACTTTGCACTATATATTTTCAGTATGCTCTCAATCGGTCTGGCCCCCAGACGCTTTCCAAACCCCATTAGTCCTAGGGTAGATCGAGTAATAGAATTCTTTTTAGTTTTCTGTTGGGGTATCCAAGAAAACCTCTCATCAAAAACAACCCCTAGGTAGGTGAAGGAAGAGACCGAGGTCACTTCCAACCCATTACAATAAAAAGAATGGGTTTTTCTCGCTCTGCGACCAGATGACAAAATGTGGGACTTATCATTATTTACTACCAAGTCCAGCGACTGCATGTGGGCCCCAAAGGCATCTAGGAGCCGCTGGAGACCTACCGCCGTACGTGCTAAAAGGACAGCGTCATCCGCGTATAGGAGAACCGGAATAGGACAGTCTCCTACACGCTGGATATCTAGAGACAATTCCATTCTTACAGACCATGTCGGAATGATCACAGGCGGTGACTTACATCTAACTTCGAGTTTGTTGAGTTTTGGGGGAGAGGGTGGCAGTTGCTTCTAAGGGGAAGTGTGGGGTGAAGGGTTGGTTGGGGGTTTTAAAATGTTTACCATGGTTGCTGGTTTAATCTTTCTTCCTTTTGTGTTAACATTTATGAGGTTTTTCTGTTTGACACAGCACCAGAGTGTCCATTACATGCACAAGGCTTGCACTTTATCCATACCATGGCCTACCTCACTAGCAGCCAAATGGGTACAAAAGACAAGTAGGCACCCACCACACTAGCTTCCTCGCTCGCTATGGGCTAATTTACGTTGATGACATGGAACGTCAACGGTCTTAACGACCGAATCAAGAGAGGGGCAGCACTCTGCTTTACCCCAACCTGGCATTCCTTCTCCTGCAAGAGACCTATTGATTGGGTACTGACAGCCCCTTCCTGGCGAGACATGGGTTTGAAATACTTTACCTGGATAGGTACACGCAGGGAGACTGGGGATGCAGGTACTTCTTCACAAGACATTACCCTTTGTGGTCTCACAGGTACACCTCGACTCCCTGTGCCGGTACGTGGTGGTGGAGGGCACTTCCAAGGGCTGCATACATCAGTTTATCAGTGTGTACGTCCCCCCACTATGGCACACAGCACCATGGACAACCTGCAGATGCAAACCCTGCGAATCCCTCATGGGAGGTGATTTCAAAGACATAATGATCCCTGAGATTGACTCCATGGGGCTGGGCACTTGCAGAGGTAGGGAGGGGAGGGAGGTGCATGTATGGACGGAGGGTCTGAGTCTCTATGGTGCACGGAGAGTGTGGAACCCCAGGGCCGCACCATACTCCCACCTCGCCGCGGTGCAACGATCTATTTCCCGCATCAACCTAATCCAGCTCCCGACCTCAGACCTCACATATACCAAAGGTTCACAGATACTACTCTGTGGCATTTTGAATCATGCTCCGGTGACTCTCACCTTTGGTCGGCAGCTACAATGTGGAGACTCAATTGCTGGCATCTGCAGGGCACTGACTTCAGGGATTACTTAGCCCAACAACTGAGGGAATATTACAAAAGGAATCAGGGCACTGCAACCTCCCCAGGCACCCTATGGATGGCCGGTAAGGCTGCCTTGCAAGGACTGGTGAGATCCTGCTTGAGGGGAAAGTAATGATCCACTCGTCAACAAATGACCAATTAAGAGTCCTCCATAATTGAATGTAAGGGGTACATGGTCAATTCTGAGCACCACTCGTTGGCACTGAAGAGGATATTGCATCAACAATTAGCGTTTGAAGTGGCCCGCCAATGCTGGCTAGCATGAACACAAAGGGTTTACGAGTGGCAGACAAATCTGTTAAGCTCCTTTATTGGCTGGCAGTGAGAGAGACAGCCTCTCAGTTTGTTCCCTCAATTGAGACTGGGGGCTGAGTAGGGGCGGAGAAGGGCGAGGACATAGTGGCCGCATTTGCAGACTACTTCCATAAATGATATGCCGCTCGAGAACAACACCCAAGGGAGGCAGCTACCCCACTTGTGACAGATATTCCCATGCCACAACTAATGGGGAGCGAAAGAGCAGACGTGGACCCCACCCTCAGGATTGAAGAAATTACTTTGGCCCTTTGGGACATGAACTCAGGGGAAGACCACTGGGCTAGACAGGTTCCCTATGCATTACTACAAATTTCTCCAGAAACAACTGGCCCATATCTACTAACCCTCTATCAGGAGGTGGTTGGCATTAAACACTTTCCCTCCAGAACTTGATTTTGCGACAGTAATAGTCTTACCTAAACCAGACCGACCCGAACAGAAGTGCATCCGATCACCCAATATCGCTGATTAAAAAGATGAAAATCTATGCCAAAATTCTGGCCAGTCACTTACTTAAAGTCCTTCCACTCTTGATCCACCCAGGCCAATGTGGATTTATGCCTAAGAGGAGCACTAGGCATTGTCTTCGCAGAGTACGCATGGCCCTGAATCGCCTAGTGCTGTTGGGGGACCGAACCACCTTTCTATTAGATTTTGAGAAGGCCTTTGACTCTGTCAATTGGGCCTTCCTGGACAAAGTGCTGGCGATGGTGTGCCTGGACCCCAGATTTCAATCACTAGTTCTGTTTCTGTACTCCAACCCCAGGGACCAGCCCCTTGTGCAATTGGCCATGGCACCTGTCAGGGATGTCTCCTATCCCCGCTCCTCTTTGCCCTAGTTATAGAGCCTGTGGCAGGTTGGGTCAGATGCAACGCGCAGGTCTGGGGGTTTGACTGGGGCATAGAGACCGAGGACCGCATTGCGACGTATGCGGAAGATGTTCTTCTATACATCTCCTGGCAGTCTGTCACGATCCCACGATTGTTACAGATGCTCACCCTATTGGGCGACGCCTCAGAACTACTAATTAATTGCCCTAAATTGGTCCTGGTACCCTGACGGGTCTTGAGGAAGGTTCAAGGTGGCAGTCTCCACTCACAGTGCGCAGGCTCTGTTTCGCATACCTGGTTATACACATAGCTCTAGAACCAAGTTGCACCTGGAGTCTTAACATACAGCCCCTATTGACCCAATTCATGACGAATCTTAGCAGATGGGGGAAGTTGCCCCTTAATGTCTTAGGTCGTATAGCCCTGTTTAAAACGACTGTACTGCCCCGTCTGCTCTGCACCTTGCAAAACTACCCCCTGGTCTTGCCACATCAATGGTTTCATAACCTCTACTCTAAGATATGTGAATTTCTATGGTTGAACCGCCGAGCTCGCTTTGCCTTTGGGAAATGCACTTGGTTTGGTTGGAAAATCTTTATTAAAAACATTTAAAACATTTCTGTACACAATAGTCTAAAATGATTTACATATAAAATAACACTAACATAGTTAAATACAATACATGTTGGAGAACCCTTAAACATTAAATATTTGCGGCTTCCTCTCCTTGCCTAACACCAGGTAGCTAAAAAATTGTAATCCGGCTTAGCAAATGTCTGAATATTAAAGCCTACTACATGGATTCCATACAGTGTAATCATCATAAATGTAAGAGTTTGTAACGTTTTCTAATAACTAGTGCACTCTTAATAAAATGTAACACTGCATGACAAATATCCAGAGAAGGCAGTTTCTGTAAAAATTCCAGACCGGACTGGAAGTGTCTAATGTTTGCCCTGCGCAACTCCGGTACTAAAATAAAGGATCTTGGAACTGGTTATAATGGTCAAAACAGAATAAAGCGACAAGTGCTCTGGTTCACTGGATTATCACAATGACAAGGGGCTAAATAATGCTGCCAAACTCATTGAGGCAGGAAAGCAACTTTAAAATGAATTAAAGTCTATCTAAAAAGCGTAAGGTAGGATAGGTAAATAGACATAGTTTTATTCTTCTGACAGTTGACACCTGTAGATAATTCTCAATAGTCTGGATTGTCTGCGCTCTCAATAATCTATCATCCAAATGGACTCAGAGAAACGTTGCTTCACAATCTCCTTGCAACCTGCACCAAAGTTTTGCGGGTTGGAAAACGTTTCCCTTAGACCCAATTTTTGAAAGGTTCTTTTTAAATATGCAAACCAAGGTATCCTGTTAGCCTCATCTAAGGATAAGCAAGTATTAATGCATGTTCTTACCAATACATCCTCCAGATTCTGCCAACATTTATTCCACAAAAGGAGTGGGGTTATACCGATATGATGTCAACCCAATTCCTCATGGCAAACAAAATTAGTAGACTTCTTGGGAATGGCGAGCAGTCTACGAGTAAAACAATTTTCCATCAGTTGGAGTGCATCTGCTTTGTAATACCACCAGACTCCCGCACCATAAAGGACTGCTGAGATACATTTTGTTTTATATAGGGTTATCATTTCGGCTTTCAGTGGATGTTTTAGTATCCGTGCAAATCAGAAAATGGCCTTGATGTTCCTGCCAAATTATTGTGTTTTCACCAAAAGGAGGGGCCAATTCACAGAACTGATCTTAGACAAAATCCTAAACTTACTACTTTTGGTATCCAAGGCATTTAGTAGTAGTAAAGTTAGTCTTTTGTCTCAAGTTAGCATTTTGTCTTAAGTTGGTATTTTGTCCTAAGTTAGGATTTTGTCTTAAATTAGGATTTGTCTTAAATTAGTATTTTGCCTTAAATTAGTATTTTGCCTTAAATAGGATTTTGTCTTAAATTAGGATTTTGTCTTAAATTAGGATTTTGTCTTAAGTTAGGATTTTGTCTTAAGTTTTGGTCTTAAGACAAAATACTAACTTTAGCGCTTTTATGATTTGTTTTATAATAAGTATTCATTAGCATATTTTTTACAGTAGTGCCCGCAGCACATTATCTTAAACAATCGCAGCTGTGTGGCTTGCCCAACTCTATTTCAACATCTGTCTATGTTTTATTTTTTTCAACACAGCGGCATGCCGCCCCTAATCGGCATAAATGGTGTCTGCGGTTTTCTTTTTCTGAACAGCTGTTACACAGCGCGGTGCCCAATTCACATCCGCCACACATTCTCTGCTCTTTGCTGGCAATGCTCGCTGTCCTCCCCTTTTTCTCACCAGCTCACTCCTTCTCCTCGTGGATGCTTCCTCCTCCCTCTTGCATTAAATCCTTGGGTATCACTGGGCGACTTCTCTCGGCAAGTAATACCAACATTAATGGGTTCACTGCACCTTGGTCCGCCTCTCGCCACAGGTGGGAGGGAGTCTGTTGCACTGCCACTGGTCGCATCTGCGGGGGATCGCATGCAGGAATTTGGGGAGATGATATCCTGGACTCATGTGGTCATGGGACGCTATAAAGGACATTGTAAACGGACCTAATTGAGGACTGTTTGACTTGTTGCAAATAATGTAGCACAGGAACGCATTTTTTCCATGATATCATTCTTCATTCCTTACGTTTTGTAAGATGGCGCTATAGGTAGTTCTGTTTTCTGCCGCTTCAATAATGGTCGCCTTGTAGTACACTCAGAACACAGTGAAAGGACGTTTGCACACCCATGGACCTGATTGGCCGACATACTCCAGTACTTAAAGGGGCTGGTCTTTAGAGCCAAACTCACAGCTAATTTGGCATGGTTTCCTCTGAGCTTCAATAAAAGGTGAGGAGCCCTCGGTGTGCACATTCAGACATCACAACGCTGACCTTGTGAACCAACTTCAACTGTGAAAAAGTGTCACACATCAAAAAGAAAACCTAAACAGCGACTAAAAAACTCAAAATGAATGTGGAGTAATGAGGCTACCGCCTCGGTATCCAAAAACTCATCTCTGTCAGAAGGCATCTGACAAACGAAGACAAGACACAGCAGTCAGTGTGCACATCCAGTGTAACGATGCAGGTTCGCCCACTCTGGCTAGGCAGGGCTAAAGACGGCCGTCTGCGCTTAGCAGCAACTTAAGTAGTTAGCGATCATGTGGCTTTGCCGTTATGCTGGACTCTGTCTCTTTGAAAGGCACTCTCTGTCTGCTGCTCTTCCTCTCCCTGGTCTAAGTTATGCCTCTGCCTTCCACTATCCATTTCTCTCCTCACCTCCCCTTTCATATGTCTGCCTCTTTTCATGCAGTCTTCGTCTCCTCCTGTCAATCATCACCCTTTCATGTCCATTTGTCTCCCTCCCTGTCTCTGTCGCTCTCCCATTGTTTCTTTTCATGACTTGATTGCCTGGCATGGATTTCTCATTAACTTGCTCTCTTCACAATGCTTTTTGTTTTCTTTCCATAGTTGTTGCTTCTTTGTCCTATTGCTCATTGCTTGCACCCACCCGCTCACCTCCTGTCATTGTTATTTGACCCCCTGCCCCGTTGCTGCTTATCCTCCCATCTTTGTTGCTTGTCCTGTGGCTCCCCATATGTAAAAGCAATATAACACCGCCAGCACTACCCGTGTCATAGCACTTATTTCTGACATAGTGTGCTGAGTCACACAATACATTGCTTCTAGGCACAGGCTTTCCACAAAATATATTACCCACATATGTAACACAATATGTAACACGTAGGTAAAAAACATTGTCATTTCCATTGCCAATAGCTCAAACTCTCGCAAATGTGAGACCTATTTCATTGCAAATGCTTGTTTAAAAATTTGGACTATAATAGCCAACCTCCAGAACTCAGGAATGGGGCCAGCCAGGGCTTTAAGTGGTCCGGGTCTCACTGGTGCTGAGCACCGGAAATTTTTTAAAGGGGACCTCGAAACGGGTCTATATGGGGCTCTGTTTTGTGCCTTGGCACAGGCGGTTAATTTTTTCCTGGAGTGCAGTGACCGCAGGCACATCAATGTGCCCTGCTCACTTCTCACTCATGGAGAAGTTACGACATGACATCATGCCAGGTGAGGGTTGTAGGGGAAGGGAAATCCTTTAAAGAGAGTCATTTTCACTCTGGATTTCCCTTCTCTTTTTGGAACTCAGTAGCAGCAACAATGTCGTGGTGTCACTAGGGCTTTAAGTGGAAGCTTTTTCAATATTATACACAAGCCATAGTTGCTGCTTATTTATCTGTTGCAACTAAGAACAATTGACAAAGTCAATAGTCCTGACTTGTTGTAGGTGTAATGTAACTTGTTGTATCGTATATCTGGATGCAATTACAGAAACAGCAAAATACAAGTTGGCGGCACACCATGCTAAGCACAGATTTTTAGCTTACGTGTTTTTAAGCCACGCCCTTAATTACATTGGCCACACCCCTTTGAGAGACCCTCCAGTTTTTTCATCCCACGTAAAGCCCTGGGGCCAGCTACAGCGCTCCGTAATATGTTTGTTAACATGGGAGCCCATAGTTGAACATTGGATTTAAAAAAGTCAACTGGCAGCCCATTTGGTCCAGGCGCTTTCCCGGGAGCGGACTGCTTAATAGCCAAGACTACTTCACTTAGTTCTATGGAGGTGGTGAAGCTCTGTTGGAACCGGTTCTTGGGCATAATTACTACTTGGTGCGGCCTAAACTCGTGAGCACCTTTCACTTGGCTGGAAAACTCAGATAAAATGTCTCACCCACTCATCTTCCGCGATCAAAGATTTAACCTTTCGCCTGTCATGATCGAAAAAGAAAAGGATGGTTAACTACCTCCCAAAACCTAGTGCTGTCCCTTAACGTTGCTGCAGCTGAAAGGTCCTCCCAGCTTTTGGTTCTTATCTCCATTTTCCTTTCTTCTATTATAGCCTTATAGCCCGCCGTAGCGGGCTATACCGGCTGTTAAAGGCCCGCTGCAGCGTTAAAGGCCCGAGCCGAAGGCGAGGGACTTTAACAAAGCAGAGGGACTTTAAAAGCCGGTATAGCCCTGCTATGAAGGGCTATAAGGCTATTAGAACATTCTGCCATTAGAGGGCAGAATGTTCTAACAAAACAAAGCCTTCAGGGAGCGCGAGGGGATTCAAATCCCCTCAGGCTCCCTGAAGTCTTTGTTCACAGCCAGAGCTGTGAACAAAGACACATTGGAATGTTGGCGCTCCGGGCTTATACCAGCCATTATAAGCCCGGAGCACTCCATTGTTTTCAATGGAGCTCCCAACATTCCAATGTTCTAATATGACCTTATATTAATGTCCAGCATTTTGAACATCAAGTAAGGATCGTGGGTTTCCTTTAAGTGTAGACTTCAAGCATTTATGGGCAGCTGTGCAGGCAGAACTAAACTATCAATGTAATGGTGTGTCTGATTTACTTATCTGAAAATGATCTACATAAATGACCAATCTTTGTCAATATAGTAGAGTGGTTAACTTTGTCCGATAGACAGGCTGAAACGGATTTCATATTTTCTTTAATTATTATTGGATTAAACATCACCGGATCAAATTTATCCCACTTTACTCCCAGCCCTTTGTTTTTTTAATATAACTCACAGCCTTTTCCCCAGAGTCCTTTTTTAAACTACATTTTAATGTAATTAGTCAGCGGGCTATGATCACTAAAACATTTTGAGACAATTTTAAAATCCAAAACAAGTGAGAAGAATTCCGCAGATATCAATATAAAATCAACACTGCTTCCTGTGAAGGTAGGAGTGTTGGCGTTCCCTTACCAGGTTGTCACATGTAAAGACTAATTCATATTTTAATATTAGAGTAGTCAGGGCATCACCTAGCGTTGTGTGTCTATAATCTGACCTATTATCTCCATTGTCAACAGAAAAATCACAGAGTTGTCTATCATCCAAGTGGCGTAGCGAAATATTAAAATGGCCCACCCATATCAATGCAAATTAAAGTTCTCCAAAAATGTGGCCAAATCCGCAATTATATTGCACACACGATGGTTAAAAACATTTTAATATAGAAATTGAGCAATAAAATATCAGGCTCCTTAATAAAGGATATCAAAGAAAATAAAAAATGGGGTGAGGACCATTCTAGTGAAATATGAGAGACAGGTATTTGGATAGAGACAAAAATAGCAAGGCCACCCCCTGCCCTCCCGGCGGAGCATGAAAGTGCTGATTGAAACAAGGCATAATAACCATCAATATAAAAAGGCTCTATCATCCAAGTTTCCTGAATACAGAAAATGATTTTTACTTTGTATGGGCACCCACAATATTCCAGGAAACCAGGGTCAAACCTTTGTCAACTCCTTAGGGTCTGAATCTTTATTAGAGGGGTTGATGTCAAGGCCAAGCTGTGTTTCCTCTAGCTGACTCTCTAAACTAGCAGAACACCTGTGTCTCCTTCTGAGGTGTTTTGCTTGATAACGGGAGGGAGTCAATCAATGATGCCCTGATCACTTAGAGGCTCAAAACGGTTTGACAGAGGTACACTTGCTTGGTGTTGTGCATATGATGGAATAACTTGCACTTTCAGAACTGTTGGGGGGTTGGGTTGGCTAGGGAATAAAGGTTTATAGAAGAAACGGAGCGGCTGAGCTTGGATCCCCTCGTGATTTTTTACTAAGTGGTTCAAACGTTATAACAAGATTTGTACAAATCCTGGGTCTTTAAAATTAATCACCATGCAATCTTCCTTTAAGGTCTTTTTAGAGTAGCTGATCCAGCTAACTCTCCTGGAGTACAAGATTTTATTCTTCAAGTCTGCTTGGAATCTAGACTTTGCATGTAACCAATGTCGGTCTTGCGCATTAGTGCCTCAGTGTCTTCGCCTTTCCCCAAGAGTCGGGGTGGAACTTTCTCCAGTGTCACCAAATAAGGAGTGCTCTCGGCTGGCAGATGCAAAGGTCCTTCTTTCACACTTTCTAGTAGATTTACATATTCAGGGTCCCCTACCCTAGGCGTATCGATGAGGTTTACCCCTAATTTATGCTGCTCATGTTGGGTAACTATGCACTGAGTATCTTCACGAGGTGCACTTTCCACTTAAGAAGTAGAAGGTCTTTTGGCAGAATACCGGACTGGTTAGACTGTTTCCACACCGTGGCTGCTAGGTGTTTTTGCGCATGTCATCTGAGAAAATGAAATAATAGCTTGGTTCATCTCAGCTTTAATTAGTGTTGTACTCTTGCCCTCCAATTTAATATGGAAGTCACTTAATAAGGAGCCTATCTTAGCTACAAACTCTTCCAATTGGTCTCTCCCAGGGATCTCATGACTTTATGTCGTTGCAACATTTTCTTGGTTTTGTTTGGATCCTTCAAAATGACTTGGTTTATTCCTTTTTTGGGCTACATTTATTTTGTGTCTAATCTTCGCTTTCCTTCTTTTTTTGGGGTGGAGGAGAGCTTGTTAACAAGGAGGTCTCTACTCTTAAAGGGTTTGTCAATATCATTCTTGAGCTTACATCTCTTGGTACCTGAACACCCAGGGCCAATTGCATGTTGCCGTATGGGCTTAAAGTAGGGGTAGAAGTTGAGAGGCTGTCCTTCTGCTATTATCAACAATCAAAATTGGCTCTAAAGGGTTTTTTTGTGCCAGCTTTTGTGCTGCGTCAATTCTTTCTTCCACTTCTTCCAACTCTGGGGTGATGACCCCCATAAGCCTGGATAAGTAGTTAGCAATTGATGACTGTGAAGGAGAATGGCCACTACCTTTTTTGCTGGAGGGGACAACTTTTCTTTTCCCCATACTGATTAAAATATCAGGTGCGCCTTACCTTCCACAATAGTAGAGGCCCTCAACCCGTATTCCGAAATACTCGGTCCAAGAGAGGTGGCCCAGCCTGGCCTCTTCTCGCCAATGACGGGCAAAGACTGGCCCGGTCTTGGCCCACGTACGCGCCTGGGCATGTGCCTGGGCGCATCCCGTGTGCGTTCTGCACCTTAGAGGCTATGGGTGCTTTTTGCGTGTTAGTACAGCTGTGCCCTGCCACCTTAGAGAGAGGAATTCTGTGGGACGAAGTCGCACCCCGGGAACAGCCAGGAATGAAGAGTGCAGCGAGATTTGAGTATCCCACGCTGCGGGGACCTTGACGCGCTTTTAGTAAGTTAGTGCAGCTGTGCTCCACCTCCTTAGTGAGAGGGTTCCTGGGGGACGAAGCCCCACCCCAGGAATAGCCAGGAATGAGAGCGCTGTGAGATTTGAGCATCCTTTGAAGCGCTTGTGCGTGAGTGCAGCTCTGCCCCACCTCCTTAGTAAGAGGACTCCTGGGGAATGAAGTCCCACCCAGGAATAACCAGGAATTTAGAGTGTGGCAAGAGTACTTAATCGACCTGGGATGTTGGACTGAGTATGGCAGACATCCGTCTCTACTATTGGGTAGCTCACCAACAAGTGGTCAACGGGGGCTGGAGGGACCCTGTGTTCTGGCTGGAGGTGGCCACCCTAGGCTTAGATAACATCAGGGGCATGCTGTACGGGAGCCCCATCCTATCTCGCCTCCCTGAACCCACGAGAGTGGTCCTCCTGACTTGGCGCTCAGCGCTGAAATGGACCGGCTGCAACAAAAAGATTACACTTGAGACCCCTCTATGGACAGGGAGATAGCTAAGTCATGTTTCCACCCTGCCGGGGTTTGGGGAATGGGACAGAATAGAACTCTCCACTGTGGGAGACATTGGGCAGGGCTCACACATTAAAACCTTTCAGAAACTACAAGAGGAATATGATCTACATAGATACCTTCAGTTATGCCATGCCCTTCAAGATTCCCTTCAAAACATCCCCGAATATAGCCCCATAGAATCCCAAATCCTCATGGGGCTCATTGAAGGTAAGGGGATCTCTCAGATCTATAAATCCCTCATACTTAACTCTCCAGATTTGCTTACACCTCTGAAGTCCCGATGGGAACAATGGGTGGGCCCCCTGGATGTTGCCTACTGGGGGATGCCTGAACGTCCGCGAAGGTATAGGTCATGTCATCAGGGTTCTGACTCATCCAACTTAATTATTTACAATTGACTTACAAAACACCAGTACGGCTCTGGCACGCCTGCACCCTGGGGTGCTGGCGATGCTCAGAGTCACACGCTCACTTCTACCAGAGTTCTCCCAGATAATCCAATAGCAAACAACCTTCATCATTCTTACCAGGGTGATCGGGAGGCCAACAGATTTCTCTCCCAGGGTCGCACTGCTGGGAGTCCTAGATCAGATCAGTGACAATGTTGGGGATAGAACCCTGGTAGGGATCGAGACAGCCCTAGCTAAAAGAGATTTTGCTAAATTCTGGAAAGCAGCCTTTCCTCCACCACTGACTGCTTGGAAGAAGACGATGGACTGGTACGCTACACGGGAAAAAGTTGTCTATATGTCCCGGGGCTGTCCTAAGCAACATGGCAGGATATAGGGGACACAGATGACGTTTTGTGGGATGACTTAAAATGTAGCCGGCTTGTAATGCTTTGCCCTGTGCAACCCCAAGATCACCATTGAATCAATTTAAGTGATTAGGTAACACTGTGGCCATATGTCAAAATAATAAAATCCAGTTTATGAAAATAAAAAATCCGAAGGAACCCACTGACTTCCTGCCAGTGAAGCGGCTAATGCTGCATTTTTCTCTTCTTATCAGTTAATCCCTCTAATGTGGAGTTTCCCTGTCGGGCCCGCAAAACTGGATTACTGCACTGTTTGACTACAAACTGGTGCTTTTCTATGACATGGCTATGACTATCCTCCCATCCTGTGAAGATGACATGCCCTTACCACAATATCAAGAAAACAGAACAAGTAGTTCAAGCTGAGAAATATTCAACACAATACTTTACTGACTCCTAAAGAGAAATGAAACTGAAAAGGAGGGCTTTATGAATTTCCTTATTATTTAATGGAAATGATTTGAATTTATTTCATATTTCAAAACATAATTTTACGCAAAGACATTTCTTTTGTTGCGCTAAGGTCTTATATACAAAAAATTTTTTACAAAACATATATTACAATAGCAAACAACTAATAATCCCCTGGAAACAAATAGAAAATATGTACAAACATCATCAAACACTCATGGCCATTATACTCATGCATACACAGCAAACATACAAAAAATATCAAAAACAAAGTCCTTGTGGTGACCTTCTTTCCCTTGTACCATCAATTACAACTCAGTTTGAATGTTCAAAAAAACATTTCATTATTACATTACCCACAATGAATATAACCAATTGTTTTTTAGACTTTACAAAAAAGAAAATTTTTGAAAGCGGTGCAACACAAGGAGAATGAGAACTGGTCAACCACAATATCAAACATATTACACCAGACATAGTCCAAGCACCTTCTTGTTGGAAAGAGAATTTTCCCAGACATTCTCTTCCATTTTCAAGTGCCTTGAAACGATTCCAAAGGCAATTATGTGCATTATAGTTAAATTCTTTTTATTGATATAAATGTGTTTAAACACTGAACTACAACGAGTTGCCGCTGACAGTCTGCAAAAATATGAGTGTACCTCGTTTTAAACAACCCCCTGACTAAGTTATTTCCTTTACAGAATACGTTACGATTTTTCTTTGTGCACATTTGGGGCCGATAAAGAGCTAAATGATGAATCAAAGTTTGCAACCCAGGCTGCTCAACAAATCAATACATTTAAATAACGTGAAGAACTTTAGAATCCACAAAGAAGACAGAGAGTGCTTACGTTTTCAAACCATAAAGGTTTATTAAAGGATAAAATGTTTACAGAAGGCAAAATCATCAAGTTAGTGTCAAATCAATAATCAATGTATGAATGTATTAGTTAATATGGAGTTCAAACCAATCATAGTCATACACGTAAGAGGAGTTCCCTTCTCTGCTCTAAGCTATCTCAAAAGTGGACAAAGCATTTCTGCACGTTCTGTTCTACTCTGCATTAGCTTAAACCACACAATACTATAATTTGCGACACCTGCACATAGGACCCATAAAACAATCCAATCATATTAGAGTGAAAAGATACAGTCTTGAGCTCATTAGTTCTCAAAATCCTCCACAATATAGCCTTATAGGCCGCCGTAGCGGGCTATACCGGCTACTAAAGACCCGAGCCAAAGGGGAGGGCCTTTAACAATGGAACGGGACTTTAATAGCTGGTATAGCCCAGCTATAAGGGCTATAAGGCTATTAGAATATTCTGCCACTAGAGGGCAGAATGTTCTAACAAATAAAACAAAGGCTTCTCGGAGACCGTGGGGGTTTAAATACCCTTGGGCTCCGAGAGGCCTTTGTGAAAACAACATTGGAATGTGACTTGGCGGGCCTTTACCGGCCCGTAGAAGCACGGAGAACTCCATTGTCTTCAATAGAGTGCTCCACATTCTAATGTTCCAATACAGCTTCTCTAAGGGTCCTTCAAATGTAACTTTATCTGTAACAAAACGAGATACATGGGGCCAGCCTGAATTCTGCAGCTGTACTCTTGCAACCGATTATAACATTCTTTAGTTATCACATAAAAGAAAGTGTTTCACATGAGAAGGAAAGCAAAGGAAGATCTTGTTTGATAATTTGGACTCCAGCTTTACATAGAAATAAAACGGACATGTCTCACAAAGTAAAATCGCAACCAATGTTAGACATTTTAAAATGCAGGTCTACATTAGCTGTGGTCAATCTCAACGTGAATGATGCACAGTTAATAGCATTTACAATTTTACATGTTAATGTTAAATAAATGCAAAAACATTCATTATGAAAAAAACATCGGATGCATGAGTATTTGTTAATACCTAAAGTGAAGGAGACAGCATGCTAACAACCCCACGTTTTTAGAATCTCTTGCCTTGCTCTGTTGTGTGGCAGTTTCTTGGACTAGTTCTCTACTTCTTGATTTGTGTGTTGTAACCTACAAAGATTTCAGGTATTTGGGGCATGCTAGTTCTCTCAATTCTCCAGACAGGAGCTTGAACAATGGGGCCATGTCTTTTGAAAGTTGTCACCTTGGTGTTGTATGGACATGGTTATGTTCTCCATTCCCTGAATTTCCCAAAGCTAGTGTGCCCAGGCTCTATAGTTGGTTGTCTTATCTGTGCCCCAAACTGAGATGATAGCTTGCTTAGCAGTGCATAGTGCTAGGGACATTAGCGTTCCCTTTGGTGATTGTGAGGGATACGTCTGTTTACAGCAGATTCCAAGGATGACGTAAGTTGGAAACCTTGGGATCGGAGTTTGAATTATACAAGTTTCAACGCTTTATTCGACAGCATGTCATAAAAGCGCAAGAACATCCTAACAATACTATAAATACTATAATAAAATACAATATATATATTTTTAAAAGCTCATTAAATCATGATGCTGGCGAATAGTTTTTTTTTTTTTAAAGAAACATCATCAATAATATAAAATCGATTCAAAAAGATAAAATCTTAATTTTTCTTAAAATTAATCATACAACATTTGGTGTCAAGAATTCATTGGTCAGTTTCTAAAGATTTTAAGGTGCGAGAGCGTATTATCCAGGCCCACCCTAAAAATTTTGCAACAGCGATGGCCAAACACGGTGTGCAATCGGATTCAAGAATTCTTAGGGCCTCCTTATACCTACGTGTTCCCAGATTTGTACACACTGGTTTTAGCCACCTATAGCGTGGAATAATGCACAGGGGACATACAAACAACAAATGACCTATGTCCTCGATCAGATCTTTGCAGTAGGTACACTTATTGTCCTGGGTAGATGACCATCTTTGGGTAAATGATTTTACAGGAAGGGACCCAATTCTAAACTGAAAGTACAGTTTTCTATCGATGGTCCTTTCTATAATGTCCCAATATGCCTCGCAAAAGGGTATAGATTTGATGTTGAGAAAACGACCCGTTAAAATGGCATTTTGGCCAGAGCTAAAGGCAGATGACAAGGTCATATCCCAGTACATTTTTTTAAGAATTGACTTAGATGGGAAACTTGAACCATTTGAGTCATTCCATAAATGTCCTAATTCCAATTTTATTAACAGTTCTCTAATTTCCTTGAGCCATGAGATGGAGTTTGAATTATGGTATTGATGTCATTTGGTACTGACTCATAATATCATGGTAATTCCGGGCAATGCCAAAGCAAGGGTGATAGTCTACTGGGGTGATTGCATTTCAACCAACACTCTTCTGACTTTGAAGGATTTCATGCTTTTTATGTCTCACTGGGTCAAATACCAATATATTGGATTGTTTACTGCTGAATCTATGCCATGGACACATGTGCAGGTAGTGCACACTCTAAAATATAGTTTCTTGCTCTCTTTCTGTGTGAGCAGTCTCCCAATCTGTAGTTCCTATCTTTTCTGACCTAGTGTTTTCTCAGTGGATATTGTTGGAGATAGGAACTTGAACTTGTCTGAGAGGCGTTGCTTATCGTTTTCTTTCATGATCAGCCACTTGTCAAAAGTGTGAGTGGTCTACTTGAGTGGTGTATGTCTACCTCATGTATAACCCAATGTCTTATGTATAGGTATTGTAATTTTTCTGCCTCAAGTAGGCCATACTCTCTCTTGAGCTGTTTGAATTGTGTTATACCAGCAGAGTCGAAGAGGCAACCCATGCAGTTACAGCTCCGCTCGTTTCAGCTGCAAAACACATCATCTTTGCCAGCGAGGTGATGGTGAGGAAGAGAGCCCTCTCTTTTCTATCCCTCTGTCCTATACCACCAAGGTAGCTTGTGTCACTGAGGAAGAATGTCACCCACAGGATTTATGCTTTGGAAGGCAAGGGACCCTCCTTAAATGGATGCCTGCTATTAAGTCTGTGAAACCTCAGCTGTTTACGAATTCAGGTCTTAACCACTTCACCATGCATCTTACTTGAACGGCTTGATAGTAGTGCATGATGTTTCAGATGCCCAGGCCTGCTCTTCAGGGCCATGGCTTCACTTCACCTTGGCAGAAATGTTCAATGCTGCCTTGTTGTTTTATTTAATATCATTGGGCGGTTGTAGTGGGAGAGCCTGGAAAACAAACAGGAGCTTTGGTAATGTCATTTTGACCACATCTACTCTGCCAATGAATGAAAGGCCATGGCCAGGATTGTAATTTGCACCATATTGCTTGGGTTAGCTTTATGTAGTTAATAATATGTATTGTGTTTTTCTTTGCGGTTGCAGTTTGAATCCCCAGATATGTAATGGAGTGCAGACCTGACTATAGGAATCTAACTTTGCAGCTGGGTGTGTTAGTTCTGCAAAACTGGTATATTTAGAATGTATGATCCTTGCAGATTCAAGCTAAGCTCTGAAACCACCAGGGTATCCTGCATTGTGTCAACTAACACTAATAGTGATCTTATTGGGACTCTAAGGAACACCAAGACATCATCAGCATACATGTATAGTTTATGTGTCTCCCCCTATTTTGATACCTATTTTGTTACATACAGCAAAGAGGAGGGAAGAAAGGGGGCACCACAGCCTTGTACCCCTGCATATATCAAGGGCTCTCAAACCATGTATTTCTATCCTCAACCTGGTGCTTGAACTGTTGTAGAGGCTGAATATCCATCTGCAAAAAATTAGGCCAAAAACAAACGCTACAAGGATCTCCCTTAGATAGGACCAGTGTACCCTATCAAACACTTTTGCAGTATCTATTGCTATCAGGAGTGTATTTTACTCTGTTCTCTTAATGTTGTCAATGATGTGGGTGGTCTGTTTGGTGTTAGGGTGGCAATATCTGATTTGGATGAACATGCATTGGTCAGGATCCTCCAGACATAAGGGGATTTAGGGGCACATGCATCAACATAGACAATAGCAATTCTTTAATTGCGATTATTAAGGAATCGCAATTAAAGAATTGTTATTGCTTATGCATGTAGGAATCGCATACAATTTTGCAATTCTTACAAATTCCTTAATTGCAACTCGCAAATTGCGAGTCGCAATTAAGGACTTGATTCCCGTTCATTCCTATGGGCCCAGAGGAACACTCGCAAATTAGTACCAATAGATACTCGGACATTACGCATGCAATTTCAAGGGTGCAAGGGTTCCAAAAGGATACCCTGTTGCACCCCTGAATTGATAATTTAACCACATGTTGCGCACACACATGCCCCAAGGGCATGTGTGTGTGTAACATGTGACTTTGAATTCAAAGAAATCAAAAATTACCACCAACTTTAGATTGATGGTAAATTGTGATTCATATTAGCGAAATCGCAAATTTTTTTTGTTTAATGCATTGCATTTAAAGAATCGAAATTTTCGATTCCTTAAATACAATCGCAATTTAATTAGTCGCACATTTAGCGATCACTTAAATAGCAATTTTTGCATTTGGGATGATGCATCCCAAATGCAAAAATACCGGTCGCAAAGGGGCAGAGTCTGCCCATTTTCGACCGGTTTTTAGGTTGATGCATGGGGCCCTTAGTCTTTGTGCTAGCTTACTCATGAATATATTAGCATCTACAATGAGAAGAAAAGTTAGCTTGCATGATGAACAATTTGTGTGATTTTTGCCATGTTTAGGTATTATCATTGTTGATGCTTCCTGCATGGAGTCTGGCATCGGCCCCCAGTCTCTGCAAACTAGCTGAAGAGGCAAGTTAAAAGGGGTGTCAATGGCTGGTAGACTACTGCAGAGGACTTTGGTGAAAAGGGCCTGGGGATTCATTTGTTTGTCTGGGGTGTAGCTATGCTGGACATTATTTCTTCCAGCTGGTAGGGTATCTAAGGGATACTGCCTGGACTTTCGCAAGCTTTGTCAAATTAGTCTTGGAAAAATAGTCATGAATCTGAATTAGAGGTTTTGTCTTGGCTGCGTATAGGATTTTATGCTGGTCTTCAGATTCACTTAGTCAGGTGGAGCTGTCTTCAGATTTCCATGAGATCATTTCCCTACTTACTTTTGCTCTCAGCTTACATGTGAGTATCTTTCCCACTTTGTTGTCGTCTCCATAATACTTTTGTTTAGTACAAAGCAGTGCATAGTCAGCCTATCTGTGGCCTGTATTTTGACTTGGGCTCCAAGTGCTAGTATTTTGTACCACACTTTTTTATATATATATTTATTTTAATGCAGCAAAAATACAAAAAATAAATTCAACCACTAAAACAGAAAGCTCACCGCGAGCGTCCTTGCATTTTTGGACATTTAGGAATCCACTTATCATCAGCAGCTGCATGACAGCTAGTTCCCCGACACATTTAACATATGTTGATTATATTGAAGTAATTGTTATACCTCACCACTCTCTCGTGCTGTTCCCGGGATTCATCCTTTCAGTATTACACTTGTTACAAGTATAAATCTCCAAAAGGTGACTCGACCCACATCCCAACAGGAATTGAGTCGTGCATGCAGTCCTAGCTCCCGAAGCTCATTAATTTATAGTAGATTTTATTTATTTGCTTAGATTATTTCTAATCATGCCCATTGTGTTCTTTTTCAGATAACAAGTAATGTTTCGATGGGCTCCAAATATCTGTCAGGCGTGATGATGTGGGAAGTGGTTCAGTATAAATGTCCAGTGCATTGTTACAATAAATCAAGTCCGCCACCCAGTAGGACACTGTGGTCGGAGAGCTCTTACTCCATCTAATGACAATTCTACTGCTCGGGCAGCAGGCAAACTAAGGCCACAAAATGTCTCTCTGGCTTCAGACGTTTTACACATACCCCATCAGTACTAGTTTTGCAGACATCTCAATCTTTTTTTTTATCACAAAGGGTACAGAAGAATAGATGGCCTCAATTACATACATGAAGTTTGTACTCCCCATCCAACATAAGAAGGAAATGAAGAAAAGAAAAAGAAAGATGATAGAAAGAGAAAAAAGAAAGAGAGTGTATATATAAGAAAACTCAAACAAAACGGTCCCATATACAGTCTACTTTTTGTAAGGATAGTATGTCTCAAACTCTAGCCAATGCGTGCTCCCTCTCATATATGTTCTTCATGAGAGCCCACCATTCAGAAAAGACAGGTGGATTAGGCGAGATCCATGCTCTTGCAATGCAAAGGCGAACGGCGACTAAGGCGATATAAAAAAAGATCCCATATGTCAATCAACACTCTCTTTAAGACATAACATGATCTCCTTGTTAGTAGGAAGGAAATCATAGCCCAAGCGATGACCAATAAACTGTATTACTTTTCCCCAAAAAGTATGTAACATAGTGCAGGTACAGAACATATGAACGATATCGGCTGCTACCATTCCACACTTTGAGCATCGAGTCCTATCTCCCCCATCGCTCTGTTCCTTTTTATCCCATTTCTTTATCCTTTCTGGTGTATAATAGAGCATGCAAATAGTTCGAAATTGTTGCAGTTTTAGACTAATAGAATGGATAGAGTGATATAGAATAACTAAAGTAGTGACAATTTCTGTGTGAGCCATAGTTGTGCCTAAAGCTTGACTCCATTTAACAGCTAAGCGTTGAGTATCATCACTCCTAAATTGACAGAGTTGTAAATAAATTGTACTAACAGGTGATTTGAATTTAAGATTTAGAAAACATGTCAATAATTCATGAGAGTGTGGTGATTGCATCGGTTGTCATTTTAAAAAGTAATCCCTTATTTGTAGGTATTTTCAAAACAGTTGTTGTGGAAGATTATAAGCAGATTGTAAAGACACAAACGTTTGGAAGCCATCAGTATCATAAAGCTGGCCTAGCCATTCGATCCAGTGATTTTCCCACCGCAGAGCGGTGGAGCCATGAAATACGTCCGGGAGAGTAGTATTGTTCCATATAGTTGGAAGTATGCATGTTGCGCTAGGTCTCCAGGGAGCAGTGATCAAGAATTTCGTGCCATATACGTACCGTGTCCCTAGCGGTCTTAAATCAGACTCTTTTATAGTAGTTTGGATCATAAAATATAGAAAAATATTTAAACGTGACCTTTCTTCTCTCCCTTATATTGCTCCATTGCATTTAACATTCCCGCCTTGATATCAATCCTCCAGTCTAGTCAGCCTTATATTTCTCAATTGGTGTTTAACGTTCCATTCAATTGTGTCCATCAATGGCGGGTCAGGCAGTAGAGAGGAGAAAGGAGACTATAGCTTATTTTTACTGGCCATTGATGCTTGTCTATGCCTAGCATAGAGTTTAATAGCCAAAAGACTGGACCGAGTGAGGAACCTTGTATTTAGGCTGGCCATCACAGTTGTTAGTTTAGAGAGCTCCACCATAGAGACCTCTCCTTAATGGGAAGGAAATATTTTATCAGCCTTGTACCAATGGTTGCTATAGACGGCCTAGACTATCTAATAGTATATCTCTAAACTCGGAAAGCAAAATACCCACTTTGTGAATGGCTACTAAAGAATCATCCAATCTAATGTGTGGTTGTTTTCCAGCCCAGATGAAGGTCAAAAGAATTGCTGTCTAAAAAATACCTGCATCAAGAAAATGGGAATATTAAGAAATAAGCATAAGAACTGAAACAAAAACACAATTTTGATGCCCACTATTCTCCCTGCAATGGATATTGGCAGACCCTGTCACCTGGAGAGCTTTTCTTGTAGTTTGAGCAGGGGCAGACCATAATTCTCTTTTACATCTACAGAGGTGTCTCCTGTATTTGTTTTGCTAAGGAGCAAACTACCTTCTCACTCCATGTGAGCAGAAAATTGAGGGAAGAGGTCTAGGAGTGACTTCAGCCATTATGATCATGACAGACTTATCCCAGTTAATCTGCAAGCCTGATACACTGCCAACATAATGCATGAATTCCTTATTATTGGGAGGGAGAACGTTTTCATCTGGATGTTTCACATACTATGTGAATTCTGCTTAGTGTCCTTATGCAGAAAAGTTGTGGTTGCTTTGAATTGGTAAAAAAGAAAAATAATTTGCCCTTATAGTTTACTTTTAGTTTAGCTAGGTATAGCATTGCATAGTCTATTTCTTTTTGTTGCATTTTCTTTTTGACCTAGATCAAAACTTCACGAGCCTCATGAACAGCAACTACTAACTTTAGGTCTCCTTTCTCCCTAAGTATCTACAGCGTTCTCCATAAGATTAATAATTATTATATATCCCTATTATGTGCTGGGAGGCACCAAAGTTGGAGGGTGAGGCACCACCGAGCGATGTGCCCTTTTTACGACGGAGACAAAAACATTCAAACAAGGACTTCAACATTTTTTTAACACACTGTGGCATGAGGGCTGTGTTAGTCTATTCCGGTAGTCCCAATATGCGAAGGATACAGGCCTCAAGCTTGCTTCTAAGTCTCCATTGTTTGCTCACATAGTTTCCATTTCATTCTCCTATCATTGCATATTCTTTCATTGTTATTACCGCCTCTTCCGTCTTCCCGTTCCATTCCTTATCAATGAGCAGCTCTTCAGCTCCTGCAGAAGTCTATTACCTAGCAGAGGTCAAACACTACCCCCAATATGGTGCTGCCTACTCGGCACGCATAAAGGGGGAAGTGCATCACCACAACAGTCTATTCTTTTTCTGCGATGCAATCCAGATTTCCTATCAAGGTCGGGTAAGTTGTTTTAATTCTTACTTATTATTCCTTTGTGACTTGCTATAGCAATCACGCTGCTTTATGTGGTTGGCTCAGCAGGCATTTGTCTTCTCTGTGGGCAGTGGCACTGAGGGTCCTGATGTCCGTTTTCGGACCCTACTGTTTCAGCCTTTTTTCTTGTTGCGCCCCCCTGATTGTACTGTTTTTCTGCTTGCGGGCACTTCCTGTTTGTCGGCGCCCCCGTGAGAGGTCGGGGGCCACAAGACTTACTTTCCTTAGAAATGGGTCCGATGCAGGAAGTGCCTGTATTCATGATTGTAGTCATGGAGCCTGCTGCTTCTAGCTCTGAGTGGGTTTCCACAGTGGATGCGCTGCACCTTCTTATCAATGAGGCTGTGGAGGTTGCATTCAGGGCACAGGAGGCTGATGGACCTCCTGCTAAAGTTCCTCGCCCTGCTCCACTGGCTGATATTGTTGATCCTGATGAAGAGGATGGCAGGAGGGGTCGCTTTGTGCAGGGATTTGAGCTTTCTGACTTGTTTACCCATGTCAGGGAAAATCTGGCTTTCTCTTCGCCTGTGATGGATAGGTTGGAGGCTGATTTTTTTTTACTCAGTATCATCCAACTGATCCTGACTCTTTACCTTTGCATGGTGCTGTCCGCAAGGTGCTGGCCCATGAATGTCGAGAAGTTGATAAATCTGCTTTTCCTTACTTTTTGTGTAAACGTTACACTTTGGAGGGGATTTCAGAGGAGTTCCCTCAGTCTGTCAAGGTGGATAATTTGATTGCTGGCCTTTCTTCCCACAGCATGGTTCTTTCAGATGATGCCATTCCTTCCAACCCCGTCAACAAGAAGGTGAAGGGTGCCGTGAAGAAGTCGTACACCGCCTTCAATTTTTCCGTTAGGGCTACTGCCTATACCAAATATATGGCTTAGTCCCTGATGAAGGATTTCCAGGCTCTGGCTCTTCTGTGGAGTGAAGGGGGGGGGGGGTGCTTCTTCTCCCATGGCTCTATTGGAGCTCCAGGTTTGCTACCTGGACATCTCCTTCTATAACTTGTGTGCGGCTGCTGCGGCATCAGAGGCTTTCATTGCTGCTCGTCACCATATCTGAATGCAGACTTGGAAGGCGGAGGCCTCACAGAAGTCTATCCTTCTCAAGTTGCCGTTTGAAGGTTCCAACGTGTTTGGCCTCAAGCTGGAAGAACTGGTAAAGCAGTCAGCAGAGAATCAGAAGCTGGTGGCTAACATTTGGACTCCCTTTTAGGGTGGGGGGTTTGATTATCGCCACGCTTTTTCCTTTCTTCCAACCAGTGGTCCTCAACAGCCCTTTTGTGGCAGGGGTCATGGCTGGGGGGGCCCCGTGGAGGTGACAAATCCCAGTCCCATTCCGGTGGTGCTTCCTCCACTCCTTCTCCAAAGCAGTGACTGTAGGAGAGTAGGATCTGCTTCACATGGGAACCCCCACTTTTTGCTGGTGTTTCACTGCTTTTCAACCTTAGTCTGGCTGTGGCACTGCTAATCAGGACCACAGCCTCGCTGCTTCCTCTCTAAAATGGTTCCCATGTACATTAGGTACATATCTAATTCGATTCTGGAGTGCCTTATAAGCCCCTAGTATATGGTGCACTATGTACCTAGGGCATAGGTACCTCAGAGGCCTACCAGGGGCTGAAGCATATATTATGCCACCCCTGGGAAGCACTCCAAAATGACACCACAGGTCTGCTACTGCAGCCTGGGTAAGGGTGTGCTTGCACCCCTTACAGTGGTATAGGCTACCTATATCCACACATATATACAGACACATATAAACCTATAAGCCACTCCTATGGCAGGCCTTGACAATCCCGAAGGCAGAGTGCTTGGTTTTGTGTGAGAGGGTGCCCAAGCATGAGCTGAGCCTCTCTGCAGCTTTTGGAAATACTTCCTTATGGCTGTTCTGTGATACAGCCATACCATATACTCTTAAGTGCATTATAACCTCGCGGTAAATGCTAACATTGGAATGGCTGCATCAAAACATGTTGTGTTTGGTGTCAAACATCTAGGGGAAACTACCCCCCCCCCCCCCTGCCAGTCCTGGTGCGGGGGCAGCATTCCACCCTTCTAGAGGGAGAGACATGTTCACACTGGTCAAACCCGGTAGGACTTTCCTGAGCCCTGGCATCACAAAATGGATGCCTCTGCCACAGACACATGTCTGGCCTCCTGCAGCTGACCGAAACTCTGGCAGGGGAGGCCTGGACAATAGGTTTCCTGTCGAAAGGAGGTGTAACCACCTCCCCAGACAGGCTGATGTGTATTGGGGCTGGGCGGGAGCACTCTCTGGTGCTTGAAGTCCTGCACTGGGGGCACATTTGGTGTCCCTGTGTACAGTCCAGTTCAAACCGGTTGCAGGGGCTACCTGCCCCTGCTCTGGCGCAAAACTGGACAAAGGAAATGGGTGTAACCACCCCTCTTTCCAAGTCGACCCATAGGTGGGGCCTTAGAGTTAGTCCATCCCCTAAACTTGGTATAAGTATAGGAACCCAGTCCCTATGACTTTGGATTACCCTGGACGAAACTCTGCAACATATATCCTGGACCTTTGACATTCTATTTCGACTAGAAGACTGAAGAAATCTCCCTTGGGGTCAAGGAGTGACTCCCCTGCTTGGCAGGCACCAAAGAAGCAACTGACCGGTCTGCATCGCTGAAGCTCCCGTCGGACGCCGAAGTCTTTGCATCACCAGAGGTGGATTTTCAGACTTCCCCGAGGCTACCCTGAGTCCACAGCAAAGCTGAGGCCCATGGCTATCGTGGGTGACTTGGAACCGTGACTCCTGGACACCGCAAACTTTTGCAGCAACACTATCTTCCTGGTCCTCCTCGAAGTTGTGCTTTGGGCTCCGAGTAGCCCCAGCCTAGAGCATCTCCTGCACCAGAGATTGTGGGCCTCCACTCCACGAGTGACCCGTGGGCCCATTTCAAGTGCGACCGCTCGAGGCTCCTTCGCGATCACTAGCCTGTTGGCTAGCAAGTCCCCACGAAGGCAACTCCTCTTCTTCCCGGGCTTTCCTGGTTGCTCCAGATGTGCCCTGACTTACCTTCGCTCGGTGGGTCCCTCAGACCTTGCTGGTCTGCACCGCAGTCCTTTCTCTAAATTCCAGTGACTTGCCGTTGCCAAGGCTTGTTGGGTACAACTGGTCGCCGACACTGCAGCACTCGACAGACTTTGTGGGACAGCTCGAATCCGGCTCATGGACTTCGTCGACGCCTCATGGACCTCGTGGCTGAAGAGTCAAGACACCCATCAACTCACCTGAAGCACCTGACATCTGTGGGCATCGGTCTATCCTGCCCTCGGTCACTGGCAAGTGACCCAGACTCTGTCCCCTCTGCTGTCAGGTTCCTTCCTTCCTCGATCCAGGCTTGGATCCATCCGGACACTTCTCCTCTTCACGGCAGTGGCACTTCCTGAGCAGCTTCCATTAAAATAGACGACGCGACCCAACACCAAAAGACACCTATGCACCCGGCTTCCCTGGGTGAGGTAACTCGAGTACTCTGTGGCTCCCGTGGGTGCTAGCCCTAGAACTGTCCAAGTCCAAAATGGTTTTGTCCTGAGTCCATTCTAAGTGTCCTTTATCTTTAGATTTCCAACCGTGACATTGTCCATAGAAGATAACGGGAACCCGCGGCTGTGTTCTCACACCGCACACGGCCCCCGTGGGTCCCCTGTGTCACTACCTTGGGTGGCTCCTTAGGGTCCCAGCGATTCTACAGGCTCTAGGCCTTGTGTCTAGTTCAGTCGGGGTTCTTATACCACTTTTTTGGTACATGGTTTGGTACGCCCCTAGGGCCCAAACGTGTATTTGTGCTATCACAGATGCTTGCTCACTTGTAAACTAAGTACTTCGAACTCTAGCCTCATAAAGAGACTAGAGGGGTGTATTTTATCTTAAATACATATATTTTAAATATATACCTGGTGTGGTTGTCCTTTCATTTGATCATTCAAGAGATTATAGACTGGTAAAACAAGCTGCTTTACATTCCTTCAAGACTTAGTCTGAAGGCTGCTCTCCATAGCTACCACTAGGATAGCTTTCAATAAAGGTTGTCTTTAACCTATCACCATAAGGGGTTGTTTGGACTGATACAAGGTGCCCACTAGAACTAGTGGACAGCATATATCAAGCTTACTTCTCACAGTGACTATACACCTTTTCCAGTTGGAAGTCGCCTTCACTTCTTTTGTCAGCACTGGCAGGGTCTTTCCGATGCCTTGATGGTTAGGCTGATGACCTCTGGTTACCGGATCAAATTTTCATCTCACCCTGCTCCGATGTGCAAGGAAACTCCTCTGCCAGGGAATCCCCTGAGGCAGGTGTCTTTGCTGTAGGACGTTTGGCTTCTCTTGGAGAAGGCAGCGATCTTGGAGGTTCCCCCCCCGGAACGGGGGCTGGGCTTTTATTACATTCTTTTTCTGGTCTCAAAGAAGGATATTTACTACTGACTTGTGCCCCACGTTGGATCTGAAGGGGGTGAATCTACTCATTCCTCAACGTTGTTTCAAAATGGTAACTTTGCAATCGATCCTTCAGCTGGTACACCGGGGTGCTTTCTCACCTCCCACGTCCTGATGGATGCCTACCTGCATGTTCCCATCCATCCAGTGGATCAGCAGTTTTTGCGCTTTTCGGTGGGCTCCCGGCACTTCCAGGTGCTTCCTTTTGGCTTTTCATCAGCGCCAAGGGTTTTCATGAAGTTCTGGCCCTCCCTGGTGGGTATTCTCCATTCATGGGGCATTCAGGTTTCCTTACCTTGATGATTGGCTGATTGTTTCTCCTTCTTTCTCTCAGGCAAAGGAGGATGTTCATCAGGTCTGTCATCTGCTGGATTCTTTTGGGCTCCTCATAAACCACAGAATGTCCTCCTTTCAGCCCCCCTAGTCTTTGAAGTTCCTCAGAGCCCTCTTCCGGATGGATCTGGGGATGGTATTCCTGTCTCCGGAAGGACAATTGACTCAGTTCCAGCATCTCTCCTGGGTACTGTCCCAGTCTCAGGTGTTTACCCAGCTCTGGCTGGAGAATCAGGGGGGATTGCCTCCATACTGCATGTCCTCCCCTGAGCCTGTCTCCATTAGTATCCCCTCTTGCATCACATTCTGCTCCACTGGGATCCTGCTTCTCAGGCCTATGAGGCTCTCATACTGTGTCTCCGGAGATTTGGGATTCCCTTCAGTGGTGGTTGTCCCCTCACAATCTCTCCAGGGGTTTTGATCTTCTCCCTCCTCCTTCCTTGGAGGTCTTGTCGACCGATGCCAGTGCCATTAGCTGGGGAGCGGTTCTGGGGGATTCCAAGGACCAGGGCCAGTGGTCCCGTTTCGAGCCTCTCCAGTCCTCGAACTGGCGAAAATTGATGGAGGGTTGGAAATCCCTTCTTTGGTTTGCCCCCCGCCTTCAGGAATGGGCTGTTTTTATTCAGTCCGACAACCAAGTTGTTCATGCCTATGTCAACCGGTAGCAGGGAATGCACAGTTCTTTGTTTCTCCTTTCCCAAAAGATTGAGCTGTGGGCTAAAAGGAATATCCTTTCTCTCTCAGCAGTCTATCTTCCGGGTAGGGAGAATGGGCCTGTGGAATCTTTAAGCCAGGTGTTTCCCTCATCAGTGACTATGTGTCTGTCTCCCCTTCTTTTGTGGTGGATTTTCTCCAGGTTCGTCCTTCCCTGGCTGGATTTGTTTGCCTCAACGGAGACAGCCCTTCTACTTAATTTTTACAGCAGGTTCCCAGGCTGTTGGCCTGGGTGATCGATGCTTTCTCCGTAGCCTGGTCCCAGGAGCTCCTGTTCATCTTCCTCCCCTTTCCCTTAATTCCCAAGGTCCTCAGGAAGATTCGGGTGGATCGGGCAGAGGTTCTTCTGGTTGTTCCAGAGTGGTCCCAGAGGTCCTGGTTTCCCCTTCTTCTGGATTTGGTGGTGTGTCCCCATTGTCAGTTTCCCCTGTACCCCTCTCCGATGCGTGCTCCTCTTCTCATCACATCTTCTCTCCTTTGTCTTCATCTGGGGGTCTTGCACTTGACAGGTTGGATTTGTTGGATCAGGGTTGTTCGCTTGAGGTGGCTCCGAGCATTTAGTTGTCATGCAGGCCTTCGACCCTGAGCTCTCATGGTTGGCATTGGATGAACTTTCACTCCTGGTGTCATGGGAAGGGTCTGCCTTATTCTTCCTGTGATCCTGTCAGGGCGTTCTACTTTTTGAGGGATGGTTTTGTCATGGGTCTGGCTGTCTCCACTCTCCGTGCCCTGCTGTCTCTACTTCCGGGGCTCTGCTGTGGCTCCTGTCTCTCCCTTGGTGTCTTGCCTTTTGCACAGTTTTTTATTCCGGCGTCCTGTCTCCTGCTCTCCAATTCCTACTTGGGATCTTTCCTTGGTGCTTCAGGCATTTACTGGTCTTCCGTTCGAACCCCTATTTTCCGTTGAACTTAAGTTTCTTTTGGCTAAGGTTCTTTTTTTGGTGGCCATTTCTTCTTGCCAACGGGTTGGTGAGCTTGGGGCTTTGCTGGCTTCTCCACCTTTCTTACTTTTTTGCCCAGACAATGTGAATTTGTGTCCTAGTCCGTTTTTTCTTCCCAAGGTCTTGCCTGACTTCCACTGTCAGGAGGATATTGTCCTTCTTGTCTTTTTTTCTCAATCAATCAATCAATCAATCAGGATTTTGTAGAGTGCACTACTCACCTGTTAGGGTCTCAAGGCACTGAGAGATAGGTGTGAGCAGCTCTGTTGGGATCAGTCGAAGGGCCAGGTCTAGAGGTCTTTCCTGAAGTGGTGAAGTGTCAGACTTCATCAAAGGTGCAGGGGGAGATCGTTCCAGGTCTTGGCTGCAAGAAGGGAGAAGGACCTTCTGCCCACTCTGCTCCTATGGAAGCGTGGGACAGTGGCAAGGAAGAGGTAGGCAGAGCGGAGGTTTCTCTTGGGAGTGTGGAAGGAAAGGCGGTCGTTGAGATATTGAGGTCCGATGTTGTGGAGGGCATTGTAGGCGTGGGTGAGCAGCTTGAAAGTTATTTTTCTTTCAATGGGGAGCCAATGGAGGTCGCTGACGTGTTGGGTGATGTGGTTGTGCGGGGAGGTTCTTGTTGATTCCCGCATAGAGGCCTGACCTGTCTTCTCCCAAGAAGGAGGTTCTCCATTCTATGGATGTGCTGTGGGCCCTTCGTATCTATGTGTATCGTACCTGTGATTTTCGGAAGGTGGATTCCTTATTTGTTACCTGCTGTCTCTTTGGGTTGGGTCTCAAGCCTTCCTTGTCCACTTTGACTCGATGGGTGAAGTGTGTGGTTCTCTTGTCCTGCGAGGTTGCTTGATGTCCTCTTCCTTTTCCTGTCCAGGGGCACTCCACTTAGGGGGATTTCCTGGCATGCCTGTGGCTCTTCGTTTGGCAGCACGCATGGAAGCGAGATATGAAAGTCCTCACTCCAAACACTAGAACGATTCACATTTTAGTGTTTCTGGCGGAAGTCAACGTTGACTGACGTACTTCCGGGTTTCGGGCATCGAGAGCCTACCGTTCCTTGGGCGTCCCTTGACTTCATTTACCTAATCGTCCAGGCAGCTGGGGAAGTGATACTTTCCCGGTGGCGGCAGTGATATCCCTCTACTCCGGTCCTGGTGGTGTTTTCCCCTGGCCTTTTCAGCAGCTGCAGCATTTCCAGGCAACTCCGGTCACGGCGGCAATCTCTCTTGGGGTTTTGGCACCAGCTGCAATTCCTCATGACTCTGGCTGCAGTGGTGAGTTCTAGTCACTCTATGAATTATTCCTGGGCTGCGGCCGTGATTCTTTTTTATTCCGGCAGCAGCAGCAGCAATCCGTCGCAAACCCTGGCTGCGGCGGTGAATTCTAGTTCCCCATGTAGTTCTTGGGTCGAGGCGGTGTCTGGGAGAACCTTACTTAATACTCCCTAGAATAAGAACAAAAATAAATAAAAAAAGAAAGCAAATTAGTTCTCCACTGTGAATCGAGTTCAAATAAAATGATACATAAAGAGAGCTATACTTATATGCAGAGCTGTCCTTATCTGCAGAGTGGCCCTTTTCTGTGACGACCAGCCTCCTTTCGTTGCCTTTGAATTTTACCCCTGCAAATAAAAGGGGACATCATTATACTTTTTGGTTCTATTTCTCAGTCCTAATCAATTAGCATGAATATCATAAGAACTGCTTTACCACTTACCTGAAGACTCTCCTAAACTCTATGCTCTAGACTGTGGTAGGTGTGTTTCTCTCATTACAGTTAACTTTGTTCCCTATTGTTATTTAACCCCCAGCCTCTAAAGCACTGTCACACCATCTCTCTCTCACCACAGAAGATACATTCAACAACCAGTTGAGCAAGGACCAGATGGAAGAAGGGAATTCATGAGGTAGTTTAGTAATAAAAAACCTATTATTAATACAGTCTCCTCCCCTGTCTGTCAAATACTTATGTTATCTTCTGCCTTCTTTTCAGAGTATTTCCAAACCTTTGAGTCCTGTGCCTGAACTGAGAAACACTGGTCATCACTTTCCTTGTGTTATTTTCCCTTCTTCCCTCAGTCTACCACTGGTGCTTTGACATAGTTGGGTGCGGTGAGCGACTGGTGGGGTGTAGGGACCTATCATCCCTTCATATTGCTCCTGCGGAGCTGTATGTAACCTTGACATTTCTTCATCCTGGGCCATTTTTAAGGGTGCCTTATTACATAATATTTGTAATGCTGCTAAATGGACCTCTCCCCACACATTTGTTTCCCATTATGTTCATAAGTTGGGGATGGCGGCTTCTGCTGCTTTTGGCGCTCACATTTTGTCTGCTGTACATGATTTGTGATTTGTACTGTTTTGCTTTTGTAATTAAACTGACCTGTTGGTTTTTGCTGCATCCTTCTGGCCTTTGTGTTTCAATCACCATGCTCTTGAGTATGGGCTCATTGATAAGGAATGGGATGGGAAGGTGGATGAGGAGGTAATGCACGGTTACTCACTGGTAATCTTCATTACTCTGAGTCCTGGTCTTCCCGTCCATTCATGAGCCCATTCATGAGCCCATCCATGAGCCCATCCCTCCATTCCTGTTTCCCGCGATTGTTTTGTGTTTCTCTTTTTCTTGGGTTTCTTTGGTATTCTCAGGCTGTCGTGGTGATGCACTTCACCCTTTATGCATGCCGGGTAGGCAGCGGCACATTGGAAGAAGTGTTTGATCACTGCAAGGTTATAGGTTTCTGCAGGAGCAGACAAACTGCTCATTGATAAGGAATGGAACTCGGAATAATGAAGATTAACGGTGAGTCACCAGGCATTCTTGTCTTCTGCATGGGAGAGTCGTTGTGTTGCCATGTCTGTTTGCTCATCTATGTTTGTCCACCATCTTTTTAATTTTGTCCAGTCGGTCAGATCAATAGTTTAGAGGCCTTTTGTCTTTTCAGAGAGAAGGTCCTTGAGGTCATCCTTCTCCACTTCTTCCTCTACTCTCTCTAGTTCAGTTGGAGCATGCCCCTGCTTGCCCAGAAAAGGCCTTGAGGTCCGCCTCCCATCAAGTGACTATTTAGTTTGTTTTTGGACCGCCTTGCACATTATTAGCAGCCTCTTTCAGTATTTCGTGCTCATGAATTCCAAATATGGCAGTGGCACTAGGCTTCGGTGTTTTCCTTTCCGAGCAGGCCCAGGGTTTAATAACACTGCCACTGCACTAGGGGATACGGCAATAAGCCTAGTCGCAAGGCGAAGCACCAGCCTGTGGGGCAGTGAAGCACGCACCTGCCCCTACTGGCACCAGGTAAGCACCTCTATTTCTTTTGTACACAATGAATGGGAACCATGACCATTACGTCATTTGGGGGTCGCCAGGTGTAGCAACTGAGACCACTGGCATGGCCCTTGCAACCTCAGTCACTGCCCTTGTGATTCTTGACTTAAAGGGGGCAAAGGCACTCCCAGGAACAGAGGAACAGGTGCATTTGACTGTGCAAAACAATGCTCCAGAGGCTCTTCGTGCAATAACCACACTCCACACTGTTACTTGAAGCATAAAAGGCCATTTTATTAGGACACGGTTGCAACACTTAAAACTTTATTAAACATTACATAAATGGAACTATAACTCTTAACATAAACCATACAGTTTCATTCTCCCTTTGCCATTCTCAAACACCATCTCATCTGCTTCACCCCTCCCCTTTCACTCTCTGACCTCCTTCCATATCCCCATTCTCTCCTTCACTTGCCCTCCAGACATCCTCCCTTGAATTTCCTTACTTGCTCATTGCATCCCGCGCACCGCCATCAGTCACCTGTGCACCCCCCCCCCCCGAGGGGTGGATCCACCTGTATGTGACTAATCACCCCTCCAAAGTACCGTCTATGCCCTGCAACATGTCCCGAACTGGTAACGTTGTAGTTGATCTACACCCGTACCCCCCTTCTACAACAAATAGGGTAGGTGGGGGAATAACTTTTATTAACCCTTCCCTTCCGGTGGTGCTTGGTGTCAGGAAGTGGCTGAATTCTCCTCTCCTGACACCTATATAGCCCTGCCTACTCCGGCCCCTTGCCCTAGCTGTCCCTAGCCCCCCATCTTGTCCTTCTGGTGTTGCACGAAATACCCCGGGGAAGACAGGCCTGCGGCCCTCACTTCTCCCGGGGACCAGCAGTGGCAGCATGCCTTGAGATTGTAACAGTTGCAACTTGCAACTCTTACAATTGGCCTGATCAGCTGAAATACATTTCCCAGGCCTCAGACAGCCTCAAGTTGGCCTAGGGACTTTCAACATTGCCCAGATTGAACTGCACAGAAGTTGTTGTGTGTAAATTCGGGCCACCTTTGCTGTTCTGATATGCAACCTGTCAAGATGGCACACAATTTAGAAGAGTCACAATACGTGTTTTTATTTCTCATTCTATAGTCATACCAGCACACGTTTAGTTTTACTGCAAAATTACATTTTAAACCATCCTATTTCAGGCATTTTCTTTCGGTTTTCTTTCAAGTTTGTGCGAGAGAGAAAGTGAGTTTTCCAGACCAACAAGAACCCGAGTGTGGGCTGCATATCAAGTTTGATGTGTATGTATTGAGTAGTCAGTATGGAGATATTTTGCTACAAACTCTGCATCACAGCTCAGATTGGAGATTGTCAAGTAATTAATTAGCTGAGCAAATAAACTGAGTGGTGTATTTCTCTGCTTCATGCCTGCACTGGTGCAGATTAATTTCGCTAAAGGTAAGCTCTAGCCAGAGTCAGTCACACTGGGGGCACGGTCACTGCAGCCAATTACAGATATGGGCTGAGCTTTCATCCTTATTGAACTCTTCTCTTGTTGCCCAGGTAACTGGTCTGGCCCCTAAGCAAATAAGCAGGATCTTCCCCAGTCTCTAAACACACCTTCAGCTGTTCCTGCCTCCTGACAACCAATCCTATCAGTAGATGTCCAGAATTTATAGTGGCCTCGTTGCGCAGAATGCCTCAATTCTTATTTGCCTCTATTGAAAGAACAACATGGGTGTGCTTTAATTGAATGTGGCCTATAGATAATCGTAAAGCCAAAGGTTTAAACAGTTATAAAATCAATCATATTGCCTGTACCTCCCAAGTCATGGTTACGTGGCACAAAGCCTGTTTAAAACATCCCCAACAGGATTATGCTCAAAATGGAGGTGATCTTTATCATCATGGCCCAGTGTACCGCACCCAGCATTCCTTGAAATGGATCAAAGTCTACTGTTAATATCCCCCCCCCCCAAAAAAAAAATACAGCAGAATCCTCCTTTAACTCTTTGAGTGCTGCGATTAAAGATACATTCAATGAGTTTGCTATATCAACATTCTTACAATTAAAGTTATTATGGCAGAAATTCATAAGTACAATGGTCGAGCTGGTACAAGGGGGCAAGCATATCATTTGAAAATAAAGCGAGAGAAGAAAAATATTGGTTCCTTATATTCATTTTAAAGTGACCCTTTTTCTACTTACAGGATTTGGTTGCTGCAACTACACAAATAGCAGATTTCTTCGGGCTACGTTTGACTAAAGAGCAAATCGAATTCATTGCAGAGAAAGGCAGCTTCAAAGCTATGAAAGAAAAATCTAATGAGACACATGGCAAAATGGGCTCAGTCCTTTTTAGAAAAGGTACATTTATATGAATATATTTCAATTTATTTGACTCAGTAATTGTATGTGAAAATACAATTGAAGCTAGAAAAGGAGAAGTGAAAGAGAAAGTGAATGCTATTCTGGAATATTCGAGTGTGAATCAGTTGTGTTGTTGGAGAACCGGTGTTTCTCTAGGAGGCTAGGTGTGTCCTTGATCCTTTTGTGAACCCATATTCTTGGAAGTTTACTACTGAACATCGACACCAACAATATCATGATACAAGAAAATCGAGGACAGAATATCGAGGGATAACTTTCGAAAGGTAAGTGCATACAGAGAAGCATAAATTTACTATTCCTAACTCCTCGTGTATGTACCTTGAAGATATATGCATCATCTAAGTACATGTATGTGGAGTTAGGTATAGAAAATCTAGACTTACTAACCAGTCAATATTTTATTTTTGATATTCTGTCCTCGATACTGTGTCCAATAAATAGTGTGGTTTCGATATTCAGCGGGCAGACCATTTTTGAATAATCCAATGTTCCTGTTCACCTGCTGACTCCAGATTTTTTCATTAGAGCAGAGCACACAACCAATTGCAGGAGGCTTGATTCAAAAAATATGTTGGTGCAGTAGTAGTTTCATCACATTGTTTATTTTAAGCAGTGACGATGGGTCTCATTGCTTTCCTCAAATTATCTATATAAAAGAGCATTTAATGTGCATGATGTTTCATTTACTTAACTACCTATACAATATCCTGCAAGCCGCCAGGTGGAGATGGGTGATATATTTTTTAAATGTTAGCATTATTTTGCTTCTTGATTTCAAACAACTGGTGCAGAAACAAAGGAGAAGCAACAGTGTGGCGAAGAGATGCATATGGTAAGAACTGAAACACATGCTGCTATTCCCGGCAAAGATGAAGGTTATTGCGAAGTGTCATTCTCATTTTTTCACGATACCTTAAAGAATATTGGCAGTGGCTGGAGAAGAACTTTGATGGCTGGTGTTAGGAATGGGGTAATTAATTTATTAATTTGGGAGGGAAGTACCCCAACTAAATTAATATATCCACACTAGTTAGATCAAAACACTTCTGAGGCTATCCTCAGCGAAGTGTGTGAATATTTTAAGTTGTATTTACAATTTCAGAGTGAAGGATACAACACAATAACATTTCCCAAATCCAATTTAGAAAAATGTAGTGAGCAATAAATACATCAAAAGTATTAAAATATGTCAATGGTAACCAAATATATGATATTTTAATGTTTTAAGGGAAAAAGTGCCAAGGAAAAGTAAAGTGCCAATCAAAAGTCAATGTTCACATTTCATGTCGACCAGCTTACAGCGGAGGTCTAATATTCCAAGCAGGTTATCTCAGTCAAAGACTGTAGCTTTTTTATGTTTCAAGCAGAGTACAGTGACGGACAACGGCGGACAAGGTGACCGCACTTTCCTGCTGAGACCCTTTGTGTGGAGATCAACAGTTATTCAGATTGGGTGTGCATTGACCACTCCAGCACCTGCCGTTGTTTGGTGCTAACTGCAACGCAGAGGAATGCTGAACCCAAGATATGGAGTGGTGCACCACCTGATGTGTAAACAAAGTTGTTTTTGAAAAAGTCTTATAGTCTTGCTTAGATTTTCTCAAACAGTCTTATATTTGCAAAAAATCAAATTTCAGGAAATTGTCAGCCAACGCGTTTCATTCATAACAATGAACTTCTTCAGGGCATGAGATTATGTGGCGTCTTGTATAAAATTAGGCGTGTATTGTGGGCTGTGTGGGCCTCCTTGATAAGGGCTCGCAATCTGTTAGGACACGGTATCTGCAGCCTTCTGCTCCGTCCAGTGATATCGCTTTTTGAAAAACAACTTTGTTTACACATCAGGTGGTGCACCACTCCATATCTTGGGTTCAGCTTTTTTATGTTTACCTGGAATTCAAGCCTAGCTAAACCTCTCATGATATGCATGTGGTCGTAATAAAGTAAACACCAATCATAAAAAGAAGGAGATGAAAAGATCATAAACAACAAGGCAATGTAACAATGACAGTTAACCATGGTATCAAGTTCAGGAAAAAATCTGACCTGGTACAATCAAGCAATATTAATATTTAACATAACAGAACGTATTCTTATCAGCCATTAAAAAGTTAAGGTATAACTTCTGGCTCAGTGGAAAGGGGAGACCAAGAAGAGATGACCTTCACAGAAGTTCCTCCTTACCAGTTAATATATATACATGCGCGAACTATTAGTAGAAGGGTCAGGGAACCAATAGTTTGGCATTCGGTAAAGTTGTGTGATATTTGCAGTTATTCAAGCCTAGCTAAACCTCTCATGATATGCATGTGGTCGTAATAAAGTAAACACCAATCATAAAAAGAAGGAGATGAAAAGATCATAAACAACAAGGCAATGTAACAATGACAGTTAACCATGGTATCAAGTTCAGGAAAAAATCTGACCTGGTACAATCAAGCAATATTAATATTTAACATAACAGAACGTATTCTTATCAGCCATTAAAAAGTTAAGGTATAACTTCTGGCTCAGTGGAAAGGGGAGACCAAGAAGAGATGACCTTCACAGAAGTTCCTCCTTACCAGTTAATATATATACATGCGCGAACTATTAGTAGAAGGGTCAGGGAACCAATAGTTTGGCATTCGGTAAAGTTGTGTGATATTTGCAGTTATTTCGGCTATTGGCACTGATCATGGATCATTTGTGATGAAGGCAAAGACGATAGTATCGAGTGTGGTGTGTAGGTTGCATTACATGTGTGAAAAATTGATCAAGGTAGCAGGGTGAGGGGAGATGGGGGAAAGCAGAGAGTGTGCTACTGGGTGTTGTATCTCTGGTGTCAACCTGCCATCAGACCTCACGGACCAGCATTAGTATTAGCATTCAGGAAAAGAGCGACCATATCTGGAGGTATACAGTAGTTCTGTCTTGTGCTTTATGGATGAGTCTCTCATAGGAGCCAGTTGACTAAATCTCCGTTATCCATTCATCATGAGTAGGGAGGTGTAGCGAACGCAAATAATGGAGGATGCACTTCCTTGTAGACATGAGCACTGTAGCAAGCAAGCGTTGGTCATGGAGAGTCAAGGAACAGGAGGTCAGTCACGTCATGAAGGACGATCAGCTGTTGCAAATGGGGCAGCGGTATCAGAATGGTCTCATTGAGGGTATTTCCTAGCTCATGCCAAAGTCAGAGAATGTGCAGGCAATCATGTAAGACGTAAACAATGTTGCATACCTCTTAATTACATCTACAGCAGTTTGAGTGGTGGAGTAAACCAACTGAATTCAGTTTTTGTGGTGTCCATTATCAATCGTGGAGTGTCTCGACGAGACAAATTAGGGTACCTGAGTGTGAAAAACAAGTAATGAAAATAGTATAAACCTACCGGCTGGAAGTGAAAGAGAAATAGCCTGGTTAGCAGAGAAGTGGGAAGCTGGAAACAGGAAGAGAAGGAGAGGGGGTCACTGGCATCTGAAACAAAGGAAATTAAGGAAGAGCTGATCTTTAAGGTAGGAATGGGAAAGAGCATGGAGGAGAAAAGGAACAGATGATGGTGTGATGAGGGAGAAAGCAGAAAGAAGCTGGAGAAAGCAGAAAGAAGCGGGACAACTGAGAAGAAAAGCAAGGAACAAGTCAAGGAACTTGAGGACGGAATGATGAGGGTGAACCCAGTGGACAACATGGAGTACACAAATTCCATCCCTTCAGTTGACTGGGGCCTAGAGGCAGGGAAAACAGAATGGAGCTGACTCGGAGGCACACAAGTGGTCCAGGAGTGGTGGACTCCACCGACAGATGCGTTTTTTCCCACCACAGTTCAGGAGGAATGTGGCCTAACCGGGTGAGTGGCCTGATACAATTGTTTCAGTGTGTTGGTGGTTAAACACAAGTCTTGGTGTGAGGATATTGTCATATTTGCTGACATTCTTCTCCTTCTCCCACACATTTCTGGGTGATAAACAACTTGTGAAAAGAACTGTATCAAACACTGGGAGCCATGCATAGACAGCCGCGACAATTCTTCTTACATGTATTTTTCATTCGGGGTATATCAGACACCCAAAGGGTTCCGTTTGTGTCAATCACTCACTCTATTGCACTTCAGAATAACACGCACAAACCTGGTGAAAGGGTTAGGAAAGCAAATCTAACAAGAATGTAATACTTATGTCTTTTCCCAAAGATTGTCAGTGGCACACCGTGGAAGACCAAGGAGAAAAAAAAATGTATTTTGTGTATCCCTGCATCTCCCAGAAGTTGAAGTTATCATATCAACTATATTGAACCTATAGAAATACATTTATCAATACAAATAAATGGCAAATATAAACCAAATATCTATAACAAAGCCTCCGAAGCATTATTTCCGTCCTTCCCTTCACACTGGGTACGGCTACCATTTTGACTACCTGTATTCTACTCTATAATGAAAGGTGGAGTTTGCGTAGTCTAGTGTGGCTCATGCAGTAAGTAGGCCGATATTATCAGATACTGCCTTCTCCAACCCACTATTAAGGTGCACACAAGATATCAGAGTTGTTCCCATCTCAGTGGGAAAGGATAGTCAATTATGAATGCCATGTTCATCTCTCTCGACATGGGTAAGGCTTCATTTTTAGTCCATTTGAAATATACCCAAGTATAGCTGTGAAGTCTGTAATGGTTGACATGTGCAATGAAAGAGAGTGCTGAAGGTCTGTGAGCCTAAGCAAGAGTTCATCTGCGTACAACAGTATCTTAAGGGGCCTGCAGGGGTAGGTACCCCTATGAACAAGGCTGACTGGCGAATGTCTCCTGCCAGGAAGATTGTATCTTCTAATGGAAGTCAAAATCTTCCAGAGGGGCAAAATCCAAGGCTAGGGCCAGCGAGGATCCCTCAGTCGCAGACATCATTGTCAAGCTTCCACTGAAAGTGTTGGTTTTGACACCAAAAGCTCAAACCTGGCAAACCTGGCAAACCTGACTTTTGTAATCACTGAGGTCACTTTGCGAGTCAGGTTTGATTTGCCGCTTCACCACAGTTCAATGTTTTACCTTCAGGCTTAGTCACCTTTTTTAAAAGTCAATATCTTCTGGTGGGACAAGGCTGGAGGCTGTAGCTGGGCAAGGCTCCACAATATCAGACACATGTGCAGCTAGGACCTGGTGAATCAGTTTTCAGTGCAGCAAAATGTTCTAGACAGGACAAAACTTATTTTTTCATTTTACCTACCTTGAGTGCGACCTCTCTTGGCAGGCCTCAGCTACTTGTATAGAAAAATTAGTAAGGGTCTGATTACGATCTTGACAGACAAAGTTACTCTGTCACAAACATGATGGATATCCTGTCCGCCAAATTACAATTCCATTTTACCCTATGGAACTTGTAACATGGCGGACAGGATATCTGTCACATTTATGATGCCAAATCCCATCCGCCAAGATCGTAATCAGGCCCTTGGTCCTACTCTTCCTCAAATGTTGGGAAAGTTATTTATAAGTCAGCCCTGCAGCCCTGGCACCTGAGAGCAGGTTTATAAGCATTAGTTCACTCTACGGCTAGGAATCCTGCTCTGTCCAGTCATCTACAGTCAACTGGTACTCTATTGAGTCAGGAGTTTTTCTTTTTTTTGTGTACCTGAAGTAGCCAAACAGGAGGCTAACCACTTAACTCTTGGAGAGTGGATCCAGTTCCTAAGCCCCGGCAGAATTCAGGAGTCCTTAAGTGAGTTCTCTTCCTTCAGCAGGAGTCATAGGAGTTCTTCCAGCATGGCCTTCTTTTTCAGGTGGAGTTTTCCCAGGTCAAGTAAGGGTCCAAGAAGATGGTGGTTGAGGTTCCAGATATATCTGGTGCACTAGTCAGTGACTGGAGGAATCTGTCCACCCAGTCTTATCTATTTTCTTGCAGCACTTTCTCTTTACGTAACTGTAAAATTACACAGAAGCCCCTGTTTCAATATGACAGATCCCGTCTGCTATCAGACAGGCTTTTCTTCAGCTCTTGGCCACTCCTCTATTTAGATGTGCTCTCCTCCCACCTGAGAGGTTCCAAATTGGTTCTTCCTCTACTGTAACTGGAACCTGGCTGTCTGGGAATATCATAGGAATGAATAGGAAACGTCACCCCCCGCCCCCAGTATCTCCAAGTCAAAAGATATAATGGTAAAGCTACCCGTTGTTCCTATTTACTCCAGGATTTCTAATCTTTGCATAATGGTCAGCAATTAACATCCATCTGCTTTTCCAAGGCTCAGGGGAAGGATATTGTCCTCTGACCTAGAGTCGTAAACTCTCTCAGTCAAGGATGTGTATTCAAGCTGTGAAAGGCCTGAGAGACAAAACAGGTTTTAGACCAGTTTCGGCATACATAAGACATTTTTGTTAAGTTACCTTTCCACTTACTGTATCAAAAAATCCGATATTTTTCACCATTATTTCAGATTTTGAAAATGAAGTAAGAAATAACTTTGAAGCATTCCTCCATCATTTGCCTAGGCGGAGAAAGAAAATCAAACGTTTGAATCTCATCTAGGCCTGGTCAAGAAAAAGTCAAGCAAAGACTACGTAGTGAAAAACCTTCTGGGTTTTATTACAATGTGAGAGCACACTAACCACAATATGTAGTAGTGTTCTCGTTTCTGTTATTTACACTACGGACAAACAAGGCATGGCTTAGGGGAAATTTATGAATATATTAAAAAGCTGTTCCTACATGGCAAAGGCGTTTTCCCCTGCCATATGTCACTGCTGTGCTTTTAAATTTCAGCTCAGCGCAGCGCACCTCGTAGATATATATGTTAGCCCTATAAGCTGGTGTTATAAATACACACTGTAGAACTTCCACCATCACAGTTCAGGTCAGCTACTGTCACCTGATGGACAATTAAGGCTAGTTTCCCTCTCTGTCTATTGTCCAGGAGTGCTTAAGGTGATTCTACAACTGCATACATCCAGAGCCCATAGAGGCTGGGTCTCCACCTGAGTGAGGTTCCCGAGAGACTTTTAGGCATTGCCTCAGATACTTTCCATGCTGCTGCCCAAATGCTAAGACTTGACTGTGCGGCACCTGATGATCATTCCTGATGGATCAAAACTCCCACACACCCAGAATATTTATGTTCTGATTTGTCTGAGACCCCTGCTTGAAGTGTCACTCCTGCCTGTTTTTACAATTATTTTTCAATGTTGGACCATAACGATGGTGCGGTGAGCATTTGAAAATTGTGTCTACAAGAGAAGAATAGTAGAAATAAATGTTTATTTAGACCTTCCTCTTTCAAACATTGTAAATGAACCAAAATAATTGAAGCGCATTACATTTCCTAAGAAAACAACAACAACGAAACATTATTATTTAAATATTGTAAGATTTTTGTGCATTCCTCCTTAGTAGGTATAAGATAGCATCCAAAAGCTATTGTCATATCCAGAAATCTCATTTGTACTAATAAACTGTATACAAGATCACAAGATAAGGTAGCCATTGGTAGAAATGAATTTAAGATAAAGACACCAACAAGCACAAAATAAAAAACAACCTAATACAGTATGAGAAAATGGTACATGTTGTATTAAGAAATCACCAACAATAGCTTCCTGTAAATTTTAATCTTGTGGTATATGAAGGAAATGAATATAGGGGGTTTAGACCTAGCCTAAATTTAAATATAACTTCCCAGATTCCCTTAACAGGAATATTTAACATATAATGAAATAAAATAGCAGTGCCTAAAGTATTAAGCTATAGGAATGCACATCCATTTATTCCTAGGTATTCTTCATCCATCTTAAGTGGTTCTTCCAGAGCTACTCATTTCATTTCACATTTTCATATTAAAATGAGCGCATTGGAATTATCTTACCAAGATTAAAAATGTTTCCTGATCCTTAAGATTCATTTTCAGGTTGAATTTGTCAAGATTAATTCACTATAATTTAATTTATGCCAGCCCACGGCAAAAACCTTACGTTGTTCTGGACAGTGCAGTCTTACCACATGGGCCCACTGGGCAGTTGCCGGGGGGCCCCACGAGTACAGGGGCCCCATGCAGACCAGAATTTAACACTAAGTTTCCATTAAACATTTTTATTTCTGTGATGGTTGTGTAGGCAGGGCCCAGTGCACTGCTTTGTCCGGGGGACTATAATGCTGTTAAGACGACCCTGGTTCTGGATGTGCTAAAGGACCGAAGATCATAAGAGATCGGATTGCGGCTTGTAACTACCACTCTGAGACTCCTAGTTCTAATTTAACGTCTTGGATCATTGCACAAGAAGGGGGGTTTAACAAGGGTTTCCAGAAACTACTTTCTAACTTGTCCCAGTTACCTTTAGGATCCAAATTTAAGAGTAACCGAGAAATAAGTATCGAAAATGCATTGAGAAAACTCTTGCACAGTTTGAACATTTGTTGAACAACACAGGCAAGGACAGGAAACCCAAAGAGCATCTTCTAAAACGTGTATAGGTAGGTATGTGGCCCCTATCCGCATCCATCCCATAAGGGAGCTGAGTATCAGAAAGTAAACTAGGACTTCAGCAAACTGTCACCAGCCTAACAAATCTTTTGTTAACTTTATATCTGTTGAGGACATTTTCACATGTCCTCTTTTGATGTTGCCCATTGTGCCACATCCCTGTTATAGTGTGCAATCTCTCTCTGTGTTACAAAGTATGACTATTTTGCCCTTAGCTAAGAATAGTGTAAAATGAACAGCTTTTAAAAAATGTTGTTCTTTATTTTGAATGTTGATAAACATACATTCTATGTCAGTTGTAACATCATGTTTACACAGATTAAGTATCTATCCACTAATTCGTGCCAGTATTCGCTATCTTAGGACACATCAATGTTAACTGATATAATGTGACGTTTTCAGATCGAAATTGAAGACAAATTTGCTGTTTACTGGGGTACAATCTGTGTGACATCAACAGAGGCATATGCATTCTGCGTAAATGATTAAATCAAATGAGTTCAGATTCAGATTCAGATTCAGAAACAGCTTATTCGATTTTAAAAACAAAACCATAAAAGCACACATATATTACAATTAATTCAAAGAAGCAGACTTTAAGGGTTAAAATATCAACATTTTAAAAATAATCTAATTCATGGAGATCCTGATTCTAATAATAGTTTTTAGGAACATTGAGACCGAAGAAATAAGAAATTCATCATCTAACATTTGTAATCTGACCAACGCCACTCTACATTGTCTCAACCCTAGCTTTTTTAAAACAGGTCGAAGAATACTTTTTCTCGGTTCTGAATAATATTTACAAAAAAGAATACAGTGAAGGGAAGATTGAACAGAGACCTGATCACAGGGACAAGGAATAAGTTCCTTGAGCCAACAATTCTTCTCAGGAAAAGTGACCAGTCTAAAAAAGATGTCAGCCCTAAAGCGAGACAACAACATACGAGAATAGAAGCTGGGGACTAGTTTCAAATATGGTTGGATACCTTGGTTTTTAATAAGTAGATGATTGGCCATAACAGAGCTCTTGCATTTCTCTGACAACCAGCGTTGCTCTGATAGGAAATGCAGGCAGGTTTGCTTAAGCTTCTTTCTTGATAAGGTCATCATGCTATCTGGAGAGTCAAAGAACTCCGGGTGGCCCAACTCCATAAAGAAGTTCCTTAGGTAATTAAACCATGAAATTTTCAGGACTCCATCCAGGCCTAGACAATCCTTAATTATATCCCTGTTCAGGCCTGTCTCAGTTCCAGACCAAACTTTATGCCACAACAAGATGGGCTCCAATTTGATAAGATCTACAATGTAAGGCACACCCAGCTCTTGGTGACAGACATAGGAAGAAGTGGACCCCGGCACAGCCAGTAAGTAACGCAAAAAATCATTCTGACAGATCTGAATCTGAATACTTGGGGTATTCACTATCCCCCAAATTCCTGCGCCATATAGTGCTATTGATACACACTTAGACCTATAGATATCAAGCAGGACTGGTACCGGGCGGCCTCCAACCTTGTTTGAAAAATGTTTAACCGCCCCAATTGCTCGCGAGAATGCTAGTTTTCGGGATTCACCTGCTGCTGTCCAAGTTCCCTTTTTATCAAAAGTAATACCTAAATACGAAAAAGTATTTACAGTCTCGATTTTCGTGTTAGATAAAAATGAATTACAGCTAAGATTCTTCTTTTTTGTGCAGCACATGTTAAAAGTTTTGCTTATGTTAATCTTTAGGCCTCTACTACCCATATACTCCGAAAAGCTAGTAATCGATCTCTGGAGACCGATTTGGGTCCGGGCCATGATTACAGCATCGTCTGCATATAAAAGAATGGGGATATAGGAGTTACCAATTTTAGGATAATCCTGCTTATCTTCCAAGAGGTGAGACGCGACCGAATTAATGTATAAATTAAATAAAAAAGGAGCTAAAATGCAGCCTTGTCTCACGCCCTTTTCTATGGGAAATTTGGAAGTGCAGTCCCCCTTGTCCCCGTAGCGTACCCTTGCGCCCGCCTCCCGATATAATTCTCTAATGAATATTAGGAGGTTTGGGTCCACTCCCATATCCTGCATGGTTAGCCAGAGTTTGTTGTGGTTGATACAGTCGAAGGCCGAACTTAAGTCCACAAATGTTAGAAATAAGTTCTCTTTTTTCGCCTCGACGTATTTGGCTACTAGGAGTGCTAGATTCAAGCCTTGCTCTATTGTTCCTAGGCCTTCCCTAAAACCATATTGAAATTGGGAGAGAGTACCTGTATCATCCACCCATGTTTGCAATTTATTAAGTATGACTCTCCCCGCGATCTTCATGAGTGAGTCAAGTAAGGAGATCGGTCTGTAGCATTTCGGTAAATTGCGATCTCCTTTCTTGAAAATAGGTACCACGATGGCTTCCTGCCAAGTCTTTGGGAAGCCCGCTTTAGTAAAGCTGTTAAGGACATTGGTTAAAAGTGGGGCCCATAACTTACTATTGGCCTTAAAAACATCTACGGGAATTCCATCCGGACCCGGGGCCTTTCCCGCTGGGCTCTTTTTGATGGCTATCAGAACTTCCTCCATAGTAAAATCAACATTTATTGGATAGGGTACTACATCCTGATTACCTGAGTTTAACCCCCTCTCTGTCTCCACCTGGAAGTCCTCTGTGTAAAGCTCCCGAAAAAAAGTCACCCAACCCTCTTCTGAGATAGGTGTTACGATAGAGTCTGTTCGATCATTGGAAAAAAAAGGAGCATTCACCGCTTTCCAAAAAGCGGTATTATTTTTAGATTTACAGGTTTCCCAAAGAGTTCTCCAAACTTCCTGTTTAATTTGTTTTTTCCTTTTTTTAACTGCCTGTTGGTAGGCAAGTCTGGCTGATCTAACTTCAGCCATTACCTTGGGATCTCTTTTTAGTTGTGCCATTAAATGAGCATGGGTCTTGCTACACTCTCTATCAAACCATCTCTTGGTTTTATTTGCCCCAGAATTCAGTGGTCTCGTAAGTAGCTTTTTAATTTCCTCTGAAATTCTAAGGAATGCATCATTGACTTTAAAAGGCTCAACGTACTCTGTGAGACAGGTATTAAATTCCTCTTCCTTAGCACGAATTAAATTTCCTAGGAAGGCCACTGGTTCCACTTTGTCCCATTTTAGGGTGTAACCGTTCTTCCTTACGAGTTCTAGTCTAAAATCGTAAAGGGTCTGGATCGTAGTAGCAATGTTGTTTTTACCCCTCATTATGGTAAGGGACATAGTAAGCGGTAAGTGATCACTCATTGCTACCTCGCAAGTTTCAAACGCGAGGATATAATGAAGGTAACGTTTAGATATTAGCATAAAGTCAATTGTTGATTTGCAACCCCGTCCAATGAATGTAGGGTTAAACGGGACTGATGGAGAGCATAATTCATTCACAAAGCCCAAGTTCAGGGAGAAAAGTATATCATTAAGGTGTTTTCCCAAAAGTGTATGGGAAAAATGTGTCACAGGAACACCATCCATCTCTCCCAGACCACATACATCTTGGTCACTCAATGGGCATAGGAAGTAGTTAAAATCACCCATCCAGATCACACAACTGTCAGAAAGTTCTCTTTCATCTATGTTTTTAAGGGTCTCGTATAATTCTTTGAAAGTCGAGGGCCATAAATCTTTCGGTATATTATTATAGAAATTTATCAGATTTAAATGTTGTTTGCCCCCCAGCGTTATATGCAAGATCTGGTAGAAAATGGAATCAGAAAAGAAAGAAATCTTAATTTCTTTTAAACAATTTGAGACATAAGTGCAAAGGCCTCCTTTATTTCTCCCTCTCGAAGTGTGTATAGCTGGCGTGTGATAGGTGCGATAACCATTCATATGAATAGGATCGACCGTCCAGCATTCCTGGAGACAAATAATCGAGAACCGTTTTACAAAGGAAATACAGTTTGTGTCGCCTAGCCTAGAAGACAGCCCTGCGACATTCCAGGACAAAAATGTGATAGGAAGACCTATATCGCCCTCTGACGATAAAGTCACAGTCGGAGTTACACAGGGAACCACAATTTTAGAAGATCCACTGTTCGGCAGTGTGAGATGGTCGATTGTTTCATCACCCGTAATGTTAATGGGGATGGTTTCAGAGTTGTTCTCTAAGGAAGTTGGCAATTGTACAGGCCGTAAGTCAGTCAGAGAAGTTGACTTATCACCGGCTGCGACTTCCCCTACATATTCAGGGACGTTAGAATTTAGGGGTAGTCAGTCGACCATATCCAGACAGCTGTACCTGTTTGACATTGGAATGGTCTCCAGCCAACCTTGATTAGTTGTAGGCGGTATACCTCTTTCCCGGTTAATATATGTTTTTGCCCTCCCAACCTGTTCCCACGTGCTGTTGGTTGGTTGGTAAGGATAAAAATAAGCAAGAGGTAATGGAATGATGTTTGTATTGGGCAGGAAAGGTTGTGCATGCTGGATATATTTTACGGCTTGAGTGTCCTTAAAATTAACAACTATGCAATCTCCCGGTATATCTTTACTCCTTCTGCCCACCCAGCTAACTCTCCGAACAAATACAATTTTTGTGTGGATATGAGGAGGGAGAGGTCGATTAATGTTGAGCCAGTGCATTGTTTTGTTCCTCAATTCAAGATAGGACTCATTAGATTTTCTTTCCAAACCAGGTACTCCCGTCAATATGATAACAAAGGGTGAGGATTCTGGTGGGAGATCTAAGATAGGTAATTTAGGGACAACATCTTGAATAAAATCAGTTCTATTTTCTAGTACATTTTTATCTTGCATAGTGACATTATTGGTTTTTGTATTAGCTTCCAAAGATTTCTGCGGGGGCTTAACTCCTATATATGAGTTTTGGAGGCCACTAATACTTGTTGTATTTTCAATACAGGCTATGTTTTCACATTTGTCCCGGGATGATCCCACATGCCGGTCCGTTAGGGGCAAAGACAAGGAAGGAGGAGTTTTCTCTTTTGGGTTACTTGCAGGATTGGGGAGAAGAGAGTGTTCGTGAAGCTCCCTAAGTAAATCTGTCTTCAGAGATTGGTTGTATTCTAGGTTAATAGAGGCAGACTGTTCTAGTTTCTTAAGACGCTCCTCTATCTTGGTGAGTCTGTCCAGGATCGGACGGATTGAATTTTCAAAAACTTCCATTATTTTGGAGTAAAACCCATCATCTAGTTGCCTAGTTAAGTCTGAGGTGACTTCATTCAAGGGATGGTCAGCAGCGCCCAGAGTAATAATAGGCGCATTTGGTATATTTTAATTTTTCGACACTCTGGGTTGACTCCCCTTTTTTGCTTGCGGAGCAGCCTTATTTTTTGGTTTTGCTCCTAAAATTAAAGCAGTAGAGGAAGAAAGAGAAGTAGCCTCAGAGGTTGCATGTAATTGTGCACGAGTAGAAACACCTTCGGTTTGATTGTTGGCAGCGTTAACCGAAGTGGTTACAGACCTAGTAGACCTTCTGGCATCTCTGCACTTATTACTTTCCAAAGTTAAATCCGTACTGAGGTCTACACTTTCAGTCTCACTAGTCAAACAGTCAGTTGAAATAGGTTTAGTAAAGTTTACCACAAGTGTAACAGATGAAGCGATTTTCCCTAGAGATGAACGTTTGGTTGTAAAGGGATCCAGCGATAAACGACGCTCAGTAAGGTCTATCTCTCGTTCTAATATGTTTGCAGCTCTAACAATAAAATTATCCAGAGTTCCTGCCATAGAAGTACCAGCTACGGTACTTTTGATCCTAGACATTCCTCCCACCAATTTCGATGTGATGATCACAATAGGATACACTTAATAAGATATAAGAGGGGTGGCCCAGCCCAGTGTCTCCAGTCTCGAACGGCCTCAAACGGCCCGCTCTTAGCCCGGTCTTCGCCCCGAGCTTAGTCCCGCGCGCGTCCCGCTAGCGCGTGGGAACGAAGTTATGCAATAAAGACAAAAGGGCGGAAAGGGAGGAGCCGGGAAGAGGAGACAGCTGCGCTCACCGCCAAGCAGCCTGGTCCTCGCAGTCCCGGTTTAGGATGGTAATGGTCCGGTGAGTATCACCCCCAATGCAGCATAGCGTCCTCGTGGAGAGCCCACAGTAGTCCGACAGCAGTTGCAAGCCTACGAGCGGCTCCCGCGAAGCGGGGGCCGCGAGGCGTCAAGTACCTTCCGAGGGAGGAGCCGGGAAGAGGAGACAGCTGCGCTCACCGCCAAGCAGCCTGGTCCTCGCAGTCCCGGTTTAGGATGGTAATGGTCCGGTGAGTATCACCCCCAATGCAGCAAAGCGTCCTCGTGGAGAGCCCACAGTAGTCCGACAGCAGTTGCAAGCCTACGAGCGGCAAATGAGTTTAAATTTAACATTGCTAGAAGCTCTTCGCATCATCTTCTTTGCCTTATTTCATTCCCATTGTATGAAGATGATAAGTCCTCTACTAAACAGAAAAACCCTACTATGCTCTAAGCTGTCTTTAGATTGGACAAAAGCATGCCTCTATGCGTTCTGGAAAAGTTATGCTCTGCAATAACTTAAATCAAACAATTCTAACATTTGCTACACAATGCTTTACCTAGATATACAATACACCTGACATGAAACAAGATGGCACCCAAACGTTAGCCATATTAAACACAGTTAATAGCATTGCGTGTCTTCATGTTAATGTCGATATAATGCAAAAACATTTAATATGGTAAAAACCTTATCACTCCTTTACATTGTCCAATGTGTAGAAGGGTGGAAAGTATGAATGATATTGGTGGAAACGTAAGGGTCGTCCCCCATGAAGCCCTGGCTGCATTAAGCAGTCTATGGTGTTGCAAGAAGTGTTGCAAGAAATGTCCTATATTAACCGTGTAGACAAGCTGTGAATTTTCCAATGTGATGTCCACCTTCATTAAACAAATCACCCATTGTGATACAGCCTCCCCGTTTCCAGGCCATCATATCATTTCTCTCGCTGGTCTTCTGCACTTGTGTAGAAGTCAAAGTGGGGCCTGTGGTCCATAAACGATATTAGCTTTATCTTTGTTGCGGAGTTTATTCCAGATGAGTAATGCCATCCGTACTAATTTCATCTTGCTTTTAACTCATGACCCACCCCCACCTTCTAGTGCATGCATCAACCGCCTGGACCCACACCTTCTTAATTTCCCGTTGGAGCGTGCCTGCCCTGCTATCTGCAGCACCTCTAGCCCTGTAGAAAAATGTTCTACGGATCCTATACTTGTGTGCTGGGATGCTAGCATTTATAAATTCCGAAAGTCTACTCAAGTTCTGCCTCTGATGTGCAGGCACAATCAAAGCTTAAAACCTTCCAGTAGCCCTGTTCCTAGCATCCTTCATGAAGGACCACAACACCACACTGCTTGAGGACAGGAGAAGAGTTGCGCCGAGTGCCTGAATGAAATGGAAGTCCGTTCTAGGGGCCTCGAATATGCCAGCATAACCCTACATTGGAAGAAGACAAAGGTACTCAACAACTAAATCCTTGATGGATTTTGGAAGGTGAGATTATAAAACAATTGAAATATTTTGTGGAATGCCAGTATCTAGTACATGGCTGACGCCAAGGGCCCCATTAGTATGGCGGGCGGACTTTGTCCGCCCGCCATACCCTCGGGAAACGGGACCGCCCGCTGAAGGTGCAGCGGTCCCACACTCCAGATTAGGATGCGCCCGCCACACTGGCGGGCGCATGGTGCATCTGCAAAGTTGCGGCGGGCGGTGCAGAGAGCACCGCCCGCCGCAATGCCACAATTATGATGAGTTTGACCTTCTCCCAAAATTGATCTATTTTTAAGCATCACTAAATTAAGTGTATGAAATCTCTCCACCTGCCTTTCTTCTTCAGGCTAATGTTTATGTAGTATGATCTGTCTAATATTTGTAGCCTTACTAATATGAATCCTGCCGTAATCACGACCTCGCCTGGATACTGAAATGCCTGGTCCCATTACGACTCACCAAGGGTTCTCAACTCTCCCGCCCATGTGGCTTCCTTACATCTAAAATGTCAGCTGCAATATCCCAGACATTATGTAGATTAGCGAGCCCACATGCTTTCCTAGACATTGAGACCAAATCCTGCTCTTTATGGCTGTACACGCATGTGCTTGTTCTGTGTTCTTTATGTGTATGGCTGGTATATGTCTAAGTCATCATAAGTGCTACAAAAGTTCTGTCTCCACTAGATCATGGTTGAGACATAGCTGCTTAAAGCCCTTAAACCATTTAGTCCCTAGCTTTCTCGTAGCCTTGATATCCCCATCAGATACCATTTGACAGAACCCAGTAGTTTACCAATTTCAGGTAGATTGTCACCAGACCACAGGAACTCATTGTTTGTCAGGTGTCCTATGTGCTCTTTCCACTGCTGACAATTTACGGTCTGATTTATATTATGACGGACGGCCTGTTGTTACGCCCTGGGGAAGGAGTAGATTGCTCTGCCCCCATATAGTGGAGGTACTGCCCGCCAAAGCAGGCAGTCATAGCCGTAATTTATAATGCTTTGGCAGGCACCGCCATCACGGCAGTTCCTGTCAATGCATTTCACGGTAGGATACATGGCTGCCGCAGCATGACACGGCACTGCACATGTTTTCTTTTTTAATACAGGATTCTCTTTTTAAAAATAAACAAGTCATCACCCATGGCGAGGGGACCATTATTTGCATTTTACTCTCCCTCAATGCCAGGATTTGCCTGGTAGTGATGGGCAGTAAAAGCAAGCATTGGCAAAGCGTATGCCTCGAAATCCGGTTCCCCCTCATCCTTCATTCAATCATCCTGCCATCTTCAGACCCAAGATAGCGGGAGTAGAAGGCATCTTGATCAATGCCCGCTCCCTGGTCAAAAATAAAATAATGTTCAGGGAGATGGTCCTGGATAGAAAGCCTGCCCTAGTGTTTATTACTGAAACCTGGGCTAAAGACTCATCTGGTCCAGATCTGACTGAAGCGGTTCCGGAAGGTTATTGCCTGGCCAGACTGGACAGACAGGGTCTAGTGGGAGGGGGGATAGCTATCCTCTTTAAAGATCACCTGCATTGTCACACAGTACCTTTACTCGATTTTCCGGATGGCGTGCAGGCTTTTTACTTTATGGTAAAGGAAGGGCAATGCCCTCTCTTTAATGGAATGCTCCTGTATCGACCTCCTGGCCCGAGGATTGATTTTACACATAATCTCCTCCAGCTTTTGGAACCCTACTTTGGTCGAGACAACTTCTCCATTCTAGGGGACTTCAACTATCAACTAGAACGGCCTGACTTATCTGATACTTCCTGTCTTACTGAAGCCCTGGCGTCCTGTGGACTCACGCAGCGTGTCCGCGGGGCTACCCACCGTGGAGGTCACATTCTAGATGGCATTTTTTCTAATGATCATCGTTTGACCGTCAAGGATCCGGTACATGTGTCATGGTCCGATCACCTTGCGGTCCCATTTCTTTTAGAATGCCCTCTGATGGATGGAAGTAAAATAGGGAAACATACAGTGGGAGCTGGCAGAAATTTTAGGAATATTAGTAATGATTCCCTTTCACCATGGGCTGTCAGTCTTTCCACTACAGGCTTGGATAGCGTCCAGACCGCGGTTGGTCATTTTGAACAGGTCATCACCGAGGCCCTGAATGAATTGGCCCCGTTACAGACCCGCCGTCGAGCTAGGAAGAGACCCTCTGCCCCCTGGTACTCGGAATCCCTCAGACTCCTCAGGCAAGAAGTGAGGAGGATGGAGAGGCTCTGGCATGCAAGTTGGGATCTCAAGAACAAGGAAGCTCACAAACTCCTGGTCAGGAAATATAAGGCTGAGATTGTGCAGGCCAAACAAGAGTACTTTGTGGCCACGACAACTTCGCTCTCCTCGTCGAAGGAGCTTTTTAGAATCGTTGACTCTTTAGTCAACCTACATACACCTGACCCTGTTGTACCCTCACAAGATCTATGTGATAAAATCGCTTTCTTTTTTCACACCAAAATACAGGATATCTACCGGGCTCTTGAGATACAAAGAGCCTCGATCAGTGGGTCCTCTGCTCCGGCTGAGATGAATAGGACCACCTCAGACAGCTCCCCATCGAGCACTTTGAATTCCTTTTCCCCGCTGGCCTTACAAGATCTGGAGATCCTGCTTAATAAAACCAAATCTGGCTCCCCCCTAGACACCTGTCCTCTGAAGATTATTAAGCAGTGTAGGGAAACCCTCTTACCGCCCCTACTAGAAATTATGAATCTAGCTATGAGGGACGGTGTCTTCCCCCTGGAATGGAAGAGTGCAGTAGTCAAACCCTTGCTAAAGAAGCCTTCCCTGGATCCAGAGGTTCTAAATAACTTCCGTCCTATCTCACTGCTTCCAGACCCTTCGAAGATGCTTGAGGCACATCTTAACAAGCATCTCGCCGCCTTTGTGGAAGGCTCGGGCTGCTTGGACTTCTCCCAGCATGGATTCAGGAGGGAATTCAGTACTGAGTCGGCCCTCACTATTGTGCTTGATAAGATCCGCACTAGAGTGGATGGGGGCCAGACCACCCTCCTGGTCCTGTTAGATCTAACTGCGGCCTTTGATACCCTCTCCCCCTCGGTACTTACATATCGATTGAGGGAGGTGGGAGTAAGGGACGCAGCTTTAGATCTACTAACCTCCTTCCTTGAAGGAAGGGAAGGAAGGGAACAAAGAGTTCCTATCTCCATCCCGACCGGTGCTATGTGGGGTCCCGCAGGGGTCGGCTCTCAGCCCGACCCTATTTAACATCCACTAGCCAGATTAATTAGATCTTTCGGGATGGAGGTAGTCTCCTATGCAGATGACACCCAAATCCTCGTCTCTCTTTCCCTTTCAGATGTACCTACTGCCTCCAATTTTAGATCTTGTATGGAGGCAGTTGGTCAGTGGATGGTTCAGAACTCACTTAAACTGAATGGGGAGAAGACTGAGGTGATGGTGTTTGGAGGGACATGGGCGGTCAGGTTAGTAGAACCATCTCTACCTGTTGGGGCTTAATTCACACCCTGCGAAGAATTAGGAAATACCTCTCCCTGCAGTCCAGAAAGCAGATAGTTGTCGCTCTTATCGGCTCGCGACTGGACTACTGTAATGCGCTGTATGCGGGGCTAAATAGGAGCCTACTACAGCGCTTGCAAGTAGTCCAGAATGCCGCAGCCAGATTTGTTCTGGATGCTCCGAGACGTTTCTCGGCCACGTTGGCCAGGAAAACGCTGCATTGGCTACCGGTAGAGCACAGAGTACGGTTCAAAGTCTTATGTATGACTTACACAGTCATTGCAAGGAATAGCGACATGGGAGTTGGTTCTATCATTTCCCACTATATACCTGGAAGGGACCTGCGTTCCTCCAGGAAACTGCTCCTGACAGTCCCCCGTGTACGAAGAGCCAAGTGGGGTGGTAGGGCTTTCTCCACTTTGGCGCCTAAATGGTGGAATGATCTTCCTTTGGATCTTAGGTCCCTACCCTCCCTACAGATATTCCGAAGTGCCCTTAAAACTCGCCTCTTCTTGCAAGCCTATGTGTAAGGTTATCCATTCTTTTTATCTCTGTTTTGTTAGGCGCCTTGATACCTGCGGGTTATTGTCTTGCGCAATATAAATTCTCTATCATCATCATCATCATCATCTTGCCTATACAAGAGCTTCTGGCTTTGGCAAGATGGTTTTGCCATGTTTTACACCAGTGTGGCTGCTGTTCAGCATGGCTAAAAGTTAGTGGTGTGGACTGTCCTAAAGTGGAGTGGGGGGAATAGAGTGTCGTACACTGTATTTGTTGGACTACAGTGTTGTAGAGTGCAGTAGGGGGAGTAGAAAGGTGTAGAGTTCAGTAGAGGGGAGTAGAGTTCAGCAGTCCAGTGGCAGAGAGTGTCATAGAGTGGAGTGTCATAGAGTGTTGTCATAGAGTGGAGTGGGGTAGAGTGGAGTGGGGTGGAATAGGGTGGAGTGGGTTGAAGTGGATTGAGATAGTGTGTGGATATTAGTGGCATGGTTTAGATTGGTTTGGGGTGGGGTGGATTGGATTGGGGTGGGGTGGATTGGATTAGAGTAGGGTGGTTTGGAGTGGGGTGAATTAGAGTGGAGTGGAGGGGTGGATTGGATTGGACTGGAGGAGGGTGAATTGGATTGAGTGGGGTGGGTTGGATTGGAGTGGGGTGAATTGGAGAGTGGTGGGCTAGAAAGATTGGATTGAGTGAGGTTACTGAACTGTGGTGGGGTTGACTGGATTGGGGTAAAGTAGGGTGGATTGGAGAAGAGTGAGGTAGATTGGACTGCAGTGGAGTGGGGTGGATTGGAGTGGGGTGGATTGGATAGGGTGGTTTAGATTGGTGTGGGGTGGACTGAAATGGGGTGGGGTGGAGTAGATTCGATTGGGGAGGGGTGGACTGGAGTGGGGTGAATTGTAGACTAATGGATTGGATTGGACTGGAGTGGGGTGGAATGGAGTAAGGTGGAATGGAGTGAGGTGAATTGGAGTGGGGTGAATTGGATTGGTATGGGGTGGAATGGAAAGGAGTAGTTTGGATTGCAGTGGAGTGGATTGAATTGGAGTCAGGTGGATTGATTGGGGTCGATTGGATAGAGGTTGATTGGATTAGGGTGGGGTGAACTTGATTGTGGTGGAGTGGATTGGACTGATTTTGTGGGTTGTAGTGGGGTAGATTGGATTTGGCTTTATTGGGGGTGGATGGGAGTGAGGTGAATTGGATTGGGGTGAGGTGGATTGGATTGGGGTGAGGTGGATTGAAGTGGGCTGGATTGGAGTGGGGCAGATTGTTTTGAATTGGTGTGGGGCAGCTTGTTTTGGATTAGAGTGGGGCAGATTGTTTGGATTTGAGTGGGGCAGATTGAATGGGCAAGATTGTTTTGAATTGGAGAGGGGCAGGTTGTTTTGGATTGGAATGGGGTGGATTGGAGTGGGGTGGATTGGATTGGAGTGGGGTGGATTTTGGAAGGAGTGGAGTGGATTGGATTGGCGTGAGGTGGATTGGATTAGAGTGGGGCAGATTAGAGTGGGACAGATTGGAGTAGAGCAGATTGGAGTGGGGCAGATTGGAGCGGGGTAGATTATTTTGGATTGGAATGGGGAAGACTGGAGTTGGATGGTGAAGTGGGGCTGATTGTTTTGGATTGGAGTGGGCAGATTGTTTTGGATTGGAACGGGCCAGTTGGAGTTGGGTGGATTAGAGTGGGGCAGACTGTTTTGGATTGGAGTAGGGTGGACTGGAGTGGGACAGACTGGAGGGGGCAAATTGTTTTTTATTGGAGTTGAATGGATTGGAGTGGGGCAGACTGGAGTTGGGCATACTGTGTTAGATTGGAGTGCAGCAGATTGTTTTAGATAAGAGTGGAGCAGATTGTTTTGGATTGGAGTGGGCAGATTGTTTTGGATTGGAGTGGCGCAGATTGGAGTAGGGCAGATTATTTTGGAGTGGGGCAGATTGTTTTGTATTGGAATGGGGCAGATTGTTTTGGATTGGAGTGGGGCAGATTGTTTTGGATTGGAGTGGGGTGTGGTGGGAGCATTGGAGTGTGATGGATTGGAGTGCAGTGGAATTGGGGTGTACTGCACGATTATGTGTTAAAGCATAATTTCAGAAATTACAAATAAAATAGAAACAATGTCTCTATGCAATAAAATAATCCTCATCTTTTGAGAACAGCGCCCGAGCAAACGCAAAAGAAAACATGAGTGTAAAGTGAGAAAAGACGACTAGGCAGAATATAAGAAAGTTTACTTTAGAATATAAATCTTTGCAATTTTGTTTGTCTTGCTGGGCACATATTTGCCAGTCACAAAGCCTCTGTTTGCAGGGTCCTAAAAGTTAAACAGAACAAAATGGTACCTCAGTCACGTCGGAAGCAGTGGATGGGCACTGATTAAGTTGAATCAATCAGTGCTTGGTCCCTGTTCCTGAGAGGAATGGAAAGGATGTTAGGCCTGGCTTGACAAATTATGAGACTTTAAAGAAGAGTGCCACGCAAACCAACAAATGGTAAGCGATGGGCTCACTTCAAGCCTTTTTTGTTAACAACAGCGTCTCACAAGTGAGACACATGTGCTACTCATGTTCTTGCTTACTCGACCTTAAAAATGGCTATATGTTTGCACAACTTGATTAGGGGGCAGACATATAGCCTTTTTTTTCCAACTGCCTTTAATTCGTTGACCCATCTGAGAGGTTTGGATATGGCGGTGGTGGAGTAGTAACCGCTGTAGCCAAACCTAAGGTCTGCCTGCATATAAATTTTGCGGGCGGACCATTATGTTGGCAGTATGTATACTACGTCCCCGTTGCGAAGGAGTATACATACTGCCACATATGAATCAGGCCCTTAGTCTGTTGGGCTATAACATGTCCAGAATCAATAACTCCACTTATTTATATAGTTTAATAAGTTAATTATCTTACTAATTCTGTAAATTATTTCATTATTTTTATCAAGTGATTAGATTAATTTAATGTATTACGATTTGATTTTTATATTATTATCATTATTGAAGAGTTTTTGTGGAGCACACGGCAACCCAATAATTGGGTTTCTTATCGCTGACAGGACTTGTGAGAAGATAGCCTGTTTAAGTGAAAAGATGAGTTTTGATTTGTCCTAAGGTGAATCCGTAGAGTTCCACAGTTTGGGAACAAGAAATGCAGACAAATTACCCCCACCTCTTACTCTCTTGATTCTGCAGACAGCAAAGAGAGATATGTTGTTTGATCTCAAATCTCTAGTAGCACTGTAGAGGGTAATGAGATGCCAAAGGATACGAGGACCAGATGTGTGTTTTACCCTATGAGCAATACATAATGCCTTAAAATGAATTATGTTGTTTATTGGCAGCCAATGAATTTTGACAAAAGTTGGGCATGCTGACTGCATTAGCCAGCAGTACTCGAACCGTGGCATTTTGGATAACTTGCAGCTTCTTTGTGACAGATAGAGGGCTGCCTAAAAAGAGAGAGCTGCCATGGTCTAAACAAGACCAATATTCTACGTGTTTCCATAGGAAGCCACTTAAGCATCTTCCTAAGTGCTCTGGGAAGGCCGAAGTACGTAGCCGCAACTTTCTTAGCCTGGGAGGTCATGGTAAGTTCTTTGTCTAATGTGACCCCAAGGCTTTTCATTTCTGGTTTGGGGCGGGGTGGGGTGGCGCTCACCCAAACATGGGGGCCAGAAAAGTTGATCCCATAATGACAGATTATTTCCAATTGCCATGACCTCTATTTTGTCACCATTTAACTTAAAGCAGCTGGTTGCCATCCAGCTGATCACCTACTCCAAATAAAGGCTGAGTCTTTCAGATGTAAAGACTATATCGGTGACAAGGACCAACGATCTGAATATTGTCCCTATACAACACCATGGTGAAACCTAGGAAAACAATTATGTCTGATAGAGAGCGGAAGTACAGATTAAAGAGGGTAAGGCTCAGAGAGGAGCCCTGTGGCACTCCGCATTTGATCTGATGAGTCACTGATAGAAAGGGCCTTTCACTAAATTGAAAGCGCCTATTTTTTAAAAACAAAACCAGACATTTTAAGGAGCTACCTTTAATATCTGCTGCTTCCAGTCTATGTATTCGGATGGAATGGGAGACTGTTGAAAGCTGCACTCAAATCAAGAAGAATGAGCGCAGCCAACCCCCCCCTGATCCAGGACCTTTTTAGGTTCCTCTGTGGCTAGCAAAAGAGCCGTCTCTGTACTACAGCCAGTTCGAAAACCAGTTTGCGTGGGTTGTAGTATATCATTAGATTCTAGAAAATCAGTAAGCAGGACATTTATCATTTTTTCCAGGATTTTACTGACACCTGGAAGTAAAGAAATGATTCTATAGTTTATGATTTGATCTGGGTCTAATGAAGGTTTCTTAAGTAAAGGGCGAATTATCGCATGTTTTCATGAGTCAGGAACACAGCAGCATTCTACGGATGAATTGTAGATGTCTGTTATGGCAGACAGTATGGTGTCGTCCCCTTTTGAAAGAATATCATGGGAGCAGGGTCCAGCGGAGAGCTATAGTCACGGTATTGTTTCTACTTAGGGGCCGATTCCGATCCTGGAAAAACCGGGTACGAATCGTCGGACGGAGCGTTTTCTCCGTCCGATTCGTACCCGGGAAAACCACCTTACAAACCCACAAGTACGATTCGTACAGAAACACCATTTCCGTACGAATCGTAAAAAACACCGACCGGCTAAAATATACCCACAATTCCGATCCGGGACACCGCGTACGCGACAATCGCACGGAGTCAGGCAGCGTTTTACGGACCAGCAAGTACGATTCGTACCCACAGCACTTCGCCCGGCAATATTTTTACGGGACCCAAAAAGGGCCGGAAAAGCTAAGTACGCCACGATGCACGGCGAAAAGGGGGCCCGGTACGCACCGTACCCCCATCCCTACACTTTCGCACCATACCCCCAGCCCCCCCATGTCCGCGCCGTACCCCAGCACCCCCCCATGTCCGCGCCGTACCCCAACCCCTCATATGTACGGTGCGTACCCTCACCCCCCGTATGTACGGTGCGTACCCCCACCCCAGTATGTACGGTGCGTACTCCCACCCCCGTATGTACGGTACATACCCCCACCCCCCCGTATGTACGGTGCGTACCCCCACCCCAGTATGTACAGTGCGTACTCCCACCCCCGTATGTACGGTGCGTACCCCCAGCGCCACGCGCTGGGGGTACGCACCGTACATACGGGGGGTGGGGGTACGCTTCGTACCTACGGGGGTGGGGGTACCCTCCGTACCTACGGGGTGGGGTGGGGGTACGCTCCGTACCTACGGGGGGTGGGGGTACGCTCCGTACCTACGGGGGTGGGGTGGGGGTACAGCGCGTACAGGGGGGGCTGGGGGTACGGCACGTACGGGGGGGCTGGGGGTATGGTGCGTACTTGGGGGGTGGGCTGGGGGGGTGTTCGGGGCGTATGCGGGCACATGTTTGGACGTCTCCATGGTTGCTATGGGAGTTCGCTGCGTACGGTGTTTTTTCCATACGGTTGTGCATTCGGACGGACGGGACGGATCGTACTTGCGCGCTCAGACTTCAGTTTCCCGATTCGTACGTAAAACTGTCCGGGGACGTGTCGGACACTTTTTCCGACCCAAGGACGTGTCGGGGAATTTTCCCAATGCGATTCGTATGGATTTTTTAACATACGAATCGTACTTGCCAGTTTGTACGGGACTTGTACGATTCGTACGTAAAAAAATCCGGATACGATTCGTACGGGGAATATTTTTAACGGATCGGAATCGGCACCTTAGTTGTGGAAAGGTTGAGCGTTCAAACTTGGATTTCTGGACTAATACACTGCCATTGGTTTTGATGTCAAGATCTGATGGTCCCAACATTGTATTATAAAGGAGCCTGACTTTTCCAAGAAAGTAACTGGCTAGTTGCTCATAACGTTCTTCAGAAGGGCAAGGACTAGCTCCTGTGGTGTTAAGTTTTAAAAAAAAGAGTTGACCATGGGGTAAATTTCTTTAGAGGGATGTAGGGACTGTCTGATTTTAGCAGCAAAGCCCTCTAGCCTGGCTCTACGAATAGAGTCCTGATATTTTTTCAAGACTTGTTAATGTTTGCTTACTTGTGTCATCATTATGGCATCTCCATTTCCATCTCTTACACTCTTTTTTTAATTCCCTTCTCTCTTCCGTAAACCATTTGACATTGTCCCTAACTCAATGTTGCTTGCACATTTTCAAAGGGATTACCATCTCCAACATAGTGCTAATCATTCCTTAAAGACTGAGTAGGAAGTGGAGAATTCACTGTCTAAACCTGGAGCAGAACCATGCAAGTCTGCTTCCCATCTAGTGATATCCAGTTTGGACTATTGCCTAATGAGCATTGATAGTGGTATTTTGGGTTTAAGCTCTACTGTTTTGGGGTAGAAAACCGAATTAGGATTAACAAGTGATCTGACCAAGAAACTGGCAAACTGGTACCGTCATGTTGGAAATATTTGTAAAGATTGGATCCTGTATATGACGCTTAGAATGTGTGGGGGACTTGACCAATTGGGAGAGCTATATCGCTAACAGGTCTTGTCTTAGGTTGCTAGCTTGGGTGCATGTATCATCATCTAAATTAATATTCGCCCACTAACGTAAAGTTAGCTGGCTGAAGACTATGTGAGGCTACAGTGTCTGGCATGGCCTGCACAAACTCCGAAATTATTAGTATTATTATTTGTATTATTTTTATTATTATGTAATATTTATTGTTTCTAGTAATAATTTGATTAACTGTTTAGTGGGATGTTGGCCTTGAAAGAGTGCAGGGGGAAGTGTTTTACTATCCATTTCATATGTGTTTATAATTTACTTACTTTTTTCATGTTAATGTGTTCATTTGATTTTTAACTATGCAAATTATTCATTTGATTTTAAAAATATCGCAAATTATCATTATTTAATTAAATGATTGATTGTGTAGATTATTTAATTGTTTTAATATTGTTATATAATCATTAAATGTATTCTCTGTCAGTATTTATATATACTAATTAATTTTATAGTTTTTTAAAATAATTTGTACTGCCAATTTTTTCTGATATTTCTTTTTTTGTGAGTTGCTGGGTTTTAGGGTAGTAGGTACAATTGTTTTGAATATATATTTTTAAAAATATTGTAATTAGCAAATAATATTTTATTTATAATCTTAATTTGTAATGCAGCCTTAAATTGTAATTATTTATATTATTATGTTATTTATAAAAAGATTTTATATTTTTGAATAGATTTGCTGAAATAAATGTGTATGGGCCACATGTATCAATCAAAGTTGCGTTTGTAAACAGGCCAATTCACATAATCGGCCCGTTTGTTGATACAAACCAGGCTTTTAACATGTGTCAAAACCCATTTTGCGATGCGGTAACCTGTTACCGAATCGCAACATGGGTTTGCGATTCGGTATTTGGGAGGGGCATGTTTAGGGCATTCCTTCCAAATAGCGAATCCTAATGGTATGTATGAATGGTTTGTGACCATGAATGCAGTCGCCAAACATTTGCATTTTACCACCTACCTCAAGTGGGTGGTAACCCATTGGCAAATGGGAAAGGGTGCCCAAGGACCCCTTCCCCTTTGGGAATGGTTGTAAAAACGTTTTTTAAGATCAGGCATGGGTCCCATGGACAACTGCCTGCTCTTAAAAAATGAAAAGAAATCTTTTTTTTTTTTTTTTTTTAAACACAACCAATTTTCCTTCAAGGAAAATGAGCTGCATTTAAAAAAAAAGATTGCTTCATTTAAAAGCAATCATGGACATGGTGGTCTGCTGCAGATTGCGATCTACCTCATTAATATTAATGAGGTAGGTTGATTTGCGAACCCCTAGTAATCAGTATATGAAACTCTTGGAGTTTCATACATTGGAAATTGCGATTACCTAATTGCGATTATCAGAATATTGCAATTAGGTAATCTCAATTTCCAATTTTGATACAGGTGGCCCTATGTTCTTTATCTATATTTAGTTCGTTGTTTTTAGTTTTCTTAATATAGGATTGGTCATTGTAAATCTGAACCCTTCAAACTTTTCAGCACTTTCCCTACTGGTGCTCAGGTTGGAGTGGGAATATTAAATCTGAGCCATCCGAAGTCCAATACTTTTTCTGTTGCTGAGATTGGAAAGGGGATGGTAAATCTGACCCCTCCAAATTCCATAACTTCCTCTACTGTTGCTTAGGTTGGAGTTGGAATAGTAAGTCTGACCACTTCAAAGTCCAACACTTTCCTTGCTGTTGCTTACGTGGGAGCAGAAGTAGTAAATCGGGCTCATCCAAAGGACCAACATTGCTCAGTCTCCAGGAACTGGCCATTCATAGGTTGCTGAAACATTCAATAGTCATTATATAAATAGGCCTCTGTTATTATGATGAAAATCAAGACAATGATTTTGGGAAGATGCCACAAACTGAGGAGACGCTTCAGAGGTAACAACAAGCCTCTTGAACAAGAGTCTTCATTTGACTACCATGTCTAAGATTCTTGAATTCCCTGACATAGGCACCTCATATTAAAAAGGTGTCACTAGTATCGACACAAATTTAAAATGTTTTCAAGCCTATCAAGAATAAGCATGGTGGTTTATCTATGGAAGTGATAAAAACGTTTATGACACAAACAACATTAGTTTCTGTCACGTTTGGTATTGACTTGTTGAGATATTGAAAAACTAGGAAAATTTAAATTGTAAAAAAACAGGTTCTAGAGAGGTATACTGCAGCTTGGCCCAGGTCACACATGAGACTCTTGAGCTTGGATTTGGACACTAATCATATTGCTGAATTCAGACTTAGACCCAGTACAAGAAAGAAAGGGCAGCAAACAGGAAGGAAGGAAGATGTGAACAAGAGAAAAAACAGAGACAAAGGGATAAAACACATGAAATATTATCTGCCAGAGTGAGGTAAAGAGACAGGAAGTGCAGAGTGGTGAAAGAATGAGACATGAGTTGGAATCAAGACTTGATATTTTGCAACTCTGGCATTCGGTGGTGCTGGCGGCCATGGACACTGACTTCTGTGGAGCACTGGGGCCCGACGCCCAACAATATTTCAGCTAAGGGGCTCCTGAAAGTACATAAAAGCATTGGCTTTGCGCGGGAGCAGAGGCACCAGTAGAGCAAGTTCTTTCTAATATATTTAGAGGTACTCAGTTGCTTGTATTGCTGCTAAACAGCATGACCACAGTAGGGACCAGGATTTCAGTTGGGCAATGGCACATCCCCCACACTCCATATGGATTCCCATTGTGTTGACCAGCAAGGTTTTAATAGTTTCTTTCTTTTAGAGCAGTGTTTATGCCTGCACATTAGCAATGGAATTCTTACATCTGCGCATGAAATGCCAGCTTTCCCTTTCACCACTGCATTGATTAACCTTTGAATGCTTCCACGAATAAAAGCTAAACATCAAAAATGAAAACGTAATTTTTTAAAAACTTTTTCCATAGTTGCCAAGTGGCCGGAGTGACACCTTCAGATAGTCTTGGCTTTTCAGACACCACACTTGTATACGTCTTGAACTTCTAGTTTCCTTGTAAAATTGCAAGTAGATCAGCTATAAGCCAAGACTGCTTGAAGGATTCACATACGACTTTAGGTGGTGTGGGAATATTGTTTTTTTAATTTTAGATAGTGGTCTAGTCCATTTGCAATACGGTAACTGCATGATTCGCATATAAAACAAAACAAACCGTTTTTTTTCTTTTATGGAAGTGCACTCTTTCATTTACATCATGTTTAAAAACAAGCATTTCCATAGCCATTTGTTTTGACTTTTGAATTGTATTGAGAGAAAGTAGTTTCACAAACCTTCACTAGCAGCAGGACAGGTGCAGGAGGGGCAGCAATAGTGCATGCTTTTCTAGCATAAGCAGATTCGAAAAATGGGAGTGTGAGTGACAGTGCATGAGCGCCACAGTGTCAGTGTGTGAGTGTGTGTTTGAGAGTGTGTAGGAACAAGAGTGTGTTGAGAGAGAGTCTATGTGATTCTGTCAGTGTCTGAGAGTGTGTAGTTATGTGAACATGTGTCAATGTCTGAGAGGTTGTAAGACTGGGTATTAGAGGGCGAGTGTGAGAGTAAGCGTGTGAGTGAGTGTGTGAGACTATTTGTGTGGGAGCGTGTGTATATGTTATGGATGGCAGTGTGCTGCTGGTCCTGGCATACTGAAGGTAATTGTTGGCGTATGGAGGAGGGCACCCCAGGCATTTCTGTGGTGAACAAATTATCTATGGCAAAGTGCAGGCCCTGGCTTATCAGAAGCAATTCTAGTCATATGGGTGCACTCATTGCAAAATGCTAGTGCTGACATATTGGAGGTAATTCTAAGTATAAGAAAAGACACCCATGATAGGCAAAATTCTGGTACTTGCATGCTAGGGATAATTTTAACTAAAGGGCATGTTTGTCACATTTGGGGACTACCATGACAAAATGCTAGCTCTGGCAAACTGGATGTAATAGTAATACTAATAATAATGCTTTATTCGGTTTTCCAAGAACCATCAAAGTATATAACAATACAAAATGTGAAATTAATAAAAACAGGTACGTTCCATTTGATTAAACTTTACAAATTGATTATACAACCATACAATTCACATTAGATACACAGTTATTACAACAGTAATTGTATAAGTACAATATCATGCTTTTGGAAGTGACAGCGCAAAAGAGAAATGTCATAAAAACTAAGTGCAAAAAAGCAAATGTATAACACTATGCAGTCACAATTGAAGTCTGAGAAAGCATATGAAGTGTACACTAATTAAACATCAGGATATTAAGGGTATACATTAGAAATCACACTGCTTCGGTTGTGTAAAATTTGCTTACATCAGACGTTCAATAAAAATGTACTAACGGCAAAGACTATTAAAGGAGATGTGTCACTGTATAAAACTCTCTGGGCTATGAGGTATCTAGTCAAACCCAATTTTCTACAAACTGGCCAAATCCATTTGCAGCTACTCTGGACAAAAAACCATAACATGTACCTCTGACTCATCTTTGAGACCACAAGCTGGACAAAGGCTTTTTCCCATTTGTTTGTAAATGGTCTCAACAGGAGGGTACCTAGCCGAAAATGAACATACAGACTCTCGGCTGCTGGCTGGGAAACAGAATCCAAAAAGGGCTTAAAGCAAGGGTAGAGCTTGAACTCCAAGAACTTGTTAGTCAAATGACCCTTAGTCCCGCTACTTATATATCGTTCATAGATGTATACCCAGAGCGAGATTTCAGATCATTGAGCTCAATTCTACAGAGGGAATTCATCTTGTCCCACAGTCTCTGAAGACCCCACCTGCTGCACCAATCAAAATAAATTTGACCCAAGGTACATTTTTTAGCGAATCTCTATAATCACTAAGTTCGGTTGTGGATTGAAGGCAAAACCAATACATAAGGGGTTTAAATGCTGCCAATTACTGGATGTAATTCTGACATAAAGTATGAGCCAATGGCAAAATGTGAAAAAGATTAAGTCTGCTCCTGGGGAGGATCAACTTTCCTTGGCACACCGTTAAAATAGGGCCCTTTCTAAGCATATGACATTCTAGCAAATGTATTTGTAAATAGTCCTTTAAACTACAATATTTGATCCAATTTTTTCACGTTTTTCTCAATGGAGAACCCCTGATCCGTTCCAGAAAAATTATGTCTTGCTCACTGGAGTATGGGAAAAATAATATTACACCCCACCACTTTCAGAGATCGCCAGACCACCCTGGTGAGTAGACGAGCTTGGGAGCAGAAAGGGTAGTGTATGAGCAGATGGGGCAGCGTGTGTACTGAGGGGGCAGGAGCAGAGGTATGGAAAAGGAAATGACAGTATTGTCCATTCATAAAATTAATCCATATTAACTGGTCTACACTTGGCGGGTAGGATCGCACTGACCAGATGGAGTTCATTTTGAATTGAACAGAGGAACTGAAAGATCACACAATTGAAGGGACAGACAAATGCTGCCAAGAAGGGTATCTGCTTAGAAACTAACTGCAAATAATAATCTTTTAAGGACAGACAATCATCACTGTAAACCTTCGAGTGAATATGACTCTACTGCCCATTATACTGTTCTGAATCTCCAAGCCGCAAAACATTGGTCTAAGAAAATACGCTTAATTACAAATAGTGCAAGGACAAACAATTATCACGATAAACTTCTGATTGGACACAACTTTACTGTCCTGAATATTGCTCTAAATCAGTTGACCTAAACGCATTGGCTTGAGAAAGAACGAACTTTAACATATATTGTAAGCCCTGAAGAAGTCCGTTTGTGGACGAAACGAGTTGGCGGTTGCAAAAAAACGTTTTTAAAAGATTAAGAAAATCGAATAAAGGATAAAAACAAAATCATCTGATGACATCGATCTTTCTTTGGAAAAACAGTTGTGTCAAATATTACTGTCTATGTATTATACATGATTAATTCTTTATAAGTGTGCAGAGCTGTCTGTTTTTGGTCTACAATTCCTGCCCATTTTATTTGAGGTTTTTTCCAGTGAGCTGTTGCAGGTCTCGCTTTTTAATATAATTCCCTTTGGATGGGCAACAATGGTTTTCGATTTAAGATGTTCCATTTGAGACGTTTTATATTGGACGTGATCAGATGATCCACCATGCTTTTGGAGCGGGTTTAGTCGTCCATGACAAACTTATGGTCTGTGGACTGGCAATATGCTAACTGAAAAGAATGGGAGGGGTGATAAAGGGACCAAGGCTAGAGCATTTCAGTGATACATTAGCCACAGTAGGGCGTGAAGCTTGCTCAGATGATCTGAGCTGTTTACCAGGGAAGCTTACATGAGATTAAAGACAGGTTTTGGAATACACAGACATCAACCATATTGCTAGAGGAAGGGATTAGCCCTAGAATTTGGAAATATCTAGAAACGAATGATGATATATCTGTGAAACCCTGTCTGGGAAATGTTATAACTACAAAATTGCTCCAAGTATATAACATTCAGATTGGTTGGACTGCCACAAAAAAGGTAGACAGACTGCTCCAACTAAAACAATAAGTACCTATATCAGGAGATTGTTTCTATGACTGTGAGAGTATGGAGAATATCAGACATTTGGGGCCTCATTTACAATATTTTGACGCACGACAGCACAGCAAGCCTTCCTGCTGCGCTGCCGTGCATCAAAATAAAAGGGCAGGAATGTGCCGTGTCTATAAGATACGGCGCATTCCTGTGCTTCTCCCCTGCGCCAATGCACAAACAGGGTGCCTGCGCTGAGGGGATGATTGTTTTTGTGCACGAAAAGACACCTTCCTGCACAAAAACAATCATTAAAGACATTTTCCTCTTTCTATGCGTGCTGCATTCTTCAGCACGCATAGAAAGAGGAAAAAACAAGAAGAAATAAAAGTATTTCTTCTCATTGCGCCTATTTACGCCTCCCCTGGGGAGGCGTAGGATTCTGACGCATTCCCAGGTTCACAAATTGTTATAAATCTGGGGATGCGTCAAGTTCCATGAATGTTACGTGGGAACACCTACAGCAACACCATTGGAACGCCCCTTTCACACAGAGTTATGTGTGAAAGGGAAACATATTTACAAAGCCATGAAAACTCACGCAGGGTGACTCTTCATGGCCTTGTAAATATGGGAAATCCCATTGCGCTGCTGGTGCTTCAATAAAAGTGTCGCACCAACTGCTCAATGGGCTTGGAAATAAGCCCTTTGATGCTTTTTGCCCACTGTATAAAGATCCAAGTAGAAAATTGTTAATTTCAGTTCAAGATGCCTCAATACTGTGTTGTTTGATGAGAACCACAATATGAGGTTTACAGCTATATAGCAGTCACCTACAAAAATCACAAAAGACATTGGGATCGATTTACAAATTGCATTTTATAGTACGTAAAGTAGTACTACAGTAGTACTACACATGTAATAAAAAATACAGTTCACAAACATACACCCGGAGATCTCCACCTATGCCTCTACCATATTTGTGTGCGGAGTCCCCACCAAGGTGGCAGAAATCTCTGCAGATATGGGTATATGTTTTAGTAGTAAATGTGGCAGGGATCAGGCGAGTGGTAGAAGCATGGGGAATAATTACTACAAAACACGTGGGGTGTAGGGAAATTTAAGGAGGGCTTGGGAGGGAATTTTGATTACAAAATAGACATCCACAAAAAGTCAGACCATTATAATTCACAAAATACACTTCTAGTTACTACAGCCTTAAAAGTGTTGTAATAGGCTCAAATGTACTTCTGTCCAGCTTTTCAGTGAGTGGATCACCACACATTTCCTACCACTGCTACTGCAACACATTTTCATAGAAAGCAAGGAAGGAATGGAATTAAAGTAACACCCCATAGAAACTAATATCGCATTAATTAAAGGTATATATATACATATATATATATATATATATATTTAATCGTGCCTGAAAGATGCCGTTTTTTCCATGAGTCAAATACTTTGAAAACACTTGCGATATGGACTAAACTCACCTGCCTGCTTTAAAGATTTCAGGTAGACATCAGTGCTTCTGCAAAAGACATTACCACCGAGGTAAAAACTCCTCTTTGGATTGCCAGTTCATAATTGAGAAAATTTGCACAGTGCACTATGGGAATGGTAGTGCTGGTAAATGCAGTCACGTGATACACCTTTCAAATTACACCCGAGCGCACCTGGGCGCTTGTGTTCCTGTCCGTGATCGAGGCAACAAGCTGAGACGTTGGGCAAAAAGGAAACAGGCACTTTGAAAAGACTCTAGAAATAAAGCAACTTTCAAGGTATTGGGCCTCACATCGTTTTTCTTGCCAGTGTAGTGTTTGTGGGCTGCTCCGTGCCCATGCAGTGAGGCCACCCTGAAGGGCCTGGGGCTCTGGAAACGGGGGGACGTTGTTGCTTCTTCATGATGTTAATTGAGGAGCCTGGCTCACTTGCGCCTTCCAACCCACGAAGGGATGACTACTTAGTAAATGGAATGGCGCGCGGAAGGGATTTAAAGGGGGATGATTTCCTGCTTTAATCGTGCCTGAAAGATACCGTTTTTTCCATGAGTCAAATACTTTGAAAACACTTGCGATGTGGACTAAACTCACCTGCCTGCTTTAAAGACGATTCCAGGTAGACATCAGTGCTTGTGCAACAGACATTACCACCGAGGTGAAAAAACATCTTTGGATTGCCAGTTCATAATTGAGAAAATTTGCACAGTGCACTATGGGAACGGTAGTGCTGGTAAATGCAGTCACGTGATACACCTTTCAAATTACGCCCGAGCGCACCTGGACGCTTGTGTTCCTGTCCGTGATCAAGGCAACAAGCTGAAACGTTGGGCAAAACAGGCACTTTGAAAAGACTCTAGAAATAAAGCAACTTTCAAGGTATTGGGCCTCACATCGTTTTTCTTGCCAGTGTGGTGTTTGTGGGCTGCTCCGTGCCCACGCAGTGAGGCCACCCTGAAGGGCCTGGGGCTCCGGAAACGGGGGGACACTGTTGCTTCTTCATGATATATATATATATATATATATATATATATATATATATATATATATATATATACTTAGCCGATACACGGCATGATTATAGATCACATTTGCGCCATAATTGTGGCTCTTAAGGTGGTGCTTGCTTATTAATGCCGATATACGGCTTTATACTATTTCAGTTAGCGCCACCCTGTTTGAATCATGAGAATGTCTAGATTTCATTTTGCAATATGATAAATGAAATTACTGAATGTATTATATATTTATTTACATCAGAAGGCTGATATAGCGTTAGACATTTGGATTTAGCCACTTTATGCATGTTTTAAGATGGCGCCTGTGATAGAACAGAGAAACTATTGTCCTATGTTGATTTTCGTTTTGATCTGCATCATGTGACCGGATGTTGATGATTTCAAATGCCGGTGGTTAGCACGCAATATTGTAACATTGGAGAAAGGCAGTTGCCACAACGCGTCATGTTAACTGTTGGCTGCATGAATTAAAATTTGGATAAAGATAAAGACCCCTGCAAGTGCTTTTCCAGAACGGTATAAGGAGAAGGAATGAGCACGCATAATATACGTGGTTGCACCTCCGCGTTATAGCACCCGTCAGAGAGTGCGTTGGTCCAAGGTGCAGTGGAGCAGGATATATAAAAATACATACATACATACATGTGTGTATGTATATATATATATATATATATTCACTGAAAAAACCATAGGTTTCAGGGGCGTTATAGTTAGCTGGACTTTTCACTCGTACAAAACCATAGAAATTCCCCCGTTATAGTTTGTTCAGCTAACTATAACTCGCGCGCCCGCAATGCACTGCTGATGACGTCAAATATTACATCACTCATGACATGGTCAGTGACATCACTTATGACATCGCTGATGACATCTCAAATGACATCACTGATGACATCACTGATGACATCATCCAGTGAATGTGTGTTTTTCTGAAAATTACATATGTTTTATATATGTATATCTCAAGGTCGATGGAAGAATAAATGGATATATAAGTGTCTAAATGGATGATTTGTTTTTGAAAAATTGATTGTATAACTGACTGATTAAGTGTATCTTAGTGAATACATGGCTTAGTGAGTAATGTTTAAATATGTCAATATCTGTATCAGTCTCTCACTTTGTGTATAAGTGGCTGCATGGGTTGGTGAGTAGCTACATGAGTGTCTATATAGGTTATTAGTTGTTTTTTTGAGTATCAGTATAAGTGTCTGATGTCTGTATGGTTCGGCGGGGGGTATTACGTAGTGCATAGGTGCATGAATGAGTGACTCACTGTTTGTATGTGTTGAAGACAGCATGTGTGCAGGACTGTATGGGTGGATGAGTGTGTGCATGGGTGTGTTAGTGAGTGAATGACTGTCTCAATAGTGTCTCTATGAGTAACTACATATGTTTTAAACTAGTATATGTGACTATTGGTGTATATAAGTGAGTATATGTGAGAGTGAGAGATTGAAAGAGTTCCTGTATGAATAAGTATGTGTTTCTATAAGTGATTGTTAAAAAGACTAAGTATGTGTAAGTTTCGGTATAAGTAAGTGTGGTGGTGTGTGTATAACTGTATATGCAGGTAAACGGATGTTTGATTCTTTATTAGCATGAGTGACTATGTGTGTGAGTAACTTTATGGATGAGTGGCGTTGTGTAACAGGATGTATAGGTGTATGAGTACATATGATGAGTGAGTACATGTATGAGTGACTGTATAGGAATGTTGGTGACTGAGTGGATGTGGATGTGGATCTTACAATTACTGAATAGGTTGTTGTAACTGGTATTGGTATGTCCATTGTTTTGAAAATTTTAATTTCCATTTTTGAATGTGTGTATCAAAGGTTATATTAGGGGGAGAGGAGGTCTGCCACTCTATCACAAGGATGATGTCATCAGTGATGTCATGAGTGATGTCATGAGTGATGTCACTGACCATGTCATGAGTGATGTAATATGTGACGTCATCAGCAGTGCATTGCGGGCGCGCGAGTTATAGTTAGCTGAACTAACTATAACGGGGGAATTTCTATGGTTTTGTACGAGTGAAAAGTCCAGCTAACTATAACGCCCCGGAAACCTATGGTTTTTTCAGTGAATTTCTAAGGTTTTTAAATGCTAATTCCTAGCTATAACGTGCCTGAAACCTATGTTTTTTTCTGTGAATTTCAAAGGTTTTTTAAATGCTAATTTCTAGCTATGCCTACAGAGATAGGACATGTGAAGAAAGAAGGAAAAACGCACAGAAAGAAAAAAAAGAAATGCAGAAAGAAGCAACAGAAGTCCTCAAAGACGAAGAAAAGTGCAGGAAGAAGTATAACGTGCAGAAAGAACAAACAGAAGAGCAGAAACAAGCCTTGTTGCAAAATCATCCTGTACCCTCAACTTTTTCAGACGGATACTGGTGGTAACGGAGTCTGACTAACCAGTCCTAGAGCCAGTGCTATGTTAAAAGACACTCAGAATACAGTGAAAACACCTACATACACTAGGGCACACTATGTGTTGGGGTCCCCCTGTGATTAGCATGACCTCCTCTGTAAGCCCCTAGTATATAATAGGGCAGGGGATTAAAACTACCTCTTAAAACGCTCCACAGGGCGTGTTTGAACATGTCACCTCATGCCCCGTCCCCTCCCTTCCCCACTGTGTAAACATGCCCTGTAGCCATTTTAAGTTGGGAGATTAAGTCCCCTTGAATCCTGAGGGTCCAACTAGACCACTAGGTACCTCCAGTAAGTGCCACAGAGCTGCGTTGCAGAGAGGTGTAAAAAGTGGCATGGCCTGCACCACCTCTCTGCAACGCAGAGCAGTGGTGCTTACTGGAAGCACCTGGTGGGCTAGTTAGACCCCAGGGTCCCTCAGGATTGAAAGGGAATTATTTCCCCAACTTAAAAATGCGCCACAGGGCCTGTGGGCGTTCTGAGTTGAGAGATTAAGTCCCCTTGAATCCTATGGGTCCCTAGGGTCAAACTAGCCCACTAGATACGTCCAGTAAGCGCCACAGAGCTGCGTTGCATGGAGGTGTAAAAAGGGGCGTGGCCTCAGAACACCTGTCTGCAACGCAGCTCCCTGGCGCATACTGGAGATACCTGTTGGGCTAGTTGACCCTCAGGGACCCTCAGTATTGAAGGGGAATTAATTCCTCAACTTACAACTGGCCAGGGGGCGCGTCTGCAGAGTGCTGCAAGGAGGGGGCGTGGCCTCCGGCGCGATGCCGGTCTTTTATTTACAGGGGTGTGGAATTTTCCAAATAATCTAGTTGTCCAAGGGACAAAATGCCACTGAGATATACATGTCCTGTAAAATCCACTTGTCGTACCTACCCCCGTTCCACATCAAACCTAAGGGCTCCGGCTGACAGAGAAACATTAATATATTTTTGCTTTATTAAAATCAGTAAACCATTGAATGCTGTGCAATAATAATACTAAAGGAAAACTTGTCAAGCGATATTATCGCGTCCCTGCCCCCCTGCGCCCCCTCCCCTTAACCCTGACGGCAATTCTTTTATTTCTATTCCCCTACATTTCAAACCATACGTAATGTACTAATTTACCGTCACCCTTGTAAAAACGTATGGGTGGGATATAAAAGGTGTCAGCCAGCATGCCTCCTGCCATTTCCCCCTCACTTTTGCAGCTGGCCAGACGTGAGCCCTACGTTCCTTGCGAATCGGTAAGTTGTATCGAAAAAGAAACATCAAAGTTGGGAGCTTCCTTTAATAATAAGAATCGTTTTTTCGCCAAATGTACCCTCTTTGCAACATTAATCAATTGTGTAATGTATATTTGTCGGTGTGTTTACGCAGTTATGGGCTGAAAGTTAATAGCTCACTATTCTATATTAGGAGTTTAAGTTATAAATTGCAAGTCACCAACGGATGTCTCTTTTGAAAGCATTAATCTGCAGATCTGTTCCCATCCTATGCACTCTGTAATCGACTTCGTACATGTTCTTTGCAGTAGGCATATTAACCCTCTGCACTAACTTCACCGAGGTCACAACCTCAACTATACAAAACACGGATCTTTTCGCCAAATGTACCCTCTTTGCAACATTAATCAATTTTGTAATGTATATTTGTCGGTGTGTTTATGCAGTTCTGGGCTGAAAGTTAATAGTTCACTATTCTATATTAGGACTTTAAGTTATAAAGTGCAAGTCACCAACGGATGTCTCTTTTGAAAGCATTAATCTGCAGATCTGTTTCCATCCTATGCACTCTGTAATCGACTTCGTACATGTTCTTTGCAGCTGGCATATTAACCCTTTGCACTAACTTCACCGAGGTCACAACCTCAACTATACAAAACACGGATCTCTTTCCAGGATGGTAATTCATCACACAAGTTTCCTACACATTTCTGTGAGGCCTGGTAATTGCCGGCGGAAAGAAACGCTGCAGCAGGTGCTTCGAAAGCTTTTAGTGCTGGTTGCGCCGTGTGCGACAATGTTTTTTTGCCCACAAGCCAAAGGAGTGAAAGTGTAGGAGTCACATGTCACCCATACTGGTAGGCAGTAGTTTAAGAGTGCTTGGTGTGGAGAAGCACAAACGCAGAGTCAAAAAAGAAACAGCAAAGTTGGGAGCTTCCTTTAATAATAAGAATCGTTTTTTCGCCGAATGTACCCTCTTTGCAACATTAATCAATTTTGTAATGTATATTTGTCGGTGTGTTTATGCAGTTCTGGGCTGAAAGTTAATAGTTCACTATTCTATATTAGGACTTTAAGTTATAAATTGCAAGTCACCAACGGATGTCTCTTTTGAAAGCATTAATCTGCAGATCTGTTTCCATCTGCGGTATGAAGGCTCCGGACCCGCGATGTTAAACCCGCGTTGCGATGGCAGCGCGTGAATCTGAATTCGTTGTAATGGGTGTTTCCCCCATGAAGCGGTGGTAGCGCAGCGCGCCTGCTTGCGATACGCTTTTTTGACGTCCTCATCTGAGGCGCCGAGGCGGGCCAGTCCTAGGCTTTTGTACTAATTAATCTACCCATGCACGGTTGCTAAAAATATAAATTAAAGAAAATCGCAGCACCTCCGTCACAATATCACACAATTCAAGCAGGCAAAACTGCTTATTTTACCTGAATGCTTATTGGAAGCCTTGTGGCGGCCACGGACTGCTGCTTGCAGAAGCTGAGTGACGTTTCACTCCCCCAGCCAATCACTGGCTAGAGCCCAGTCATGGGCTGCTAGCCAATCAGATGCCGCCAAAGGCTCTCTGCAAGCTTCGGATTGGCTGTGAGCCCCAGAGTGCCCACAGCCTGTTGTTTTAACATGATTAAAACGTGATTAATGTCTACATGTCCGTCGGACATAAATAGACAATAAATCTTCTTGCCCGTCAATATAAACAACATGGTTTGGGCGTCGGGCGATATGATTCCCCCACCCCATTCTCTCACACATGGTTCGTGATATCACAGAAGAAGGCTTTTTCACATGGTAAAATCACCTTAGAACACACCACAATTCCTAAAATGAGTATGGTACCATCAACAAATGATTTATAATGTAACTGAAGTCTTAAAACCTTCTATTAACTGCAATATTTTTAATGAGGTGCTATCATGTATATTGGTCCCAAGATGGCTGCCAACACTTCTTGGATGACGTACTGACAGCCAATCAGATCTCACGATGAGATGTGTGGTTAGGCTCCGCCCAGATATGTGTATGATTTTACTTTTGATTTTCTCAGGAACTACTGAACAGATTGACACCATATATGCAAAAGGCACATGCCTTACCTGAGGACTACCTCTTTGCCAAATTTCAAGTAATTCTGTTCAGCCGTTCGGGCTGTACCTTGGACTAAAGGTCCCTATGGAAAATTGCATGGGGAAAACGCGTTTTGGGACCCCCCTTTTTTCTCAGCCCCCGCTTGACGAATCCCCCCGAGACTTTCAGGGTAGGAGCGGAGCGGAGCGCCCCACCTATTTTGAAAATTTCACGAGGATTCCACAACCGGCGCCAAAGTTATTCCAAATAGAATGTTGCGGATTTCCTATGGAAACACGGTCCTAACTATAACTATCTACTGGCGACCGCCAGTAGATAATATATATATATATTCACTGAAAAAACCATAGGTTTCACACATGTTATAGTTAGCGGAAATTTTACTGATAAAAAACCAATGAAATTGCCCCGTTATAGTTAGTGCTGGCAACTATAACTCACGCGACCGCAATCCTCTGCTGATGCTAATACTGTATTTAGACACTTATTTGCCCATGTCTTCTTCCATACATTTTTAGCTATACATATATTACAAATATTTTTTTTTATAAAGACACATATGTCATCAGCAGAAGATTGCGGTCGCGTGAGTTATAGTTGCCAGCACTAACTATAACGGGGCAATTTCATTGGTTTTTTATCAGTACAATTTCCGCTAACTATAACATGTGTGAAACCTATGGTTTTTTCAGTGAATTTGCAAGGTTTTTTAAATGCTAATTCCTAACTATAACGTGTGTGAAACCTATGGTTTTTTCAGTGAATTTGTACGTTTTTTTAAATGCTAAGTTACTTTACGCCATTCGAGGCGTGCGCGCCCACTTAACGCAGTTCGTTCCGTGCACGGTTTTTATCAACTTTAATAAGCCCTGTACATTTGGTGGCCTTCGGCCACCAAAAGCACAGGGGGAGGGGTCAATGTGGATAGTGTTTTTTTTATTTCGATTTTATAATTTCATGTTTTTTTTATACAGTAATAAGCCCTGTACATTTGGTGGCCTTCGGCCACCAAAAGCACAGGGGGTGGGGTAAGTGTTGAGAGTGTTTTTGGAATCGATAAGCCCTGTACATTTGGTGCCCTGCGGCGACTAAAAGCACAGGGGGTGGGGTAAATGTGGATAGTGTTTTTTTTATTTCTATTTCATTACCGTACGCTTACGGTAAGCGTACGGTAAGCGTACGGTAAGCGTACTCGGCGAAATTGCCGAAAAAAAAATATAACCGTTTTTGCTCTTGGGGGATGTTTGGGGACTCCCTCAACATGACTGTGTGGGAGGGAGTTGTCAAAACAGCCCCGTAACATGTTTTTGGGCATCATGTTTGATAAATAACACTCAGTGCGAGAGACAAAATGGCGGACGCCGCTTCCTGGTTTCGACCGATTCGAATGTTTACTAAGATCTAAGAGCCAATCAGAATCGCGCTCGCGCACGCCACCGTACGCGTACGGTAAGCGTACGGTAAGCGTACCGTAAGCGGGCTCAGATATATATATTGATTTAAAGGCTATTTTCTCAGAATCTACTGAACAGATTTACACCAAACCTACAAAAGGCACTTCCTTGACCTAGGGACTACCTCTCTGCCAAATTTCTAGTAATTCTGTTCAGCCGTTCGGGCTGTAGCTCTGTCTAAAGGTCCTATGGAAAAATGCATGGGAAAAACGCGTTTTGGGACCCCCCTTTTATCTCAGCCCCCGCTTGACGAATCCCCCCGAGACTTTCAGGGTAGGAGCGGAGCGTAGCGCCCCACCTATTTTGAGAAATTCGCGAGGATTCATCGACCGGCGCCAAAGTTATTCAAAATAGAATGTTGCGGATTTCCTATGGAAAAGGGGTCCTAACTATAACTACCTACTGGCGACCGCCAGTAGGTAATATATATATATATATATATATATATATATATATATATTCACTGAAAAAAACATAGGTTTCAGACACGTTATAGCTAGGAATTAGCATTTAAAAAACCTTAGAAATTCACTGAAAAAACCATAGGTTTCAGGGGCGATATAGTTAGCTGGACTTTTCACTCATACAAACCCATAGAAATTCCCCCGTTATAGTTAGTTCAGCCAACTATAACTCGTGCGCCCGCAATGCACTGCTGATGACGTCACGTATTACATCACTCATGACATGGTCAGTGACATCACTCATGACATCACTGATGACATCTCAAATGACATCACTGATGACATCATCCAGTGAATGTGTGTTTTTCTGAAAATTATATATGTTTTATATATGTATATCTCAAGGTCGATGGAAGAATAAATGGGTATATAAATGTCTAAATGGATGATTTGTTTTTGAAAAATTGATTGTATTACTGACTGATTAAGTGTATCTTAGTGAGTAATGTTTAAATATGTAAATATCTGTATCAGTCTCTCACTTTGTGTATAAGGGGCTGCATGGGTTGGTGAGTAGCTACATGAGTGTCTATATAGGTTATTAGTTGATTTTTTGAGTATCAGTATGAGTGTCTGATGTCTGTATGGTTCGGTGGGGGGTATTACGTAGTGCATAGGTGCATGAATGAGTGACTCACTGTTTGTATGTGTTGAAGACAGCATGTGTGCAGGACTGTATGGGTGGATGAGTGTGTGCATGGGTGTGTTAGTGAGTGAATTACTGTCTCAATAGTGTCTCTATGAGTAACTACATATGTTTTAAACTAGTATATGTGACTATTGGTGTATATAAGTGAGTATATGTGAGAGTGAGAGATTGAAAGAGTTCCTGTATGAATAAGTATGTGTTTCTATAAGTGATTGTTTAAAAGACTAAGTATGTGTAAGTTTCTGTAGAAGTAAGTGTGGTGGTGTGTGTATAACTGAATATGCAGGTAAACAGATGTTTGATTCTTTATTAGCATGAGTGACTACGTGTGTGAGTATTTTTATGGATGAGTGGCATTGTGTAACAGAATGTATAGGTGTATGAATACATATGATGAGTGAGTGCATGTATGAGTGACTGCATAGGACTGTTGGTGAATGAGTGGATGTGTATGTGGATCTTACAATTACTGAATAGGTTGTTGTAACTGGTATTGGTATGTACATTGTTTTGAACATTTTAATTTCTATTTTTGAATGCGTGTATGGAAGGTTATATTAGGGGGAGAGGAGGTCTGCCACTCTATCACAAGGATGATGTCATCAGTGATGTCATGAGTGATGTCACTGACCATGTCATGAGTGATGTAATACGTGACATCATCAGCAGTGCATTGCGGGCGCGCGAGTTATAGTTAGCTGAACTAACTATAACGGGGGAATTTCTATGGTTTTGTACGAGTGAAAAGTCCAGCTAACTATATCGCCCCTGAAACCTATGGTTTTTTCAATTAATTTCTAAGGTTTTTTAAATGCTAATTCCTAGCTATAACGTGCCTGAAACTCATGGTTTTTTCAGTGAATTTCAATGGTTTTTTAAATGCTAATTTCTAACTATGCCTACAGAGATAGGACATGTGAAGAAAGAAGGAAAAACGCACAGAAAGAAAAAAAACAAATGCAGAAAGAAGCAACAGAAGTCCTCAAAGACGAAGAAAAGTGCAGGAAGAAATATAACATGCAGAAAGAACAAACAGAAGAGCAGAAAGAAGCCTTGTTGCAAAATCATCCTGTACCCTCAACTTTTTCAGACGGATACTGGTGGTAACTGAGTCTGCCTAAGCAGTCCTAGAGCCAGTGCTATGTTAAAAGACACTCAGAATACAGTGAAAACACCTACATACACTAGGGCACACTATGCGTTGGGGTCCCCCTGTGATTAGCATGACCTCCTCTGTAAGCCCCTAGTGTATAATAGGGCAGGGGATTAAAACTACCTCTTAAAATGCACCACAGGGCGTGTTTGAACACGTCACCTAATGCCCCGTCCCCTCCCTTCCCCACTGTGTAAACACACCCTGTAGCCATTTTAAGTTGGAAGACTAAGTCCCCTTGAATCCTGAGGGTCCCTAGGGTCCAACTAGACCACTAGGTACCTCCAGTAAGCGCCACAGAGCTGCGTTGCAGAGAGGTGTAAAAAGTGGCACGGCCTGCACCACCTCTCTGCAACGCAGAGCAGTGGTGCTTACTGGAATCACCTGCTGGGCTAGTTGGACCCCAGGGTCCCTCAGGATTAAAAAGGGAATTATTTCCCCAACTTAAAAACGCGCCACAGGGCGTGTTTGCACACGTCACCTCAGGCCCCGTCCCCTCCCTTCACCACTGTGTAAACGCGCCCTGTGGCCGTTCTGAGTTGAGAGATTAAGTCCCCTTGAATCCTAAGGGTCCCTAGGGTCAAACTAGCCCACTAGGTACCTCCAGTAAGCGCCACAGAGCTGCGTTGCATGGAGGTGTAAAAAGTGGCGTGGCCTCAGAACACCTGTCTGCAACGCAGCTCCCTGGCGCATACTGGAGATACCTGTTGGGCTAGTTGGCCCTCAGGGACCCTCAGTATTGAAGGGGAATTAATTCCTCAACTTACAACTGGCCAGGGGGCACGTTTGCAGAGTGTTGCAAGGAGGGGGCATGGCCTCCGGCGCGATGCCGGTCTTTTATTTATTTATTTTTAAGAAGGAGGGCTGTGTGGCCCCCTATCTTTTTCTAATTTATTAGCCCCGGGGACCCCATCCCCCAGGGCCTGCACCCTAATGTTTTTTGTTGAAAAAAATTAATTTGGCCCTCCCAAGGCCTTAATCGACCCCAACCCCCGGGTCATGGCCTTTTTTTTTTTTTTTTTTTTATTCTTTAGGAGGGGGCTGTGTTGCTGGACAAACCGTATGTACCTATCACCATGACGATTTGTGTGATATTCATTAAAAGGCGACTATGCATACAATGAATCCACGTAGAATGTATTCACACAGCTAGTGAAGCTCTGACATGTCTGACACCCTACCGTGCCTAATCCCGGCGCCCCCGCTGGTGGGTACTCTCCAAGTAGACACCCTTGTCGTTTATTTATACAAACATGGGTAGCTATTGACGGGCACATTTAATACACATGCACACCAAACCATTCAAAGGGGATTCGACAAAAATTCGACCAAACTATGCAAGAAACCCCATCACGGTTAATAAAACACACATCCACCGCCGGATGTGTAATACTTTTTATTTTACTCTCTGGAAAGGAGACAAACCTCACTTGAGAGTCACAGCGTGCTCCTGGCTGAGCCCAATGCTGTGTTACACCCACCATTGCCTGCCGAGTGCCACACACCTCTGTGTTGTATTCCACCATGTGGTGCTTATGCTATGACACTCTCTAGCCCATGTGCACTGTAACACCACCCCGTGAATATGTCATGCCACACTTGCCTTCGCACGGGTTATATTGCCCCATCTAACGTGCCTTCCTCGATGCCTATGTTATAAAGCACAGCGCTATGCCATACTTATTACAATCTGGGATCCATATCTTTGTCACAGTGCATATGCAATGTTACACTAACCAGCACATATTTTATATTACAACTTTAGAGACTACTTAGGTTACACAACACTGCCCTGTGCATATTACACTCCAAGGCGCATATCACATAGCAAGCGCTAGTGCCTGTGCTATCTCGCGCTCTCCAATGAATCTGTCATTGCGCACAATGTATTGCATATTATATTTCACGCCCCGGTTCATCTTATATCACACATTTTGGTGCATAGTTTATTCCATATACTATATCTAGTTTTCAATTTCAATCGTGCTCTCAGGACAATGTTCTATATAACACTGCGTCCACCTACCCTTTTCACGGGCATTACATTTTGCGATGGGGGGTGGAAGGTCAGGGGATGTTTCTGCCAAGTGAGCCTGGAGTCACAGTCCCAAACGTTCTCTTCTTCCTGAATAAAAGTGAGATTATGCTGCATACTTGTTCATATTTTAAGTAGTTCGCACAGACACACATTTTAAAAACAATAAAGTTCCTAATACCCACCTTCTATGAACAGTTAGCTTGCTGCCCCATCCACCTCCTCCCTATCTTCTGTTGTCTGAATCCATGGACTAGCCTCCTCCCTCCTGCCATGCATGGTCTGATGTGCTGCCACTGCCCTCCATTTAGCATGATGTACCAGTCCACTCCTCCTGCCCTCCATTGCCCAATTCTATGGGCAATCATTGACCTCCTGCTTAGCCTCTGTGCTTAGCTTGCTGCCCCTATTCTCCTTCCCCCTGCCCTCTGTGGTAAATAAAATTCCTTTACCGGGACTTAATTTGATACAGAAACATAATAAAATAGCTCAGTAAAATGAGAGGCAGAATCCGTGGTATTAGAGGTTCGGAATGGGCTTTATTCCAATGCACGATTATAATCGGTTGCTCCAAGTTCCATCACCACGGGGGTTCAGGAAGTGAAGTACATACATTATTGACATGAAATGACTTTTATAGATCATACATTACAATGAAGCGAATGCAGTAGGCGTAACAATTGATAAGGAAAAATGACGATTTATCTGCGTAACCAAAAAATGGGTGTAATAAGGAGTAAAAAGGAACGTAATTGGTTATGATGTCACATATAGGTGGATCCATAAGATAATACTTGGCATAGATGCGCGTGCAGCAACATGACGTGTAATTGACGTGTAACTAGGGGGTGAAGGGGACTTGACATTTAGCTCTACATGTGGAGACAAGAAGTCTGGGGGGTCAAGTCAACCTAATCCCAAATCATATCTAACATCCTATGTTTAAAGAACTATGTTATCCACGAAAGAAGGACTCTCGAACAGAATCTATTCTATACTGACTGTGCGTGCGTGTACAAGCATCTAAGTGTCTACACTAAATGCGAGGGGATAGGAATATTCCATGGTAACAGGGCTATGAATTACTTGCATGAGGACAGAGAAGCCGGGCCTTTTGCTTGGTAACTGGAAGAATGTTTACTTAAACTACTAGGCAGGAATGCATCGGCTGAGGGGGAAGCAGATAATTCGAAGGTGAAATACAGTTCTTGGCAGAGAATAGGCTGATGTCAGGCTTCGTGAGCCGCGCAGAGAATGAGACAAAGTTCATGGTCACAGATGCAGGCTCAGACTGGAGCTTTCAGAGGCAGAAGGCAAGAAGAGTTTGATGACAGAATCAGGGCCTACTTGCCTGGACTGCAAAATGGAGTAACTGAACCATATAAAGCCGGTGGCCTTTCATATTTAGGAATGGAATATCCGGCCTATTCATGGCGGATCTGACAGAGGACATGTTGACGGTGGACGCACATGTATTTGCGTCTTCATAACTGGAACTGGAGGAAACATACATGTACTTGTAACATGCACATAGAACCGTTGGGGTCCAAGATAGGGGACATAACTGACCAGAAAAATCCATATTTCCACATTCCCTCCTTGTCCCCTACTTGCCCGTCAAAAGATATCAATCTTCATTAATCCATTGATCTGTTCATATAGCATCATTTGTTCTTCTTTCTTCTTCCGGGATCTTGAATGAAAATCTTGATGTGGAATGCACGATGTGGCACACAGACCACAGATCGCTGGTCCACATTGTAGACATAGACAGCAACTGAATAGTATGAGAAGGCCAATACCTAGGAAGGATAGAACTCTCCATCCCCAGGCTGATATCACACTCCAAAACCAACTGGACCAAGTCCAAGTGCCTGGGCTCTGGTGTATCTGGTTTACAATCTTATGAAGGCGAGTTATGGCTTTATATACTGATGGCGAATTTTCTGGTATGAATACGCAGCAGCTTGATCCGATGACCCTACAAGCTCCGCCCCTATCAGCCAGGATGACGTCAAGGACAAGACGATTTTGAAGCACAACAATCCGCATAGCAGACTGCTCTTCTGTTAAATTGCCTAAGGCGGAAATAGTTTCATTCACTACTGCTTCAAGGGTTCTAGTTAATCTACGTATCAGCTTACTATTAGTAACAGTACCTATATAGGGAAAGATGCCTTTATTGAAATCTGTGTATTTTTCCCATGCTGTTTCAGTGTAATCGACAATTGGGAGATCTCTCCGCTCTCTGTTGTGTACTAAATGAATATTTCTATAATAATCAGGAGGAGCTAGGAAAACAGGTGGCAAAAGGAATGCAATGTAGCAGGTACCATCCCAATCTAGAGGTAGACGCATATATGCGGTCTGACCACATATAAAGTAGGAGTGGCGAGAAGCTCTAAATGAAGATTTGCCTTGATCACTGAATTCTACTATAGTAGTGCATTTACTATGGCCCATATGTATGGAACCAACCTTTCTTACACACAATTCACCCTTCGCTGGGAATACTGACATGGTGGGTAAGACTAGTTCAACTTCGGATACGACATTTAGAATCATGAGATTAGGTGTAAAATTACCTAATCCATATACTTCATTTTCTAGATCAGTTCCTGTTCTTTTGGGGCGACCCTCCTTGTCAGGGTAGCAGACCTTGAGTAAAACTAGGTTCAGGTTTCCCCATACCCACTGATCTTGGTAAACTGCTGTGTCTGAGTCTATGGAATTGATTAAACTAAACCATGCTCCACAGGAGCCATTATGTGTAAATGGGTGTGGAAAGAATGGCAGGACTCCTTCATAATTCTGATAGGGAGGGAGCCGACCACACACCCAACAATTGGTGGCATTACTAGTCTGATGGGAATGATGTAACATACTAATGAAAGTGTTATTGCGCAGCGCAAGTCTATAAGACAATTCATGCGGCGGTAGGTCACTAAAAGAATGTTCTGCGGTAACATTGTAAACGTTTCTGTCAATAGGGTAATATATGTGCAACAATATACTTGCAGTAATTATTAAAAGACTTAAGGAAAACAAGATTATTAATGTCACTATGCAATGGCTACGCAGTGATTTACAATACGCCTGTCGTTTCAACATTTTCCGCGACTGTCCATGATTCAGGTCTAGAGGATACATGTCAGAGACAAATTCAACCGCTTCACCTTGGAGAGGACTTAAACAATCAAATTGTCTGACGTTCTAGGCCTCAATTTTACTTTATAGAGTTCGGTTTTAGTCTTTTCAACCAAAGGAAGTTTTGAATCAGTCTGTGAGGGAGTGCAGGGCACAATGTCTATATCCGAGGATAGTCCATGAAATTTCTTGATATGACTTGAATGAATCCAGCCCTTGCGGCCCTCGATCTTCACGGCTGTCCTTGTAGTGAGCAGAACCAACTTGGGTGTCTTCCACCTGGGCTCCAGCTGAGTCTTTCGGTCGAAATTTCTCACAAATACGAGATCACCCGGAACTACGTCATGGGGTTTCACCTCAGTGTTGTCGGGAAAGGCTGCAGCTACCTGTGAACGACAAGATTGTAGTGCAGACATCAAGGAAGCCAAGTAATCTGTCAGCATATTACAGTCAACATCAGTTATTTTGCGTGGTATAGGCGTCCCCCACATATTTGGTGGTCTGCCAAAGATCACCTCATACGGGGATAGCCCTGTTCGAGAGTGTGCTACCATTCTCATGTAAAAGAGTGCAACTGGTAACGCTACTATCCAGTCGACACCTTTCTCTCTGCATATTTTGGACAATCTGATTTTCAGTATCTGATTATGTCTTTCTACGAGACCTGCTGCCTCGGGGTGTCGGACACAGTGGAATCTCCACTGATAACCTAACAAAAGTGAAACGTGTTTCATTAATTCGGATGAGAACGGCTGGCCGTTATCTGAGTAGACAACACGTGGTAAACCGTATCGTGGGAAGAATTCTCGAACCAACTGTTTGGCAGTAGTCGGGGCAGTGTAATCTGAAACCGGGTATGCCTCCGTCCAACGGGACAGAGCGCAGACAACTACGAGAACATATTTGAATCCTCGACATCGTTCCATCTGGATATAATCCATCTGGAGGGCTTCAAAAGGGTGATCAGGAGGATGAAATCCACCCTGTTCTACGGGAACGCTTTTTCCTGGGTTAAACTGACAACAGATCATACAGGTACGGACCTTTTGTTTGGCTGCTGCTCGCAAATGTTTATTGAACCAAATGTGTTGAATGCTGTCTAGCATAGCTTTTTCTCCGAGATGTGCTGGACTATGTGTAGTGTTAATTATAACTTGGACCATTGAATCAGGAAGGAACCACACAGACTTTTCCTTCATCATCCATCCTTGGTCCGTTTGGATCCCTCCTAATTCAGTCCATTTCTTTATTTCGTCTGGTGTAGCATGTGTCTGTATGTCAATTACGTCAAGAGTAGGATCTTTAACTGTCATACACTGTGTCGGTGTCGGGACTATTGTCTTTATCATGTCGGGGGTTTGAGTTTGAGCAGTCTGTTTAGCTGTTCTGTCGGCTAGATCATTGCCTTGGGAAATGATATCAGTAACCTTCGTATGAGCCTTACATTTCATAATTGATATTGCAGTGGGTCGATGTATTGCATCTAATAAGGCATGAATGAGGGGTCCGTGCTGAATGTGGGCACCGTGGGAAGTTAAATAACCTCTCTCTCGCCACAGCACGCCGAAGTCATGTACAACTCCGAATGCATAACGTGAATCAGTGTATATGTTGACTTTTTTATTCGTGGCTTGAATACAGGCTTGTGTCAGAGCGATGAGCTCTGCGGCTTGAGCTGACAAAGTATTTATACGATTAGTTTCAATGACTTCGGTATCTGTTGTGACTGCGTAAGCGGCCACTAACTCTCCTGTACTTGTTCTCATACATGAACCATCTACATACAATGTCAGGTCTGGATCTGACAATGGGACATCGGTTAAGTCTTGTCTGGGTTTTGTCGTTATAGTAATAACTTCAATACAGTCATGAGCTAGTGGGTCTGTTCCGGTTACTGGCAAAAGTGTGGCAGGATTCAATGTGTTACAGCGTCTGATTTCTATATGTGGCTGAAACAGTGTAAGTTCGTACCCTGTAAGTCGCGCTATAGTCAAGTGTTGTGTTTGCGTTCTATTTACAAGAACCTCTACTGCGTGTGGCACTTGAACTGTCAATGGATGTCCTAACACTATGGCATCGCTTTGTCTGATTGCTAAAGCTGTCGCTGCCACTGATTTTAGGCATGCAGGCAAAGCCTGAGCTACGGGATCTAATGTACTAGAAAAATAAGCACATGGTTTGTGTGCTCCTGCTTGTTCCTGTGTGAGTACGGACAAGGCAGTACCTTCGCGTTCTGTAACAAAAAGTGTAAACTGTTTTCTGTACCATGGCGTTGCTAAAACAGGTGCTTGACATAAAGCTTTCTTTAGGCTTTCAAAAGCTTGTGTATGTTCCTGAGTCCAAGGGAGAACAGTCGATGTGGCTGCCTCCTGTGTTGTCAACTGAATGAGTGGTTTTGCTAGAAATGCGTACTGAGGGATCCACTGCCTGCAATATGAAGTGAGACCTATGAAAGCCCGCACCTCCTTTTGTGTCTTGGGTGTTGGCATGTTAGCTATTAACTGAATGCGGTCCGGTGTAAGCTGCCTTCCCTCCTTGGACAGCGAGTGTCCAAGATAAACAACTCGCTGGACACAGAATTGCAGCTTAGAAGGGGACACCTTGTGCCCCTTTTCGGCTAGAAATTGTAAAACTGTCAGTGATGCTTTTTCACATTCCGGTTCGCTTCTCGCGGTGATCAGCAGATCATCGACATATTGAAGCAGAGCAGTGTTAACTGGCATGTGGATACTGTCTAGTTCTCGTTTCAGTGCTTGGCTATAGATGCTGGGGCTTTCTGTAAATCCTTGAGGTGCGCGTGAGAATTTAAAGCTACGTCCATTTAAACTAAATCCGAACAAATATTGGCTTTCCGGATCTATTGGGACGCTGAAAAAGGCATTCTTGAGATCAATTATAGTAAAGAATGTTGCTTCGGAATCAATAGCTGTCAGTAATGACGAGATATCTGGGACCACAGGGAATTGTGGCACAATGCATTTGTTTAACTCGCGCAGATCAATAACCAATCGATAGACTGGCGGGGCCTTTGGATCTGTTCGTTTAAGAATCGGAATTATCGGTGAATTACATACATTGGAGTCTGTTTCCACAACTACTCCTTGGGCAATGAGCTCGTCAATGATTTGTAGTAAAGCCACTACAGCATCTGGTGGTAACTTGTATTGTCGCATTCGTGGTAGCACCACTCCTGTCTTTAATGTGACTCGATATGGTGTAATATTCATGCATCCAACATCAGTAGGGCCTTGTGCCCATAGATGTGTAGGTACAGTCTGCAGTCGGGGATCCATGTCTCTAGACACATAGTGACCTTTAAAATCACGTAAAAACAACCTTACTCCTTCCGGAGAACAACATATTATGGCTCCTAGAGCTTTCAATGTTTTTATTCCTAGCAAGTTTTCTGGACATGATTTAGTAAGCAATAAATCTGTAGTTCGGGTCAGAGGTCCTATCGTAAGTGGAAGAGGCTGTGATACTTCATTAACAATAGGTTTTCCTGAAAAACCAAGGGAAATATTCTGTGAGCCTGAGAGGGGTGCCCCTGGAACTTCACTACGTTTTATAGTTGTTCGACTTGCCCCTGTATCGAGTAAAAATTTTCTATCTTGGCCTAATAATTCACTATGTACATAAGGTCCTTCTTGATCTACAGGGATCTCGATAAGGGGTAAGTCAACTTCCCTCTCTAGGCTTTTTCATGCGTAACGCTGGTACTCAGGATATTCATACTGTGCGGTCTGATACATTTGTCGTGTTGTTGTCTGTGTGGCAGCAACAGGCAGCGCTGGTGCAGCTGGCACAAACTGTATTGGCTGTTGTGCGGCTGGCATGGCCTGGGCATGCTGCAGAGCTCCTTGTTCATTCTGATCTTGTCTGAGTGGCCGTGATCTTTCTTGTGTTTTACCTATGGCGATATTATGTTTTAAAACTGGACAGTCGTGTACGTAATGACCTGGCTTTTTACAATAATTGCATGTCCCTTTTACAGGTCCTGCTGAATCGGAATGTGTCATACCCTTTTTATGTCCTTCAGCTGGAACTGTCTGGGAAACTAGCATTTTCATTTTCGTGTCTTTCATGCGTCTGTGTTCATGTTCTTGTTCCTCTCTAATTCTATTGTGATGGTACTGTAACATTTGTAACATTTGTGATGGAGTGTTACCTTGCCAGGTACTCTCGAATTTTAATACTCTATTCTTTACTGGGGGCAGGGCATTTTCTACTAATTTTGTTACAAACAGATGTGGGTATGATTCGCTACTTGCTTTTAGGCCACTATTTATACCAAAACATTTTTCAAATCGGGCATAGTAATCACTAGTGTCTTCATCTTGCTTCTGCTTACAGGCTGAAATTGTACCCCAATCTTCCTTTTTCGTAGTTAATAAACGTGGTAGTACCTGTACTAATAAACCTGGTAGTGCTTTAGTTTTATCCCCAAGTCCTGCTCCTGCAGTTCGGGCCTTTTCTTCCGCTTCTAACACTGACCATTCTATCTTTTGGTCTCCTACCTCCCACTCTTTTTCCTTGAGTTTCTCATAAATACCAGCAGGCATCAATACCTTTAATATTGTCATAATGTCGGGATAGGTATACTCTCCCATGAGTAACATGTCTTTAATTTCTCGGTGAAAACCCGCTGGATCTTTGTCATGACTGGGTACCACTTTCTTCATTTGTAACAATTCTATTTTTGATATGGGCGTATATACAAATACGCGCTTAAACTCGTTGTCCTCGCCCTTTATTGGGTGCACTTCTCGTAAGGGATTCTGTCTATCCATGTAATACGTGGTTCTTTCCTTGACGGGTAATGAGACACGGTCTGAACATACAAAAAGAATATACTGCTTTCTTGATTCTAGAATTTCTTTAATTAATTTAGTACCTGAACCTCTCCATTTATTCATAAGCAATTCAGTCAATATGTCAGGTAAGGGACCAGGGTCCGAACGCTGACTCCGATATAGTATAATGAGTTGTTGAATCATATAAATCCCAACTAACCTCTGTTCATCTGGGGTGAGATTCAAAAATGTGCGTGCTACTGTATTATCACTATATTTTCCGGGACTGTCCACCCAATGGACAGCTGCCCTGGCTAAATCTTGTTCATCCATAGAATCGAGAAAATGATAACCCCTTCGTTCTCGGAGTAGTTTGTCGGCGGTTTGGAACGAATACTCGTTAGACCTTATATTAATTATAGGTATTTGGAAATTCCTGTTATTATCTGGACATATCGGACGTATCGAGTCAGTAAGACATCTATTACTATTACAAGATCTTCCTCTACCTACATAGGCTATGGTGTCCGACTGTCTCGCGGGCAGTCCTGACCCTTCTTCCTCGCTTTGTTCGAACTCGTCTACCTCTAATCTCTCTTCGTGTAGGCGTTCTATTTCTTTACGGATCTTTCGGCACATGGCTATTATACAATTTTGCTTATCATGTCTCCCTTCTGATATATTCTGGCTCCATCTGGTAAGAATTTGCATTGCTTCCGGGTTTACCCCCGGTCGGTCTTGATTTCTGATCACACAATTTATGAGGAAACGTAACAGTTCCCCCTGTATCTCTACTTTCTGGTATTCCATAGCTCTGTTAATACATTCTGGATCTCGCCCTGTTTGGACAAAATGATATATTTTATCTAGATGCGCAGTCATTCCTGGTAACTTCCCTAAATACACTGCGGCTCGTCTGATACGCAATGATGCCAGGGTCATTTCGTCCTCTTTACCGGGCACAGGGTCATATCTGCAATCTATAAGAAGTTCCTTCAGCGTACGGGCACTTATGAGTTTGGGTGTACGTGAATGTGCCGACTCCTGAAAAGTAAGTTTATTTATTCTGGGTGGCGTAGAAAGAATGTTACTAGCACCTCCCGTAGCCCCATCTGGGGTGTCGGGTGTGAAAGGATTCGTTGAACGTGACACAGCTATAGAAGCAGCTGTAGGAACGGATGTAGAAACAGATGTGCTTGCCGGAACTTGTGACACGATCTGTTGCTGTAGGGATACGGGCACTGGATCTTGGCGTTGAACCTCCCTGATAGGCGGTCTATGTGGGGCAGAATTAGCATACTCGGGAGCTGCGTCATCTAAATATGAAGAAAGAAAAACATCTTCTGCGGTTCTAGGATGCCCCTTAGGATGTACCTTTATTGGGAATAATGGGGGTGGCAAGTCTTTCGGTATCTCTGGAGTAGCCTTAGGTAATCCTTCGGCCAGAAGGGGATACATACCATTCATAAGGGCATTCCTTTGTCTATCTACTTGTTCTGATTTCACTCGGATACCCTCCTCAATTAATAGATTTTCTCGGACTTTATTAGAATTCTCTTTACTCTTCTCTTCCTGTCTACGTGCTTTTTCTGTTCGTCTATGTGATTCCTTACGCCATAATTCAATGGCATCTTTCTGTGACTGTCTGACTTTCCTTTTCCATAACTCTTCTTCTACTTTCATGATGCACTCTGCATCCCAGGTTCCCGCTGTGGGCCACCTCTGACTTTCTGGTAATTCCTTGGTGTAGTCTACCCATAAATCAAGAAATAATATAGCATCTAAGCCATGTTTATGATACATGAAGTACCCTGGAGTGTCCCTAGGAGGAATAGGAACGGCTTCTTCGAGTACCCCTTTTCTTGTAGTGATCTGTCTTAGTTTCGAAAAGAGCGGCATATTGAGAACTGATCTGATACTTAATCTTGAACATACTTAGTACAAAAGCACAATAATGAACAACCATTCATACCACAATATGCAGGACGTTTAACACATTAAACATTAAACATTCTTAACCTTTAACTGAAACAACAATGATGATCGTCTGCATAACTAATCACCAAGCATAATTCTTGACAATAACTAGATACTTCGGAAATACTTGATATACTGCTAAACAGTACAGATACACTGCTAAAACAGTGCAGACCGGATTTGTGTACCCAAACCCGTCTTGACCGGCACAACCTATGTGCACGTCAGAAATGCCTCCCCAGTAATGGTACTCACCGGGTAGCTTCGGAAACGGAAGGCCTCGGAAACCGGACTTGGACCGGACTGGACTCGACTCGACTCGTCGGAAACTGGACTCGACTTGGGACTTCGGAAACTGGTGGGCCTCTGTATACCTCGGATCTTGCTCTCTCAGCTAGGCTCTGGTCGGGATACTTCGCACTTCTCACCGCCTCGTCTGGGTGTTGATCGCAGCCTCAGTCGCCCCCGCTTGACCGGAGGGAGATACAGGAAATCCTGCTGGTACGCGTTATTGTCCGTCCAGCTGTGGCAGGAGACCGGGCCTGCAACTCACCGCCGGCGCGTGAGATGAGAAAGTGTCCCTATTCGGGCGCCATTCATGTGGTAAATAAAATTCCTTTACCGGGACTTAATTTGATACAGAAACATAATAAAATAGCTCAGTAAAATGAGAGGCAGAATCCGTGGTATTAGAGGTTCGGAATGGGCTTTATTCCAATGCACGATTATAATCGGTTGCTCCAAGTTCCATCACCACGGGGGTTCAGGAAGTGAAGTACATACATTATTGACATGAAATGACTTTTATAGATCATACATTACAATGAAGCGAATGCAGTAGGCGTAACAATTGATAAGGAAAAATGACGATTTATCTGCGTAACCAAAAAATGGGTGTAATAAGGAGTAAAAAGGAACGTAATTGGTTATGATGTCACATATAGGTGGATCCATAAGATAATACTTGGCATAGATGCGCGTGCAGCAACATGACGTGTAATTGACGTGTAACTAGGGGGTGAAGGGGACTTGACATTTAGCTCTACATGTGGAGACAAGAAGTCTGGGGGGTCAAGTCAACCTAATCCCAAATCATATCTAACATCCTATGTTTAAAGAACTATGTTATCCACGAAAGAAGGACTCTCGAACAGAATCTATTCTATACTGACTGTGCGTGCGTGTACAAGCGTCTAAGTGTCTACACTAAATGCGAGGGGATAGGAATATTCCATGGTAACAGGGCTATGAATTACTTGCATGAGGACAGAGAAGCCGGGCCTTTTGCTTGGTAACTGGAAGAATGTTTACTTAAACTACTAGGCAGGAATGCATCGGCTGAGGGGGAAGCAGATAATTCGAAGGTGAAATACAGTTCTTGGCAGAGAATAGGCTGATGTCAGGCTTCGTGAGCCGCGCAGAGAATGAGACAAAGTTCATGGTCACAGATGCAGGCTCAGACTGGAGCTTTCAGAGGCAGAAGGCAAGAAGAGTTTGATGACAGAATCAGGGCCTACTTGCCTGGACTGCAAAATGGAGTAACTGAACCATATAAAGCCGGTGGCCTTTCATATTTAGGAATGGAATATCCGGCCTATTCATGGCGGATCTGACAGAGGACATGTTGACGGTGGACGCACATGTATTTGCGTCTTCATAACTGGAACTGGAGGAAACATACATGTACTTGTAACATGCACATAGAACCGTTGGGGTCCAAGATAGGGGACATAACTGACCAGAAAAATCCATATTTCCACACCTCCGATGTCTTTGTGCATACCCATGCTCCATCCTTTTTGACCACCATGTTCCATGGACCTGCCACTCCTATCTACTCTGAGTGTTGGGGTGAGCTGCCACTCCCCTCCCACCTGCCTAGCATTGTCAGATGACTGTAACCTGTCCCTGCCACCTCCACCCTGCCTGTCCACATGCCATGCCCCTATCCCCTTCCTCCTGTCCTTCATGGTCCATTTTACTGCCACACCCTTCTGCCCTCCCTGGTCTGTTGTGCTGCAACTGCTCCTCCTGCCTGCCCCGCGCGGTCTGTTGTGAGGCCCCTTCCCCTGAACTCTCTTGTCTGTGCCCAGGTCCTGACCCTCCCTTCTATCCTCCATGGTCCTTTGTGCATGCCCCTATACCCTCCTTCTTGCCCATCATAGCCATTGTGCTGCCACTAACCCTCCCGCTTGCCATGCATGGTCTTCTGTGCTGCCATGGCCCCTCCCACCTTCCCTGTGTGGTCAGCTAGCTGCTCCTGACCCCCTCCCACCTTCCCTCCATGGTCTGTGTGTATGCCATCAGTCTCACTGTTGCTCTCCATGGTGTGTCTTGTTTCTAGTGCCCATCCTGCCTGACCTCCATGGTCATCTTGCTGCTCCTGCCCTACCCCCTTGCCCCCAGCCCTCTGTTTCCATGTGCAGACCCCTATTCCCTCCTTCCTGGCTTGTCGGTTCCATTGTAATGCCCCTGATCCGTCCCTCCTGCCCTTTATGGTCTGTTATGCTGCAGCTTTCTCTCCTGTCTGTCTATTATGGTCAGCTAGCTACCATTGCCTCTTTCCCCTCTGTTGTCTGTTGTCCATGTGCATGGTCCTGTCCCCTCCCTATTGCTTTCTATGGATTGTTTTGCTGCACTCCCGTCCCGCATGCCCTGTGTGGTGTATTGTGCTGCTGCAAACCCTGATGCCTGCCCTGTAGGGTCAGTTTGGTGCACCTCTCAATGTCCCTCCTGTCCTCTGTTATCCGAGTCCATGTCCCTACCCCAATTCCTCCTGCCTACCATGATCCAATGTACCATACTTGCGAACATTTTGAACTTGGTAAGAGAGAGATTTTGAAATAAAACTGGGGTATTGATTTTCCCCTTTGAGTTACATTGAAAAAGAGAAGATTGTAGACAGGAACCAGATCAAGTAAAGCCCATTTGAGCTTAAAAACATTGGACGTTTCCTGGCTGAAACGGGTCTGTTGGCATGTATGGTTGTATGACCACTGCCTCTTCCTTCTGCCCACAATGGTCTATTACATCACCACAGCCTCTCTTGTCAGTCCTGTATTGTTGGTTTGTAGCCCCTGCCCCCCTTTCCACTGCCCTCCATAGTCTGTTGTGCTGCCACTGCCCTTCCTGCCTGCCTAGTGTGGTCAAATTGTTGCCTCTGCACTCTCCTACCTGCCTTCAATTTTCAGAGTCCGTGCCCCTGGCCTCTGCCTCTCAACAGTATCCCAATGAACAACTAGATTGCTAACATTCTATATTTATTACAAAAGTGTGGACTGCCTGACGTCATCTTGATGTAATCAAAACTGTAATGCCTAGAGCATATCCTTTAGAAATTACATATATGAGATGGTCTTATTTGCATCAAAATTATGGTTAGTGCTCTAAAAAACTAAAATGAGGACATATTTTCTGAGTTTTCAAATAGCGACAAAGAACTTTTAAATTATTTGTAATCTTAGTTTTTTTATCCAGTTGAACACTTGATTAAATGTTGCATCCAAGGGTAGAGGGTGTGGTGTTACTTCCAGAGCTGCAGACTTTGCAACTGGGGAACCAGGTTGGAGTTTCTGCTTCAGCACAACATTCTGTGATTCTGGTCAAATCACTTAATCTCCCCATGTCTACAACCAAAATGAATTTGATCTTGTGTGATGTAACCAATGCTCATGTAAAGCACTCCAATACCTGACAAGTCTGCACTATATAAAACTGGAAATACACAAAAAATAAGTGTTTTGCACACTTCTGTCATTGGGCTACATTTGGGCTACATTTGGGTGATATTTGGGCTACATTTGGGCTCTTTTGTCTCTGGTGGCCATTTTAGGAGATTTATTTGTTATGAAGTTTCCTAATTTCCTCATTTACTGCAGTCTCCTCAGTAGGAAATGCTTTCAGTTTTTTACTTTGATTCCATCAAGAAGGTATTCAGATATGTCACACATGTGCCATAAATTCAGAATGTTAGCACTCTAGTTGCTCATTAGATCACTGTAGTAAAGCTTCTGCTCACCAGGCAAATCTGCTGCTGGTATTGAAAGGGCATGTTTCAGTCTGCATGTCAGAATTTTTTTATGAAATAAAAGAGGATTTCAGAAGTCAAAATGTGTTTTTCTTTCTGCAGCACTAATCATAATTTATATGGCAAAATGAACCCCCTCATTTTGTTCCTTTGTAAATTAAATGTTTTAAGTGTTACCACTTTATTCCAATCAAGATGGCTTCAGGTGTGCCATACTTTTGTCATAAGTAAGACTGTTAGCGCTCTAGTTGTTCTTTAGAACACTCTGGGAAGCTGCAGTAGAACACAAAGGAATCAACTGACAGTCTCTGCCCTTGTTGGATGTACATGTTTTACTGAGAATGTCAGACTTCATTCCCACATGACTGAGAAAGATAATGTGAATTTACAGTAAATATGCTCTCAGTTTAGCTTATAGATCACCTTCCAAACTTCTGTGGGAAAAGCATGAGAAAATAGTTTTCTCTAAAACATGGTTCATGATATCACAGCAGAAGGCTTTTTCACATGGTAAAATCACCTTAGAACACACCACAATTCCTTAAATGAGTATGGTACCATCAACAAATGATTTATAATGTAACTAAAGTCTTAAAACCTTTTATTAACTGCAATGCTTTTTAATGAGGTGCTATTATGTATATTGGTCCCAAGATGGCTGCCAACACTTCTTGGATGAAGTGCTGACAGCCAATCAGATCTCAGGATGAGATGTGTGGTTAGGCTCCACCCAGATATATATATGATTTTACTTTTGATTTTCTCAGGAACTACTGAACAGATTGACTCCATATATGCAAAAGGCACATCCCTGAGCTGAGGACTACTTCTTTGCCAAATTTCAAGTAATTCTGTTCAGCCGTTCGGCTGTACCTTGGACTAAAGGTCCCTATGGAAAATTGCAGGGGGAAAACGCGTTTTGGGGCCCCCCTTTTTTCTCAGCCCCCGCTTGACGAATCCCCCCGAGACTTTCAGGGTAGGAGCGGAGCGGAGCGCCCCACCTATTTTGAAAATTTTGCGAGGATTCGTCAACCGGCGCCAAAGTTATTCCAAATAGAATGTTGCGGATTTCCTATGGAAACACGGTCCTAACTATAACTATCTACTGGCGACCGCCAGTAGATAAATTTTCCATAGGGACCTTTAGTCCAAGGTACAGCCCGAACATTCAGAATTTATGGAAAATGTGTGACACATCTGAATGCCTTCTTGATGGAATAAAAGTAAAAAACTGAAAGTATTTCCTACTGAGGAGACTGCAGTAAATGAGGAAATTAGGAAACTTCATAACAAATAAATCTCCCAAGATGGCCACCAGAGACAAAAGAGCCCAAATGTAGCCCAAATGTAGCCCAATGACAGAACGTCCCAGAGTGTTCTTAAGATCAACTAGAGCGCTTACTGTCTTACTTATGACAAAAGTATGGCATACCTGAAGCCATCTTGATTGGAATAAACTGGTAACACTTAAAACATTTAATTTAAAAAGGAACACAATGAGGGGGTTCATTTTGCCATAGAAATTATGATTAGTGCTGAAGAAAGAAAAATTAGGGCATATTTTGAGTGACTTCTCAAATTCTCTTCTATTTCATTAAAAAATTCTGATATGCAGACTGAAACATGCACTTCTAATACTAGCAGCAGACTTCCGTGGTGAGCAGTAGCTTTACTACAGTGATCTAATGAGCAACTAGAGTGCTAACATTCAGAATTTATGGCAAATGTGTGACATATCTGAATACCTTCTTGATGGAATCAAAGTAAAAAACTGAAAGCATTTCCTACTGAGGAGACTGCAGTAAATGAGGAAATTAGGAAACTTCATAACAAATAAATCTCCTAAAATGGCCACCAGAGACAAAAGAGCCCAAATGTAGCCCAAATGTAGCCCAAATATCACCCAAATGTAGCCCAAATGTAGCCCAATGACAGAAGTGTGCAAAACACTTATTTTTTGTGTATTTCCAGTTTTATATAGTGCAGACTTGTCAGGTATTGGAGTGCTTTACATGAGCATTGGTTACATCACACAAGATCAAATTCATTTTGGTTGTGCACATGGGGAGATTAAGTGATTTGACCAGAATCACAGAATGTTGTGCTGAAGCAGAAACTCCAACCTGGTTCCCCAGTTGCAAAGTCTGCAGCTCTGGAAGTAACACCACACCCTCTCCCCTTGGATGCAACATTTAATCAAGTGGTCAACTGGATAAAAAAACTAAGATTACAAATAATTTAAAAGTTCTTTGTCGCTATTTGAAAACTCAGAAAATATGTCCTCATTTCAGTTTTTTAGAGCACTAACCATAATTTTGATGCAAATAAGACCATCTCATATATGTAATTTCTAAAGGAAATGCTCTAGGCATTACAGTTTTGATTACATCAAGATGACGTCAGGCAGTCCACACTTTTGTAATAAATATAGAATGTTAGCAATCTAGTTGTTCATTGGGATACTGTTGAGAGGCAGAGGCCAGGGGCACGGACTCTGAAAATTGAAGGCAGGTAGGAGAGTGCAGAGGCAACAATTTGACCACACTAGGCAGGCAGGAAGGGCAGTGGCAGCACAACAGACTATGGAGGGCAGTGGAAAGGGGGGCAGGGGCTACAAACCAACAATACAGGACTGACAAGAGAGGCTGTGGTGATGTAATAGACCATTGTGGGCAGAAGGAAGAGGCAGTGGTCATACAACCATACTTGCCAACAGACCCGTTTCAGCCAGGAAACGTCCAATGTTTTTTAAGCTCAAATGGGCTTTACTTGATCTGGTTCCTGTCTACAATCTTCTCTTTTTCAATGTAACTCAAAGGGGAAAATCAATACCCCAGTTTTATTTCAAAATCTCCCTCTTACCAAGTTCAAAATGTTCGCAAGTATGGTACATTGGATCATGGTAGGCAGGAGGAATTGGGGTAGGGACATGGACTCGGATAACAGAGGACAGGAGGGACATTGAGAGGTGCACCAAACTGACCCTACAGGGCAGGCATCAGGGTTTACAGCAGCACAATACACCACACAGGGCATGCGGGACGGGAGTGCAGCACAACAATCCATAGAAAGCAACAGGACCATGCACATGGACAACAGACAACAGAGGGGAAAGAGGCAATGGTAGCTAGCTGACCATAATGGACAGACAGGAGAGAAAGCTGCAGCATAACAGACCATAAAGGGCAGGAGGGACGGATCAGGGGCATTACAATGGAACCGACAAGCCAGGAAGGAGGGAATAGGGGTCTGCACATGGAAACAGAGGGCTGGGGGCAAGGGGGTAGGGCAGGAGCAGCAAGATGACCATGGAGGTCAGGCAGGATGGGCACTAGAAACAAGACACACCATGGAGAGCAACATTGAGACTGATGGCATACACACAGACCATGGAGGGAAGGTGGGAGGGGGTCAGGAGCAGCTAGCTGACCACACAGGGAAGGTGGGAGGGGCCATGGCAGCACAGAAGACCATGCATGGCAAGCGGGAGGGTTAGTGGCAGCACAATGGCTATGATGGGCAAGAAGGAGGGTGCAGGGGCATGCACAAAGGACCATGGAGGATAGAAGGGAGGGTCAGGACCTGGGCACAGACAAGAGAGTTCAGGGGAAGGGGCCTCACAACAGACCGCGCGGGGCAGGCAGGAGGAGCAGTTGCAGCACAACAGACCAGGGAGGGCAGAAGGGTGTGGCAGTAAAATGGACCATGAAGGACAGGAGGAAGGGGATAGGGGCATGGCATGTGGACAGGCAGGGTGGAGGTGGCAGGGACAGGTTACAGTCATCTGACAATGCTAGGCAGGTGGGAGGGGAGTGGCAGCTCAACAGAACACTCAGAATAGATAGGAGTGGCAGGTCCATGGAACATGGTGGTCAAAAAGGATGGAGCAGGGGCATGCACAAAGACATCGGAGGGCAGGGGGAAGGAGAATAGGGGCAGCAAGCTAAGCACAGAGGCTAAGCAGGAGGTCAATGATTGCCCATAGAATTGGGCAATGGAGGGCAGGAGGAGTGGACTGGTACATCATGCTAAATGGAGGGCAGTGGCAGCACATCAGACCATGCATGGCAGGAGGGAGGAGGCTAGTCCATGGATTCAGACAACAGAGGATAGGGAGGAGGTGCATGGGGCAGCAAGCTAACTGTTCATAGAAGGTGGGTATTAGGAACTTTATTGTTTTTAAAATGTGTGTCTGTGCGAACTACTTAAAATATGAACAAGTATGCAGCATAATCTCACTTTTATTGAGGAAGAAGAGAACGTTTGGGACTGTGACTCCGGGCTCACTTGGCAGAAACATCCCCTGACCTTCCACCCCCCATCGCAAAATGTAATGCCCGTGAAAAGGGTAGGTGGATGCAGTGTTATATAGAACATAGTCCTGAGAGCACGATTGAAAATGAAAACTAGATATAGTATATGGTATAAACTATGCACCAAAATGTGTGATATAAGATGAACCGGGGCGTGAAATATAATATGCAATACATTGTGCGCAATGACAGATTCATTGGAGAGCGCGAGATAGCACAGGCACTAGCGCTTGCTATGTGATATGCGCCTTGGAGTGTAATATGCACAGGGCAGTGTTGTGTAACCTAAGTAGTCTCTAAAGTTGTAATATAAAATATGTGCTGGGTAGTGTAACATTGCATATGCACTGTGACAAAGATATGGATCCCAGATTGTAATAAGTATGGCATAGCGCTGTGCTTTATAACATAGGCATCGAGGAAGGCACGTTAGATGGGGCAATATAACCCGTGCGAAGGCAAGTGTGGCATGACATATTCACGGGGTGGTGTTACAGTGCACATGGGCTAGAGAGTGTCATAGCATAAGCACTAGATGGTGGAATACAACACAGAGGTGTGTGGCTCTCGGCAGGCAATGGTGGGTGTAACACAGCATTGGGCTCAGCCAGGAGCACGCTGTGACTCTCAAGTGAGGTTTGTCTCCTTTCCAGAGAGTAAAATAAAAAGTATTACACATCCGGCGGTGGATGTGTGTTTTATTAACCATGAGGGGGTTTTTGCATAGTTTGGTCGAATTTTTGTCGAATCCCCTTTGAATGGTTTGGTGTGCATGTGTATTAAATGTGCCCGTCAATAGCTACCCATGTTTGTATAAATAAACGACAAGGGTGTCTACTTGGAGAGTACCCACCAGCGGGGGCGCCGGGATTAGGCACGGTAGGGTGTCAGACATGTCAGAGCTTCACTAGCGGTGCGAATACATTCTACGTGGATTCATTGTATGCATAGTCGCCTTTTAATGAATATCACGCAAATCGTCATGGTGATAGGTACATACGGTTTGTCCAGCAACACAGCCCCCCTCCTAAAGAATAAAAAAAAAAAAAAGGCCATTACCCGGGGGTTGGGGTCCCCGGGGACGATTAAGGCCTTGGGAGGGCCAAATTAATTTTTTTCAACAAAAAAAATTAGGGTGCATGAAGTACTGGGTATTTTAGTCCCAGCGGTGCAGGGGCACACACCCTATGACTTCTGGGTTTCACCCTGTTCCGGACCTACAGAAACACAGAGTCTTCTAGGTGAAGTCAAAGATTTGTTTATTGGCTGCAGACCAATGACAGGTATCCTAGAAGTACAACAGCGTGTATGTTCTCAGGAGACTGCTGAAAATCATAGGAACGGGTTTCTCCTTAAGTACAAAATATCATGCTCCAGGCACACATTCCTTGGTTTACGATATGGCCATATAAAGGTATACATTACAAATGAAAAAGCAGAGTCATGATGACCATCCCACATTCCAGTTTGGCCAGCCCACAATGATTTACACAGTAAGGTTCAGATCCCATATCGGATGCCAATAGACCCCCCAATAAACATGAGCATCTCCTGTTTTGGGAAACAAGTCATAAAGCAGGAACAAGCAGGTGTGGAAGAGATTAGCCGGGGGATTGTATAGAATGAAAGGGTTTTATGACGGGTCAAGCCCTGATGCTAATCACAGGTGGACGGAGGAAGGGGAGCTCGTGAGACCGGTTTGACCTGGGGCAGCAGAGCCAGCTGCCCAGGTCACAGAGAAGTCAAAGGAGAAGCCCATGTACTGTGAGGCCCGTATTTACTCCATTATAGCCTATGTGAGGGCAATGACAAGATGGCCACTGCTTCCAAAATGGAACCCGCGTAGTGAAGCAGAATAACGTGTACGCAGTGCATTCATAGCTAGAACGATATATAAAGCACTCGTAAATGCCGCATTTACCATTTGCGGTTTGTTAATACCAAGATAGACAGGGGTAGGGCCCTGTTCCCTACGCGGTCCCGAATATTAAAGTACGACAGACCCTCCTTTTGCCCTTACATAGGCAATCACTATACTCATCTTAATCCGAGTCTAGGTCAATGTTCACAAAGTCATGGAGATGTTGCTGTAGCATCATCCTATTACTTAGCTCGTCCCTCGATACAGGTTTCCTTACACATAAGGTAGCACAAAGGCCACATACCGCAGGAGCACACTGTATGCACAGACAGAACAGGAAAAGAATGGCTAAGATCATTCCAATGACCATCAGAACTTTCCAACCCCAGGCAGATATCAATTCCCAGAACCACCCCACCAGTGACCAATCTCCCTTATCCACGTGTATGGATTCAGATATTTTATGGAGTTTGGAGATGGCTTGATACACTGTTGGAGCATTATCTGGTATGAAAATGCAGCAACTGGATTGGATGACCTTGCATACCCCACCGCGGTCTGCAAGGATAACGTCTAGAACCATGCGGTTCTGCAGAGTCATAAGGCGATCCGCTTGGAGCTCAGCGGTCAGATTACTAAGGGCACCAGCCGTTACATTGACAGTGGATTCAACCACACGAGTCAGCTGTCTCAGGTTCCTACTATTGACCATAGGTCCCCAAAACGGCAGGAAACCCAAGAAGAAGTCTCCCGCTTCCTGACCGGCAGTATCCTCCTTACTAATCACACCTCTCACAACTCTGGTCTTGTGATAGTCAGAGGCGGCAGTAAATGTCGGCGGTAGCAAGTTCGCAATATAACATGTGCCCGAGAAATCAGGGGGCAGCCATGTATATGCTCGGTCATTACAGATGAAATATGTGCCCTTGGCAGCCAAAAACGCAGGGGAAAACTGCGACGGGAAAGTGTACGTTTCAGTACAGTCACTTCTTCCCAGTTGAGCTCTAGGATTCTGACCATTACCCTGTAAGCAGAACCGACCCATGTGGGGTACGACCCAGATTGGAGATGAGATTTTTCGCTGCCTTTCACCCAGACTAATACTATACCCCGTCGCGTTCCATCCTACATAAGGTCTCAACTCTTCTTTGGGAATGGATGAGTATGCATCGATATCCCTACTCATATCGGCAACTCCTTTCATCAAAGCCTTATTATTGGTGATAGGTCTGATGGAACGCGGTTGGCGAGGGGAGTATGTATCTAGAGCATAGAGAAACATGGTTTGGAATGCCCATGACGATCCATTGTAACTGTACGGCAGCACCAGGTAGGGAATACCCTTGTTAATGGTATGTGGCATTAACCCACACACCCAGCAATTGGTCGTATTCATTACCAGTTGGTGCTGGTGCAAGAGCTGGATAAACGAGTTATTTACAAACTCTGATCGTCTGGTCTGTTCGTGCTCAGGCAAAGGGTGAAAAGAGTGAGAGGAGGCAGTAGAAAGAGGTATAGGCTGTTCAGTGGGTTCAATGGGCTTTTGAGCGGAGAAAAACACAAATCCTACAATAAACATTGTTATGCTACACAATGTAAAAAGGCACAAAAAGACAAAACATTTACTTTTTACAATTCTGCACATCCTTGCGTTAAAGTTCATTTCCTCAATCGGTCTCTCCATCTTAAAAAACTCTATCCTCTACTCGGGCCGCTCGCGGTGGATGAGTTTCTTCTGCTAAGGAGTACGCCTGTCAGTCCAGGGAAACGCCCTAGACCAACCAGAACCGTTGACCTAGCGTCTTCGGCCTGTACCCCAAAGTCTTGGCACCGCGACCCTGCGGCAGAACCCGGATGGTGGTTCGAAAAACAAAAATCAAGAAAGTCCTTCAGATGGGAGAGTAAAAAATGTCAAAAAGGAAATAGTAAGGAAATCTTTATTTGTCCATGGGCCTTGGTCTCAAATTATAGCGGAGACGGCCAGGTGCTGTTTGGTCTTGAAACAAAAGTTCAGGCTCAGTGGTGTCCAGTCGATTTGATGGTGGCACAGTTTCTTGCAGAATATTGTCACTCTCTTGGTCTGAAACTGTGTCTTTTAAGCGTGCGTCACTGAATGGTACAAAACGAGGTACAGTGTCTGTCTCAGAGTCGGCGATACTCTCCTTGACCCACTGGTCATATGGCAGAGGCAAGGGGACTACTTTACAGTGGGTACCATGGATCCAGTGCTTCTTTCCTTTCACTCGCACTGCTGATCTTGTCGAAAGAAGAACGAGATGAGGGCCGATCCAGCGAGGCTCGTCGTTGCTCTTGCGCTGGAAATTTCGGACTAGCACCCACGTACCAGGGTTGATAGGGTGTCCAGGAGGTTCAGAGGCTTGGGGAAGAGTATCATGTACCTGTTGGTGCAAAACACGCAGTTTAACAGTCAAATCATACAGGTAATCGAGCAGTACTGGATGTTCTATCTCACTGAACTTCATGGGCCTCGGTACACCCCATACATTGGCCGGGCGGCCAAAGACAACCTCGTAAGGGCTAAGCCCCACTCGTGAGTGTATGGTCATTCTGGTGGACAGGAGTGCTAAAGGCAGAGCGTCAGGCCATTTAAGACCGGTGCTCGCCTGGATTTTGGCCAGCTTGAGCTTTAAGGCTCCATTGTAGCGTTCTACTAATCCAGCTGATTGGGGGTGATTTGCAGCATGGAACTTCTGCTTTATCCCTAGCCCTTCACATACATTCTTCATCACCTTACCCACAAACTCACTTCCATTATCACACCACACCATTCTTGGCATCCCAAACCTAGGGAAAAATTCCTTCACAAGGGCTTTGGCTGTGGATAGGGCAGTGTTATCTTTCAGAGGATAAGCCTCTATCCATTTTGAGAAAGCACAAACAACCACCAGTACATATTTCAGGTTGTTGCGCCTTTCCATGTGAATAAAGTCCAGCTGCAAAACTTCGAATGGACATGATGGGGGTGCAAAGTGACCAGCTGGAGTTGGGGTTCCCCTACCAGGGTTGTACTTCAAGCATACTATGCAATTCTTGACCACATTCTCTGCACACTTGGGAATCCCAGCATTCTGCCATACTGGAGCCAACAACTTGCATATACCTTTCGTACTGATATGTGCCATTCCATGTGCCATAGTAACCACTGGAAGCACATACGCGTCAGGCAACAACCATCGCCTATGTTCTGTCAGATCAATCCAACAACCATTCTCATCCAACTTACCCATACTTTCTCTCCACTTGCTTAACTCTTCCTCTGTGGCTTCAGCTTGAAGCGACTTCACACTCTCTATTGTGTTCTCACACATTCCCACATCATTAACCCATCTTGCGGGGCCTGCAACATACATTCTAGTCTTCACATTCTGTGCTGTTTCTTTCGCGGTCTCATCAGCAAACGCATTTCCATGTCCAACATCATCTGTGACTTTCCTGTGCGCACTGCATTTCATGATCGCAACTTGCAATGGTAGGGTCAGTGACTCAAGGAGATCATTCACCAACTTGCCATTCTGAATTTTAGCTCCATGCGACGTCAGGAACCCACGCTCCTTCCACAGTCGCCCAAAATTATGAGCCACGCCAAAGGCGTACTGGCTATCTGTGTATATATTCACTCTCATTCCCTCAGACAACACGCATGCTCTCGTGAGGGCGATTAATTCTGCTGCTTGGGCCGAATTATGTGGCACTCGGGCAGTTTCCACGACCGTATGCAAAGTCGTGATAGCATATGCAGCAGTCGTGTCACCATTAGGGAGCTTGAAGCATGAACCATCTACCCATAAAGTGCCATCACACTCAGTCAGGGGAGTATCTTTTAGATCTACTCTCCCTTTCGTCTCTTCTTCTGTTCTGAACAGACAGTCATGTTGCTCAATCTCATCTGAGTCTGCTGGAATTGGCAACAATGTAGCTGGATTCAGCGTATTGCATCTTTTTATGTGTATGTGATTTGCTAACAGTGTAAGTTCATAACCTGATAATCGCGCACTAGTCAAGTGTTGTGTCTTGGTCCTATTTAATAATGTGTCTACAGCGTGTGGAACCATAACAATCAATGTATTGTCCATTACCAAACCAGCAGATTGTCGGATAGACATCGCTGCAGCAGCTGTCGCTCTCAGACAGCTTGGCAATGCCCTCGCTACAGGGTCCAAGGTTGATGAAAAATATGCGCATGGGCGCGGTCTGTCGCCAAAAGGCTGTGTTAACACTGACAACGCACATCCATCTTTCTCGTGAACATACAATGTAAAAGGCTTACTGTAGTCGGGGGTACCCAACACAGGAGCTGAACATAATGCATTACGCAATTCCACAAAACTTCTCTGGCACTCTTCAGACCATGGGATAGGATTCGGTGTGTCTTTGCATGTTAAGGCTACCAAAGGTTTTGCCAGCAAGGAAAAACTAGGGATCCAATGCCTACAGTATGAAGTGATGCCCAAGAAAGCACGCACTTCTCTCTGTGTCTTTGGCACACTCAACTGTGCAATGGCTTGAATTCTTTCTGGGGTCAGTTTCCTTCCCTCCTTCGATAAGAGATGACCTAAGTAGGTCACTTCTTGTCGACAATATTGCAGCTTAGAGAGAGACACTTTGTGATGGAAAGCAGAGAAATGGCGCAACAGTGACAATGTGGCTTCTTTACAAATCTTCTCAGTATCCGCAGCGATCAGTAAATCGTCAACGTACTGAATGAGGATAGCGCCACTAGGTAAAACAAGTGCATCAAGCTGCGCTTTCAAAGCCTGACTGTATATGGACGGACTTTCACAGTAGCCCTGGGGAGCGCGTTTGAAGCGGAAGCTTCGGCCTCCCAAACTAAAACCAAAAATGTCTCTGCTCTCTTCTGCAATTGGGATACTAAAGAAAGCATTCTTTAAATCAATCACTGAAAACCATGCAGCAGAGGCTGGAATCATCGTTAACAAGGCAGTTATGTCGGGGACAACCGGAAACTGTGGCACAACAATCTTATTAACCTCTCTAAGATCAATCACAAATCTGTAAACAGGTGGCTGTGAAGGATCCGTTCGTTTTAAGACAGGTAAAATCGGACTATTGCAAACGTTGCCTCTTGTCTCTTCAATCACACCCTTATTAATCAAGTCGCTGACAATGTCTAACAATGCTTTCTGCCCTTCATTAGAGATCTTGTACTGGGGAATACGTGGCAGTCTGACATTAGCCTTTAAAGTCACCACGTATGGCGGTATCTCCAAGAGGCCCACATCATTGGGACCAGTAGCCCAAAGGGCATCCGGAAGGGATGACAATTCAGGTGGCATTGTATTTTTGGACAAGTACATTGGGGAAATCACTTTCTTGCCTAATGTGAGTTGTACTCCTGAAGGAGAACAATACAGTGTAGCGTGTAATCTTTTCAACAAATCTAATCCCAGCAAATTCTCACCACAACCTGTTGTCAGAATCAGGGGTGCTTTCAGCTCGCAAGGTCCAACAGAAAGTGACATGGGACTAGAAATCGGATTCCTAACTGGGGCGCCAGAAAAACCTACCGAAACATTTATATCGCCAGACAAAGGTGCGCCAGGGAGTTTTGAATGCATGATTGAACTCTTTGCAGCACCAGTGTCTAGCAGAAAAGGCTCCGTTACATTTGCTGTAGTTACCTCAACATACGGTCCACTCTGATCCACTGGCACTGAAACAACTCCCTCTCTCTGTCTATGGCTGTCCTAGTAATCATTACTTTCTGCATCACCGTCCTCTGCATAATAATCATTATTATAATACTGGGCCGTATTACTAATCGCGTTAGCTTGCTGATCAAAGCTATTGATGGTACTTTGAGGCGGCAGAGGACGCGCATTCTGGGGAGCATTTCCACGCCCTCTGCCTCTAGGAGCTTGCTGACCACCCCTACCTCTTGTACCATACATATTACCATTCCGCTGCATTAATTTAGGGCAACTATATTTAAAATGACCTTCCTCTTTGCAGTATGAACATTGGTTGGGACCTACAGGGACACGTGGTTGATAATACCCGTTCACTTGCTGGTTATTCTGAAACTGTTGGGGTTGGTGATAGACACCTTGGGGTTGTCTATAATTATTCTGACCTCCACGTGGCGGATAGGCCTGCTGTAAAAGGACCTTTGTCTTTAGTTCCTTCGTTTTCTTCTCTGTTCTATCTTTCTCGTCTTTATCTCTATTTTCATAATACTGTGCAGTAGCCAGTATTTGCGCTGAAGAAGAAACAGCCCAAGAACTTTCTGAATCTTTTAACTTTTTACACAGGTCAGGGAGTAAATTCTGCACAAACTTATCCACAAACAGCCGCTGGCCACCCTCAGTACTCATATCCTGCCCACTGTGATCAATAAACGTTTCTTCAAACCTAGTAAAGAAGTCTGACACTGTCTCATCTTTCTTCTGCTTGCATGCAGATAACTTGTCCCAATTTACGCGCATCGCAGGCATTATTGTCTTCATATACGTGATGATTCTACCAGGCAGTTCAGCTACTAAAGGTTCTGGTTTCGCACCACCAGTTTGTCTAGCATCAGCAGCAACAATGTTAGCCCATGTATCCCCTAGTTCTGCATTGTGATCTACATTACGAATTGATCCCCATAGAGGCTGTGGAACAACATTACCAAACAACATGTCTATGTCGGCCAGATTCATAATGCATGACCCTGCCGTCTGTGACAACTCTTTATAATAACCTGCTGGGTTTTTAAGGGGATCAGGCAAGGACTGCTTAAGCGCTAACACCTCAGAGCGCTTCCATGGAACATGCACCCAAACACGCTGGAAATGCGCTGCCACAGCGGGGTTACCACCTGCAGCTGCAACCGCTTCCTTCCATACCGGGGGAACTTCTCTCATAGGGTATTGTCGCGCTTTTACCTCTTTCCCCACAAGGACATCTTGTTCAAACAATGACTGTTGACAATCATCATTCCTGAAGGACAATACAACCGCAACTGCTTTATCTACTCCGCGGTCCACAATTATACCAGTTCCAAAATCGAACCTCACTCTACACAATTCCTGCGGGTTCGGATTTTTACCACTATCCTCCAATTCTTCACAGAGAATTTCGCACATTTTCTCGAACACATATCTCTGTTTCGGGGCATCCCATTGATGGAAAACGTTGACAACTGATTCCACATTATACAGTGAAGGGAAAACGATCCATCTACGCGCCATGTTATCTATTACCTTTTTCTCATCGGGGTTAGGCAATTGGCTGCGCAATTGCTTACGCTGTAAACCAGGAGTCGCACCAGATGACTCAAAGAGAGGAGACATTAATGTAGTAACCACATTAGCTAAGCGCTGTCGCGCCGAAGGAGAAGCTGAGGCGAGAACAGGGGGAAAAACAGAGGGAAGAAAAGAGGATGTAGAGACAGGTACTGGAGTGGTGGAAGGAAGAGTGTCAAGGGAGGCAGCTGCTGTATTAGGCAAAGTCGCAGAAAGTGCGGGGGCAGTTGGAAGCACAACTGGCGGTCCTTGAGAGGGCTGCGCTACATGGATAAGAGCCGGCTGCAAAGCAACTGGCGGTTGCGGCAAGGCTTGCAATATATTCACTGGAGGTGGCATATTTACAAGCTGGGGAGGCGCCGTGGCATTTTGAGCATATGGGGGTGGCGAACTCAACAAATGTGACATCAGGGGATCTTTCTCCTTTTCTTCTAACCCATTCTGCTTAGAATGTGGTAAAGCTGGGTAACATTTGTCAATCCCTAACTTGCGCTGCCTGTGCAATTGCTCACTCATCTGCTCCTCTTCATTGTCTTTAAATTGTACAGCTGCTTGCATTACTGTCATACCTTTCTCTCTCTTATTCTTTTTCGCTACCTTAATTTCCTTTTGTTTGGCTTCCTTTCGCCATAAGCGGAAAGAGTCAAACATCGCCGGCCGGGCTTTCTTCTTAAACAATTTAATTTCCAAATTATCTAAAATATCGGTATCAAAACTACCATTTAGGGGCCATTTTAAAACACCATCTTTCCTGGTGTAGTGGATCCACACTTCGTTATATGCAATGGGGCCTACACCATGTTTTACATAGAGCTCATAAGTTGGAGTTCCAACCGGAGGAACCGGACATGATTCCTCTAGCTGGAAATCCTTTCCACCACCCAAACAGAATAATCTACCAAATAGTCCAGAACCAGGCATCTTTGCTCACTAGTCTAGATCCAAACGTCAAAGGATTATCGATTACGATATTCTCGTGAATACACGAGTCCTCTGGTTTTGGCGTTTGCAAACTCCAAAGTACCAAATTACCAAATCAAACGATCCCGAAGGATACCAAAAACAAATGGGAGACGCTCCACTTATACTTAACTGAATATTGCTGATCGATGGCGTCACCAGAAGACTCTCTCGATTGTTTCGCTCTCTCAAATTTGTCAAGGGTCCAAAACAGGTCGATTAATCAGGGCAGCAGTCCTTCGTAGCCGTCGGGACGCGGAGAACCTCGCAGAAAAGACTTTCGGACCACGTCGACATGCAGGGGTCGATGAAGTGGCGGCCTTCCTCCGGAATTTCCACACGAAGCTCCTCACGAACCTCTGGCTTGGACTGGTACCGCTGAAATCGTCCCGAGTTGGGCGCCAAACTGAAGTACTGGGTATTTTAGTCCCAGCGGTGCAGGGGCACACACCCTATGACTTCTGGGTTTCACCCTGTTCCGGACCTACAGAAACACAGAGTCTTCTAGGTGAAGTCAAAGATTTGTTTATTGGCTGCAGACCAATGACAGGTATCCTAGAAGTACAACAGCGTGTATGTTCTCAGGAGACTGCTGAAAATCATAGGAACGGGTTTCTCCTTAAGTACAAAATATCATGCTCCAGGCACACATTCCTTGGTTTACGATATGGCCATATAAAGGTATACATTACAAATGAAAAAGCAGAGTCATGATGACCATCCCACATTCCAGTTCGGCCAGCCCACAATGATTTACACAGTAAGGTTCAGATCCCACATCGGATGTCAATAGACCCCCCAATAAACATGAGCATCTCCTGTTTTGGGAAACAAGTCATAAAGCAGGAACAAGCAGGTGTGGAAGAGATTAGCCGGGGGATTGTATAGAATGAAAGGGTTTTATGACGGGTCAAGCCCTGATGCTAATCACAGGTGGACGGAGGAAGGGGAGCTCGTGAGACCGGTTTGACCTGGGGCAGCAGAGCCAGCTGCCCAGGTCACAGAGAAGTCAAAGGAGAAGCCCATGTACTGTGAGGCCCGTATTTACTCCATTATAGCCTATGTGAGGGCAATGACAAGATGGCCACTGCTTCCAAAATGGAACCCGCGTAGTGAAGCAGAATAACGTGTACGCAGTGCATTCATAGCTAGAACGATATATAAAGCACTCGTAAATGCCGCATTTACCATTTGCGGTTTGTTAATACCAAGATAGACAGGGGTAGGGCCCTGTTCCCTACGCGGTCCCGAATATTAAAGTACGACATGCAGGCCCTGGGGGATGGGGTCCCCAGGGCTAATAAATTAGAAAAAGATAGGGGGCCACACAGCCCTCCTTCTTAAAAATAAATAAATAAAAGACCGGCATCGCGCCGGAGGCCATGCCCCCTCCTTGCAGCACTCTGAAAACGCGCCCCCTGGCCAGTTGTAAGTTGAGGAATTAATTCCCCTTCAATACTTAGGGTCCCTGAGGGCCAACTAGCCCAACAGGTATCTCCAGTATGCGCCAGGGAGCTGCGTTGCAGACAGATGTTCTGAGGCCACGCCACTTTTTACACCTCCATGCAACGCAGCTCTGTGGCGCTTACTGGAGGTACCTAGTGGGCTGGTTTGACCCTAGGGACCCTTAGGATTCAAGGGGACTTAATCTCTCAACTCAGAACGGCCACAGGGCGCGTTTACACAGTGGTGAAGGGAGGGGACGGGGCCTGAGGTGAAGTGGGCAAACACGCCCTGTGGCGCGTTTTTAAGCTGGGGAAATAATTCCCTTTCAAACCTGAGGGACCCTGGGGTCCAACTAGCCCACCAGGTGCTTCCAGTAAGCACCACGCTCTGCGTTGCAGAGAGGTGGTGCAGGCCGTGCCACTTTTTACACCTCCATGCAACGCAGCTCTGTGGCACTTACTGGAGGTACCTAGTGGTCTAGTTGGACCCTAGGGACCCTCAGGATTCAAGGGGACTTAATCTCCCAAATTAAAATGGCTACAGGTTGTGTTTACACAGTGGGGAAGGGAGGGGACGGGGCATGAGGTGACGTGTTCAAACACGCCCTGTGGTGCGTTTTAAGAGGTAGTTTTAATCCCCTGCCCTATTATACACTAGGGGCTTACAGAGGAGGTCATGCTAATCACAGGGGGACCCCAACGCATAGTGTGCCCTAGTGTATGTAGGTGTTTTCACTGTATTCTGAGTGTCTTTTAACATAGCACTGGCTCTAGGACTGCTTAGGCAGACTCAGTTACCACCAGTATCCGTCTGAAAAAGTTGAGGGTACAGGATGATTTTGCAACAAGGCTTCTTTCTGCTCTTCTGTTTGTTCTTTCTGCATGTTATATTTCTTCCTGCACTTTTCTTCGTCTTTGAGGACTTCTGTTGCTTCTTTCTGCATTTGTTTTTTTTCTTTCTGTGCGTTATTCCTTCTTTCTTCACATGTCCTATCTCTGTAGGCATAGTTAGAAATTAGCATTTAAAAAACCTTTGAAATTCACTGAAAAAACCATAGGTTTCAGGCACGTTATAGCTAGGAATTAGCATTTAAAAAACCTTAGAAATTCACTGAAAAAACCATAGGTTTCAGGGGCGATATAGTTAGCTGGACTTTTCACTCGTACAAAACCATAGAAATTCCCCCGTTATAGTTAGTTCAGCTAACTATAACTCGCGCGCCCGCAATGCACTGCTGATGACGTCACGTATTACATCACTCATGACATGGTCAGTGACATCACTCATGACATCACTGATGACATCATCCTTGTGATAGAGTGGCAGACCTCCTCTCCCCCTAATATAACCTTTCATACACACATTCAAAAATAGAAATTAAAATTTTCAAAACAATGTACATACCAATACCAGTTACAACAACCTATTCAGTAATTGTAAGATCCACATCCACATCCACTCATTCACCAACAGTCCTATGCAGTCACTCATACATGCACTCACTCATCATATGTATTCATACACCTATACATTCTGTTACACAACGCCACTCATCCATAAAGTTACTCACAGACGTAGTCACTCATGCTAATAAAGAATCAAACATCCGTTTACCTGCATATTCAGTTATACACACACCACCACACTTACTTCTACAGAAACTTACACATACTTAGTCTTTTAAACAATCACTTATAGAAACACATACTTATTCATACAGGAACTCTTTCAATCTCTCACTCTCACATATACTCACTTATATACACCAATAGTCACATATACTAGTTTAAAACATATGTAGTTACTCATAGAGACACTATTGAGACAGTCATTCACTCACTAACACACCCATGCACACACTCATCCACCCATACAGTCCTGCACACATGCTGTCTTCAACACATACAAACAGTGAGTCACTCATTCATGCACCTATGCACTACTTAATACCCGCCACCGAACCATAGAGACATCAGACACTCATACTGATACTCAAAAAAACAACTAATAACCTATATAGACACTCATGTAGCTACTCACCAACCCATGCAGCCACTTATACACAAAGTGAGAGACTGATACAGATATTTACATATTTAAACATTACTCACTAAGATACACTTAATCAGTCAGTAATACAATCAATTTTTCAAAAACAAATCATCCATTTAGACATTTATATACCCATTTATTCTTCCATCGACCTTGAGATGTACGTATATAAAACATATATAATTTTCAGAAAAACACACATTCACTGGATGATGTCATCAGTGATGTCATTTGAGATGTCATCAGTGATGTCATGAGTGATGTCACTGACCATGTCATGAGTGATGTAATACGTGACGTCATCAGCAGTGCATTGCGGGCGCGCGAGTTATAGTTAGCTGAACTAACTATAACGGGGGAATTTCTATGGTTTTGTACGAGTGAAAAGTCCAGCTAACTATATCGTCCCTGAAACCTATGGTTTTTTCAGTGAATTTCTAAGGTTTTTTAAATGCTAATTCCTAGCTATAACGTGCCTGAAACCTATGGTTTTTTCAGTGAAAATATATATATATATATATATATGTGTGTGTATATATATATATAGAGTAAAATAAAAAGTATTACACATCCGGCGGTGGATGTGTGTTTTATTAACCGTGAGGGGGTTTCTTGCATAGTTTGGTCGAATTTTTGTCGAATCCCCTTTGAATGGTTTGGTGTGCATGTGTATTAAATGTGCCCGTCAATAGCTACCCATGTTTGTATAAATAAACGACAAGGGTGTCTACTTGGAGAGTACCCACCAGCGGGGGCGCCGGGATTAGGCACGGTAGGGTGTCAGACATGTCAGAGCTTCACTAGCGGTGTGAATACATTCTACGTGGATTCATTGTATGCATAGTCGCCTTTTAATGAATATCACGCAAATCGTCATGGTGATAGGTACATACGGTTTGTCCAGCAACACAGCCCCCCTCCTAAAGAATAAAAAAAAAGACACTCCAGACTCAATGCCACAACACTCTATGCCACAACAATGTACACCACGATACTTTACGCTACGACACTCTATGCCATGACACTGAACTCCCGATGCTCTACAATACAACACCTCAGGACACAACACTCTATGACACTCCACTCTACACCACTCCACTCTACTCTGTTCTATGACACTCTACTCCACTCTATGACAATCTACACCCCTCTACTCTACCACACTTTACTCCACTCTATGACACTCCACTCTACAACACTCTACTCCACTAGAAGCTACTATACAACACTATACTCCACTCTACTCCACTACCTCTACTACCTCTATGCCATTCCACCCCACTTTACTCCACTCTACTGTATGACACACTACTCCACTCTACACCACTCCACTTTACACCACTCTATGCCACGCGACTCTACGACATTCTATGTCCCTCCACTCTACCACTCTCTATTCTACTCTGTGCCACTCCACTCTACTCCACTGTATGCCACGCCACTCTATGACACTTTCCAACACTCTACGACACTCCACTCTAGGACACTTCACTCTATGATACTTTACTCCACTCTACTCTACTCCACTGCATGCCACTCTACTCTACAACACTCTGCTACACTCTATGCCCCTACACTCCACTCTACAATACTCTACTCCACTACATGCCTCTGTATGACACTCTAGTCCACTACATGACACTCTACCCAACTCTCTCTATGCCACTCCACTACCCTTTGCTCCTCTCTACTCTGTGATACACTACTCCACTCTACTCCACTAATCCACTCCGCTTTACACCACCCAACTCCACAATAGTCTATCACATTTCACTCTATGTCACTCTACCCTACACTACTCAACAACACTGTACTCCAGTCTATGTACTCTACTCTACAACACCTTCAGACACTCTATGACAAGCTTTTCCTCTCTATGCACCTCCACTTTATGCCCATCTACTACACTCTTCTCTATGATACGCCACTACCCTGTATGACATGGCACTCCACTCTACGACACTCTCCTTCACCCTATGCATCTCCACTCCACAACACTCTACTAAACCCTATGCCACTCTACAACACTCTACTCCACTCTATGGCCCTACACTCCACTCTACAACACTCTGCTCCACTCTGTGCCACTGCATGACATTCTACTCCACTCTATGCCACTCTAATCTAAGTAACTCCCACTATGCCACTCTATCCCACTTTACTCCACTATACTCTATGACACACTACTCAACTTTATGCCACTCAACTCTATGATACTCTATGCCACTCCACTCTATGACCCTCTAATCTACACTATGCCACTCCACTCTATAACATTCTACTCCACTCTATGCCACTCACCTCTACTCCACTCTGTGACACAATCCAATGCTCTACGCCACCCCATTCAATTCCACTCCATGTGCCACTCCAATTTCCCACTCTACACGCCACTTCAATTTATGACACTTTACTCAACTCTATGCTATGCCATTCGACACCACTCTACTGTACCACATAATTGCACTTTACCCCTCTCTATGCCACTGTAACACACTTCTCTCTACACCTCGACACTCTACGAAACTCTATGCACCTCCACTTTACAACACTCTACTACACTCCATGCCACTCCATGACACTCTGCTCCACTGTATGCCCCTCCACTTTATGCCACTCTACTACACTGTATAACACTCTACGACATGCCACTCCACTCTACAGCATGCCACTTCACCCTACTCCACTCTATACCACTTCACTCTACAACATTGTATTCCACTCTATGCCACTCTACAGCACTCTACTCGATGACACTCCACTCTACGACATGCCACTCAATGACACTTCACTGAAGGACACTCCACTCTATAACACCCCACTCTATGATACTCCATTGTATGCCACTCCACTCTACAACACTCAACACAACTCTCTCCATGGCACTCCACCACACTTTACCCCACTCTACTCTATTACACACTACTCAACTGTACTCCACTAATCCACTCTTTACCAATTGACTCTACAACACTCTATGCCACTTCATGACATTCTGCTCCACTCTATGCCCCTCCACTCTGCCACTCTACTACACTGTATTACTACCACATGCCACTTCACTACTCTCTACGACACGCCACTCCACTCTATGACATGGAACTCCACTCTACAGCATTCACCTCCACTCTACGACACTCTACTCCACCCTACTCCACTCTAAACCACTTCACTCTACACCACTCTACTCCACTCTATGCCACTCTACAACACACTACTTGATGACACTCCACTCAATGACACTTCACTGAACGACACTCCACTCTATGACACCCCACTCTATGATACTCCACTGTATGCCACTCCACTCTACGACACTCAACATAACTCTCTCCATACCTCTCCACTACACTTTAGTCCACTCTACTCTATGACACACTACTCGACTCTACTCCACTAATCCACTCAACGGCAATTGACTCTACAACACTCTATGCCATTTTGCTCTGCCACACTTTACGACACTCTACGCCACTCCACTATATAACACAGTACTCCTGTGAATGCCACTCCTCTCTAAAGCACTTTGAAGCATTCTATGGCATGCTATTCCACACTGTGCCTCTCCACTCTACACCACCTACTACACTGTATGAGATGCTACGACACGCCACACCACTTCTCTCTTTGACACACCACTCCACTGTATGACATGTCACTACGCTTCATGATGCTTTACTCCACTCTACGCTTTGCCACTTCACTCTACTCCACTGTATAACACCTCACCCCAGTCTAAGCCACTGTAAGCCACTCCAAGCTATGCCGCTACACTTTACGACACTCTACTACACTCTATGCCACTCTACGACACGCTACTCTGTGTATGCTCCTCCAATGTATGCTATTCTACTACACTATTCGATATGCTATGACACGCCACTCCACTCCTTTCGACGTAGTGTGGCTAGCAAGTTGACATCACTGTGTATGAAGGTGCCGAGTTATATATAACTTAGTTATAACTATATCTTTAGAATTTCCAAGGTTTGTGTAGTTTAAGTTGGTTTTGTTTACACAAAATTAAGAAAGTTTTCCTAACTATAACTTACAATTAACCTTTGGTTTTTTTACATTCAAGATAGATAGATAGATAGATAGATAGATAGATAGATAGATAGATAGATAGATAGATAGATAGATAGATAGATAGATAGATAGATATCTCAGTGATGTGGCAGTTATCTTTCCTAGTGTTGGCTCTGCCCTGCCCCTGAATCTGACAGGAGGGATCACTCTGCTGGGATGAGTCTGTAACCACCTCCCGCACAACGCATGCACAATTTGCCTTAGGTCAAACACAATAGTAATGCATCCGATAGGTCAGGTTAGTTTTATAGTAGTGGGATCTTTCAGGATAAGAGTAGAAGCAGTTTTGTTGAAGGGATCCCTCGCTGAGGTCTTTTAAGAGGAATGGCTGTGCAGAACTAATAGATTTCTTCAAGTGTAAAAGTGTCAGCTACCCAAGTATACTATTTAGAGGAACTCTGGTCAAGCAGGCGGTGGCTGTAGATCTGCCTCAACTGTACTTGGAGATTGTGCATCAGACATATTAAGAGGGGCAGTCAAAAGGCAAATGCAAGAAGACTTGAATGGTCAATTCTAGAATGTGAGAAGTAGACACAATGGAGCAATGATAGATTATGGTGGATTGAGAAAAGATTAACATGACCATCATTAAATATGACTATGATATATGGGACAATAAAAGGTAAATATAACGTTTTAATGTTTATAAAGCAAGTACCCTTACAGGTCTATAGTCTAGTTGTTAGCACGAACGCTCACACAATTTTTAGAGACATGACCCTACAAACACCCTACAGCAAGAGTCCACCCATGAGCATCCCAGAACGGCAGTGGTGCAAGCCAGGAATAGGTGCTTTAAAGTGAGATAGGATTAAAGCTAAAAAAGCTTCAGAAACAGCTACAAAAATATATTCATTATTGGTTGGTCACCAGAGAGAAATTCAGTTTTTATTATCCTGTGTTTAGACTATGCGTCCCTTTCAATTACCGGAACACCACCCTCTTTCGTCTTTCCACAAGCAGTTCTCAAACTTTATTTCTTCTGAGTAGCCAGGGTTGCCTCAGTGTGCATGATCAGCATTTAGCGATGACTTGTGGCGCCATCTGCTTATTCCCAGTCACTTCTGCCAAGATTTCTGCACCCTCATTATCAGAATAGAAACAAAAGTATTAGTTTTAAATGGAGAAAACTGTGTCACTTCCACAAATATCCGGGAATCCAAGGGTGAACAAATACATTTTGAATTAAGAAGTGTCGCTGGCAAAACAAGAGAACGAGTAAGGGTATTTCACAGATGTGTTTTAGCTACTCAGATAGCCTAACGGTTTCTCCCCTTGCTGTTCAGAAACTGTAATCATATTTACTCCATATTGTGCCATTATCTAAAAGAACTTTTGCTGCTTCCTACATTTTTGAACCATATTTGATTTTTTTTCAATTTGAATACATTTAACATAGACTGGTCTTTATTGTGCGACAGTGTTGGACATTCACAATAACCATATTTAGTTACAAATGATATATAAGAAAGAGAGGGCAGCGGATCAACTTGGAAGTGCGGGAGACTTACGAACCTGCCACTACCGCCGAGAGCCACTTGCTAGTACTTACCTGAACCTAACTGGGCAGAATCCCAGCCGCCATTCCCGAGAGTCAATCCTGGGCACATATTGTTTAACTGTCCTGACGCTTTGGTCGCCACCGTCGAGAGTCAATCCTGGGCATTGGAAACCGCGCCACCGCTCCGGGGGACTATAGCTCCCGGCAGGCCTCGCGGCGGCGCGTGGAGGTGACGCAACACGTGCCAGCGAGCGCTTCCAGGCAGCATAAAGGGAGAAGGAGCCCCGCGTCGCGGGACGCGAGCGGGACGTCCGGGGCGAAGCCCGGGCAAAGGGCGGGCCCTCTACGGCCCTCATCGGCAGGAGGAGGCAGGGGCAGGGCCAGAAATGCCACAGGATTCATTTCTGTTATCATTCCTTAAGTAAGCCTAGCCTATATAAGATCTTATTTACATTTGTACTTGCGTTCTTCTTTAACATTTGTCATATTATAAGCTATGCCTAAAAAACTTGTTGGAGCTCAACAAAACAAGATTAACAATTACCTTGTTCAGACCGTACAGAAGATTAATATGCAAAGGAGGGAGTTATTGGGGCTGAGCCAATCTCCTGATTTGCTTTGTCTGTCTCCACCCACACTTGTTACTACTTTGACTGATGAAATTACCATGCAAGATGTTTATAGTGCAGCCACGATCGTTGACACTACTTCCCAAGTCACACCTGGCACTCCGGATAATGCAAACCCGGCTTCTGAGGGCTTGCTCGTTGAGGGCAATGCAGATAACTACAATGATAATGATTCTGACCAAGATACACAGTCTCAGGTCTCTGTTCTCGACCAATCTTCTATGGGTCACGCAGCCAGACCTAAACGACAATGTACAAAGATTCCTCTAAAGCGGGGTGGGTTACGCTCAGGGACAAAACGGAAGAGGGCTACTACCCCAAAATGCAAACAAGTGACTCACTTTGAGGATCATCCTATCTGTTCAATTGAAGAAGTCCTTCTTGATAAAATTGCAGATCTCATTGAGATTAAAATCAACATCATTGTTAAACCTCTCATATCCAAGATTGATAAACTGCAAGCAGAGGTTAAGAAGCTGGGTGGTCTCCAAAATACAGTTGCAAGTGGTATTGAAAATATAACTACGTTAGTTACTCATTTGAGCAATAATTCTAGGGGAGTTGTCGCCGGAAGCGATATGGGTGTTGGAGAAGGAATAGAACTACTTGGGGAGAATCCATCGCCATCAACTTTGACTGCTATTATTGAGGGCTCTACGCTACCATGTTCTCCAACAAACCCAACCCCTTCGGCTAATATTCCCCCAGTGCAAACACAAGTACAAGCCCAAACTTTTACTACGGATCCTCTGCAATTTATTGTTGAAGCCACACCTGTGGTCTTAGTCCTCGCAAATGTCCCTCCGCTGGAAAGAGGCATAGCGGAAAGTTCTAATTCACTGTGTAGCAAAGCCCTACATTGGCTAACTAGTAATATGCGGCTAGCTCCAGGGGGACAGCATCACCTAGTAAGTGTAATTAAATCAGCAACTAGGGTTCCCTGGCTGGGAAATCGGCCAAAAAAATTTAAAGGTGACTGTGTGGCTGTGAGCTTTCTAAATCAATACGTTCTTCCCAATATTCTTGCAAACATCTTTCCTCCCCAACGAAGACAAGGCACCGTGGTCCCCCTCACTTTGAAATTCTTTTATGGGGAACAGCAGAATGTATCCATCCCAAGGACTCCTGCCCCAGGGTGGAATACCAACTGGGATTCTCACTTCAGATGGGGACAAGACTTAAGGAACAACGCACCAGTTCATCGTCATCAACCTTTTATGCTTAACCCTGTTACACAGCCCTTAGAACTGTTTAACCGCTTTGCGCCACTATCTTTTATGGACCAAAATGACTGACTTTTGCCAAGTCAAGACAATGATGTGGAGGGACCACACCCTGCTCTTGGTTTGTCAGCTCAGTCCTCTGCAGGCGCCAGGGTCTGCAGAATTATGAGCTGGAACATTGCTGGGCTTAGAATCAAATTTAAAGATAAGAACTGGTTGGACAAAATCAGGAATTATGACATTCTCGCTTTTCAGGAAACTTGGGAAACGTTAGATTGCTTGGCCTTAGATGGCTATTCTCATTTTTTTGTACCTGCAGTCCCCAGCAAAGCAGGAAGAGCAAGGGGCGGGTTGGCTGTATATATTTCACTTGACGTTAAAGGTAAACCTAGACATATTAAGTCTAAATCTAAAAATTGCTTAGTGGTTGAACTGACTTCACCAAATTGTAATTCTATTTTACTCGTTCATTTTTATAATTCCCCGGCCAGTCAATTTCCTAACGAGCATTTGTTATCCCTAGAGGATCTCTTATCCACTCACATTGAGAACAGTTCCTATGGGTATGAGGGGATCCTTATGGGAGATTTTAACATTCATCCTTGCCAGGCGGGTTGTCAAAGGGAAGCTGAGAATTTTTTTTCTTATTCCTCCTCGCCGCATTTTGAACACACACCAAACGGAGAGGTTTTGGAATTGCTCTTGGCTACCCTCAACCTTCATGAATCATGTACCTGCTCAAATGATCTGAGGTTACCGACATACGTGGGTAATGATTCCGGCACAATTATTGATTATATTTTTGTATCTTTAAGAGTTCTACCTGAAGTACTTGCCTATAAGGTAGAAACTTCTGTTTTTAGTGATCACAACCCTGTGATTTTAGAGGTTTTAGCTCAAGGAGTCTTGGGAAATAGGAAGATGGACACACTGTGTGCGACAGATCTTGTGCTAAGAGATCAAAACCGGAGGCTCAAATGGGATCAAGTTACTCCAATAACCTTTTTACAGGAAACTATGGCCAAAGTCGCTGGCGAAATTGCCATCTGTTTAGACAATAAAAACCCTAGTGTCACTATGGTCGAGGCCTTTAGTGTTATTTGCCACCAAGTCAACTTAGATTTGACTGTAAAGGCAAAGTTTAATAAACCAAAGGGCCCCAAATGATTTGATACAAACTGTTCTAAGGCCCATTCAACTCTTCTTAAGGCCCTAAAGTTTAAACCTAGAGACAGAGTGCTGATAGCGTTATTGAGGAAACAATATAACCTAGCTATCAGGAAGAGGAAATCTGAGATAAAAGACGAGGCCTGGAATGATTTGCTACTGCCCGAGATACAGAAAGATAGTGTTAAATTTTGGGCAGTTATAAATCACCCATATTTTGTGGGATTAGATAATCAGAGAGCTGACTGCATTATCCCAGATGAACAGTGGGTGACACATTTTAGCAATATCTATAGTCATACTTATACCACTACAGAATGCGAAACACCTCTTCTAAAACCGTTAACTCACATCTCTCCCTTTACTCAGGAAGAGGTGAAACAAGCAATTAAAGACACACTCTGTAAAAAGGCACCGGGGCCAGATGGGGTCCCTGCAGACTTTTTTAAGAGCGCTCCTGAACTTAGCTCAAAAATTTTAACTAATATTTTTAATGCTACAAGGGAATTTATTTTCCCTTCTAGCTGGGCAAATTCGACCATTGTGCCAATCTTCAAGAAAGGACAGAGGACAGACCCGGCCTGTTATAGGCCAATCTCTCTCATTGACTCGAGTGTTAAAATCTTGGGGAGAGTCCTCTTAGGTAGATTGACCCTGATTTTAGAAAGCAAGGGTATTTTATCTAATGCACAATATGGCTTTAGAGCCAATAGAGGAACCTTAGATCAGTGCCTAAACCTAGAATTAATTTTAAATAAATATGTAATCGCCAAGGGGGGCTCATTGTACATGGCCTTTATGGACCTCTCCTCAGCTTTTGACCTGGTCAACAGGTCAAGGCTGTGGGGGATCCTTTTGGCCATGGGCCTTGACCCCCCTTTGGTCGAATACTTAACTGAGCTACATAAGGATCTTATGACTTCAGTTAGAGTCACTAGGGAAGGAAGATGTACTTGTCATTTTAGGTCAGAGAGGGGGGTTAGGAAAGGGTGTATACTTGCCCCCCTCCTCTTCACCCTATACATTAATGACCTTGAGGCAGTAATGTCAACATCCCATAGTGACATCCCGCGTGCAGGTGAGACAAAGATACCTGTCCTCCTGTACGCGGATGATGCCGTTCTTCTAGCACGCTCTGGAGTTGCGTTGAACAAACTTCTTTTATCTTTTGGAGTTTTTATGTCATCACTGGACATGAAAATTAATACAGAAAAATCACATGTAATGATTGCTGGACCCGCAGGCAGGAAAAGAAAGTCGCTAACATTTTACTGTGCGGGGAAGGAGGTTAAGAGAGTCCCTTCTTTTCCATACCTAGGTGTGACTTTTGATGAAAAGGGCACTTGGGGCCCCCAGCTTTTGGTCAAAAGCAGCGCTGTTGCTAGAGCGGCCGCAGGGCTGCTAGGTTTTGCTAAAAAACTGGGCGCCCGCCCCATGGAAATCATCATCAAAGTTTATAAAGCAAAATGTTTGTCAGTCGCCCAGTATGGCTCTGTTATCTGGGGATATACTAGCTCTGCCAAAATACAGAATGTAGAAAACAAATTTTTGAGATCTCTGCTTTCTGTTCCCCAATCAACCCCGACCTTTGCATTGCATACAGAGTTAGGCTTGGGCTATATATCTGACACTTTAAAACTAGCCCCAGTGATTGGTTGGATAAAAACCTGGCTTAACCAGGAGCTTACTCTAAATCATATTATTTTAAAAGATTGTTTAGCCCTGGACAGAGCTCTTAACATCCCTTGGGTAAGATATGTGAAAACTCAGCTTATTTTAGCAGGCCGCCCGGAGCTCTTTTCATCTCCAGATGGAATAACTCATGAAGATCTAAAATCAGTCAAAAATATTCTGACAAATTTATATGCCCTGGAGAGGGAAGCAATAGAGCTAAAAAAAAACCATGGTAAGGAAACACTGTATGCTTTCCTCTGCTCCAGGAATGGAATCATACCTCCTTTTGGTAACAAATTCTTATCATCACTTTCTCTTAACGAGATTTCGCTTTGATTTAATTCATTTGGACTAGACCTGATGATGCTGTACCATGTGACTGTGATCATTTTTCAACACAGGACACGATGCATTTTATTATGTTTTGCGGTCATTATATTGAGATCAGAAAAAGATATTTGTTCCCTATTTTATGTAATCAGGGCTTTATTCAGGTAAAACCAGCCCTGTTGTTTTTGCAACTTCTTCCTAATATGAAAGTAGCTTTTTCTGTCGCTAGTTTTCTAGTTGCAGGAGCACGCTTAAATAAGCATCGCACAAGGTACAGGCACCTTATCCCTGAAAAATGAATTTCCTCTTCTCTCATTTATTTGAATGAGTTGTGTTTTAATAAACCCTTCTTTTTATCTTTTTTAAATATTTATGTATGTTTCACTGTAAAATTTAGTGTCTTCTATAATGATTGTTTGTAAAATTTTGTGATCTGACGAAATGGTGACATGTATTTTTGCTCGTTCTTTTATGATTTTTAATAATCGAATAAAGATAATTGACTGACTAACTTGGAAGTGCGCATTCAGGAGCAGTATATATGATAAAATGAACTATTTGCTATCTCTTTGAGTCCAGTTATTTTAGATATACCCGTAGCGTGTTATCTGGGAACCCCAGATTTAACTAAACTTCTTGTTACTCCCCTGCTAGTATAAACCACTTTTTCTGCAGTAATGCATCAATCCACCCTGTCCTTAAACAGTGTCAGTATTGGACTTTACTATTTGTGATCTACGTCGCTTTTGACCACTAGGAGGAATAGATGGATAAACACGTTTTAAATCTGGGTACCACTTGCTCCCCCATTATTTACAGTAGGATGATGGGTGCCTCAGGTCAGAGTGACATTCCCAGTATGTTTCCAATTTTCTTATGATTTGAATTAAGTAGTTCTCTGCTATTGTGCAATCCCAGAGTGTGAATGAATGTGCCTACTTGTCTGCAACCCTAAAGGCAAATATGGCTGCTGATCTGCCCAAAATCCTATCTTTAAATTGTTGTTCCTTCATAATGAGCCATGAAGTTGATAAAAGGCAGTGTGTTGTTACTATGTAAAACCTGAGCTCATGTCATTGCCAACTGCATATAAATGTTTATGTTCTTTGTCTTCAAAGGAGATATTGGGGATTGGAAGAACCATTTCTCTGAAGCGCAAAGCCAGGAAATGGATGCAAAGTTTGAAGAATGTCTAGCAGGAACAAAACTAGGAGAAAAGATGTCATACAATGTCTACTGCAAGGCCTAACGCATGGGGCAGAGCTGCTAGCCATGAGCACTTCAATAATGTGACAAGTTTTTAATGATATAATCATCCACCACTGATAATTTAATTTACAAGTTATGTTTACAGGTCAGCGTAATTACTTTATTTTCCTACTTAGCACTTATAAAAGGATATTAATTATAGTTTTCACAAGCCTTCTTGAATCGTTAGAACACAAATAATAAACAAATTATTACATTTTCCACATTTACATTCAAATACATTTAAAAATGTAATCATATTTTCATTAAAGTACCCATTATGTCTAGTGTATTAGACCAAGTTCGCAACCTGTCCAGATCTGTTCCAGGTGAAAACTGATCTCACATCACGGTCTTCGTTCAAATTGATATAATATCTTTGATCATACCAGAGATAGGCAATGAAGTACCGTGTACATGAAATTTTCAAACTCAAGAAATAATATTCTGAGATGTGTAAATACTATGCTATGGCAATCATTAATTTAGATTTAAGATAATGCATCAGAATGCTGGCAGTGTTATGAATAAGATTCAGATTCAATATGTCCATCCACGATATACAAAAACTGTCATATTCAATTTAATCCCAACAAGATTGTTCATCAATTTCTGCAAATAATCCCTGGAAGTTAGAAAATTTGCATCCTGACAGACTAGAATTTTAACTTGAGGTGACATCTGTACCACCAGATCTTTTATTGCTTTATCCAGCATATCAACGAACCATCTTGCTTTTATAGAGATTTAGTTAAAAGTTGATACGGCTGAGTTTAAGTATATCTTTACTTGAGGTTTGGGGTAACTCCCTCGCGAACACATTGATCAAGGGTTCAAGTAAATTACTTGAGATCAGTAATACTTGCAGACTAGACTACTATCCAAGGATGTAACGTGAAAATAAATGTGAACTATATTGACAATGTTACAAAAACCCAATTGCTCTTTGGATGGTACAAGACCGAGTGTAATAAAGGGAAAAAAACAAAAAATATATATATATTTTTTAAACTTAATGAGTTCCTTAGGATCTACAGAAATGTAATAAAGCACTGCACACTATTAAATACGCCTTCATCTTGGCTCTTCTTTCATCTTCCTACACTATTTTTCTATCATGTAGTACATGCCAGTTTTCTGCCATTGATAAACCAATTAACGTTGTATCATGAACTGCCAGAAGACATAACCTGTGTCTAACGTGGATTAATTTTTAGATTGTCAGTGGGCAAAAAGTAGAAAGGATAGGCACTTACTTGACTATAAGGATATCATCTGATAAATATTATACTTTTAACTCCAATTTCAATGGAAAAATGTGCCCCCTCCAATTCTGAGCCCAGGTAATAAATGCAGATTGAATAGAGAGGGGCAAGCACCATTTGCCCCCCGCTGTAAATCATTTTTCACTCTGCCCATTTATTTATAACAATCCTTGATCCTGCATAAAATTGACTAATAAACATTAGGAGTTTGAATTGTGCAACACGGGTCTATAGCTTCCAGAAAGAAAGTTCCAATATAATTTGTCAAAAGAGTTTATAAAGCCCAGGAATGAACATGGATGGGCCTGGTTAGCCCACAGCAAAATTGCTGCTGTATTGTCCATCATGGACGCACTTTTACTGCACCAACTCTGGATTAGCAGGATAAGTGCAGAGAACTCAGTGGACTTCGAGAGTTCACCATTCAATATTTCAGTTTCGATTTTTGAAGTGGGATTGGGGGGGACATTGCACTATTAAAAGGCTAAAGACTGATGGCCCATCACCCTTCTTTCGCACTGGACTCCGGCATGAGACTATTTTAATAATTTATTTGTGGATTTATATAGGGCAAACACAGTCCGAAGGGTGTTAGACTGTTTCCATCAGCATCAGAATATGTTTCACATTTATTTATTTCCCGGCATGGAGAGCTTACAAGGTTTGCCAAGTATCCCAGGGTGTTGAGCCAAGGCCAGGATTCAAACATGGTTCCTCAGTTCCAAGGTTGGCAGCTCTAGCCATAAGCCACTCCTCCTTGCATATTCAATATTCTGGGAATTTGAAAATTCATTGCCATTCCATCAAACAGTATCTTGATCTAAGAGGCATAGTAACACAGATAGGTTTTAAAAAGAAAAGAGCACAATCAGTATTTAGATGTGCTTGTTACCTTGACAATTGTGTTAACATAAGATAATCCCTCTTTCTTGGGGAAAAATAACAATTAATAAGTATCATTACTAACATACCTTTCATATGTACCATCTGTAGTTCAGTATGATTACAATTGTACTAGGTATAACCTGTATGCCATTTAATGAGCCATATACCAACATTTTAGCAATAGCCATAGCTAATCCACCATTTGTGAATCCGCTTAGGCTACATACAGCAGAACGTATAATATTTGACTGCCTCTAAATGAAAATAGGGTCAAGAATCCAGGTCTCTTGAAGCCAGTTGAAAGTGTGGTCCTTCAGGTAATTAGCAAACTAATTAGGAGAAGTTACTTGTATGCAAACTTACCAATATTCCAGGACACACACATTATTTTAGAAAAATCTCAAATTGCTAAAGGTTAGATGGGCCATGACTATGTAGAGAAGCTACAGCTTGGGGGAAGTTCTGTTTATCTCCTCATTTCTGTTCCTTTGTGCTGATATCCACCCAATTCAGTCAATGATCTTCATACACAGGGCGTGGCTAAGTAACATGGCTGACAGGACGCGAGCCTCCGAGCTTCAGGCCGGCCTGGCCCAAAATCCTGCATCATCCATTTTACAGTTTTAACTGATGCCCAAGCATACCACAGACATGGCAGCTGTGACTGGGGGTAAGATCGACACTGATGTTTGGCCCCCACTGCAGCCAGAGGCCGACTGACCCACAGAGGCCTGCTGAGAATGCAAGGAGACAGGCCTGGCTCAGCATGACTCATAGCCAGCCATTCCCACTTTGGGCCATTGGGTGCTGCCTGGTCCACCACGGCGCTGGAAGAACTCTTTGGCATGCCGGCTCGTCCAGTGAAGATGTCAACGAACAGGAGGAGACAGTTTCGGGAGCCTGTGGTTCCGGGCAGCTGCCCCGGACTCGTCAAGGGCGGTCTTGACGATGCTGAGAGGGTCCCCGTGGTGTGTTGGACTGCCGAGCTGGGCCGCCTGAGGGCAGTGAATGGCCTGCAGCGCTACTTATTGGGTGAGCACCCGCTGCAGTGCAGGTTGGCGCTGGACTGTGGCTCCGGAGCTGGCGGCCCCGGCGGACTTCCCTGCACAATCAGGAGGCAGCCGGGACTGCTAACTGAGCTGCGACTGGCCTATGACACTCCTTGGGAGGCTTTGCAATGGGACCCCCGTGTGGGGACAGAGGGGTCCATGAGTCTCTTACACTGCCCAGCACGCCTAGGGACCAGATAGACACTTGGCATCTTCCCCAAAACATCTGGTTGAGGAGCTCCTGTGCATAGTAAGAGGAGCCTGAAAGACATCAGCGCTGGCCTGAGTGCTCTGCACATGCAGGAGGCTGCTGGGGACGACCCTTTGGACTGTGGCTGGACCAGGGCCCTCGGCCCTCCCTCTCCAGGGTCAAGGATCACTGGACCCCTGTGTCTGGAGAGTGGGGCCTGTGAGACAACAGCACTGACCAGAGCGCCCTGGAGCCATTAGGATTCTCAGCAATTTCCCTTGGGGAGCTGCTTGTGGGGCCCTTGTGTGTAGTGAGTGGGGCCTGCGAGACACCAGCGCTACTCTGCCTGCCCTGGGGCTGGTGAGAGGCAGGCCCCCTGGGTCCCCTGATCTGCCGACTCCATCTCACATGCTGCAGAAGGCGGAGAGAAAAGGAGTGATTAGGGCCGGGCTGCTTGAGAGAAACACATTAGGGGCACTGCCTGCCTGCTGTTGAGTATTGGTTCATGCCTGTCCTTACTCCGAGGAGATGCACAAGTGGGGAGAGAGGCCTTTCCATGATACAGGCCCGGGTGCTGTCCCCCAACTCTGCTGGACTCTGGGTGGACGTCTTGAGTATTGGGGGGCTCTCTGTGGCCTGCCTGGTACACTGACCATCCAGGAATCTCTAGCGTGAGAGCAATAGGTGAGGGGCCTCTCCATGGCTGCTGGAGCTGGGTGGCAGGAGCAAGCCGTTCATGGACCAGGGTCTCAGAACTGTGGCTGCATAGGTTGGTGAGCGCTGCTGGTGGTCATACCCGAGTAGCCAAGCTGGTGGGCAAGGGAGTGCACTCTCATGTGAAGAACATGGGCAAGGACAGGCTGGCATGCTGCCACCCTGCCAATACCATCACACAATACACAAGCCCATGACAGCAGCCCCAGAGACTTACAAGGCAGAGTGGGGCGGAAAATGCAGAGGGGTCTCCCAAGAGGGAGCAGGTGCCCATCAGGGCAGAACTGCTAGCTTCCATACAGGGATCTCAGTCTGTTCTGAAAAATAAAATTGAAACTGTCTCTATTGACATCAGTCTCTTTCGGGCTGATCTATGGATAGTGGCGGATAAGGTCACAACAGCAGATGGTAACATAGAGGCGTTGCAGGGGGAGGTTGAGGCTCTTAAACGTCAGATGGCGCAGCTGTCCACAGTCTGTGGGAAGCTCAAAGCCGAGTTGAGGAAGCTGAGGGTCACTCCCGAAGCTCCAATATTTGTGTACTGGGATTCCTGGAGAGGGTGGAGGGGACCTTGGTGTAATATATCCTAGAGAACTGGGTGAGAAAGGAGCTCCACCCACAGGGACTGTTGGATGTCTTTGTGGTGGAGCGGGCCGTCAGAGCCCTGGTGCCCCCTTGTTGTCGGGGTCACCGCGGAGGGCGTTCATCGCCAAGATCCCAAATTACAGTGATAGAGAATGCCTCTTCCGTGCCTCCCTTGACTTCAGTCGTCTCCAGATCAGCTTTGTGGAGATGCCCCGATTTTGCCAATTGAGATAAATCCTTGTAATTGCGTGTCTGTTATCACAGTGGGTCGAGGCATATCCCACCAGGAACTGTGATAGCCTAACTGTTGCCAAGCTACTGTTGCTGGAGTTGATACCGCGATTCGGGCTGCCATTTTTTCCTGAATCTGATCATGGAACACACTTCAAGAGCGAGGTAATGCAGTTGATATGTACAGCTTAAGGGATTGTCCAGAGTTTCCACTGTAGTTACAGACCCAAACCATCAAGTTTTGTCGATTGAGTGAACAGGAGCATCAAAGCTAAACTGGCCCAGGCTTGCATTTCTACATCATTGAAATGGCTTGAAGCTCTTCCCTTGGTATGTATGAGCATCCAAAATATTCCTTGCAAAAGTACTGGGCTTTTGCTGCATGAAGTGTTGATGGGGAGAGCCATGCTAATAGCCTCTGTCCTGGCCACTGCTCTGAATATCACAGATGACCTGGTCCTCATGTAATGCAAAGGATTGTTTGATGTGGTGCGTTCTATCTCTCATCAGGTTGACGCTGCTACTAGGGCCATTCAAAGGTCTACAGGGCATGACCTGAACACTGGCAATTGGAATAACATCATAAGTCCTGTCCAGAAGTCCTGTTTGGAGGAGCATTGGAGAGGACCTACCATGTGATCTTGGTTACCGACACTGCTGTCAAGTGTGCTGGTCTACCAAACTGGATTCACGTCTCTCACACCAAGCAGGCAAGGCATATGTGGGAAGAAGGAGTGCACATATTCATTAATTCCTTAAGTCACCCTAGGCTTGAGGTGCCCGAGGTATCAGAAGAAGAGGAAGTCCAGGCTGAGGCTCTGTGGACTCCACCAGACGAGCACAACTCAGAGCGACAGGACAAGAGGGCTGTTGTCCCAGAAACTTCTGTGATGCCCACCACTAGACTGGGAATACGCATTCACCAGGACAGTGAAAACACATGGACGGCTGAGGCTAATCTGCCGCAGTCAATTTCAAAAGGAGTGGAGTTTGGTGTAGAACATGGAGGCTTCACATCAGATAGTGAGTCTGCTTCATTAGAGCCAGAAATTTTGAGCACATCAACAGCTTAGCTGAAGACAGCTGGCTGCAAGCTGTAGCTACTCTAAAAAGACTGTTGACACCAAAGAAGAGTGAAGAGACCAGAGACTATCAGGGAAAATAGGGAATTAGATGAGCAGAAACAGAGTGATCAGACTGACATTGTAGATGAAAGTTTGGATTTGACTTATACTAAGCGACCCAGATGAGAAAGAAAGATCAATCGGAAGTATTCAAGTCCAGACTGGACATACCTTGCCAGAATCAAGTTCGACTCTGATGACTGCCTGACTGACATTGATGAGCCACCCTGAAACGAGAATACATCAGAACAGAAGTCTATACTTGCTTATTATTGACAGAAGTCAAAAGGAACGGTAGAGAGTTAGGGTAACAGTCACATGACAATAGCTCCTTTAGGCCCCGGAGGACACAGAAAAAAATCCCTTTGAGCTAGATTAGAGATGATAGGGTAGTGCCTAGAGGACTAACCTTACTTAAGGATTTCCTTGATCTTTACTAGATGGAGACTGAAACAGGATGGCTACTGGCATGGCTGCTTAAACGAGAGAAACCTCCCCTGTTGATTCTGTCCTTGATCCACCCAGACAGAACTGGCGTAGCAGGTCAACTTGGGATAAATGCTTTATTAAGGGATCATCTGGCTTGGGTGTAGGGAGCGCCTGCTGAGGACACACTGAATGGGATGTTAGCCTTTCTGGATTGGGTTGATGTGCCCTGGCTTACATAGGCCCACAGAGAGGGACTAGAGGGGGAGATAAGGGATGAAGAAATATTAACAGCCATACATGATATGGCCTGTGGAAAGTGACCGGATCCTGATGGTCTCCCGGTGGAGTATTATGAGTTTTACTCCGATTTACTGGTCCCCCGGCTCCTGGAGACGTTTTTGAAGGCCTAGCATTGAGGGACAGTGCCTCAGCCTATGTGCGAGGCCTTCATTGTCATGAGACCTAAGCCAGAAAAAAGACCTGAGAGACCCGAGGTCCTTTAGGTCACTATCCATACTGGATGTTGATACGAAAAGGTTTTTGAAACAGCTCATGACAAGATTGTGGCGCATAGTGACATACCTGGTAGGTGACGACCAATGTGCGTTTATGCCGGGACGGGGTACCCATATGAACCTCCTGTGCCTGTCCCACATGATTCACTCAGTTCAGGGGACAGACATAAAAGCTGCACTAGTGAAACTGGATATTGAAAAAGCCTTTGACACCCTGAGCTCGGAGTATCTGTGGGAGGTGTTGAGACGCATAGGATTTGGGCCAGTCTTCTTGTCCTGGGTGCAACTGCTGTACACCACACCCACTGCTAGGGTGGTGACTGGGAACGTAGTGTCTGAGATTCTCCAAATAGGGAGGGCTGTCCCAGTCATCACTCTTCTTTGCCTTGGCGATGGCGCCACTGGCAGTGCGCCTAAGACAGGACCTTAGGGACTGGGGTATACGTGTCAGAAACACCATCCATATTGCGTCGATGAATGCCAACTATACCCTCCTTTACTTGAGCCGACCAGAGGACTCGATGCCGGTGATGTTGGGAATAATCGAGGACTTCGGACGGGTGTCAGGGCTACACATCAACAGACATAAGACGGTCCTCATTCCTTTGGCAGGGCTAGTGGCTCAGCCGAAGATGGACCTCTCTTAGGTGCAGCAACCCAGGGAAAATGAGAGGCTCTGGTATTTGGGAATCCAAATAGCGCAAGCCCCGGGTCCTCAGTATGACCTCAATATGGGCTGGGTTATTAACAATTAGAACACTCTACCGGTCTCTGTGATGGGCAGAGTGGCTTTAAGTAAAATGCTCCTGCAGTACGTGTCATTATGGTGTGTAGTAGAACATAGTAATAGGGAGAAGTGTCTGCTGGCTGGCACAGTGGAGGAAAGTGACCTCCCCAAGCTATTGATGGACGGCATGAGGGTGCCGGTGGACAGCCCATATATAGTGAGATAGGTGTCGAACTTCTGGGAACTGGCGATAAAAAGAGTATTGGGAAGAATGAAATTAAATGAAATGAAACGTAGATTTATAAAGCTCGAATTGCTGCCCTGAGGCGTCCAAGCGCTACCTGAAGAGTGTAGTCAATTGTCAGAGGCGATCAGCAGGGGGTTAGTTGTGGACATTAAAAAGAAAGGTCTTTAATTGCTTACGAAAGGAGAGTAGATTAGGGTTAGACCCGAGTTGAAGGGGGAGGAGGTTCCACGACCTAGCGGCGTTATAGGAGAACATCCTGCCACTAGCTCTCGCTCTCCTGATTCTGGGAACTGTAGCCAAAAAGGCCTGGCCGGAGTGAAGATGTTTCGTAGGGTGGTGCTATGTGACTAGTTCACGGCTGATTAGCGGACCTTTGTGCCAGAATGCTTGATGGGATATGCACATTGCCTTGAAGGCAATTCTTTGCCGAACCGGCAGCCAGTGCAGGCTACTCAGCCCAGGTTTTGCTGACAGTCTCCGTGGCAGCTGGAGCAATGTGCGGGCAGCGCAGTTTTGGACAATCTGCAGCTTGCGCAGTGTGTAGTCGGGGGCACCAAGATACAGGGCGTTGTTAAAGTCCAGTCGAGACTGGATCAGGCCTTGAACAGCAACTTGCTTGGCCTCCATAGGTAGAAGTGGGAGCACTTTTTTCAGCATCCTGAGGAGGCCAAAACAAGTTCAGAAAGCCTGATAGCCTGGGTGTCAAAGGTTAAGGCTTTGTCCAGCCATACCCCCAAGCTTTTTATGTTGTCCTTGCGTACAGGGGGGGTGCCTAGGCATGGAGGACAGAGGGAGTCTAAAAACGTTGGAACAGCGGGGCCCATAAGCATCAGCTCAGTTTTATCCCCATTGAGCTTAAGGGAGGATCTCGTCATCCAGCCTTTTACTTTCTCCAAACATTTCCTTAGTCCCATTTGTGCAGATTGGCCGTCCTCCTGTGCCAGGGATACCACAAGCTGAGTGTCGTCCGCATATGAAATGATCTTAATGCCAAACGGACGAACAACCTCAGCTAGTGGCCTCATAGATGTTAAATAGCGCAGGGCTTAGCGAGGAGCCCTGCGGAACCCCACAGCTCAGGGCTTTCTCGAGGAGACTGTATTTCCCTCAAAGATCTGAAAGGACCTGTCACTCAGAAAGGATTTGAGCCAGAGTATTGCCTTGCCTGAGATTCCAACCTCAGAAAGGCGACACAACAGCACGTCGTGACTAACCGTGTCGAATGCTGCGCTCAAATCGAGGAGGACCACTGCCACTGATCTGCCTCGATCCAAGATCCTTCTGGTTTCCTCGGTGACAGCTGGTAAGGCAGTCTCGGTCCCATGTCTAGGTCGAAAACCCGTTTGGGTGACATCCAGCAGCTGGTTATTCTCCAGAAAGTCCATCAGATGTATATTGATGTGCTTCTCTAAGATTTTGCTCCCCTAGGGGAGCAGGGAAATGGGGCGGTAGTTGCTAAAGTCGCCAGGATCAAGGTTCGGTTTCTTCAGCAGTGCACGTACCATAGCCTGCTTCCAGGGGAGTGGGACTATACCGGAGGCAATGGAGGCATTGAGGAGGTTCTTGATGGTGGGGAGAACAACCTGAATTACCGAGATCATTGCCTCCGGTGGAGCTGGGTCACATGGTGAGCCTGATTTTACTTGCCGTGCTAGAGATTCCAGGGAGTCCTGATCTAACAAGGGAAAATGTTCCAAGGTAGCCGTTGGTTGAGGGGGGCCTCCACCGGGCTTGGCCATGTATGAGCAGCGGGGTGAGAATCCATGGCAGGAAAAGAGGAGTAGATTTGGAGGACTTTTTGATGGAAAAATTCTGCAAGGTTGTTGCAGTGAGCTAACGTTTTACATGGAAGCGTAGAGGGTGGTGGAGGTTTTGTGAGGCTCTTTACTATATGAAAGATTTCTTTGGGTTTCGATTTTGCCCGCATGATTTGTGTAGAGAAATAGGTTGCTTGAGCAATTTCTACCTCATCTTTGTAGGCTCTAATCGCTTCTCTATATAGGATTTTATCGTCCAAGGAGAAATCTAAGCGCCACCGTCTTTCTAGTTTTCTGCAGTGCCGCTTTTGTTCCCTGAGTTCCTTAGAAAACCAGGGGGCAGTTTTTTGAGAACGCTTCATAGTGATTTTACGGAGGGGGAGTGTGGCCTGCAGAGAATTCGAGATCCACTCTTCATAATCCTGGTTAGCAGCGCCGGGATCCGCGTTAGGAAGGGGACGGGAGGTAATAAGGCTGTTGGACCAGGACTCCACTGGGAGTCTAGTCCAATTTCTAACGTTCTTTACAATGGGGGTTAAGTGAGGTGGCTTGCGAATAGACCATGTAAGAGGGACAAGAGAATGGTCGGTCCACGGAAGACAAATAGGTTGCCCAGCCTTGAGCTCAATACAATTGCTGAACACTGTGTCCAAAAGATGGCCCTTGATGTGGGTGGCTGAATTGACCAGCTGCTCCAATTGTAAAGCCGCTAAATTGTTCGCCAACTCAATGGCGGTATGGTCATAGGCGGCATCAAAATGGAGTTTCAGATCACCTAGCAATGTATAGTTGGCCAAAGTAGTGACTGACTCGGCCAGGGTCGATGGAAGAGTCTTGTGAAATTGCTTTGGGGGGCCCGGTGGTCGGTATATCAGGGTGCCTGAGAAACAGTTATTGGGGGAGAAATCAATGTTGAATGTGAGGCTTTCGCAGTCAGGGATTGAATCGGAAGTGCATCGACAAAGGAGCTGCTCTTTATATATTATTGCCAGGCCGCCTCCTCTCCCAACAGCTCGATCCTTCCGCGTAATTTGGAAGCCCGGTGGCAAAGCTGATACAATATCAGGATCGGAATCTGGCGTCAGCCAGGTTTCTGTTAGGAAGACTACATCTGGCCTAAGCTCTTCCAGCATGAGAGCAATTTCCGTCCTGTGTTTTGGTAGAGACCTACAATTTAGAAGTAGCATGGTGTAGTCCTGCTTACTGTCATGTGGCTGGGTAGTATTAAGCTTATGTTTGCATGAGGGACAGACCGCAGGCAAATCCAGCGCATGAAATGAGTGCAGACAGTCTAATTCCCCAGTAGTCCGCATACTAAGTAAGAACTCAGAGCTGTAATACCTTATCTGTTGAAAGGAGGATGCAGGGGCTGTGGCCTCTGGTCTCGAACGGTCGCGGATGGGCGCAGACGGGCTTGCCTTTAGCGCGCCTTCGGAAGACCCCCCTATGTTCGACTTCTCCCTCTCTGGTGGCTGAAGCGTTTTCAGCACATATAGTCATTGATGGATATTTCCCAATGGATGGCGGGTAGCTGCCAGAAAATAGGGGATCTGTATCTGAATGGCTCCCTTGTCACTATGGAAGAGGCTGGTTGCCGGTGGATCCGGGACAGTTCCTGCAATACGCTAGACTAGGGTGAACAGCAAAACATACAAGATGATGGACGGAATGTTGCACATTGGAAAACATTCATCCCCAGTCACAGATCTGGGTTTAATCCATTGTTATTTTGCTCACCACGCCACCCCAGTTCAGACATGGCCATATGCAAATCAGTCTTGACCCTGTGCCTCATGGGAACAGTCCAGCCCGAACTGCCAAGCCATGTCTTCCCTGGACCAGAATCAAGCATCCTAGGACCGGTTTCAGGGTTTTACCCCTCTTCAGCCAGGATAGCTTGACTCCAGTGGCGTAGTGAGCATGGGACCCACGTCTGGGCATACCCTTCCCACATAGGGCGAACAGCAAAACACACAAGATGATGGACGGAATGTTGCACATTGGCAAAACATTTACCCCCAGTCACATATCTGGGTTTAATCCATCGTTATTTTGCTCACCACGCCACCCCAGTTCAGACATGGCCATATGCAAATCAGTCTTGACCCGGTGCCTCATGGAAACAGTCTAGCCCGAACTGCCATGCCATGTCTTCCCTGGACCAGAATCAAGCATCCTAGGACCAGTTTCGGGGTTTCAGCCCTCTTCAGCCAGGATAGCCTGACTCCAGTGGCGTACTGAGCACTGGACCCACGTCTGGGCATACCCTTCCCACATAGGGCGAACAGCAAAACACACAAGATGATGGACGGAATGTTGCACATTGGCAAAACATTCACCCCCAGTCACAGATGTGGGTTTAATCCATTGTTATTTTACTCACCACGCCACCCCAGTTCAGACATGGCCATATGCAAATCAGTCTTGACCCTGTGCCTCGTGGGAACAGTCCAGCCCGAACTGCCAAGCCGTGTCTTCCCTGGACCAGAATCAAGCATCCTAGGACCGGTTTCGGGGTTTCACCCCTCTTCAGCCAGGATAGCTTGACTCCAGTGGCGTAGTGAGCACGGGACCCACGTCTGGACATACCCTTCCCACATAGGGCGAACAGCAAAACACACAAGATGATGGACGGAATGTTGCACATTGGCAAAACATTCACCCCCAGTCAAAGATCTGCGTTTAATCCATCATTATTTTGCTCACCACGCCACCCCAGTTCAGATATGGCCATATGCAAATCAGTCTTGACCCTGTGCCTCATGGGAACAGTCCAGCCCAAACTGCCAAGCCATGTCTTCCCTGGACCAGAATCAAGCATCCTAGGACCGGTTTCGGGGTTTCAGCCCTCTTCAGCCAGGATAGCCTGACTCCAGTGGTGTACTGAGCACAGGACCCACGTCTGGGCATACCCTTCCCACATAGGGCGAACAGCAAAACACACAAGATGATGGACGGAATGTTGCACATTGGCAAAACATTCACCCCCAGTCACAGATGTGCTTTTAATCCATTGTTATTTTGCTCACCACGCCACTCCAGTTCAGACATGTCCATATGCAAATCAGTCTTGACCCTGTGCCTCATGGGAACAGTCTAGCTCGAACTGCTAAGCCATGTCTTCCCTGGACCAGAATCAAGCATCCTAGGACCGGTTTCGGGGTTTCACCCCTCTTCAGCCAGGATAGCTTGACTCCAGTGGCGTAGTGAGCACGGGACCCACGTCTGAGCATACTCTTCCCACATAGGGCGAACAGCAAAACACACAAGATGATGGACGGAATGTTGCACATTGGCAAAACATTCACCCCCAGTCACAGATCTGGGTTTAATCCATCGTTATTTTGCTCACCAGACTAGGGTGACCAGATTCTCAAAACAAAAAACGTGGACAGGTCATAGACATAGAAGTAGGACTACGGTTTGCAGTAACCATCGACATAAAAGTAGGACTATTTGACAGCTGTCATAGACATAGAAAAGGGACTACAATGACAGCTACCTCCACAGACTGAGATGAAGCATTACAGATGACAAATCAGAGGTCTTTCATTGGCAGTAACCATTAATTCCATTTAAACAGACTTTGCCTCAACATTTGCTATAGTTGGTGACCACCCTTTCCTTGAAATTCCAATGTATGTTTTCTTATTAAATAAGTATATATATATATATATATATATATATTATGACTGTTAACTGTGAACAATAAAGAAAATAGCACAATTGAGGAGGAGTTCGTGCTCTCTTGTTTTCGCCGCGAGGAAGTGAACGGTTGCCTTACCCAAAAAAGTGGTAATGTTGCTGTTGCTGCTTGAAGATTCGACCCACAACTTGTGTTTTTTTGTCTGTATGTGCTCCTTTATATTAGACTTTCCACCATGGCCAACGGAGAATGTAGATTTGCAGATCTTGCCGAAAACATTGGCATAACTGTTCCCGACCTTGCTCAGAAAGGGAAAGATCTTTGCTTCTCCTCACTGACGGAACACTTTCGCTTAGGCATCTCTCCGGTAGGTAGCTAGCTATCCTTTCTGTGTTTTAATTTGGAGAAGAAAAAAAAGTCATGTAACTATGACACATAATGACAAAAAACTGGATCCAAGTTTCATATAATAAAAGTTACGTTTACGCACATAGCAAACACATTCTTCTTTTCAAAATATCCATAAAGGGACAAAATAGGGCCCATAAGTTAGAAACATTTCAGAAGGGAGCATTCATCAGCATTGTTGAAAATACTTGCAGCAATGTCTTGAACTTTGAAGATAAAAATCAGATGAAAAATGTCCAAGAAGTTATTTTTACCATTTTGCCAGTTGTGTGATCATCCTTGCCAATTGGAGATTCTGGTATCAAATACCAAAGTGCAGTAAAGTATTGCCAACTTAGAAGCTCAATTTATGATTGGAAAAAGCATTTTGAGATGTTACTATTGTTCAATTTTTTAATTAGTTAAGGTATCAGCGATTAATTTGATGGTTTAAGGAGAAGCAGTCAAATCAGACAACTGATTTCCACCTAATATACTGGTGTTACATGAGAACAATATTGTAGATCCAAGTACAAAAGGAAAGGGCATGTTGAAGATTTCTTTTAGGCTGAGGAACGCCATGCTGCTTGAGCCTTTGGGTGTTTTGAGTAACCGAATTTTGAAAAAGCTTAACGTAATTCAATATTGTTTGGCATCATGAAGGCTTGAAATAGCTGAAGTTGGATGGAAGGATTTCCTGAACAGGAGGCCCCAAAATATGTCTCGCCCAGAGCTCCAAAAGTCCTCACTAATAAATGAAAAGCTGGAATCATACAAAAGCCTTCACAAGAAAAACACCCTATACAAACGTACAAGACCACTCTATGTACCCAACTTTACAATTCAAAGACAATGCTTCAACATTCAGAAATTGCCCAACCACCATGCAGAACCAATCAAAGTATTCCTAAAAACAAATAGTATATTTCATTTGATAGCATCACATTCCTAAAAACAAATAGTATATTTCATTTGATAGCAGCACTGTAATTGCCCTATATCTAAAAATATCAATGCTCGTTGAACGGACTTGTCTGAAGCTACGGAGATCGGTTGAACTACCATTTTTGTGCATGTTATATTGTTATTGTTGGTACTTGTAGATTTACCTTTCTAAACAATAAAAAAAACTTGACTACTTGTAGTCAAGTTTTTTTATTGGTTAGAAAGGTAAAACTACAAGTACCAACAACTACATGCACAAAAATGGGAGTTCAACGGTCTTGAGTGACTGCATACTATATGCCCAACAGGAGAATAAACTGAAATATTAAAGCTCCCTCATATTGGCCTACAAAATGATGCCATTTAAAAAGCCTAGAACAGGTTAATAGCTTCAATGTACTGCAAAAAAAGCTAAAAAGTTGCCCCAAGCCAGAAGACGAAAAGAGAAAGCGGAAGAAGAAAGGGAAAGGGAGATAAAAAGGAAATAACATGGAGAAACAAAATTTAAAAAATGTGATGCTGACTGTGGATATGATGGCGGTTGTTTATGAAAAATGTAATAAAAACAATTTTTAAAAAAAGACCAAAAAGAATAAAAAAACTACAGCCCTGAAAAAAATGACGTCACCCAGCACCCGGATATTTGCAAATTGCACTCATTGGTAAGCAGAATTTATTAGGTTGCTGGGCATCGCTCCAGGTACTTACTGTTTATTAGACTTGACTACTACTACATACTTTTGCAATTATACGTTTGACTTACCCTAAATATTATGTCATGTTCGTTAACCTGGTCTTTCCTGTGAATTGGTTCCACCTTGCCCTTGCGTCTCCCACAAACAATTGTTTTGTCCACGACAGAGAGTTTTTCGTACCATTGTAGAGCTACCAGAGTAAGCCATTTGCTTTCTTATTACTGCTTTTGTAGTTGAAAAGCGTGTCTTATATAACTGTGTCAGAACTGCCGGCTCGGTCAGGGATTACATTGCTTGTATTGGGAGCTGCGATTACATGTATTTAAACATTTAAACTTTATTGTTCATGGCCCTAACTGTTTAAAGTAATAATAAAAGCAGAGACACTGAGCACATATCCTGTGATTCAGTGATGAAGTTAAATCCTTGTGTTGCCCCTCGCCCCACGTCAGAAGACGAAAAGGGAAAGAGGAAGAAGGAAGCGAAAGGGAGACAAAAGGAAAGTAAATAACATGGAGAAACAAAATTAAAAAACGGGCATTAAAATACTCACGTTGTGGGCTTGCAGGCTGGGAGGGCAAGTCTTGTTTGGCTTCAGAAAGATCCTGGCTGAGGCAGCTCTGATGTAGAGGCAGGGTCCTAACTGTGCTGGTAGGGCTGGGGAAGCGTCACGAAGGTTAGTTTCCATTTTCGCTGCTGCTGGATTCTGTTGTAGTCCCTTGCTCGCTTTAAGGCAGAGCAGGGTCATACTGGTTGCTGGATGAATCTTGCTGCAGGCGGTAAAAGCAGGGTTGTGCTGGTCACAGGTGGTTCTAACCAGCTGTTGTGCCGATGGCTGGCACGATGACGTAGAGTTAAAATAGATGACTACTCCATGGACTTGACATCTTTCATTACCCCTTTTGGAAGTCACGCGTCTTCCTTTTGGTTTAATTTCTGCTGCATCTGTTTTTCAGAGGGCAATGGAAGATGTGTTGAAGTGTGTGGAAGGAGTCAAGATTTATCAAGATGATGTCTTGATCCATGGCTCCTGACAAATTGAACATGATGTAAGGTTAAGGTCCGTGGTGGAACGTTTTCGTGAGAGACGTCTAACACTTTGTGAGGATAAATGCAAATTTAATCTTAAAGAGATTGACTATCTGAGCCATCGGTTGACGAGTGACGGTGTTAGACCCAAAGAACGTATGGTGAAGACCATTGATGATCTCCCAGTTTCCCAATCCAGAGATGACCTAGTGACCTTCTTGGGTATGGCTGAGTACTACAACAAGTTTGTGCCTCGCTTTGCCAGCCGCACCTATGCCCTTAGGTCTCTCCTGAAGAAAGGAGTAAAGTTTTCCTGGTCGTGTCAGTGTCAGCTGGAGTTTGAGGGGATTAAGAAAGCTCTCAGTGCCGCACCTTCTTTACAAAGCTTTGACACCTCCTCGGAATCCATCCTTGTCACTGATGCGAGCTCGAAAGGTCTGGGAGCTGTAATGAAACAAACAAAGGATGGGAAGGAAGAAACTATCATGTTTCTTTCAAGAGCTCTTGTTAGCCCGGAACTACTATACTTCGTGATTGAAAAAGAGGCCCTTTGCATATTCTGGGCCATCAAGAAGCTCAAGAAGTTTCTTTGGGGTAGCTCCTTTGTTGTCTATTCGGACCACAAACCACTTAAAGACCTGTTTTGCAAGAAGGGACTTGATGCCGTCTCATCTCGGTTTTGCAAATGGGTCATAGCGCTCCAAGACTTTGATTTGTAGTAAAATATATTCCGGGTGTAGACAATAAGGTTGCTGATTGTCTCTCTCGATTAGTACCCAATTACTCCATTGATCTTGACCCTGAAGACACATGGGAAATTGATAGCTTCAAAGAATGCATTGAAAGACGATAGTATCCTACTTGAAGTATGCAGTCTTGTGTCTGATGGATGGTCAGGCATCAAGAACCTATCTGAAGGTGCACAAAAATTTTAGAATGTGAGGTATGAACTGTCGCTCTGTAATGACCATTTGTGGAGAGAAACACGTCTTTCCCCTCCATCCTCTCTCCGAGAGAATATTGTTCACTTAGCACATGATGGTCACCAGGGCATCTCCAAAACCAAGGAGAGGGTCCGTTTACATTTTTGGTGGCCTGGGGTCGACATTCTTGTTGAAAGGTTGGTCAGAGACTGCTCGGTGTGCAGAGTGAGTGACAAAGTTTGCAAAACCAGGACTTAACCCATGGTAGTTCGTGAACCTCCTTCTAGATGTTGGCAACATGTTGCTCTTGACCTCGTCGGTCCTGTCTCCTCCAAGACAGGTCAATCGTACGTCCTGGTTCTCATAGACATGTACTCTAGATGGCCAGAGGTCAAGATCACTCAAACTGTTGAAACAAGAGGTGTCATTAGATTTCAAGAAAACCTTTTCTCCAGAGAGGGTCTCCCTGAATCTCTATTGACGGACAATGGAGTGCAACTTGTCTCAAGAGAGATGGAAGACTTTTGGCTAAGAAAGGAATTGTCTTACAAACATTGTTCTCTCTACCACCCAGAATGTAATGGGATGGTGGATAGATTCAACCTTGTTCTCAAAGAATCAATTCAACTAGCCAAGGAACAAGGTCGCGACTGGAGGGCTGCTATGCTGGAGAGGGTAATATCTTAGCGTTTAACCCACCACTCTACTACTGAGAAAGTTCCCTTTGAATTCTTTAGAGGACTCACTCCTAACACGCAACTCTTTCAATCCTGGATGAGAGCGAAAGGATCTAAAATTTATGTTCCCGAAGATCCCCAATGGAAAGCTCGTCAAGCCCTCAAGTCAACTAAAAGAAAAGCTAACTTTGATGTGAGACACGCAGTGGCTCGTACCTTGGCTAAAGTAGGTGATCACGTGAGAGTGAGACTTCCACAAAAATCTGGGTGTACCAAGTCCTCTTCCCCTTGTAACTAAACTATTTCTCAACACTGTAAAACTTCATGATGGCAGAATCTGGAATTTAGGTAGAATTGCACTTCTACGTCCTTCTCCTTCCCTTGTTGCTCATACCTGAGTTGTTTCTCCCAAAATTGTTTCTCCTCTGCGTAAGAGCACTCGTGCACGTAAAACTTCGGAAAAACTGTATGACTATGTTTTGAACTAAATGCTTCTTTATTGATCTTTCTTTTGTAATGGGGGGAAGGTGTGTAGTATTTGCCTATGTGCTGCTTCCCAGAAACCTCCTCCCTCCTATCCTCGTTAGTAGAACATGCATTGATACAGTTCCAGAATGTACAGCTATGCTTGGTGCCTAGCTACAATGTACTTGTGTCAGTTGCTGCTGGGTGATCTGTGGATAGGAAGCTATTTTCAGATGTATGTATAAAGAAGATCATTCCTTTAATCACCTGGTCTTTGGTACTTCTTCACACTATTGCATTGCAAATGCTTGTTATTTAATGCAGTTTTATATAGCGCAAGCTTTACCCAAAGGTGTCAAAGTGCTTTACAAAAGAACCAGGTAACTTACAAAAGGTACACAAGATAGACTAAACACACTAACAAGTTACATATATACAGTTACAGGTACACAAGATAGGCTGATCACGCTAAAAAGTTACATATATGCAGTTACAACGCTAACAAGTTGCATATATATATTGTAAAAAATATAAAAGGTGTCAGCGTTAGGTTATAACAGGAGTAAAATACATATTTACAAAGTTGACCTCCTGTGAGTGCCAGGTAAATTACAAAAGGTACACAAGATAGACTAAACACGCTAACAAGTTACATATATACATTTACAGGTACACAGGATAAGCTGAACACGCTAACAAGTTACATATATGCAGTTACAATGCTAACATGTTCCATATTTATATTGTAAAAAATGTTAAAGGTGTTAGCGTTAGGTTGAAACAGGAGTAAAATATATATTTACAAACTTGACCTCAAGTGAGTGCTAGATGGTCGTAATGGTCAAGAAATGGGTTGTTATTCCAGGAAGTGTCTTTGGAGGAGGAGAGTTTTAAGATCTCTTTTGAAGGTCCGGAAAGAGGTGGTAATTTGGAGGGATGGAGGAACTGAGTTCCTGATTCTGGTCACATTACCAGAGAAGGATTGAGCCATAAATCTTTCCCTTTTGAAGGTAGGAGGTTCGAGCAGTAAGTTTTCTGCATTGCGTTAAGGTCTAGAGCCTCCTGAGAATTTGAGTTTATTAGCCAGATAGCATGGGGTGGAGGTGTGCAAGGCTTTGTGGGTGATACATGCAGTCTTGTAAATTAACCTTGCTTTGATAGGAAGCCAATGAAGAGACAACAGTATGGGTGTGATGTGATAATTTCTTTTGGCCCCATATACAAAGCGAGCTGCTGAGTGGAGGGTGGATTTTAGAGAGGAAAGGCGGGATTTGGGGAGTTGCAGTAGTCCAATCAGGAAAGAACCAATGAGTGGACCAAGGTTTTTAGGTCTTGTTCAGAAACAAAGCGCTGAACCCCCCAGAGAAGGCACAGTTGGTACTGTGCATTCTTGACAATGGTATTGGTATGGGACTGTAAGTTGAGCCTTTTATCTAAGATGATGCCTAGAGATTTGGCACAGTCAACAATGATAGGCTTGTTGTTGGGAATGTTCAGATTGCTCATCCAAGATTGGATAGGAGGAGGAGATAGTGAGGGCGAGAGGAGTAGGAATTCTGTTTTGGAAGGATTCAGTATTAGTTGATGAGTAGACAGCCAGTGGTGGATGGAGTTGAGAGTGGTGTTAAGGATTAAAATTTCATGAGTGGAAGAAACCTTTCGGTACATTTGGCTGTCATCGGCACATAGGTGCTAATCGGCTAATCGGCACATAGGTGCTAATGGATGTTTTAGGAGATTACCCAGCGGTTCAATGTAGAAGTTGAACAGTGTGGGTGCGAGGATCGAGCCTTGAGGGACACCTTGTCCAACAGCCATTGAAGTGGAGAGACAGCTATTTTGATAATCTGGGATCTGCCCGAGAGTAATGATTCGAACCATTTGAGCACTGTGCCTCCAAAACTCATTCTTAGCTTTAAAGTGTTCAAAAGAGTGTTGTGATTAACAGTGTCTAAGGCTGCGGATTGGTCATGAAGGATCAGGAGACAACATTCACCAGAGTCAAGTACTCGTAGGGCATTATGGATCACTTAAAGTCGTGAAGTTTCGGTACTGCAACCCTTGGGAAAAACCAGATTGGAATTCGTCAAGGAGGGAGTTGACCTTGATATGTTTGGAAAGCTGCTTTGCCACACAACTTTCTATACTTTTAGCAAGAAAAGGAAGGTTGGTGATAGGGTGAAAGTTGTTGAGATCTTTTCCATCAGCAGACGGTTTCTTAAGAAGTGGGGTAGCCTGTCTTGTTTTAAAGGCAGCAGGAAGGGAGACTTGGTTGAGGAAGAGGTTTATCAAACTGGTCCAGTAGGAGAGTGTGTGGGTGCAAAAGTCAATGGCAATGTCACTGGGGATGGGATCGAAGGGATGGTTAGAGGGTTCAGGTTCTAGAATACTTTCAAGGATGGCCGTTTCGGTGATGACGTCAAAGTTCTGCCACAGGACTAGGGATTTGCGGTCCTCAGAGGGGGTAGGATAGGTAACCTGATCCACAAGTGATTTTACTTTTTCATCAAAGAATACTGCAAATTCTGCCGCTATCTTGGGGTGGTCGTCAAATATGGTGGGGGAGGGAGAGATGTTGGTGCTTTTGATAATGTCGAATAAAATTTTAGGTCTATTTTTGGCGGAATCTAGGAGGGTTCTGAAGTGCATCGCTTTTTCATGGAAGATGTGCCTGTGGTAACAGGATCTTGCGAGGCGGAGGTTGGATAGATTGGTGGTGGAAGGAGAATGTCTCCATAATTTCTCAAGGTCCCTCAAGTGTTTTCTTTCTTTGTAGAGGAACCTATTGAACCACGGAGCAGAAGGAGTAGGTCTTTTCTTTTTACTTTGCAGTGGAGCGACATTCTCAATTACAGCTGATAGACTGGTGTGCCATTCAGTGGACAGGTCGCTGACATCAGAGTAGGGGTCTAAGATTAGAAGAGAGCTCAAAGCTGTGTTGCATAAAATTTCCAGGTTGATGTTTTTGATGTTGTGGAAAAAAGGTAGTAGTTCTTTTAGGTTGGCCAAGAGTAACAGAATGAGATAGGTGCAGAGCGAAGGTGATTAGGAAGTGGTCAGACCAGTCTACTGGTATAGGATCAACAGCAGTTAGCATATCTACTTTGGAGATAACAAGGTAAAGAATGGAGTCCTTAGAGTGCGTCGGTTTTGTGTTATGTTGAACAAGATCACTTCCTAAGAGGCAAGTCTGTTGGCCGCTGATTCTTCCAGATTGCCCCAGTGAAGATTAAAGTATCCAATAAAACTCTGTTTGTCGCTTTGCGAGTATTGGTCGCTCACAAAGTCAGTGAATTCCTCAGAGAAGGCAGAGCTGTCACCAGGCGGGTGATAGATGGTATGAGACCTGACATCGGAGTTTTGCTGTGTTTGAAACTCCAGACAAAAGCATTCGAAGGAACGGAAATAGATACTGGGAAAAGCTTTGAGATGAAGGGAGTTCCTGAGGATAACTCGTACACCTCCCCAACTTTATCTTCTCTATCGTTCCTGAGAATGGAATAGTCAGTGGGTAGCAGAAGATCAAAAGAAGTATGAGAAGTGTTGTTGAGCCAGGTCTCAGTGAGGAAAAGTATATCCAGGTTGTAAAGATTAATGATGTCTGGAATTTCCAACTTGTGTTTGTTCGCGGATCGATAGTTGTGTAGCAGACAACAAGCCTCTGAGATGACTGTTTTGGTGAGGGCGAGTCAGTGCTTTTAGGGGTGATAGGGATAATGTTCCTGAGAATAGGTGACTGGATTGAAGATGGTCGATGTTTGGTGCCGGTGTGGGCGATGTTTGGTATAGTGCAGTGATTAGTGTTAGCTGGTGAGGAGAAGGTGTGGGGGTTGGAGTTGGAAGAATTGTAGCTAGCCAATAGGTTGAAAATGTCAGTTGGTGACAGATTGTGTGAGGCTTTTTTGGGGTATGGGAGCGGGGTACTCCTCTGGAGTTTTGGGATGTGAGTGCTCGCCAAAGGGAGTAGGGAGCTGGGAATAGTGGAAATTGTAGTATTTAGGTGGGAGATGGTAGGTTCAAGGTGGGAGATAGAAGAGTTGAGAAGTCCTAGTTTATTTTCTAGGGAGAGCAGAGCTGGAAACGGAATGTTTGGTTGTTCGATGGGTTCAGAGGAGGGTTCAACGTGAGAGGGAGAGCATGGAGAGGGGGTGGATGTAGGAATAAAGAATGGAGGGAGACTCATCAAGAGATGTTGATTGGAAGTACTTGTGGGTGCAGCTGAGGAGGAGAGAGAATTATCTGTGCATACATTGAATAAAATAAAAGTATTGACTTCTAGCTGAGGAAGAGAAAGGTGAAGTCTGGAGTGGGAGGAAAGAGGGGAAGGGAAAAGTGGGACATAGGAAGGCAGAAAGTCAAGGGGAGAGAAGAGGGAAAGGCGGAGAAGGTGCGCAGGCTGGGTGTAGTGAGTGTATGGGGGCTGGAAACCATCACAAAAAGGATGGTAGCCCCGCTTGGTGGTTATAGAAAATGTAAAGTTCTGCTAGGTTAGGGGAAAAGGGGGGGAGGGAGTAGGTTGTCAGAAGGGGATAGTAGTTCAAGCAGCAATTCTGGAGTGTTTGGGGGTGGAGAGAAATGAAAGAGGCTTGCCCAGGATTCATACAAAAGGGAGAGGGGGAAGGGGAAGAGGGGAGGGGAAGAAGGGAGAGCAAAAGGTGGAAAAGTCACTGTGAGAGCTGGGAAGTCAGGATATTGGAAAGATGGATTGGATAGGGGATAGTTAACCCGGCGAGCGGGGAGATTTCTAGAAGATTTCCAGGCTGGTAAAGGGGTGTGGATGAGGAAGCAGTGGCTGGGAAGGAGTGTTGAGGGTAGTATCCCAGATGGGGAAGGTGGGATTGGGGGGAGGGGAAGCAAGGGTGAAGGAGGGGAACGGGCTGCCAGGGAAACGGCTGTGCCCCAAGGGAGGACTGCAAGCAGGTGTCCTGGAGGGTAAGGCGAGGCGGAGGAGAATTGAGGGAGGAGTTAGATGAAGGCTGCGAAATGGTGTTCCGGTGGATAAGGGGATGCAAGAAAGAATTGAGAGAGGAGTTAGGAGAGGAGTCTGGAGAAATAGGAATGCCAGGGATGGAGAGCAGGGATGGAAATAGATGGTCAAAAAGGTAGAGATAAGTGTCTTTGGCTAGGATTAGGACTTTGCCGTTGTTGTAAAGTGAGATAGTGAGTGAGCCATCGAAACAAGCTGAAGGGGAGATTTTTAGTTGGTGCCCATGTGGGATTGAGAAAGAGGAAGTAACATTGAGTGAGTTGTTGAAAATGGTGGTCCAGGATGAGGTGTTGCGGGTGAAGAACATGAGATCGGTTATGAGTCTCCCATAACAACCACTATGGTATTGGTCAACGAAAAAGGAATCGGGAAATTGTTCAAGGGTGTTGTGTTTGAATCTTTTTGCTGATGCTTTGGACAAATTGGGGAGACAATGATTTTGAAACAGTTGGCTCCAGCCTTCACTCGTTTGGACGACATATTTGTAAGATGGAGAGGATGAAGTGAAGGAGATAGAGGGGAAGAAGAGACCGCTATGAATGAAGTGAAAGCGAGTAGAAGCAGAAGGAGGAGATAGAACATTATTCAGGAAAAATTAAGTACGTAAGGTGACCGGGGGAAAGGGCAAGGAATAGAACCCATTGAAGATAAGGGCACAGTGATGTAGCTGAGCCTCCAGGGCCAGAAACATAACAGTTGGGGCACGTTGCTTCAGCTAAGCTTCTGTAGAATAAGAAGAGGGGGCACAGGGAGGGTCTTAGGGAAAGACCATTGATGTTTGTGTTGATACCGCAAAATCTGCCCAGGTAGGAGGTCACAACATCAGAGGTGAATCATATACCAGAGATGAGGGAAAAATGAGAGCAAAGAAAAATAGGTAAGATGCAGCTGTATTATAGTGAGTATCAGTTGTGGGGGGAGACTTGTTGCTGCATCTGACCATCGGCAGTGAAGGAAGAGGGGACACAGGTAGAATCTTTGGGGGGAAACCATGACGCTTAGGTAAGATAAATAGGATACAAAGATGAGTACATAAATAAATCAATAAGATGCGTCCATGTAGGAGGTGCCCTGCTACAAGTCGTGCTCTGGCTGCTGGTTAGGCTCTTCCAGTTAAGAAGGCAGCTCTAGTTGGAGCTGAAATCACTGGGGAGAACACGTGGTGTTTGAGGTTAATGCCAGACCCAAGAGAAGTGGGCGGGAGCAATGGGAGAAACTCAGGGACGCTAAGGATAACAGATTGCAGCAACAACAGAAAATCGCAGGGAATGCAACCAGGGAACGATGTTTGGGTGAGGAAGACAGCGTGTGCCACAAATGCGTGAAAATCTTATCAGAAAATGAAACAGTAAGCGCAGAAGAACACTTTAAACGTGCAAAATAGTGATGTCAGTGTACAATACCAGATTTTTGCATAAATCAGTTCAAGCAGCCAAACCAGAATTTGCCCAGGGTTGTTATGTTCCATATAGGTACTCTAATATAGGCCTTGGTAATACCATACACCTTCACCTACATTACCTCCCTTATACTACCAGTAACAAGCTTTTAGGATTGAACCTTTACCTAGTTCTAGCCCTGGGCGCAGAAGGAGGGTTTTCCCTGAACAATAGCGTCCTATAACTTATCAATAGACTCACACAGTATGAATGAATATTCATAAGGGTTCTTGGAAACCATGCAGGGGCTACACCACCTGCATAATATCAATGTACAAGATTCATCCTATACATCATCTTCAAATCCAACAATGGCTAATACAAGAAACAAGGGACAAAGGAACCCTAGATACTTTCTGTATAACTACAGCACATCTTACTAGGGTTAAACAGAGGAGATCGAGACATCCCAGGCGACACACTGACCAGAGACGCTGAGGCTCCTTCATGCAGACGCTCCAGCTGACAGTGGTCTAGCACATCCCTCACAGGGTGTCCAACTAGAGACCAGGACGGGGTCCCACACTCTCGCACTTCAGGTAATGGGGTTAGACTAAATCCTAGAGGGATTCTTGGCTTCACACCTACTCATATGCTAGGTACACTTAGGTACATCTAGATAGGCATCTCTTTTATCATGCATTTTATATTCATGATTATTGCAAGATGGTAAAACTGTACTATCCTTTTATATTTACTGTACTGCTAATCATATATATCTGCTACTGTCCAACGGTTATGACAGCACTTCTATTTTACACTAGAAGAACAACTGTGCAATAAATTCTTATTGTAACACGCCCAACTGTTTCTACTGTGTAACTCTCTGAGACCAAATAAGTGAGCACGAGTGACTGAGCGAAAAGTAGTATATTGTTTCCACGATCCTTAGGGATCAGGGTTGTCATGTTCTGAGGTTGCCAGAAACTATTCTCTCTCCGATAAGAGGAGATTCCAGTGGAACGGTGAGCTAGCTAATGCAAACAGGTTAACATTCTCGGTGACGGTGCTCGGAACCAGTCTGCCTCCAAACCCACAGTTTATGTTATCCAAACGTGCAGATCCTGCATGGGTAATATAGGAACTACATGACAGGGTAGGCAGAAGACACAGAGCAAGCAATAAAAACACCATTGATGTGTAAACACATTGCCTGCACAGGGAGCCATCATGATAGGCAGGCAGAATCGTCTTGTAGAGAAAAGCTACCGGCAACGATAGATTATCACAGGGAATACAACAGGGGATCAATGTTAAGGTGAGGTAGGCAGAGTGTGCCACAGATGCCTGCAAGGTCTTTTAAGCAAATGAAAAAATATGAGAAACGCATTAAATGTGCAAAAAAATGATGTTCGTGTACAGTACTAGGTTTTAGCGTAAATATGATAAAGCACCAAACCTGTATTAGCTTAGGATAGGCAGAAGCTGCAAAGCAGGCAATAAAAAACAGCATCAACATGGAAACACAGAGCCTGCACATGGAACCAACAAAGGTATAAGATAGGGTCTAGCATCACAACTAGCGTCAAAAGCTGAGAGTTTCACATATATGCAGAACTTAAGTGGAAAATATAACCTGGGAATTTTTGGAGAAGCAAGCTCAAAAAAGTAAACCTTAATGTAACGAAAATGTATACCCTACATACTTCTATAGACCCCATTTCAAATGATATTAGGCTCCACACATACGATGCTTGAATTGTCCTGTTATGTTTATCTGAGCACTGGGGTACTCTTGATCTCTCGTATTAGGTCCTGGAATAAAACCAGATTTGGGTTGGTCGCAAGTTCTCGCCAGTTGAGGAATTCCAAATCTCATTGCTCCTGCTTCTTAAATTTAGGGCAATAGAATGATTTTCTTTTTTCGGTGGGGGGAAAACAACCAGAATAAATACGTAGTTGTTAGGAACATTTTTTATAACTTTTTACATAATACTCTACTCTGCAACACTGCACACTCCGCCACAAAACTGTATGCCACTCTACTCTGCACTACTGCAATCTATGCCACGGCACTCTGCAGCACTCCACTGAATGCCACTGCACTCAATGCCGCTCACTCTGTGCCACTATACTATACTCTGCACCACTCTATGCCACTGCACTTTACGCCACTCAACTCTGCACCACTCTATGCCACCCTACTCTGCACCACTGCACTATATGTAACTGTATTCTACATCACTGTGCTCTATGTCAGTGCTGAGACAGAATATCGAGTTGGAAATGTCCACACACAAATATCGAGTTGGAAATATTGTGATTCAGAAATATCGACAGCAAGAATATAGTGGTCAAGAATATCAAATTTAAGGTAAGAAATATCGTTTATAAAGATATAGAAGTCATTAATATTGTTTGCAAATATCAATTTTTTTAATTAGTGTTATGTATTTTAGTTTGTATTTAAAAAAATTTTTGTAGAAGTATTGTGTATATTTTTTAATATATGTGTTACATTTTTAATAGTTATGAATTTTATTTTAATTAAATGTTGCATTTTTTTGTTTTGTAGCGGGTTGTGGGTTTATAGGGGAATAGGGTGGGAAGTAATTTATTTATAATAAATAATACATTATTTATTGGTTAATTATTATTAATTAATTAATAATTAATTATGGTAATTGTGTAATTATTTTTAGGTGTGGGTTGTGGGGTTTATAGGCGTAAAGGGTGGGAAGTAATTTATTTTTGATTAATTAATAATTAGTTGTTAACTTATAATAATTAATTGCTTGGAAATTAATTATGGAAATTGTGCTATTAATTTTAGGTGTGGGTTGTGGGGTTTATAGGGCTAAAGGGTGGAAAGTAATTTTTGTTTAATTAATTAAAAATTAGTTGATCATTATTAATTAATTTATATTTAATTAGGGTATTTGTTTATATTATTGTGTGTGTGGGTTTTATTGTTATAGGGGTACAGTGTGGGGAGTAAATTAATTTTACTTACTCGATAAATAGTTGTTAAAATACTATACATTTTTTAATTGAAAATAAGTTTAATTGTGTAATTAATTTTTTCACAGTTTAATTTGAACTGTGGGTTGTGGGGACTATTGGGTAAAGTATGGGAAGTTAAACCATTTTTATGAGTTTTAATTTGTTTTTTAATTAATAATATATCTTTAATTGTGTTGTGTCTGTCTTGTGTCCTCCTGTGGACACCGTAGTGTTTATCGCAATGTGCGTGTCCCTGCGAGGATACCGTATCGCTGTCCACCTCACCAGCTGTCAGTTACTGATGACAGTTGACAGCTGGTGATTGGGAGAGGCTGCTGTGACTTGCGCTCCACGTTCGGAGCTGTGTTGGCGAAATAAATAAAGAACTAACTTCTACACTTCCGGCATCCACTTTGTTCTTTACAAAGTGGCGACGAGCGCCAACACCGGAACCCACAGTCGGAGTACATTAATCCGACGTGAAGAAAATAATACTTACAGAAAAAGAAATAAAGGAGGAAAACCAAGCGGAAAAGTTGAGGAGAATTCTGTAAGAAATAAGCAGCTGCAAGAATAGAAGGAAAAAAAAAAACAAGGTTCGTGACAATTTAATACATGAAGAAATTAATAAGAAGTTTGCGTGTAGGAAAAATCTACCAAGAAATTAACTGCGGTGTGATTTAAGGAATGTTTCTGACTGACTAGAATAACGAGTGAGGCGTATGGAGCAAATGCCAGTTGGAATTCAGCATGTTTGAGGAGAAACGCCGCACCAGTTAATGATCTACGGAACGTGACAGTTTAACGGACCCAACTGTCAGCTGGAGCAGTGTCACGAAGAATGCAAATTGGGGTGTGACGCATTACGCACAGACGCGTAAGGGAAACCCACTGGAATTCAGAGAAGCTGCCCAGCCTACGAGGTGACGCACTACGCTTCAATACGTGCGGCCATTTTGGATCTGCAAATTGATAAACAAAAGAGTGTGTCTGATTGCCTAGGCAACGCGCACACGCACGCATATGGAAAAAAAACCCGTAGTACAAGGTCGGTTAGAATAACAAGTAACCGGCAACAAACAAGGAACTACAAATATAGCGCTGGTCAATTGGAAGTTAATAAAAATAAATAAATAAGGCAGATCTGGGATTTTTTGCAGAAATATTAAGGAACACTATATATAAAAAAAAAAAACATATACAGTGAAAATTAAAGAGCAAGTACATTTGGTCAAGCATGGCATCAGGCTACTTATGGAATCTCTCTCCTCCACAATCATTCCTACCAGGTAAGGGTGAACCAATACTAAAATGGGAAGAATGGAGGGAGTATTTTAACAACTACATCTCACAGTTTGATGATGACGATGAATTTACTCCTAAAAAAAGTACAAACTCCTATTGCATTGTCTTGGAGCTGGAGGAATAAAGGTGTACAACAGCATTAACAAGAAAACAAGAGGGGAGGGAGAGGATGATGTTTACGCTAACGCAATTGATGACTTAAATGCGTACTAAAAACCAAATGTGTGCTTCGGTGTGGATAGGTACAAATTCTTCCACAGGAAGCAGGGAAAAGAAGAGTCAGTCGACAACTATGTGTCTGCGCTTAAAGAATTAGCACTAAACTGTCATTTCGGGAATTTACACGACGAGTTCATAAGAGATCAAATTGTGATGCAGGGGTCAAATGCTGACATCCAGGACAGTCTCTGGGCTAAAGGGGAGTATCCACTCCAAAACATAATAGACGTTGCCAGAAAATCAGAGTTAACTGGTCGTTGCGCAAAGTCCGTCATAGCTGAAAGCAACGAGAAAAAAGAGAGTGGTACCGTCAGCAAAGTGACACATGTTAAGCAAAATTCAAAATACACATGGAACAAAACAGCAAAAAACATGAACAATAAACCAATGGATAACGGAGCAAGGCGTTGCTATAGATGCAGAGACAATTCGCATTGGGCAGATGACAGGAAGTGTCCTGCGCGAGGTGTAAAGTGCACATACTGTGGTGTCATTGGGCATTTCCAAAAGGCATGTCGTAGACGCAAAGCACGCACTGTGAAAAACATCAATGAAGCAGAAGCTTACGAGCATGATGCATCAGAAGAAGACGACATCAACATGTGTGTCCTCAGCATCGAAGAAGAGCACATAAATGAGGTCAGCACTGGTGGCGTGACTAAAAAGAAGAAACCTATATGCAATATGGCCATCGGAGGCGTCGATATCAGCATTGTTGCCGATTCAGGCTCACCCTATACGATTGTGAACAAGAAGGTATGGGAAGAAAAATTCACACCACGTATTGGTAGCCACCTTGAAAAAGCAGACATACTGATAAAGTCATTTACTGGAGAACCAATTAACGTATGTGGGTACAGAAAACTAAACTTTGCGTACAAGGGAAGGGAGTCAGAAGGAAAACTCTATGTATCTGCTGTTGGTCCATCAGTGCTGGGATGGATGGACCAAGGAAATTTGAGCATCATCCTTGACCTGAGCAAATCTGACCCCGTCCTAGTGATCCAAGACACAAATGACTATGGCAAATCTATCTTACTCAAGTACCCTAATGTTTTTAAAGACAAAATTGGAGCACTCAAGGGGTACCAAAATAAAATTATAGTTAAACCTAATGCAACACCAGTAGTACACAAGACCCGCAACCTACCATTTGCAATAAAAGACGAAGTGAAAATGCAAATTGAGAAACTCCTGAAGGAAGGCATAATTGAACAGGTGGAGGCCAGCGAATGGGTTGCGCCATTAGTCGTAGCAAAACGTCCAAACGGAAAATTGAGACTATGTGTGGACCTACGTGACTTGAACAAAAATATAATAGTTGAACAATTTCCATTACCCAAAATAAGTGAAATGTTAGCTAACACGAAAGGAGTGAAATGGTTTTCAACTATCGACTTAAAATCGGCGTACCACCAGGTACCTTTGCATCGCGAAAGCAAAAAACTCACAGCGTTCATTACACCCTTTGGGTGTTACCAATTTACTAGAGTACCATTTGGGTTGGCATCCGCAGCAGCGATGTTCCAAAGACTAATGAATAACATTTTTAAGGGAGTTACAGGCATTCTGATGTTTCAGGATGACATCCTAGTCATGGGCAAATCTAAGGAGGAGCACAATGATAAAGTAGAACAAGTACTAGGAATCTTGGCAGAGCACAGTAAATGCAAATTTGCGTGTGAGTCTGTGAATTATCTAGGGCACGAGATCAATGGGAATGGAATCTACCCGAAAAAGGACTTAATGGATGCAATTAAGAACTCTCCAGTACCCAAAAACAAGGAGGAGTTGAGGTCTTTTCTAGGCCTTGTTGAATTTTATGCAAAGTTCATAAAGAACTTCTCCGAGAAAACATATGAACTTCGACAACAACTGAAGATAAAAAGTGAATTCAATTGGAATGTCACGTGTCAAGAAGCATTCAACTCAATTAAAAATGATTTGTGCAATGCAATACCCCTACAAGGTTTTGACCCTTCACTCAGTAACACCATCACAACTGATGCTAGTTCGAAGGGACTTGGAGCCGTACTGACTCAAAAAGACGACAGAGGTGTACAATATACCATTGCATTCGCATCACGGTCATTGACTCCTACAGAGGAAAAATTCTCTGTTATCGAACGTGAGGCATTGGAATGTGTGTGGGCCTTGGAGCACTATCGGAATTATGTGTGGGGAACCAAAGTCACACTGTGCACGGACCATAAGCCACTCACTAAGGTGTTCACAACAAAAGGCTTGTATTCGGCATCGCCTAGACTGGCACGCTTATCTGTATGCCTTTTTGACTTTAATTACAGCATGGAATATGTACCAGGAGTGAAAAACGTTGTTGCCGACTACTTGAGCAGATTGCCTGTGAAGAGAACCAAGACAACACAACAGAAGTGGAGGAGTACTGTATAGCCAGCCTGGATGACAATCTTCAGGGAATTTCAAAGGAAGAATGGCTTGCAGAACAAGAAAAGGACAAAGACATCGATCAAGTAATCAAGATGTTAGAAGGAGAGTGGACACACAAAAACAAACTCTCTGAAACGATGAGATATTATTACGAAGTAAAAGAAGAACTATCACATGAAAATGATTTGCTATTGAGGGGCAGTATAGTGGTTCCTCCAGTCACGTTAAGGAAAGATATTCTTCAAATATGTCACGAGGGACATTTAGGCATAGTTAAGAGTAAAAGAAGAGTCAAAGAAAATTACTGGTGGCCTGGGGTCAGCATAGACGTAGAAAGAATGGTCAGGAACTGCAACATGTGTCAGCAATCCGACAAGACTCAAGTAACACTTAGACCACCTTTGCACCCCATTGTTTGCCCAGCTATGCCATGGGAAAGAGTGGGGATAGATATTATGGGCCCCATAATGGAAAAGGATGAGCAGTGGTACATAATTGTAATTATAGACCATTTTACCAAATGGCCTGAACTCAAGTTTACAGTTAAACCAGATTCAAAGACTGTGGTTGAGTTTTTGGATTCTGTATTTACACGAGAAGGGCTCCCAAAACAAATAACCAGCGACAATGGACCACAGTTCATGTCAGATATATTCAGAGCCTACACTTCTAGAAACCAAATCGTGCACAAAACTACATCGGTGTACCACCCAGCCGGAAATGGCGCTGTGGAATGCTTCAATAGAGTACTAAAGGGCATTATCCAGCTGTCCAACAACAATAGACTGTGCTGGAAAAAAGAGATCCTTAAAACATTATGGGCCTACAGAATCACGCCATGTGACTCTACTGGCCACAGTCCATTCGTACTCATGCGAGGTAGAACACCACTCTCTAGAGACAATGTGGGTTGGACTTTAGCAGCAAAAAGAGTGCACTGGACTATTGACCAAGTAAGAAGGAAAGTTGAGCTTGGGCAGAACAAAACCAAAAATAGGTATGACCTCAAACACGGTTGTAAAGAAGTGCAACTCTCTATCGAAGACACTGTAAAAGTGAAGAGAAGTGGTCACGTTGGGAAGGGTCAGAACAAGTTCTCCCCACCCCTAATTGTTAACAAGGTGTATTGTAACTCTGCTCTCTTGAGCGATGGTAAGGTGTGGCACCTCTCTGCCCTCTCTGTATGTAAGCCCACTTCAGAAGTTCGCACCAACATGCGCAGTGAGTTATATGGCGGAGAACAAGCCAGTGTCAACAAGCACCACAATTCCCTGTCAGACTTGTCCGACAGCGAAACCATGCATGACCCACTCTCATCTCACACTGAGGCATTCAACCCGGTGGCACACACCCCTAATGTTGTAGCTCGTGCTGCCACCACTGGCGCGGACTCAGGGAGAGTAGTCAGGGTTTTGCCACCAACTCCTAGGCACAATGAGTCACGACCGTTCAGTACCAGCAGGTGTGGTAGAAGGATATTACCTACGGCGAAACTTAGCGATTACATTTGTGATTAAGTATTTTGTTAAGCTATGCTATGTTATTGATTGATTTTGTTAATTCGGGGGAAGATGTGTTGTGTCTGTCTTGTGTCCTCCTGTGGACACCGTAGTGTTTATCGCAATGTGCGTGTCCCTGCGAGGACACCGTATCGCTGTCCACCTCACCAGCTGTCAGTTACTGATGACAGTTGACAGCTGGTGATTGGGAGCGGCTGCTGTGACTTGCGCTCCACGTTCGGAGCTGTGTTGGCGAAATAAATAAAGAACTAACTTCTACACTTCCGGCATCCACTTTGTTCTTTACAAATCGGTAATTAATTATGTTAGTTGAGGAAGTACATTTTTTTTAAATGTATATGTGAGTTGTGAATTGTTTGGTATTATAGCCTAGGAAATAAAAAAAAGTACATTTATGTAATAATTTATGTATTTGTTTCTTAATAATTTTTAATTAAAAATATTTATTTGTTTGGAAATTGTTTTTTATTTTATTTAATATAGTATTTTTAGGTATTTGGTATATGTATTTAACATTATAATATGTTTAAAAAAAAAAAATTAAATATATTTGTATTTGAATTTGTAACATAGTTATATTTTTTTAATTAATTTGTTTTTTGAATATTGTTATTGTGGTTAAAATGTTGTTTCTTTTTAATTTTGAACTGACTGGAGTGAAAATATTAGTTGTTAATCCCCTGAAACCCACCACTTTCCTTTCTGTTGCACTCACTGGAGAGGGAAAAGTAATTTTTACCCCTCCGCTATCCAGCACTTTCCCTACTGTTGCACTCACTGGAGTTGGACTAGTATTTTTTACCCATCCACTATCTAACACTTTCCCTACTGTTGCACTAACTGGACTTGGAATAGTAATTTTTCCCCTCCGCTATCCAACATTTTCTCTACTGTTGCACTAACTGGAGTGGGAATAGTATTTTTTACCCCTCCGCTATCCAACACGTTCCCTATTGTTGCACTCATTGGGGTGGGAATAGTAATTTTTACCCCTCCGCTATCCAATACTTTCCCTACTGTTGTACTCACCGGGGTGGGAAAACACACTTTTACCCCACCGCTAGCCAACACTTATTCTACTGTTGCATTTAGTGGCGTGGGAATAGTAATTTTTACCCCTCCGCTATCCAACACTTTCTCTACTGTTGCACTCTTTGGAGTGGGAACAGTAATGTTTGCCCCACTGCTATCCAACACTTTCCCTACTGTTGCGCTCACTGGAGTTGGAATAGCAAATGTTAACCCTTTGCTATCAAACACTTTCCCTATTGCTGCACTCACTGGAGTGGCAATAGTAATTTTTATACCTCTGCTATCCAACACTTTCCCTACTGTTGCACTCACTGGAGTGGGAATAGTAATTTTTACTCCTCCACTATCCAACACTTTCCCTACACACACTGGAGTGGCATGGTAATTTCTACCCCCCGTATCCAACACTTTCCCTACTGTTGGGCTCACTGGAGTGGGAATAGTAATTTTTACCCCTCCGCTATCCAACACTTTCCCTACTGTTGCACTCACAGGAGTAGGAATAGTAATTTTTAACCCTCCGCTATCCAACACTTTCCCTACTGTTGCACTAACTGGAGTGGGAATAGTAATTTTTACCCCTCCGCTATCCAACACTTTCCCTCTGTTGCACTCACTGGAGTGGGAATAGTAATTTTTACCCCTCCGCTATCCAACACTTTCCATACACTCACTGGAGTGGTAATGGTGATTTCTACCCCTCCGTATCCAACACCATCCATACTATTGGACTCACTGGAGTGGGAATAGTAATTTCTACCCCTCCGCTATCCAACGCTTTCCCTACTGTTGCACTCACAGGAGTAGGAATAGTAATTTTTACCCCTCCACTATCTAACACTTTCCCTCTGTTGCACTCACTGGAGTGGGAATAGTAATTTGTACCCCTGCGGTATCCAACACATTCCCTACACTCACTGGAGTGGTAGTGGTAATTTCTACCCCTCCGTATCCAACCCTTTCCCTACTGTTGGACTCACTGGAGTGAGAATAGTAATTTTTATCCCTCCCTTATCCAACACTTTCCCTACTGTTGCACTCAGTGGAGTGGGAAATTTATATATATATATATATATATATATATATATAAATATATATATATCCCAACAAAGCACACGCTAAACATCAGCAGCGTGAAACCGGCCACACCAGCGTGCTTTTAAAATCTTTTATTCCAGGCAGAACAGCATATTCCAGGCAGAACAGCATGACGCGTTTCGAGGTGAAATACCTCTTAATCATATGCATAGTTGAAAGGGTGGGATCGTCAGCTTATTTTAAACGTAGCTTAAACATTGAAAAAGGACCAATGTCCATTCATTTAAAGAGGCAGTCCAGTTTATCAATTTTCGATACATTATCCGTGGTTACGATGTCGAGTACTTCTCTTATTCTATCACCACAATACAAGAAAGTTTCTTTTCAAATATTTCAGAGTTCACCGTAACTTAAGTACTTCTTGTATTTCCTTGTTTTCTTAACGGACTACACAGCCCACAATGCCTCCTAATTAATCTCCAATCTTTGAACTTGGCAAAACTTCCCAAATGTCACTGTTTGTCAAGAATGCTTCTAAAGCCTTTAATTGGTAGAGTACCTTGTTATGGCTGCATCCGATGACCGCAGTGACACTGTACAAATTCCACAACCACCCTAGTTTCAACCCGTTCTTCCTTGCCTTCATGGAGTAAAGTTCATCTGCACGACGTGCTTCAGGGAAATCCCTTTCGCAGACTCTGGCTGATTCAAGTGTTCACATCCTCGGTGAGGTGGGCCTCTCACAGGGGCCCTTCCATTCAACTTTCGTCCGTTACAAGTGTTTCAGCCGGCGGGCGCTCCTTTTATAAATCAAAACACAATCTGACAAACAGAGCTCCACAGCCTTTTGAGTCGGGGCCGGTCCCAGGTGTGTCAGACACCTCATTAATCCCAACAAAGCACACGCTAAACATCAGCAGCGTGAAACCGGCCACACCACGCTGGTGTGACCGAGGATGTGAACACTTGAATCAGCCAGAGTCTGTGAAAGGGATTTCCCTGAAGCACGTCGTGCAGATGAACTTTACTCCATGAAGGCAAGGAAGAACGGGTTGAAACTAGGGTGGTTGTGGAATTTGTACAGTGTCACTGCGGTCATCGGATGCAGCCATAACAAGGTACTCTACCAATTAAAGGCTTTAGAAGCATTCTTGACAAACAGTGACATTTGGGAAGTTTTGCCAAGTTCAAAGATTGGAGATTAATTAGGAGGCATTGTGGGCTGTGTAGTCCGTTAAGAAAACAAGGAAATACAAGAAGTACTTAAGTTACGGTGAACTCTGAAATATTTGAAAAGAAACTTTCTTGTATTGTGGTGATAGAATAAGAGAAGTACTCGACATCGTAACCACGGATAATGTATCGAAAATTGATAAACTGGACTGCCTCTTTAAATGAATGGACATTGGTCCTTTTTCAATGTTTAAGCTACGTTTAAAATAAGCTGACGATCCCACCCTTTCAACTATGCATATGATTAAGAGGTATTTCACCTCGAAACGCGTCATGCTGTTCTGCCTGGAATATGCTGTTCTGCCTGGAATAAAAGATTTTAAAAGCACGCTGGTGTGGCCGGTTTCACGCTGCTGATGTTTAGCGTGTGCTTTGTTGGGATTTATGAGGTGTCTGACACACCTGGGACCGGCCCCGACTCAAAAGGCTGTGGAGCTCTGTTTGTCAGATTGTGTTTTGATATATATATATATATATATATATATATATACATATAAAAAGCGTAAGCCATTTGAAAAAGGTATACTCACCGAAACGCGTCATGCCAGGCAATAAAGCAACCTCCTGAAACCCCTGCTGTGTCCCTCAGATTCCTTCCTGGTGAAGTTATCCTATTTTCATATAGTTGCGTACTAGCCCCTGGTGCGCTATGAGGTGACCCGTCCATAAAGTGTCCGGAGACTCATGGGCAAAATCGAAGGTGTGTCAAGAGATTGGCTGCTCCGAGACCGCCACATCCAAAGACTGCATTGGACTGCTGCGGAAATGCGGTCCGTGATTGCACGGAGAGATGGAAGGCACTTAACTCCTGTCTCCGGTTCAGTATGACTTGGACTCATTTGGCTGGGCGTTTGGGGGCCAAGGAGGAGACATATTGCCAAACACTCGACTTGCATCTTTATGCGCACCAACCCAGATTTTGCAAGTTTTAATCTTCAGCGCTTATTCAAGCAATTTGTGGACCGATTGAGGACAATGTGCCAAGCAAGCCACCATGGTGCATGCTGGGTGTTGCAGTTCACAGATGTGAGCTGTAGCCAATTGTCACACACAATAAACGGCCCAGCTGACCTGCCACCAATGGGGATCAAGTAACCATTTTAAATCTGCTTTGAAAGCTACAGCCTAGTGTTAAGGCATTTCAAAAAGGTATACTCACCGAAACGGGTCATGCCAGGCAATAAAACAACCTCCTGAAACCCCTGCTTTGTCCCTCAGATTCCTTTCTGGTGAAGTTATCCTGTTTTGATATATATAAAGACAACTACTTTTTTGCAAAGTAGTTCAAGGACACAGTGGGGAAAACGAAGGAACCTTTTATTCACAGGTTGAAAACATGGTATAATGCATTTCGGCTTCCTAGCCTTCATCAGACGCCATATCAACTGGTTTTCACCTCCTCCCTCCTTTAAATTTACTCCGGCATTCCCATTGGGAAAACAGCTGACCCTGCTCCAATTAGGGCAACTGCAGTCAAATGCCAGACTATAGCTCCCAGCATGCACATTGATGATAAGTACCGAACAGTGTCGAGCTGAAAAAAAACACAGGATTCAGGACATTTCACTCGTATAAAACCAGAGAAATTCAGCATTTATAGTTAGTAGAGCTAACTATAACTCACTCCCCCGCAATGCACTGCTGACGATGTCACTTATTACATCACTCATGACATGGTCAGTGATATCACTGATGACATCTCAAATGACATCACAGATGACATCATCCAGTGACTGAGTGTTTCTAAAAAAATCAATATATATATGTCAAGGTGTATTGAAGAATGAGTGGGTGTATGAGTGTCTGAATGGATGATTTAGTGGGTGCATGACTGACAGTATAAGTGAGTGATCAAACGTGTCTTAGTGAATGCATGGGTAAATGATTAATCTGTGTGAATGTCTGTATCAGCCAGTCAGTTAGTGTGTAAGTGGCTGGATGGGTTTTTGAGTAGCTACATCAGTGTCTATATGGGATAATTATTGGTTGTCCGAGTACCTGTATGGGTGCCTGAGTATCTGTGTGGGTGGGTGGGGGGTGTGACTCCCTGTACAGATGTGTGAGTGGGTGATTAACTAGGTGTATGGGTTTATGAGTGTGTGTTAGGGACTGTATGAGTGAGTGAGTGAATGTAGTATAGTTGTGTTGGTGAGTGAATGGATGTCTCAGTGGTATATGTGTAAGCAACTACATAGGTGAAAGGCAGCATATGTGAGTGTTGGAGTATATAAGTGAGTATATGTGACAGTGAGTGATTGTGACAGTGGCTGCATGGATAAGTGTGTGCTCATGCCAGTAATTGTTGAAGAGAGTATGGATTTGATACTATTTGTAGGAATAAGTGAGATGGTGTGTGTATAACTGTATGGGTAAGTAAATGGCAGTGTAATTAATTATTTGGGTGACTGACTATGTGTTTGAGTAACTCTTTGGATAAGTGGCAATGTGTGAATGTCTTTATGGGTGTATGAGTGGATATATCAGTGGCTTTATTAATGAATGGCTGCGTGTATGAGTGACTGTATGGGTTAGTGAGTGGATGTGTGTGTAGCTGTATGAATCACTGAGCAGGTATGCACAAACTGCTATTGGTCTGTCTATGGTTTTGATATTGGTAGTCTGTATTTTAGAGTGGGTGTATCAAATGCTGTATTAGGGTGCGAGGAGGTGCATCAGATGATCACGTGGATGCTGTCATCAGTGATATCACTGACCATGTGATGAGTGATGTAATATATGACGTCATCAGCAATGCATTGCGGGGGAGCAAGTTATAGTTAGCTCCACTAACTATAACAGCCGAATTTCTCTGGTTTTATATGAGTGAAATGTCCAACTAACTATAACGTCCCTGCAACCTGTGTTTTTTTCTGTGTATTTCTAAGGTTTTTTAAATGCTAATCCCTAACTAGAACGTCCCTAAAACCTTTGTTTTTTTCAGTGAATTTCTAAGGTTTTTTAAATGCTAGTCCCTAAATATAACGTCGCTGAAACATCTGTTTTTTTCAGTGAATTGCTAAGGTTTTTTAAATGCTAATTTCCAACTATGCCTACATAGGTAGGACATGTGCAGAAAAAGGAAGAAAGGCGCAGAAAGGACCAAGAGAAGTGCAGAAAGAGGCAAGAGAGATGCAGAAAGAGGAAGAAAGGTGCAGAAAGAAACAAGATAAATGCAGAAAGAGGCAACAGAAGTCCAGAAAGAGGAAGTAAGGTGCAGAAAGAAGCAAGAGATGTACAGAAAGAACCAACAGAAGAGAAGTAACAGGTCTACTTTGACTGTACCTTACAACAGACTCATACAAAGTACCCTAGTTACTAATCCTTCTCCAAAGATGTCTTAAACCTCACTTTTCTCTTGAAGGTTCACTATTAATCGACTGCTCAGAATGTTAGGCCACCAAATATAAAACAGCAATCCTAAGCATATCGCTGTTGTAAGTTTGAACAAGTTTTTGAAGGTATGCATGTGTGTCTATTCTTTTACCTAGTGACATGTTAAATGTAAATAAACATACAAACACTTGAATACCTGTGTTTCAAACAGCATACTCTGTAAATATATGTAAAAAGGTCTATGCATTTCTTTCTGCTCACAATACAGGGCACATGGGTATTAAATAGTATATTTGAGGGGCTCTATAACACATATATACATAAGACATGTTTGCCTGTGCAACCGAATGACAGAGCAGAATTGGGAAGATTTGATCACCCATAGGAGAAGTTACCCACTTTTTGAGCTACAATCTTCAGATGCATAACACATGTAAGAAGACAAACACAAGTAGACATATACCTCAGTCACAAGAGCACACAGACATTTAAACGTGATAGCTTGCACTTCCCATTTAAGTACAGAAAGAGGTGACAGAAGTTCAGAAAGAAGCAAGAGAGTTGCAGAAACAGGCAAAAGAGGTGCAGAAAGAGGGAACAGGGGTGCAGATAGAGGCAAGAGGGTACAGAAATTTGCAAGAGAGGTGCAGAAATTTGCAAGAGCAGTGCAGTAAGAACCAACAGAGGTGCAGAAGGAGTCAAGAGGGGTGCATAAAGGGATAAGAGAAGTGCAGAAAGAAGCAACGGAGGTGCAGAAGGAGACAAGATAACTGCATAAAGAGGCAGGAGAGATGCAGAAAGAGGCAATATAGGGTGCAGCAAAAGGGAAGAGGGGTGCAGAAAGAGGCAATAGAGGTTCAGAAAGAGGGAAGAAGGTTGCAGAAAGAGGCAAGAGGAGTGTAGAAAGAAGCAAAAGAAGTGCAGAAAGAAGCAAGAGAAGTGCAGAAAGAAGCAACAGGGGTACTGAAGGAGGCAAGGGGGGTGCAGAAAGAGGCAAGAGGAATGCCGAAAAAAGCAAGAGCGGTCTAGAAAGAAGCAAGAGCAGTATAGAAAGAACCAACAGAGGTGCAAAAAGAGGCAAGGGGGTACAGAAACGGGTAGGAGAAGTGTACAAAGAGGCAAGTGAGATACAGAAAGAGGCAGGAGGGGGTGGAGAAAGAAGGAAGAGAAGTGCAGAAAGAAGCAACAGAGGTGCTGAAAGAGACACGAAGGGTGCAGAAAGAGTCAAGAGAAGTACAGAAAGAAGCAACAGAGGTACAGAAAGAGGCAAGAGTGGTGCAGAAAGACGGAAGAGAGGTGTAGAAAGAGGCAAGAGAGTTGCACAAAGAGGGAAGCAGGGTGCAGAAAGAGGCAAGACGGGTGCAGAAAGAAGCAAGAGAGGTGCAGAAAGAGGCAAGAGAGGTGCAGAAACAGGCAAGAGAATTGCTGAAAGAAGCAATAGAGGTGTAGAAAGAAGCTAGAGAAGTGCAGAAAGAGACAAGTGAGGTGCAGAAAGAGGGAAGACGAGTGCAGAAAGAGACAACTGAGGTGCAGAAAGAAGCAAGACAGGTGCAGAAAGAAGCATGAGAAGTGCAGACTGAAGCAACAAGGGTGCAGAAAGAGGCAAGAGAAGTGCAGAAAAAAGCAACGGAGGTGCAGGAGACAAGATAACTGCATAAAGAGGCAGGAGAGATGCAGAAAGAGGCAATATAGGGTGCAGCAAAAGGGAAGAGGGGTGCAGAAAGAGGCAATAGAGGTTCAGAAAGAGGGAGGAAGGTTGCAGAAAGAGGCAAGAGGAGTGCAGAAAGAAGCAAACGAAGCAAGAAAAGTGCAGAAAGAAGCAACAGGGGTACAGAAGGAGGCAAGAGAGGTGCAGATGAGGGTGCACAAAGAAGCAATAGGGGTGCAGAAAGAAGCAACAGAGGGGCAGAAAGAGGCAAAAGAAGGGTAGAAAGAAGCAACAGAGGTACAGAAACAGGCAGGAGAGGTGCAGAAAGAAGAAACGGATGTGCAGAAAGAGGCAAAATGGGTGCAGAAAGACGCAAGAGAAGTGCAGAAAGAAGCAACAGGGGTACAGAAAGAGGCAAGAGTGGTGCAGAAAGAAGCAACAGGGGTACAGAAAGAGGCAAGAGTGGTGCAGAAAGAGGGAAGAGAGGTATAGAAAGAGGCAAGAGAGTTGCAGAAAGAGGGAAGAGGGATGCAGACAAAGGCAAGAGGGGTGCAGAAAGAAGTGATGTGCAGAAAGACGAAAGAGAATTGCAGAAAGAGGCAAGAGAGGTGCAGAAACAGGCAAGAGAAGTGTAGAAAGAGGCAAGAGAGGTGCAGAAGGAGGCAAGAGAAGTGAAGAAAGAGGCAAGAGAATTGCAGAAAGAGCCAAGTGAGGTGCAGAAGGAGGGATCAGCACTGCAGAAAGAGGCAAAAGGGGTACAGAAAGAGGGAACAGATGGGCAGACTGAGGCTAGAGAGGTGCAGAAAGAAGCAAGAGGGTGCACAAAGAAGCAAGAGGGGTGAAGGAAGAAGCAACAGAGGTGCAGAAAGAGGCAAGAGAATGGTAGAAAGGGGCAAGAGAAGTGCAGAAACAGGCAGGAGAGGTGCAGAAAGAAGCAACAGAGTGGCAGAAAGAGGCAAGAGGGGTGCAGAAAGAGGCAAGAGAAGTGCAGAAATAAGCAACAGAGATGCAGAAAGAGGCAAGAGAAGTGTAGAAAGAGGCAAGAAAGGTACAGAAACAGGCAGGAGAGGTGCAGAAATAGGTGACAGGGGTGCAGAAAGAGGCAAGAGGAGTACAGGAAGAAGCAAGTGAGGAGCAGAAGAGGCAACAGAGGTGAAGAAAGAGGCAAGAGAGGAGCAGAAAGTGGAAGTGATGAGTAGAAAGAGACAAAAGAAGTGCGGGAAAAAAAGATGCAGCAAGAAGCAACAGAAATGCAGAAAGAGGCAAAAGAGGCGCAGAAAGAAGCAAGATTGGTTTGCACACCATTAGTACCAATTTAATACCCACATTAAGCAATAAGTAATAGGTGATCATTCTAGGTTTGCAGAGGGCCTTCCACCATGCTGTAACACTTGTCGCTCTATTTTGGGTAGCGTTTGAGCAGTTTGAGCTAGAAACAAGGTTTTTTTTGTTCAAATCTTCAGATTATGCAGCAGATGATGGATTATGTGGCAAATGCGGCCAAAGAATAATTGTGCAAAAGTTGGTGCAGCCAAACAGTCGAATAATTCCAGTGGCCCTGCTCATACCTCCGACTATGTCCAGAAGTGCTCTACATAATTCTTATACACTAAATACCACATACTTTCTATCCTCATAATTTCACTGCAGAATATAACGAATAATTCCGCTACACACAACGTACATCGACACCACTCCAAAAACATTAGTAAAAAACGTTTACATTTACAATGCCAATAGCCGTAACTTTCACAAATGCGAGACCTATTACATTTCAAATGCTTCTTTAACTAGTAGTCGCGTTGCAGAGTGGTGGAGAAAGGGGGCGCTGACCAGCACTCAGGAATTACGCTGCGTAGGACTTACAGGAGGTACCAGGAAGGCTTTTTGCCCCCAAAGTCCCTCAGGAGTAAAATGGACTTCTTTCCCCAACCAGTAGTGAGCAATGAGGCGCGTTTGCAGAGAAGTGGAGAAAGGGTGGCGTGACCTCCAAAGACGTCTTAGCAAGCCCACTGTATGGGACTTACTGGAGGTAACAGGAGGGGTACTTGGCCCCCAAGGACATTCGTTGGGGCCAACTACCCCTTCTATTACCTCCAGTAAGTCCCACACAGCAGGATTGCAAAGTTCTCATAGCAGGCCATGCCCCCTTTGCCTACCACTCCGCAAACGTGCTCCCTGGCGCACTCTTGGTTGGGGATTGAAGTCCCCTTCGCTGCTGGAGGTCCTTAGGGCCCAACTAGCCTACCTTTTACCTCCAGTAAGCCCCACACACTGGGATTGCTGAGTGGTGGACAGAGTCCACGCCCCCTTTCTCCACCACTCTGTAAACACACCTCCTAGCTCGCTCTTGGTTGGGGGATAAAGTCCCCTTGCCTCCTGAGGGTCCCTCAGGGCCAACTAGCCCTCCTATTATCTCTAGTAAGCCCCACACAGCTGGATTGTTGAGAGGTGGTCCAAGGCCACGCCGCCTTTTTAGAACACTATGCAAACACAGCTCCTGGCGTACTGCTGCTTGGGTGATGAAGTCCACTTTAGTCCTGAAGTCCTCAGGACACAAAGGGACCTCATCGCCCCACCAGCAGTGGGCCAAGAAGCGCGTTTGCAGAGTGGTGTAAAAAGGGGCATGGCCTCGGACCACCTCTCAGCAATCCTACTGTGTGGGGCTTTCTGGAGGTACCTGGTGGGCTAGGTGGCCCCTAAGGACCCTTAGTATTCAAGGGGACTAAATCCTCCAATCATCAACGCACCAGGAGGTGCGTTTGCACAGTGGTGCAGGGAGGGGGGGGCTTCCTGCGAGATGTCAGCTTTTTTTTTATTTGGGTTTTGGAGAGGGGTTGTGTGGCCCTTCCTTCCCTTAATTATTTTTGGGTCTGAACATTATTTGTTTTTTGCTTTTTTTTAAACGGGAAGGGGGCCATGCGGTCCCCTTCCCATGGGCGATTTTGGCCCTGTGGACCCCATCACCTGGGGCATGGCCACATATTAAAAAAATGTTAAAATACATTTTTAGGAGGTGGGCCACGCAGCCCCCTTCCTCAGGCCATTATTGGCCCGGGTTACCCTATCCCCAGGGCTTTGCCTCATTCTTTTTTTAAATGTATTATTTTTTATTTAGTGAGGGGGCCGGGAGGCCCCCTTTCCCTGGGCCACTATTGGCCCCGGGGACCCCATCCCCAGGGGCTTGCCCACACGTTGGGGAGCACGGTGGAGCCCCAATGTCCCCGCGGTCCCAGCCAGCTCCCCACCTCCTGCAGGAGTCGGTATTGCTTTTGGACAAGGGGAGCTGCTGACATGCAGCTCCCCTTATCAAAAAGCAATCTGCTTCTCTTCGTGGAAGCAAAAGCAGGTTTCCTGCTCTTGCTTCCATGAAGCGAAGCATAGTTTGCAATGACAGGGTGGGAACAATGCCCTGGAGAGGTGGCGGTCCCCGAGGCAGCGTGGGGGGCAGGAGCCCCCCCACACCTTTAATTTTAGAAAATAGCCCCGGGGAGGTGGCAGTTCCCGGGGCTGCAGGGGGCTGTGTGCTCCCCTACATGTAATTAACATGGCCCCGGGGAGGTGGCAGTCCCCGAGGCTGCGGGGGCTCCCGCAGGCCCCCACACTATATTTTATGATTGCATCCGGGACCTGGCCTACCCGGGGGCTGATTCAACGAAGCGGGGGAGACCGCGCTTAGTTTTTTAAATTTTTTTTATTTTTGGCTGGATTCAAACACCCAGTGCAAATTCTGTCAATATGTTTTTTTGAAGGCTTTTTTGAGCCTGGGGTACCTGTGGGACCCCCTGAGCAGGCCGAGGGGGTCAGGGTGTTTCTACCCTTTTCTAGTTTTTTGTCTGTTTTTTACTGTGTTCTTGTGACTCAGTTTTACCGAGTCACAAGATGGCTGCCAACACTTCTTGATTTGGAGTGTGGAAAGCCAATCAAAATGAAGCTCGTGCTCGGGAGGGTTCGCGAATCCTCCTCGACCACCAGATATTGATATTTTTTATTTTTGAATTTCTCAGGAACTACTGAATGGATTTACACCATTTAAAAAAAAAGAATGCTTTCTGAAACCAAGATCTACCTTTTTTCCAAATTTGGTGTAATTCCGTTGAGTAGTTCGGGCTGTAGCTCTATCTAAAGTTTCCTATGGAAATTAACATGGAAAACACGCGTTTTGGGACCCCCCTTTTTTCTCGGCCCCCACTCGACGAATCTCCCCAAAACTTCCAAGAAAGGAGCTGACCTGAGCGAACCATTAGTTTTAAAACTTTCGTGAAGATTCGTCACACGGCGAATCAATAAACGCTTTTCCTATGGAAACTAGGTCCTAACTATAACTACCTACTAGCCACCGCCAGTAGGTAATATATATATACTACAACACAAAAAGATGATGGACGGAATGTTGAACATTGTCAAACATTCACCCCCAGTCACAGATCTGTGTTTAATCCAGCATTCTTTAGCTCACCATGCCACCCCAGTTTCGACATAGCCATATGCAAATCAGTCTTGACCCTGTGCCTCATGGGAACAGTCCAGACCGAACTGCCAGGCCATGTCTTCCCTGGACAGGAATCAAGCATCCTAGGACCGGTTTCGGGCTTTCAGCCCTCATCAGCCATGATAGCTTGACTCCAGTGGTGTAGTGAGCACGGGACCCACGTCTGGGCATACCCTTCCCACTTAGGGTGAAAATGCAACACAAAAAGATGATGGACGGAATGTTGAACATTGTAAAACATTCCCCCCAGTCACAGATCTGGGTTTAATCCATCGTTATTTTGCTCACCACGCCACCCCAGTTCAGACATAGCCATATGCAAATCAGTCTTGACCCTGTGCCTCATGGGAACAGTCCAGACCGAACTGCCAGGCATGGCTTCCCTGGACAGGAATCAAGCTTCCTAGGACCGGTTTCGGGCTTTCAGCCCTCATCAGCCAGGATAGCTGGACTCCAGTGGCGTAGTGAGCACGGGACAGATGTTTGGGGGTGAATGTTTGACAATGTTCAGCCATTGCAGTTGCATTTTCACCCTAAGTGGGAAGGGTAAGCCCAGACGTGGGTCCCGTGCTCACTACACTATATGTCACTCTACTCTGCACCACTTCACTCTTTTCTGCACCACTGCACTCTACGCCCTGCATTCTTCCACACAACACTGTAATGTACGCCACTGCATTCGAAGACCCTGCATTATAGACCACTGAATTCTGTGCTGCTGCACTCTACCACTTTATTCTGCAACACTTTAAGCCAATGCACTCTACACCAGTCTACTCTACACCACTCCATTGTATGCCACTCTATGCGTCTCCACTCTATGCCACTCCAATTCAAGACACTTTGTGCCGCCCCACTCTACTCCACTCTTCGCCATTCCACTCTAGAAAACTCCATGCCACTCTCCTCTACGGTACTATTTTTTAGCCATGCTGAACAGCAACCTTGCTTGTGTACATTATTTCTAAAGCACATTGGCAAAGCCAATAGCTCTTGCATAGGTGAGACCCATTGATTTGCCAATGCTTGTTTGCACATGACATGAGGTGCCACAGGCTGGGGGCCTACTGGACTGGGGTGGTGCAGATGCTCTGGGAGGTCATGGGTGCTAGGTTGGAACTAACAGTTCGCCATTACCTTCTCTGCCTCTTTACTAATCCCCAAAACAGGGAGGAAGATAATGCATCGATTTGCTTTGCTGGGGCTAGTGTTAGCTAGGTGGTGCATTGGGATTCACAAGATATGACCGGACCCCACCCCCCCCATACCTCAAATGGCTGACCGACCTACAGGAGTGGACTGTGGCCGAGAAGTATAGACTGAAAAGGGTGAGGACTGAAGAGAATGCGGAGCATGACCTACAGATATGAGGTGGGATGGTGGAGCAATTGGAGGGTGTGGAATGGGAGAATGGTGATCCCCGTCAGGTATCCCCTGATGCAGAAGTGGAAACCCCTTAGGAGGGAGTGGGTTCTTGGAGAAGTGCTAAGATAATGAGGGACTGCGCTTCCCCTCTGGGTAGCGACTGATGAAGTAAGTATCCACTTGGCCTGTGGTCCAGGACTGAGACACCATATGGCATAGACTGTAGGAATGTCTTCTGCTATACATGTCTTTCTTATGTAAAATGATAATAAAAGCTATTTTTAAAAAAGGATTTCCTTGATCTGCTGTAGATTAATATGGCGCAGTAACACTACAGGATTTTAATTGTAAGATTAACTTCTGTTTCCATGCTCAGGTGGCTGTTGGATGTTCATTTACTGGGTGGGGTGATCCCTCAAATTACAGTAAACTCTACCTTTGAATCCATAGTTAGGCCTTGCTCTGCGAGTAAGGTATCTCACCTTGTCCAGCATGAGAGTGTGTATGGTTATAATGTTTATTATCAAATGTTAGCAGAATATGTGAAGGTTATGGAAGTGGAGAATTGCTATGTCTGCTCCTACCTTACAGCCTCTGCAGGTGAGGGAGCATCTAACCCTGTCTTATTCCTTCTCTTCTTCCGTGTTCCTGAATCTTTTCTATCACCAAAATTCTATTAAATTGTTTATTTCAACTTTGATGATCCACTAGAGAAAGTATCAACTGTTCATGGTGAAAATCTATATTTGTGCACTACTAAACATATTTCTCGTTCTTATCAGGGATTTAAGTCAAGAGATCAGCGTGAGTATATAATAAAATTCTTCACCCCAGTCACTAATGAGAGCCTTACTAGCCAGAGCATGCATGATGTAACCTGCAAAATAAACCATGATGAGAAGGTGTTCATAGACTAACTGAATGAAAGGATAATGATAAATGAAGTAAGGGGAGAAGGAAAGACCAGTGCTGAACATGCTTTTAGAAAAGCAACCCTGAAGGAACCGCCTCCTAGGTTGAACGTTGAAGTTACTAAGAAGGGATCCTTATGCGTTATACGACATCCCGAGGAGAATGAGACAACTAAGAGATTGGGATGGAGTGAATACGAACATAATTATTTGGTAAAGGGAACGACTTTCTCAAAATTAGAGACCAGCATAAAAGGGATCTATTATGTGTGTGGTAAGTCACCTTCTTTTCAGCTGTCACATAACGGGACAGGTAGCTGTTATGCAGCCTTAGTTTTCCTCAGAATATATCATCTCAATGAGTTAGAGTTTTCTCTAGAACAAATTATCACAAGAGGTAAACATAGCTTTAAGCAGATCCTTGGTGATATCTTTGGAACGCTCATTCCACTGAGAGGATTGGTACTGAATAACGTAAACATCAGAAGATTATCCACATTAGTTCACTAGCTTGTCTCTAAAACAGCAGGTGCTTTGGCAGTGATAAATAAGGATATGCTTGCAATGAAAGCTATGATTATGCAAAGTCGCCTTCCGTTGGACTTGCTCCTCACAAAGGAGGGCGGAGTTTGCAAAGTCATCCATGCTCCGGAATGCTGTGTGTAGATCCCATGCATACTTAAGCAGCTTGATAACTATATTATTAACATCACAAATATATAGCATGAACTAATAGAGCAGGAAGAGTCAGGTGCCTGGGAAGGATTAGGATACTTGTTTGTGTACACTGGAAAGGGTTTTGTCAAGATAGGCGAATGGCTAGGTAGTGTAGGTGGAGCATTTGTGCATTTCTGCCGGTTTCCTTGAGACTTTGCAAAGGAATTTCATCTTATTCTGGTATGAATTGTGGGTTTAAGAAGCCGTCAGCAACGAGAGGAAGAAAGAGAAAGAGACTTGATTTACTGGTTGAAGTGACTGTTATAATGTCTATTCCCTGCCTACTCTTTCACCGCTTATCTTTCCTTCCCTTCCTATTCATCCTGCAGTGGATTTTCCCTGAATCCTGTCACGAGCTGTTCCCGCTGTCACCAACATTCCACTGTCAGCTGTTGATGGCTGCCCCTGCTGTAAGCTGAGGTGGTTTGAGGCTGTGAGACGGAATGAAGAAGCTATTTACCAACAGGGAGGGCTCTAGGGTGGTGCGATCTGTGCCACCGCACCGGGTACTGACTTGGGGTGACAAATGCAAAAACAACAGTTGATGGACAGAATGCAGAACAATGTCATACATTCACCCCAGTACAGAGATCTGGGCCTAAATCCATTGTTTTTTTGCTCACCATGCCATTCCAGTTTGAACCCAGCCATATGCAAATCAGTCTTGACCCTGTGCCTCATGGGAACAGTCCAGCCCGAACTGCCAAGCCAGGTCCTCCCAGGACTGGAAACAAGCATCCTAGGACCGGTTTCAGTGTTTCACCCCTCTGTTTCACCCCTCTTTAGCCAGGATAGCTTGATTCCAGTGGCATGGAGAGCACAGACCACGTCTGGGCATACCCGTCCCACTCGGGGGACAAATGCAAAAACAACAGTTGATCGACAGAATGCAGAACAATGCCTCCTAGGACCGGTTTCAGGGTTTCACCCCTCTTCAGCCAGGATAGCTTGATTCCAGTGGCACAGTGAGCCCGGGACCCACGTCTGGGCATACCCGGCGCACTTAGGGCGAGAACGCAAAAGACACACAATTGATGGACGGAATGCAGAACAAATCAAAACATTTACCCCCAGTCAAGAGATCTGGGTTTAATCCATCATTCTTTTGCTCACCATGCCACCCCAGTTTAGACCTGGCCATATGCAAATCAGTCTGACCCTGTGCCTCATGAGAACAGTCCAGCCCAAACTGCCAAGCCATGTCTTCCCTGGACCGGAAACAAGCATCCTGTGACCGGTTTCTGGCTAATCAGCCGTCATCAGCCAGGCTAGCTTGAATCCAGTGGCAAAGTGAGCAAGGGACCCACGTCTCGGATTACCCTGCCAACTTAGGGTGAACAAAGCAAAACCAAAGGGGATGATGAACGGAGTGTTGAACATTGCAAGCACTCACCCCCAGTCAACTGATCTGGGTTTAATTCATCATCATTCTTTAGCTCACTCCGCCACCCCAGTTCAGACATGGCCATATGCAAATCAGTGTGACCCTTGACCCTTCTTAGGCAGGTCGCTCCCCACGCCGCACAGCACCGCTTGTGTGTCCTGCCCTTAGCCCAAGCTGCCGCTGCTGAGGAGAGTTCGAGACCCTCCTCCACCCGCAGGCTGCCACCTGCGCCTCATCCCTGGTGGCCAGTGGTAGGCCATAGGTAGGTTTTGTCTTGCTGTAATTGTCTTGCTTCCTATTTGTTTTGTACTGTAAATTGCCTTATTGTTAGCGTTTCTTCCTCCTTGGGCCCCGTTTTTCAATCTGTTCCCTGTGTCCCTTTGCCCCTGTCTCCTCTGTAATTGTATCTGTTTTGCCTTATTTTTCATTGCTTCTTCCCCCGTTTTCATTCTGTGCTCTGTGGCCCTTTGCCCGTCTCCTCCGTAATTGTATCTGTTTTGCCTTTTTTGCTTAGCGCTCCTTCCTCCTTGTTCCCGGTTTTTCATTCTGTGCCCCGTGCCCCTTTGCCCCTGTCTCCTCCGTAATTGTATCTGTTTTGCCTTATTTGTTTAGTGTTTCTTCCCCTGTTTTTATTCTGTGCCCTGTGCCCCCTTCCCTTCTGTTCCTTCGCCTTTCTGGCCCCTGTTTTCCACCGCTGCTTCCCGTGCGGCCCCGCCCCCCACATGCCCATTCGTCCGCTCCCTCCTCCCAGCTGCCTCCTTACTCCCCTTCTTATGGCGGCCGCAGTGGGCACGCCACTGGCGTGCCGAAGGTGCAACTAAGGCAAGCCCGTCTGCGCCCATCCGCGCCTGGACCGTGCCCAGCGCCAGAACCCCTGGCCCCTGCAAACACCATGACGCCCACCTCTGCTACGATGCCAGGACGCTCCACGCACTCAACACAGGACGCCCACACACCTGCTTACTGGCTGCCCCGAAACGCACCCAAGGACCCTTCTCCTGCCGGAACTGCAGCTTCACCAGCATCCGACCCGCCAACCCAACCACCATGGAAAGAACCCAAATACCTCAGATGCATTCTTCTCAACACCCGCTCCGCCCGCAAACATGCCGTTGAACTCTGGGACCTACTCGACTCAACCTCTCCAGACCTCGCCTTCCTGACGGAGACCTGGCTGAACGCCTCCTCTGCACCTGACATCGCCATAGCCATCCCGGACGGCTACAAGATCTCCCGCAAAGACCGCACCAACGGAGTAGGAGGAGGAATCGCCATCGTCCACAGGAACACTCTCAGAGTCTCGACCAACACCGACGACACCCTCAGCACCGCCGAACACCTACACTTCCAGATCCACACTGATCCCAACACCACCCTCAGACGAACCCTCGTCTACAGACCCCCCCGGACCCCGACCACAGTTCAGCGACTCCATCGCCGACTTCGTCAGCACACATGCCCTCGCCTCCATGGACTATATCCTCCTCGGGGAAGTGAACTTCCACCTCGAGAACAACAACGACACCAACTCCACCACCCTGATCGACAACCTCGCCAACCTCGGACTCAGACAACTCGTCACAACACCCACCCACTTCGCCGGCCACACGCTTAACCCACGTCTCCTTCAACCACACCACCGAACTCCACTGGACAGACCATCGCTGAATCCACTTCACCTTCTGGAAACCCACCATGCACCACCGCACCTAACAGATCCCCCGGCGCTGCTGGAGCAAAGTCACCGAAGACCAGCTAACCACCACCCTCGCCCGGAGCCCACCCGCCGACCCCGACACCGCCGCCTGCAACCTCAGACAGTGGATCGACGACTGCGCCAACACCGTCGCCCCGATCAAGAAACCCTCCAACAGTCACACCAGCAAGAAAGCCAGCTGGTTCACTGAAGACCTCCAGGCCTCCAAGCAAACCTGCCGAAAGCTAGAAAACAAATGGCACCGTGAACTAACACCGGACAGCTACACAGCCCACAAGAACGCCACCCACAGACACCACCACCTCATCAGATCCGCCAAAAGGGCCTCCTTCAAAGACCACCTAGACAACAACGCACACAACAGCAAAGAGCTCTTCAACATCGTGAAAGAACTCTCCAACCCCAGCTCCAACACCAACGACATCCCACCTTCGCAAGACCTGTGCGACTCCCTTGCCACCTTCTTACATCGCAAGATCGCAGACATCCACGACAGCTTCATTACCACGACCGCCCCGTCAACCACCGAGACCTCCGTCCCACGACCATCATCCGCACCGACCATCTGCTCTCCTGGACCAACATAAACGACGACGACACCATCAAAATCATGAACCCCATCCATTCCGGATCTCCGTCAGACCCATGTCCACACCACATCTTCAAGAAATCCAGCACCACCATCGCACCCCATCTCCAGAAAGCCATCAACATTTCCTTCAAGAGAGCAACCTTCCCGGAGAGCTGGAAGCACGCCGAGATCAACCCCTTACTCAAAAAACCCAAGGCGGACCCCAAGGACATCAAGAACATCCCGGCCCATCTCCCTGCTACCGTCAACAAACAACTGACCCGCTACCTCGAGGAGAACAGCATCCTGGACCCGTCCCAGTCCGGGTTCTGCAGCAACCACATCACCGAAACGGCCCTCATCGCCGCCACCGATGACATCAGGGCCCTGCTAGACAACGGAGAAACCGCGGCCCTCATCCTCCTGGACCTGTCAGCACACTATGCACACACCTCCATGACGCTGGGATCCAAGAGAAGGCCCTGGACTGGACCACATCCTTCCTCTCCGGCAGAACCCAGAGCGTCCGCCTCCCACCTTTCCGCTCCAAAGCCACCGAGATCATCTGCGGAAAACCCCATGGCTCATCCATCAGCCCAACACTGTTTAACATCTACATGGCACCGCTCGCCCACGTCGCCCGACTGCAAGACCTCAACATCATCTCCTACTCCGACAACACCCAGCTGATCCTCTCCCTCACCAAGGCCCCCACACCGCCAAAACCAACCTCCACAAAGGAGTGAAAGCCGTCTCCAAGTGGATAAAGAACAGCCGACTGAAGCTAAACTCAGGCAAGACGGAAGTCCTCATCCTCGGATCCACCCCCTCAGCCTGGGATGACTCCTGGTGGACGACCGCACTGGGAACAGCTCCAACACCCACCGACCACGCACGCAACCTAGGGTTCCTCCTCGACTCCACCCTCTCCATGACTAAACAGGTCAACACCGTCTCATCCTCCTGCTTCAACACCCTCCACATGCTCCGCAAGATCTACAAGTGGATCCCCACCGAAACCAGAAGAACGGTCACCCAGGCCCTCCTCAGCAGCAGGTTGGACTATGGAAACGCCCTCTATGCAGGAGCCTCGGCCAAACTCCTGAAACGACTTCAACGCATTCAGAACGCCTCTGCACGCCTGATCCTCAACATCCCCCGCCGCAGCCACATCACACCCCACCTGAGAGACCTGCACTGGCTCCCCGTCAACAAGAGGATAACCTTCAAGCTCCTCACCAACGCACACAAGGCACTCCACAACACCGGACCAGTGTACCTCAACAGATGAATCAGCTTCTACACCCCCACCCGCCAGCTTCGCTCCGCCGACCTCGCCCTCGCTGCAGTCCCCCGCATACGAAGAGCCCCCTCCGGCGGCAGATCGTTCTCCCACCTCGCCGCCAAGACCTGGACCACCCTCCCCATCCCCCTACGGCAGAGCCAAGACCTGCTGACCTTCAGAAAACTCCTCAAGACCTGGCTTTTCAAGCAGTAGCAGCATTCCCCCCCCCCCCCAGTGCCTTGAGACCCTCACGGGTAAGTAGTGCGCATTACAAATGTATTGATTGATTGATTGATTGCCTCATGGGAGCAGTCCAGCCCAAACAGCCAAGCCATGTCTTCCCTGGACTGGAAACAAGCATCCTAGGACCGGTTTCTGGCTAATCAGCCGTGATCAGCAAGGCTGGCTTGAATCCAGTGGCAAAGTGAGCAAGAGACCCACGTCTGGGCATACCCTGCCAACTTAGGGCAAACAAAGCAAAGCACTACTACAGCTACAGAGGATCTCGACTAGCACTAGATCTGCACTGATTGAAACAACCAGAAAGAGGAGCCTGTCAGTGGCTGTAGGTCATAAGGGAGAGAATTCCAAAGGTTAGATGTCACATGCCTGAAAGATCTCTCACCCCAGCGACACAGTTTTATTCTATGTTCCATCACATTTTTCCTGGAAGCTGCTCTTAAAGCCCTTTGGGGCACATACCGCTGGAAGGTTGCCTCAAGATAATTAAGGCTCATCTATATATATTGTTTTATACGCTTTGCAAAGAGATTTAACCATAGCCTTTTTCTTACCAGTAGCTAATGAAGTTTACATAATTCTGCATTAAAAGATTGATATTTGAATTTGAAGTGGTATCTCTTCAGAGAAATACAGTAATCGTAGAAGGTAAGATTTATTGTACATCAAAGGTGTTCCTAACAAAAACGAACGGTCTTCCAAGTGTCTCAGCTGACTTATCATGAACATTCTAAAGTGCACTCCCACGGATTCTGAAAGTTCTATGGGACAAGGGACTATGAAACAAAGGAGGGGTGCAGCTGGGAGAGTTACCAACTACATAAAATAAAGACAATGACAAAGAATGGAGATAATATATATATATATTTCTATAGATAATTGTCTTTAATCTCATGTTTTTCCATCTGGAAGGAAATGTTTGGAACCAGGTTTACGACCTCTCAACAAACAAAATTGAGAGCACCAAGTAACTGCATTGGGGGTGATGTGATAGGACCAACACATATTCTTAATAGATTGAACATAGGGTTTGGTAGAAATCATAGCTAACTGTAAAGCTTCCTTAATCAACCTCTTACTCCGATCCACCAGTCCATTAGCACGAGGACAATATAAAGGGGTAGTCACACGTTTAATGGCTAAAATCTGGAGGAATTCTTTCTTTTCTTCCGAAACAAGTTGTACCCCATTATAATGAGAGTAAATGGAATCCCTTCCCTAGTGAATACTTCAGACAGGAAAGAAATGAGTTGTGGTATCAATATGCTTTACAAACTTGATAGTAATCCATTTAGAAAAGTAATCAACTAAAACAGGTATGAATTTCTCATGTAATCCCGTCACTTGTGAAGGGCCAATAATCCCTAAACCCAACTTTTTCCATGGTTTAATAGGAACTTCCACAGTTTGTAAAGGGGCTCTTCTAGTACATTTAGTTGTATCACTTAGACTGCAAGCGCTACAATTTTTAACCAGTTTTTCTATTATGGCGTCCATGTACGGAAACCAGTAACCCGACCTAAATTTTCTCTTGGTGAGGTCCTTACCTAGATGACCTTCATGTGCGAGAACACAAATGTATTCCCTCAACTTCTCAGGAGGAACAAATTTGTCTGATTTAAGAGCATTGTTCTCTTCAATTGACAATTCTTCCTTAACATTCTAAAAAGGTTGTAGTTCCTTAGATAATACACTACACTTATTCAGCCAGCCACTCACAATCTTCTCCTTGGTCGATTTTAGAGTGACATCATCAGACATGTTTCTCCCAGTCAGATTGCATAATGACAACATGTAAAACCGCCAGTTCTTCCGCATGATCCTCACTTAGCTTTTGAATGGAAAGACGAGACAGACAATCAGCCTAAGTATTTTTCGCTCCTGGCAGGTATATCACTTTAAAGTTAAAACTTTGTAAGTAAATCAACCACTTACTAATCCTTGATGTGGTTTTCTCGATATCTTTCTTTGCAAAAACGGAAATGAGGGGCTAATGATCAGTTCTGGTTTCAAAAGGTAAACCCCAGAGAAATTACTTAAAATGAGTGATGGCCCAGAAACACGACAATGCTTCATTTTCTATTGTTGAATAATTCACTTCTGCTTCCTTGAGGGTCCTGGACGCAAATGCAACGATTCTTTCTTTTACCCCTAACGCTTGAGAAAGAGACGCTCCCAACCCTCTATTGTTTGCGTCAGTGGTAAGAATAGTATCCCTTTTACTGTCAAAACTACCAATGAAAGGCGCTGAAATTATGGCTTTCTTAACTTCATTAAAATTGGCCATAGGTTTAGGCAACCAAACAAATTGAGTGTTTTTTAAAATAAATCTCTCATGGATTAAACCAAGTTTGAAAAATTATTTATAAACTTGGACATGTATTAAGCCAATCCCAAAAAAAGATTTAACTTCATCTTTATTAGTGGGAATGGGGGCTCTAGAAATTGATTCAATTAAGTCCATTTTTGGCTCGATTCCCTCATTGGACAGGGTATGACCTAAAAACTCTACTGATGCCACTCCAATTTTACATTTGTTTTTCTTTAGTGTAAGGCCAGCACATCTTAGTTTGTTCAATACTTTCCTCAAATTATGATTGTGTTCCTCCTCACTTGCACCATATATGAGGATGTCATCTAGAATACAAACTGTTTTATCCACTCCTTCCAGAACATGCTGCTTTACCCTCTGGAATGCTGCCACAGCAGAAGCAAGGCCGGACAGCATTCTCAAGAATTTGTAATTTCCGAAAGGAGTGGTAAAAGCAGTAACGATCTGAGAATCGGGGTGAAGGGCAACCTGATGATATGCTGAAGAAAGATCTAGAACAGAAAAGTATTTAGCGTCATGTATCACACTCAGCATCTCATTTATTTTAGGAAGAGGATGCCTATCAATCCATATGCTGGCAGTAAGACTCCTTAAATCTACACACATGTGAATATTATTACCTTCCTTCTTTGATGTACTAACAATGGGTGCCAACCATTCAGATCTCTCTATTGGTATAATTATACCTTGTTCCTGTAATTTCTTACGTTCTTTCTTTAATGGCTCCTGCATAAGTAAAGGAATGGAACGGGTTTTGTGTACTATGGGAACTGCATCAGACGTAAGTTTGGTTTTATGTAAGTAATTTTAAGCATGCCATTTTCTCTACTAATACATCAGGAAATTCCTCACATATGTCCTCACCCACTAAAGTCTGATCTACTAGAAGAACCTGCTCTTCATTGTTGGGATCTAACTTGATCCCCAGATCTCTTTTATGTTTCCAACCTAACAGGTTGCATCCTTTTTCCGTAATGTATGCTTTACCTATTGTGTGTCTATTCTTAAAAGAAATTCTCATTTTTATCATTCCCTTCAAAGGAATGGGATCTTTTTTAAACTCTTGTGGATTTATGTCAGGTTTTTCTAGAACATATTCCTCTTCTCTGAAAATGACATTAAATATACTGTGGTCAATCAACATGTAGGGTGAACCCGAGTCAGCATAAACAGTGATCGATTTCCCATCTAACTGTATCTCACATGAGGCATACTTGACTTTGTCATCCTCCTCATGACCATGAACTTGGAAAATGCATTTTTTCCGTCTTTATTTCCTGGGACATCTTCAGTATGGATAATATGTACTCCTCTACTTGTAGTACTTGCTTTGCACATTTTAGTGAAATGTCCTGTCTTTTTGCACTTCCTACAGTTTACACTTCTAGCTGGGAATGTTAAGTTATTAGCAAGATGATTTAGATTCCCACATCCATATAATTTTACATTGTCATTCTTAAACTTTGACTCCCCAAATTGCTTACCCTGTTGTACTTCTTGTACACTTGTTCAGAATTTCCTACAAGACTCACATCCTTCTCCTCCCTCCCACTATCTTTACTGATGTTCATCTCTTTCACGCAGAATGCAGTATGTTCAATGCTTTTAGCTATATGAATAGCTTCCTCCAAGTTAGGATTATTAGTGAGGAATCTCTCTTGAACCTTGTGATCATTGGTACAATGGACTAACTAACCTCTAATAAGGGAATCTGTTAATACTCCAAACTCACATGTGACCAACAAAACTCTAAGCGTTGCTATATAAAAGGTAACTTTTTCACTCTTTCCTTGGACTCTACTGAAAATCTATGCCTTTCAAGTACGACATTCATTCTTTCCTTGGAATTAACACCCGATTTCCTTAGTGTTGTAGTATATACACTTTTATCTGCACTTTCCTCCCCTTCAACAATATCATATAAATCCTCATTCACTTTTCTTCCCTGAAAAACCAAATTATGCAATAAAATGTGTTGTTTCCTAATTGAGGAAAACATTTCCCCCCATGGCAATAAAATAGGAATGCAAAATCTTTACCCAACTATTCCATGGAATTTCTGGTTCTCCTTCTTCATTTAAAAATGGAGGAGGTTGACTCATGTTCATTGCAGCCATGGTGGAAACAAACAAGGTAGTGAAAACAACTGAGGGGATATAAATTGGCAAAATGAAGAACAAAAATCAGTCTTTATGACAGCGTAAGATTTTCTTTGATGTAACCAAAATAAACTGCCCAACTATGAAGGAGAGCAAAAGTTGCAGAACTAAACTCAATTGTGTGATAAAGAGTGCTGTAAAAGCAAAATATGGTTCCTTGTAATAGAAACTTACGCTCTGTAGATCAGGCTGTGCCCATCAGCAAAAATAGGCAATAAGCAGAATTAAATAAAGTAATTGAGACCAATAATTCCAAGCAGCAAGGATCACACAAAAACAACACAGCAGGAGACAGGAACTCTGTAGATAAAGCTGTGCCCGTCAGCGAAGAGAAGCACTAACCATGATAAAAAGTACAAGAGTGTAATGATTCCTCACAGCAGGAAAATGAAGCTGTGCACGTCAGCGAAGAGAGGCACCCTACAGATATAATTAAACTAATGGAGTGTAAGAACTCCTCAGAGCAGGATATGAAGCTCTGTAGTAGAAGCTGTGCTCCTCAGCAAAGAGAGGCACCTCACAGGGTTAATTATTTTAATGGCTCTTACTGATTCCTCACAGCAGAAACCTGACGCTCTGAGGTGAAGCTGTGCCCGTCAGCGAAGAGAGGCACCTCATAGGGATAATTATTTTAATTGACAATGTAAACAAACAGAAATTAGCCAAAGGCGGCAGAGACGGACAACTGGCAAGCAGCTCCGTGAAGGAAACGCTAGATGAAGCACTGTTTACATAAGGACGTTAATGCTAAAAGAAATGACTTGCAACTGTCTTGTAAATCCAGAAGGTGGAGCAGTCAAAACTAAATAGGTTAAAGAAAAGGAAGCAAGCTGTGCCTGTCAGCGCAGATGACAGCTGGCAGGCAACTCCGAGTAAAACAAGGGAAAGCGGAGCGGGATACTGCTCAGAGCACACAGCAGGAGCTGCGCTGAAAACAGTAGCTTCACAAAGCAGAAATCAGCTGTGCCTGTCAGCGTAAAAGAAAGCTGGCAGGCAGTTCCGGAGAAGACGACACAGGTGCAGGGCAGAATGCACTAACTGGAAAGTAAAATTGCAGGCAACACTCCAGCTCACGAGTCACCAATAAATGGTGCAGAGACAGAATATTGAGTAAAAAATATTGAGTTGCACAAATATCGAGTCATTACTATCGTGATTCAGAAATATCGACAGTAAGAATATTGTGGTCAAGAATATCCCCTTAAGGTAAGTAATATCGATTTTAAAAATATCGAAGTGTTTAATATTGTTTGCAAAAATATAGTTCTTAAAAATTGCATTTTTTTTATGTTATGTAATTTAGTATATATTTTATATGTATGTGATGTATATTTTTTTAATAGGAATTGTTTGTATTTTTAATATATGTGTTAAATGTTTAGTATTTATTAATTTTTTATTTGAATTTTGCGTTTTTAGTTTCGTAGCCCGGTTGTGGGTTTATAGGGGAATAGGTTGGGAAGTAATTTAATTATATTAAATGTATTCATTATTTTTTTATTTATTGATATTTGTTTAATTGAGATGCTATAGTGTTAAATGTGTAAAGTAATTTACTATTAATTATTAATCGGTTGCTAATTAATTTTGATTAATTAATTGGTAATTAATTATGGTAATTGTGTAATTAATTTTAGCTGTGTGTTGTGGTGTTTATAGGTGTAAAGGGTGGGAAGTAATTTATTTTTAATTTATGAATTAATAATTGGATGTTAATTAATTGTAATTAATTAATTGGTAAGTAATTATGGTAATTGTGTAATCAATTGTAGGTGTGTTGTGGTGTTTATAGGTGTAAAGTGTAGGAAGTTATTTATTTTTAATTGATGAATTAATAATTGGATGTTAGTTAATTTTAATTAATTGCTAATGGTAATTGAGTAATTAATTTTAGGTGTGTGTTGTGGTGTTTATAGGAGTAAAGGGTGGGAAGTAATTTGTATTTGAATTAATATATAGTTGTTAATTAATGTTAATAATTTGATATTTATTTTGGATAATTGTTTATTTTTGTGAGTGTTGTTTTTACTTTTAAAAGGTGAAAGGGTGGTTTTTAAATATATTTTAATTATTGTATTATTAGTTGTTAATAGTAATAGTTTTTAATTTAAATTAGTTGTAAATGTGTTTTATTATTTTATAGTTTAATTTAGGTGTGTGTTGTGGATATATTATAGTGTTAAAGAGTGTGTAGTCAATTAATGTTTTCTAGTATTTTTATTATTAATAATTGTTAATTGATTAATAATTATATTAATTATGGAAGAAAAAGTAATTAAACATGTTAAAGTGTTTTGTTATGGGTGTGGTTTTATAGAGTAGGAAATAAAATTAATACATTTATGTATTAATTTTGTGGTTTGTAAATATTTTCTAGTTTAAAAGAATAATTTTTTATAAATGTATTTTATTTTACATATTATTTGTAGGTTTTTGTTATAAGTAATTAATATTATATTATGTTTTCTTTTTATATAATTTAATATATTTGATTTTTCATTGTTTAAATATTGTTTATTTATTTTTATGATTTTTTTTCATTTGTAATATTTTTTATTTATGTTTAACTATTTGAGTGTGAATAGTAATTTTTGTCTCTCCGCTATCCAACACTTTCCCTATTGCTGCACTCACTGGAGTGGGATTAGTAATTTTTACCCATACACTATCTAACACTTTCCCTACTGTTGCACTTACTGGAGATGGAATAGTAATTTTTACCCCTCTGCTATCCAAACTTTCTCTACTGTTGCCCTCACTGGAGTGGGAAAAGTAATTTTTACCCCTCCGCTATCCAGTACTTTCCCTACTGTTGCACTTACTGGAGTTGGAATAGTAAATTTTACCCATCCACTATCTAACACTTTCCCTACTGTTGCACTCACTGAAGTTGGAATAGCAATTTTTACCACTCCGCTATCCAAACTTTCTCTACGGTTGCCCTCACTGGAGTGGGAACAGTAATTTTTACCCCTCTGCTATCCAGCACTTTCATTACTATTGCACTAATTGGAATGGGAATAGTAATTTTTACCCCTTCGTTATCCAATACTTTCCCTACTGTTGTACTCACCGGAGTGTGAATACAAATTTTTACCCCTCCGCTATCCAACACTTAGCCTACTGTTGCATTCAGTGGAGTGGGAATAGTAATTTTTGCCCCACCGCTATCCAACACTTTCCCTACTGTTGCTCTCACTGGAGTGGGAATAGTACATTTTACCAGTTTGCTATCCAACAATTTTCCTATTGTTTCACTCACTGGAGTTAGAATAGTAATTTTTACCCCTCTGCTATACAACACTTTCCCTACTGTTGCACTCACTGGAGTGTGATTAGTAATTTTAACCCCTCCGCTATCCAACACTTTCCCTACTGTTGTTCTCACCGGAGTGGGAATACACATTTTTATCCCTCCGCTATCCAACACTTATCCTACTGTTGCATTCAGAGGAGTGGGATTAGTAATTTTTAGCTCTCCGCTATCCAGCTTTTTCCCTACTGTTGCACTCACTGGAGTTGGAATAGTAATTTTTACCCATCTACTATCCAAACTTTCTCCACTGTTGCCCTCATTGGAGTGGGAATAGTAATTTTTACCCCTCCGCTATCCAACACTTTCCCCACTGTTGCACTCACTGGAATGGGAATAGTAATTTTTCCCCTCTGCTATCTAACTCTTTCCCTACTGTTGCACTCACTGGAGTGGGAATAGTAATTTTTAATTCACCGCTATCCAGCACTTTCTCTACTGTTGCACTCACTGAAGTTGGAATAGTGATTTTTACCCATCCACTATCTAACACTTTCCCTACTGTTGCACTCACTGGAGTTGGAATAGTGATTTTTACCGCTCCGCAATCCAAACATTCTCTACTGTTGCCCTCACTGGAAGGGGAATAGTAATTTTTACCCCTCCACTATCCAACACTTTCCCTACAGTTGCACTCACTGGAATGAGAATAGTAATTTTTACCTCTCCACGATCCAATACTTTCCCTACTGTTGTTCTCACCGGAGTGGGAATACAAATTTTCACCCCTCCGCTATCCAACACTTTCCCTACTGTTGCATTCAGTGGAGTAGGAATAGTAATTTTTGCCCCACCGCTATCCAACACTTTCCCTACTGTTGCTCCCACTGGAGTGGGAATAGTCAATTTTACCCCTCCGCTATCCAACACTTTCCCTACTGTTGTACTCACTGGAGTTGGAATAGTAATTTTGACCCCTTCGCTATCCAGCACTTTTCCTATTGTTGCACTCACTGGAGTGGAAATAGCAATTTTTACCCTTCTGCTATAACACTGATACTACTGTTGCACTCACTGGAGTGGGGATAGTAATTTTCACCCCCCCCCCCCCCACTATCCAACAATTTCTCTACTGTTGCTCTCACAGGAGTGGGAATAGTAATTTTTACCCCTCCGCTAGCCAACACTTTCCCGACTGTTGCTCTCACTGGAGTGGGAATAGTAATTTTTACCCCTCCGTTATCCAACACTTTACCTACAGTTGCACTCAAAGTTGAAATAGTAAATTCAATTCCTCCGGTACTCAACACTTACCCTACTTTTGCAGTCAGTGGAGTGGGAATAGTGTTTTGTTTTTTTCAACAACAAATTTTTATTGATTGTCCAGTGTACCAAATGGGCGAAGCCCAGCGAGGATAATACAAATTTAATGTATGAGATAAAAACCAAAGGTACATTGTATAGAGCCCCATGAGGTTGCAAAACAACAAACTACAAAACTACAAAGAAGCACCATTCACACATGTATAGTATTGCAGGTACATTATATATAAATTTTCAGCCACAGAAAGTCCAAAGCAGTGCACTAAACAGGTGAATTGCTCACCACCAATCTTTCAATGGGGTCACGGGTTGCAGCCAGCGACAGTGGGGGCAGGTCAATTCCCAATGAGAACAGATCTTTCCATGTTTCTGTGGGCACCCTCTCACCTGAAAAACTACAATTTTGGCAGTCATGCATCTGTCCATTGCCTTTTTCCAGTTAGTTACACAGGGCAGGGATGGGTCTTTCCATTGTTGTGCTACGTCCCTTTTGGCTAAGGTGAGGCCCAGGAATAAAAGATGTTGCTTGTAGCGGTTCCCCCGTATGTCGTCTGTGCTATGTAATAGCACCACTCTGGGGTCAAGCAGAATAGTCCAGGTCAGGATGTTACGCTAGTCTAAAACGACTGGATTGCAGTTCAGCTCCACACTGTATGTAAAAAAGAGCCATTGTCGGCTCGGCAGCGGAGGCATATGGGGGACTGGATTGTGCCCATTTTCCATAACCTTTTGCGAGTGCAATACACCCTATGGAAGTACTTAAACTGAATGAGTCTATATCTGGTGGACACCACAGCATACCAAGGGCTAGCCTGGGCTTCGGCCCAGTCATAGTCCGTGAGAGCCGGCAGGTCAGCTGCCCAAGCCACACTGGTTTTGTGGATAGTGGTTTTGGTGTATGTATTGAGTGTTTGGTAAATTTACCTGATTTTGTGATCCCCGATGTACCCCATTAGTAGGCGGCCTTCCAACAGATTGAACTCTGGCAGGGTCTCTAGGCGTCGAATCAGTGGGTCCCAAGCATGTCGGAGCTGCAAATAATGGTGGAACTGGGATTTATGAAGATCATAATCCGATTGCAGCCTTTGAAAGGATTTAAGGGTAGTGCCCTGCATGACATCCCCAAGGGTGGAAATCCCTATAAGGTCCCATTTATGAAACCCACACAGCGTGGAAGTGGGCCGGAGAAAAGTGCCGTGCCAAAGAGGAGTAGAGCCTGTTAACTTACCCCACCATCCCATGGACCTAACCGCCCACCTCCAAATCTGTATGACAGTCCGACAAGCAGGGGGAAGGGAGTCTAATGATGCGGTATTGTACAGGAGGTGCAGCAAGGGGGTGCCAGCCATGGAAACACGCTAGACTGCATAGGCCGGGGCCTGCTGGGACCCATGCCACCATTCATTAATCACCAGAAGGTGTGAGGCGGAGTAGTAAGAGTAGATATCGGCCGCTGCGATGCCCCCGCAGTACGTAGATTGTGTACACGTAGAAAGCGCGACCCGGATCGCCCCCCTGCCATAGAAACCTGTTCAGAAGTGCATTGAGATGGGTGAACCATGAAGAGGGGATGGGGTGGGGAAAGTTTTGAAGCTAATACAGTGAGCGTGGTAGGGACACCATTTGAAAAATCACGGACCTACCGTACAAAGGCAATGGTAACTGGGACCAAATCGTCGTCTCATTACGGACCACTGGGAGCAGTGGAGCGATATTATGTGTCCAGGAGACCGTGGGACACAGCGAGATATAAACCCCCACGTTCTTGAAGGCCATGTCAGCAATAACCAAAGCCGAAGCCCAGACCTGAATCCTCTGTTCCCTGTGAATAGGAAAAAGTATGGATTTGGATGGATTACCGTTAAGCCCAGTGGTTTCCCCAAAGACTCGAAGAATTTCGAGGATCCGGGGCCCCGAGTCCCACGGATCCGACAAGCAGAAAAGAGCGTCGTCTGCATAAAGTGCTATTCTATCGGCGTATTCCTGTGTCAAGTCTAGCCCCCGAATGAGGGGATCTTGGCATACCCAGGTCACCAGGGGCTCTATCGCGAAGGCAAACAAGAGAGGGGATAGGGGGCATCCCTGCCTTGTGCCCCGGCGGATGGAAAAGGGGGAGGAACTGTATCCTGCGGCGTGCACTGATGCAGTGAGGTCCGTAAACAGCAGCCATGTATATGCTATGAATCGAGGACCTAGATTTATGGCCTCGAGGAGCTTGAAGAGGTAAAGTCCAGCTCAGGGTGTCAAACGCTTTATCAATATCAGCGAGTAAGACGGCCGCCGGACGACCTAGGCCAGGCGCTCCCGCAATAGCAATGTGGACAAGCCTAATGTTGTGTCTAGTGGAGCGCTGTGGCATGAAGCCAGACTGGTTGGGTTGCACGAGGTCTGAACTGCAAGAGCGGAGGCGGTCGGCCAGGACTTTCCCCAGGAGCTCAGACTCAAAATTCAGCAATAAAATAGGACGATATGAGGCTGGGTCCTCGGGAGGACGACAGGGTTTAAGAAACACCACAATTTCAGCATGACGCCAATCCGATGGCACAATACGCTGTTCTAAGGCTTCATGCAATGCCTTGAGCAGGTGCAGGCCCAAGATCGTCATAAGTGGGTGTAGAAAGTCACTGGGAAAGACATTTGGGCCTGGGGCCTTACCTGGGTGTATATTTGCTAAATCCTCCTGAAGGTCCTCAATCGTTATGGGGCTATCAAGTAGGTCACATGCTTGATCGGATAATCTGTGGGGAGGAATGTCTCAAAGGAAGTCATCAATGAGAGGTTCGGCTATCACCTCCCTTTCTCGATAGAGATCTGAATAAAACATGGCAAAAGCCTGGACTACCGCTTTGGGGAGAGGTGCATAAAGTACCATCTGGGGCCCGAAGAAGAGGAACCTGTGTCGGGGTAGCTGTAGCCTGACATGGGCGATGGAGCATTTGGCTGGACTTGTCTCCCCATTGGTAGATTCGATGCTGGGTTGCCAGCCATGCCTCCTTGGCCCCGTCGGTGAGAAGCTGATGGATTAGTTGTTGGACATGCAACAAATTACTCCGTGATCTAGGGTCTGATCCTTCCAACATTTGTGACTCTAACTGACCTTGGCGGTCCTCTAATTCCAACACCTGCGCTAGGCGCCTCAGTTTTTCACCTGTATGAAAGCTGATGTCGACCCCCCTGATCGTATGTTTGAGAGCCTCCCATATCGTTATGTGTGATGGAGATGAACCCACATTAAACTAAAAATATTCCGTAATAGCGAGTCGTATTGCCTCTCGGTACTGAGCGTCTCGAAAAAGCCATGGGGATATACGCCACCTGTATGGAGTTCATTGGACCCGCAGGCGCAGTTTAATTTGAACGGGCGAGTGGTCGGAGAGGCCTCTAGGCAAAATCGAGGAATGCGCTAGTCCATGGGCATAGTTGTGAGGAAGAAAAATGTAGTCGAGCCGCAACAGTGTGGGATGAACTGCCGACGCGTAAGAAAACCCAGATTCTATGAAGTGTAGTATGCGCCACGAGTCGGACCCGTCCAGCGTGTGGGCAAGTATATTCAACTTGGAAATAGGGGGGGATCTGTTAGACGGCGCCACGCGCCTTCTATCTTCGGGGGTCATGGTGTCATTCCAGTCGCCGCCAAGGATCGTCAAGCCCCCAGGAAGGTCACCCCATAGCTATGTGATTTTGTCTGCGAATGTTTGGCCCAACGGAGGGGGGCGTAAATGCTCCCTATCGTCATTTGCTCTCCTGCCACTGTACATGAAATTATGGTAAAGCGCCCACCTGGGCCAGCCAGTGGTTGGAAACTTGAATCGGGACACAGCAGTGAACTAGGACCGCCGTGCCCCATGCACCTTGTTTGAATCCAGAATGGTAGACGGTGTCAAAGCCAAACCTGTAGAGGCAAGGGACCATGTTGCCCAGGAGATGTGTCTCCTGCAGTAGAAAAACATCCTCATCATAGCACTTTGCTAAATGGAGTACCGCCCCCGCTTAACTTTGTTCAGCAGCCCCCTGACATTCCAGGAAATTATGTTTAGTTCTCCCACAGGAGTGTTGCCTATGTGGTGTGTCATCACCCAGTGTTCCACTCCATGTCAGTTAGTGCAGTGTCTGTGGCATGCTGTGTGACGGTGCGTAAAACATTAAAAACTGTTGAAAACTCGGAACCTCCCACCCACCTCCCCCCATCCCCATACTTCCAAAAACAAGGAGTACCTGTCATGGTGGAGACATACTGCAGGCCCCAAACGTGAAGACCGAAGTAGTCCCTCCAAAAGAGCCCACCCAACCCAACATTATAAAACATAACTCAAAATGTCTAAGGGCGTGGACTGTCTGCCTTGGCCCGGAGCCAGGGTGAGGGACCCCAGTACCTCAGTGTCCAATATCTCGATGGACAGGCCAGCAGCCACCACATGGAGCTGAGGGAATACCAGGATCTGCATCAGTCAGTGGTTTCAGGCTGATCTTGGACCCTCCAGTTGGAACGGGATCTGTGCCGCTGTCTCTACGTGCCTGTTTTGTCGGCCCCTGTGGGACCCCTGCGAAGAGTCCGAGTCCACCGGTGGTGGCGAATGTGGTTTGAGGTGACGCCTCTGGTCCATCCACGCGAACACCTCCTCAGGAGAATCGAAGAAGTGGGTCTTGGCATTGAAGATGACTTTCATTCTGGTGGGAAACATTAGCGCAAGGACAGATTCAGTTCCCGGAGCCTACATTTGGCCGCCACAAATGATTGGCACTGCTACTGTACCAATCTGGTATAGTCAGGGAATACGTTAATCGTGTGAGTCATAGACCATTTTGTCCTTGTATGCTAGGGCGAATCATAGGATGGCGTCGCGGTCAGCGTAATTGAGGAACCGGGCAATCACAAGCCGGGGGCGCTCACCAGAAGGCAGACCCTTAGCCAAGGCGTAGTGGGCCCTCTCGATCACGAAGCAAGAGGACATGAACTCGGGAGGCAGCAGAGATTTGAGCCAGTCTAACAGAAAATCGTCCATGGATGTGCCCTAACAGCCCTCCGGGAAACCCACAAGACAGATGTTCTTATGCCGTGCCCTGCCCTCGGCATCCTCGACCCGCAAGGCCAACTCTTTTGTGACCACAGTGAGTTTGTCGACCTTCTTTTGCAGGGTGGTCACCGTGTCTTCTACTGTGGAGACTCTAGTTTCCGCCTCAGTGAGCCTGTCTACGGCCTTACGAAGGTCTTGGCGTAGGAAAGATACCTCTGATCCAACCGCCCCGATCTGGGCTTCGAGCACGGTCCGAGATTGGGTGATGGCCACTAGCAGGGCAGCGTTGTTTGGGCAAGAGCCCTCAGGGCTCTCCTTTCCTGAGCCTAAGGTGGTATAATGGTCCATCGTGGTTTGCCTGGGGCAGCCGCTCTGATTGTCCTTGTCCATGGTAGGAGGAGGAAGCAGGCAGAGATATGAGGCAGAAAACTTATGGTGGAGGCAGGTGAGTCAGAGAGGTCCGGGCACCCCTCCGCAGTGCCGTCCACTCGTGTCCCGCAGATGAGGGTCCTCCAGGAGTGTCCTGCCTCGCCTCACGGATTCTGACCTCCCTCACAGCAAGCCGCATCGGGCCTAGCCCAGTCGCTTCTGCTGCCTGGGGAGGACAGCTAAGAAGACCCCCTAAAGGGACCAAACTCGCCAGACCTCCGACCCTGGCATCCACCCCGGCCAAGCGCACACAAGGATCTTCTGAGTCGGGCCCCTCCACAGCTGCACACCGACTCAGGCCGTCCCACAGGAGTCACGGGTGGCAGCGCAGAACCTACAATGTGAGCCCCAAGGACTGCCGCGGCGCCACACCTGCGTGCCCCCCAGGGGCTCTCGGATCTTCCCGCACGTGTAAGTGTGGCCTCAAGTCAACCACGGGGTGGAGGGGAAGAGAAGCCCCACTGAGCCGGACAGCAATCCCGTCCCAGGGCCAAGCGCTCCTCCGGTCTACCACCACGGCAGCAGGGGACCCAGTCAACGTTCAGAGCCCCCCAGCCAGGAGCAGAGAGCTGTAGGTATTGAGCCTCCAGGAGAGGAAGGAGACGCCCGTCCTCAGAGCACCTCAAGCAAAGCAGGCCTTAGCAATCCCGGACTCCGTCTGCAGGGGGCCCCGCCCAATCCCGAGGCCTCACCGGTGTCTTGGTCCGCCGGCAGGGGAGGGAACTCCCAAATGCTTCCCGGCCATGAGCCGCAGCACCGGCAGACTCCCGGCCCAGCAACTCAATCCCGTCGCCACCAGCCCGCGGCCCCCAGGCGCATGAGGCCACAGCCCGCTCCGCACTCCACGCCCCCACCACTCAGACCGCGGCCGTGTCAGTGCCGGGCCCAGCTTACCGGTATCGCAGGGTGTCAGCAGAGGGGCGGGTTACGACCAAGCCGCACCAAAGGGGGCCCCGGCCAGAAACAGCAGTACACTGCTGGATTACGGCCACAAGGATAGCGCGGCAGCAGAGTCCCACCGCCGTCAGCCAGTGACGCCTCTGGCGCGTGCGACCACAGCTGGCCTCACGCTCCGCTTCCCCTCCTCCTAGACAGCAAGATTGTCGGCGCAGGTCCCAGCCCGATATACACTTCTAGGCCAAATGCGGGTCCCAGAATGAATGACGGAGGCAACACGGATTGCCCATCGGTCCGTGACAAGCACTGGGGTCAGGATAAGCTACGGATAATGGCTCGCATGGGCTCCGACCGACGGAGCTCTAACAAGCCACGTATGCCATGCTTGGCCTCCAAGCCACACTCCCCGGGAATAGTGTTTTTTACCCATTAGCTATACAACACTTTCCCTACTGTTGCACTGATTGTATTGTGAGATTTAAGTTTAAATATTTTTTAATAGTTTAATGTTTTAATTTATTATAAATTCTTGTTTTTTTATATTTAATAGATATTATTTTATATTTATATAAAAGTCAATATTTTTTACATCTATATCTTTAGTCAATATTTTTGTGCTTACCTGTTCAAGTATAGGAGTGGACATTTTTGTTGCCTACATTTTTTACTCTATATTTTTTATATCGATGTTGTGTCAGTGAACCCAATAAATCTAGTGGGCTTGAACTCCACAGCACAAGAGGTCATGGCAATAAAACAGGAAGCAACACCCACTGTAGAAGAACTCAACTAATATTCAAAACTGAGAATCAACAAGTTGGAAATAACTGACTGTGAAAGCTGGAAATCATAGATTACAGGTGTTGAAACACCAGTTGTCCCCTGCACAGCTCTGGAACTCGTCGCCAAATTGAAGTGGTATCTCTTCAAAGAAATACAGGAATCGTAGATGGTAAGAAGATTTATTGTACATCAAAGGTGTTCCCAACAAAAACGGTCTTCCAAGTGTCTCAGATGACTCTTCATGAATATTCTGACAGGCACTCCCACGGGTTCTGAGTGTCCTATAGGACAAGGGACTATGACACAAAGGAGAGGGACAGCTGGAGGAGATACCAACTACATAAAATAAAGTCAATGACTAAGAATGGAGATTTTATATATATATATATTCACTTAAAAAACCATAGGTTTCACACATGTTATAGTTAGGTGGACATTTCACTCGTAAAAAACCAATGAAATTCCCCCGTTATAGTTAGTTCAGATAACTATAACTCGCGCGCCCGCAATCCACTGCTCATGACGTCACATATTACATCACTCATGACATGGTCAGTGGCATCACTCATGACATCACTGATGACATCATCCTTTTGATAGAGTGGCGGTCGCGCGAGTTATAGTTATCTGAACTAACTATAACGGGGGAATTTCATTGTTTTTTTACGAGTGAAATGTCCACCTAACTATAACATGTGTGAAACCTATGGTTTTTTAAGTGAATTTGCAAGGTTTTTTAAATGCTAATTCCTAACTATAACGTGTGTGAAACATATGGTTTTTTCAGTGAATTTGTACGGTTTTTTAAATGCTAAGTTATGTATTTATTATTATAGTTTTTATATATTTATTTTACAATTAACTACGTATAAAATATATATATTTTTTAATGGTTTTTCACCGTGCGCGCACGGTGAGCGTACCCCACGATCTTTTTGAAAAAAAATTAAAATGTTTTTTTCTGCCTTCGTGGTCCTTCAGGGACCCACTGACAAAGGCTAGGGGGTCAGGAACTCTCTACCCTGCCCCCTTTTCATGTTCGCCACCTTCCTTTTTCACTCTCGCACTCAAAACAAACAAAATGGCGGCCGACACTTCCTGATTTCGACAGATTTGATCGTTGACTGACATGTAACCACCAATCAGAATTACGCTTGCGCACGTTAGGGTGCGCGCACCGTGCGCGCACGTTGCGCGCACACTGCGCGGCTATAGATATTTATGTACTTTAACTGCAATTTCTCAGGAACTACTGAACAGATTGACTCCATATATGCAAAAGGCACATCCCTGACCTGAGGACTACCTCTTTGCCAAATTTCAAGTAATTCTGTTAAGCCGTTCGGGCTGTACCTTCGACTAAAGGTCCTATGGGAAAACGCGTTTTGGGACCCCCCTTTTTTCTCGGCCCCCGCTTGACGAATCCCCCCGAGACTTTCAGGGTAGGAGCTGAGCGGAGCGCCCCTTTAGTTTTGAAAATTTCGCGAGGATTCGTCAACCGGCGCCAAAGTTATTCAAAATAGAATTTTGAGATTTCCTATGGAATCACGGTCCTAACTATAACTATCTACTGGCGACCGCCAGTAGATTATATATATATATATATATATATATATATATATATATATATATATATTTATATACACACACATACAGAAAAGGAAATTAGGCGAGCAGACGCATTTTGGACTACCTGCTGTGCAATGAGCTCATATCTATAGCAGATATTAAAAATTAGGAAAAATCTGCGGGTGGAAGTTTTTCAACCAAATTGCACCTTTGCAAACTATATGTCCTATTGTTTATAAATTTATATTATGACATTTTATAACAAGTATGTATTTATGCTAGCCTCGCAATAATTAAATAGTGTATCGGTTTATTTTTCCATTTAAACAAGATTCCAATAATAAGAGAGATCGGGGGTGGACTTTTTCTCCTTAATTGGTACGTACACCTGCATAGTTATGTTTTTTTTTACTGATATGGAATTTGATTGTGGGTGCGGATTTTTACTACCTGGAATGTATATTTGCATAATTATGAGTTTTATTGTTTGTGAATTTTATTGTGAAAGTTTTATGATGCTTGCATTTGTATACAACACTTTTATGTGACTGAAGAGTAACAAATAAAGGTATTATTGATTGACCTCGAGAACTCTTGTAAAATAAGTTTAATTAATGGCCAGACAAAGGGCATTACACTAGTCCAGTCGAGATAAAATTAGTGCTGATACATCAGTTTTCCGAGAAGCCAAACTTATGTAAGGAAACATTTTCCTGGGCATTCTCAGGATATGTGAACAATATGACATAACAGAATTTACTTGTTTTGTGAAAGCAAGAGAGTAGTCAAAGACTACACCCAGGTTTCTAGTCGATTTAACTGGAGCAGAAAGAATACCTAATATCCGAGGACACCCAGAAGCATACCAGATTTTAGCTTTGTCTCTGTCTTCTCAACATTCAGCTGCAGACAATTGTCAGCCATCCAAACACTGACTTTGCGCATACAGTTTTGAAAGTTAATAGCGGCCCACTAGATGTTGTCAGTTATAGTGACAACTATCTGGGTATCATCTGCATAAGAGAAGACAGATAAGCCAAAAGATCTAATCAAGGATGCTAGAGTGGAGGAGTATACATTAAACAGTGGCACCCTGCAAGGCAAAGAGAAGGGTTTTGAGCAATATGATTGCAAATCACAGTTGTTACCTACCCGATAAAAAAGATTGTAACAGCTGCAGAGCTTTGCTTTTGATCTCTAACTGGGCAAAACGGGTCACTAACACAGAGTGGCTCACGGTGTCAAATGCAGCAGAGAGATCTAATAATATAAGCGCAGCTGAGCTGCCCTTATCCACTGTGTTTCTGTTATCATTGGTTACCACTGAAAGAGCCGACTCATGCTGTGACCACTTCTGAACCCAGATTGTGACAGAGCCAATAAACCAATAAACCACGCTTGCTATTGCAGTTGACATTTCCATATTCAATGGCCTCTCAACGTTTTGCCAGTAAAGGCAGTAAAGAAATAGGGCAATAATGTTTTAGCTCATTGGGATTAGCAGATGGTTTCTTAATAAGAGGAATTATCCTCGACTCCTTCAAAATACTAGGAAATAGACTCAAAAATCCATTAAATATCAGTGTAAAATTCTAAGAAATAATCTCAGAAATCAGCTGTAGTATACACAGCAGACAAGGGTCAGAAGACGAACACGATTTAGTCATCAGGCTGAAATGAATAATTTGTTGTTCCGTAAAGGGAGAACTTTTTTCTAGTAATAAATTGCTATCTGGTGGATTTCCTGCATTGAGATCATGAACATCTTTTACCTACCCGAGTGAATTCTTCATAGATTGTACTGATCTTAGTTTGGCGGAAGCTTGCTAGTTCATCACAGAAAACCTGAGTGAATCCTTAGTAAGGGGAATTAGCATGTCTCCAAAGAAGCATGACTACCGAATAGAGCTCCTTAGCAGGATTTTTCACATTTTTTACGGAGTTTTATATAGCGCAAACTTGACCCGGAGTGATCGGGTATCAGAGCGCTTTACATAGCAGCAGTTGCGTTATATGAGGACACATTCATTTTTGTTAGGCACGGGGAGATTAAGTGATTTCCCCAGAATCACAGGATGTTTAGCGTCATTGCCGAGACTCAAACCCAGTTCCCCAGATTCTAGGTCGATCGCCCTAGCCATTAGGCCAACTACTTTCCCCTACTGCATTTCCTATTTTTAGCGTGAAGTATTATGTTTTTTCTTCTATGATGGTAAGTTTTATATTCTCAAATCATTGGCGTACATTTCTCTCTTTCTGCCAAACTGTAATCTTTCCTCCAAATTTTTTCTTGTCTACGATATTTCAGTTTCAAAAGTCTGAGCGTGTCAGAAAGCCAGGGCGCCGAAAGAAGAGCTCACCTAGTTCTAATCTCTCTAACTTGTGAGACAGAATTTAGTGCCTCAGTGAGCCAACCCTTATAAGCCCTGCTTCCTCTACATCTAAAGGGCAGTAAATAGGAACATTGACCAGAGCTGTACTAACAATAAAATTATTGCATTGATTCCATGCATGCATATGGCTGCCAGATGTGGTGGCCGTGAGAACATTAGCTAATCTCAGAGTTTTGAGATAGATTAAAAGCAATAGTCATATGATCTGACCAAGTCAGAGGAAAACATTCTTTAGGGCAAAGGTTTGAGAAATGTGTAAAAATGTCATCAAGTTGGTGCTCTGCTGAATGAGTCGAGGCATTTACCAATTGAGTAAAACCAAAACCTGACATGGTATCCATGACTGTTGCTGTACCTTTACTGTTAAAAAGTTCAAAACTGAAATTAAAATCTTCCAAATCAGTAAAATATGATTAGTCCAGTAATGTTCAAAAAGATGCCCTACATTAAATGCAAAGTCTGCTCACCTCCCAGGAGGACGATAAACCAAACCTCGTGACCAAGTAAAATTTGCATAGATAACATTTATTTTTTAAAAGGGCTTCAAAGCACCCTCAAGTAAAGGCCTCAACAGTGCAGCAAAATGTGTCACCTAAGACCATGACAAGTCAGCCCTCTTCTTTATTAGTTTGGTCAAGTATTGATATGGTATGGCTTTTAGGAATCGCTATGACTGTATCTAGACCAAGTTTCAGTTACAAACATGATACCCAGACTGTGGGATAGAACACATGCATGAAATTTAAATGTATTTCTTACTGCACATCTGACAGTGATCAGGAAGACTAACAGACTGGCTTCCACTAACTTAGTATCAACCACAGAGGATACATCTAAAGTGGCGGGACACGTGAAATGTTGGAGTGACTTAAATCATCTTAGGAAAGAAGGGGCTACAGAAATTAGACTGAGCACAAGATAGCGAAAAGTGCAAAATGTAAAAGCATAAACTCAAAATTCATAAAGGGATGACCCCTCCAATATGGCATCTAAAGTGGTATGGAGCAAGGCACCTCCATAAATCGGCATGAAGTGCTGTACAAGGAAACAAAAAGCACAGCTGTTCCCAGGAACAGATAACAGGAATAGGCAATCACAATACAATGGGCCCTCTGAAGGACTAATGACTCAGCAAATACCCAGCACAGGGCGTGGCCTACAACCATTATCTGAATCCCATTAAACACTGGCAGATTATTTCCCTGAGCCTAGCTGGTATTGGATGCTGGGTGTAGCCTTTTACCTTGTCCTCAGTGCTGTCTACCCACTTGACATGGCCTCTGCCCATAACTTGTGTGGTTTAGGTACAGGACATAGCATTTGGCAATGCCCTGCACCTAGTCTTCATGCTCTCAATGGCGGTACGATGCAGGCAATGGCTGGGCATTGGGAACAGAAATAATCTTTGGCAAAGCCCTCTGCCCAGACCTCCTAATCCCAATTCCCACTTGGTATGACCTCATTACTGATCTGTGGAACTGTCCAATATCAAACTTCGTATACTCATTTATTTTCATTAACGATTTATGACACTAATCAGTTTTGTATTGCACATGAGTACCCGGAATTGTGTCCTGGAACTGAGAAGCAAAGTTGAGTAGCCAAAATATGTAGAACTTCATCCGTCCTGTAAGAAAGAAAAGCCATGCTTCCAAGTTTTTCTTGAAATGGAGGTGATCACCTATAAGACTTATTTTAATGGGAATCTTTGTTTCATTGTTGAGCAGAAACATGGAAAATGGTGAAGCTACCACTGGGTGCCTTATGGATTAGGGAAACAGAACAAGTAATGCTGATGTCGACAAGATAATCCTCTTTCTGGAATGAATATAAGGAAGACATTTTGATTGAAGAAGTTACGGTTCCCTACGATGAGAGATACAGTAAGCCAAGCAGATGCTTTTGAAAATTAGCCTTTACCCAACTGGGAGCCAGTGTAAGGCAGCCATTGGTACTGATATGCGAGCTCTAAATGGCAAACTACGGATCACAAAATTGCTTCGTGCACGGTGTGCAATCTAGCCAGAAAGAATAAAGGCAAACCTAAATACAGTTGTACAGACATGAAAGTACAATAGCCTGAACCTTGCCTTGAAGATATGGCTAAGAAGTGGGGTAAACTTTACAAAAATGTGAATGTAGAAAAAAACACATTATTTATCTAAGTACTAATAGGCAAACAAGCATTGGCATAGTCAATAGGTCTCGCCTTTGGGACCTTATAAGTGTTTAGCCATGCAACAGTTGCATAACTAAACACTTATAAGGTCCCAAAAGCGATCAAACATCAAAGCGGCCGCGAAAGTGAAAGTAATAGCGGTAAAGCGCGACGCGGGCGCACGCCCGCGCACATGCACTGTAGGTCTAGGCTGGCCTGGTAGCACTTTTTGGAGCCCTCACAAAATGTCTCGCCAGACCAGCGCATGCGCTGGGTCAGGCGAGACCTAACAAGAATCAAATACGAACCCACTATACCGGCAAGAGAATATAAACCAGAGTGTCTTGGAGTTCTACGCAAACCTCTACAGTAGCTGGCTGAGGCAGGGCGAGGGAACTATCAGGGAATATTTAGCGATTATCCCACTTCCCAAAATAAGGGCAGAGGAGGCAGAAACGTTAGGAGCCCCTGTAGACATAAAAGAGGTAGGAGCAGCTATTAAGGGACTAGCTAGAGGCAAAACACCTGGCACAGACGTGTTCCCTGAAGAGTTTTATGCTGCCTATGCACAGGAACTGGCATCCAGACTGGTAGGCTTCTTTGGAGAGGCAATGGATGAAGGTCACCTCCCCAATACCACCCAGGAGGTTCTGATCGTTCCTCTCCTCAAACCTGGTAAATCCCCCTGGAGTGCTGCGCTTAAAGACTCCTATCCATGCTGAACTAGACTTTAAGATTCTCAGTAGGATACTAGCAACTAGGATTCAGGTGTTAATGACTGACCTCATACACCCGGATCAAGCGGGATTAATCCCAGGCCGATATACTAATATAGGCAACTCCTAGCGCTTATGGAAGCATATGGCAAGCTAGGGGAGGAGGGAGAGGTCTTTGCTGTCGATATTAAAAAAGGCCTTTGATAGCCTTCAATGGGAGTTTCAGTATGGGGTCATGAGAAGAATGCAGCGGGAACAAGGCTTCTTGAAATGGGTTGAGCTGCTCTACACAAGCTCTTGGGTCGGATCAGAACGGGCCGCACCATCTCAGAACAATGTGGATTGGAGCGAGGTACGAGACAGGAATGTCCCCACTCTCTACTGTTGTTTGCCCTGGCTATGGAACCGCTGGCATGTCTTGCCGAGACAGGCACAAAGTTCCGTGGGATACGCCCAGGGAACAGAGTCCACCATAAAGCGCTATACACTGATGACCTGCTGATGTTCTTGGGGAACACAGGAGAAGACTTGCCTGGTGCTAAGGAACTGATTAAGGCATTTGGAGAAATGTCAAGTTTACAAATTAACTGGCTAAACTCTTGACTTTTCCCGTTGACAAAAGACCTCCCCACGGAACTGAGAAAGCTCCAATGGAAACACAGATGCCTGGAATAGCTAATGGTGAAAATACACCACTCCCCCCCCCCCCGATATACTTAAGGATAATATGAGGGCGGCCGTACGATCTTTGAAGACCAGCATAGAGTTTTGGAAAGGCCTCCCACTGTCATTAGCGGAGAGGGTGGCGCTTTTAAAAATGGTGGCACTACCACGATTGCTCTACTTTTTCAATATTCTTCCAATATGGATACCCCCAAGGTGGCATATCGACTTACATTCCTTAGTGTCGAATTTCTTGTGGGGCACCGGACGAAGACGGGTAGCGCTGAAAACAATGCAGCGTCCGACTGCAGAGGGGGGCCTTGCAGTCTCCGACTTCGAACGATATTACCTTGTTGGCCAAGTACAATGGTTTGCCTGCTGGCTGCAAGATCAGCAGTCGCATATACGCAAAGTGGGACCGTTTACACCAGACTTAAACATATTATTGAAGATGTTGGTGCAGGTAGGTAGGACTTCGGTAGATGATGCCGGAGAAGTACAAGTGGTACGACGTGGTTGGAGACGCTGTCTGCAAAAGACGCAAACACGATTCCCCTACTCATCTGACCTCCCAATAACAATACTATTACTACCACATGGAGGACAATGAGAGGGCCTAGGAGACACTGGATACAAGTGGGGGCATCACAACAGGGCACTCATCCAATTTGAAGACTTTAGAGAGGGCTTCGATCTCCCTCACGGTCATTTCCTATTGCACGGGGGGATGGTGGCGACGATGTGCAAACACTCAGGGGGGAATGACCCAACCTCAACATCTTGATACTTGCAGATACATCCATATGGGGGGGGGGGGGGGTACTAGAACCTGTCATGTGTCTCTACAAAGCACTGGGTAGGGGTACCCTTCAACCGCTGACTGTTCTCTGAGATAGATGGACAGAGGACCAGAATAACCCTCTGGAAGACAAAGACTGGGAAACTATATCGACCGGGACCCCATAGATCTCGAGGAATGCCCGTTTCCGATTAACTTCTTCATACTACGCAGGGCATACCTCACCCCGGTACGAATTAACTAATTTTTCCACAAGAAGGACACGAAATGCCCAAGCAGGACGCTTCTGATGCACATTCCATCTTTATCAGATCCAATCTCCTGCCAATGCTGTAGTATATTCATCTGGAGTGTTTTGCTTTTCTGAGAGCTACTATTTCACAGCATACCAGATCAGGCTGTGTCATTTGTAAGGGTGGGCGACAATTTCTGTTCCGCTCGCAGAAATTGCGAAATTTCGACATTTTTGCGTTCCACGCAGAACGCGAAAATGTTGAAACTTCCGTGATCCGCGAGGCAACGGAAATTCTCGCCCACCCTTGGCTAGGCAGGTGTGCTTTCTTCCAATATCTACCGTCAGCAATTTGCTGTAAGGAGGTCTGTGCATCCATGGGTTTCTTGAGCGCAATCCCTGTGTAGTTCCTGAGGTTATGTCTCCTCATCTGCTGCTCTGGTCGGTCTCTGACCCTTTATAAACAAGAGGCATGTGAACTGCATAGAAGCCCCGCCCCACACACTGGCGGTGTGCAACGTCTTCCCGCCATTTCCCCACTATGATGGACAGCTCACTCGAGGGACCCCGGCGCCCATCGGCGCGGTGGCAAAGTTACAGACACACATGGTCTCTGGAGACAAAGCGATCAAACATCAAAGCGGCCGCGAAAGTGAAAGTAATAGCGGTAAAGCGCGACGCGGGCGCACGCCCGCGCACATGCACTGTAGGTCTAGGCTGGCCTGGTAGCACTTTTTGGAGCCCTCACAAAATGTCTCGCCAGACCAGCGCATGCGCTGGGTCAGGCGAGACCTAACAAGAATCAAATACGAACCCACTATACCGGCAAGAGAATATAAACCAGAGTGTCTTGGAGTTCTACGCAAACCTCTACAGTAGCTGGCTGAGGCAGGGCGAGGGAACTATCAGGGAATATTTAGCGATTATCCCACTTCCCAAAATAAGGGCAGAGGAGGCAGAAACGTTAGGAGCCCCTGTAGACATAAAAGAGGTAGGAGCAGCTATTAAGGGACTAGCTAGAGGCAAAACACCTGGCACAGACGTGTTCCCTGAAGAGTTTTATGCTGCCTATGCACAGGAACTGGCATCCAGACTGGTAGGCTTCTTTGGAGAGGCAATGGATGAAGGTCACCTCCCCAATACCACCCAGGAGGTTCTGATCGTTCCTCTCCTCAAACCTGGTAAATCCCCCTGGAGTGCTGCGCTTAAAGACTCCTATCCATGCTGAACTAGACTTTAAGATTCTCAGTAGGATACTAGCAACTAGGATTCAGGTGTTAATGACTGACCTCATACACCCGGATCAAGCGGGATTAATCCCAGGCCGATATACTAATATAGGCAACTCCTAGCGCTTATGGAAGCATATGGCAAGCTAGGGGAGGAGGGAGAGGTCTTTGCTGTCGATATTAAAAAAGGCCTTTGATAGCCTTCAATGGGAGTTTCAGTATGGGGTCATGAGAAGAATGCAGCGGGAACAAGGCTTCTTGAAATGGGTTGAGCTGCTCTACACAAGCTCTTGGGTCGGATCAGAACGGGCCGCACCATCTCAGAACAATGTGGATTGGAGCGAGGTACGAGACAGGAATGTCCCCACTCTCTACTGTTGTTTGCCCTGGCTATGGAACCGCTGGCATGTCTTGCCGAGACAGGCACAAAGTTCCGTGGGATACGCCCAGGGAACAGAGTCCACCATAAAGCGCTATACACTGATGACCTGCTGATGTTCTTGGGGAACACAGGAGAAGACTTGCCTGGTGCTAAGGAACTGATTAAGGCATTTGGAGAAATGTCAAGTTTACAAATTAACTGGCTAAACTCTTGACTTTTCCTGTTGACAAAAGACCTCCCCACGGAACTGAGAAAGCTCCAATGGAAACACAGATGCCTGGAATAGCTAATGGTGAAAATACACCACTCCCCCCCCCCCCGATATACTTAAGGATAATATGAGGGCGGCCGTACGATCTTTGAAGACCAGCATAGAGTTTTGGAAAGGCCTCCCACTGTCATTAGCGGAGAGGGTGGCGCTTTTAAAAATGGTGGCACTACCACGATTGCTCTACTTTTTCAATATTCTTCCAATATGGATACCCCCAAGGTGGCATATCGACTTACATTCCTTAGTGTCGAATTTCTTGTGGGGCACCGGACGAAGACGGGTAGCGCTGAAAACAATGCAGCGTCCGACTGCAGAGGGGGGCCTTGCAGTCTCCGACTTCGAACGATATTACCTTGTTGGCCAAGTACAATGGTTTGCCTGCTGGCTGCAAGATCAGCAGTCGCATATACGCAAAGTGGGACCGTTTACACCAGACTTAAACATATTATTGAAGATGTTGGTGCAGGTAGGTAGGACTTCGGTAGATGATGCCGGAGAAGTACAAGTGGTACGACGTGGTTGGAGACGCTGTCTGCAAAAGACGCAAACACGATTCCCCTACTCATCTGACCTCCCAATAACAATACTATTACTACCACATGGAGGACAATGAGAGGGCCTAGGAGACACTGGATACAAGTGGGGGCATCACAACAGGGCACTCATCCAATTTGAAGACTTTAGAGAGGGCTTCGATCTCCCTCACGGTCATTTCCTATTGCACGGGGGGATGGTGGCGACGATGTGCAAACACTCAGGGGGGAATGACCCAACCTCAACATCTTGATACTTGCAGATACATCCATATGGGGGGGGGGGGGGTACAAGAACCTGTCATGTGTCTCTACAAAGCACTGGGTAGGGGTACCCTTCAACCGCTGACTGTTCTCTGAGATAGATGGACAGAGGACCAGAATAACCCTCTGGAAGACAAAGACTGGGAAACTATATCGACCGGGACCCCATAGATCTCGAGGAATGCCCGTTTCCGATTAACTTCTTCATACTACGCAGGGCATACCTCACCCCGGTACGAATTAACTAATTTTTCCACAAGAAGGACACGAAATGCCCAAGCAGGACGCTTCTGATGCACATTCCATCTTTATCAGATCCAATCTCCTGCCAATGCTGTAGTATATTCATCTGGAGTGTTTTGCTTTTCTGAGAGCTACTATTTCACAGCATACCAGATCAGGCTGTGTCATTTGTAAGGGTGGGCGACAATTTCTGTTCCGCTCGCAGAAATTGCGAAATTTCGACATTTTTGCGTTCCACGCAGAACGCGAAAATGTTGAAACTTCCGTGATCCGCGAGGCAACGGAAATTCTCGCCCACCCTTGGCTAGGCAGGTGTGCTTTCTTCCAATATCTACCGTCAGCAATTTGCTGTAAGGAGGTCTGTGCATCCATGGGTTTCTTGAGCGCAATCCCTGTGTAGTTCCTGAGGTTATGTCTCCTCATCTGCTGCTCTGGTCGGTCTCTGACCCTTTATAAACAAGAGGCATGTGAACTGCATAGAAGCCCCGCCCCACACACTGGCGGTGTGCAACGTCTTCCCGCCATTTCCCCACTATGATGGACAGCTCACTCGAGGGACCCCGGCGCCCATCGGCGCGGTGGCAAAGTTACAGACACACATGGTCTCTGGAGACAACTCTTCTGGCCCTTTACGCAGCTGTAGGGTAAGAAAAGCACTATACATTTATTCAACGAGGTAGCACTTACTGATTAGCCAGTAGAAAGTACTTCAGTTGAGTAGAGGTATTGCACAAAACGGTGGCATCTTCTTGGGTAAATATGCAGGGCAGGATTCATTCTGGCACAAAAATTAAACCGTCCTCAACAGGAAGCACTTACAGATATAAATAAAGCAGGTGCCCGAGTTGAACTTGAAGCTCAAATTCAGTAACGCATTAATCAGCCCAAAAACATTTGTGAGCACGGTCGAGGCTAGGCAGGAGTGCTGTCTCCCCATATCTATCGTCAACAATTTGCTGTAATCCTTAATGGAGCTATGTGCATCCATGAGTTTCTCGAGCGCAATTCCCGTGTAGTTCCTGACATCAGGAGGTTCTGTCTCCTCATCTGCTGCTCTGATCGGTCTCTGCTCTCTGGCCCTTTATAAACAAGAGGCATGTGAACTGCATGGAAGCCCCGGCCCACACACCAGCGGTGTGCAACATCTTCCCGCCCTTTCCCCCACTATGATGGACAGCTCATTCGAGGGACCCCGGCGCCCATCGGCGCGGTGGCAATGTTACAGACACACATGGTCGCTGTAGACAACTCTTCTGGCACTTTGCGCAGCTGTAGTGTTGGAAAAGCACTATACATTTACCCAATGAGGAAGCACTTACTGATTAGCCAGTAGAAAGTACTCCAGTTGAGTAGAGGTATTGCACAAAACGGTGGCATCTTCTTGGATGATGCAGGGCAGGATTCATTCTGGCACGATGCTCCTGTCACAAAAATTAAACCTCAACAGGAAGCACTTTACTGAATTTGACCTTCAACTCGGGCACCTGCTTTATTTATATCTGTTACAGATATGCATTAATCAGCACAAAATTTCGCGTGATCGCGGAGATATTTTGCCGTTTCGCAATATTTTGCGAAAGGCACTTTCGCAAATTCTGCCCAACCATTTGAGTCATTTGAGTGATTTGAAACGGTTCTGTCCTTCCTTCTTTCATCCTTTTCTTTGTTCTTTTTTCTTTCCTTCTTTTATTCTTGCCTTCTTTCATTTTTTTCTCTTTCTCTTTCCGCCTTCTTTTGATTCCCTCTCCCTTTTTTCTCTCTTTCTATCACCCATCTTTCTTTCCTTCTTTCCCTTTTCTCTTTCTTTATTTTCTTCTCTCATTCTTTTGCTCTCTATTTCGATCACTTGCCTTCTTTCTCTTCTTTTATTCTTGCCTTCTTTCATTCCTTCTCTTTCCTTCTGCTTCATTCTTTCTTTCCTTCCTTTTTTCTTTTTCCTTTCCTTCTCGTTCCTTCTTCCCCCTTCTCTTTCCCTCCCCCACTCATTCTTTCTTTTTCTTTTCTTCATTCTTTCTCTGGCATTCTTTCATTCCTTTTTTCTTATATTCACTCTTTCCTTCTCTTTCTTTCCTTCTATTTCCTTTTTTCTTGCCTTCCTTCAGTCCTTCTTTATTTATTTGTCAAGGGCAGGAGGCTTGCAGCCAATGCCAGACTGATTGACTTTTTTAAGATGTGTATTAGCCAAGATCTTTTAACTTTACCAAAATGATGTCCAAAACATAGTTACTTAGTAGGATTTCAGCAAAACTTCGTCCATTAGTCTGTGGTTGGTGTCACTCAAATTTTTCTTCCAGACACTCCAGCATGTATTAAGGGGCACTGTATCGGCCCACTTCAGCCATTGGCTGTTTTCACTATGAGGTTCGGCATGCTGCCCTTTTACAAAGAACACATCCACACAAAGTAGTTCCCTTCAGTGCCAGGTAGTAGAATGGTGATGTGTAGTTTTTTTTTTTACCAAACTTTGTTTTGCTTGTTGCAAATGATTTTTTTTTTTAGATTGACAAGGGCCCAGAATATCCCTAAACAAAGTTTTACAAAAAACAAAATAAAACAAGAATTGCCAGAAGGCTGGTTGCCAACGCCAGACCTATTGCCTTTGCCAATGCTTGCCGTCAAATGTCATCAATTTAATTTGCAAAAATATATATATATATATTTTCCTGTAAGCTAATCATTCTAGCCATAACTAAATAGGCATCATAAAGTTATATTTAACAAGCCAGGACTGGCACATACATGATGTCATAAACCATATACACAAGCGATATACCAGAATGCCTACCGTTCAAACCGGATGTGATTCTATTTTTCCACATCCATGAAGAAGCACAAGGGCAAGGATATCTAGACATTACGTGTACTGCGCAAAACCCCATATACATGGAACATAACATATCTTGATATGCCAGCTAATAACGGTTTGACTATCAGTGTGAAATTTGTTGGCAAGCTGATGAACGCTTGAACATCCAAAGGTCTGTTTGTCATGACAACATGGCTGCTTAACACTTGGGGTGCATGTACACATACTATACACATGCGTGCACACTTACTATCTTCCTATGTATGGTGGCAAGTGGCAATTTCCTTAGGAAATAATAGAAAAATGCATTTCCATAGACCGCCAAAGGTAGGTCCACCGTTTTTAGTGGAAAACGGCCTTTTGTGTGGGTAACACATACCCTATATAGTCATAATGATTCCCTGTATCCAAATGAGCTCTAGCAGATGTACTGGTTTCTACACTGCTGTATGATTTGCAACACAGACTGCTTTGTAGTCCCATTTGTAGGGTGAACCCTTTCTCCAGAGCAAATTTGTATTCAGTGGCAGAATGGTAGTTCTAATGTAGATGTTTCCATGTGTTCTACTGTAGTTTATGGGGAGAAGAGTGCTGTTTATCTTTTTTACGTACGCAAAGGTCCTTAGACATACCTTTCCACTTGTTCCTTAAAAAAACCTTCACACACAATGAATAATGCACTTGTTGCAGTCCCGCAATGACCAACATCCATTTCTCCACAAGCAGACCCCTTTCAGCACCAAACAGTACGACAAACCATAGTCCACAATACGCACAACTCTAAACAGCTATGTCAATGACAGGTGCATGCTGTACTAATGCAGTGGTAAATGTGCTACTTTTAAATGTACGCATAACAATATAATCCACAATTGCTCTTTGACTTGCACTCTGCCCATTCTGCCTAAATTGTGTGCACAAAATGAAATGTCATTGTACCTCTGGACTGCATTTATTAATTTATTCAATGTGAAAGCAGCAGATCAACCCACCATGTGTATTTAGTGTTTATTAGGGTGTTGAAGGTAGTATAAAGTCCTAGGTGGAGGAAGTTATTCCATTTAATAACCAAGTTAAATTGAATTTTGACACTTTGTACACGTGTTCACGTTTATAATGTCTTCATGGAGACATTTCAACTGGTTTAACCAGAAATTTGTGACACGTTGGCTATTAAACCTGCCAACTAGAGATATTTTGAAATTATCCTCCAATTTCCTTAGCAACAGCCATTTCTATACCATCTGATATGGACTGCTGCCCCGGTAACCTCAGAAGCGAGTTTACATCTTTGTAACATTCTGTTAAGTCTCAACAGATCGGTCTCCAAAATGTTCCTACATATTGTCCTTTAGTTTGATAATTCAATCTGATCACCGTGCATTTTTAAGAAGATATCCAATGTTCTAAGGCGGTTGCATGAAGTTACACACTGTAGAAACGTTTGCAGTATTGCCCCTTTGGTTCTGGATTGTCTGACTATATTTGAAATTCACTTTTTTCATGGTGGAAGGATGCCTTCTCTCTGTGTCATCCTCTGACTCTGGAGTTAGCATTATGTGCCTAATATCCTTAGCTACAGCATATTTTCTATTATTTCCTTCTGGTTGTCAACTGAGCTTATTTTTATAATCTTTATACAAAACCTATGCATTTACATAAGCAATGAGTCCACAGTGTGTTCTCTCATATCTTCTGTCCTTGGTAAGTTGTTGGGTGGTAAAGTAGCTTGCATAATGGATCTGGTTTTTTTTTTAGCACTGCTACATCATTTGAAATATTTAGTAGTTCATCTACTGAAGATGTAGATAATAGGGTCAGGTTATTATTGACAAAGTTTTTCTCCTCATGTTTTCAATGTTGAAATAGGACTTGCTTTTCATAGGAAAGCCCTTCATTAAGGTTGTTGTCAACCAGTTGGTACTTCTATCTTTAAATAGATAAGATCTGTGATACAAATGTTTCACATTCTTTTGCTGATCTGAACTCTTATTGTTAACTTCTCTAGTGCTATCGCCTACATGCTGTTATTCTAGCTCCTCAAGTTACAATTTATGTTTCGTAGCGCTGCTTGTAGTGTGATAACCTTTATATAATACTATTTTTTGATTGGTCATGTACTTTTCATGTAAAACTGTCCTCTCAAGTATGTTTTCTTCGATGTTGATTAAGGTCTCCTTTCCAGGTAAAGCTTCTTCCACATTCAGTGCATTTATATGGGCGCTCTCCAGTATGTATTCTTATATGTCCATTCAGATTATCTTTTCGACTAAATCTTTTGTTGCAGATATGACATGCATATGGCTTTTCACCTGTATGTGTTCTAGAATGTGTCATAAGATTGGTCTTCCGAAAGAAGGTTTTATCACAGTCAGGACAAGCATATATCCTTTCTCGTGAATGTGTTTCCATGTGTCGAAGAAGCTCTCTTTTCAACCGGCAGCTTTTATTACATTCAGGACATGTGTATTGTGACTGATTTTGCTGTGCGTTTGGCAGGAAACCAAGAAAACGTGTATTTCTCAGATTACTTTCACATTCATTATATTTCTGCAATATCCCTATTTTAGACCTTCGCTGCTGTAATCTGAAATGTTCAGACTTGCTGAAGTCACCCTTATATTGGACTGTTTTTTCTTGTTTTAGTTGCACATAACTTTCCGACCATGGGTGGTTTTTAGTGTTGCTTCCCTTGTGGTAGTTCTGCAGAGCCTGAATGTTTGTCTTCCCAGATGAAGCTTTGCAAAGTTGATTCTTGTTAGTAAACTGTACAGATGCAATACTTTTCCTTTGTCTGTTCATAACTTCCTGGCCTGTTGGGTTGAAATAAAACTTATTAACATTAAATTTATGAAAAAATGGCTCTTGAAACAACAGTTTATTTCAAAGTATTATTCTTAGGATTATTTTCCGGAGTTGTATGAAAAACAACACCTTTGGTAAAACTGCTCAGTATGTCAATGCATATATTGCAGAGATCTTTGTGCAACAAGCATTTCTCTATTTTAGATTTTGGCAAGGGTGACTTAACTGTTCATCCCACAGTAAATACAATGTTTAACAATCAGCGTTTGCAATATCAAATCTCTTCTAAGATCTTTAAAACCTTGGTGATTTCGCAACACTAAATATTCGGAAGATGTACGCCTAATATGGGCAAAAATCTGTTGGGCAAGATGACCTAGCCAGATGAGCCAATTACTTGGTAGTTATCAATTTCACAAAGTTAGTAGCAACAATGCAACATTTGTGCTTCTACTGAATAAGCAAGGATGATTAAATAATTATAATATTGTACAGTTGTGTACTTATTTTAGTATGAAAATATTTATACTTATAATTGTACTTAGGGTTTTAATTTGAATAAGCTAAATTTAATACCCATGTTAAATTGGCCTTTTGTTAAAGATGCCTTATGTAAATGTTCAATCTTGAGACTGCTGATGTTAATGTACTAGACCGCAAACAAACACAGAAAAGGAGATAACGGAAGTGCTTTTGGCTTGGAGTGTGGCATGGTGTTTTAAGTAATCCTATTCGCCTGTTAAATAATTTCAAAATCCGGATTCCAGCAGCTCTGCACTTAGATAATAAGTAAAACATTGAGGGTAATTGAGTTCAGTCTGTAGAGATCTCGTTAGCTGTTAATCCCTCGACAATGGTACTAAATAGCATATTTCTGTGCATTTGCCTACAAACTTTATACCATGGCTTTTCATGGGTATTAGTTTGAACAAAACACATTTCACTCAAGAGAGGGTACAAGGAAATCATTTCTTGCTGGGAGGTAAAATCACATTCAAGTTGTCCCATGATTATTACAAGATTTTTCTTACTGTGTAAATACATTGCAACATGAGATCTGAGAGGCAGCAAACTGTTTTTCTCGTCAAATTTGCCGCACTGTTGTTATAAATAGATAAAGGTGCATCTGTTTGAGCATTTACAGTTACTCAATACAGTGTGTTACTGTGCCCAATTTACTTTTACTGGTTGATCTATCTATGTATCTATCAATAGACATATATAGGTTATATGGAGATGTACAGAGCGTAATGTGGTAATTACTACCATTGCTCAGTGTGAAAAGGGCCTCTCGTGAGTCCTAATGCCCCTCCCTCCACATTTGTAATAAATAGCATATTATACTCTGCACATATGGTTTATGGTATCTTTTCACATGTGCTTGTTTTAATAAAAGATATTTAACCTAAAGCAGCATAATAAGGATTACATATGTGCAGTGTGGTAAACTCACATTGAAGTGGCCTTGTGACTATTAAGGGGGCTATTTTAGGCAATCTGTGAGGCAAAAAGTCAAACTTGACTTCTAAACTGCAGCAATAAATGTGTAAGTAAGCTTTTATTAGTACAGTTGCTCTAATTCATGTGTTATTTGGCCACGTCTATTTCTACTACAATGATTATCTATATATACACACACATACACATTTACTGAAAAAACAAAACGTTACAGGGACGTTATAGTTAGGAAATAGAATTAAACATATATACTAAACTACTACAAAAGTTAAATTAGTATACTAGGTGTGCTACTAATCAGTGATACTACTTTTAAGATATATTACGTGAGTGACTGAATCACTGTGTGTGTCCGTATGTGACTGGTGGTATGGGTTTGTAAGTGGGTGTGTGATTGGTTGTGTGGGTGTGTGATTGGTTGTATGGGTGTGTGATTGGTTGTATGGGTGCGTGAGTGGTTGTACAGGTTTGTAAGTGGATGTGCAATTGGCTTTATGGGTGTGTGAGTGAACGTATGGATGTGTGACAGGGTGTATGGGTGGTTGTGGGGGTATGGGTAGTTGTGGGGGTGTGAGTAGTTGTAGGGGTGTGTGTGTGAATAGATGTATGGGTTTGTAAGTGGGTGTTTGAGTGGTTTAATTGGTGTGAGACTGGGTGTGTGAGTATCTGTGTAGGTGAGTGAGTGGGTGCCTGAGTTCCTGTATGGATGAGTGAGTGGGTACATCAGTGGCTATATGAGTGAGTGTGTGTGTGTGTGTGTGTGTGTGTGTGTGTGTGTAAGTGCCTGTATGGATGAGTGTCTGCATGTGTGAGTGGCTATATGACTCACTGTTTCAGTGGCTGTATGGGTAAGTGAGTGGCTCTGTGAGTAGCTGTATGTGTGAGTGAGTGGGCAGGGAAAGAGATGACACCTCTTTAACAGCTCCCACCTGCTGGAACCAGAGTGTATGTTTTTGCTTGATGGGAGCTGTCAGGTCCTGCCAAGCAAAGCAAACAGCTATGTCCCAGGGATGGGCACCCCGGGACATAAGAGAAGCCAGCCCTGTGGGGTAGCCGTCCCAAGGGCCATATATGGCTCCAGGAAGGGGGTCGCGCAGCCCTCCTTTTTTTCACGGGCCGGCCCCAGGGAGTTGGTGGTCCCTATGGCCATAAATGGCCCAGGAGAGGGGGGAAGCGTGGATCCTCTCCCACTTTAAAATAAGTTTTTGGCCCAAGGGAGGTGTCTGGGTCATAGGCGGGGATACGGCCCCCAGCAATATCGTTAGATTATCCCTGGGGAGATGGTGGTCCGGGTGGACGGGAGTCTGGGTGCCCCCACTATATTGTTTATTGATTTTAGCTCCTGGGAGGTGATGGTCTCTGGGCGGGGGTCTGTGCAGCCCCTACACTATCATTATATTATCCCTGGGGAGGTGGTTGTCCCCGGGTCACAGGGGAAACCGGGCGGCCCTTCCTATATTCTTTATTGATGTTAGTCCCGGGAAGTGGTGGTTCTCAGGGGCTGGGGTTAATGTGGCCCCCGCACTTTTATTGTATTAGCCCCAGGGAGATCGTGCTCCCCAGGCTTGAAACGTGCAGTCCCCCTCCATTGATTAATTAAAGCCCCGGGAAGGTGGTACTTCCCAGGGCTCATATGAGCCCATGGAGCAGGGTCCACACGGTCTCCCTCCAGTATCTAAAATAAAGCCCCGGGAGGTGGAGGTCCCTGGGGCTCCTGGTGCCTCAGGAGGAGGGCTCCATGTGCCCCCGATTGGTTTGCTTTTTTTTTATCTTGAAAAGCCAAGTTCCAAGATGGCTGCCAACCCTTTCTGGTTGAAGTGTTGGCAGCCAATCAGAGCTCTGTAATTCTCTGCACAAGCACGCCGTTATTTATGAAGTCGTTGCAATCATAGATATACAAATTTGGATTTCCTTTAATATGTAGAAAACTACCAAACGGATTTCAATGGGGCGCTATCAAGAATATTGGTCCCAAGATGGCTGCCAACACTTCCTGGTTGAAGTGTTGACAGCCAGTCAAATTTCAGTAGGTTTTTGTGCCACCAGATATCTATATATATTTTTTTTTTACTTAAATGTCTCTGAAACTACTGAACGGATTTACACCAAATCTCAAAAAGCATGCTTTCCTGACCAACATCTAGCTTTCTGCCAAATTTGGTGTAATTCCATTCACCAGTTCCGGCTGTAATCATGTTAAAAATCCCTATAGACTTAACATGGGGTAAATGCGTTTTGAGACCCCCCTTTTTTCTCGGCCCCCGCTTGACGGATCACCTCGAAACTTCCAACATAGCAGCTGAACGAACAAGGGGACGTTTTTTGAAAATTGGGTGAAGTTTCATCAAGTGACGCCAAAGTTATTGGCAAAACAGAAAACGCTTTTCCCATGGAAACTATGGTCCTAACTTTAACAATACTTAAATTACATGTCTGTGACTGCTTCTTTTTACATAGTTTTTAGGTCTAGCCTAGGCAGCACGCATGCGAGGCTCTGGGAGGTGACCTTTAGAAATTAGTCTGCTCTTTTCAAGCACTCGTGCTTGTGCTGGCATCCATCTTGCGGGAGCGAGCAGCGGCGCACCGACCATATGTTTTCCGCTCCTTGCTCCCGCAAACACGAGTGTTTGAAAACAGCTTACCCTCCCCCACCCCAGCAAACACTGGCTCAGATTGAGAACCGCTTTTCTCGCACTTCCTTTCACACTGTATTTCTCTCCTTCTTTTCTTTCCTTATGTGTATTTTGAATTTTACCTCTCTAATTTTCTATTGTTCTTTTCTTCTGCCAGTATGCATTTTTTCTTACTTTTATTTTTTGTCATTCCTCCCACTTTCATTCCCTTTCTTATTTCTTTTCCTCCCTATTATTCTTCCTTTCTTCCTCCATCACCTATCGCTACTACATCCTCCCTTGCTTCTTTACTTCCCTCTTTTCATCCTTGTTTCATTCCTGCCCTCATTTCTTTTATTTCCACCCTCTGACATGCCCATTTCACCTCTATATAGTACTCTCTATAGTGCTGATGCTGCGCAAAGATAATCTGCTGTTACAGACAGGTACTATAGTACTGATGCTGCGCACAGATACTCCTATAGTACTTATCCTACCTACGTGTTGCATTGTCAAACAGTTAACAACAATTTATAACCTTGGCGGCCTCTTGTGAAACTGCTTCAGGCAGCACTAAAGTAGACGGAGAGGTGAGCCAGTCCACTGTGTGTGCTTTTTTCACACTCAGACTCAAAGCCATGAAATGTATTTTCACTATGCTTGTGGATTGCACTGATGCGGATGTGCGTGTACCTCTTTCAATCACGGACTCTTTCACGAGGGAACCAGTGTTCGTTCTTCTGTCACTTCTAGGGAGGCCGTGATAACTAAGGAAGCAGGGAACCGATGCTAACATCATATTTACATTTTCTTCCCAATGTGGTGTCTACTTATGTCCTCCCAAACATGACTGCTGTGCACGTGTGTAAGAAGTTTCCCCCATGTCTTGTTACATCCAGTAAACCTCTCGTGACACGGCCCTGGGCCTGGCGGTCTCCCCAGCTGTCCCAGGCCCCCCCCTCGGTTTTCATACAGTCGGCGCAGACTTTGAACCATATTTTTCCTGCCAGTGCTAAGCCCCTCCAGGTCGAGGACTCAGGCCACTTAACTCCATGGCGGGCTACCCTGTTCGCTGCGTCCAATTACGCGCATTAGTGTATTGATCCGAAGGCTTCCATCGGACATTACTGCGGAGATGCGTGTTAAGTACAGCGTCACCCGGAAGGGAGAGGGGACAGCGGTTGTGTGCAGAGACACTATGGTATGCACTACTTAGAAGCTGACAGATTGTGGTCTCATTGAAGGTCTTGCTTTTTCTATTATGTTGAATCCGGCTTTACCCTGCCGAGCATTAATATAAAAAAAACTCCTAACAACTTCACTGAGTTCATTCGTCGGCTTTCAAACCTGCTTGGCCACCTTTATATACTGCATTCTAATTTCTTGGTCTTGGGTGGTTTTAATCTGCACATTGATGAACCGAGTTACCCTACTCCTAAGCAGTTTGTGAGCACGCCGTAGGGCTTCAATCTGGAACAATGTGTAAACTGCCCCACTCATATGGCTGGTCATACATTGGACAATGCTGTGGGGAGCGCTGTGACGCTCCACTCCCAGACGCACTGCAAGAATGGATACAAAATCCTACTAGTGATTCCACTTTAAACTTTCCATTTGAATCCATGTTAGTCCATGATATTATTCAGAAACTTTTATGCTTTCCTTTTATAGTCCACATGTATGGCGTCATGCATTTTTAATGCTTCCCATATTCATACATTGGACCTTATTTCTTCGCATTCATTGAATGTTCTCATGAGGTCGGCTTTATTTTGTTTATGTGTTTATTTATTACTCCCTTGCGCCCCATCCCGATGCCCCCACGGCAGGTCGTTATACCTCGAAGTGCACGTCCGGCTTCCTCCGCCTGCCACAGACGCCGGGCTGCCTGCCGCTCACGGTATCTGCCTTTCTCGGAGTGATGCAGGCACTGGCTACCTGCTCTTTTCCAACCCTTTCCCTCTTCTTCGCGTCGGGACACCATTTGCACCATAGCCCTCCCCCTCCTGCAACTTCCTGCACTCATTCACCCTGGAGTGTTACTGTTGTTACAATGCCCATCTCCCTCGCTACTCCCTACATCATTAGCAATAAGTGTTCCCAGGGCACATGGATTGCATACTGCATGTGTGATCTGCTACCACAGCTCGTATAGGACAACACGAGTAACATCGCAGTGTTTGTTTATTACTCCCTACCCGCTTTACTTAAAACACACAAGGGCTTATTAACAAGGCCCTTGCGCTACCGGTACGTCCCTATTGCACATATAAAAACAGAAGCACCAGTAGCACAAGGGGCTAGTAAAACTCTATGGTTTACTGCCTTGTAAATAAACACCATGGTTGCTACAGTAGTTATTACAGTAAATATATAAGAACACATTGATCTATAACATACCTTAAAAACATTGCCAATACCTCTCGCTAAACACTTATAACGTCCCAAAGGCGAGACCTATTGGCTATGCCAATGCTTGTTATTATTACATTTTGGTGGTGAAAAATGTGGAAATAAATAGCTACATATACTTTTTTTCTGTAAGAAAAAAGTAATCATTTCTCTTAGCCAACATTTAAACATTTTACACCACAAAAAACACAATCATTAAAACAACTGCATTAAAGCTTTGTATTTTATGTGATACTTCTTCAAGCCATATAAAATGCTACTGGCCCCTAAGTGGCACTACAATCGCAGCTGTAGAACAAAAGCTCCAGCCTGGGAAATGATTTTAAAGAATATGGTAAGTTCTCCTGGGGCCAGGGTTTCAATGACTCAGGAGACTTGCGTTTTTTAGCTAGTGTAGCTGGGGAAGGGGGGGGGGGCTGCAGAACTCCCTGCAGTCACCCTACAACATATAAAAAAAGAGTTTTGGTGATGTCCCTGCCTCTCATTGAGAGACATTACCAAAAACAAAATATAAGCAAATAGCCCTATCAGGGCATTATGGGGAGCTCCTTGAAGGAGCAGTCAATAATAAATGAGCAGCTGTAGCCGTTCATTTAGTCTTCAGTTTTTTTCCCCTTGGTGTCCCGCCTGGGACACCCACTATTATTTTTGTACAGGGGGCTGTCGGGGGAGCTCCTGTGCCCTGTGACCCCACCGGCTTCCTGCAAGTGATGCAGGAACAAGTGTTTTTTTAGTTTCAGAGAAACACTGGTCACTCCAGGGCACAATTATTTTTAGGGGCCGTGGTGGGAGCCCCAGGGCCCCCCTGGCATTGTTTTTTGTTTTGTTTTTAATAAAAAGTGGGCACAACTAGTCCTGGAATGTTTGGTTGTTTTTTTGAGTGGGGTGCCCTGGGGCCCACTCTGGGCACCCCACAGCTAGTCCCTCGTTGGGGGTTGTGGATGGGAGGCCCAGGGTCCCACAGCCCTGCCAGCTCTTCTGCATGCACCCATCATGGATGCAGCGGGAGCCGGCATTGTTCCAACCCTGCGGGAGCAACTTTGTGGGAGCAATTCACATAAGTACCCTGCCCAAGACCGCAGGCAGGTCGAGCTGCTCCCGCCCAGTGGGAGAACTTTGCATTTTCCCAGCCCGTGCCGCAGCTGGGGACACAGTCACTGATGGCCCCTTATGTCTTTTTTTAACTTTGTTTCTAAAGACTCAGTACAAAGTCCTGAGTCTGAAGATGGCTACCACTACTTCCTGGTAAGGTGGTGGTAGCAAATCAGATCTCAGGATGAGATCTGTCAGCTCCGCTGATCCTCTACGGCGATATAAAAAAAATAATTTATCCTTAATTTTTCCAAAACTACATCAAAACACAAAAAGTACTTTTTCTGGACCAAGATCAAGCATTCTGCCTAATTTGGGGTAAATCCTTTCAGCAGTTTGGGTTGTAGCTGTGTCTATATTTGCTGTGCAAAAATGAATGGGGAAAACGTGTTTTGAGGCCCACCTTTTTCTCGGCCCAAGGGGGGTTCAAAAATCACAAATCCCCTTGCATTTTCCATAGATTTTTCAGGCACGCTACCGGAAAAACTGCTAAACGGAAATATACTACATTTATTAGGTAGCTAGATCTTGGTCCAGAAATTATGATTTTTGTGATTTGATATAAATCTGTTAAGATATTTTGGAGATATTAAGCTCCAAAAATATTTGTATATTTGTAGGGTTGGATTTGAGGGACTGTCACAAGCCTTAGAAGACCATGAGGCCCCATCCCTTGGGCAAACTGGTGCAAAAAAAGGGAAGGCTCCAGGGACTTCATCCCCCAGGGCCGGCGCAAATACCCTGTCCTAGAGAGCCCACCCCTGGGACAGAGTAGTTTCCCTGCCCACACTAGCAGGGAAACTTATGTTTGCTCCTACCTGGAGGGAGCAATTTTAAATCTCCCACCAGGCAGGAGCAAACATGTCTATCCTGACTGCAGCAGCAGGGGGAGTCTGCTCCCAGCCAGCAGGAGATTTAAAACTGCATCCACGGGGTGAGACCAGACTTCGTTTTCCCTACCTGCACTCTTGCAAACAGGTAAACAGATATTGCTCCCGCTAGGTGGGAAATTAACAGCTGCCCCCTCCTGATGGGAGCAATGCAGGCACCCATACCATGCAGGGAGCTGGCGGTGTCGTGGGGTCATGGGGCTCCCACAGTGGCCCCCAACTAGTGGTTTGTCCAGGTGAGCACCGGAACACCCACCTTTGGCGGCAGGGGATGTGGTCCCCTAGCCCAAGAAGGCACAGGGAAGGGAGACCCCCTCCTCTTTTTTATTGCATTTGGCCATGGGGGATGGGGTTTTTACTTTGGTCCTGCGCTCTCGGGCAGGGAAACAGACAGAGTACTGGGAGTTGGGGATCGCGGGCCACTGTACCTGAGCTGTCTCGGTGGGATGGGGTCCCCGGGGTCATTGTATGGCTCTGATAACATGTGCGTCACCCCCCTGGGCTCTGGCCCATCCCAGCGGTGGTATTTCTTAAAAACGTGCAGGAGCCCACACATTTTCTTTAAACAATTCCCGCACAACTGCGTGCATGATGTTTTTTATTCTATTTATGTTGTGGGGGGCACTTTTTTAGTTTTTTGGTTTTGAACTTTTTTATGGCAGTAGTTCCTTTATCCATTCCCATCTTTTTCTAAAATATTTTTTGTCAATTTGCTCCTGCTAAATTTTGGTTCACTACGACCCTTTTTTCTTTGCCATGTCTAGAACAATATCCACTTATACCCAGCACTTCCTAGCATAGTTTAGTCAACAAAACATGTTTTTTCCTTTTTTTTACCTACTGGGTCAAAGTTTGTACAGTGTATCACTTAGAGGAGACAATTCCATACAATACGGTCAAACACGTTCTCCATGTCTAATGAAATCTTGCCAAGTTCTTCATTGTTGCCCTCTATTTCCATCATTACATAAGATAGCTGTTGTAAGGTAAGAGTAAATCTTCTGTTTTGGCACAAGTCCATACTGATTCACAAGGGCCACTTCTGTATCTATGTGTATCGGTTTGTTTGCAAGTATCTTCCAGACTACCTTATAGTCCACTGAACAACAGACGATATGCTTTGTGATCCGGTGGAGATTCTTGCCTCCCATGTAGATTCCGGAAATAGTTAATTGGCAAATACCTCCCCAAGGACCAACCACAAGCATGTTTACCAGCAGAATCTCTTCAAGATGCCTTGATAATTCAACCAGAATGTCTTTGCTTCCCTGTGACTTCTCATTGTCACTGGCCTGGACTACACTGAGTATCTCCTCCCTACACTCTCCAGTACCTCCTTCTGCTTAATATACATCTTCTTCATAAAAAAAGTTCTTCATACCTTTTTGCATATGTAGTTATGTTTTGTCAATACCAGACTCCTCTATGGACTAGCCTGCCCAAACTGGAGATGGGATGTCAATATTCCCCATCACATCTATACAGGAAGGGACACCAGTGTATTTCCCATCATCCATCTGCACAAAAAGTGACATAAATGGATTCCCACCACAACCGTCTTTAAAAGAAGAAGCCAAGCAGAGAGAACTTATTTTACAATCATCTATCTGCACATAAAATCACACCACTGTATATCCCATCATCCATCTGCACAGGAACTGACATCACTGGTTTCTTGCCGAAAAACACCTTTAAAAGAGGAGTCCAAGCAAGAATACTTACTTTTCCATCATCCATCTGCACAGGAAGTGACACCACTGCATTTCCAATCATCCATCTGCACACAAAATACATCACTGGAGTTCCCATCATCCCTCTACACAAGAAGTGACATCACTTTCTGCCTTCTCCCAACTTCAGTAAACTCCCCAGGGCGTCCTATCGCCCAGGCATTCCCAGCATATGGCAGACACAGTCAATGGTTTAGCCTGTTCCACAAAAACATACAAGGTAGGATAAAATCATGTGCTTCAAGCAGTACCCCATACTGCCACTTCTCACAATCACACCCAAATGTAGATGACCCAGACACTCACAATACATTCACACAAAAAATAAGCCTAACCTTGTGCACATCTCACTAACTCTCAAATACCCTCAAACTACAGAAAAGACATTCCCACTCATGCTCATGAACGCTCGCTTATGCAGTACTATTACTCACAGCACCAGACATAACAGATCTCATAACCTATCACATGCTTGACAGCCTTCTTCATCACAGAAACATAGTTCACACTTTATCTTCGCACATCCTAGACATCCTTCTTCCCGCAAGCTACAGCATCCATTGTGTGGACTGTGCACACAAGAAGGTAGGAGCCCTCTGTCATTCCTAACTCCTCCTGGTCCGCCACCCAAGGCAAGCAAGTAACACTCAACTCCATGGAGCGTCTGACATGCCATTTCTCACTCTTTGCAATTCAGACCTCCAACATCCATCTCATCTATGGGCCTCACGTACTGAACAATCACTTCTTTTGATGAATACTCAGATTTCCTCACCACCTCATTTATCCAACATGTATACACCACCCACTTGGATGACTTCATCCTCCCAGGAAACACAAGCTAAAGAAACACACAAAGACACCCTCTTCAACCTCATCTATACACTCACCTTGGTACAGCATGCAACACATCCACCAGATTGCACAGGACACATCCTCAACCTTTTCTTCTAAACTTCACCACCAATCCAATGCAAACCATTCATACCCCTGGAATGGACTGAGCACTTTGACGTCATACCAGAAAACCAAGGTCAAGATAAAAGAGAAGACCAAACCCTGAAATCCTTCAAAGACCTCTCTATAGACAACCTAACTTGAACTCATCTCTCAACTTCACTTCTGAGACCAACACTCTTCTAAACAACTTCAACAATGTTTTTGGAAAGCTATGCGAACATCCAAGCCCAGATCACAACAGCAAGTGCAAGCCAAAGCCGTCAGCACCCTGGTATCCTAAATACCTTACTGACAATAAACAATTCATCTGCAGACCTGAAAGAAAATGGAAGAATGACAGAACTCCAGATAACCTCTTGATAATGAAGTCCCTCAGCTCAACACACAGACAGCTCATCACATCAGCCAAAGTACAATAGCAACACCATCAAAGAAGCCACCAATGGAAGCATAAGGATATTCAAAACAATCAAGCACTGCATCAATGCCCTGCTGGGCCCACCTAATCCTCCCTCCACAGAGAAGTGCAATGCAATCAACCACTTCTTCTATGAAAAAAAACAGAAGGCCCGACAGCACATACCACTACTATGATCCCCAAAATAGCCCTTTCTAGACTCTCCACTACTCTTCTCCTCCTTGCACCATCTGACACCTCTTTTACTATACTGATCCCCAAAACAAGCCTTTATAAACTCTTCCCTCTGACTCTTCCCCTCCACATCCCTTTTTACTCATCCCAAGCCTCCCACTACTGCTATGAGCTCCCAAAAAAAAAAGTCTAAATCCTTCACTCTTCTATCCCTCCACTATCCTTTACAAACAAAATAACAGACTAACTTCTCAAATTTCATATTTCACTATACTAATTCACCACCAAATCCTTTATGGGTTCCGGAGTAGCGTGCTACTCACGGAAAAAGCACATCAACGAGGTGTTGTTGCGCTTTTACGGCAAGTAGCCTCAGGGGTAACACGCGATATATATATATATATATATATACAAACCTCTGTCCCTCTTCTATCCCTCTGCTACTCTTCTCAATCCAAATAACTGACTAACATAACCAGCACTCAAATGACTTTCATATTTTATTATACTAATTCAACAATAATCTTTTAATGGGTTCCGTAGTAGCGTGTTACTGTCCAAAAAAGCGCTTCAACACCCCATCAGGATAACAAGCGCTATATAAAGGCAAACCTTTTTCCCTCGTCTATCCCTCCGCTATCCTTCTCAATCCAAATAACTGATTAATAACCACCACTCAAATTACTTTCATATTTCATTATACTAATTCACCAATAATCCCTATGGGTTCCGGAGTAGAATGCTACTTGCTGAAAAAAGCGCTTCAACACACCATCGGGGTAACAAGCGCTATATAAATGTAAACCTTTTTCCCTCGTCTGTCCCTCAGCTATCCTTCTCAATCAAAATAACTGATTCATATCCACCATTCAAATTACTTTCATATTTCATTATACTATTTCACCAATAATCCTTATGGGTTTCGGAGTAACGTGCTACTCGCCAAGAAAGTGCTTCAACACCTTATTAGGGGTAACAAGCGCTATATAAATGCAAGCCTTTTTCCCTCCTCTATCCCTCCGCTATCCTTCTCAATCCAAATAACTGACTAACCTATCAACCACTCAAATTACTTTCATTTTTCACTATACTAATTCAACACTAATCCTTTATGGGTTCCGGAGTAGCGTGCTACTCTCCGAAAAAGCGCTTCGACGCCTCGTCAAGGGTAGTATGCGCTATATAAATGCAATTGCAATACAATACAATACATCACCAATTCTTACACCCACCCCATCTCGTAGAATCATGCAACGGTCAGCCTTCAAATACATATTTCTCCAAGATCTCACTGACATACTCGACTCACTCATAGCCACTTCTTATAAAGATGATGTCTTACCATCATTCTTCATCAAAGCCCTCTCTAAAATGCTTTGTTAATCCTACTTAACATTGTCAATGCCTCTTTCACTCAAAACCTCTTTCCAGAAGCTCTCAAGACAGGCCAGATCCCCCACTACACCCTGGTGACCTCACCAACTGCCGGCCTAGCACTCACCTACCATTTATAGGCAAGATCATTGAAAAAGCAGACTGTTCAACTCCAAGACAATATCCATCCTAACCATCTCCTGCACAACTTCCAGTCTGGCTTCAGATCATGCTGCGGCATGGAAACTGCTACATTACACATCGTAGACAATTCCCCCCTGACAACAGATGAAGATGGCCCTTGCCATGTGATATTGCTGGACCTCTCAGCTGCCTTTGACAGTTGACCATTCCACCTTCATAGACCCCCTGGAGTCTCTAATGGGATTGTCCAGCAATGTAGTAATGTTCTTTATTGGTTCTTCTCCTACCTTCCAACCAACACCAGTCTGTTCACATGGGCACATCCAAGTCACAAAAGATCCCTATCACCTGTGGAGTCCACCAAAGCTCTATTCTGTCAACTGTCATCTTCAACCTATACCAATATGCCAATGAAACACAACTCTACTTGAAAGTCTCCTCTGCTTTAGACATCCAATGACTCAAACACTGTAGCACATCATCCAGACGTAGATGTTCGTTGCCTACCTGAAGCTCAACCCAACTAAGAACGAATTCCTGTTATTTGACAAAAACACTGAAAAGATACAGTACAAACCTAGCTCAATAAAATAAACAGCAAAAAAACCCTTAAAAAATATTCACATCAGAACTGTCTCACAAAAGGAATAACACCTTTCTATAACGTTATTCGGTTTTATTTTCAAAAATATTCATCTATTTCAATCAGTTAATATCCAATAACTTTTCAATAAATACATATACATTAAATTTCATATGACTCCACCCTTCATCTGATACAGAGGAGTCCCAAGCATAGACAAAGCAGTCTACTTAATCCAGGTATATGTCTCAACAACAAAAAATAATATACATACACATCACATCCACAAGAAGAAATGACAACAAAATAACAAAAAAATACCATTATCAAAACAAAAACAATTTAACAGAGACAATACATCACAGTTATAAACATCATAGACAAAATTTAAACACCACAATTGCGCCGAAGCGTGTTTCGGAATCCCATGTACCATCCTTCCTCAGGGCGCTGATGGTATATTCAAAAAAGCCAGATACATTCATTTAAGTAGACAAAGAATTTGACAATTATTGTTGAGGCTTCGTCAATAATATTTGTTGCGTCAAAGTTGTTAGAAGATACAGACTATCATGGAAATAAAGCCGATCGTTCAAGCTATCTTCCTAGGATTCAGTGCTTTACCGTATCACCAAAAAAGAATTTAGGACTCGGAATATTTTGGTCAGTTGGTATGGAACACAGGAGACAACAAGTGTTCACACAATCGGGTACTCCAGTCACGAAAATAAGGAGAACCATCAACTATATTAAGAAATAGCCATATACGTCCGTGGTAGGAAATGTTATGGGTTTAATAGCACAGTACAGGTGGACACACCCGTCTCCAGCGATAATTCTATTATATGACTTCAGATGTCCCAATTTAACCCGATCCAGTCCAGACAGTCTATTGCATGTAGTTCTGCAGTGGCTCCTCTACCCCAGTTCGGTTGAAAAGATGTGGTTGGGGGAAAGATCCCTCTAAAGTCAAAGTCCCACCATGCGTCTCGTACTCTGGAAAAACCTAGCTCAATGACATGAACCTTGAAGGCTTCAAACCCCAACTTTTACCGAATGCCAAGTCACTTGGGTTCGCCCTGGACACAAACCTCACCCTCAAGGAATACACTGCTAAAAACACAAAGATGGCCTGGTACCAGCTCTCTCTTCTAAAGAAAGTCATACCCTTCTTCCAAAAAGTTACTTAAGAACTTCTGTTCAAGCCCTTGTATTCTTGCATCTGGATGGTGGTAATGCCCTTTTCCACGGCCTCTCAGATTCCACACTAGCCCCCCCTCCCCCTTAGTGGCATCCTACATACTGCAGCACGCCTCAGCCAGGGCTTAAAGAAATATGTTCACTTCACCCCCATCCTGATGGAGCTCTATGGCTGCCCTTACCGGCCAGCACCATCTTCAAAACCAGCTGCATCGTTTACAAAGTTATCACAACCAGCACCACCGTTTATTTTGCATACAAGCCCATAATCTACAGTGGATCTCAACACACCCACAACCAGCACATCAACGGACTGCAAAGCACAAGACAGCAGGCCTTTTCCATCTATGTACCCAGGAAATGGAACAACAGCCCCCTGTCCATCAGGACCACCCCAACACTGTTCCAATTTAGGAAACAGTTGAAGAATCACTTCTTTAAAGAACTCATCATCACAATGCATTAACCATCTTCTACGGTGCTTCCTCTTCTCTTACTCGTTACTGTATGTTGGTCTTTGACGATGTACAGAACTCTGCTGCTGATCTTTGACTAGGTTTGCACTATAGAAATACCGTATACATACATACATACATACATACATACATACATACATACATACATACATTAGCTTTCAGTTGCAGGTACTTGTAGTTCCCCGCCTCTACCTAGCCAGGTTTCAATCAGTCCAAACCTAATCTACTGGCCATGTTAGGCTAATGATTATGCTGTCAAGCTTTCTGAATGTCTAGCATCCTTAAAATATGTATAGGCTTTGGGGCAGGGCTACACCTCCCCTCATGGAAAAGGGAAGGTATGACCAGAACTCTGAGTGGGGTAGAGAAAGGAGTCTGGCACTGGTAAATTGCTGTTGAGCAGCCACATCAGTAGATCTCTTGCAGTCTCCTCTAGAACCTGAATGGAATCCAACAGGTTACGCTGGTGCTGAGCCCACTGAGACTTCCGGTGCCACTACAAAGTCTGCATGCACTATCTGGCATAGTCAACGAGCGGCATGCAGGAGGCCAGAAGGCTCACAGCCACACTCTCTCCAGGGCAGAGGCTGAAACATTGGGATCATAGTCTTAATGTTCTGGACTCTGCTTCTGATGGAAAGCCCAGAACTGCTTCGTATTCATAATGACTTTGATGAATGGGAGCCTCTGCGAAGGAGTCAGGTGTGACTTCGGCACGTTAATAGTGCACCCCAGGGATGTCAAAAGATTCAGCGTCATCTGGAGGTGATCTTTGACTGACAGCGGTGAGCCCACCTTTCACAGCAAGTTGCTGAAGTCAGGAAGACTGGTATGCCTGACCTCCAAAGATGTGTTCCACCACTGCCATCACATTTGTGAACACCTGAGGAGCACTGATAAGGCCAAAGGCGAGAACGGCACACTGAAAATGCCCAGGCCTACTGTGAATTGTAGTTAGTGCTTGTGATAGTGCAGGAGAGGCACATGAAAATGTGCATGCTGCAGGTCCAATGCCACCAACCAGTCACCTAGATCCAGGGCACACAGAACCTGAGAAGGCATTTCGAGGGTAAAGAGCCACAATAGGACTTAGGCCTCCATCCTTAAGCACAAGGAAGTAGTGGAAATAACATCCAATCCCTACTTTTGAGGCCGGTACCATCTCTATGGTTCATCTAGCCAAAAGAGCCTGCAACTCTTGACATGAAACAGACAGAGGGTCATCCAAAAACTGCTGTGATATAGGTGGAACGTGCTGCAGGTTGAAAAGGAATGGTGGGGCGTAGGCCTGCTGGATGATTTAAAGGCCTCATTTGTCGGATGAGAAGTTTTACCACCCTGGAAGGATGTGGCGTATCGAGCCTCCTACAAGGTGGTTGTATGTCACCAAGGGAGTACAAAAGAGGTTTTGAGGTTGTTGTCGGAGGGGCGGGAGACTGAGGCAATGCCCCAGTCATCAGAAAAGGGCTGGGAGTCCTGTTGTGTGACATATCCCTGAAAAGGGTGAAACTGTTGGGGAGATTGCAGAACTGGTGCTGAAAGGTCCAAGGTCCATGCAGTGGGTCGGCTCTACTTACAAGTGGTGTCTAGGCCTGATCGGTAAGCAAACTTGGCCACAACACAGCCATTCCGAATGGCTTGGGCCAAGGAAACCAGCAAGATCTCATCAACCATGTCCCGGAATGCATGGTGTAAAATACCTGGAGACAGCCAGCACTGGTCGACCTCAAGGCAAGGCTAGCTGATGAAAACATTCTTTCCCAAACTTCTCCATATGTCTGGAGGAGTATTCGGTAAGGCATTAGGATTCACTCTGCTGTGGATGCCTACACCACCACACTCTCAGGGCTTGGATACGGAGTTAAAAAATCAAGGCTGTTTGAACCTGGTTTATGGCTAGGTGGGACTTTGCATCTGACCTGAGGACAGAACATGATTTGCCCAAGTGCCCAATAGCGAGTCAGTTAGGGCCTCGGTTAAGGGTAGAAGAGATTTGGTTGGTGCCTGGCCTGGCTGAAAGACCTCAGTAAGGACATTAGTTTTTACCTCCATAGTGGGGAGGAGCAAGTCCAAAGCTTCAGCAGCTCTAGGATATCCCATGGTAAAAGATGCACCTTCCTAAGTTGCTGGTCCGTGGGGGTTGGGGGGCCCAACCTAGCATCTGGTAGGGTATCCAAGTCCACTAACCTCTTACAGGTCCACATGCCAGTTTCATTGTAACAGAATAGGTAAACTCGTCCCCATCAACCCCATTATCATCTCGATAAGGCCGACTCTAGTCTGAGTCAAGACAAAAAGTTGTTGCAGTGTCTGCGGCAGCGCTGTAACGGTATTGTCTGAAGGATTGAGTATTTGGTTGTGCAACGTCGGGAATCGGGCATGAATTCAGCTCAGAGTTGAACACCACAAAACTTGCAGATCCTCCTCTGGCACCGGAACCATCGGTGATGGTGTTCACATCGGAGGGACTGGCACAGAGTTTTTGGTGCCGAAAACGAAGTCGGCACCAAACCCAGCACAGAACCCGGAGTGGGTTTGGGGGTCACTGATGGTGCCGAGGACAGATCCACGGTGGTAGCACAGCTGGAGGCCCTTGCGAACTCTTGGAGCCAGAAGATGCCCCAGAGGGGGCCGAAGCATGCCAAAAATATGGAGCATGGCTTCCTTAAAGGATTCGATCTGCTGCAACATCGCTGAAGGATCCTGAAAGTCAGGGTGCATCAGGGCCAGGTTTGGAATAGACTCTACTGTGGAACGGAAGTGAGACCAAATGGCATGGTGACATCCTTGCCCCTTGTCTCGTGATCAAGAGTGATGGGGAGGGGGGCATAGCCAGCAAGATGGAGGGCTAGACGTAGTGTTGAGGAGATCCATCCTGGCCTAAGACCTCTTGCCTGAATCCTGCTGCCCTGGGGGGCCTCGGCCCCCCAAATTCAGTGAACTGTGCCTGGCAGTGCTGGGGGCACAAACTGGAGTGAGTCTTGCTGCCTCATGCTGACTACAAAGGCTACTTGCAGAGCTGCCACCTTTGAGAAGGCGGTCTGTGAGTCTAAAGTTTGTAGCTGCTGGCATCGATCCCAGCCAAGATGAGCCGTGAGATTCCTACGCCTGCCTGGTGCACGCCCCGGGGTGTGGAGCTTGCGGTGTCTGGACTGTGGCCAATCTGTTCCCGCGACAGCTGGTTGAGGCATGGGACCATGTCTGAGAGGAGTGCGGCGAGTGGTGGGTCCTGATGGCCGGGCTGCGGCCCGCGAGTCGCGTTCCCTCGTGCGGTGCAGCGGCCCCTGAGGAGGACACACGGGCCTTGCCCCGGGGAAACTGCGTACTGTTGGGAATCATATGGAAGAGATAAGAAGATCAGGGCACTCGAGAAAACTGCACCAATCAAGAAAGTGTGATACAGTGTTATAAATAAGCAAAGATGTGGTGCAAGAAGCCAGGGACGTGACCTTCATGCGCCCCTAATATTTGGTGTCACCCAAAAAATGCGCAAGACAGCAGTGGCTCAGCACGCAACTTAAATACAGATATAACGGACAAAATTATTCGTCACAATCAATAAACAAACAGATGTGTAATGTATCCCCAAAGATTCACGATAAACTTCGAAGTCTTGAAGATGAGTTTCTCTTTATTTGGTAGTTCAGATTTTTCATTTAAAATTACAGCATACAATTCATAGCCAGTTCATAGCCGACGCGTTTCGTCCCAACGGGACTTCTTCAAGGCTCGCGAACAGTAATTTTAATAAAATCCACACAAGTTAAAGTTTTCCATTTTCTCTTTTTCTGTAATTTATGTAGTCAGATGTCTAAAATCTCAATATTGGCCTAGACCCAGTGTTAGTATGATGTGAAAGTGTAGGAAGAAAAGGTACGATGGCCTTGATCCTAATGTAGATTTCAATTGGGGCGAGTTCGATGCTTCCACCGCTGAGTGCACTTGCAGGCGTGAGTCCTGTCAAGGCACTGCCAACAGGAGGACACACGGGCCTTGCCCCGGGGAAACTGCGTACTGTTGGGAATCATGCCTGGCGGGGTTGAGGGCGAGGTCTGGGGTATATCTCGCTGCTCCATGAGGACCACAGAAACTGCCTGTTGAGTCATGGCCTGTGGAGAAGCGGCCTGAAGGCTCAAAGATGGCGGCTGCCAGTGACAGATCTGGCCATGACGAGAGGTGAGGCCCCCCCCGTCCACCTGTTTCACACCTTGGGGTATATGGAACCTGTTGTGCCTGGACTATGCCCCCCTATCTTTTACCAGCTGGTAGAGACACTGGACCGTGACTGGGTGGAGTGTGACGAGAGGTGGGGTCTGAAGGGGGCCTAGGAATGGAATGCACCCAACACACTATGTAGGCCCCTGAAGAGACCGCATGAAGCCGGCCCTGGGGGAACTACCGTATACAACACCGCCTCCACTCCTGAGAACCCCCCACGGAGTAGAGCATGTGTATGACAGCGTGGAGGTCGCAGGGAATCTGTTCCTACAGAGCACATAACCCGTGGCGTCGGGAGCCGTGATTGTTGCTGGCGGCAGGGGAGAATAGGTTCTGCCCGGAGTGGCGAATCTGGGAGAGGGGGGGGGGGGGGGAGGACATGAAACTTGGAACGCCAGCGTTGCGTACTGCATTGGAGCTGCTGAGATGGGGGAGAGGCCCCCCCTTCTTGCTGCCCCCCTACATCGTCCCTCCTGGAGGGCTGAACCTTAATTGGCCTAGTCGACCCCCCTTTCTCCTTTCTTCTCTTCCTCCCCCCACGGGGTGCATATTTGATGTTGGCCACGGTGGATGGCGGGGGCTGTATGGTGGCAGAGTGCCTGCCTGGTCCCCTACCCCTGCAATACGAAGTGCCCATCACAAAGAAGAGTTGGGGGCACCATTTACTGCTGTGCCGTTGGCCCCAGAGGGCGGTGAATTAAATAACCTGTTAGGTCGCATTCTACTGCTAGGGTGAGAGAGAGAATGAAATGGCCTCGCGATTTGCAAGGATTGTGGCCTGGATGGCACACTTCAGTGCCAGTTTATAAATTAGTGCTATCCCTCCTCCCCTTTTTAGTGGACAGTCCCGTCTTAATATACCATAGCCTTGCGGGACAGCATCTAGGATATTCGGTGACGAAGACTCAGTAAGTCACGTATCCGTCAAAAGTAAAGCGTCTGGCTGCTTCTCAATTTCCAATAGGGGAGAATACCAGGACTGTCTTGCCCAGCGGGGCCAATAGTATAAAGGTTTGTGAAGCTTGCTGCACCTTCTGCATCACTTGTGGAAGGAGCGAGAGAGGTGGAAAAACATGGGCAAATATTCCTGACCAACTGATACATAGACATTGCCCAGGGACCGTGGGTGTAGATCCCTGGAGGGGAAGCTTGGGCATTTTGCGTTCTTGGGAGTGGCAAAGAGATCCACGTCCAGTGTCCCAGCTGTTGAAGTACCGTTGTAGGAACTGCTGGTAGAGTTCCCACTCATGGACTTGTTGATGTATCCTGCTTGAGAGTTCCACAAATTTGTCCACCCCCAGTAAGTATTCTGCCAACAGGTGGATATGGTGGTGAATCACCCAATGCCAAATCGACTGGTCCAGTAGACAGGGAGGAAGCTCATGGGCTGCCCCCCTGCTTCTGGAGGTAGTACATGACCCTCATTTTGTCGGTCCTGATGAAGACTACTTTCTTGCGAATACACGGTAGGAAGGCTCTGAGAGCAAGTTAGATCGCCAGAAGCTCTCTTAGTTGATATGGTAGGCTTACTGGTCTCAAAGTCTATAAGTCCTGAACTGTGTTGTGATTGAGGTGAGCTCTCCACCTGGCTTGAGAGGCATCCATGGTAATGATGATCTGCGGAATAAGTCCAGAAAAGGCCTGGCCCACTACAGATTGGTGCTGTTCCACCACTGCAGAGAGCAATGGGCCCTGACCGTTACCAACATTAGAACCTCTATGTCACCCTGGACTTGTGATCATTGTGCTGGTAGACACTGTTGCAGGGGAAGCATGTGAAGCAGAGCATAGGGACCAAATGTGATACATGAAGCCATCATGTCTAAAAGACGCATTAAAGTTTTTACAGTAAGGTGATGTTGTGGTTTAAAAAAGATAACTTTGCCAAAGTCTGCAACTCTTTGTGGCCTGGGATAAGCTCTGCTGGTGATTGAGTTTAGAACCGCTCCGAGAAAATGTTGGATCTGGAGTGGTTGTAAGTGGGATTTGACTACATAAATGGTAAAGCTCAATTTGTGGAGCAGTGGTTGCCTGTGTGTCAGTGCATAATTTGTAAACAAATAAGTGCCATGGCTCACGTCAGGAGGCCACTGCAGCTTGAGCCACGCATTGCCCCTGGCAGTGCTGCCAATGACAGTAGCAACACAACTACTAACCATCACACTGCTACAAGTGTGACAAATTAGGCTATAAGAATGGCTTGAGCGGCAGGCAATAGTCATGTTTAATGTATATTGAATGAATAATTACCTTTTGTGGTCATCTCTAAATTAGCCAGACAGTGCCACCTTGTTTCAGAGTGTCACAAGCGCCCGTGTTGACAATTAAGTGCCGGTGATGAGCACCGGTAACCACCGTCTCAAATTAGACACTGCTGTGTGTGCTGTAGGCACAGTTGATAGCTTGAGCTCTTGATCAGCCAGTCGTCGAGGTACGGAAATACATGAATCCTCCCTCTCCTTAGGTGGGCAGTGACCACCATCGGCACTTGGAGAACACCCTTGGGGCAGTGGTGACACCGAAACGAAGTAGCTTGAATTGGTAATGCCTGCCACTTACCCCGAACCGCAGTTAGTGGTGATGGGTGGGATGAATCATGATATGGAAATAGATCCTTGAGATCCAACACTGCCATGTAGTCTCCTTGCTGGATCAGCGGTATTACAACTTGTAGCGTTACCATGTGAAAAAGTATTGAGAGGCTTTATCTGTTGAATTGTTTGAGTTCCATGATGGGTCTGAGTAAACTGTCCATTTTGGGGATGAGGATTTAAAGTGAGTAAACTGCCTTGCCCCACTGATCGTGGGGGGAAAGGGTCAATTGTTCCCTTTTGAAGAAGCACTCCGAAATCTTGAAACCTACCCCCAACAGGTGTTAGATGATTGGGGGAAGGCGAGGGGAGTCAGTGTTTGTTAGTGGAGGCTCTTTTCACACAGCCTCCTTTGCCTCTGCCCCTGTTGCTGGTGTTTCTATAGGCCCCTCTAGAGTATTCCCTTGGAGACTGCTGATGGTAACTCTGGTGTTGCTTTTGGTATAATGAGGGGGTGTCTGGGAAGGTGGCTTTACTGCTTGCCCTATTTTGATGTTTCTGAAAGGAGCCCCCTGGAGTAGCTGTTTGAAGACCACCTATGGCCTTCGCATGTCTGTATCTTTTTTACATCAACTTGGGGTCCAAAGAGGTGTTCGCCATGAAACAGCAGGTTGAGTAAATGTTGTTAACCTTTTGGCTTAAAGCCGACACCACAATTCCAAGTTTGACTTCCAATTAGGACACTAGCATGAATACCCATTGGCGTAGTGTCAGCAGCATCCATGAAACAGCGGATAGTGGTGCTGGAAATTATTTTACCCTTTCTAAGGTGTGTAGCTGCTTGTACAGTCACCCTCTTCCCTGTCGCATCTATCTTTTTGCACTCCCCCCCCTCCCCTTGGGGGGGAGGGCTCCTGTACCCTGGGCATTTGCACGCTTGCGCGGCTGGGCAACTAATGCGCCAGGTGGTAACTGTCCCTGAATGTACGTGGATAATTTGGGGAGTTTTTACATTTTTTGTCAACCCGTGGTCTCTGCTGATTGTTTTTAGCATTCGCTTTAACATAAGAAGGAATTGGACCGTGCTGTTTCCTACATAGAATCTCAGCAAGGAAGTAATATTCTTCCTTGATGACGTGCATACCCGCCTTGTGTCAGGTGGCTGTCCTCTGGATGACCACATGGTAGGAAGCTGTGGCATAGCCAAGAGTCCTCTTTAAAGCCAGGCTCAATAGTCTAAAAGGTAACTCAGGCCTCCTTCCCCATGTGAAGATCGAGGTGTTCCCTCTAGAGACCATGAAGAGGAGGTATCAAAAGATGTGATGATGATGGAGGAAGAGGAGAAGCAGGCAGAAGAGGTGGAGGTGGAGAAAGTAAACGTGGAGGAGAACATGAGGAGGAGATAGAAGTGGATTGTGAGGGGGGGCTGGTGCCCCTGTCCTTGTACTTTTACTGCTTTTGGGGGTGGTGCAGGATCAAAATCCACCTACTCTTCAAATGGCAGCCTTTATTTCCTAAGCAGAGTGTCAGTTGACTTTGCTGGAGCCTTTGTTCCGGTTTTCCCTGTTTGGGGGGTGAATAAACAAGCGCTTTTACCGAGCATCAAGCTTATCCTGCAGGTGTTGAAGAATAGGTTGCTCGGAGTTAGCCTATTTTTGGTGATGATTGGGCTTTTGGAGTGGGGAATTGTTTTGGCGTTGATCTTGCTTTCGGCTTCAAGGTCATTTTCAATGCTGGAATAGGTTTTGGCACTGCTACAGAGTTTGGTGTCTTAGCTGCTACTGAAAGGTCTTTGAGCCTCAAAGGCTTATGAGGAGTTTCAGATTAGAAGGCTGGCTCGGTTCCTTGCCCGAAGGCAGAGACAGTCTCAGCTCCGAAGTTTTTGCTCAGCGCCATCAATGGCCCAAAGGCACTGGTGGTCCAGCTGAGTGTCACTAAGAGGCCTGGTCTTTACGATGGAGGTGGTTGCCCTTGTATCGAGGCTGCTGACTGCGTTGAGGTGGCCCTCAGAGGAGACGGTACTCAGTGTGACGTTTTGATTGCTGTATAAGCGTCTCAAGGGTCTTGCTGCTATTCTTCCTCAGACTGAGGCAAATTCCGCCTCAACGTTCAGAGACAAATGGAAGAGCTCTGGCTCCGATGACCCTAACTGTACTTCCTCAACGTACTACTTCCCGAAATATCAGTAGTGTCTTGATCCTGGTGCTGCATCCTCTGATGGCCCCACTTGTGCTCACGTTGGTGCCGAGGATCTTTTTGGACCAAAAAGTAAGGCAGGCCAAATACTTGATGTAGTCGTGCTCGGGGGGGGAGAGTCACTGATTACAGACTTGGTGGTCATTAGTCCATCTGGAATGTCGCAGTGGACAATACTGAAAAAGCGTCCTTTCCAACACTCTAGGTGCATTTTCATCTAGGCACTAACTGGCGAGCACCAAGGGCTTTAGATGCCTGATACGGTGAAGTGAGGTGAACTGGGTCATTCGTCATCGAAGTGTTTTGCGATGCTGCCGGGGTCAAAGAGATGAAAAAAAAGGCCTAAAGAACTGTGCTGTCCGTGCTGAACACGGAGCCATGTCAATTCACATCCAGACCTGATGGCGGAAAACAACAATCCAACAAAAGAGTCGATACCCAATTGCCAATTAAGGGAGGAGTCAGCATCAGTATACCTTATGATTCAAAAAACTTCTTTGAAGAAAAACAAGTTGCAAATGTCTGAGTCAAACACTAGATGGCAGGAGTATGCAGAGCAGGTGTATCTACAGCAACACATGCTATGAGACGGTTGTTTCTCCTTCTTCCATCTCATAGCTGAATTCTGACTGACTGAAATCTGGATTTTTAAACTGGCTAAACAATTCTGATAAAGAATATCTGTATCGCCCTATTATGAGGTAATCAAACGCTCAGCAAGTGATGCGAGTTCTTCAGGGAATTACTTTGAAGCATTAGAGTAGCTAAAACTTGAGTAGGTGATACCTATAACTAGCTTGTTAAAGTATTAATCAGAAAACACACACTCCTTTGGCAAAGATCTTACACTGAGAAGGTCACTGCCAATAGCGAACAACACTGTGACAGACATCAAGGTTTATCAAGTGCCCAGTATCACAACATGACATGGTGGTTTAATTTGGAGGTCAGTACTTAATCAATGATATTATCGGAGATAACCAAACAGTGTTACAGCATGTGCCCAAATGGGTTACATATGGAAGTCCACAACAGAAAGAGAATGGCTGTTGATATATATACCCAAATGAAGCATAGCAATTGTTTAGATTTGAGGGAGGTAAGCTCTATTAACTCACCTGCTGGCCTACTAGTGGACTCTATTATCTCTACATCGGGATGACCTGTGGAACTGGTCTCTTCATCTTCGTCTATGCACACTACCACGGTTGCTGGACTAACGGCACGTCCTGTTAATTAGAATAAAAAACAAGTTAACCAAAAAAAAAAAAAAAAAAGAGGAATGTAGTAACCAGGGTCTCTTAGCGGTATATTCACTATGACATTTTTGTAGTGTGAAAAGCAATACTCCTGTAGTACTATTGTATGTACTCTTACATACCTTTGTGAATTAGCCTCAAAACATATTAAAGTGGAATAGATAAGGAATAGCCATACACAGCACAAACAGAAATGACTGCGCCCTCTGCATTTATAGTAATAGAAAGTTGGACGTTTCAGGGCCAACTCAGAAAGGCATATAATATTACCTAAAATGGTATTCAGATAGTACTACTTGCCATACTCATACATGTTTTTGTGAATAAACCCTTTTATATAAGAGGCCATCATTCTTACCAATTCCTTGGAGCCTACATTACCTAGTGTCTGGTCTAAAGTCTACCTTTTATGGCACCAGTTCTGAACCCATGCACCTTACAGGTAACTCTTACGGACAGATTATCTAGATATATCTCAAGGATCAGACCTAAGGTGAAAAGGCCATGAAGCCTCTATTAAATAACGTTTACAAAAAAAGAGAACATGGTTATGAAATGCCTTTGCTCCTGTGGAGTGGCATCAATATCATCGAGAACATAGGCACCCTAATGTTATACCAATGTTTGACGTACGGCACAGCTCACTGGGAAATGGGGACTGGCAAAGCTTTTGCTAGGGGAAAATTTCGAACAAAATTCACAACCTAGAAATGTAGCTATACTGATCAGTGTGGCCAGTGTAACTTCTCAAACCACATACCACTTCGGTTGCCTTGTCGTTGCGATGGCGGTCTGGGCCCAACAGTAGAAAATCTCAAATATCTCTAGTTTTGAAGAATGGAAGATTTCAGCCCATTAATGGATCTGGCAGAGTTCACTAACAGTACAGGCCAAGGAGGTGGCTATCAAGATGAACATAGCTAAGGCAATAAATCTTCATCTTTTAAGGGAGCCATGGGTATGGTTACCATCAGTAGGATAATGACCAGGTGCCTTTCAGAATGATGCTGTTTTAAGGGACGACAGATGTTTAACTCACTTGAATTTCACTCTCACCAGTGTTGAAAATCAAAAACGTATGGCTCTTTAGTAGAATTTCTATATTTCCCTACAACTGACTCTCTTTGCTAGTTGTAATGTGAGTGAGGTGAAAAGTCAATCTACCAGATCCTACACTCTCTTCCTAACCACTGTTCACCATATCGCTTTAGAAATGTGTCTCTTCCCTGGGCTTTCTTGGGTATGTAAATCCTGTTTTATATAAACTGGGCATTAAACTTACCAAAGATAATGTGGAGAAGTAAGCCAGTGTCGAAACCAAAAGCAAGATTCTGCATTTCCTGAGCAAGTGGACAAGAAGGAAACAATGACAGACAAGGGTGGACAGCTTAGCACATGTGTGTGTGGCAGCCCTCTGTTCTTGTAAATTGAACAATTTAATACTCCTGAATAGTTGCGGGGTTCTACACTGCCTAAACAGAGTTCGGGTCCAGGTTATTTTTCCTTCTAACACTGTGCTCTAAACCAGATGTCTGTCACATTTTATTCTGTTAGATTAGGCAACTTGACCTGACAATCTCACCCCTCTCATTTCATTCTTATCTGTACAAGGCAAAGTGTAAACAATTCTCAAACTATTGGAGGATTTACACCAAGTCAGCCTTGCTGTTAGGAACAAATTTGGCTAGAACAGCAGATCACATCCATCCCCAGCTATAGTCCCAAGACTCTACTCAGAAGTGTATGCGCCGCAGGAGGGGAAATTAGAGACAGAGAAAGAGGGAAGGCACATGGAAGGCTATGGTATGGGCCAAGCAATTTATCCCTTGCCTATCTACTACATAGAGACCACACATGCACACTGAATGGGATGTTAAATATTCTAACCGTCCTAGCAGGGGAAATAAGTCTAACATCACTTCACAACGGGTGCCTAGTAAATCTAATGAGGAAGCAGTGTAGCCACACCTCTGAATGTTATGTTATGTTATGTTATGTATATTTTTACAGCACACAACACACTAGGGAGGGTATCCTGGCGTTGAAGGAGGAGCTGTATGGGCAGAGCTAGGTAAAGAGACATGTTTTCAGTTTCTTACGGAATTCAAGAACTGAGGATGATGCTCCGATGTTCAGGGGAGGAACATTCCAGGGGTTAGGAGCGAGGTTGGGGAAGGCAAGACAGCTGGATCTGGTGTTGCATACCCAGGATGGGGAATATCTGTTTGCAATGGAAATTATTACTTTTGCAATGCTGACCAGTGCTGTGAGTGTTGCCACACAGTGTAACTGGACAATACAACTTGGAGAAGGTACGTTTTAAACAAGGGACACTTCTTCATTTCCATTTCCATGCAAGCAAAGTTCAGAGCTAATTATATGACTGAATCCACAGTACTCGTAAACACATTTATATTATTCTCAAGATCTCAGTAGAACATTTGGAGCCTTTTAATGAAGTACTATAATCTGGTGGAATCTTTCCTGCCAACATCAAGATTCACAGGTTTCTGGTGGGACTGGTTAAGGCAATTGAAAGCATGTTTCTCTTTCATGCTCTGAAATGAATAGGAGGAAGTGGCCTTTCCTGGTATCTAAACTTTAAAGTTGGTCTATTATGGAATTCCAGGATTCTGCTTCTTGCCAGCTACAAGTACGTCTAAATTAAATCTAACAGGTCTAATTAGCTTCTATTGAGACCAAATTTTATATGACTTATTAAAGTATTCGATGAATGGGGAATGAGTACAAGAACATTCCTGACCAGTGATAGTGGGATGAATAACCAAGGAATCCGACACTTGCCTATTCAGAGCTCACACTGCCAACATGTCTAAGAGGAAAACTATAAAAAGAACCCAAGTGCACACCTTCCACTGGTACACTACAGGGTTCGGTGCCAACAATGTTGAGTTTACACTTTTTATTTTTTGCAAGATAGAATGTGAAGAGGAAGTTGCTGCAATTTAGAGCACGCTCCTAGAGCTCCACTGGCAGCAACTTGGTCTTGGCAGAGTCCACCATAACCGCCTTCCATCTGAGTGGCCTCCAACCCTTTGGGAAGGTTTCCTTTTTCTGCACATCAAGAAAGATGCAAAAGAAGAGCTATAGATATTATTAGGTCCCCGGAATAAAACTTTTCTTCATCAAACCCCAGCTAGAATGTCCTATCAATGTGTCCCATGCTAAAGTAAATAATCTCCGTATGGTTTGGAATGACCAGCCAGATACAGGTTTGCAAATATGGAGGCAAGACACTGTTTTACGGAGGAATCAGAACACATTGTGGGGAGGTAAAAAGCAGACCTAGGGCTAACTTCACTATGGTTAAAGGATAAAGTGGTCTCAAGACAGTAATTAGTAAGGTTCGTGGAGAACTTAAGTCAAAGATTGTCTAGCTGAGCCTGTAACAGGACAAGGACAGGGGAGCAAACACCCAAATCAGGCAGGAATATACACAGATTTTCCGGATGCACAAATGGTGGTAAGGGTGTGTGAATAATGGCTAAGTAAATTGGTTGAGTCATTAACTGCTGGAGTTTTGGGAATAAGGGGATAGGTATAATGAAAGCCTTAAGATCTATTTTCTTTTGAACTACATATACAGGAAAAGTTATATTGTGCTATTCCGCTCAGAGTGCTGAAAAGTGCCACTTGCCACAGTTATGAACAGCAGGACAGGTGTATACTGAAGCTATGGTAAACTCGACAGCCCAAGGAATACTTCGTAATCAGGCTCCAGTGGCAAAAAACATAGAGAGTACACCTCAAAACAGCAGCAACATGCTTAGTGATGAAATATGCATATGCATTCAACGCAATCAGCAGGCAAGACTGACGGTGGTAACTGGCTTTCAAAGACAGATTTGGATTCAGGAGTAAGTCTCGTTATCCAGGGTAAAAAGGAAAAAAATGCTGTGAAGAAAAAGTGATTTGATCCACCTGTTTAATTGAAGTACATGTCGACCTAGTCTGAGTGGTTTGCAACAATTTTGGGGCTGATTCTGTCACAAAAGTGCACTACATGTAGTCCACTTCCTCTGGACTGCTTAAAACAATGAATCAAAGGGGCCCTGGGATGCATTCATTTTGGAGAACATATGTAGCATGTGATAGGATGTAGATGTCATGTGACCAAAGAAGAGTCTGTTCTCTCTTGCAGGGACACATTAAGGAAGCAAAACACACTGCTGCCCTCAATTCGGCTTGTGCCTTACTTACCTAAGGTAATTTATTTACACATGAGGACCACTTTGGGGGTATTGGATTTAAGAAAATAAATGCATGTTAGGCTAAAATGTTGTTTTGTCCTACTCAGACCTGCATGTTTATTATGGCTGCATTTGAAAGCTCGAAAAGTGGTTTGCTTTTTGTGAGAGCATTTTACTATGGAATGCCTTGTTTTAAAAATAACTATTAAAAGTCCCTTCTGTCAGGGGTGTGTATGCCTGGTCATTAGAGGAAATTATATCTACTTAAAACCTTTTATGATAGTAAAAAGTCGATCAACTTCCCACTAAAAAGTGTTGAAGAAGAAATTATTGCTAGGAAAGACAAGATACAAAATAGAAAGTGAAAGCCAATTCTAGGTCTCAGAACAGAGAGGTTGGGAGTGTGTGTTGCAAAGAAACATAAATGATGTGCTAGGTTGTGGCAGGAATTCCATTTAAGAAACTCAGATTATAAACTGTGCAAGCGTATTCCTTCAACAGCATAGCTGTCCTTTAGGGTTACTTATATCTTACAGGTTGATATTTCTTAGGTCATAGCACAGCTTACCCTGTGTTTACCTGACTTTCTTGGGCACACCAGACCTATTTCTTGAATTACATAGATATGAAATGTTCGAGACGCACAGTGTAGAGCTAATCCCAACGTAGGGAGCGCTTGGAGTCTCAATCCCAAAACAGAAAAACTATACTTCCTACTACATATCATAGGATTAGATCAGAGGAGGACCGGTGTATGGGAACAAGAGAGGCTAGTGTTTCTAAAACGTAGGTAAGGCAGAAGCAGATTTAGTAACATACCACTCTTCATATACCACGACTTTTAGAAGGTCAGTAATGCTATGTAAATCAGTCACTTGGTAAAGTACTTGTTTCACATATGATGACAGAATGACATGTATTTTCAAGAGATGTCAGTATTCTGACAACTATTCCCTCCAATCAATTTTTTTTAATATGGTCTTACCCTACAATAATTTCAAAATTCATTATTTCAAAATGTGTCTGTGGGGAAATAATTACTCCTACTCCCTACCCTGGATTCTGCATGGCTAAATAGGTCATGGAGATGTGTTATTTCTACTACTCATTAAGTCTACATGTTCCGATTGTTGGGTGCCAAGTAGTGTCTACGACTAGTGTCACAAAAACCCTTAAGATGTCCCAGGTCCATCATCGACCTAAGATGAATCGAGCAAGAATCACTTGCCTGAGCTGGAGGCAGCGATGCGGTCTCCTCCCCTAGGACCAGAGTGACCAGAGTGATTCATCAAACGCATAGATGTCTCCTCTTCATCTCTTGAGCAGACGTTTGTGGGGAACAATGGAATTCCTGTGTAAAGACATAGAAGAATATAATACATCAACAATGGGAATCAAAGTTGGATCCAACAATTGTCTACAGAAAAGATGTAAAAATGTGTAAATCTCGCCCATTGTGCCATGATTTTTGTGAACATGAAGTGATCCCAGTTTTTGACTTCTAAATTCTTTCTCTGTTGAGCTGAAGTGAAAGTGTGTTCCTTTTTGCCCAGGTACTTACTTTTATGCTATTGTGCACTTAGGATGCCACTTTCCCAATTTCTACCTTGATGCAAGGTAAACAAAAGCAACATCAAAACTGGGCAAGATGATGTGTACACACCTCATCTTCCTCATGCCAAACCAAGGCAAAAACATTCCCGTCCATCCTTCAAGGCTTTGAGTTGTCATATGAAGCTCTTCAACCCGACAAAAGAAGTTAGGAGCAGTGCTGGAATTAGAAAAACACTCCAAGAACCCATATATTGCGGGTCAAAGTGTGGCAGATGAACAGGGGTAAAATCATGAAGGGTAGATAATGAAAAGTGGAGTCAAACACTCATTTTAAACAATTTTTGTTTTAAAATATGCTACAAAGAAATTGACAACAAGGACAAATGATACAGTAAATATGTTCTACCTTACTCAACAGGTCACAAAGAGGCTGAATTTTACATATCTTAAAAAAATGTTTCTCAAGCTGTGGGTCATCAGCCAAATTTCAGGGGGTCGCAAAGCGAAATAAATAGAGAGGCCTTTACATTTTGTCACATTTGCAGTGTTTCAGAGACCGAGGTTAAATGTCAGGCTATGTCTTTTAACATAAGGACTGGAGTTTATTATTTCTTTCTCTGACTGCAAAGTGAAAGTTCTTTGTGAAGTGAACTATGCGACTATCTTGCTGGGGTACTAGGAGTGTCAAAAGAAAGTAGGATGTAATTTATTTGAAAGACTCAAACAAAACGAAATTAACTGTACCCATATTTCAGAATATTTCAGCAGTTAGGAAAGCAAAAAGAAGCAGTGTGATGGAAACAAAGATTTTAAAAGCATCAAGACTCTACTTGGTGAAGCACAAATTGAAAATATTCACTATAACCCGATTTCCACACATTTGTGTGCTGTATAGTGTTATCAGTCCAACTGTATGTTTGTGCAAAAAAATGTGCAGTCTGTAAATGTCAGTGTGCTACCGTACAAAGTTTTAATAATATATTTGCGACTGAGTGCTCCACAATGTACCACCACCTACATACTACACCCTTATCTCTTTCGGGCTCAATACATTTGTAACACTGGGGCATCATTAGGATGGCGGGCGGACAAAGGGTGACATTAGGATGCGCCCGCCACACTGGCGGGCGCATCCTGCATTCTTGACATTGCGGCGGCCGGTGCTTTAAGCACCGCCCGCCGTAATGCCAAAAAGGCATGTCGTGCAGTTCCATGCACACCGTGGCAGGCACCGCCCAGTGCCTCCCATGTTGTGCATGGAACTGCAGGGGGGTACCATAGGTACCCCCCATGTGCACCCCTCACCCCCCAGAATCCCTGGGGGCCCGCTACGGGCCCCCAATGGCGAGAACTGCCTGCCTTTGCGTGGCAGCGTTGCCGCCACGGAAAGGCAACACCCCACATGCATCATAATATGGATGGCGGTGTCTACCAGACACCGCCACCATATTAACTGCTTTTCCGCCCGGTAGGCAATCGGGCGATTGCCTACAGGCAGAAAACCGGCAGACGGTCTTTCCATCTGCCGGGGTCCCCCCCCGCCATGGTAATGTTGCGGGGGAAAATTTCAATGCAGGCGGTGGTTTTTGGCGGGTGGATCGCCACCGCCATACGGGCGGTGGCGATCCGCCCGCTATCCTAATGACCCCCTTGGTGTGAAAATAGGATTTTCCACAATCCCTATGACTTCAGTTAGTGTATAACATTGATGTCAGCAACACTGGTCTTAAAAAGATGCTGAACTAAGTAATAAACTCCAGTTTTACAATAAACCCTTAGAGGTATTCTGAAGAAAAACTATGGGTGAACCTCCCAGTATGCAGAAAGGGTTTACACTAAAATTACTGGTGTCAACACCAAGATTTTTCAGAAGCTTTGTGATTTTAGTGAACAGATGCCAAAAGCAGGCACCTTGCTCTGAAAAGGGTCCCGGCTCCAGTGCAATTCATTATCGACACATCAAAATTTTGGCCATAGTCCGATAAAGACATTTCGAAGGGTGTGGTTAAGATCGTGACATTTACAGACAATTGCTGTTAGTGAAAAATGCAAACAAATGTAAAAAGTATGTTATTTTGGTAATTCACAGTATTTTGAAAGCATGCCCACTATTACATTAAAAAACTTGCCACAACCTCTTGGCTTGTAAAGCTAGGTGGGTCCCGAATGTTTATTGTTTTAACAACTGGGTCGTTGTTCTAAAAGGTTTGGGAACCACTGTCAAGGGTTTAAACACCTGCTGCAGAGATCTTTGTGTGCTCAGCAATTCTCAAGAGTTTTATATAACCGTAAGATAACTCTAGTGGTTAATGCAGTTACGGGAGAGTTCTGTGTTTTGTTCATTCACAGTTTTGACTCCTAAAGTAGCACAGAATGTTAATGTGCCTCCTCCAAAGCACATTGTGGAACGTGCATATCACAGGTTTAATTTCTATGTAGATAAGCGGGTTTCTGCTTTGGACACAGATTATTTTGTTATTTCCAGTTCATAAGTTGCAATCCAACTAATATAGCACAATGAGCTATGAGATAGAAAAAAGGAGCTGCTAGCAAACAGTTAAGTACAATGTTTAGATCCTTATTGTTTTTCTCAATCTGTTATTATTTCTAGGAACTTAAAATAAGAGCAGATTAGAGACTTTATTAATAGCCTAGGGAACCCTTCTTCGTTATGTTATGTCATACTGTGTCATGCTACGTTATGTTATGTGCACTGTACAGTGCACAACTCACCTGGGATAGCTGCTTCCTCCTCTTCTTTTTCTGACTTCGTTTTTGTTGGCTTTAGGACTCTGTGCACTTTACCACTGCTAAAGTAGTGTATGTCCTCTCTTCCCTAAACATGTTTGTGATTGGTATATACCTGATTGGTATATTTAATTTACTTTTAAGTCACTTGTAAAGTGGTACCCCCTGTACACGGGGCCTGTAAGTTAAATTCTACTAGTGGGCTGCAGCCCTGATTGTGCCACCCTCAGAAGTAGACTTTCAAATCTGTCTCAGGCCTGCCACTGCATTGCCTGTGTGCACATTTTACTTCCACTTCGACTTAGCATTTAAAACTACTTGTCAAGCTCTAAACGTTTATTACATGTACGTCACCCCTAAGGTAGGCCCTAGGTAGCCCTATGGGCGGGGTGCTATTTAAGTAAAAGGTAAAACATGTACCTTTATGTTTTACATGTCCTGGTAGTGACAAAATTACTATTTAGTTTGTCACTACTGTGAGGCCTAGTCCTCTCCTAGGTTAGCATTGGGAATTCCTTAATACAGTAGCATTTATCTATACTATTTTCTGAAATGCCACTTTTAGAAAGTGGACATTTCTATGAACGTATTGCTCTGTATGCTTGACAGCCTGTCTCTAATACATGTCCGGGCTGGGCTGGGTGACAGCTAAATTTGTGCATTCTCTCTAGACAACCACTACACAGGACACAACTGCATCTGCATACTGATGGGTCTTCCAGAGCAAGCGGGAGGGGAGGAGCTAGCACTGCACAGGAATAGGTAGAGTCCTGTCCCACATAAAGGGCTGACGTACCCCTCCATCACTAGGCTGACAGACAGGACTGGGTTGAAAGGGATTATTGTGCACTTCAGAGTTACTTTGAAGTCACCAAAGGCACTTTTGGGTATAACCACTGGGACTCTGACCCCCTAAAATCAGACATTTCATTGGAACTGCAACCAGACACTGTGGCTCGACCTCTGCACACTGCCAGAAGGAAGACTGTGCTATCAGGAGGGACTACCACTTTGCTAACTGCTTTGCTGTGCTGGCTTGCTGCTTGCTGAGCTGCAGCAGGGACAGCCACTTTGCGACCTGCCTTGATGTGCTGGCCTGCTGCCTGCTACCTTTGTGCTGAACTACAAGTGTTCTCCAAGAGCTTGCCCCCTGTTCAGGAGGTCTCAGGATCATTAAAGACCTCACCCCCTTCCACTCCTGCGGGACTCTGTAACTGGTGAATCCGGCGTGTGGGTTTTGGCACAGATTTGAATGTGAGCCGATTGTCGCCTCAATCTAAGCACAAAGACCAGCACTTTACACTTGCTGAGGATTCAGCGCTCTGCTTTTCTTCAACCGGCGTGGTCTACGAGTCTCAAGTTGTTCCAGCTGTGCTTTTGCCGATTCAAGTCACCACCACTCCCAGCAGCTGCAGCGCGTTCCATCGCAGCTCTACTGCGACGCATTGCCCGGGTGACCAGAGGCATGTGCAAGGACGCAAGTTTCGTCGACACGCATGATGTTGTGAGCGACACCAGCCGACAACGCGGGCCCCGCTCTTGAGGCCCGCCAACAACTCGATTGAAGGGTACTGTCCTAAGTCCCAGTCACCGAACCGCTAGTTCTCGGGCAGTTCGCCTTTTGTTGAATTTCCCCGGGTCCAAGGAACCCGTATAACAAGGAACCTCTTGTACCGTTTTGCACACTTCTTTGCCCTGCCACGGTTAGGAAGTAATACTTCTCAGTAACCACACAATCGTATGTGCTACTAGCATGGGGTTTATGTTAATGACTGCTGTTTTGTTTAGCACTCATTACCATGGGCATTAAATGTGATAACTTGAAAAGAATTCATTGTATGTTTGTTGTTGAAAACCCTAAATTCTTACCTCTGTGACGACCCTGGATTTCACTACCAGCGAGTATTTCAGAGGTGGTTAAACTGCACAGGGTAGTAAATGAAGGCCAACAGCTCACTAGCTACCAAGATAAATTTAACTGAAGAGACATCCTAATGTCTGTCCACAAATTGCTGTATATGCCACTCACTCCTGCTGACCAGCCTTACCTGCTGTGACTTTCTTATGCTGTGACACCATTACCAAATGCTCCTGATCCTTCTAATTTAATTAAACCGGTTATATTGTCTTTTTTTGTGCCATGCTTCGCCTTAATTTTATATCCTCATCTTCTAAGACTGCCTTCCCTGCTCTGATTGTCCCCACATATACTTGCCCAATTTCCTGTCCTCCTAATGTAAACCGATTACCTCTCTCAGACTGCTTCCCTCTATGACTGCCTACCCCCTAATTAAATGTAGACTGCCTCGAACATACTGAACACCCTCTGCAGTCCCCCCCAAAGTCTAGTCACTTAGCAGCCCTTGAACATTCTCAGCATGCACCTCCTTTACTATTTAACTCTCCCGTTTGTCTTCCTGTGCAACTAGCCAGAAGCCATGGTCAAGCTACAATGCCAAGGCCTGAATGTAGAAGCCATGGAGCCTCCAATAAGGTGGTTCCTCCAGTCGCATGCCTCATGTGCAATATGGGAAACTGGCCCTAATCTCTCTGTACTCTACAAACGAAAGGCTTCCAGGGAAGATAACCCAAAATATATCTTGATCATCAGTGATCTCCTACCCATGAAACCTTCTCACTTACTTGGGGAATGATTAATACTCTCTCTTTTCCTCTGGAAGTTCATGTGACGGAGCTTTTTTTCTTCGGATGCTAGGGAGAAGACTGAACTCACAACAGGAAAACCTGTTTCAAAAAGTGAATAAATAGGATTTTAAAGATCCATAGTAAATATTTTGGATATTACTAATTATACATTCTAGAACAATCCCAAGCTCTGTGATACCATATCAAGTAAAAACTGGCCAACTCCCCAATACTCACAGACTATCCTCACCCTCCATGTCTAACCTCATGATTGAGGAGGTGGAGATGCGGCCTAATGGATAAAGATGCCAACTCTCAACATCCTGCGATTCCGAGCTGGGCAAATCATTTAATCCTCCCATGCCTAAAAAAGAAGCCTGTAGTCTGGACTCTTATAAAATGTCTGGTTCTCATGTGAAGCAGTCTCATGAACCCTGGGTAATGTTTACACTTAATGAAACTGCAAAAATGAATAATAATAAATAAAACTAAAGTTAATACAGCGGGTTGTAGCTCTGAGTTTAATAGAGGGGACTAGCTCATACAACTAATACACTTCTGCCATTCAGCGTTCAATTTACTGGTAATGCCAAATCATTAAACTCACATGCACTGGAACGGTTACGGATTTCAGTTTCCACTGAGCTGTGCTCATCTCTGCAAAAAGAATCCTCTTGCGTGATCCTGAATAATATGTCAGGAAAGACTACTGGATGAGAAGCTGCACAAAGAAACAGAAAATAATATAAATTATTGAGTGTGCTAGAATTTACACATATGTGAGATCAGAAATAGAGAAGACATAAACTTGACTGTCAAGAAGGATCCTGATAAAAACAATCTGATCATTTTTCTCCTTTTCCAGAAAGAGGCATGAAAAACTATCTGCAAATGTCACTATCAGAAGTCCCAAGTTTCATTATCAGAATCTGGAAGGGGTTAGGGCATTCTCACAATCCTCCCTCTGCACCACTTCTCTTCCCACCCAAAGGCTTTTAGATCAAGGTGGACAGTCCGATGGCTATTCAGCCATCGGATTGGAGGGATATCTGTGAGGGTGGAGATCTTTGTTAGTAATGATCAGGTAGGCTTCCTCTTTCTGTTTTTTCTTGAACACCAATCAGTTAATCATGGAGCAGCTGTGTGTGTGCAGTAGGCCTTCATGTTATTTGCATTTCACTTAGTAGATAGGGTGTAGAGTGGTATAAATTTATGAGAAGCAAGCTAGAGTGTTTTGGAACAGGGTGAAATCTCAATCGAAGTACTAAGGGCCCTTCATGTGCTCCCGAGGTTTGTGCTTGACAACCAGATAGCCCTAGAGTGGGGGGGGGGGGGAGATAGGCTATAGGACACATTTATCAGCTGACCAGGAAGGTGGTCTCCGCCGGGGTGGTGACAGCAGTACTTACATGCTCTCCACCTTGCCACCCAGTAACAGGCAACTGGCAGAACTGCGAGTAAGGCTACTCCAGAGGAAAGAGTTAGCATCAGGGGAGACTGGTGGCATCTCTCAGTCACCCAAGAGGCAAAACGGAGGGAAAGGGGATGACATGGACTAAACAAAATCAGACACACCAGGTCTGGTCGCTTAGTGGACTAATGCCACTGTAGGGGCATGTGTTCGACCTCATGGTCACAGGCTCAAATCCTGACGGGTCCACTCAGCCTTTCATCCATCTGAGGTCAATAAAATGAGTACCATTGAGTTGGTAACACTAAATATCTATTATTACGCGCCAAGATGCCCTTGGGTGAGCATACACTTTACAAATACATATGTTATGGGGGAGTCTCAGGTGCGCAGATGAAGGTGGTTCACGGACACTAGAGCAGTGCCTACAATGCCAACACAGGAGGCGATGCAGGTGCAGTGCAAAGACAAGGGAGTACCAGATGCTGCATGAAGTGAAATGATTTGGTGGGAAGAATATAAGGCCTGTACAGATCAAAGGTAGGGTAGTGGGACAGGGTGTCGAAAGTGAGGTGAGGAATGAAAGGAGATAGTAGCCAGGAAGGGGGTCAAGCACAAGCAGGTAAGGGCATAAGAAAGGTAGAGGGTGGTTGGTACATGGAGAGTGTTATATATTTTGCCTTTCAGGTACCTTAGGAGCTCCCCTATATAATGTATTTGTTCATTTGCTAATTGAGATCTTAGGGCCTACAAGTAATCATTTGTGTGCAATGACTGATGCATTTATGGTCATCAATGTGTTCTACATTTATCCTACAGTTTGATAGTTCATATATTCATGTATTCTTTTAAATGATTGAAAGTTATAATAGCTTTAGGCTATAACATGAATGTGTAAGTGAATTTGCATGTTATTTCTCCCGCCTGACTTGGACTGTACAAATTAGATGCTCACAGCACTGCAGGCACAGAGGGAGACTTCAATTCCAGGCTAAGTAAAGAGTAGTGCAGATTGTCATGTAACTGCACCAAGGTCACTGTCAAATTCATTTCATAGATATATAACTCATGTTCGTCTTCTTGACTGGGTGGCTGTGGATTGTGGAAAATAAATGGATTTCATATATGCATGTGTGATGACTATATTTAAATACTGAATAATCACAAAGACAAACGTTTGATGCTGCAACTAAACATTTGGCGATCTTCAAAATGCACTATGTAATATGTTGTCCGTTTTCATAATTTTCACATTTTGTGGTGTTGCATTTGTTACAATTGTACTAATATCTGCAACGACACTTTTGCATTTTTTCTGCACTAAATTTGTTGAGAATAAAGCCTTAAAAATAACTGTGTAGATTTACTGTCTGTGTGCATTTGTGACGAAAAGTTGCAGATCTTCCAATAATTAATCAAAATGCCTGACACTCCCTGGCAAGTTCTGTTACATGCATAACACCCCCCCACCCTCTCTCTAGGTAATTTTAGGAAGATGCATGATCTATAACTTGTCTATTCCTCACACTCAAGTTGGTAAGTTGGTACATATGTTTGTTTGCCTAAAGGTCAAAGTGGATCTACTAGGTCATGATCATGAAAAGTCCTCAATAACGTAACAAAAGTATCTGCTTGGTGAAGTGAGAGGGCTAGATTCTGGTGCAGCTATGGTAGGCTAGGTGGATGGGGAGTACACCTCAGCATTTGCAACTCTTTGTGCTGGTCTTAGACCATCAGCATTCTAGAATACCCATCAAAGCCACTCCTTGAGAAGAGTAACACACCAGAAGAGAGAAACAAGGAGGTATGTCGTCATTTCCCCTCTAAAAGGCAAGGATAGTGTACACCCCTAACCAGCAAGTTGACATAGCATGTCTTTTTCTCTTACTTGAATGCACCATAGTCCAAAGGAGGGCACCTAAAGTTAGGTTATTTACTTATTCAGTGTTTGTTGGCGTCTGTGCTGATGTTTTGGGCACATGCAGGTGACTGCCCCGGAATCTATGCATTTCCAGTTGTTAAGTTTGCATTGCATCTTGTGCTTCTCATGCTGCACAGGATGGTCCTGCATCTCTTGGACTTAAATGGACAGAACACCTGCACCACACCAGCAGAACTCAAACCACAACTCCTGGCAACATCAGATGCACAACACTGCCCCAAGACGTACAATTGGCTAAGTCTGCCACATCGCAAGCACAATCTAAGCCAAGCTATACTGCCACAGTGCTCTACAACATTACACACTAACCTACTACAGGCACCACATGGTGCCAGGCGATAATCTCGATAAGCACTGGCCTCCTTAATAGCACATTCAGATCAATCTATTCTCACACATTACCCTACAACAACTGTAGTTAGATAACACCCGGACCCATCATTTGTACAACATAAACATAACTGGTAGTGCATCAAAATCAAAATAATTCACCCACCTCGCACTACACTAAAAGTAAACAATGAACACAACAGTTGGCACCATCATATGCCTAACACAGCACCAAGCTACACAAGTACACTAAATGTTTGCCAACTCAATAGCTGTTCAGGTTATACTAGCACTTCTCACTAAACCAATGGGGCCAATCTAATCTTACCATGCTCACATACACCTAGAATGGCATCAAAGCCACTTTGTAGGATACGATGCCACAAAACACAAGTAATCTAAAGCTGTGTATTGGACAATGCACACCCAAGAAGAACAAAATAAACAGCAAAGTGCTGCTGTGCATGCATCCATACTGCTCCACATCAATCAATAAAAAGAACTAGGTGGCAACTCTCTGATATATTTCATCACTAAACAATACATTAGTCTTCCTTAACCCAGTGCGAAAAACAACCAAATACAAAATCACAAGAAGACTTTGTTTCTGAACAAATTTAAAGTCTACCTTAGTCAAATTATCAGTACTCCTAGGCATTTCTCACTCACTCGCCATTATGTGAGATGTAATATACAAACGCACAACCGGAAACTGAATGCTTAAAAGCACAACGATGTGGCTGACATCATGTATTTTAAATCGAGAAAGTCTAAATGAAGTACTTATAACAGACACAATCCACCTAAAACCTTAAACTCATGGCATCATTTCTGGCAGACACAATATAAAAACATCCTCTCTGTTTAGAGATAATGGCTAAAAGAAGGAAAATGACCACACGATGTGGCATCTTTTTACATTCTATGCCTGATGAAAGTTTTCTGGATGAAGACAGACCACACAGAATCAATAACTTTTGAGAAGAAAGCGTTTCCATGATACCAAATTATGGAAGGGACAAGAATCCTATGGGAGACTGAGTTTACACATTTTTTAAACATTAACAAACAATTTAGAGGAAATTATATTGGGGAAAAATCAATGCTGGCTAAGGTACAATTAATGATGGGAATGGAATAACCTGTACTTGTAAGATGGATATAAAACTGTTCAACAGTTGGTGATATATAGAAAAATGCTTTCTGTAATGTTTCAAAGCACAGGACACGTGCTGTTTCAAGGCGGCTATTGTAGGCACCAGCCTTTCAGCTTCACCACAAATAGCCACAATAGAAGGATGGATTGGAACAATGTCCTAAAAATGGTCATACTGCTAGGGAAAAGGAGGTGCACAAACTGTAAATTATCCTTTTGCTGAAAGATCCAAACATGGTTTGAATGGAAATGCGAATGTTAGTTGCAATTAATAAAATAAAGAATAATAATGTAGATCTATTATTGAGTAGCAAGCTTCCAGGCATGCAAACAATTTAAAAAGTCCTACTTACACAGGAAGGCATCGTTAATGTCTGTTCTCTCTGGATCACGTGAATCTTCAACGCATGCCTCTTTCCCTTTATAAATCTTGAGCAAAGTATCAGGATTGACAATCTGATAACCTGTTATTTTAAAAAAGAGAACAGAGGAGTATTAGAATTTTCATTCTTAAAGTCTCTGTATGAAAACGCACCCTAGGTCCTGCAAACAGAACCTTGGGGAAGGGCGGGGTAACTATCTGAGACAGGGGAAGGGATTTGTCAAGGTGGAGGGCACCTGGTTTGTATTGTCATAGTAATGGCATGGAACGTTCTTAGGGGCAGTGGGTTACTGTAGTGCCTTTTCCAGTTCTCTTATATGCAGAGGTGCATTTCTATGTCAATCATGGGTCTTTTCACACAGGAACTATGGCCAAGGGCAAGTAGCCCTGTTGCCTCTGGGGAAGTGACAGAGCAGTTCAATAGTATTCCAACCTCTTCTGCAGAGAATGGTCAGGGCCAACAAGAATCCACACTTGTGTGGGACCAAAGAGGCATTAATTAAAAGACTGACAGGAAAATGCTGCTTGCTTGGCATTTTGCTCCCAAATAGATTTTCATGTGGCTTCTCACTGCTTTTTAAGAGTTAACTCAGGATCAGCTGATTTCCAACAGGGATACACTAAATCTTCATATATGGAACTTGGACACGCACCTGGAGAGGAGTCATGCCAATAGAGATCCAGTCAGGTGTACACATGGATTCTCGCAAATCAAAAGTCCCATCCTGACCTGAAAGTGGGGAACTTGAATGAGGGAAATGTGGGATGTCTCTTGCTATTGTGGCCCAACAGGGAGACACTGACTGAACCCCTTTAACAGTCTCACCCAGCCACAGAGAAAAAGGGTCTGGAAAGAGAAGAGGAAACTGCATCTACTGGGGCCAGTGGGGATACATAGAAAATGTATCCAACGAACAAAACTCCTAGACACAAATAAAGGAAATTCCAGAATGAAAGTGCTGTTAAGGGAATTCGGAAAATTATGGGTACAAATATACCACACTTCAGGCAGCAGGCAAGTCCCCTGTGGCCACCAGTAGACAAAGGTGTGTGTGGGCACTAGCACCTTTATCTACATGAAAAGAATGTACTGATTTTACTGAGTACAGACACAATAGAATGAAATGATTTAGACAGGTGTGGAGGTACAGAGGGAGCTCCTACACTCCTCACTTCCTGCACAGGCTTGCGTAACAGGCTGAACCTACTCGAAGTGAAACCTCACCAACAATGAGCCCCAAAAAGTCCAAAAGCATTCAAATGCTTATGACTGCACCGTTGAACTACAGGCATGGACAGACTTCCCCGTAATTTGCACTCTCTCTTTCTCCTCATGTACATTAACCTCTTCTACCAAATTATACAGTCGAGACGTTAAAATGGTGACCACAAATATGTGGCATAAACTTGCCAAATCCCTAAGCATTATAATAATAATCAATAAAGCTTTATTATCGGTTAAAAACCAAAAAAGCAGTAACACATGGAGAAAAAAAAAATACAGCATTTCCAGGCTACCATCAAATAAATTCATATGTAGATAAAATACAAATAAAAAATTAAGAATCTGATTAAAAGAGCCGAATAGCCCTATGCACTACAAGCATGGGTTGTAGAAAAGAGATCAGTCCATAAAAGAAAAATAGTAGGCCTAAAAAGACAGAGATACAGCGGGTACATGCAATTTGATTTTAGCACTGCGAGCATTCCAGATGGCCCATAGGAATCTCGAAGTCGCAAAAACAATTACAAAAGTAGTGTCATATTTAAGTAATCTATACACCTCCCTGTAGTCTCTAAGGCCCAGCAATTTGCAAAGAGGAATAATCCACTTGACTCTGCTCCTAGCGTAGAGCGGACAGAAGAGCAGAACATGCAGATCTGTTTCTACGTACCTTTCACAACCAACACAAAGACTAGAGGCCACAAGGGAGGCTGACCAATTGGATGTCGCTGCCCGAAAAGGGAGTGTCCCATGTCTCAATTGGATGTAAAGCTTCTTAGCCAAGGGAGGTTGGATGTCATCTAGACATTTCTCAAAATGATAATAGTCCTTGGCCTCCAGGAACCTATTGGTCAGCATGCCCAGGGAGGATTTAGTGATCACAAGTTCCAAACGATGATTGTTAAGTGTGACAGCCCACTCTCTTCTAGAGAGGGAGTGGCATGACCGCTCTGGGGCGTCCCAAATATCTACCCTTCCCAGAGGCTGGCATGTGTTTTTAATATGCTTGAGCCAGGGAATTTTCCCAGCCCCCTTTAAAGAAAGTAGGTCCCTTAGATCGTCTCTGTAGCTTAGCAGCTCTGGTGTAGACCAGAGCCGTCTCCAGTATAACAAAGGGCGATTCGAAATGACCCCCTGAATGGGGGGTAAACCCAAGTCAAGGCGTAGGGGAAGCAGGGGTGTACTCTGTGGTAAGCTCAATAAGCGTCTGATAAAGGTATTCTCGGTGCTTGTCAGGGAAGTGGGAGACAGGTGACCCCATAGCTCCACCCCATAAAGCGCCCCTCCTCTAGCCTGGGTCTTATATATTTCTAGGGGCGGGCCAACTAACTTGAATGGGGACCCAGTGTGCACTTTAAGAATGCCACCACTAGATTGTGCCAACTTCATGTTTGCTTTGGCTACCTGGGGCCCCCACCCCATCCGATCACTCAGAGTAACACCCAAATAATCAAAAGTAGAGACCCTTTCCAACGCCACTCCGTCCAAATGTGGATGCGAGCAGCTGGAGATTTTGGCATTGAAGGCCATAAATTTAGTTTTAGCCAAATTGATCTCCAGGTTCATCGACTTGCAAAAGAGGCAAAAAGCCTCCAATGTTCGATGTAAACCCATGGACGTTTTTGATAGAAGTAGGGTGTCATCAGCGAACATCAGGGCTGGGATCTTCCGGTCAGCCAGACTAGGGGAGTCCAGGTCCCAAGCTCCCAAAAGATGGTCAATTAGTCCGTTAATGAACAGGGAGAAAAGAGTAGGGGCCAGCATACACCCCTGCCTCACACCCCGTTCAACCGGGAAAGGGGCCGAGAGCTCCCCGCTGCGTCCATACCTTACCCTCGCAAAGGTACCTTGGTGTAATCGTTTAAAGAGATTACATAGATATGTAGGAGCCCCCAACTCCTTCAAAATAGCCCTGAGCTTATCCCTTTGCACCAAGTCGAAAGCAGATTTGAGATCCACAAAAATTAGATACAAACTGCCGTCCCCCAATGCTTCCGTTTTCCAAAAGACCAACTGAAGTCTGAACAGTTGGTCAATGGTGGAGACCTTACTACGAAACCCTGCTTGAAGGGGGGTCAGGATTTGATGATCATCCATCCAACTTTGTAGCCTTGTTAATAGAATGCGAGAAAACAATTTCTGCAAAACATCAATAAGGCGGTAATTAGCCGGATCAAGAGGAGAGGCTTTTTTATGAATAGGAATGATCTCAGCCCCCAACCAAGTTCCAGGGATTTCCATGCCGTTTAAAATTGCATTGAAAAATAGCCAAATATAAGGGACCCAGACTTTCTGCTCGAACAAAAATAGGTCACCAGGAATTCTGTCCAACCCGGGTGCTTTCCCAGGGGCCAGATTTTTAAGTGCCATTTTGATTTCATAGATAGAGAAAGAGAGGAGCTCGGATGTTAAAGGGAGCGAACTCCCATATTGGGAGCCTGGGTGCACCACCAAGTCTTTCGTGAGAGAATACAAGGGCTTGAAATGAGCTAGCCAGACCTCTTCGCTCAGGTTCAGTGAGAAAGCTGGTGGTCCCTCCAGCGAGCCTGTTCGCACCAAATTCCTAAACCCAGTGAAATCATGCCTGTCCAAGGCATCTTTTATGTTTGCCCATCTTTGTTCTTCCCACTCAAGCTTAGCTGACACTATTAAAGCTTTGTAGGCGGTTCTAGGCTCTCTCACATTCGAGACGGGACCGGTTTTGACCAGTCCAACCAATTCTCTTTTCGCCTGTCTACAGGCTTTGTTAAACCAATGGCCCTCTTTATTTAGTGGTGGTCTATTAGTTGCTGGAACATAAAAGTATTCTGCGAGTTTGCTTATTAGACTGGAATGAATACGATCCAAATCCTGAAAGAAGGGTGGATCGTAGTTCCCAGTAGGGAGATCAAAAGCCTCCCCAAGTTTGGAAACTACACAGGAGTAGAGCTCGGCCACCATACCAGGATTGGACACAAACTTAGCCCATCTAATACGTCTGCCGCCTGCCACTGAGACCAGGTTCGTAGCAACAGAGATCTCCGACTCCTCCCTACCATGGGAATGGCCCAGCTTGTGTTTTAATTCCAGAGAGAGGAGATTATGGTCACTATCAACCCTCTGGATGACACGGAAGGCCCTTATTTGGGCTCAGAGTTCTACGTGGACTAATATATAGTCAATAATAGAGCTCTTCCGAACTCGATTAAATGTAAAATTCCCTGGGACATCGGGAGGGATTCTGCCATTGCAGGCCCTAAGAGCGTGGGCTGCCAGGAGCTAATTTAACTGCAATGCTATTGGCGTTAGGCCCCTGACTGGATACGCCTGGCACTCCTGGATCTGCCAGATAGTATCCTCGTCCTGAGTGACTGAGGGAAGCCCTGCCAGGGGTTCAAAGTGGCAATTAAAATCAGCCCCTATAATTCTGTGGGAAGTTGGTAAAGACCCTGATAGAAGCTCATCAAGGGCTTCTAACATGGATAGCCCCAGGTCTATGGGAGGGCGGCGTAAATATAGATTGGCAACCAGCATTGAAGAGCCATCCATAAAATTAAGAATGGCAGTAAGGAGGTCTGGGGAGTGGGAATCAACGACTTTCACCAAGCATCCAAGAGACAAGGATACCCAAATGCACAAGCCCCCCGACGGTCTGCCTCTGGGACCCTGGACTGCTGGTAAATAAAAAGTTGCAAAGCCCACCCTATTGGAAGGGGTACAGCATCCAGGTTTCTTGGAACAGGCATAGGTCATATTGACCCACCAGTTCCCCCCAGTCAGGGTCAGCTACTTTTCGAGTCAAGCCTGCAACATTCCAGGAGCCCACTAAAGGGCCTGAAGAAGCCAGAGCTTGGGGGCTGGGGGGGAAGAGAGATGGGCGAGGGCTCTATAGAATGGACTGAGAAAGCCAGAGCTTGGGGGCTAGGGGGAACAGAGATAGGCGAGGGCACTATAGAATGGACAGAAGAAGGTCCCCCCCAGAGTCCAGCTAGAAGTTAGTGTTACATTAATAGTTGGAAGAGATGCTGATACTGATTCCCCACCTGCCTCAAGATCTGCTACTACCAAAGCCTCTGAAACATCCACGATGCCCCCCAAAACTAAAGGGGTGGGTGAATTGAGCCTGGAAGGTTGTAGAAGTCAATCTGCACAACCTAAACAGGAATAGCGATTAGCTAGAGAAACACGGAAGTCACCCACCCTAGAGTGGATATTTGATCTTGGCCTCCCAGATGTAGTATCCCTGATCTAGAAGTAACCCAGGGGTAATGGTATAATCTCGCCCTTATCACCTGAGTCACCCCAGTCGAGGATGTGCTTGACCACTCCAGGGTCCCTGAAGTTGACAATCACACATTCCCCTCCTATGTCTTTCACTCTGGTACCCACCCAGGTCACTCTTCTAACTGTGAGAATTTCGCCCTGGCATGTTTTTGTTAGTGGCCTATAGCGATTTAACCAATGGATTGTTTTATTCTTTAATTCAGTGTGTGATTCGCTGCGGTCACCCAGCAGCGGAGGGATACCAGTTAGTACCACCACATATGGAGATGCCTCAGGGGGCAACTGAGGAAAAAGAGCTGATCGACAAGCACCAACATTTAGAGGATTGGTGTGCGACCCTAAGGGCTCCCGGCCCCCTCCCCTCTGCAAGTTGCTGTTAAGTTTGCAGGAAGGGGGGGGGGCGGGATAAGGGGAGCGACATTGTCCGAAGTTGCCCCAGAACCAGTGTCAAGTCCAAGATTTAGAGTATTGGAGGTACCGGCCGGGATATGCACTGGTAACAGGCTCGACTGATTAATAGTGCTTGGCCCTTGTTTGGAACTAGAATCAGGTGCCTGGTGAACGAGGTTGTCAGCCACCGAAGGATGATAATCGTTCCTGAATGGCGGTGGCAAACAATCTCCCCCCTTGCACTTGGTGTTAATCAAGGAAACAATTTTGTCAAGTCTGCTTAGTAAAGTTTTAAACTGCGAATTGACAATCTGTTCAATTTGAGCTTGTAGGTCAATCAAAAGGTGGGAGACGCAAATTGGGGGGACCAGAGTTGTGAGGGGGGCACCTAAGTTGCTCTGAACAGTGGCCAGGGGAAGAGGAATAGCCTTAGTTGGATTTCTTTTTACTTTAGATTTCTTTTTTCTAGGGCAGGGCTTAGGGGCCTTTATAACCACTTTATTTGCTTTAGAGCTAGATTCACTAGTTGGGAAGGCGCAAGCAGCCACAATTTGTGCAGGAGAAACTTGACCTATCTGGGCACACGGAAGCGCTGCATGGGAGGGGGCTACCATCGAGTCGGATGAAATACATGTAACTAGAGAGTCATTGCCAGGTAACACATCTAATGGAATAACAGGAGTGATGGAAAGACGTCTTTCGGTATTCTTGATGGCTGTGGCCACTACCCGTATGGTTTTTTGCAGCATTTTATCTATGGCTGTTAAACTTGGTAGGTGCGTAACTGGGGCTGGGTTCTGTCTAGTGCATGGTCGAGAAGTAGAGGGATATGATTTACCCATTAAAAAAGTTAAAAATACAAAAGGCAAGTAGGGAATAGGGAACAGTCTAGTAGTCCCGGAGATTGCAGATATTAACCCAAGCTCAAAGTTCAATCAACTCGATGCATTTCTCCGTGCCCTAACATGCCATAAAGTGTCTTAAAATAATAATGGAATGGACAAAACAATACCAATACAGGGTCCCAGTACAGGAGCAGGAACGTCAGGGAGGTGCGCCCGGCCCGGACTCCTTCGGCCTGTGACGGCCTAGGACAGTCCCGCCCTTGTCCCGGGCTTCGCCCAGGCCCGCCCGCGCGCGAGCGTTCCGCGCTGCGGGAGTGCTAGCGGCTCTTTAAAGCCCCCCGGCGCTTGGATGACGCTTTCAGCATGCCCCGCCCAGAGCCTGCTGGGAGATGAAGTCTGCGGAAGGCCGTTGCCCGATGGCCGAGATTCGCGCTGGCCGTTCCCTTCACGGCGTGAGTTGAGAGAGCAGGAGTGGACCGGGCCGTTCCCCTCACGGCTGGTAAGTAATGAAGTGAGCGTAAGCATTATAAAACATTCTGCTCCATTTTGTAGATTTTCTCCACCTGAAATACACATTTTTGCTGAAAGATTGGATGGCTGTGTACTTTGTAATTAATTTATAAAACAACTGCTTGCACTCCAGGCTCTGAGTGGCTTGCCTTTACTATGCAGTCTTTGCTGATGTCAGGGGCTTTTCAAACTTGAGTTGTTCAGAAGGCATATGTCAACTTCTGGAAAGCTTTCTGAGGTCTGAATCATAACCCTGGGTTGCTTCTTACACATTACCTCGAATTCTGGGTCATGAGTGGTTCGATAGCCCTTCACAAGACACACACAGAACCCTGTGACTGTTGAGGAGTGGAGCAAATGAGGAGGACTTACTGGGTACTGCTGCATCACAGTGGTTGTGCTTTTCCTACTTCTAATACAGAGTAAAGTTGGAGACCATGTCTTGAAGGAGACTGGCTCCTGCTCGTGGTGAGAACAACTGAAAGATGGTGAGGGTGGATAAGTATCTGTCTTGCAATCCATAAGCAAGAGGTATTGTGAGGAGGAGATGGGAACTGGAGAAAGACATTGTGGGGCAGGGGAGATGGATTGGAAGGGAGTGGGTGGATGAGCTACAGGGAAAAGTGCAGAGGCAAAGTAAGGGAGAATGAGAGAATGAGGAAGGTGGAGGAGAATGACGGGGCAGAGACTGAGATAAAGAGTGACAGGGAAGAAAGATCAGAGGGGAATGGAGAAGATAGAAATAGGAGAGATGGAAGACTAGAGGAGAGAAGAAAGTAGGAAGGCAAATGATGCAAAGCTGAGGATGCAGGTTTTGTGTAGGGTAAGATAGGTGAGCAAAGACGGAATAAAAGGAGAAATGAAAATGGAAGGTTAAAGCAGGGGCGGTAGGAAAGAGGTTGAAATATTTAGCACAACTAGGACAAAAGGGTAAGAAATGAAGGTAGGATTTGGAGGGTGGCTAGGCAATTCGATGTAAAAGGAGGAGTAGAGAAGAGGGTGGAGAATGGAGAGGTGAGCTGAGACGATGGGAGTGAAAAGGTCTGCTTGGAGGCAGGGTGTGGTTGCCTTGCGGGAGATAACACGGAGACAGCGACCAGTCCAAATGGCCTTTGTGATTGCAGAGTGTAGTGCAATTTTCCTTCTTATGACCCCTATGGGTGACCTCTTCCTATTTCCTGCTAGGAATAACACCCCTCTCCCTTCAATGTTGGTATGTTCCAAAATAGAGTATTTGCTGTGCAAAAAGCATTCTATATTATATCTAATACCTATGAGACAAAAGTGATAACACATGAAGAGTATACTTATTTCAAATAAAGAGGTATATTAAAACAGCATTAAAACAATTCCTTCAATACAACGGAAAAAATAAACATCATAAAAAGTTTCTTTCAATAATAAACCATAAAATGGAAATCTATGTACTGATGTTATGAAGATCATAACAAATACATATGAAAGGCAAATAAAATAAAAGAGACAACTAGCAATAAAGGACAATAAATGCTGTCTGTCCTTTAATCCTACTCATATTTGTTCTTATAGCTATCGGGAAGGGCAACTTCTATACATGGATACTGTATGGAACAGGTGGTGCAGTTTCAATTATGGTAGATGCATCTAATAGAGTAGTGTCTCCATCTGAATGCGAATCCCTAGAAAGGTCAGTTGTGCAGCCATGCTGTCTGCTATTAGCCCATCCTGGTCTCTGTGAGGGGGCTTCCGGGTCTCACCCTCATAGAGAGTGAGTTGTGGAAGATTCTTTTCCCCCTGAGGGTTTAGGTTAGATGTGCTAAAGCAAATACAGACTGCATGGCCTCAGGACTGTTATCTGTCTCTGAACCGGGTATCCTTGACCTGCCAATGACAGTGGGCAGCTCCCACCCTACCTCCTCTCTGAGACAGGAGATAAACTGTAGACCAAGTAAAATATGGTATACAGCCTGTGCTTCACCAAAGAGCAGATGATGCTCCTATGTGTTTCTATGCACTAAGAGGAACCTGCCACTGGAGTCAATAAATAATACCACTCAGTGCAATGTAAAAGCAAGCGCATATGAATTTACCCAGCGAAATTAGGGCTTGATGAATTTCTTTCATCACATTCTTGTAAAACTCCTTCTGCCACCTGTGTAAAAGCTTCCATTCCTCTTCAGTGAAAAATGCAGCAACATCACGGAATTTAACTTGTGCCTAGAACAACAGATCATGTTAAAATTCAGTCACTTCCCGCAGCTATAAACATAAATGAGATTACATGGATTAGTAACGTGGCATTTACTCCCATCTCGTCCCTCTTCTCTTAATGCATAGCAAGCACAATACTGTTAAGTGCCCTCCAGAAGGAATTCAATCAAATGAGCTTCTTAATAGTTACATATCACAGATTGGTTATCAGTACAGCAACAGTTTCCAATAGCTTACAACTGGAAGGAAAATATACATCCACTCACACAACATTTTACAGCCTGACAGCTTTCATTATCACTAACATCACTCAGACAAAAAAATAAAGCTCACAGAAAATCTGTCACTAGAGCACCCTGTGCTTAGGAGTAGGGAGAGTAGAAAAATCATGTAACAACTGAAATGCAGCCTTAAAAAGTGGCCACCTCCCTGATTTCTGGGTCTGTATTCAACATGCTGACATTTTGCATGGGTGACTGCTGGATTGTGGGATAGCTCTGATCTCCGAATGAGTTTCCACATGTCAATATGTAATGATAGTCAGAATGAAGCAGACATGTGCAAACTGGGGTTTCCTAACCGGTGGTCCTCTTTTACGCACTTAGGAAGAGAGGGGATGGTAAGAAAAACTCACAATTAAAGGGCCGGCATGATCAACTTTTTTAAGTACGCTGGGCGTGTTGACACTAGTAATTTGTCTAAAAGAATATATGACTCCCATTCCTCTGTGTACTTGTCATGAACACATCTGAGCCACCCTCCGAGTACATGCGGTCACCTCTTTCAAATGACTTGGGCGGTCATGCTCTATGGGCTGGTCAAAAGTGAGGAAACATATTTGGGAGCGGAGAGAAAGAGACAAAGAGCAAGGGGTCATACCTCTAATGTTGAAGTCATCTCTTACCCTCCTTTCGTCAGCTATAGTCACTTTAAATGCTATGCCAAACTATGTGGGACCAGTGCAAACAGGCAGGAAAGAACCCACTTCATCATCATGAACACCATCAGTAAGAGAACAAAGAAGGAAGTCTGGCAGGAGAAGGGCCGAGTGCTCTCCAAAGGGCACTGCTTCAATAATTCAGTTGTGATGAAAGAAACACCAGTCAAAATCTAGCATTCATTAGTTTTTATTTTTTCCCTTTCATCTGTATCTAATTGTATTCACTTTTTTACACACCCATTCCATTCACAGTAGATAATTTGTTAATCATTGCTTCACCATTGTATTGACTTTTAGGATGACATGATCACACTCCCACTGGCCTTGTTGTTCTGCCATAAGGCGATTTGACATACTGTTCACCACTAGCCCACGACTTCAGTCTTTCATGCCATTATAAAAGTTTTCCAAGTTGAGAAATACATTCTTGACCACCTGCTTTGGGCAAGAGACTATTTACCATAAGTAAAGGCATCCTCAATCCTGGGCGTTAGGGCGCACTGATCAGAACATAGGTCCCCGCCTCTAATGCAAGCACACAACATACATACCTCCATACACATCATGGAATACGGTAGATGGAAACCCAATAACATGACAAAACTGTAGAAACAACTAAGTACAATATCTTATTCATATATAGGAAAAGAGTAACATTACTTTAAAAAAGCAGTGCATCTGCTTAAAATACATCATTCACCTAATGTAATCAGTATAGTTAATTGGTTTCTGGGACAAGCAAATTATGTACATACAACAAGACCGTAAGCAATACAAGTTATTGTTTTTCTTTAGTATGTCGACCATTACCAATCACGTGCCTGCGTGTATCCTTGTGGAGTGTACAAACACACACCATATACATTTTTAAATACCAGTTAGCTACAAGTTGTAAATGAAGCTTAGCATCTTATTATTAGATATGAAAGATAGAGTTTGAAACATATTACCATAATTAGCTAGGCAATGCAGAAGGCACATTTTACACTAGAGGGGGGGTTGATTTGCATCATCTTACTGTTTCTGCCCCTTGGCTAACTTTTCCAAAGACATTTTCCAGGTGCTCTCAGAGCTCAAGAGCATGTGACATTGTCGTTATTTTTATCTCTGAAGGGGTATATGCATCATATTGCTCTGCCCTATGAATCGCCGTCTGTCGGGATCTGTGCGGGTCCTTCCTCATGTATTGTTACTTAATTTTGAACATGCTAAACAGAACACAGATTTGTATTCCTATTGTGCCTGCTCTGGTTGGTGATGCCACATTTCCAGTAAGCAAGTGATGAGGAATGAAGGAAAGACATTCTGTGTAATAAATCTTTAACAGAAGTAAAATAAATATGTAGTTGTGGACCTACCCATACCCGATTTGCAAATCTTTTGGAAAGTTCAGTAAGACGTGTCTCCCCTAATAATCACTTATCCTTCAAATGACATATGATCTCCAGTGAATTTAAGAAGCAAAATAGTTCAATGAGAGTATTAAGTATATATTAATTAAACCGCTTCTAAGAAATTGGGATGGATTACTGACTAGTGGCCGCATACGAACACCACAGATAATATGCATTTAACTCAAGGAGTGTTGTTCACTCCCATTACAACTTGTGCAGTTCCTAATGGTCCATAATACCATTTATCTACAAATTACTTGGGTCTCTTCAAAATGATCAACAGTAGCATAAAATACATTTTAGTGATTAATGATTATTTCTCAAAGAGGGTGGTCCTGAGGCTTGTGCTCCAGATTATGAGAGATGTGTTTTACAGAGAAGGGTTGCTAGTATCTGTAACCATAGATAAGGGTGTGTAGTTTCCATTTATATAGATACAAGAATTTCTGAATAAAAGTGGAGTTATTTAAAAAAGAACACGGCTGTATTTACTACAGCATAACAGTTTATGGGTGTGATTTTACAGGGTGGGATGTAAAGTGGTTCAAACAGCTCTAGTCAGTGGAAAGAAGGCCAAGGACCATCTGGTGGAATTGCTGTGGGTTTATCCTACAAACTAGTACCAGTTGCTTATTATTTGGAATTAATAAAAAACACATACCTAATGCTAAAATTATTCTCAGCTGGTTGAGGAAATCTGATGAGAGAAATGAATGAAAATAGGAAAACAGCTAAAACTATGCTTAGAAGACAGCTGAAAACTAAGACACAATCAAGAAACCATCTGCAAGGAACTCCTTAGGGTGGGACAGTAAACTTACCATTCAAACTCTCCACCAACTCCCAGCAGAGGCCAGAATCAAATGTAAGGTCTTATGTAGCATACATTTTTTGAAGTACCACGACAGGTACCACTGCTTCCACTGGTACTTCCACTTTTCACCAATATGTTTTGCACCAAGCCCACTAGGGGGGAAGAGTGCTCAGACCTCCCTCACAAACATACCTCTTCATTGGCTGTGTTGTGCATGTTGGCACTTAAATCTGGTTAGTAATTACAGGCCTCCATGCTAGCAACCACTATTGAGCAATCCTTATTGCATCAGCATTGAGTCAAGCAGTGAATTGACCCCAATGGATGTCAATCGAAGATGGACTAAACATGGCTGTGCCCGCATGCTGAAAGAGAGGACAAGGCAGAGGGACCTGTAGAAGTCTGACGCACATTCTAGTATGTCATTTAAAAGAGTTATTCTGTGGGTTTCATATTTACTGTGCTTTATTCTCCCTGTGCTCGCTGACTAGAGTCCAAACTAGGCTGAGTTTTGATACACTTAATGTCAGTGTTTACTCAAGTCTGATCCTACTGACTAGTTTGGCACGTCAGAAAATACTAGCAAAAGGCTGGGTTATTTGGATTATGAGCCCCCCTTCCCAAGTACAGCTGGTATGATGGGGAGGATGGGGAGTGGAGACTCATTCCAGGATAGCATGGATACGTTGTGTGTGGCATTATTCCTACACGGCTTTCAGAGCGGGCACATTTACCTCATCTACAGTAAAGGTTAGTATAGGCTATACATGACCTTCAGTGTTCTCTTAGATACTCTTACAGGATCATTATCTATTTTCTGAATGTTGATTGTGCAAGGTTGGCTACTGTGAACAATGGATAGGGTGGGTTGTTTTTAGATATCATTTGTTATTAATGGATGGTCCTTCGCTACCGGGTTCACACAAGTAGAGAATGGCACAACTTTTATAACTCGCTTTTGAAATATCTACCACACTTATTGATATAACCTTGCCTTTAGTTAATCATTGCAAAATAGGGCACAATCTGAATTTCAATCAAGTGGGACCATGGATCTGAAAACGATGTGCAAGCTATTGGAGGGAAGTGATTTAAGATGGCTATGAAGATGGCACTGCTCCTACACTGCTAGAGTCTCAATGGTCAGCACTTTGATCACCTTCTAACAAAGCCACGTGTCATGCCAAAAGATCAAGGCAATGTCTCTAAAGAACATGAAGCAGTCATGCAAGAGTAAAACTACCACCTTGGTAAAGCAGCAAATACTATATTGAACATTTTGAGTTCTATTGCAGACAGAAAATAGAAGGGTAAATGTAGAATGATACTGAGGTATCTAACAGTCATGTACAGCTTCAAAAGTATCCCTAACAAACACTGGGAAACACAAAACAACCTACTACAGAGTACGCTTTGAAATACAGAGGTATACTTTTTAGTCAAACCCAAAAAATGGTGGAAGGCACTATATAATATATGTCCTCTTAAGTAGGCTTGCCAACAACGAAATTTTGATGTGTTGAGATGATTGTTAAAACAAAGCAAGGGTGACAGCAGCCAAACTACTAACCCCCCCCCCCCCCCCCCATGAAAACCAGCAGCTTATGCAGGTGGAGTCTGGAGTGGATGAGTTATATAGAAGAGAAAGGCTTCAGAATTTCACACAGAGAAACTGGGCATCTTAAAAGAGGTGGCCCCCAAGGTTATTAGAGCAATATCCCAATTAGGGAAAGAAATGGAAACTTTGTGCCACTACCATCATAGATTGCAGTGATTAATAAGAATGTTTGGCCTCTTTAGTAATTACAAAGAAATCATCCATCTACCTTGACCATGTAGCCTAAAGAACTGCCATCCGAAGGCTCACGTATGAAATCGTGACAACATTAATTAAGTAAATAAATTCCTTAAATTCATATTTCTCTTCCACCCATTACACTTGATGATGCTAATGAAGTTGAATGAAGGCCATTTGGCTTCAACTAGATTTCAGAGAGCAACGACCAGAGTTGTTTGTGGAGGAGGGGAATGGAGTTGCTTTCCTTATCATCACATATTTGAGGCCAAAAATTGAAGACTAGAACATGTGCTCAAGATTATGTGTCAGAAAGGGATAATGGTCAAAGTAAGTAAATGTAAGATGTGGGTAAACTCTAGGTGTTACATGGGCCATCTAATCAGAAGATGACGTTGAGTCAAAGTCAGGTTCGGTGGAAGCAGATGAATGTGTTTCTTCACAAGCAGAAAAAAAACTGAAGACTGAAGTCTTTCAATCACTTGAGTTCTTTCCAAATGAATGTCAGCAAAAAAACATTCTAATCAGCTTCTTAATAAAGAATGTCTTGTTTGAGTGACAAATAAACATTTAAAAAATAATGACACAACATTTGCAAACTGACATCTTATGGGTGTTTGTGTTCGATATTTCTATAAGTTTTATAAGTATGCCTTATCATGATCCCTCACATAAGTGTATGTGAACTAAAAAGGAACATTGTAATCGCCACTGAAGGCACCGTGCATGCCCTAGAAGAGTGGTAAAGTCTCTCTGTACATGGGCAGGCGAGTACAAAAGCCTTCATATAGTGTTCTCTGCATGAATTTGAGCACAATGAACTCCTTGCTAGAAAATAAGTTTGCAGAAAGCTCACAGGCTTGCAAACTTTTTTTTCCAGGACATTTTGTGGTATTGTTTACACATTAATAATGTAGAACAAACTTCTAAAAAGCCTGATGTCCAGTTGAATCACTGTTCACACCACTCGCTGCCCGACTAGGTGAGCATGTGTACCAGGTCCAAGCGGCGTGCCGGTTCACTGCCTGTCACACATTTCATTGTCAAATCAAGTAGAGAAGGTGGAGGAAGAGATCAGTCATGTGGACACCAGCCCTTGTCTAAGTAGCATGCCCAAAGAAACGTAGGTAGTGGAAACCAATAATAATCTAGAGTGCTTATCAAAAGAAGATCACATGAGTAATCGCTGAACAGAAAAAAGACAGCAGGCAGGGATCTGTTAGCATAACAGCAACGGTACCAAAACCCGCAAAGAAGCAGCTAATCGTAATGCAAATCAATAAAATGCATGCATGACAGCAAAATACTATTTACACAGACCACATTACAAAGCCACGCCCTTCCAACCACGCACAGCCCAAGCCGTAGATCGCTACCAGACTCCTGAAACTGCTTTGGCACTTGTCAGGGGCATGAAGCACTTTATTAATGCAACCATCACACTGTAGGGACACTAGGTGATGAACAGAAAAGCATTAGTAGATGTTTATGTATCAAGACTTGGAGGCTGTGGATGAGGGATGTACTTCTCATGACAAGTCACTTCACATCTCACAGTAAATTCACAATCCCAGAGGATTAAATGGGCCGAACACTGGGACAGGGAACATAAAATGTTGTAGTACTACCAGTCCTTTACGTCGAATGGCCAGAAGAGCACAATGTCTGGTTTGGATCAAAATACCTTTGAAAGGGGCTGAGGGGGTGCCCCACTGGTTTCAGGAAGGTCACACAGGGCCTGAAAGAAAATACAGCACAAACGAAGTGGCTAGCTACATCCCCTCTACCCTCACCTGTGACAACTGGGCGTGTTCCCTACCCATCACTGTATCCTGCATACAGCTTTCTCAAGAGAAGTGCAGCCCTTGCAATGGCTGCAGTTCATCTTGAGCAAGTTTACACTCCCTGCTAGCATTATGGGTTGCCTACCCTTATCAAAGATTCTGGGACAATGCAAGAATTATTGGGGTAATTATATATATATATATTTATTCTTTATTTCGGCCAATTTGGCCATAACAGATATACAAAAGAAGCACATATGAACATATAAAACCATCAGAGAAAATAATCAGGAAACACATCAGATAAAAGACCATACAATTAAAATTAGAACTTAAAATTAGGTGGGAGCCTGCGACTTTAAAATACGGGTGCGAATATGCCAGACATTAGTAAGAAATTTGGCTAGTGCAAACACAATTGGACCTGAAACGTCAGTTTTTAAAATTCTATACACCGGGAGGTACTCCCTAGAACCAAGGTTTCTAATGAGTGGTAGGAGCCAATATTTCCTGGCGGCCTTGTAAGTTGGACAAAACAAGACCACGTGCAGATCGCTTTCCTCTGCTCCCACACATGCCGGACAAAGCTTAGTAGATGGCAGTGTTGACCAGGAGCAGGTGTAAGTTCGCAGAGGCAATGTGCCATACCTCCATTGGAGAAATAGCTTCCTGGCCAACACAGGAGACATAGCGTCCAGAACCCTCTCCAGCCGGTATGAGTCCTTGCTTTGCGCGAATACAAATGTTAATGACCCCTCATCCTTGCAGTCTAGGGCCATAGATAATTTCTGCTCGTGGTAAGCATTAACCAAAGCTCTTCGTGGGATCCTTAGTGAGGCGTTAGCTGGATCCGACCACAGGTCGGGGAGCCCCAATCCCGTACAGGACTTTTTTATATATTTTATCCACGGGATCTGTAGAGCCTTAGGGTGGGTTAGAAACTCCCTCAGTTCCGCCCTATAAGAAGAAAGTTCTTCGCTGCTCCATAGCCTTCGCCAGAAGACTATGGGTCTGAGACCTAGTTCATCTGCTATTGGTCTCAGCCCCAGGTCCATCCTCAGGGGGAGGAGCGGGGTACTGGACGGGAGTGCTACTATCTGTCTAATGAAGTTGTTCTCAGTAATAGACAAGCTGCAGGAAGCTGTGTGACCCCACATTTCCGCCCCGTACATCAGAGCTCCTCTTGCCTGAGCCTTATATATCTGAATAAGCGGCCCCAGCGGTCGATATGTCGAGCTTTTCATCAACCGGACGATGCCGCCAGTGGCCTGCACTAATTTAAGATTAGCCCTAGTCTGGTGAGTTCCCCACGACATGGTTTCATTCAACGTTACACCTAGATATTCAAAGGTGGAGACTCTCTCTAAACGTGATGCTCCCAGTAAAGGGTTCGGGCGTGATCTTGGGGTTGGGTTCAGGACCATAAACTTGGTTTTGGTAGAATTGATTTCTAACCCCCTATCTGTGCAGAAAGCCACAAAAGAATCAAGGATCCTCTGTATCCCCATAGGGGTTTTGGACAGCAGCAGGGTGTCATCGGCAAACATGATTGCAGGCACCCTGCTGCCATTCAATTTTGGGGCATCAGTGTATTCAGTTCCATTGAGATGGGCGATTACCCCGTTGACGAAGAGGCAGAACAGGGTCGGTGCCAATACACAGCCCTGTCTAACCCCCCCTGTCAACGGGGAATCTGTCCGTTAGTTCCCCAAGTTTCCCGCACCTGACCCGGGCATAGTTATTATGGTGCAATCTCTTTAAAATTATCAGGATGTCTGGGGGGACCCCCATCTCAGCCAGAACACTCCAGAGTTTTCCTCTGGGCACGAGGTCAAAGGCAGCCCTCAGATCCACAAATATGGTGTATAAGCTACCCCCTTCCAATATTGCTGCCCTCCAGTAGATAACGTTCAGACGAAAAACCTGATCCACTGTGGAAACTCCCTTTCTAAATCCCGCCTGGTACGGACTGAGGGCGCCTGTTTCCTCCACCCAGTCCTGAAGCCGATTCAGCAGTATCCTGCCAAACAGCTTCTGTGACACGTCAATTAAACTGATTGGTCTGTAGTTGGCTGGGAGCAGGGGCGAGCCCTTTTTAAATATAGGAACCACCTCTGCCCCCAGCCAAGTACTCGGGATTTCCATGCCACGCAAAACTCCATTAAACACAGCAGCCAGATAGGGGGCCCAGACACCGGGCTCCTGCTTGAACAGGTCCCCGGGCAGGCCATCCAGTCCTGGCGCCTTTCCGCCTTTGAGTCCCAATAATGCTACCTTCACCTCGCCCACTGTTATCAAATCCCCGCCATACTCTGCCAGTCCAGTACCGATGTCAATCTTAGTTACTCCCAGCTCAGAACTGTAGAGAGACTGGAAGTGTGCCTGCCACACCCCTGCTGCAATATTTGGCTCTATTGCCGAAAGGAGGTTCCCCGACCCCCCGTTTACTACTCTCCAAAACATTTGGTGGTCTCTAGCTGCGAGGGAAGTGGTGAGCTCCTCCCACTGCTTCTCCTCCCATTCGGTTTTAGCATGGGTAACCAGTTTTTTATAAGCCCGTCTATTTTCTCGCAGCTTCTCTCTGCCTGTACCCTCCTTGATGCTTCTAAGGAGTTCTCCCTTTGCCTTCCTGCAGGCTGCATTATACCATAGGGACTTGTGTTGCTGGGTCCTCCTCTGATTCTGAACCCTGCTAAAAAGCTCAGAGGCCGCTCCCTTTATAAGGTCCTCATGAGCCTGATATAATTTCTCATGGTGGTCTATATTGCCCACGTCATTGGCTAGCTCTCCCACTTTTCCAAAATAGGGATTAAACCTGCGTAGAGCTTCGAAAGTTTCACTTGGCTCGAAGCTAGTTTATCCCACCTGATTCTTCTCCTGTTATTATCTAATAGTAGTTCAGGTTTGAACTCCTCCATAGTTGTTGTGGAGGTCTTTAGCCCAGGATGGCTAAGATCGAGTTCAAGGGCGTTATGGTCACTATCCAATCTCTCCACAACCCTAAAGTCCAAGATAGAAGACCAGTTCACTATCTGCACAAGGGCATAATCCAAGCGGGACTCTCTTCCCACTCTGTTGTACGTGGTTTTGCTTGGTACATCAGACTTAATACATCCATTGCAGGCTCTAATTCCATACTTTAAGGTAAGGGCAGTAATCTGAAATGCCACAGGCGTCCATACCTTTGGGGAAGGTGCTACAACAGAGGGTACTGACCACCTGGACTCTTCTTCCATGGGGAATCCCTCTACGAGGCCGACCAGCGGCTCGAAATGGGAATTTAAATCCCCTCCCACTATATAAGGAATGTCTCTTGGCATTTCCGCTAAGTATACTGAAAGCTCCTCTATAGTGGGAGATTCACGCGAAGCTCCCACTGGCCTGGAGTAAATATTTATCAGGGCAAGTTTCGGTAGGTTTGGCCAGGCTAATAAAACCACTAGGATATCATCTGATGGCACCGGTAAGCGTGAAGCCTGGCATCCTAAGTGGGATGCCACCCAAGTTGTAAGTCCACCAGAGGGGCGGCCCTTACCCTCCCACCTAGCCGGGATGGAAAATGACTCGTAACCTTGATGGTTGTAATCTTCCCTTGCCCAAGTCTCTTGGAGCATACAAACATCCCCGGACTCGATGTAAGTTATCCAGTCTTGGGTGCCCAGTTTGCTGGCTAGGCCAGCCACATTCCACCAAATTAGTCTCATGTGCGCTGGAGAAGCCACAGAACAGATTGCAGAGGTGGAAGAGCCAGCGCCAGAGCCAGAAACTACGCCAATTGCTCTAACAGGGTCATTTTCAGCGGTGGGTTCAGCCGGATCAGGAAGTTTACTGGGACCGTTACCCAAGGTCACAGGATTTGAGTCCGGGTTTGGGGGCAGTCAGTCCACACCATCCAAACCGTTCAGGCAGTTAAAACGATTGTGGTCCAAAAAGGGAGTCTCCGGAGGTCGATAAACTGGACGTGGAGCATATCCCCTATGTCTAGATCTTCGTTCCACCCTTGACCAGTTACCTTGTGACAAATCATGGTGCATGCGAATGGGAGGGAAAAAGAAGGAAACTGGCAAAGTCTGTATGGTAGAATCCAGTGATCTATTTGACCCAGCACAAATGTGTAATACTGTTCCAGGGTCTCGAAAAGACACAATGATACAGTCCCCTGCTATTGATTTCCCCGACTTCCCCAACCAAGGTACCCTTCTTACCATAATGATCTCATTGTTGAGGTGGACTGGGAGAGGTCTGTTCCAATTCAACCATTTAATGGTTTTCCTCTTGAGTGAGTGAAAGTTCTCATTTTCACCCAGTTCTAAAGAAGGAACACCAGCCAAAACCACCATGAGGCTGTTAGCCTCTGGTGGTAGGTCTGGTCCCCGTGGTCTAGGGGCAGGCTTACCAGGGAATAGAGGGGCAGTACCAGCATTAGGTAAGACCCGAGGGTTTGAGCCAGTATCTGTACGTTGGAAAGCTGGGCCATCTGTCTGTGGTGGTAGGATGTTAGGAATGCTAGAAGGAATTGGAACTGAGATAGCCATAAGTGGCTGTAAAAGAGGAGCGGCAGTGGAGCCCAGAGGAGGCCCCGTGTGGATCGGTGCGTTTTGAATATTGGGGAAGGTTCCTATTGGTAGGTTGGACTTGGTGGTTCTACTCTGTTTGTTGTCCGAGGTTTTCAGGGTGGTTAAGGTTGCCTCCAGAATGGTCAGCCTGAGTTCTATTTTCTGCAAGCTCTTGCTAATGGGCAACAGGAGTGATCTAATTAGGGATTCAATGCTCCCCAAAGAGATGCCAGGAAGTAATGTGTTAAGTGGGCTCTTCCCTTTGTCGCTGGTAGACGCAGTGGTAATAGTGTTAGTACCCTTAAGGGGAGTAGCCTTGTGCACATTAGCTAATGGCCTATCCAACATAGGTACGGACTTAAGTGACTTTCCAAAATCAGAGTGGGGAGTCTTGGTCTTCCCCTGACCACCCCTCAACTTCCTTCTGCGCTTATTTGGTGGTGGGTCATGCACCTCTGCCACCACAGTTTGCTTTGGCTTGTTAGTCCTGGTTTTAGCTCTGGTGTGCGTTTGGGTGAGTAAATCAACTACCGTACTACTGGCAACTAGTAGTGGAGTGGTGGCCGTAGTTTGTTTAGGAAGTGGGCCAGGAATGGAAGAACTATCCCGTAGTAATAGGGGAACATCTTCTTGGAATAAAAGATCCTGGCTAGCATTAAGGGAACCTTCCTCTTGAGAGATAGGATAGGGAGTTATATCACTGAGGGGCCTATTTTTCAGGTGTTCAATCGAGCGACGTCGCTCTGCCCTGCGCGTCTCCAGAGAATTTTCGTTACCCCCGTCACCCTTTACCGATTTAAAATAATTGTCCAGAGTCCCGGTGTTGCCTCCCCCCTCCTTCGCTGGTGTTCCACCTAGGGCCGATGATGGCATACCCAGAACCTATTTCGCAAACCAAATAGAATCAAGGAAATGCAGGTGAAAGAGAGTGGGCCCAGCCCAGCCTCCTGCGGCCCCTGACGGCCACAGACGGTCCCGCCCTTGTCCCGGGCTTATCCCCGGGCGCTCCCGCGCGCTCCCGCAACGCGGAAGTAGCTGTTTAAATTTGTAGGGGGAGGGTTAAGCTGTAAGTGGGACGGGGCTTGCAGGGAGAGCGGCCAGGTGGCAGGAGGCGCGGGTTAACAGGACTGCTGGGAGACGTAGTCCTGTCCCGCCGCTCGCAGCCCTGCACTCGTCCAGTCCCTCACTGAAACAATCCGCAGGTTTTGCACAAACGGCTCTCACGCCGCAGCGGGACCCGCGAAGCGGGTTCCGCAAGGAGTGGTAGAGGGTCCAAAGAAAACGCCAGCAGCAAACAGCAAGTCCACAGGTATCCCGGGACAGTGGAGCTCAGAAGGGCTTTTTCAGGCTGTGAGTGGGGCGGGGCTTGCAGGGAGAGCGGCCAGGTGGCAGGAGGCGCGGGTTAACAGGACTGCTGGGAGACGTAGTCCTGTCCCGCCGCTCGCAGCCCTGCACTCGTCCAGTCCCTCACTGAAACAATCCGCAGGTTTTGCACAAACGGCTCTCACGCCGCAGCGGGACCCGCGAAGCGGGTTCCGCAAGGAGTGGTAGAGGGTCCAAAGAAAACGCCAGCAGCAAACAGCAAGTCCACAGGTATCCCGGGGCAGTGGAGCTCAGAAGGGCTTTTTCAGGCTGTGAGTGGGGCGGGGCTTGCAGGGAGAGCGGCCAGGTGGCAGGAGGCGCGGGTTAACAGGACTGCTGGGAGACGTAGTCCTGTCCCGCCGCTCGCAGCCCTGCACTCGTCCAGTCCCTCACTGAAACAATCCGCAGGTTTTGCACAAACGGCTCTCACGCCGCAGCGGGACCCGCGAAGCGGGTTCCGCAAGAAGTGGTAGAGGGTCCAAAGAAAACGCCAGCAGCAAACAGCAAGTCCACAGGTATCCCGGGGCAGTGGAGCTCAGAAGGGCTTTTTCAGGCTGTGAGTGGGGCGGGGCTTGCAGGGAGAGCGGCCAGGTGGCAGGAGGCGCGGGTTAACAGGACCGCTGGGAGACGTAGTCCTGTCCCGCCGCTCGCAGCCCTGCACTCGTCCAGTCCCTCACTGAAACAATCCGCAGGTTTTGCACAAACGGCTCTCACGCCGCAGCGGGACCCGCGAAGCGGGTTCCGCAAGGAGTGGTAGAGGGTCCAAAGAAAACGCCAGCAGCAAACAGCAAGTCCACAGGTATCCCGGGGCAGTGGAGCTCAGAAGGGCTTTTTCAGGCTGTGAGTGGGGCGGGGCTTGCAGGGAGAGCGGCCAGGTGGCAGGAGGCGCGGGTTAACAGGACTGCTGGGAGACGTAGTCCTGTCCCGCCGCTCGCAGCCCTGCACTCGTCCAGTCCCTCACTGAAACAATCCGCAGGTTTTGCACAAACGGCTCTCACGCCACAGCGGGACCCGCGAAGCGGGTTCCGCAAGGAGTGGTAGAGGGTCCAAAGAAAACGCCAGCAGCAAACAGCAAGTCCACAGGTATCCCGGGGCAGTGGAGCTCAGAAGGGCTTTTTCAGGCTGTGAGTGGGGCGGGGCTTGCAGGGAGAGCGGCCAGGTGGCAGGAGGCGCGGGTTAACAGGACCGCTGGGAGACGTAGTCCTGTCCCGCCGCTCGCAGCGCTGCACTCGTCCAGTCCCTCACTGAAACAATTCGCAGGTTTTGCACAAACGGCTCTCACGCCGCAGCGGGACCCGCGAAGCGGGTTCCGCAAGGAGTGGTAGAGGGTCCAAAGAAAACGCCAGCAGCAAACAGCAAGTCCACAGGTATTCCGGGGCAGTGAAGCTCAGAAGGGCTTTTTCAGGCTGTGAGTGGGGCGGGGCTTGCAGGGAGAGCGGCCAGGTGGCAGGAGGCGCGGGTTAACAGGACTGCTGGGAGACGTAGTCCTGTCCCGCCGCTCGCAGCCCTGCACTCGTCCAGTCCCTCACTGAAACAATCCGCAGGTTTTGCACAAACGGCTCTCACGCCGCAGCGGGACCCGGGAAGCGGGTTCCGCAAGGAGTGGTAGAGGGTCCAAAGAAAACGCCAGCAGCAAACAGCAAGTCCACAGGTATCCCAGGCAGTGGAGCTCAGAAGGGCTTTTTCAGGCTGTGAGTGGGGCGGGGCTTGCAGGGAGAGCGGCCAGGTGGCAGGAGGCGCGGGTTAACAGGACTGCTGGGAGACGTAGTCCTGTCCCGCCGCTCGCAGCCCTGCACTCGTCCAGTCCCTCACTGAAACAATCCGCAGGTTTTGCACAAACGGCTCTCACGCCGCAGCGGGACCCGCGAAGCGGGTTCCGCAAGGAGTGGTAGAGGGTCCAAAGAAAACGCCAGCAGCAAACAGCAAGTCCACAGGGGTAATTGGTTATCGTGAGAAGATGAAGCTCAAGCTAAAACTGCAGAGTAAAGGCGGGTCCAGGGGCAGGGTTCAACTGATGGTCTTCTTTAGGAGTCAGGCACAGAGTATGCATGAGAAAGAGAGTCTCCTGTTGCTCTGATGATACGGTAATTCAGACTGTTTAGTGGGTCGGGCACCTCCCCTAAATAACCTCAAAGAGGATCAGCAGCAGCGGCCTCTGCATTCAGATATAGTGGGAGGCAATGGCCACATCCTTGGAAGAAGCAACAGGGGTTCCACTGGAATTGATGCCAAAGCTGGTAATCCTGGGGATGTGAGACCCAACGTATCAAACAAGATACCAAAAACTACTGATAAATATGGGATGTATGGTGGCAAAACGTGATATAGCGCGAGGGTATAGTATAGGGCACAGTAATTGGGAAACAAGATTGGATTTTGTAAGGTGAAGGAAAAAGAATTCTATAAAGCAAGAGGGTGTATGAAAGAATTTGAGAAAATATGGGGAGGGTGGAAGGGAACTGAGGGATGAGTGTGGTGGAATAGGTAGTGGGGGCTTGAAAATGACCGCTCCAGGCATCCTTGATTTCAGAACGGGAGGCGATGCACATTGCTGATGGGCATTTGCGGGCAAATCATGCATCCGGAACAGAGGGAAATATAGCGGGGATTGTATCTAATACTGTAGACCGAGCACATAAAGGATGTCATATTACGTATGTTTATTGCTGGTTGCTAGAGAATTTAAAACAAATAAAAATGTAATTGGAAAAAACAGAAAGATCAGTTGCTCCGCCCCTGCCATGGGTGCTGCTGCCACCCAGTCGGACCTGAGAACCATCGCCGTGAGGCAGAAATAGTCTTTAGCTTCCTCTTTTAATGTTTCCTTTTAGATAAAGCCCCAGGACTACTTCACCTGAGACAGTTCGGAATAACACAAGAGCTCATGATGCCCTTTAATGAACAAGTGTCTTTCAATAGGCTGACCGGGTGCTCTTCCCTCCCTTTGGTCTGCTTGTCCCTTTTTTCCTCAAATACTCCTGTGTTTGTGGCCCTTGTGCTTCTCCAATTGCAGACTACTAACAACAGCAAGACTGTGCGGTCACTTCACCTGCAGACCTTCCAAAAAGATGGATTTCATTTCATTAGCAAATTTTGACATTTTGCTTAGCTTTTAAACCTTACATGAATACAACTCCTCCTCTTTTATATAGATGTAGCATCGACTAGATAACCAGTTCATTGTGCATTAGTTCAGTGTTATTTGTATGTGAGCTTTTAAACGTACATTGTGACAATCCAATAGTAAGTCTTGACTGTGTGGTCTTGTCACACCTTGAAACACAAAACCTAAGAAGTGGGCACCTGGGATTTTAGTAAGCTTACAAAAGTACCTAGTACCAGAGGATTTGGAATCAACAGACAGTACTTGTCACAACAACTGCCCACATACCCTAGAGGTCTCTAGGACCTTCAGACATGGCTTGACAGTTGTTTGCCAAAATGCTTGTACAAATCAAAACGATGTTTGCATGTCATGTTAAAATACATGTCAAGCGAAAGTATTTTCACTCATTTTTTGTAGCCGTAAAAGTATGAGTGGGTTACTCAACACAACAGAAATGAAGTTCTTCAAAATTCCTTCCAAATATTTACTCTAGGAATATCTTTATGCAGCCAGCAAAACATGAGATCAGAAGTAAGCCCAGTATCTATCTGAAATGGAATTTCACTTATCCCCAAATTATGTTTATATGGAGAAGTCAAGGCGTTGATAAAAAAGTGTCCTGTGGATGTGTTCACAGTGCTCATCTCAGTGTGTATGCATTCACTGACGACACTCAAAATACTATCATGTCAACCTAAGATGGTGTTGAGACCAATTTTTTAAACTATCATAGAGAATCAATCAGCAGATGTAGCATTGAACATACATTCATTTTTTATGGAATCGCTCCAAAGCTACAATGAAAGTGCTAAACTAATTTCCTCTCCCATTCTCAAGTACTTAATAACTAGGGAGACCTTAGCAGCCACGAGATGTTAACGTCTGATTGAACTGATAACTACTTTAACCAATGTTTGGAAGATTGCATTTATTTTCTAATGGTGAAAACTGAAGAAAAAAATTGCATATGGCAGAATCAGTCCTTTGGTTTATTATTGCTTTGTGTTGATGGAACACATTTTCACAGCTGATTTTTGGATGCTCAACTGTTTACACTTTTGTCATTTTCTTTGTCCTACTTTTTTGTGGAATATCGAATGCTGATTATACAGTACTTGAATGTCTGTAAACTAACAAGGGTTTGTAATCGAATGAAGCAGAGCTCAATTGAAAAGTTCATCTTTGAAGGAGGGCCACTGAATGTGGCCCAAGTTCCAGCACCTCGACAAACAAAGTTGTCAGTCAGACTCTCAAAAGACTCTCTGACCCACAGGTAGACAATGTTTGCCGACAAGAGTTTTGTTCCAGTGTAATGTTTTAGTATTTCTTTTGATAATTTTTGCGATGTTTTTGTTGTGCACAGACCAGGTGGAGCAGGTGTCTTACTCTTAGCCCTGACTATGAGTAGGTCATCATCTAAAGCATGAGCTGATAGCATAACCACATAACTAAGTGGTGAAGGTGACAGTGCACGTAATAGGTCAACTGAATATGGTGCATTAGAAAAGTGTACTGCAACCGAAGCATGACTACACAGCAAATCTACACTGAAGGGCGCAACTAGATGTTAAAATATGAGCTATAGAGCTCACCAAAGTGTGCACTTATGCTATTTAACAGACCAACAGATTCTGAATTTCTTATCCTTCTTTATCCGAAAGTAACCAAACTACGTTCTCCTTGGTAAATGAAACTTTATTTTAACTTGACTGGTTTCCAAAGGTGCCTCCAGGACGTTGCAGCGATGTAAAGATAAGGCATTTGTATTCAAATTAAAACATATTACATTGCTACCAAGGTTTGAAGTGCGGCTGGTCCTGCCGGGTCCGGCCACTGGCACTTCAAAAAACAGGAGCAGTAGCCGAAAGACCTATTTTGACGACCTCCAATCATAATAAAAATTTGACAGACACCTACAAACCAAGGATACGTGACCAGTGGAAAGCACGCTACAATCAAATATGTATGCAATGCACTGCCGAGGCTGTAACACGACGAGATGGGGCTACGTGTAAAAGTCTTTCTTAAAAAAAGACGTGCAATTGTCAAATTTAGGATAGTTTTTTCTGTTTTTCGGCAGTCGTCTGGAAGGGATTTTATTTGCTTATTTTGTGTTGCATAAATATCTTCAACGACTCACTAGCCATCGCCTGCCCCGTTGTTTCAAGAGTACAGTGGGCAGCGCTTGTCACGTCGTTTCTGAAGTTATGTTAAAGCTTTTTCACACATCAATCACACTTACCTCGTCTGAATCTTGGCCGTTCATTTCTCTCTTGCTCACTGGAATTTTCAAGACGAATTTCAGAGCGTCCCTGAAACCGGATAACGGATAAGGAGGAGCACTCACCCAGTACCAACACGGAGAGCGTAAAAAACTAGGCAAGACAGACAAACTCGAAAAACTCCGCCTTGATAGTTATCCGAAAAGTAACGGGCTCTTACACCTGCCAGCTCCGATCTTTTGTGCATCTCCTGCATCTCATTCAGTCTGGAATTAACCGGGCACTTTCGGAGCAGAGATGATGCTCTTGAGCGCATGCTCAGTGTAACACTTTCAACCTGAGCATGCGTAGTCAAATATGGCGCATCATTGCACTTCTCGGTGAGAAGTTTGGTGTTCGCGTTTATTTTAGCGACAGCACACAATAGTTACCGCTGGTTAGCCTTATCTCCGGAGGTAACGCCTGGATAGAGTCGTACTGTCTCTCCGCTTCCCTGCATAAGTTAACTTAGAGGCGATGCAAGGTTTCTGAAACTTCGAGCCGGGCCCGTTACTTAGGGTGGCCGGGTTTTCCGAACAAAAACTGGGACAGCCATTGAGATAAAAAACTATGTTGATACTGCACTGACTGACCAGTGCCAACATTTAGCCCTATTTCTAGTTCAATTACTTTTCCGATATATATGTACTGCGGCCAAGGAAGTCTTTAATTGTCATGCCACAGAAACAAACACCTCTGAGCCATGAAAATCAAAGACTTCCTCAGCCATGCTGCAGTGTGTTTGTTGTAAGGGGAGCTTTGCGATTCTGGACTCAGGTGATGGGCTTGGCAGGGGTGGATTCACCCCCCATAATCATGGTGTGCTGCCTGAAGTCACAGCAGGAGAGTCTTTTAAACAAAACTCTGTCCATGTTGTCATGAAATGGCCGGTGTGAACGTGAACCTACTGAGCACAGTGATAAATGTGAGGGCTCACTCGACCCTCTCTCAAACCCAGGAAATGTATCTGTTTTTGTAACAAATGCCGGAACCCGGTGCAGTCATCGAAAAACCCGGACTATCTGGGCAAATCCTGGACCTCTGGCCACCCTACCCCATTGTACCCCATAATGTCCAGGGCCCGCCAATCGTGTTCTTGTGTACATGGTGTCCAGAAAGTTTGAGAGTATTGTGTGGTCAATTCCCCGAGCCTCCCCGCTCCCGTCAGGTGACTCCGCCAAACCCACCCAGCCCTGCATATGCCACTTATCTGTCCCTCAAATGTTCAGGGTCTCTTCATGGGGGGATGTCTCCCTGGACAGCGTCTCCAGCACCGACTGTCTTTCTTGCACCATCGTCGTTGGGTCAGGTCTCATCGCCCGCTCTGTGCTTCGACTTCCGGTGACCTTTTGCCAACGATCTCGGGGGGTCTTGATCTGTCGGCTCTCCACCTCCTCTTGATGTGGGTTCTCGATGCCCTGCACCCGGCAAGTGTCCTGCATTGATCGGAGTTGGTGCAATTTGCCCTGCCACTTAAAAAGTTGCTGAAATGGATATCCCCAAGAGTATGGTACTCCCTGGTTCCAGAGGTGTGAAGTTGCTAACCGAAACTCTTTCCGCTTTTGGAGGGTTATTAGGGCAAAGTCTTGGTAGAGGGCGATTGGATGGTCTTGGTATCGTATGGGTTGCTTATCCCTGGCTGCTCGTAGTATGCACTCTTTTAGTTGGAAGTGCAGGATGTAAGCCAGGCTATCCGGCAGGGGTGCCGGTGCACGACACGGGAGACCAACTCTGTGTGCCCTGTCTATTTTAATGTCCAGGTCCGGTGGGGCGTCCAGTACAGTCCTCAAGAGGCCTTGTAGGTATTGCATAATGTTTGGGCCTTCTTCCTTGAGTGGATCTTCCTTGACACAAATGTTATTCCATCGAGAGCGATTCTCCAGGTCTTTCTGTGTGCGCCTGGAGGTCTATCTGCTGAGCCTTGAGCCGGAGAAGCTCCTGCTGTAGTTGTTCTACTTCCTCCTCCCGGGCTTGTTCTTGATCTTCGATGGAGGCCACACGCTCTCCCACAGCATCAATGTCCCGCTGCATCTCTTTCATCTCTCTAGCAATCTCCCCTTTCAGCGTCTAAATGTCTTCTCGCAAGGTGCTGAAGAGTGTCTCCAAGAAGGAACGGGTGACCGGGGCTTCGTGGGGATCTGTGTCCTGCCCAACATGAGCTTGGTCAGAATCTCCTTTAGATTCCGGTCCTTCTTGCCCCGTACTGAGGTCATGGCCGCTACGTCCCCCCCGCCTCTCCATTCACTAGAGGCGTAGGGCCCTTTATCGGGTTCACCTGTCGGGTGCTTATCCCTATGGGGCATCAGAGAATACTCCCCAACGTCTTCTCCCGGAGTTTGCTCCGCTTTCCCCCTTCAATGGGCCCCTTGAGGGGCTGCCGCGTGCAGCCAGTTGGAGGGCCTTGATGCAATAATCCTCGCCGATGGCCCTGTGTTATGGCTGCGTGTCTCGCCGGCCCTGTGACTACCAGCGAATTCCTGCCTCCCGAGAGCGCTCTCTTGCCCTGGGCGCTTCCGGGCCATAGCTATCCCTTCTCGCTGTTCACCCCAGGGGGTGTTCTCAGAGGCTGGGCCGTGTAAGGATAGGCCGCGTCTGTCTCCCTGCCCGCAGTTCCTCCGGATTCACGCACTATCTGCCCTCGCTGCTCCTCGCCAAGCCCCCCAGCCTCTCACTTGTGGGCCTCGGTGTCGAGATCCTGGCGTGGCAATGTGTCGGCTTGCCTAGGGGTCACGCAGTCCTCCTCGCCAGGCCTCTGTGCATCTGGCTCCTTCAGGGCCTTATCGTCATCCGCGGGCCTCCATGCCGCGTCGCAGCTGCTCCCCTGCGGGCCCAGATCAGAGGGGCAGTGATCGCAGTCAACCGGCGAGGCCAGTCCTCCGCTCCGGATTCCATGCTCCGGGGGGTGCGGGCGCCAGATGCACAGGCGCCGCATGGTCAGGCTGGGATCCTCGCTTGTGCACTCCGCCGTGAGGATCTGTAGGTGGGTGCCCACTGCCTGTAGCCTCTCTCTGCTAGCAGGCCGTCTCCGGGTCCAGGGCTCTTGACTCCACCGATTTTGCCTTCCTGCACCCTGCCAGCCGAAGACTCTGGCCGAAGCCCTATGGGGTGGGGGAGGCCACGGCGTAGCTCACCATTGTCGTTACGCCTCTCGTGGGCTCTCTGCCTCAGGCCCAGCCGAACTAGGCTCCACTGGGCCCCACCGCCCTTTTGGTCCGTCTGCGATGAACCAATGGCCGCAATCAGGCTGATGTGGGCCCGAGCCCTGTCACCCCGTTCCGCCCGTAGCCCCTCGCTCTCTGCGTGCCTCTCTACGTCCCCCTCAGCACACAGATGGTCTCCGGTCCGTCGCAGCTGGGCCTGGACGAGCCTCGGGGGAGATCCGGTGTGAAGAGCGGCCTCAGCGGGCCCAGTCGACTTCGGCCGCCATTTTCTTGTACCGGCCTCACATCATTCCGGAGCCCTCACTTGCCCGGAGACAGGCCCCAGCTCCGAATTTCAGCTCCTCTCAGGCACAGTCGGGACAGGACATGTGCCTCCCCCCACAAGGCGGTGCATTGAGAGAATACCACTCTGATCTAGGCCGGATTAGGCGCTCGGGAGCGGGGAGACAAAAGAAACACGTCTTACCCGCTCGCCATCTTGGCCATGCCCCCAGGAGACCTCTTTAGAGATACAGACTGCTCCCGTTTGAGGTGCTCCGCAGGGGCATTACCGAAACCTCCCACATCTCAAAGTTGCCAATATATAGCCCTCTCAGCAAGCACCATTTAGGAATGTCTGACAGAATATCGACGGAGAGAAAATCGACCTACAAAAATATGGACACAAAAATATCGATGACAAGAATATCGAGATACTATCTACAACATGGTAAGTACAAAAATATCGAAAATAAAATATAGAGGTGCCGATTACGATCCGGTAAAAAAAATCCCCGTACGACTCGTAGCCGGTCTTTTTACCGTACGAATCGTACAAGTGCCGTACAAACTGCCAATTACGATTCACATGGGAAAAAGACCATACGAATCGCATCAGGAATAATTCCCCACACGTCCTCGGGTCGGAAAATGTGTTCGACACGTCCACGGACGATTTACCATACAAATGTGAAAAGGGAAGTCCGACCGCGGAATCACGATCCATCCCGTGCGTCCGATGTTACAACCGTATGGAAAAAACACCGTCCGCACCGAACACCCATAGCAACCATGGAGACATGTGCCCGCATACGCGCCGACCCCCCCCCAGCCCCCGTACGTTCGAGTCGTACCCCCGTGTATGTACACCCGTGTACGTTCGAATCGTACCCCCACCCGTGTATGTACACCCGTGTACGTGTCGTACCCCCTGTGTATGCACACCCGTGTACGTTCGAGTCGTACCTCTACCCGTGTATGTACACCCGTGTACGTGTCGTACCCCCGTGTATGTACACCCGTGTACGTATCGTACCCCCCCGTGTATGCACACCCGTGTACGTTCGAGTCGTACCCCCACTCGTGTATGTACACCCGTGTACGTGTCGTACCCCCGTGTATGCACACCCGTGTATGTATCGTACCCCCCCGTGTATGCACACCCGTGTATGTTCGAGTCGTACCCCCACCCGTGTATGTACACCCGTGTACGTGTTGTACCCCCCGTGTATGCACACCCGTGTACGTTCGAGTCGTACCCCCCGTGTATGCACACCCGTGTACGTTCGAGTCGTATTCCCACCCGTGTATGTACACCCGTGTACGTGTCGTACCCCCGTGTATGCACACCCGTGTACGTTCGAGTCGTACCCTCACCCGTGTATGTACACCCGTGTACGTGTCGTACCCTCCCCGTGTATGCACACCCGTGTACGTTCGAGTCGTACCCCCCATGTATGTACACCTGTGTACGTGTCGTACCCCCGTGTATGTACACCCGTGTACGTTCGAGTCGTACCCCCATGTATGTACACCTGTGTACGTGTCGTACCCCCGTGTATGTACACCCGTGTACGTTCGAGTCGTACCCCCACCCGTGTATGTACACCCGTGTACGTGTCGTACCCCCGTGTATGTACACCCGTGTACGTTCGAGTCGTACCCCCACCCGTGTATGTACACCCGTGTATGTGTCGTACCCCCCGTGTATGTACACCCGTGTACGTGTCGTACCCCCCGTGTATGTACACCCGTGTACGTTCGAGTCGTACCCCCACCCGTGTATGTACGACCCGTACCCTCACCCGCGTACGTATGGAGCATACCCCCCACCCCAACAGTGTAAGTACGACCCGTACCCTCACCCACATACGTATGGAGCGTACCCCAGGCCCCAACATCACCACCTTCACACAACATCGCACATGTACGAGTCGTACCAAGCCAGACACAAGGACAGCACTGTACAACAAAATGGCCCATGTACACACCGTACACACGCTAAAAACGCACGTACACAACCAGGACAAAGCAAAACAACACAAGAATACACCATTCGAATGGCACAAAGCCACAAAACATGTCCAACAACCACAAAAACAACACATTCACTGACCTGCAACTGCCAAAATCCAAAACAGAGGTCCAAAACATAACCACTCCTTATAACACACCCACCCAAAGTTCAAACACAGCCACACCCACCAATGGACCAATAAAAAGGGCCCACACACACAAACCATGAGCCTTTGCAACAGACTCACTTCTGCCAGACCCCACAGACAACCTACAGCACCATACTAGAACTTTTACTACACCTTACACTTGCACACCTTCACACACACCTTCACAAACACCCCCTCATCACATTCACACACACACACCTGCACAACCACACCCACACACCCACAACCATCCACACACCCCCCCCCACCATCCACACTCACATCCCTCACCATGCCCACTAACAAGAATCCAAAGTTCACTAGCCGAGAGTTGGAGGTCCTTGTCGATGAAATCCTCAGAGTTGAGCCACACCTCTTTGGAACATTGGTCAGACAGACCAACATTTCAGAAAAAACAGCCATGTGGCAGACGATCGTCGATGCTGTGAATGCTGTTGCGGACACCAGAAGGACCAGACATGAATGCCAAGCCAGGTGGTACGATCTGCGGAGGAGGGTCCGAGCCAAAATGACCGACGAACACAACCAGGCCAACGTCACTGGAGGAGGGCCGCCCCGCAGACGCGTAGAATACCATCCCTGGGAGGAGAGGGTGATGGCCATACTGCCGGTGGTGGCAGTGAACGGATTAGAAGGACTCCGAGACCCGGGTGAGTACACAAACAACTCACCTCACATGGGGGGAACGTCATCCACAACCAAACTCACAAACAGGCACGCAACCACCCCAAGCTATCGCATGACTCAACCATGAACACGCACATGCCACTGGCGCCACCATGCCCCATGCACCCAGCTGGACAATGTCAAGTCACAGGCCACAGAAAACACCAACACATGACACGGTAAGCCGGATGGCGGGAGTGTAGGCCCCAAAAATCACATAGTGCAAATCAGAAGCAGACAACAATGCCCCCTGCCCATATGGCCTAGGTCACAGCCAGACAAACAGTGTGTCCCCACACAGGAAAGACTCGCCAGCATATGGCGGACGCCTTGCATCAACACATGGGGGTGACGGCACGTTCTTGCACATGACAGCAGCTAATGAACAGCCAACACTGTGAAAGAGTGGCAGCACACACCACCACAGCAGCAGTGCAGACAGACACTACACCCAATGGGTGCCTGGAGATCAGAAACAAACTCACATCAACAATCCAAGGGCCATTCAAAGATCTGCTAACAGTGTGTGCCCAGGAAGCTGGGCTGAGGTGACAGAGGCTGACACACAGAGGGAGGGAGAGGGGGACAGAGAGGGAGGGAGACACAGGGAGACGGACAGAGGGAGGAGGCTGACACACAGAGGGAGGGAGAGGGGGACAGAGAGGGAGGGAGACACAAGGAGACGGACAGAGGGAGGAGGCTGACACACAGAGGGAGGGAGAGGGGGACAGAGAGGGAGCGAGAAAGGGACACACAGGGAGAGCAAATCAGCCTTGTGGTGTGTGGGAATGTCTGCTCGTCAGCAGGTGGACTGCGTGCATGTAGACAAGGGTGGCCAGTGCCAGAACCCCCACTCTTCTCCATGGCAAAACACAGGGCCATGTCACAACCTGTGCACGAGCACAACGACAGCTACCTGCATCATATAAGTGTGTGGAACAACTCCATGTGCACACGTACAGTGCTACACGGAAGGCGCCAATGCATGGCTCGCCACACCTGCCCACTCCACTGCTGACAGCAGTCACAATTGACGCAGCAAGTAAGACTGTGCCACACATAGGTAAAGTCGCAAAAGCTGTGGCCAAGGGACATACCCATGCACAAGTGCACTGTGAGTGGAATGCAAGACATATCCAAATTCCCAGAGGAAATGTGCCAACTTTGAAAACAATGAAACATGGATGTTGCATGGAACAAAATTAACATTGTCTCTCTCACACACAGGTCAACGTCGTGGATCACCCCCCAACACTGGGGGGGAAGACTCACAGGACCCGGCTCGGCGGGATGACGGAGCCACCGGCAGCGACGACTCTCACCACTCTGTGGACGAACCCGACCCCGACCAACCTGGCCCCTCTGGTGTCCAAAGACCTGCAGCATCTGCGTCAGGTACAACTGGGCCAACCACCACCCCCACTCCTGCCACATCCCAGGAGACACCCAGGATCCCTGCCCCACCACCACAATGCAGCCAGGCTGGCCAGGAGGGACACGGTGTCCCGGGCACCCAGGAGGAGGCAGGCGACAACGCCAATGCCACCCCTCAGGGGTCCCGGAGACCCGATGTGCCCACAAGGGCAGGCCAGGTGCAAGTGGGCAGGGGTGGTGGGAGTGGAGGACGGCGGAGGCGCGAGCCTGACCGGTTGGCTGGGGAACCGGTATATTCCCATGTCCGAAACATCCTGGACACATACCGGCAGGACACCACGGGCATGGCCCAGGTTGTGTCCATCCTCGAGGAGATCAAGACCCAGCAGGCCCAGCAACATGCGGAGCAACATGCCTGTCTACTGCAACACCAACGGCGGATGGAGGACAGACAGGCTGAGCTCGTGACGGTGTTCACGGGTGTGGGAGCCGGCCTCGTGGCGTGGTCCTGTTCCCCCTCGCTAAGCCGCACGAGGTCCCATGCACCTCGGGGCTCCTCCATTTTGGATTATACGTCACTCCACGTGACCACCTATGTGACCCCGCTTCCCCCGGCCTCTGTCCCAGCGAGGCCCGACATCAAGGCGCCAACTCCTGGCCCGGGGCGTACCCCGTGAACCCTTCCCACTCCCGGCGGAGGGCAGTATCGATGGGACCCCCAACCGTCCTTCCACACCTAGGTGCGATCGCCCCACAGCTCTCTGGGGCCTGGCGCCTCTCCTGCTGGGCGTCTGGCCGCTCCCTACCCGGTCTCTCCGCCCCCTCCGGGCACCAGGGTCCGGACATCAAAGGGCTCCAGTCCTATATCTGGGGCGACCCGACAACAGGACAACAGTTGTATCCTGGAGTCAAGAGCCCTGCTGATCGGATCGCGGCTGACCCTACGGAAGAAGACTCATCCTGAACCCACTCTCTGAGCCCTGCTGACGACGTCGCGGCTCCACCGTGCTAAAGACCTACACAAACCTTTGGGGCCCTGCTGACGCTGTCGCGGCCCGACCTTGTTGAACCTTACCATCAGAGCCCAGCTGACCTCGTCGCGGCTCGACCGAAGCGGACCTACCACCGGAGCCCTGCTGACTGTGTCGCGGCTCGACCCAAGCGGAACTACCACCCGAGCCCTGCAGATGCCGTCGCGGCTCCCCAAGTCCGAGCCGCTCTGAGACCAGCACTCAAGGTCTGGGCAGAGCCCTCCGGTACCTGGTTGGTACCAAGACTGTCCCGCTACCCTATCCCTCTGAAAGACATTGAGACTCTTACTGGATCCCTCGATCCCACTGTAAATATTGAAACGTACTACTGCTGATAAAGAACCAAGTCAAGCAACTGATATTGAGTCCTGTGTGGTGGTGTTACTGGGCCTAGTACGATTATAGGAGAAAGACCTCCCCGAGGGGGGGCTTCTCAGCGGCGCTCTGCTATAACTTTGCGGTAGGAAGGTGTCCCGGAGTAGTCTCATCGACTCCCCGGTGGTCCTCCCTCCAACATTTGGTGGCCAGCGACGGGATCCGAGCCAGACGCAGTCGTACAGGCAAGTAACGCACCCACTACCTAACCAGACGGAAAGAAAAGGGAACCATGGACGGCCAAGAGGCAACCGTGGCCGCAACCTTCCAGCCGGAAAGGTTGGAAGAATACACCCACAAAGAACTGAAACAATTCTGCAAGGACAAAGGGATCCCAACCACAGGATTGGGCACCAAGGAAGAAATGCTGAAAGCCCTGAAAGCCTGGGCAGAACCCGAGAACACTCCACCCCGAGCCGAAGGGACCTCGGCCCGGGACGGAAACCTGCCAACCCCAACCCCGACAGATGGGGGGCGAACCGTCCCAGAAACCAGCCTTTCCCACGAAGAAATGCGAGAACGGGAGAGGGTCCGGACACACGAAATGGACCTCGCCCGACTCCGGCTGGACGGTGAGCTCCTACTGGCGGAGAAGAAAATAGCCTTGGAGCAACTATGGCTGCAAGAGGAAATCGAGGAAAAGAAGCGGCATCGGGAACTAGAGGAGAGACGGCTAACCCTCGAGCACGAGAGGAGCCTCAAGGAACTTGAACTAAAAGCTAAAACGGGGGAGACCAGCACCCCCGGAGCCCGGGACGCTCTGCCACTGACCGAGCCAAAGGTTCACATTCCCAAGGATGTCGTCAAGGAGTACTATAAAAATGACGACATCCAGCAATGGTTCCGAGCGTACGAAGTAGCCATGGCCTCCCATCGGGTACCCCGGAAGGATTGGGGTGCCGGCCTATGGGGGAGGTTCCTCAGCGAGGGCCGGGATACCCTGCTGGAACTCCCCGACGCGGTGATGACATCATACGACCACCTGAAAGAAGCCCTACTCACACGCTACGGACTATCAGCCGAGATGTACCGGCAGCGCTTCCGGGACTGCAAGAAGCTCCCCGGTACCACGTGGGTCGAATACGTGGACTTCTTCAGCCGAGCATTGGAAGGATGGATAAAAGGAAGCAAGGTCACCTCATACAATGAACTGTTCGACCTCATTGTCTGGGAGCACCTCGCCAACAACTGCTTTGTTGAACTAAGGCAACACCTCCTGGACAGTAAACTGACCGAGCCCCGGAAGCTCGCCGCCGAAGCAGACCGATGGGTCAACACCCGGGTCTCCGGAACCCCGTGGGGGACTACCAACGGAGTACCACGGGTCCTCCCCGCCAGCGAGGCGGGGGAGGAGGGTCCCACCGCAGTCGGGAATTCCCGGCCGGGCCGCCCAAAAGCCCGCCACGAGGCCAAGCCACCAACCACACGTCCCCGACCCTGGGCCGAAGGGGGACTCCTATCGCACGGCCTGGACCACGACCGACAGTGACCTGCTTCGGCTGCCAGCAGACCGGCCACTATGCGAGCGACCCGGCCTGCCCCGTGAACCGACGGAACGGGACCGCTGGGCCCCCACCCCGGCAAATAGCCACCGCAGCCCTGGGGGAGGGAGAAGACGAGGAGGAAAACCACGACGGCGGGTCCCCCGAGTGGGAACCAGCTGCCATGTCGCTTGTATGCCTGGGCTCCCGAGAAATGGTGCCCCGAGCTGCCATCCCAAGCAACACCCAGAAGTACCAACAGTGGGTCACCATCAATGGACGATGGGCCGAGGCCCTCCGGGACACTGGGGCCAGTGTGACCGCTGTCCGCTGCCACCTGGTGACCCCCGAACAAATCCTGCCGCATGTCCTATGCCCTGTCCGGACCGCGGACAACACCGAGAGCATGTGCCGGATGGCCAGGATCCCCTTCGAGTGGGGAGGAGTGTCCGGCACCCTAAAAGTGACTGTCCGCGACGACGCCCCAGTGGACTGCCTCCTAGGGAATGACCTAGAGAGCTCCCCCTGGGCCCAGGTGGAACGCCGAGAGCATCTGGGGATGCTAGGACTGCCCGAGTGGGCCTGCGCCACCACCCGGTCCATGACCGCCCAACCAGCCGCTGCCACGGCCCCCGACAAGCCGACGGGCCCCGAACTATCACCCTCCTCCGGCCCGGAGGAACCTGACGAGGAGGCCGGGCCATCCGAACTTTCTACAGACGAGGCCACCTCCCTCAGCGAGATCCCCGAGCTGGCCCAGTGGCGCCACGACGGGGGCCCCACCCGCGAACAATTCCAGCAAAAACAGAAGGCCTGCCCGTCCCTCGAGGGGGCCCGACAGCAAGCGGCCGCCCAGGCTGCGGGGGACCCCACGGGAACCCACTGGGTCTATTGGGACAATGACTTATTGTATAGCGAGCAGAAAGTCGCCGAACTGGGGGCCGGCCGGGTGCTGGTGGTCCCCCTCCGATTTCGAGAGTTCCTCCTGAACCTGGCACATGACGTGCCCCTCGCCAAACACCTCGGGCGAGACAAAACGTACAGCCGCCTAGTGACCCATTTCTATTGGCCCCGAATGAGAAGAGACGTGAACCATCACTGCCGGTCCTGCCCGACCTGCCAAGCTAGCGGGAAGACTGGGGGTCGAGTGAAAGCCCGTTCGAACGAGTGGGGATCGACATTGTGGGGCCCCTCGACCCCCGAACCGCCCTGGGACACCGCTTCATCCTGGTACTGGTCGACCACGCCACCCGATACCCCGAGGCCATCCCACTCCGCACCGGGACAGCTCCAGTGGTGGGTCGGGCCCTGATGAGCATCTTCTTCAGGGTAGGGTTCCCCCGAGAAGTGGTGAGCGACAGGGGTACGAACTTTATTTCAAAATACATGAGGTCCCTCTGGCAACAATGTGGAGTCACCTATAAATTCACCACCCCTTACCACCCCCAGGGGAACGGACTGGTCGAGCGGTTCAACAGAACCCTGAAGGGGATGATCAAGGGCCTGGAAGAGCCCCTGAGGAGGAGATGGGATGTCCTGCTGCCCTGCCTCCTGTTCGCCTATCGGGAGGTACCCCAGAAATCCCTGGGCTTCCGCCCCTTCGAACTATTGTATGGGCACCCCGTCCGAGGGCCCCTCAGCCTGGTCAAGGAGGGCTGGGAGGCGCAAGTCCAAGATGCCCCTCCTGACGTCTACCGGTACCTCCTGACCCTGCGGAACCAGACTCGGAAGTTCCGGGCCCTGGCAGAAGCCAACCTCGAAGCCAGCCAAGAAGACATGAAACGCTGGTATGACGAAAATGCCTCAACCATCGAGTTCGAGCCGGGCCAGCAAGTCTGGGTCATGTCACCCGTGGACCCCTGCGCCCTGCAGGACAAGTGGACCGGGCCCTTCAAGGTAGTTGAGAGGAAGAGCCCGTCACGTACCTAGTCGACATGGAGTCCCCGAGGAACCCCCTCCGGGTCCTGCACGCCAACCGGCTCAAGCCCCATTTTGCCCGCACTGAACTAAGCCTGCTGCTGGCTACCGACGATGGGGGCGAAAGTGACTCCGAACTACTACCAGCCCTCCTGTGGTCCTCGGGCCAAGACGGCTCCTTGGAGGGCGTCCGCCTCTCCGCCACCCTGACACCAGAACAGCGCCATGACTGCCAGAAGCTGCTGCAACCCTTCGCTGCCCTCTTCTCTCTCACGCCCGGGGTGACCCCCTGGTGGGTCCACGACGTGGATACTGGGGACAGCCCCCCTGTGCGTCACCGCGCTTACAGAGTACCTGACCGAGTCCGAGCCTGCATACAGTCCGAGGTCGCCAAGATGCTCGCCCTCGGAGTCATCGAGCCGTCCGACAGCCCGTGGGCCAGCCCGGTGGTCCTGGTGCCGAAGGCTGCCGCCCCCGGCACTGCCCCGGAACTCAGGTTTTGTGTCGACTACCGGGGCCTGAACGCAGTCACCAAGACCGATGCCCACCCCTTGCCACGAGCAGACGAGCTGATCGATCGCTTAGGGGCCGCCCGCTACCTAAGCACCTTTGATCTCACCGCTGGGCACTGGCAGATCAAGCTCACTCCCGGCGCCCAGGAACGATCCGCCTTTTCCACCCCCGACGGGCACTACCACTTTCGGGTAATGCCCTTCGGTATGAAGAACGCCCCAGCGACCTTTCAGAGGCTCGTGAACAAGGTCCTGGCCGGACTAGAAGCCTTCAGTGCGGCCTACCTCGACCACATTGCCGTCTTCAGCGACCACTGGGCCGCGCACCTAGGACACCTCGGGGAAGTCCTGGCCGCTCTCCAAAGAGCTGGACTCACCATTAAGGCCAGTAAATGCCAGATCGGTCAAGGATCTGTGACCTATCTGGGCCACCAGGTGGGGAGTGGCCAGGTGGCGCCCCTCCAGTTAAAGGTCGACGCCATCCAGGCATGGGAGCCCCCCGCAACCCAAACCGCTGTCCGGGCCTTCCTAGGCCTCACAGGCTACTACCGACGATTCATCAAGGATTATGGCAGCATTGTGGGCCCCCTTACGGAGCTCACTTCCAAGAAACAGCCCAAGGCGGTGCACTGGACGCCCCGCTGTCAGACCGCTTTTGAGGCCCTCAAGGCGGCCATGTGCGCTGCCCCTGTGCTACAGGCCCCTGACTACAACAAGGAATTTGTAGTCCAGACCGATGCCTCGGAGTACGGGGTCGGGGCGGTCCTCTCCCAGCTGGACGCCAAGGGCCTCGACCGACCTGTGGCCTTTATCAGCCGCCGACTGCTGCCGCGAGAACAGAGGTGGAGCACCATCGAGCGGGAGGCCTTTGCCGTGGTATGGGCTCTCAAGAAGCTCCGGCCCTACCTTTTCGGCACCCACTTCAGGGTCCAAACTGACCACCGGCCCTTGCGGTGGCTCATGCAAATGCGGGGCGAGAACCCCAAGTTGTTACGATGGTCCATCTCGCTGCAAGGGATGGACTTCATTGTGGAACACCGGCCCGGCAACGACCACGCCAACGCTGACGGCCTGTCCCGATTCTTCCGCCTCGGCGAGGAGAACCCCCAAGGAGATGGGTGACTCTCCCTGCCTTCAGCTGGGGGGGACGCGTGTGGGAGCCGGCCTCGTGGCGTGGTCCTGTTCCCCCTCGCTAAGCCGCACGAGGTCCCATGCACCTCGGGGCTCCTCCATTTTGGATTATACGTCACTCCACGTGACCACCTGTGTGACCCCGCTTCCCCCGGCCTCTGTCCCAGCGAGGCCCGACATCAAGGCGCCAACCCCTGGCCCGGGGTGTACCCCGTGAACCTTTCCCACTCCCGGCGGAGGGCAGTATCGATGGGACCCCCAACCGTCCTTCCACACCTAGGTGCGATCGCCCCACAGCTCTCTGGGGCCTGGCGCCTCTCCTGCTGGGCGTCTGGCCGCTCCCTACCCGGCCTCTCCGCCCCCTCCGGGCACCAGGGTCCGGACATCAAAGGGCTCCAGTCCTATATCAGGGGCGACCCGACAACAGGACAACAGTTGTATCCTGGAGTCAAGAGCCCTGCTGATCGGATCGCGGCTGACCCTACGGAAGAAGACTCATCCTGAACCCACTCTCTGAGCCCTGCTGACGACGTCGCGGCTCCACCGTGCTAAAGACCTACACGAAGCTTTGGGGCCCTGCTGACGCTGTCGCGGCCCGACCTTGTTGAACCTTACCATCAGAGCCCAGCTGACCTCGTCGCGGCTCGACCGAAGCGGACCTACCACCGGAGCCCTGCTGACTGTGTCGCGGCTCGACCCAAGCGGAACTACCACCCGAGCCCTGCAGACGCCGTCGCGGCTCCCCACGTCCGAGCCGCTCTGAGACCAGCACTCAAGGTCTGGGCAGAGCCCTCCCGTACCTGGTTGGTACCAAGACTGTCCCGCTACCCTATCCCTCTGAAAGACATTGAGACTCTTACTGGATCCCTCGATCCCACTATAAATATTGAAACGTACTACTGCTGATAAAGAACTAAGTCAAGCAACTGATATTGAGTCCTGTGTGGTGGTGTTACTGGGCCTAGTACGATTATAGGAGAAAGACCTCCCCGAGGGGGGGCTTCTCAGCGGCGCTCGGCTATAACTTTGCGGTAGGAAGGTGCCCCGGAGTAGTCTCATCGACTCCCCGGTGGTCCTCCCTCCAACAACGGGAATTCACAGTACACTCCGTCGGATGGCCGACAACATGGGCAACCCTCCCTGTGCCATCAGGTGTAGAACATCACCACCCACAGGGAGGGATCAGGAGGAGGAGGAGGAGACATCCGACGGAGCATCCCAAACATCGTCACGGCCTGCTTCTGAGGGTCCCCGCAGGAGGGCGGGTCGTCCACGGAAAAGACCGTGAGGGTCGGCGCAACAGCACCATCTCCCAGGACACCTGGCCTGGCACCTGGCCCACTGGACCAACAGCAGCACAGCAGCAAATGACATTCTCTGCCACATGGACTTGCTGGTCACTGTCTGACCAATGTTGACAAAGACTGTGGCATGGACTCTGAGGATTTCAAATGGCAAGGACACCAACTCCCCTAGTGAACTTTGAATTCCACACACCCGGAAAGCCCCTCATGTCAACCCCCCCCCCCCCACCCCAACCAAAATAAAAAGTCACACCATAAAGAGAAGATGCCTACTTATTGCATTATTACCTTACATGTGTCTTGTAAAGTCTAACCATGCCTGAGTTCTCATTTGACTTCAACCATCCACACCCTGGGGCCTGAGTCTGGCACAGGACACACATGGGTCACATTGTATTAGGCAAGACAGACATGGAGCACCATACACACCCGTGATGGGCCCAACCAGCTGAGGGAGTGGCCGCACAACCGTGGCGACAGACATATTGAGCACAGCGACAGCCATGCGCAGAGGTCAGGGATCATGTGGAGTGTCCTGTGGGGCACCCAGGTATGTGTGGACAGGTGGCAGAACCATGTCCTGCAAGCTTGAGTCAGGTGGATGCAGAGAATGGTGGCCTGGCCAACGTTGGATGCATGGGGATGGCACATGTCACAATACCCGCACAGTCATGGAAATCATGCACAATACACAGTCTAATCCCACACAAACAGCTTGCATCTTGCTACTCTACACATAGACACATAGCCACTATCACGGAAAACCATGCCAGACATGCCGGATGCACCGTGGCAACACACCAGCATTGACTGAGAAGAGGCACCTTGGAGGCATAGGGACACCTTTATTAGTCATGTTTTCGGGATTGCAGAGGCAACTCGGAGTACACATGAACAGGTCATGTGGAGTAACATGTGGGTCCAACACTGGCACCCCCCTTCTGCAGCACAAATGCGTGATAGCCATGGAACTGGCACACAAGTGTCGGCTAACAGCTAAACACCCCCTGCTGCTCACGAAGAGACTGCCATACACCATTGATTGGCTGATGTGGAAGTCCCACACCATGTCAAGCCAATGCAAACCGTATGTGTCCGAGGGCAGTGTAACACACATTGATGCCATCATCACATTCCACAATCCCATCACTGATGACTGTCAACAAGTCTGACCATCTATTCAGGTGTACCCAGCTGCATGTCATGTGTACCATGGTGATGCGACATGTCTGCAGAGGAACCAAACATCGACAGGGGCAGTGTGCACACATCGTAAACAACTGCCACACCCAATACACCCCTGATGCATCACTTGCCCTAAGGAGATTTCCAAACTTGTCCGTGCGTGTAACGCTGAGTCAGCACACGATGACCTGTCCATGAGGAATAGCAGTGCCACAACAATGCAACCAGCAGACGGCATGCGCAAGTACCTGGGGATGAGAGACACACAAGAAGTCAGCCACAAAAAGCACAGCCACTTGCATGTGCATGTACTCGACACATGTAAGGATGACAACATGCCAGGTCACAATTATGACTGGGGAACTACACATCACTGCCACCATCACTCGAGTGACACATCCACACACACCTCTGACTCACGTGGCATACATGCAGATGGGCACACACATCGCAACACATGCCACACGGGGACCAATGTGTGCACACACAGACACTGGTACTCACCACTAAGCAAAGAAGTCGCGTATGGGCCGAGTCCGGATGTCCTCTTGCGGAACCACATCCTCCACATCACTAGCCCCATTGCCCAGACCTTCGTCCTCCACGGGTGGATGGTCCTGATCATCTTGATCCAGGATGAGTGGCACAGCTTTCTCAACTGCCATGTTGTGCAGCATGCAGCAGACCATGAAGATTTTGCAGACCTTCGCCGGGGCATATGGGAGGGCGCCGCCGGTCTTGTGGAGGCATCGGAATCGGCTCTTCAGGAGGCCAAATGTCCTCTCTATCACTCGCCTTGTCCGGCCATGGGCGGTGTTGTAGCGGAGCTGGGCCGGCGTGATGGGGTTGCGGAGAGGTGTGATCAGCCATGGCATGTTGGGATAGCCAGCGTCCCCTACATGGAAAGCACATCGACATAAGTAGGACAGGAGAAGCGGTCGTGCTGGAAGTCTATGCAAAATACAGGACAGACAGAGTGAACCCACCAACAACACATGCTCGTTCGTTGCGCAGCTGCGTCATCATTTCAGGCACCCTGCTACGCCTCATGATGTAGGCATCGTGTGCTGATCCTGGAAAACGAGCACAGACATGTGAAATCACCATGTTGGACAGACACACCACAAGGGCATTGATGGAGTGGTAGTGCTTACGATTCCTGTACGCTACCTCCTGTGCCTGTGGTGGTACCAAAGCCACATGTGTCCCATCTATGGACCCAATGACATGGGGCATCTCTCCCAGGGCATAGAATCCACGCTTGACACCAGTCAACATTTCAGGGGTTGGGAAATGGATGAACTCATCCAGGTGAAGCAACATGGCCTCTAAGAAATCATGCAGCACACGGCAGAACATGCTCTGGGACATGACACCAACATGAGCTATGGTATTTTGAAAGGTACCCGTGGCAAGAAAATGTAGGGCTGCCATTACCTTCAGCTTGGGTGTCAGTGCCGTAGGATACCTGTGCAGCGGTTGCAGGTGTGGTGCCAGTCTCGCCGTCAACTCCAAAATCAACGGTTGGGGGAAGCGGTAGCACCGGATACAGTCATTCTCCCGCATGTCAGCCAAGTCCGGAATTGCTCGGGGAAGAGGCGGCGCTCTGCAGTAATTTGGAAGTGACAAGGAAGAGTGAGTGCACTACAACAACAATTTATATGTACTGAGCACATGTTAATCTGTCAATACACATATGCGACATACGGAGTCAGGTATGTGCCACATGCCCTGGACACGTATGGCTGCCAGGTGACACTCCTACCAAGACCCAGCTACACACGGAGATTGTGAACCTCCACATGCCATGGCATGGGAGTAGCTGTATCCCAGTGTAAGTGAACAGCCAGACGCAAGACAGGAGTGACATACATCCACACATCAGCAGAAGTAGGATGTCGATTGCAGAGACTGGTAGCGGAACACTAGAGCCACAGGTCACATGACATTACACTAGGACAGCCCACACACCTTGCCATGAAGATGTACATGTGATGACTCACCACACATTCATAGAGAGGATGCAGACATGTCCTTGTTACGCTACTCTGTGTCCCATGCATACATACGCACCTCACATCCGATACCACATGTGGCCTGGTGTGCGGAACAGTGTGCCATGTCCATTTACACACAGACACATGTTGGTTGCTGCAACAGCTGATGCTTTTGAGGGAGCTCCAACATCAACCTAATGGGAACCCCCCACACATACATGACATAGTCACATCGTGCACCGTGGGTAGTGACATGTCTGGTGTGGTAACCCCTGTACCGGGCCTCAGGGGACACTTGCGTGTGTTGTTGACCGTGCCATGCCAGTGACGCTCATCCCAAGTGTGCAGTACGACATGCACACATGTCAAAGGAGTCAAGGGCATGCCTGGCACACATTGCACCGTCACACATGACATCTGTACACATCTCATCATACATCTGGTGCCACTCAGGAGTAATGTGCCACATCACAGCCTTTCACACCTGTGCCCCACACATGTAGCACTGCCCAGACAATGCCTTGATGTCCATCCATGGACAAGTATGTCAGCCCTATCCCTTCCTATGTGCTGCCTGTCACCACTGTGATGTGTGAAAGGCACCGTACTTTCGCTAAGAGGGCCTGTGTACGTTCCCTATCACTATGGGAGTGCTGCCGTATGTGTACCCATGGTGATAGTGAGCGTACGCACGCGTGTACGGTCCGTCTCACTATGGGTGTTCTCGCGTATGCGTACTCATAGTGATAGTGAGCGTACAGGCGTGTGTACGGTCCGTACCACTATGAGTACGCATACGCGAGAACACCCATAGTGATAGTGAGCGTACAGGCGTGTGTACGGTCCGTCTCACTATGGGTGTTCTCGCGTATGCGTACTCATAGTGGTACGGACCGTACACACGCCTGTAAGCTCACTATCACTATGGGTGTTCTCGCGTATGCGTACTCATAGTGGTACGGACCGTACACACGCCTGTACGCTCACTATCACTATGGGTGTTCTCGCGTATGCGTACTCATAGTGGTACGGACCGGACACACGCCTGTACGCTCACTATCACTATGGTGTTCTCGCGTATGCATACTCATAGTGATAGTGAGCGTACAGGCGTGTGTACGGTCCGTACCACTATGAGTACGCATACGCGTGAACACCCATAGTGGTACGGACCGTACACACGCCTGTACGCTCACTATCACTATGGGTGTTCTTGCGTATGCGTACTCATAGTGGTACGGACCGTACACACGCCTGTACGCTCACTATCACTATGGGTGTTCTCGCGTATGCGTACTCATAGTGATAGTGAGAGTACAGGCGTGTGTACGGTCCGTACCACTATGAGTACGCATACGCGTGAACACCCATAGTGGTACGGACCGTACACACGCCTGTACGCTCACTATCACTATGGGTGTTCTCGCGTATGCGTACTCATAGTGGTACGGACCGTACACACGCCTGTACGCTCTCTATCACTATGGGTGTTCTCGCGTATGCGTACTCATAGTGATAGTGAGCGTACAGGCGTGTGTACGGTCCGTACCACTATGAGTACGCATACGCGAGAACACCCATAGTGGTACGGACCGTACACACGCCTGTACGGGCCGTTGCTATGCATTTGGGGTGCCCTAGGGCCCCGGAACGCACCGTACCTGTTAGACGGACCGGGAGGGTCGGCCGAGGACAAGGGGAGAGGTCTCCGGGGAGAGCCGTCTCCAGCGATCGTACAGACAAATAACTTCCCCCCCACAGACAGATACCACACAAGGAGATGAGTTAGCGTTCTTTATAAGCACTTCTTAAGGTACGATGAAAAGGTACAAGGAGGTCTGGACTCAGGGGTCCCCTCGATTCAAGTCTCTCAAGATGGGAAAGGGGGTAGCGGGACAGTCTGGTTACCAGTCTGGTAGTTGAGGTGGTGTGGTGGGTAGCTCACAATCCTCGAGCTTAGGTGGTCTAGCTGGTACGGGCCGCGGCAGCGCCAGCAGGTCCCAGTGAAGATGGTCGATACACGGTCCGCGGCAGCGCCAGCAGGTCCCAGTGAAGATGGTCGATGTACGGTCCGCGGCAGCGCCAGCAGGTCCCGGTGAAGATGGTCGTTACAACGGGCCGCGGCAGCGCCAGCAGGTCCCGACGAGGATGGATGTTGCAGAAGGCCGCGGCAGCGCCAGCAGGCAGGTTGATAGTTCACAAGATAGGGCTACGGCAGCGCCAGTAGTCCGTCAAGGCTGAGTTCTCTCGGTGTCTCTCGACTCCAGGATACAACTGCCTTCCTGCTCCGCAGCTGCTCCAGTTATAGGGCAGGTGCCCTTTGATGTCCGGACCCTCGCACTTGGAGGTCGGAGGGTCCGGGATGAAGGTGTCCAGACACCCAGCGGGGGGTGGAGCCGGTGCCTGGGGGAGCTGGAGGCGATCGTCACCTGGCGGGGGAGAGTCCTTGGCGCTTCGTCCTCCCATTGACCTGCCAAGTGGTCCGCTCACCTCCTGGGTGGATGGTGGTGCCGGGATGTCGGGCCGGCCAGGCCCAGGGTTAGGGTCGGGGGGAGGCCACGCGGCCTCGTGGCGCAGGGCCCAAGATGGCGGCTTGACCCGGCCGAGGGAGCCGGTGGTGGCTTGGGCCTGTGATACATGGAGGTCCGAGGGCAGGAGTTCCGTCGGGAGACGGGGTGCGGGTGATTCTCATGGGCCGCGCCTGGGGGGCCGGGGCTTGGGCCCTGTCATGCGGGGAGGGAGCAAGCCCTTCGTGTGGCCTGTCCAACATGCGTCCCCCCCAGCTGAAGGCGGGGAGAGTCACCCATCTCCTTGGGGACTCTCCTCGTCGAGGCGGAAGAAGCGGGACAGGCCATCTGCGTTGGCGTGGTCTTGGCCCGGTCGGTGCTCCACGGTGAAGTCCATTCCCTGCAGGGAGATGGACCAGCGCAATAGTTTTGGGTTTTCCCCCCGCATCTGCATCAGCCACTGCAGGGGTCTATGGTCGGTTTGTACCCGGAAGTGGGTACCGAAGAGATAGGGCCGGAGCTTTTTGAGGGCCCACACTACTGCGAAGGCCTCCCTCTCGATGGTGCTCCAGCGCTGTTCTCGGGCCAGGAGACGTCGGCTGATGAAGGCCACCGGCTGGTCATGACCCTCGGGGTTCACTTGGGAAAGAACCGCTCCGATGCCGTGGTCGGAGGCGTCTGTCTGTACTACGAATTCCCGACTGTAATCGGGGGCCTGGAGCACAGGGGCGGTGCACAGGGCGGCCTTCAGCTTTTCGAAGGCCGCTTGACAATCGGGGGTCCAGTTAATCCGCTTTGGTTGGTTCTTGGACGTGAGACCCGTGAGGGGCCCCACAATGCTGCCGTAGTCCCTCACGAACCGCCGGTAGTAGCCGGTGAGCCCCAAGAAGGCTCGGACTTCGGTCTGAGTGACGGGGGGCTGCCAGGACTGGATGGCAGCAATCTTAAGTTGCAGTGGGGCCACCAGCCCGCTCCCCACCTGGTGCCCCAGGTAGGTCACGGACCCTTGACCAATTTGGCATTTGCCGGCCTTAATCGTGAGGCCGGCCCGCTGGAGGGCCTGTAGGACCTCCTGGAGGTGGAGGAGGTGGTCGGACCAGTGGCGGCTGTATACAGCGATATCGTCCAGGTAGGCAGCGCTGAACTCTTCGAGCCCCGCCAAGACCTGGTTCACAAGACGTTGAAATGTAGCGGGGGCGTTCTTCATGCCAAAGGGCATGACCTTGAAGTGGTAGTGGCCATCGGGGGTAGAGAAGGCGGATCGTTCTTGAGCCCGGGGTGTGAGACCGAATTGCCAGTAGCCCGCTGTTAGGTCGAAGATACTGAGGTAGCGGGCGGCCCCCAGCCGGTCGATCAATTCATCCGCTCGGGGGATAGGATGAGCGTCGGTTCGGGTGACAGCGTTCAAGCCCCGGTAGTCGACGCAGAATCTCAGTTCAGGTGTGGTGCCGGGGGCAGCGGCTTTGGGGACCAATACAACTGGACTGGCCCAGGGACTGTCCGAGGGCTCGATGACCCCGATCGTGAGCATTTTGGCCACTTCCTCTTGTATGCAGGCCCGTACCCGATCTGGTACGCGGTAGGCCCGGTGTCGGACAGGGGGACTGTCCCCGGTGTCCACGTCGTGCAAGCACCAAGGGGTGACCCCGGGAGTGAGGGAGAACAGTGAAGCGAACCGCAGCAGGAGGTCCCGGCAGCCCTGGCGTTGCTCTGGGGTGAGGGCATCGGAGAGCCGGACCCCGTCCACGGAACCGTCGTTCTCCTGAGTCTTCAGGAGATCCGGGAGGGGTTCGGAGTCCTCCTCTGCTCCACTGTCTGTAGCCATCAGGAGGCTGAGTTCTGAGCGCACAAAGTGTGGTTTGAGTCTGTTGGTGTGGAGGACCCGAAGGGGGTTCCGGGTGGTCCCCATGTCGATGAGGTAAGTGACGGGGCTTTTGCGCTCGACCACCTTGAAGGGCCCCGTCCACTTATCTTGTAAGGCACATGGTTCGGTGGGGGACATCACCCACACTTGTTGTCCAGGTTCGAACTCGACGGAGGAGACATTGCGATCATACCATCTCTTCATGTCTTCCTGGCTGGCCTCGAGGTTCGCCTTGGCCATCTCCCTGAAGCGCCGGGTCTGATTACGTAGGGCCAGGAGGTACTTGAAGACGTCTGGAGGGGTCTTTAGGGGGGCCATCTCCCAACCTTCTTTGACTAGGCTGAGGGGCCCTCGCACAGGGTGCCCGTACAGGAGTTCGAAAGGGCTAAAACCGAGGGACTTCTGGGGAACTTCTCGGTAGGCGAAGAGGAGGCACGGGAGTAGTACATCCCACTGGCGACGGAGGGGCTCTTCCAATCCCCCAATCATCCCCTTGAGAGTGCGGTTGAATCGCTCCACTAGTCCGTTCCCTTGGGGGTGATAAGGGGTCGTGAATCGGTAGGTGACCCCGCACTGTTGCCAGAGGGACTTCATGTATTTGGAGATGAAGTTCGTGCCTCGGTCGCTGACGACTTCTCGGGGGAAGCCCACCCGGGAGAAGATCCCCATTAGGGCCCGGCCAACCACCGGAGCTGTTACCGTTCGTAGAGGCACCGCCTCGGGGTAGCGGGTGGCGTGATCCACCAGTACCAGGATGAACCTATGTCCTTGTGCCGTGCGGGGGTCCAGGGGCCCCACAATGTCTATTCCTACCCTCTCGAACGGGGTGGTGACCATCGGGAAGGGTTGTAGAGGGGCCTTCAGCTTACGGCCACTCTTCCCGCTGGCCTGGCACGTGGGGCAGGACCGGCAGTGGTTCAGGACGTCGTTCCGCATCTTCGGCCAGAAAAAGTGGGTCACTAGGCGACTGTAAGTTTTGTCTTGGCCCAGGTGTCCAGCCAGGGGGACATCGTGGGCCAGATTGAGCAGGAAGTCTCTGAAGCGGAGGGGTACCACCAGTACTCGACCGGCCCCTAGCTCTGCGATCCTTTGTTCGCTGTATAGCAGGTCGTTCTCCCAGTAGACCCAGTGAGTTCCGGTGGAGTCCCCTGCGCTCTGGGCGCTGGCTTGTTGGCGGAGCCCCTCGAGGGAGGGGCAGGTCTTTTGCTCCTGGCGGAACTGTTCTTGGGTGGGCCCCCCTTCTTGACGCCACTGAGCCAGGCCGGGGACGTCCTGGAGTTGCGCGTCCCCTTCGGTCGTTGGCTCCGGGGGGTTGGCCTCATCGTTGTCTTCTACTGGGGCGACCGGGGGCGGAGGTGCTGGCCATTCCGGTTCTTCTGGTCGGGGAACGGCACGGGCTGCCACGGACCGGGTGGTTACGCAGGCCCAGTCCGGGAGGCCCAGCATCCCCAGGTGCTCTCTTCTCTCGACGGTGGCCCACTGGGAACTCTCAAGGTCATTCCCCAGGAGGCAGTCCACGGGGGCATCATCCCGGACCGTCACTTTCAACAGGCCGGAGACCCCTCCCCATTCGAAGGGGACGCAGGCTATTTGACACAGACTTTCGGAATTGTCGGCTGAGCGGACGGGGCAGAGAATGTTCGGCAGGATCTGCTCGGGTTTCACCAGGTGACAGCGGACGGCCGTCACACTGGCGCCTGTGTCACGTAAGGCCTCGGCCCGATGCCCATTAATGGTCACCCACTGACCGTATTTCCGGGTGTTGGCGGGTAGGGGAGCCCGCGGGACTATGTCTTTTCCCCCTAGGCACGCTAGAACCATGGCGGCCGGTTCCCACTCTTGCTGGGCCGGCTCATACTCTTCCTGTTCTTCTGACAGTCGTTCTTCCCCCAGGGCGGCGGCAGCTACCTGGCGGGGCTTGGGCATTTGGTTCTGCGGGCAGCTCGGGTCATTGGCGTAATGGCCGACTCGCTGGCATCGGTGGCACGTGACATTGGCTCGGAACCCTGGACGCATCGGGGGGTTTCCCCGGCCGGCCGGGGGCGGGGTGCTGGCCACGGGTGTTGCCGGGAGGGTGTCTCTCCCTCGCCCCTGGCCTCCTCCTCCTCCCCGAGGACGGTGCTGGCCTTGGTTGCTTCGGTTCTGCTCGTGCGGTCCTCTCCGGCCCACTCGGGTGCTCTCCCATCGGTCAGCTTCAGCGGCGAGCTGCCGGGGGTCGGTCAATTTACTGTCGAGGAGGTGCTGCCTGAGCTCGACGAAGCAGTTGTTCGACAGGTGTTCCCATACCATGAGGTTAAAGAGTTGTTCGTAGGTCGTTACATGGCTCCCCTTGATCCAACCCTCGAAGGCTCGGCTGAAATAGTTTACGTACTCCACCCAAGTTGTACCCGGGATCCGGGTGCAATCTCTGAACCTCTGGCGGTACATTTCGGGTGTGAGGCCGTAGCGGGTGAGGAGGGCAGCCTTCATGTGGTCGTAGGACGACATTTGGTGATCTGGGAGCTGCAACAGGGCATCGCAACCTTCGTTGACGAACCTCCCCCATAGTCCAGCTCCCCAATCACTCCGGTCGATCCGGTGGGAGGTCATGGCGATCTCGTAGGCTTTGAACCACTGCTGTATGTCGTCTTCTCGGACATACTCTCGGACAACATCCTTGGGGATGTGGACTTTTTTCTCGGTTGCCCCTGGGGTGTGCGGTCGCTCAGGCACCCCCGTTTCTTTATTCTGTTTCCGAAGTTCTATTTCCGCCAGTTTGCGTTCGTGTTCGAGTGTTATTCTTTTTTCCTCAAGCTCTCTCTGTCTCTGTTTTTCTTCTCGCTCCTCTCGGAGCCGCAGATGCTCTAGATTTAGTTTCTGCTCGGCTAACTTTAGTTCACCGTCCATCTTGAGTCGTGCCATTTCCAACTCGTGTAATCTGGTCCTTTCTCTTTCCTGGATCTCCTCCTGCGAGAGGCCCGTTCCCCGCTCCTCGGGAGCCGTGGCGTTCCCCTCTGGTGCGACACTGTTTTGGTCGGAGGATCCGGTGATCCCAGTTTCTGCCCACGACTCAAGGGCGCGCTTCAAATCATCTTTGGTACTCAGGCCGGTGGTAGCAATGCCTAGTTCCATGCAGAATTGTTTAAGTTCGCGGTGGTTATACTCTTCCAACTTATCCATTTGGAACTTTTCAGTGGAACCGCTATCTTTAGCTGACATCGTGGTTTTGTCGTGGGGTGAGCTACTCTCTGTACGATTACGCGTTGATTCGGATCGTGCCGCTGGCCACCAATGTTAGACGGACCGGGAGGGTCGGCCGAGGACAAGGGGAGAGGTCTCCGGGGAGAGCCGTCTCCAGCGATCGTACAGACAAATAACTTCCCCCCCACAGACAGATACCACACAAGGAGATGAGTTAGCGTTCTTTATAAGCACTTCTTAAGGTACGATGAAAAGGTACAAGGAGGTCTGGACTCAGGGGTCCCCTCGATTCAAGTCTCTCAAGATGGGAAAGGGGGTAGCGGGACAGTCTGGTTACCAGTCTGGTAGTTGAGGTGGTGTGGTGGGTAGCTCACAATCCTCGAGCTTAGGTGGTCTAGCTGGTACGGGCCGCGGCAGCGCCAGCAGGTCCCAGTGAAGATGGTCGATACACGGTCCGCGGCAGCGCCAGCAGGTCCCAGTGAAGATGGTCGATGTACGGTCCGCGGCAGCGCCAGCAGGTCCCGGTGAAGATGGTCGTTACAACGGGCCGCGGCAGCGCCAGCAGGTCCCGACGAGGATGGATGTTGCAGAAGGCCGCGGCAGCGCCAGCAGGCAGGTTGATAGTTCACAAGATAGGGCTACGGCAGCGCCAGTAGTCCGTCAAGGCTGAGTTCTCTCGGTGTCTCTCGACTCCAGGATACAACTGCCTTCCTGCTCCGCAGCTGCTCCAGTTATAGGGCAGGTGCCCTTTGATGTCCGGACCCTCGCACTTGGAGGTCGGAGGGTCCGGGATGAAGGTGTCCAGACACTCAGCGGGGGGTGGAGCCGGTGCCTGGGGGATCTGGAGGCGATCGTCACCTGGCGGGGGAGAGTCCTTGGCGCTTCGTCCTCCCATTGACCTGCCAAGTGGTCCGCTCACCTCCTGGGTGGATGGTGGTGCCGGGATGTCGGGGCCGGCCAGGCCCAGGGTTAGGGTCGGGGGGAGGCCACGCGGCCTCGTGGCGCAGGGCCCAAGATGGCGGCTTGACCCGGCCGAGGGAGCCGGTGGTGGCTTGGGCCCGTGATACATGGAGGTCCGAGGGCAGGAGTTCCGTCGGGAGACGGGGTGCGGGTGATTCTCGTGGGCCGCGCCTGGGGGGCCGGGGCTTGGGCCCTGTCATGCGGGGAGGGAGCAAGCCCTTCGTGTGGCCTGTCCAACAGTACCTGTGTGTGAAGCTCCAAATTACATAGGGGACACATGAGGGACAAGTATAAAGGCCTACATGCATGCTGGTTGTCATGGAGACCAAGTGTAAAGTTTGAATTTTTTGAAGCAGGTGCACAGCAGTAGTCAGTTTGAATGAATCTACTTTGTTGCAATGTGCTTCTGGAGTTGACATCATGCTGAAGAAAAAAACCACAATAAGAACCCACTGACTGTGCTAGCTTTGAAGGGATTGGAGGAAACATAGGATGCAAATGTGAGTGACCAATCACTCTGTACTTCTGTGCATGAAACAGGCCAGCAAGGCAGATATAAGGCAGCCAGGTCCCATGAGGGAGCACTTGCCTGCACATCTTTGTATTCCACGACCCAGCTGCTGCTACTGATTCCCTGGTGTGGCACACATGCTATGTACTGTAGGGGGGGTCCCGGGGGGGGAATGCCTGATGTCTCCCAGCCAGTGCATGCTGTGGTGCATGTCTGCCGTCCTCACTTGCATTGTGTTTACTGTGACAATCACTGCATGGTGCATGCCATATTCTGCCTGTCTTGTCCTCCTGGGAATGTAGCCTCTACAGTCCTCATGTGATTATGTGGTCAGCCCAGTGTGACAGGTGACTGTACCCACAGATGTGTGTTCTGTGTACCTGTGCTGAGAGTGTCCACATGATGTGTTCGTACCCTGGACATCGGTGTGTGTGTAAGTCCCCTGTCATGTGGGTGGGTGCATATGTGGAGTGTAGCACCCGGGCTGCATGAGGGATGGATATACCCTGGCCATGTGATGTGAGCAGGGAGCAGTGCTGTGTGTCTGACGTGCAGAGCCAGCCCCACACCTGTGAGCCCCCCCGTCTAGTGGCACATGTGCAGAGTGAGTTTTGTCGCTGCATTTGGCAATGGCAGGTGAATGTCCTGTGCGTGTGTGTGTCTGTGTACTCTGCTGCGGTAGCGTCAGTGGCCTGTGGCATGTGACTGCTTAGAGCTGCTGCACATTATCCTGGTGTAGCTTGTGATGCACAGTGTGAGCCTGGATCATTGATTGTGTCGTTGCCCTCATTCCACCTGTGTACTTTCAATGGCACGTACTGCTTTTGCCCTTCCCCAAAGGATCGTGTCCCTATGACAAAGGTGCAATGCGTTGGATGCATACTATGCCTTGTTGTAAACAGCAAATTTGTTCTAATATGTCTCTCTGTGACATGTGCCTGGTGTATTGATGTAGTGTCACTTGTTCATCCTCACAGGTAGGCGCCTCTGCCAAGAAGCAGATATGGCTGACCGCCGTCAGTGCCGTGAGGAGTGCGGATGGTCGCAAGCGGCACCTGGCCCAGGTGAGGAAACGCTGGCAGGATATCCGGTGCTGGACGTGGAGGATCGCACGGGTCCTGCTGGGGGACTCACCTGAGACCCATAAGAACCGCAGGCGCCGCCGTCTGACCCACATCCACAAGCGTGTGCTGGCGGTGGTATTTCCAGACTTGGAGAGGCGCTTACAGGAGAAGCAGCAGCAGGAAGGGAGTAGGTACATGTGTGTTTGTTGTGTGTCACCAGCATTTGTAAGTGCACAGTTGCATGGATACACTGCCAGGGTTTAAAGGTGCTGTGCAGATCCAGTTACCCACAGTATAGCTGTGCTCTCCTGCCTCCCTTCCCCTCCTTGCAATGTGTTCCCTGGTCTGTGTGTAGTCACTCCTTCACAAGGTAATGTAGGCTGGCGCTTTCTCCACGTGAACTATGCCTGTAGCATCATGTGTGGGGGTGGTGTGTGACAGGTTTGGGGACCTTGCCTGTGCCCTGTCCAGTTCAGTACATGTGGGTTCCATGTCAGTTGGCACTGATGCTGAGTCCAGACATGGGAGTTAGTCTCTCAAGTGTCATGCCTTACAGCGCGCATGTCCTATGTTGTGGCCTGTGACATGATGTGCATGAGTGTGCGATACGCATAGTGCAGGGATGGTGGCGTGTGTTGCAGTCATTCCCATTCAGGACCATGGAGTTGTGTGGCCACTACTGTCACCTGGGGCATATTTTCCTAGGTGTCATGTGTGTCATCACAAAACGTGGACACTCTCAGTGTCTACAGCATAGGTTGTGCTCTGTGCCATTGTCCCCTGGCACCATGTATATTGACGTGAAATGTAGTACAAGTGTCCACTGTACAGCCTGACCTGATTTTCCTTGTTCATAGTCACAGTGGCCAGTGCCTGTGTGTCTTGTTACAATCATCTGATGATGGCCATTTGTACATGATTATTTGGACAGGCGCACCTTGGGAATTTGGCGTACAATCTTGCATTCATGCAGCCCCTGTGTATTTCACCCAGACTAAGAGATGTAAGTGCCACCTGTGTCTCAACAAATTGTCTCATGTAGGGGGTGGTTGGTGCGGCGCCAAGCCTACATGTCAAAACCAGAATTCTCCTTGCTAGGTCTGGCCAGTGTGTGATGTTTGTCTGGACATACACTCAAGGTGCAGTGAGCCAGTCATGGTGGGCATGTTTTCAGTATTACCTATGCAGCATGTGCCTCAAGTTCATGGATATGGTCCCTCCTCATCCCTATTTTCGGCAACGCTGTGTGGTGCAGATGCAGTGCTGGATTGTCCCCAGGGCCTGGCTCCTATGTCAAACTCCATTTCATGTAATTTGCTATTGTGTCATGCTCTCCATGGATTTTCATTGGCATGGTGGGTCAACCAACTGTGTGTTGCATGCCTTACATCTGTACCTTGTTTTGTAGATGTTACTGATCTTTCTTTGCAGGCTATGCACTGTAACCTATGTAGATTGGACTCATGTGACATATGTATACAGGTGTGTGATTAATTGCTGTCTCTTCACCTTGCCCACAGCATCGTCGGGGGACACGGAGGGAGACATGAGCACAGACGGAGCGGAGGGACCAAGCACCAGTGCCAGTGTTGACATCGTGGCTGGCTGAGGCGGAGGAGAGTGAGGCCGAGGACCTGTCCACTGGCACGACAGAATATGAAGCTGACGGGTCCGAGGATGATCTCTCCGAGTAGGCGGAGGCTGCACCAGCAGCTGACAGTGGCACAACATCGCACCCCGCCCCCTCCATTGCCATCAGCCGCCTCCCACTTGCTCGTGTTCCTTCCCAGCGTGCCCAGTCACCACATGTCTCCTTTCTGTCAGGCACCGCACCCCCTGCCCCTGTCTCCACTGCTGCCGCCAATGCCGAGTCTGTGGACATCCAGCGGCAGTTGCAGGTTGGTCAGGCTGCGACCCTTAATGTCCTCCATGGCCACAGCCAAGTGCTGCACAACATGGAGGCATACTTGGAGGGCATTTTTTCATCGCAGGCTGACCAACGCCAGTTGCTGAGGTCCATAGACTCGACACTGACTGCAGCAGTGGGTCTCCTGCAGCGCTACGTCCCACCCCCTACCCCTGCCCCATCCACACTTCCCACTCCCATGCCTGTCCCACGTACACCCAGACGTCAGCATGCACCCACCACAACAGACACAGGCACCACACCAGCAGGGAAGGTCATACGCACACCTCCTGGCACGCACACACAGGGTGAAGTAGGCACACCCACTGGGTCGGGGGGCAAACGTAAGTCATGCAGCCAGAGTGAGAGTCCGCATTCCACCCAATCCACTCCCTCCAAATCCCTTCCCCTCAGCTCTCCTGGCCACATATCCGGCAAGGACTCCTTCATGGCCGCTCTGTCCCTGAGCCCCACTGTGACACCACCCCGCAAGCGGTCAAGGGAGTCCCCGGTCAGGGTGGTTGAGTCCCCCCCCCTGTCTGCACCCTCCCCCAGTGGCGCTGCAACCCATCCCTCCGCCCCCCCCTCCTTGGGCCTGTGGTTCCTTCGGGTGCAGGGGAGACGCTGGAGGACCTTGCTAAGGTGTGCAGCGACATCCTGGCCTCCGCCTTTGGCCCTGCCCCACCCCCTGTGGTGGAGTCCTCCATCCCTGCACCCACGACGCCTACCCTTCGCCCTCATGTCCCTGCGGTGCCTGGTCCTTCCCCCCCACATGATGCCCTCCCCGCTGTGGAAGACGAAGGAGTCTGACTGTGCAGGCAAGCTAGGGGACACGCGTCCCACTGTGTCCCCCATCCAGCTGTGACTCATGGACTGCCCTATGGGCTTTGTAAATATTGAAATTGATCCACACACACATTATTTTGGAATACTGAATAAAGCCTTTTATTTTTCCTTAGAACACTACTGCTTTTGTGGTGTTGCTGTTGGTGGGGCTGCTACATGATTTTGGGTGGTGATCATGTGTTGGGTGTGTGGGAAATGTAGTAGTGTGCTGGTCATAGGGGGGGCCCTGGTATCTGTGTGCCATCACAAGGTGTTAGCTAGGTTTCTCTGTTCATGTACGCAGTTACTGCATGGTGAAATTGTCCCAAGGTGTATTCCTTCCTCTGTGTACCCTGACATCTTCCCTGCAGGGTGTTCCCAATATTTAGCGCTGAGCTGTGTCTACATTAGCTGGGTGTGTGACGGACCCCTTCAACTTTGGCCATGCATGCAGAGCGATGTCTCCACCTGCATCATTCGTGGCATCCTTGGTGATCACTGTACTTGTGTATGTAGTCTGTTGACATGACTTCATGTGGACATGTTCCCTTTTAGGCGGTATGCATGTGTGTACTCCCAGCCTCGCACACATGTGGTACATGTACTGCAGGGTCTTTGTGCACCTGACTGACAATTGTGGCAATTGGATCTGTGGGTACTCCACCCATATTTTTTTCCATGGGCAATGCTGGGGGCCTCTGCACCCACCCCTCCTGTCTCTGGGCACTGCTGGGAGGACTCTGCACCCACCCCTCCTGTCTCTGGGCACTGCTGGGAGGACTCTGCACACACCCCTCCTGTCTCTGGGCAGTGTCTGGGCACTGCTGGGAGGACTCTTCACCCACCCCTCCTGTCTCTGGGCACTGCTGGGAGGACTCTGCACCCACCCCTCCTGTCTCTGGGCACTGCTGGGAGGACTCTGCACCCACCCCTCCTGTGTCTGGGCACTGCTGGGAGGACTATGCACACACCCCTCCTGTCTCTGGGCACTGCTGGGAGGACTCTGCACCCACCCCTCCTGTGTCTGGGCACTGCTGGGAGGACTCTGCACCCACCCCTCCTGTCTCGGGCACTGCTGGGAGGACTCTGCACCCACCCCTCCTGTCTCTGGGCACTACTGGGAGGACTCTGCACACACCCCTCCTGTTTCCGGGCACTGCTGGGAGGACTCTGCACCCACCCCTCCTGTGTCTGGGCACTGCTGGGAGGACTCTGCACCCACCCCTCCTGTCTCTGGGCACTGCTGGGAGGACTCTGCACCCACCCCTCCTGCCTCTGGGCACTGCTGGGAGTGATAGGCACACACCCCTCCTGTGTCTGGGCACTGCTGGGAGTGATAGGCACACACCCCTCCTGTCTCTGGGCACTGCTGGGAGGACTCTGCACCCACCCCTCCTGTCTCTGGGCACTGCTGGGAGGACTCTGCACACACCCCTCCTGTCTCTGGGCACTGCTGGGAGGACTCTGCACCCACCCCTCCTGTCTCTGGGCACTGCTGGGAGGACTCTGCACACACCCCTCCTGTCTCTGGGCACTGCTGGGAGGACTCTGCACCCACCCCTCCTGTGTCTGGGCACTGCTGGGAGGACTCTGCACCCACCCCTCCTGTCTCTGGGCACTGCTGGGAGTGATAGGCACACACCCCTCCTGTGTCTGGGCACTGCTGGGAGTGATAGGCACAGACCCCTCCTGTCTCTGGGCACTGCTGGGAGGACTCTGCACCCACCCCTCCTGTCTCTGGGCACTGCTGGGAGGACTCTGCACCCACCCCTCCTGTCTCTGGGCACTGCTGAGAGGACTCTGCACACACCCCTCCTGTCTCTGGGCACTGCTGGGAGGACTCTGCACCCACCTCTCCTGTCTCTGCGCACTGCTGGGAGTAATAGGCACACACCCCTCCTGTGTCTGGGCACTGCTGGGAGTGATAGGCACACACCCCTCCTGTCTCTGGGCACTGCTGGGAGGACTCTGCACCCACCCCTCCTGTCTCTGGGCACTGCTGGGAGGACTCTGCACACACCCCTCCTGTCTCTGGGCACTGCTGGGAGGACTCTGCACCAACCCCTCCTGTCTCTGGGCACTGCTGGGAGTGATAGGCACACACCCCTCCTGTGTCTGGGCACTGCTGGGAGTGATAGGCACACACCCCTCCTGTCTCTGGGCACTGCTGGGAGGACTCTGCACCCACCCCTCCTGTCTCTGGGCACTGCTGGGAGGACTCTGCACCCACCCCTCCTATTTCAGGATATGTACGCTTAGAACATACACGGGTGTGGGTTCGCTCCATGCATACGAGGTGGGGGTACGTGTCGTACATACACGGTTGGGGTGGGGGTACGCTCCATACATACGCGGGTGAGGGTACGGGTCGTACTTACACTGTTGGGGTGGGGGTACGCTCCATACGTCCGCGTGTGAGGGTTCGGGTCGTACTTACACTGTTGCTGTGGGGGTACGCTCCATACGTCCGCGGGTGAGGGTACGGGTCATACTTACACTGTTGGGGTGGGGGTACACTCCATACGTCTGCGGGTGAGGGTACAGGTCGTACTTACACTGTTGGGGTGGGGGTACGCTCCATACGTACGCGTGTGAGGGTACGGGTCGTACATACACTGTTGGGGTGGGGGTATGCTCCATACGTACGCGGGTGAGGGTACGGGTCGTACTTACACTGTTGGGGTGGGGGTACGCTCCATACGTCCGCGGGTGAGGGTACGGGTCGTACTTACACTGTTGGGGTGGGGGTACGCTCCATACGTCCGCGGGTGAGGGTACGGGTCGTACTTACACTGTTGGGGTGGGGGTACGCTCCATGCATACGCGGGTGGGGGTACGTGTCGTACATACACGGTTGGGGTGGGGGTACACTCCATACGTACGCGGGTGAGGGTACGGGTCGTACTTACACTGTTGGGGTGGGGGTACGCTCCATGCATACACGGGTGGGGGTACGTGTCGTACATACACGGTTGGGGTGGGGGTACGCTCCATATGTCCGCGGGTGAGGGTACGGGTCGTACTTACACTGTTGGGGTGGGGGTACGCTCCATGCATACGCGGGTGGGGGTACGGGTCGTACTTACACTGTTGCGGTTGGGGGTACGCTCCATGCATACGGGGGTGGGGGTACGGTCCGTACATATGCGTCCCCACGCTATGTGATGCTTGTGCGGGCCGTACCCAGGCCTTTGCCACGTGGGTACAGCCGTCCCGCCATTGTTGGGATGACGTAGGTGTGGGCGGGGTACGACTCGTACCCACGCTCTTAAGGCGTGGGTACGGGACGTACCTGTATTGTTGTGTTGCCGGTTCACGTCGTCAAGCACTTCCGTTGTGGCGGCCGCTGGCTTTGCTGGACACGCCCCACCCCCTCGTAGTGACCAGGGCCTGGGGGTCAGGTATGTCCAGGGCATGTGTGCTGTGTGTCTTGGGTGGCCTGCCCCTGCTCCTGCCCAGGTACTCCTTGTTCGCGTCGTCCTGATTTCCCGGCAGTTTTTGGCAGCCGGAAAATATTCACCGTGCGGGATGACGTCGGTGCGAATCGTGATTCCTGGTTCGTAAATGGCAGGCTGCGTGCGTCCCGACGTCACGTCGGCGCTTTCCCGGATCACATTTGTATGTTTTTTTCGTCGGTCGGGGTTTTGTACGATTCGTACGGAAATGGTGTTTCCGTGCGAATCGTAATTCCATGTTTGTATATTTTGACGAACGGGTACGCGTCGGACGGTGAATATGCTCCGTCTGACGGTTCGTACCCGGTTTTTACCGGATCGTGATCGGCACCAGAATGTCAAAAATATTGTTATTAAAAATATAAAGTATTTTTTAGTTAAAAAAAAATATGTAAAATAAACCAAATAATACTTATAAATAAAATAAACATAATTAAATATATTTTATAATGTTCAAAATTAATAATTAATATATATAATGTAATAAAACATTAATTAAACATATACATATAATATATAATATATATACTTACTTAATAATACATTTTAATAATTGTTTTAATAACTTATAACTTGTTAAAAATTATTATAAATTACAAATACATCATACACATAAAACAATAACATGAATACAAATTAAATAATTATATATAACACATTTAAAAAATTACATTTAATTTGAATATTGTTAAAATTAATTATATATTACATTAGCTAAAATAATACAAAAAATATTCAGGTGCCGATCACGATCCGGTAAAAAAATGGCCCGTACGACTCGTATCCGGTATTTTTACCGTACGAATCGTACAAGTGCCGTACAAACTGCCAATTACGATTCGCATGGGAAAAAGTCCATACGAATCGCATTGGGAAGTATTCCCCACACGTCCTCGGGTCGGAAAAAGTGTCCGACACGTCCACGGACGATTTACCTTACAAATGTGAAATGTGCAGTCCGACCCGGGAATCACGATCCATCCCGTGCGTCCGATGTTACAACCGCATGGAAAAAACACCGTCCGCACCGAACACCCATAGCAACCATGGAGACATGTGCCCGCATACGCGCCCAACACTCCCCCCAACCCCCGTACGTTCGAGTCGTACCCCCCGTGTATGTACACCCGTGTACGTGTCGTACCCCCCGTGTGTGTACACCCCTGTACGTGTCGTACCCCCGTGTATCTACACCCGTGTACGTGTCGTACCCCCACCGTGTATGTACACCCGTGTACGTGTCGTACCCCCCGTGTATGTACACCCGTGTACGTGTCATACCCCCGTGTATCTACACCCCTGTACGTGTCGTACCCCCCGTGTATGTACACCCGTGTATGTGTCGTACCCCCGTGTATCTACACCCCTGTACGTGTCGTACACCCCGTGTATGTACACCCTTGTACATGTCGTACCCCCACCCGTGTATGTACACCCCTGTACGTGTCGAACCCCCCCGTGTATGTACACCCGTGTACTTGTCGTACCCCCCGTGTATATACACCCCTGTACGTGTCAAACCCCCACCCGTGTATGTACACCCGTGTACGTGTCGAACCCCCCCGTGTATGTACACCCGTGTACGTGTCGTACCCCCGTGTATGTACACCCCTGTACGTGTCAAACCCCCACCCGTGTATGTACACCTGTGTACGTGTCGTACCCCCTGTGTATATACACCCCTGTACGTGTCGAACCCCCACCCGTGTATGTACACCCGTGTACGTGTCGAACCCCCCCGTGTATGTACACCCGTGTACGTGTCGTACCCCCGTGTATGTACACCCCTGTACGTGTCGAACCCCCCGTGTATGTACACCTGTGTACTTGTCGTACCCCCCGTGTATATACACCCCTGTACGTGTCGAACCCCCACCCGTGTATGTACACCCGTGTACGTGTCGTACCCCCCGTGTGTGTACACCCGTGTACGTGTCGTACCCCCGTGTATGTACACCCGTGTACGTGTCGTACCCCCCGTGTATGTACACCCCTGTACGTGTCGAACCCCCACCCGTGTATGTACTCCCGTGTACGTGTCGTACCCCCCGTGTATGTACACCCGTGTACGTGTCGTACCCCCCGTGTATGTACAACCGTGTACGTGTCGTACCCCCCGTGTATGTACACCCCTGTACGTGTCGTACCCCCGTGTATGTACACCCGTGTACGTGTTGTACCCCCCGTGTATCTACACCCCTGTACGTGTCGAACCCCCCGTGTATGTACACCCGTGTACGTGTCGTACCCCGTGTATGTACACCCCTGTACGTGTCGAACCCCCACCCGTGTATGTACACCCGTGTATGTGTCGTGCCCCCATGTATGTACACCCGTGTACGTGTCGTACCCCCCGTGTATGTACACCCATGTACGTGTCGTACCCCCGTGTATGTACACCCGTGTACGTGTCGTACCCCCGTGTATCTACACCCGTGTACGTTAGAGTCGTACCCCCACCCACGTATGCATGGAGCGTACCCCCGCCACAACATCCTAAGTACGGAGCGCACCCCAGGCCCCAACATCACAACCGCATGTACAAGTCGTACCAAGCCACACACAAGGACAGCACTGTACCACAAAATGGGCCATGTACACACCGTACACACGCTAAAAACGCACGTACACAACCAGGACAAACCAAAACGCCACAAAACATGTCCAACAACCACTAAAACAACACATTCACTGACCTGCAACTGCCAAAAACAAACAGAGGCCCAAAACACCACCACTCCTTATAACACACCCACCCAAAGTTCAAACACAGCCACACCCACCAATGGACCAATAAAAAGGGCCCACACACACAAACCATGAGCCTTTGCAACAGACTCACTGCTGCCAGACCCCACAGACAACCTACAGCACCATACTAGAAGCTGCACCACACCTTACAATTGCACACCTTCACACACACACCTTCACAAACACCCCCTCATCACATTCACACACACACCTGCACAACCACACCCACACACCCACAACCATCCACACCCCCCCCCACCATCCACACCCACACCCCTCACCATGCCCACCAACAAGAATCCAAAGTTCACTAGCCGAGAGTTGGAGGTCCTTGTCGATGAAATCCTCAGAGTCGAGCCACACCTCTTTGGAACATTGGTCAGACAGACCAGCATTTCAGAAAAAACAGCCATGTGGCAGACCATCGTCGATGCTGTGAATGCTGTTGCGGACACCAGAAGGAACAAGCAGGAATGCCAAGCCAGGTGGTACGATCTGCGGAGGAGGGTCCGAGCCAAGATGACGGATGAACACAACCAGGCTAACGTCACTGGAGGAGGGCCGTCCCGCAGACCCGTACACTACCATCCCTGGGAGGAGAGGGTGATGGCCATACTGCCGGTGGAGGCAGTGGACGGATTAGGAGGACTCCGAGACCCGGGTGAGTACACAAACAACGCACCTCACATGGGGGGAACGTCATCCACAACCAAACTCACAAACAGGCACGCAACCACCCCAAGCTATCGCATGACTCAACCACACTCCATGAACACGCACATGCCACTGGCGCCACCATGCCCCATGCACCCATCTGGACAATGTCAAGTCACAGGCCACAGAAGACACCAACACATGACACGGTAACCCGGATGGCGGGAGGGTGGGCCCCAAAAATCACATAGTGCAACTCAGAAGCAGACAACAATGCCCTCTGCCCATATGGCCTAGGTCACAGCCAGACAAACAGTGTGTCACCACACAAGAAAGACTTGCCAGCAAATGGCGGACGCCTTGCATTAACACATGGGGGTGAAGGCACGTTTTTGCACATGACAGCAGCTAATGAACAGCCAACACTGTGAAAGAGTGGCAGCACACACCACCACAGCAGCAGCGCAGACACAGACACTACACCCAATGGGTGCCTGGAGATCACAAACAAACTCACAGCAACAATCCAAGGGCCATTCAAAGAACTGCTAACAGTGTGTGCCCAGGAAGCTGGGCTGAGGTGACAGAGGGTGACACACAGAGGGAGGGAGAGGGGGACAGAGAGGGAGGGAGACACAGGGAGACGGACAGAGGGAGGAGGCTGACAGAGGGAGGGAGAAAGGGAGACAGAGGGAGACGGACAGAGGGAGGAGGTTGACAGAGGGAGGGAGAAAGGGAGACAGAGGGAGACGGACAGAGGGAGGAGGCTGACACACAGAGGGAGGGAGAGGGGGACAGAGAGGGATGGAGACACAGGGAGACGGACAGAGGGAGGAGGCTGACAGAGGGAGGGAGAAAGGGAGACAGAGGGAGACGGACAGAGGGAGGAGGTTGACAGAGGGAGGGAGAAAGGGAGACAGAGGGAGACGGACAGAGGGAGGAGGCTGACACACGGAGGGAGGGAGAGGGGGACATAGAGGGAGGGAGACACAGGGAGACGGACAAAGGGAGGAGGCTGACACACGGAGGGAGGGAGAGGGGGACAGAGAGGGAGGGAGACACAGGGAGACGGACAGAGGGAGGAGGCTGACACACAGAGGGAGGGAGAGGGGACAGAGAGGGAGGGAGACACAGGGAGACGGACAGAGGGAGGAGGCTGACACACAGAGGGAGGGAGAGGGGACAGAGAGGGAGGGAGACACAGGGAGACGGACAGAGGGAGGAGGCTGACACACAGAGGGAGGGAGAGGGGGACAGAGAGGGAGGGACACACAGGGAGAGCAAATCAGCCTTGTGGTGTGTGGGAATGTCTGCTCGTCAGCAGGTGGACTGCGTGCATGTAGACAAGGGTGGCCAGTGCCAGCACCCCCCCTCTCCTCCATGGCAAAACACAGGGCCATGTCACAACCTGTGCACGAGCACAACGACAGCTACCTGCATCATTGAAGTGTGTGGAACAACTTCATGTGCCCACGTACAGTGCAACACGGAAGGCGCCAATGCACGGCTCGCCACACCTGCCCACTCCACTGCTGACTGCAGTCACACTTGACGCAGCAAGTAAGACTGTGCCACACATAGTTACAGTCGCCAAAGCTGTGCCCAAGGGACATACCCATGCACAAGTGCACTGTGAGTGGAATGCTAGACAGATCCAAATTCCCAGAGGAAATGTTCCAACTTTGAAACTAATGAATCATGGATGTTGCATGGAACAAAATTAACATTGTCTCTCTCACACACAGGTCAACGTCGTGGTTCACCCCCCAACACTGGGGGGGAAGACTCACAGGACCCGGCTCTGCGGGAGGCCGATCCCACCGGCAGCAACAACTCTCACCACTCTGTGGACGACCCCGACCAACCTGGCCCCTCTGGTGTCCAACGACCTGCAGCACCTGCGTCAGGTACAACGTGGCCAACCACCACCCCCACTCCTGCCACATCCCAGGAGACACCCAGGATCCCTGCCCCACCACCACAAAGCAGCCAGTCTGTCCAGGAGGGACAAGGTTCTCCGGGCACCCAGGAGGAGGCAGGCAACACCGCAAATGCCATCCCTCAGGGGTCCCGGAGACCCGATGTGCCCACAACGGCAGGCCAGGCGCAAGTGGGCAGGGGTGGTGGGAGTGGTGGGAGTGGAGGACGGCGGAGGCGCCAGCCTGACCAGTTGGCTGGGGAACCGGTATATGCCCATGTCCAAAACATCCTGGACACATACCGGCAGGACACCACGGGCATGGCCCAGGTTGTGTCCGTCCTCGAGGGGATCAAGACCCAGCAGGCCCAGCAACATGCGGAGCTACATGCCTGTCTACTGCAACACCAACGGAGGATGGAGGACAGACAGGCTGAGCTTGTGACGGTGTTCACGGGAATTCACAGTACACTCCGTCGGATGGCCGACAACATGGGCAACCCTCCCTGTGCCAGAAGGCCTAGAACATCACCACCCACAGGGAGGGATCAGGAGGAGGAGGAGGAAACATCCGATGGAGCATCCCAAACATCGTCACGGCCTGCTACTGAGGGTCCCCGCAGGAGGGCGGGTCGTCCACGGAAAAGACCGTGAGGGTCGGCGCTACAGCACCATCTCCCAGGACACCTGGCCTGGCACCTGGCCCACTGGAGCAACAGCATCACAGCATCAAAAGACATTCTCTGCCACATGGCCTTGCTGGTCACTGTCTGACCAATGTTGACAAAGACTGTGGCATGGACTCTGAGGATTTCTAATGGCAAGGACACCAACTCCCCTAGTGAACTTTGGATTCCACACACCCGGAAAGCCCCTCATGTCAAACCCCCCCCCCCACTAAAATAAAAAGTCACACCATGAAGAGAAGATGCCTGCTGGTTGCATTATTACCTTACATGTGTCTTGTAAAGTCTAACCATGCCTGCGTTCTCTTTTGACTTCAACCATCCACACCCTGGGGCCTGAGTCTGGCACAGGACACACATGGGTCACAGTGTATTAGGTAAGACAGACATGGAGCACCATACACACCCGTGATGGGCCCAACCAGCTGAGGGGGTGGCCGCACAACCGTGCCGACAGACATATTGAGTACAGCAACAGTCATGCGCAGAGGTCAGGGATCATGTGGAGTGTCCTGGGGGGCACCCAGGTATGTGTAGACAGGTGGCAGAACCATGTCCTGCAAGCTTGAGTCCGGTGGATGCAGAGAATGGTGGCCTGGCCAACGTTGGATGCATGGGGATGGCACATGTCACAATACCCACACAGTCATGGACATCATGCACAATACACAATCTAATCCCACACAAACTGCTTGCATCTTGCTACTCGACACATAGACACATAGCCACTATCACGGAAAACCATGCCAGACATGCCGGATGCACCGTGGCAACACACCAGCATTGACTGAGAAGAGGCACCTTGGTGGCATAGGGACACCTTTATTAGTCATGTATTCGGGATTGCAGAGGCAACTCGGAGTACACATGAACAGTTCATGTGGAGTAACATGTGGGTCCAACACTGGCACCCCCCTTCTGCAGCACAAATGCGTGATAGCCATGGAACTGGCACACAAGTGTCGGCTAACAGCTAAACCCCCCCAGCTGCTCACGGAGAGCCTGCCATACACCATTGATCCGCTGATGTGGAAGTCCCACAGCATGTCAAGCCAATGCAAACCGTATGTGTCCGAGGGCAGTGTTACACACATCGATGCCATCATCACATTCCACAATCCCATCACTGATGACTGTCAACAAGTCTGACCATCTATTCAGGTGTACCCAGCTGCATGTCATGTGTACCATGGTGATGCGACATGTCTGCAGAGGAACCAAACATCGACAGGGGCAGTGTGCACACATCGTAAACAACTGCCACACCCAATACACCCCTGATGCATCACTTACCCTAAGGAGACTTCCAAACTTGTCCGTGCGTGTAACGCTGAGTCAGCACACGATGACGTGTCCATGAGGAATAGCAGTGCCACAACAATGCAACCAGCAGACGGCATGCGCAAGTACCTGGGGAAGAGAGACACACAAGAAGTCAGCCACAAAAAGCACAGCCACTTGCATGTGCATGTACTCGACACATGTATGGATGACAACATGCTAGGTCACAATTAGGACTGGGGAAATACACACATCACTGGCACCATCACTCCAGTGACACATCCACACACACCTCTGACTCACGTGCCATACATGCAGGTGGAGACACACATCGCCACACATGCCACACGGGGACCAATGCGTGCACACTCAGACACTGGTACTCACCACTAAGCAAAGAAGTCGCGTATGAGCCGAGTCCGGATGTCCTCTTGCAGCTCCACATCCTCCACATCACTAGCCCCATTGCCAAGCCCTTCGTCCTCCACGGGTGGATGGTCCTGGTCATCTTGATCCAGGATGAGTGGCACAGCTTTCTCAACTGCCATGTTGTGCAGCATGCAGCAGACCATGAAGATTTTGCAGACCTTCGCCGGGGCATATGGGAGGGCGCCGCCGGTCTTGTGGAGCCATCGGAATCGGCTCTTCAGGAGGCCAAACGTCCTCTCTATCACTCGCCTTGTCCGGCCATGGGCGGTGTTGTAGCGGAGCTGGGCCGGTGTGATGGGGTTGCGGAGAGGTGTGATCAGCCATGGCATGTTGGGATAGCCAGCGTCCCCTACATGGAAAACACATGGACATAAGTAGGACAGGAGAAGCGGTCGTGCTGGAAGTCTACGCAAAATACAGGACAGACAGACTGTACTCACCAACAACACATGCTCGTTTGTTGCGCAGCTGCGTCATCATTTCAGGCATCCTGCTACGCCTCATGATGTAGGCATCATGTGCTGATCCTGGAAAACGAGCACAGACATGTGAAATCACCATGTTGGACAGACACACCACAAGGGCATTGATGGAGTGGTAGTGTTTGCGATTCCTGTACGCTACCTCCTGTGCCTGTGGTGGTACCAAAGCCACATGTGTCCCATCTATGGACCCAATGACATGGGGCATCCCTCCCAGGGCATAGAATCCACGCTTGACCCCAGTCAACATTGCAGGGGTTGGGAAATGGATGAAGTCATCCAGGTGAATCAACATGGCCTCTAAGAAATCATGCAGCACACGGCAGAACATGCTCTGGGACATGCCACCAACATGAGCTATGGTATTTTGAAAGGTACCCGTGGCAAGAAAATGTAGGGCTGCCATTACCTTCAGCTTGGGTGTCAGTGCCGTAGGATACCTGTGCAGCGGTTGCAGGTGTGGTGCCAGTCTCGCCGTCAACTCCAGAATCAACTGTTGGGGGAAGCGGTAGCACCGGATACAGTCATTCTCCCGTATGGCAGCCAAGTCCGGAATTGGTCGGGCAAGAGGCGGCGCTCTGCAGTAATTTGGAAGTGACAAGGAAGAGGGAGTGCACCACAACAGCAATTTATTTGTACTGAGCACATGTTAATCTGTCAATACACATATGCTACATACGGAGTGAGGTATGTGCCACATGCCCTGGACACGTATGGCTGCCAGGTGACACCCCTACCAAGACCCAGATACACACGGAGATTGTGAACCTCCACATGCCATGGCATGGGATTAGCTGTGTCCCAGTGTAAGTGAACAGCCAGACGCCACACAGGAGTGACATACATCCACACATCAGCAGAAGTAGGATGTCGATTGCAGAGACTGGTAGCGGAACACTAGAGCCACAGGTCACATGACATTACACTAGGACAGCCCACACACCTTGCCATGAAGGTGGAAGGTGTACATGTCATGACTCACCACACATTCATAGAGAGGATGCAGACATGTCCTTGTTACGCTACTCCGTGTCCCATGCATACATACGCACCTCACATCCGATACCACATGTGGCATGGTGTGCGGAACAGGGTGCCATGTCAATCTACACATAGACACATGTTGGTTGCTGCAACGGCTGCTGCTTTTGAGGGAGCTCCAACATCAACCTAATGGGAACCCCCCACACATACATGACATAGTCACATCATGCACCGTGTGTAGTGACATGTCAGGTGTGGTAACCCCTGTACCGGGCCTCAGGGGACACTTCCGTGTGTTGGTGTCCGTGCCATGCCAGTGACGCTCATCCCAAGTGTGCAGTACGACATGCACACATGTCAAAGGAGTCAAGGGCATGCCTGGCACACATTGCACCGTCACACATTACATCTGTACACATCTCATCATACATCTGGTGCCTTCTCGACTCAGGAGTAATGTGCCACATCACAGCCTTTCACACCTGTGCCCCACACATGTAGTACTGCCCAGACAATGCCTTGATGTCCATCCATGGACAAGTATGTCAGCCCTATTCCTTCCTGTGTGCTGCCTGTCACCACTGTGATGTGTGAAAACCACCGTACTTCTGCTAAGAGGGCCTGTGTACGTTCCCGTATCACTATGGGAGTGCTGCCGTATGTGTACCCATAGTGATGGTGAGCGTACAGGCATGTGTACGGTCCGTACCACTACGAGTACGCATACGCAAGAACACCCATAGTGGTACGGCCCGTACACGCGTGCGTACGTTCACTATCACTATGGGTGTCCTTGCGTATGCGTACTCGTAGTGGTACGGCCCGTACACACGCCTGTACGCTCCCTATCACTATGGGTGTCCTCGCGTATGCGTACTCGTAGTGGTACGGCCCGTACACACGCCTGTACGTTCCCTATCACTATGGGTGTCCTCGCGTATGCGTACTCGTAGTGGTACGGCCCGTACACACGCCTGTACGCTCCCTATCACTACGAGTACGCATACGCGAGGACACCCATAGTGATAGGGAGCGTACAGGCTTGTGTACGGGCCGTACCACTACGAGTACGCATACGCGAGGACACCCATAGTGATAGGGAGCGTACAGGCGTGTGTACGGGCCGTACCACTACGAGTACGCATACGCGAGGACACCCATAGTGATAGTGAACGTACGCACGTGTGTACGGGCCGTTGCCATGCATTTGGGGTGCCCTAGGGCCCCGGAACGCACCGTACCTGTGTGTGAAGCTCCAAATTACATAGGGGACACATGAGGGACAAGTATTAAGGCCTACATGCATGCTGGTTGTCATGGAGACCAAGTTTAAAGTTTGAATTTGTTCTGGAAGGTGCACAGCAGAAGTCAGTTGAAATGAATCTACTTTGTTGCAATGTGTTTGTGGGGTTGACATCATGCTGAAGAAAAAAACAGAATAAGAACCCACTGACTGTGCTAGGTTTGAAGGGATTGGAGGAAACATAGGATGCAAATGTGAGTGACCAATCACTCTGTACTCCTGTGCATGAAATAGGCCAGCAAGGCAGATATAAGGCAGCCAGGTCCCATGAGGGAGCACTTGCCTGCACATCTCTGTATTCCACGACCCAGCTGCTGCTACTGATTCCCTGCAACCATGTCAAGGGCTGTGGAGAGGTCACAGCCATTCACCCTGGAGGAGAACCTGGCTTTGCTGGATGTGATCCTCCCACAGTACCCCATGCTGTATGGGCGAGCAGGTTATCAGGTGAGTGCAGAGTCCACTAGCACAGACTGTGTCCCTTTTTTGTGACTGTGACTTCTGGCATTGTGTCCAGGTGTAACACACATGCTATGTACTGTAGGGGGGGTCCCAGGGGGGGGAATGCCTGATGTCTCCCAGCAGTGCCCAGAGACAGGAGGGGTGGGTGCAGAGTCCTCCCAGCAGTGCCCAGAGACAGGAGGGGTGGATGCCTATCACTCCCAGCAGTGCCCAGAGACAGGAGGGGTGTGTGCAGAGTCCTCCCAGCAGTGCCCAGAGACAGGAGGGGTGGGTGCAGAGTCCTCCCAGCAGTGCCTAGAGACAGGAGGGGTGTGTGCAGAGTCCTCCCAGCAGTGCCCAGAGACAGGAGGGGTGGGTGCCTATCACTCCCAGCAGTGCCCAGAGACAGGTGGGGTGGGTGCCTATCACTCCCAGCAGTGCCCAGAGACAGGAGGGGGGTGTGCAGAGTCCTCCCAGCAGTGCCCAGAGACAGGAGGGGTGGGTGCCTATCACTCCCAGCAGTGCCCAGAGACAGGAGGGGTGTGTGCAGAGTCCTCCCAGCAGTGCCCAGAGACAGGAGGGGTGGGTGCAGAGTCCTCCCAGCAGTGCCCAGAGACAGGAGGGGTGGGTGCCTATCACTCCCAGCAGTGCCCAGAGACAGGAGGGGTGTGTGCAGAGTCCTCCCAGCAGTGCCCAGAGACAGGAGGGGTGTGTGCAGAGTCCTCCCAGCAGTGCCCAGAGACAGGAGGGGTGGGTGCAGAGTCCTCCCAGCAGTGCCCAGAGACAGGAGGGGTGGGTGCAGAGTCCTCCAAGCAGTGCCAAGAGACAGGAGGGGTGGGTGCCTATCACTCCCAGCAGTGCCCAGAGACAGGAGGGGTGTGTGCAGAGTCCTCCCAGCAGTGCCCAGAGACAGGAGGGGTGTGTGCAGAGTCCTCCCAGCAGTGCCCAGAGACAGGAGGGGTGTGTGCAGAGTCCTCCCAGCAGTGCCCAGAGACAGGAGGGGTGGGTGCAGAGTCCTCCCAGCAGTGCCCAGAGACAGGAGGGGTGGGTGCCTATCACTCCCAGCAGTGCCCAGAGACAGGAGGGGTGTGTGCAGAGTCCTCCCAGCAGTGCCCAGAGACAGGAGGGGTGGGTGCAGAGTCCTCCCAGCAGTGCCCAGACGCAGGAGGGGTGGGTGTGATGCACAGTGTGAGCCTTGATCATTGATTGTGTCTTTGCCCTCATTCCACCTGTGTACTTTCACTGGCACGTACTGCTTTTGCCCTTCCCCAGAGGAGAATGTCCCTATGGCAAAGGTGCAATGCGTTGGCTGCATGACATGCCTTGTTGTAACCAGCTAATTTCTTCTCATATGTGTCTCTGTGACATATTGCAGGTGTATTGATGTAGTGTCACTTGTTCATCCTCACAGGTAGGCGCCTCTGCCAAGGAGCAGATATGGCTGACCGCCGTCAGCGCCGTGAGGAGTGCGGATGGTTGGAAGCGGCGCCTGTCCCAGGTGAGGAAACGCTGGCAGGATATCCGGTGCTGGACGCGGAGGATCGCACGGGCCCTGCTGGGGGACTCACCTGAGAGCCATAAGAACCGCGGGCGCCGCCGTCTCTCCCACATCCACAAGCGTGTGCTGGCGGTGGTATTTCCAGACTTGGACAGGCGCTTACAGGAGATGCAGCAGCAGGAAGGGGGTAGGTACATGTGTGTTTGTTGTGTTTCACCAGCATTTGTAAGTGCACTGTTCCATGGATACACTGCCAGGGTTTAATGGTGCTGTGCAGATCCTGTTACCCACAGTATTGCAGTGCTCTCCAGCCTCCCTTCCCCTCCTTGCAATGTGTTCCATGGTCTGTGTGTAGTCACTCCTTCACAAGGTTATGTAGCCTGGCACCTTCTCCACGTGTACTATGCCTGCAGCATCATGTGTGGGGGTGGTGTGTAACAGGTTTTGGGACCTTGCCTGTGCCCTGTCCAGTTCTGGACTTGTGGGTTCCATGTCAGTTGGCACTAATGCTGAGTCCAGACATGGGAGTTAGTCTCTCAAGTGTGAGGCCTTACAGCACGCATGTCCTATGTGGTGGCCTGTGACATGATGTGCATGAGTGTGCGGTACGCATAGTGCAGGCATAGTAGCGTGTGTTGCAGTCATTCCCATTCAGGAGCATGGAGTTGTGTGGCCACTACTGTCCCCAGGGGCATATTTTCCTAGGTATCATATGTGTAATCCGAAAATGTCGACAATCTCTGTGTCTACAGCATAGGTTGTGCTCAGTGCCATTGTCCCCTGGCCCAATGTATATTGACGTGAAATGTAGTACAAGTGTCCACTGTACAGCCTGACCTGATTTTCCTTGTTCATACTCACGGTGGCCATTGCCTGTGTGTCTTGTTACAATCATCTGATGATGCCCATTTGTACATGATTATTTGGACAGGCGCACCTTGGGTATTTTGTGTGCAATATTGAATTTTTGCATCCCATGTGTATTTCACCCAGACTAAGAGATGTAAGTGCATCCTGTGTCTCCAAAGAATTGTCTCATGGAGGGGGTGGGTGGTGCGGCCATGGCCTACATGTCAAAACCAGATATCTCCTTGCTAGGACTGGCCAGTGTGTGATGTTTGTCTGGACATACACTCAAGGTGCAGTGAGCCAGTCAGGGTGGGCATGTTTTCAGTATTACCTATGCTGCATGTGCCTCTAGTTCCTGGCTATGGTCCCTGCTCATCCCCATTTCCTGCCACGCTGTGTGGTGCAGATGCAGTGCTGGATTGTCCCCAGGGCCTTGCTCCTTAGTCAAAATTCCATTTCATCTCATTTGCTATTGTGTCATGCTCTCCATAGTTTTTCAGTGGCATGGTGGGTCAACCAACTGTGTCTTGCATGCCCTACATATGTACCTTGTTTTGTAGATGTAACTCTTCTTTTGTTTCAGGCTATGCACTGTAACCTATGTGGATTGGACTCATGTGACATATGTATACAGGTGTATGATTAATTTCTGTCTCTTCACCCTGCCCACAGCATCGTCGGGGGACACGGAGGGAGACATGGGCACAGACGGAGCAGAGGGACCGAGCACCAGTGCCAGCGGTGACATCGTGGCTGGTACATCGAGTGGGACTGAGGCGGAGGAGAGTGAAGCCGGGGACCTGTCGACTGGCACAACAGAGTATGAAGCTGACGGGTCCGAGGATGATCTCTCCGAGTGGGCGGTGGCTGCACCACCATCTGACAGCAGCACTACATCTCGCCCCGCCCCCTCCATTGCCATCAGCCGCCTCCCACTTGCTTGTGTCCCTTCCCAGCGTGCCCAGTCACCGCATGTCTCCTTCATGCCAGGCACCGCACCCCCTGCCTCTGTCTCCACTGCTGCCGCCAATGCTGAGTCTGTGGACATCCAGCGGCAGTTGCAGATTGGTCAGGCTGCGATCCTTAATGTCCTCCATGCCCACAGCCAGGTCCTCAACAACATGGAGGCATACTTGGAGGGCATTCACTCATCGCAGGCTGACCAACGCAGCTTGCTGAGGTCGATAGACTCGACACTGACTGCAGCAGTGGGTCTCCTGCAGCGCTACGTCCCACCCCCTACCCCTGCCCCATCCACACTTCCCACTCCCATGCCTGTCCCACGTACACCCAGACGTCAGCATGCACCCACCACAACACACACAGGCACCACACCAGCAGGGAAGGTCCACCGCACACCTCCTGACACGCACACACAGGGTGAAGTAGGCACACCCACTGGGTCGGGGGGCAAACGTGTGACACGCAGCCAGAGTGGGAGTCCGCATTCCACCAAATCCACTCCCTCCAAATCCCCTCCCCTCAGCTCTCTTGGCCACATCTCCCCCAAAGACTCTTTCATGGCCGCTCTGTCCCTGAGCCCCACAGTGACACCACCACGCAAGCGGTCAAGGAAGTCCACGGTCAGGGTGGTTGATTCCCCCCCCCGTCCACACCCTCCCCCAGTGGCACTGCGACCCATCCCTCTGACACCTCCCCCTCCTTGGGGCCTGTGGTTCCTTCGGTGCAGGGGATTCCCTGGAGGACCTTGCTAAGGTGTGCAGCGAGCTCCTAGAGTCCACCTTTGGCCCTGCCCCACCCCCTGTGGTGGAGTCCTCCATCCCTGCACCCACAACGCCTACCCATCCCCATCCTGTCCCTGCGGTGCCTGTTCCTTCCCCCCCACATGATGCCCTCACCCCTGTGGAAGACGACGGAATCTAACTGTGCAGGCAAGCTAGGGGACACGCATACCACTGTGTCCCCCATCCAGCTGTGACTTCTGGACTGCCCTATGGGCTTTGTAAATATTGAACTTCCTACAAACAAGATTTTTGGGATCATGCTGAATAAAGCAATTTATTTATTTTTTTACCTTGGAACACTACTGCTTTGCTGGTATTGCTGTTGGTGGGGCTGCTACATGGTTTTGGGTGGTGTTCATGTGTTGGGTGTGTGGGAAATGTAGTAGTGTGCTGCTCATAGGGGGGACCCTGGGATCTTTGTGCCATCACACGGTGTTCGCTAGGTTTCTCTGTTCATGTAAGCAGTTGCTGCATGGTGACATAGTCCCAAGGTGTATTCCTTCCTCTGTGTACCCTGCCATCTTCCCTGCAGGGTGTTGCCAATATTTAGCGCTGAGCTGTGTGTACATTAGCTGGGTGTGTGACGGACTCCTTCTAATTTGCACATGCATGCTGAGCGATGTCTCCACCTGCATCATTCGTGGCATCCTTGGTAGTCATTGTACTTGTGTATGTGGACTATTGACATGACTTCATGTGGACATGTTTTCTTTTCGGCGCTATGCATGCGTATACTCCCAGCCTCGCACACATGTGGTACATGTACTGCAGGGTCTTTGTGCTCCTGACTGACATTTGTGGGCATGGTATCTGTGGCTACTCCTCCCTTTGCGTTCCATGGGCACTGCTGGGAGGACTCTGCACACACCCCTCCTGTCTCTGGGCACTGCTGGGAGGACTCTGCACGCACCCCTCCTGTCTCTGGGCACTGCTGGGAGGACTCTGCACACACCCCTCCTGTGTCTGGGCACTGCTGGGAGGACTCTGCACACACCCCTCCTGTGTCTGGGCACTGCTGGGAGTGATAGGCACCCACCCCTCCTGTCTCTGGGCACTGCTGGGAGGACTCTGCACCCACCACTCTTGTGACTGGGCACTGCTGGAAGGACTCTGCACACACCCCTCCTGTGTCTGGGCACTGCTGGGAGGACTCTGCACACACCCCTCCTGTCTCTGGGCACTGCTGGGAGTGATAGGCACCCACCCCTCCTGTGTCTGGGCACTGCTGGGAGGACTCTGCACCCACCCCTTCTGTCTCTGGGCACTGCTGGGAGGACTCTGCACACACCCCTCCTGTCTCTGGGCACTGCTGGGAGGACTCTGCACCCACCCCTCCTGTCTCTGGGCACTGCTGGGAGGACTCTGCACACACCCCTCCTGTCTCTGGGCACTGCTGGGAGGACTCTGCACACACCCCTCCTGTCTCTGGGCACTGCTGGGAGGACTCTGCACACAACCCTCCTGTGTCTGGGCACTGCTGGGAGGACTCTGCACACACCCCTCCTGTGTCTGGGCACTGCTGGGAGTGATAGGCACCCACCCCTCCTGTCTCTGGGCACTGCTGGGAGGACTCTGCACCCACCACTCTTGTGACTGGGCACTGCTGGGAGGACTCTGCACACACCCCTCCTGTGTCTGGGCACTGCTGGGAGGACTCAGCACACACCCCTCCTGTCTCTGGGCACTGCTGGGAGTGATAGGCACCCACCCCTCCTGTGTCTGGGCACTGCTGGGAGGACTCTGCACCCACCCCTCCTGTCTCTGGGCACTGCTGGGAGGACTCTGCACACACCCCTCCTGTCTCTGGGCACTGCTGGGAGGACTCTGCACCCACCCCTCCTGTCTCTGGGCACTGCTTGGAGGACTCTGCACACACCCCTCCTGTCTCTGGGCACTGCTGGGAGGACTCTGCACACACCCCTCCTGTCTCTGGGCACTGCTGGGAGGACTCTGCACACACCCCTCCTGTTTCACAATATGTACGCTTAGAACATACACGTGTGTGGGTTCGCTCCATGCATACGAGGTGGGGGTACGTGTTGTACTTACACTGTTGGGGTGGGGGTACGCTCCATGCATACTCGGGTGAGGGTACGGGTCGTACTTACACTGTTGGGGGGTGCGCTCCATACGTACGCGGGTGTGGGTACGTGTCGTACGTACACTGTTGGCATGGGGGGTACGCTCCTTGCATACGAGGTGGGGGTACGTGTCGTACTTACACTGTTGGGGTGGGGGGTACGCTCCATACGTACGCGGGTGGGGGTACGTGTCGTACTTACACTGTTGGCATGGGGGTACGCTCCTTGCATACGAGGTGGGGGTACGTGTCGTACTTACACTGTTGGGGTGGGGGGTACGCTCCATACGTACGCGGGTGGGGGTACATGTCGTACTTACACTGTTGGCATGGGGGGTACGCTCCTTGCATACGCGGGTGGGGGTACATGTCGTACTTACACTGTTGGGGTGGGGGGTACGCTCCATACGTACGTGGGTGGGGGTACGTGTCGTACTTACACTGTTGGGGTGGGGGGTACGCTCCATGCATACGCGGGTGGGGGTACAGTCCGTACATATCCGTACCCACGCTGTGGAATGCTTGTGCGGGCCGTCCCCAGGCCTTTGCCACATGGGTACGAGCCGTCCCGCAATTGTTGGGGTGACGTAGGTGTGGGCGTGGTACGACTCGTACCCACGCTCTTAAGGTGTGGGTACGGGACGTACCTGTCTGGTTGTGTTGCCGGTTCGTGTCGTCAAGGACTTCCGTTGTGGCAGTCGCTGGCTTAGCTGGACACGCCCCCACCCCCTCATAGTGACCAGGGCCTGAGGGTCAGGTATGTCCAGGGCATGTGTGCTGTGTGACTTTGGTGGGGGTTTTGTGGCCTGCCCTGGTCCTGCCACCCCCCCCTTTCCCCCCTCCCTTTGTTGTTCTGACCTTCTGCGGCGTCTGCGTCGTAACCTGTAGAGGAGGTCGACTGATATGAGGGCCGGGATGACACGTAGGTTCGGGTCCATGTCTGTCCGTCGCGTACAGGTACTCCTTGATCGCGTCGTTCTGTCTGTCCGTCGCGTACCGGTACTCCTTGTTCGCGTCGTCCTGATTTCCCGGCAGTTTTTGGCAGCCGGAAAATATTCACCGTGCGGGATGACGTCGGTGCGAATCGTAATTCCTGGTTCGTGAATGGCAGGCTGCGTGCGTCCCGACGTCACGTCGGCGCTTTCCCGGATCGCATTTGTACGTTTATTTTCGTCGGTCGGGGTTTTGTACGATTCATACGGAAATGGTGTTTCCGTGCGAATCGTAATTCCATGTTTGTATATTGTTCCGACCGGGTACGCGTCGGACGGAGAATATGCTCCGTCCGACGGTTCGTACCCGGTTTTTACAGGATCGTAATTGGCACCTAAATAGCACCGACAATAAAACTACTCCAGCTCCAAAAAAAAACAGTAAAGAAAATGTTGGATAGCGTAGAGCTAAAAATTACTATTTCCACTCCAGGGAGTGTAACAATAGGGAAAGTGTTGGATAACGTACAGGTATAAATTACTATACCCACTGCAGGGAGTGCAACAGTAAGGAAAGTGTTGGATACCGTAGGGGTAAAAATTACTATTCCCACTCCAGAGAGTGCAACAGTAGGGAAAGTGTTGGATAGCGTAGGGGTAAAAATTACTATTCCCACTCCAGAGAGTGCAACAGTAGGGAAAGTGTTGGATAGCGTAGGGGTAAAAATTACTATTCCAACTCCACAGAGTGCAACAGTAGGGAAAGTGTTGGATAGCGTAGGGGTAAAAAGTACTATTCCCACTCCAGAGAGTGTAACAGTAGGGAAAGTGTTGGATAGCGTAGGGGTAAAAATTACTATTCCCACTCCAGAGAGTGCAACAGTAGGGAAAGTGTTGGATAGCGTAGGGGTAAAAATGACTATTCCAACTCCACAGAGTGCAACAGTAGGGAAAGTGTTGGATAGCGTAGGGGTAAAAATTACTATTCCCACTCCAGAGAGTGCAACAGTAGGGAAAGTGTTGGATAGTGTAGGGGTAAAAATTACTATTCCAACTCCAGAGAGTGCAACAGTAGGGAAAATGTTGGATAGCGAAGGGGAAAAAAGTACTATTCCCACTCCAGAGAGTGCAACAGTAGGGAAAGTGTTGGATAGCGTAGGGGTACAAATTACTATTCCAACTCCAGAGAGTGCAACAGTAGGGAAAGTGTTGGATAGCGTAAGGGTAAAAATTACTATTCCAACTCCAGAGAGTGCAACAGTAGGGAAAGTGTTGGTTAGTGTAGGGGTAAAAATTACTCTTCCAACTCCAGAGAGTGCAACAGTAGGGAAAGTGTTGGATAGCGTAGGGGTAAAAATTACTATTCCAACTCCAGAGAGTGCAACAGTAGGGAAAGTGTTGGATAGCGTAGGGGTAAAAATTACTATTCCCACTCCAGAGAGTGCAACAGTAGGGAAAGTGTTGGATAGTGTAGGGGTAAAAATTACTATTCCAACTCCACAGAGTGCAACAGTAGGGAAAGTGTTGGATAGCGAAGGGGTAAAAATTACTATTCCAACTCCAGAGAGTGCAACAGACGGGAAAGTGTTGGATAGCGTAGGGGTAAAAATTACTATTCCCACTCCAGAGAGTGCAACAGTAGGGAAAGTGTTGGATAGCGTAGGGGTAAAAATTACTATTCCAACTCCAGAGAATGCAACAGTATGGAAAGTGTTGGATAGCGTAGGGATAAAATTTACTATTCCAACTCCAGAGGGTGCAACAGTAGGGAAAGTGTTGGATAGCGTAGAAGTTAAAAATAACATAGTTATAAATATAATATTATTTAAAATAATTAGTGATTTAATTATTAAAAAATTATTTACAAATACCAATAAATAATTATTACAAACATAACTACCAAAGAATAATTAATTAACAATACATTAATAATAAATACCAATAAATAATAATTAATAAATATTAATTACCAAATAATAAATATTAAACGATAAAATATTTTTCATAACCAAAAACATATGAATTATTAAAAAGTAAATACCATTTAAAATATATTTAACAATTTTAAAAAATACATACCGCAAAATAATAATTATGAAACATTAATTACCAATTAAAAATATTGAACTATTAAATATTTTTCATACGCCAAAATAATAAATATTACACATTAATTACCAATTAATAATTACTTATTAATATATTAATTAGAAATATCAATGCATAATATTTAATTATATTTAATTCACAATTAATGATTAATCAACAATTAATTATTTTTCATAACCAAAATATTATAATTTAAAATATTTACCAATTAATAATTATTGTCCAATTAATTAATTATCAATACCCAACAACTAATTTAATAATTACTTAATTAGATGTCAATTACTTCCAACACTATTCCCCTATAAACGCACGACACACTCCACTAATAAAATAATACACTCAACATAATTATCAATTAATCAACTAATTAAAACTAATTGCTAATTAATAACAATTAATTACCAATTAATACTTAATTAACAATAATATAATTATCAATACCAATAAATGAAAATAAATTATTAATTAATTACAATTAAATTACTTCCCACCCTATTCCCCTATAAACCCACAACCCGCTACAGAACTTAAACGTAAAAATTTAATAAAATCAATTTATAATTCCTAAAAATGTATAATTAATTCCATATAATTAAATTACTTCCCACCCTATTCCCCTATAAATCCACAACCCGCTACAGAACTTAAACGCAAAAATTAATTAAAATTAATTTATAATTCCTAAAAATGTATAATTAATTCCATATAATTAAATTACTTCCCACCCTATTCCCCTATAAACCCACAACCCGCTACGGTACTAAAACACAAAATTGACTTAAAAAAACATTGTTAACATATAAAAATTATATACATATATGTTAAAACCAGTAGAACACTTAACTAAAAACATATAACACATACATATTAAATACATAATAAAATACATAACAATAATATAAATATCGATATTAGTAACATCAATATTAGTAAAATCGATATATTTGATGTCGATATTACTAACTTCGATATTACTAACATCGATATTAAAATACTTACCTTAGGATCGATATTCTGTCCATAGATATTATTGACATCGATATTCTGTCCCTTCGATATTTAAAATTCGATATTAGTGTAGGTAGATATTTTAGTTTCGATATTTTGGCTGCTCACCACCATTTAGACAGTGTCCTATCTATATCGAGCAATATGGACAGACCTACAGCACCCATTAGAAAGACTGCACTCCAGATGGGAAGATGACTTGAGTATTCCTATCCCCACTAAGGATTGGGACTTCATCCTTGATAGAATACCCAAGGTTTCACACAATTCACGTTTCAAACTCAGCAATTACTATGTTCTACACAGGTCATATCTAACCCCTGACCAAGTGAGCAGATACTTTCATTTAACAGATGCTGCATGCCCTAGGTGTGGGGAGGGAGAAGTTCATATCCTACACATGTTCTGGTCAGGTCCCATACTGGATACATACTGGGCTGAGGTCATTCATACACCAAGGAGGTTATAGAATGAGAGATTCCTCTCACCCCTGGACATTGCCTGCTGGGATGATTTCCCCATACATCTAAAACAAAAATTACCAGTAGATTTCAAGACCTAGCCCTTGGCCAAACGAGAGATAGCGAGAAATTGGAAGTCTCAGGGGGGCCACAGTATGGCTAAGAGAACTGATTAAATGGGCGGACTGTGATGGGAGGATTATGTTACGATACGCCCAAAGAGGCTTAGGGTGTCTAGGTGTATAGCATATTCAACCCGAAGCCTGATACACATGAGGGATCACCTCCTAGATCGTCCTGATTTATTCTACTTAATAACATGCCGTCCCTTCTACCGCACACTGAGTGTCCTTCTCATTAGATCTTTGTATTTAATGTTTAGTTGTATATAATCTCCATATTATACCAGAAGCGATGGAAACTCTGTAGCACATGCCAGGCATCTTCTATCTAAAACGCTGTATTGTCCGGAGAGTTGAATGTTGAAATGTTTGCATTCAAATTTTGACTGCACTGTTCCTGATACTTGATGTATGAAAACTAATCAAATTTGTTGACAAAAAAATAAAATAAGGAGCTTACGTGTGCCTGGAAGGGTCATCACTGGCAGGATGGGAGGAAGGAGCTGAGCACAACCTCTCTTGCACCTTAGTAGGCAGTGTCCTGCCTCCAAACAAAAAGCTGCGTACCCCCTATAGTTAGTCTGGAGCCAGGACAGGAAAGGCAGGAGGCCTGTGGACTTTAAAGGGAAACCTTTAGAAACTTTTCCCCCACTTCAAATGCATAACTGGGTATTAATACTGGACCTCAGACACCACAACTTCAGTACACGTCTGGACCTGTGGATACTCTGCCAGGAAGAAGGACTACTGTGCTGCTGAAGGATTGCCACTCTGCTGAACTGCACTCTGATGGACTACTTCCTTGCTGTGCTGCTGCTTTGTTGTGCTGCCCTGCTGCCCTTTGCCTGGGTGAGAACGACTGAACCTAAATCTCTTGAACCCAGAGTGACTCCAAGGGCTAGTTGACTGGGCTCCTAATCTGAAGCCTGAGGGAAACAACAGTCTTACAACAACCTTGCACCTGTACTCTGCCATCTGTGAATCAGCTTTTCGCTAGAAACTGAAGACCTTGTTCTTTGGGAAAATTAAGGGCCTGTCAGCCATGTTTTGTTAGGGCCTGTACTGTGGTTGCCTCATAGCGGGTTGACACCCTGTCTAGAGAAACCAGGTACTTTATAAGTGGTTTTCTTGTTGTTAATCTACCCTACCAAGTGGTGCCGCTCCAGTCCTGGACCCTTGGAAGTGAGATTGAGATGCTCACCAGCCTCTGTGGATCCAGCGCAACCGACGCATCTCCTCTGCTGTTCGGAACTAACCTGAGCAGAACCGACGGATCGCTGCTGCGTGGATTAGACCCCTGGCAAAGACCTGCCTCACATTGGATCCCTTCAGAACCGCTGCATCGCCCCTACTGCACTCCGCATTCGCAGCACAGGCCCTGGCACCCCTTGTCGACGGCAGCCTTGACGACGGACTCCTCATCGCAGCCTCACAGCTCTTCGGAAACAACGTATAACTCTGACTGCGCACTGTATCCTCAATGCCGGACTTCGCATCGCAAGTCCCACCGACGGATCCTCAACGACGACGTAGCCTCGCCGCATCTTGGAACCGACGCATTGCTTTGGCTGTGCAACACATCTTCAACACAGATCTTCGCAATGCTCTGCCAACCAGGATTTAAGGCACTTTGTTCAGCGGGCCTAACTGGGTCCCTGTAGTCGGCCCGGGCTACATCGCAATCGGCCTGAACTTGTGACTTTGTCCTACTCCGGCACAACCAGATAGCCACAGTTGGACTTTATGCCTTTTGGTTCTGTATTTACTAAAACCTTTAAAATGTAATATCTTCAGTACTATTGATTGGATTTATGTCGTTCTGGTCTTGTTTTAATCTATTAATAATTACTCTATCGAACTCTGTTGTGTGCTCCTTTTGTGGTGTGTTTTCACTGTGTTACAGTTTGAAGTGTTGCACAAATACTTTACACATTGCCTCTGAGTTAAGCCCGACAGCTCTTTGCAAAGCTACCTGAGTGTTGTGCACCGGTTCATTTAGGGCTTGCTTGTAACTCTCCACTGAAAGGAATTGTGATTGCTCCTTGTGAAGGGCTTCAACCCCCTCAACCAGTAATTCAATTTCACCCAGTGCTATAGAAGGGAGATTAGGAATCCAATTGGTATGCAGAATTTGGGAGATAGTTGCACTGATCTCAGACCAGAATTTATTAGAGAATGCGCAATCAAGGAGCATGTGTTAAAGAACACCCATCTCTTTTCCGCAGTTCTAGCAAATGTCTGAGTCCCAGAGACCGAGTTTAAAGTGTTTGGAAGGGGGCCAGTGGGCCACATATGCAGTCCACAATTTGCATTGTGCAAGGGAGGGTGCAATCTTATTAGCCTTCAGGTTGGACCAAATGGAGGGCCATTTACTTTGAAGTGGTTTTGAGGAGGTGGTGGATTATGGTGTTAAAATGGTATAAAGTTCAGTGGCAGTGTGTCCCCCTCTAGACAGTTTCCTCAGTGTGTCTGTAAGGTCCCTTATGTATGGGATTTATGCTGGCAATGATGCGTTCGATGCTAAGTAGGTGATAACAGTCTGTTTCTGCTAGCTTGAAGTTGAGTTTGAAGTGGGAGAATGAAATGGGGTCTGAGGGGGCGCCCAGGTCTCCTACAAAGAGGGTGCCTTTTTGTGCCCATTTCTCAAGGAACATAGTCCTACAATTCGATTTGAGGTGATTATTATGCCATAGATAGTCTAAGGTAGAGTATTTTATTTTGTTAACAAGTTTGTTGTCGATTTTCCAGAGAGCCTGTGCTGTGCCTAAGAAAATGATTGAGGAGTGGTGTGTCATTGTTCTCTTGGTGGTGATTAAAGATACGAGGGCGAGCGGTAGGGGGAGATTTTGCTACATGGTGATCCTAATTAGTGACAAGGCATTGAGTGAGTTAAAAAAGAAGAGGCCTTGTCTAGCTAGGTATGCCGTTTGAAATCTACGGTAGTCCGGAGGGTTCTGACCACCAAGCTTTTTTGGGAGTCATTGTTTTTTAGAGCAATTCTTGGCTTTTTAGGTAGCCATAGACATTTGTTTAGTAGGAGGTCTATGTTAGTGAAAAAGTTGTCTGACAGGTGGATCGGTGACATGCTTATTAGGAAGTTAATGTGATAAATATAATTGTCCATTTATCTAATATGTCTTTAATCTTAGTGGGAGCATTTTTTTCGTTGTGAGCAACAGATTCCCTAAGGTTTTAACTAAACCACATATCTAAGTATTTTATTTTGACAGGGATGCCCATTTGAGTCCATAATCACCCATGGCTGAGCTGTTGCAGTGAACATTTAGTGGGAGGATCTATGTTGTGTCCTTATTAAGGGAATAGCCAGAGACCTGAGCAAAGTCGTTAATGGTTGATATAATATTGGGTATTGTGAAGTCCTCATGAGTTGTGAAGAGAAGAATGTCATCTGCATATGCTGAAACCTTTTGTGGGTTGCAACAAATGGGACACTAGGGTGCCGATTACGATCCTGGAAAAACCGGGTACGAACCGTCGGTCGGAGCGTTTTCTCCGTCCGACTCGTACCCGGTTGTAAAACTTTACAAACATGGAAGTACGATTCGCACGGAAACACCATTTCCGTACGAATCGTAATAAACACCGTCCGACGAAATTATACATACCAATGTGATCCGGGAATGCGCCGACGTGACGTCGGGACGCTGTCAGGCAGCGTTTCACGACCCAGGAAGTACGATTTGAACCGACAGCAGTCCGGACGGCAATATTTTCACGGCACCCAAAAAGTGCCGGAAAAGCGAAGTACGCCGCGAAACGACCAGAATAGGGGGCCCGGTATGCGCCGTACCCCCCCCAGCCCCCGTGAGTACGCGCCGTACCCCCCCAGCCCCCGTGAGTACGCGCCGTACCCCCCCAGCCCCCGTGAGTACGTGTCGAACCCCCCCGTGTATGTACACCCATGTACGTGTCGTACCCCCCGTGTATGTACACCCGTGTACGTTCGAGTCGTACCCCCACCCGTGTATGTACACCCGTGTACGTGTCGTACCCCCGTGTATGTACACCCGTGTACGTGTCGAGCCCCCCTGTGTATGTACACCCGTGTACGTGTCGTACCCCCCGTGTATGTACACCCGTGTACGTTCGAGTCGTACCCCCACCCGTGTATGTACACCCGTGTACGTGTCGTACCCCCGTACATACACGGGTGGGGGTACGACTCGAACATACACGGGTGTACGTACACGGGGGGTACGACACGTACACGGGTGTACATACACGGGGGGTTCGACACGTACACGGGTGTACATACACGGGAGGGTACGACACGTACACGGGTGTACATACACGGGGGTATGACACGTACACGGGTGTACATACACGGGGGTACGACACGTACGTACACGGGTGTACATACACGGGGGGGTTCGACACGTACACGGGTGTACATACACGGGGGTACGACACATACACGGGTGTACATCCACGGGGGGTACGACACGTACACGGGTGTACATACACGGGTGGGGGTACGACTCGAACGTACACGGGTGTACATACACGGGAGTACGACACGTACACGGGTGTACATACACGGGGGGTTCGACACATACCCACGGGGGCTGGGGGGGTACGGCGCGTACTCACGGGGCAGGGGGGTACGGCGCGTACTCACGGGGGCTGGGGGGGTACGGCATGTATGTGGGCACATGTCTCCATGGTTGCAATGGGAGTTCGGTGCAGACGGTGTTTTTTCCATACGGTTGTGACATCGGACGCACGGGATGGATCGTACTTGCGCGGTCGGACTTCACTTTTCACGTTTGTACGGTAAATCGTCCGGGGAAGTGTCGGACACATTTTCCGACCCGAGGACGTGTGGGGAAGTATTCCCAATGCGACTCGTATGGAGTTTTTCCCATGCGAATCGTACTTGGCTGTTTGTACGGCACTCGTACGATTCGTACGGTAAAAAGACCGGATACGAGTCGTACGGGGAACAATTTTCCAGGATCCTAATCGGCACCTTGGTATAGAAAATAGGTATAATTTTGAGGTACTGTAAGCATGTTTTGTAAGTGCTGTGGTTACCTTTAGAGTAAAGGTTTCAGTAAAATCGTTCGAACGAGGAGAGGATGTAGACAGAGAACCATCTTCATAGATAATGGATGTTATCTTTGAGCGCCGGTAGTGTTGTTTGAGGGAGGATGCTAGCAATTCCATAATTTGTTACGCTCACAGAAAGCAATACCTTTGCTTCTGTTTACAATGAAGTGTACCTTGTTGCTTAAGATTTTATTGCAGTCATATTTTAGTTTCAATAGCTGGTTTAATCAGGATTTGGCTGTTTTTTGTTTTAGATCTCTTTCAAGAAGTTTGATTTGCTGCTCTAGATTATCTAGATGACGTTTATCTTGTTTGTTTTTCCAGGACATCACTTTAATCAGGACATCACTTTAATCATATGGCCTCGGATGGTGGATTTGAGGGCGTCCAATTTTATTTGGGGATTGGATCCTGAATTCCTTTTAATTTCCATAAATGTTATGATTGCATGTTGGATTGCATCCCTAAACATAGGGTCTGTGTGAGTAGATTGTTCATTCTCCAGGATTTCAGTTTGGCTATAAAACATTATTCAAAAGGGATATACAAATGTGCTCTGATATGAGAATTGGTTCTATAGTGGGGTTGGATGTATTGGGGACATTGGATTTGTCCAATAAGATATAGTTGATACGAGAGAATGAGTTATGAGGCAGAGAAAGAATGTATAGTCTTTGCCAGTTCAATTCAACTATCTCCATATGTACTTCAGCCTATGGGTATTGCATAGGTTAAGCAGCTGTTAATGCGATTTGTTCGGTCTAAAGGTATAGGAAGAGTTCTGTGTATGATACCATCTCAAGGCAGGTTGAAATCTCCACTCACAATCATTATTGATTTGTCTGGGATAACGGGGGGACACATTCAGATGAGTTATGAGGTTGGCAGGGAGAGGTGTGATGGGGAGGAAACGGGAATGGGGAAGAGGTAGGAGTAGGAGGATAAGGGAAGGGAAGAAAGAGAAGAGCGAGAGAGAGAGAATCAGGATAGGAAAAAAAGAGAAAAATAACCCATATTTTGTGCAGGGAATCATAGAGATTGAAACCATCAGCTAGGCGGTGAAGGCCACGAGAGACCGAGCCTAGGTGCATCAAAGCAAGAAGCTACACCATTTGGATGGCATTAGGGGACGACTCATAACGGTTGGGCTAACCCCAGAAGCTGGTTGTGTCGGGAATCAAATTTATTATAGTAGGGTGTTGCACTGGAACTGTGTGGTTATAGTGAGGTAAGTACCGGCACATCTTGAGGTAAGCAGAGACACAGCTTGAGATAAGAACATGAACATCATGAAACAGGTAACACAAACTGAATTGCATAAAAAAGTATTTGTAACCGAGTTTGGTCACAGCTGGAGGTAAGGAGATGAGTACACAACTAGAGGTAGGTACCTGCACATCTTGAGGTAAGTACAGACACATCTTGAGATAAGAACAAGCACATCATGAAATAAGTAACAGAATTTGAAGTATGTAAAAAGCAATTTGTAACTGAGTTTGGTCACCACCGGTGGGAAACCAGAAACATATAAAAGGGGTTACTATCTTAATGTAACCATAATCAATATAGATCTTCCAAAATTACAGCAAATAGGTCTAACTAAACACAAGAAGCTACCTCCAATTAATGGTAGTATCAGCTTCCAATAATGTTGCAATTTGTGGAAATTGATACCTTGTATCAGGTTGTGTGAGAATGTATCATTAGAGGAGCTTGACTGGTCAACGTAAGGCATGGAACTGATCTTGGAGGAAAGAGAGCATGCAAAGCTGATGCATGTAGCAATAGTGAGAGTGGAGTAAGTGAGAGGGTTAAAAAAAGTCGGGCATTAGTTTGGCCAGTTACAGGTCACTGTGTAGTTATATGGGGATATGACATGGGTGCTGGAGTTCGAGTGGGAATTGGCTGAGCTCTGTACGGATGAGGTCGGACCATGGCAAGGTTAAGATTGATTTGGGTTACAACCCGAAAGGGATGAGTAAAGGTAAGATTGTGATCTAGCTATGTGACAAGTATTAGTTGTTAGACAGAGAAAGAGAGTGATAATTGTCATTAGTGAGTATAAATCCGATTAGTAACTTACCCTGTTAGCTGAACATTCAATAGCGAGAAAGTGCAGGTGTTAGTAGCTGGTGTGGGGATACAATCAAGTATTCATATTTGAATCCTGAATATCAATAATGAAGGAGTCCGGTCTTTGAGGTCGTCGAAGATGGATATTTTCCTATTGAAGGTGATTTTTAGGTATGCTGGACCAATGAAGGAGAATTGTATTGTGAGATCCTTGAGTGTCTTCTGCTTAGCTAGGAAGGCTTTCCTACTTTTGACAGAGTCTTTAGTATAATCCTGGAAAATTCCAATAAATGAGCCGTGCCAGTTGATCTTCTGTATCTTTGTCATGTGGGATGAGATCAATTCTGTATGTGAGTAGTGAACAGGTCTAAAGATTAGTGCCCTGGGAGAGGAGCTGTTTTTAGGTTTGTACGTGGGGATCCTATGGGCACGGGTTACTTTGAACTCTTTCATGAAGTTAATTCCCTGGACTTGGGGATTCTACTATTCCACAAAGGCAGAACACCTATTTCTCTTTGCGGAAGATCAGACTGCGGGCTGAGACATATAGAACAGAAATACCTGCAGATCCATATAAAATGAGTGGTGAATGTGTCATTGTCCAAGCTACCAGATGTTTAGGTACACAGGCAACCAAGCAAAGCTAGAGGGGGTGTATCTGTCTACAAATATGGCAGAATAATAGCCCAATCTGGGCCTTGGTGTTTATTCGTCTCCGTGCTTCACAGATTTTAGACGTGAACCCAAATATTTAGGGAAAACCCTAATTTTTAAATGGATTATCATGTGTGTTTTTGTTGTGCATTTTTCTGAAAGAAAATTCACAATAAAGCACTATTTTTTCCTGTGACATAGTAATGAGGCTGAAACATGGTCTGTGATTGCTTGTGTTCCCACTCTGAGGGGATGTGACCTGACAGTTGAGACTAGAATGTTCATGTTGGAGCAGCACTAAGACTGAATTGCACGTTTCCCCATCCCGCTGGAGTGGTGCAACTGACAAATAAATGACTGTAAAGTTGACAAGAGCAATTGCCAAATATCTGAGGATTTTGCAGGCATTCCACCAATCAGCTTTTGTTATTTTACTGCTCATAATAATCATGCTATAGTACCATGTGGCAAAACTCATCTTATTCCAATAAATATCACTATAAATGACTGTGTAATTTGGTTTCATATTCTTCGATACATTAAAGATGTACATATGCCAGCATAAGCTTCTCAGTTTAGCAGGACACTTCTAAAGGTCATCAATTTTCTTTTTCTTTACTGTTCCAGTATTTCCATTTCCGGAAAAGACAACACCAGATCCATTCTATACTGTTGGCATTCCCAGTATCAGCCATGCCAGGAGATTCTTCACCATTACACCTCAGGTTAGTATGGTAAGGTGCTTGTGTTTGGGTAGCGAACCCCATGTTATGTTATGTTATGTTATTTCCACTTGTAACGCGCTCGGCTACTCAAGAGTGTCCCGGCGCGAACCTGAGGGCAAACAAAGACAATCAAGCAAAGAGAAATGTTTTAAGCTTACTTTTAAAGACTGCGAGCTCCTGAGTGAGACGGAGATCAAGTGGGAGGGCATTCCATGCCCTGCTGGCCCTAACCACAAGAGAGCAGCCCCCAATCCTCTGTAGTTTATAACGCGGGATCAGTGCCAGGCCTAAAGAAGCCAAGCGCAGGGTCCGCGCGGGGACATAGCGGGAAAAGCGTCTCTGAAGATATAAAGGACCCTGGCCATGGAGAGCACGATAAGCCAGAACTAGAGATTTAAATTTGATTCTGGCCGCAACCGGAAGCCAGTGAAGAGAGTGCAGGTGAGACGTGACACTATTCCTCGAGGAAATACCCAGTAGTAGTCTGGCCGCCGTGTTCTGGACCACCTGCAATTTTTTGATCAAGTAACCCGGAGACCCCACATAAAGGGAGTTGGCATAGTCTAGCCGAGAAAGAATCAGAGCACAAGTAACTGTGACTCTGGCTGCATGCGGAAGAAGAGGAAAACATTTCCTAAGAGTTTTGATAAGACCAAAGCAGCAGCCAGCAGTTTTCTTGATATGGGTGGAGAACCAGAGATTCTCCTCGAACCAGACACCCAAGTTCTTAGCGGGCTGTCCCTCAGCGAGAGGAAGGGGAAGCTCCTGAGGCCACAACTGTTGACGAAAGTCAGAGGAAAAAGTGCCAAAGAGCAGAATCTCAGATTTCTACTCATTACACTTGAGCTGAGCACCTGCCAGCCAGGTGAAGATGGAGCGAAGACACTGTTGGGCCACAAGAACCGAACTGGGGGCCTTATCCCAAGTAAAGAGTAGCTGGGTGTCCTTGGCGTAGGCCAAAACCTTAGCACCAAGAGCTTCTGCCAGATGGATCAGAGGCATAACATAAATGTTAAAGAGCAAAGGGCTAAGGGAAGAGCCCTGCGGGACACCCGTGGTGACCGGGTGGGGGGTAGAATGAAAGGGGGGGGGCCAGATCTGCTCAACCCTGTCGGCTAAAAAGGACCTGAGCCAGCCCCATACGGTCCCAGACACGCCAATCTCAATGAGACGGGTAAGCAGAAGATCGTGCGGGACCGTATCAAAGGCTGCCGAGAAGTCCAGCAGAATCAGAGCTGCTCTGCCCCCAGCATCCAGGCAAGTCCGAATAGCCTCCACAACCTCAACCAAGACCGTCTCAGTGCAGTGGCCCGCCCGAAACCCTGATTGCGCCGGGTGCAGAATAGCCTCCGCCTCCACAAAGTCAGACAGTTGTTTGTGCACCACCTTCTCACAAACCTTAGCGATGGCTGGCAGGAGGGAGATGGGGCGATAGTTGCCTGGATTAAGCGGGTCTAAGGAAGGTTTTTTAAGCAATGGTAGAATCTTGGCCTGCTTCCAGACCTGCGGAACCACCTCAGACTGAAGAGAGAGATTAATAATCAGAGTGACTTCAAGATAAATGCTCTCCGCTACATCAGCCAGAAGTCTGGCCGGGCAAGCATCTGCAGGGGACCCTGATTTAAGACCTCTGAGAATTTTAAGTTTCCAAAGAGTGGACAGGGCTAAAATCAGACAGCAAAGTAGGCGGAACTGACCGTACCATCCAAGCCCCAGTCCGAGAGAACGAGGCCTGAATGGCCAAGATTTTATCTCTGAAAAACCCGGACAGGGTATTGCACCAGTCAAAGGAAGAGGGAGTCACACTTGTTTGGGCCAACGGGGAGGTAAAGCTCTGCACTATGGAAAAGATTTATTTTGAATTGTTCCTGGCCGCATCAATGCGAGCCGCATAGAAATTACCTTTAGCCACAGAAATAGCAGCATAATAAGACCTTTGCATCCCTCTGAGTTTGACTTGAGCCATAGGGCAGTAGTTGCTCCTCCGCCAAACCCGCTCCAAAATTTTACACTCGAGTTTGAGCGTTTTTAGGGCAGGAGTAAACCAAGCTCTAGAGGGGGTGACTCTAGCCGGTCTGATGGGCCGGCGAGAGGAGATGGAATTCACTGCACCGGACACCCAACCCGTAAATTCTGACATGCACTCCTCCAGACCTCCCGACAGCACGGGTCTGGCAATATCCAGAGCCCAAGCAAATTCCAGAGGGTCCACTTTCCCCAGAGCAGGCTTCGATGAGCTCAGCACCCGAGCATCGGCCCTAGAGACGGTCCAAGAGAAGTAGGATATGAGATGATCAGACCACGTCACTGGAAGAGGATCTGTGACCAGGATAGGGAAATTGGAGCAGATAGGGTCCAATATGTGACCAGCCCGATGAGTGGGAAGGCCGACGTGCTGAACAAGTTGGGCAGTATGAAGAATGTCCAACAGGTCAGTCGCCTCCCTATCATCAGGCATATCCATATGAAAGTTCAAATCGCCCAACACAAGAAAATGGGAATACCTGACCGCCCTCGATGTGAGAGCATCTCCCCAAGCCTGAAGAAAGGAGCCAGATGGTCCCGGCGGCCGGTAGCTCAGGGTAACCCCAAGTGTGAAATGGGCTGACAAACGGGCACTAAGGTCAAGAGCCTCGCATCCAGCCCAGTCCTCTGAATTGCCCAGATGAAGGTCCCATTTATCTTTGTATATAACTGCGACCCCCCCTCCCCTTGACCCCTGGCGATCGACTCTATAGCCCACCGGGGTAGACAGAGAAACTGTGGGAGCAGAAGAAGGGTCAAGCCAGGTCTCAGTGAGAAATAGCATGTCTAAGGAGCCATCCTCCAGCAGGCAATAAACGTCCTCATGATGTTATTTTAGACAGCGGACATTAATTAGTGCTGCAGAAAGCTGCACAGAATTATCCCGCTCCTTGAGGCTGAGAATGCCTTTGGAGAGCAGGCCACAACCCTCACCTAGCTGGAAGCCACAGACACTGCACACTCCTACCGGCCTCTTTGCCACATCCAAGGAATGAGGGGGATGACAGGCCGCTGCCACCATATCTCTGAGAGCATCACCAGAATAGGAAACCCGTGGAGTGGGTTCACCAGAAACTAAAGCTTCCAGAGTAACCTCTCTGGGGCTGGACGCTAACGGGGCGCAGACGGGCTTGCCTTAGGCGCGCCTATGGGGCGCCAGCGGCGCGCCCGCTGTGCGTCCGTTCTGCGCGCATTAAATGCGCCCTGGAGCCAAAAGTCTAGAGCACTAACCGGCTCCAAGCAGCAAGATGGCGTCCTGAGGATGGAGAAGATGGAGAAGCCCTCCAACCCCCTGATTCACATGATAGTACTGATCCCTAGAAATGGATTGGCTTTAATTATATTAAATGGAGATAATAAAACTGGGCTTAATAAGAGCAAAACGAAGAATAGCAATCCGCTGGTTGAGATCAGACCCTCCCCCAGTTGAGAGATGGGCCAGGGATATGCAGGAATGGGCTACCCCAGAATTAGTCCGAATGAAAAGAGTCAGAAAAGATGACAAACTGGAAGAGGACGCTAAAGAAAGAGAACCCTCCGTGGGGGGGGGTAGACCCATCACACTACACCCAGGGTAGAAATGACACACTGGCGGCACCTGGGGTTCTTCCCACGCTGGATCATAACTCAGACAGGTGAGATATAAGATAAGGAGGTGGCTTCCTAGCTCCCGGGCCATCATAGCAGCTCATGATCGGGCAAGGGGAGGGGGGATATGTTTACAGTTATTGATGTTTCCAGTTGAAAACATGACAATGATATATCTAATTTGTGTGATAAATGGGAGATAAGAAGAGAAGTAGATAATAATCTATGATAAGCAGAATTGTATCCTTGTCGGATGGCAACAAGAACATTGTAATTATTGTGATACACATACATGAAAATGTACGGTGGTTACGTAACTACAAATAAAAACATTTTTTTTTAATGGAGATACTGTGTGTATGTTAATCTTTATGAGAGAACCTATTACGGTGCAGTGTTTATTTTGTGAAGCAATTACATTCTCAGGAAGTAGAACCATACAGGACTACTTGAAATGCAGCTCCTGCATAATATACTATATTTAATACTCTTAGCAGTTTCCGAGTGTGCTGGCGTTTGGTGGCAGAACATGTCATGGTGCCATTTGTGAATAAATGGGATAAGCACGTTGACCATCTTACATTTCACAATTGCATGCCCCAGTTTTTACTTTGGCCCTAGGTGCAGAAGACTTCTTCTGCAACATTATAATTGATAATGTTGGTAGTGCACAAAGTCTACCTTGGCTGACTAGCAGAGTGCACTGTCACTCCATTACATATCAGTTTGTTTATATCAAACAGTTTCACCTCACCGTTTTTCTACTCTGAGGGGTTTCTGCCCTGATTATATAAATGGATTTCCTTACCTATCCCTTCTACACCTATTACAGAATTGTATTCCTGGGTCTCAATTCACAAAGAGAATTCTACGAGTCAGTGTGGCTTATTTTTGTAATAATACAAGCTGTCTCCTAGAATTGTAAGCGAGGACTACTCCTGGCTTACGTCTAGCTTACTAATGGAACTCAGGAACAATCAAAGTGTAATCCAAGTGTAAGTCACAGCAAAGTCTTTGTGAATCAGGCTCTCTGAGAAATGGCTGGAGCACATTTTGCTTGTAAGACATTTCCATGGATCACCTCATATTTATCTCCATCTATATTTCACGAATGTATGACGGTACAAAGCATGCAACTACAATGCATACATTTACAACGCAGTCTTTACATCGCAACTACCATTACACTGCATGATTTTACAACGCATTTCTTAAAACTTCCATTACAACGCATTCTATTACAGCGCATACCATTCCTACACATACCATTACAACACATAATACTTTTAGGGCAACAGTAGGGTAAGTGTTGGATATTGTAGGGGTAAAAAATACTATTCTCATGTACCACAAAACCCATACTCACTCTAATACTAAAAAAATCTCCACTACTTATCTTATAATGCATTGTAATGGCATGCGTTGTAATGGTATGCGTTATAATGGCATGCGATGTATTGATATGCATTGTAATGGCATGCATTGTAATGACATGCAATGTAAAGGCAGTTGTGTTGTAACAGTTGCGTTGTAAAGGTAGGTCGTTGTAATGACTACGTTGTAATGGATGTTTCCCTTATTGCACAGCACAGCCTTATAATTAAATCTAGATCTAGATCTCAGCAAACGGGTTACTCCCTGACAACGGAGAAAGATATCCTGTACGCCAAAATATAAATCCCATTATATCCTGTGGGATTTATAATTCAGCAGACTGGATATCCGTCACCGTTGTGACGGAGTAACTCATCCGCCGAGATCTAAATCAGGCCCTTTGTTTTGTTCGGACACTAGGTAACAGTTTGTGTTTCGTCCTCCCCATTTGGTAAAATGTTGAGGAAGTACTTTGAAAATTATGAAGCAAAACGTTGAACTTAAACATGTAGCCGCATATGGAAATGGATTTAGGAATTTGTATCAGTTGTTCATCTCATTTGCTATGCACAGGTGCACATCTACATGACACTATTCACTGACATAGTCAGATTGCACGACATCGACATCACCTCCTACGCCGGCGACACACAGCTCGTTCTTACACTGTCAGCTGCCCTCGCCTCAACAAAGACCAACTTCCACAACTGCATGAAGAACGTCTCAGCCTGGATGAAGAACAACTGTCTCGACCTCAACACTGACAAGACTGAGGTCCTGATCTTCAGCAAACACACCGCCCTCTAGAATGACTCCTGGTGGCTGTCGAAACTCGGACCCACCCCCACACCAAAAGACCACACCCGCAAACTCCGCACCATCCTCTTCAGCGAACTCTCCATGAAACGTCAGGTCAGTGCCGTCTCCTCACCCTGCTTCCACACACACAGCATGCTCCGCAAAATCTTCAAGTGGCTCTCCATCAGCACAAGGAAGGCAGTAGCACAGGCCCTCATTGCCAGCTGACTGGACTGCGGCAACAAACTGTATGTAGGCACCACCACTGAACTAATGCAAAGACTCCAGACGATCCACAACTCAGCCAGCTGCCAGCCCGATCCTTAACCTACCCAAGAGAACACACATCACCCAGCACCTGAAAGACCTCCAAGGGCTCCCGTTTCAGGAGAGATGCCTTTTCAAGCCCCTTACCCACTCCCACAAAGCACTAAACGACCAAGGAACTGCATGCACTTCCATCGACCCACCAACAACCTCCGCTCTGCACACCTCGCCCTCACATAATCCCTCGCATACGCTGCTGCCACACAAGAGGAAGCTCCTCCCACCTTGTCACCAAAGCCTGGAATACCCTCTACCTCCGCACCCTAGCTGACCGACTTCAGGAAAGGGCTGAAGACCTCGCTCTTCGAACGAGACCTGCAGCAAGAACCTTGATACCCTCCCAGGAGACAAGTTGCGCTCTACAAGTACAACCTGATTGATTGATTGATATCTGTACTATATTGTGATCCAACATGTGTTTGTAAGTTCTTGCCTCTCTCTTTATTTCCTTCTTTCTTGCTAACTGGTTAAATCTGGTTAAGCAACGCAATCTCTTCTTTTTTTCTCCAAGTGGAGACAGACAAACTCATATAAAGTATGACGGAATGATAGCTCCACCTAAATGGGCAAAGCTGCTGATCTGCCACAGTTGTCCTTCCCCAGCCCCATTTACAGTTGGTGACCTGTTTGGTTGGGGTTTTGGTGACTAGGAAGCCGTGACCTGGGTACTTGACCAAAACAATGCCGCAATGTCATTGTCAAATTCTCCTAACCTAATTATGATGGGGCTGCTGCCACTGATGTTCCTATGTGAGTCTGGCATGCGTGGCATTGCGGATAAGGGCAGGCAAAACACATCAGGGACTTTGTTTTTCGTCTTTTTTTCAATACAATCTTGTTTGTGAATTTGTTTTAGAGAAATCAAAAAAGGAATGACAAGCAAGCAAATCTAACATGGTGGCAGATCAGCATTCATCTGTGCATTCAGTGCATCTGCCACACAGACGGAGTCAGTGCAAGACATACACACCCACATTAGCACTGCTGGACGGTATGTCTGTGCCTCTATAAAGGTTGGTGGTTCTTCGCCAGGAGAGCGGAAGCCAGGGCCTCTTCTGATTAGTTGGTTTGTGGGGCGTCTGCTAAATATTTAACAATTCCGTGTCTGAGTGTCATGGGAGTTCACACTGGAAATGAGATTAACAGCCCAAATATAATCTGGACCTGTTTTTTTAATCTTCCCCGGTGTGGGAAGTAAAATATGAACCAGAATATTTGGGTTAGACTGTTTTTTTAATATGGCGTTTTTTGCTGTTTACTCGTCTCATACAAAACCCGGAACAATGCACTAGATGTTTTCTGTGATTATACCAATGAGACTGAAAAAGGTTAAAACATGTCTGAGATTGTTTGTGTACCCATTCTGAGGGGACGTGATTAGGCTGGACTGTTCCTGATGGAGTCAGACCAAGCATGATTTGCATATATTTGCCCCTCCATGTCTGGAGTGACCCAGTGGGTTAAAAGAAAATGAATATAATGGGGACTGGAGCGATTGACAGTGGCTGAGACATTTACGAGCATTCCACCCTTCACCTTTTGTTGTTTACCTACTTATTTTAATCATGATAACATACCTCCCCGTGACAAAATCTATTAAAAAGATTGCTTCGTTTGTTCCCACATTCCTCTACACCAAAGATTTAAATAAGCGAGCACAAGCTCATCAGCTTGGTGGGACATTTCTGGAACATACGTTAATTTTTTCCACTGAGCAGCTATTTTCATCTCTGGAAAACATAGCCAGTGGGAGGTAATATTTTAATTGTGCACCAAGTAAAAGCTGTGGTCACTGATTCCCGCCTATGACACTACTGGGTAGTAAGATAAAGTAGAGCTGTTTGGTCAGTGAACAGCATATGATTCACAACACAGTTTGTGATGTCTCAAAATTAATTAGCTTTAAATATATTATGTGGGAAATATGTATATTTGTGACTTTTAACAACCTTGTCATAGTGAAGTATTTATCCGTGAAGCCCCCAATTTCTCAGGAATTAGGGTCACACTTTGAGTACACTTGGGACACATTTAGAGATTGGCAAAACAAGAGGTTTACAATAATTGGCGGAGTTCCTGGCCTGCAAATCTCGAGGTTTCCCTAACTCATTTGAGAGGACTGCAGGGCTGGGTTTTCAGTGGCCGGCAAATCATGACCTGGTAGTTTGAACACCTCACCGCCACCAGGTCATAGTGGCTTTAGTTATACCTTATTTAGGACGGGCTATTACCACTGATTTTCGGGCCCGACTCTGAATTACGAGGCAAGAAAGCATAAGACACAAAAATGATGGAAGGAATGCGGAACAAATCAAACTTTCACCACCAGTCAAAGGATATGGGTTAAATCCATCGTACTTTTGCTCACAATGCCACCCCAGTTTAGAACCAGCCATATGCAAATCAGTTTTGACCCTGCTTCTCTTGGGAACAGTCCAGCCCAAACTGCGGAGCCAGGTGCTCCCTGGACCAGTAACAAGCATCATGGGACCGGTTTCGGGGTGTCACCCCTCATCAGCCAGGCTAACTTGAATCCAGTGGCACAGTGAGCCAGGACCCACGTCTGGGCATACCCGATGCACTCAGGGCAAGAAAGCAAAATGCAAACAAATGATAGATGGAATGCGGAATAAATCAATAATCTGGGAATACCCGGTGCACCTAGTCTGGATTCCTGGCATGAAGAATCAAGGCAGAGAACAAACAATAGCCCTTGTGCATGTCATTTTTTTTTCTCTTTTTGAAAAAAACTCCTGCTTTAAGAATGTATTTCAGCTTTATGGATCATGCACACCATACAGTATTTTCACTAGTTGGGCAATTTTTCAAAATACTATCATTCTGCTATGCAGGGTCGTTCAATTGTGCTATACTTTCTTGCCATATTGCGAATTACTCTATTGTGGCCTCACCCTGTACTTCTTTTCACATTCTCAAGCGTGTCCTCAAGCATTATAACTTCAGACACTCACCTAGCAGGGCCTGCTACAAACATCCTTTTCAGTTTTCGAGCTATTTCCTTAGCGGCCTGATCTGCAAATGCATTATCCCTTCCCACATCATCAGTGACTTTTTGGTGGACACTACACGTGCAATTCCCATGTTCTAATACTGTTACTCGAACTGACTGATCGTCTGTAATAACATAAGCAGCAGTAGTTGTGCCCTCTGGTAATTCAAAAAAGGAGCCATCGACATATTGATCCCCTTGGGGTGTCAGATAAGGGAACATCGGTCAGGTCTACCCGTCCCTTCATCTCTTTTCAGAAGGGAGGGATAGTAACGTGGCTGTGTGCAGAGTGGCACAATATTGAACCAGAGAACATCAGCTCATAACCTATCAGACGTGCACTGGTGAGGTGCTGTCTCACTATTGTATTCAAAAGTGTATCCACAGCATGGAGTACCATGGCTGTGAGATCAGTAACAAGTATGAGGCCAGCCGATTGCCTTATCGAGACAGTCACTGGCACGACCGCTTTTAGACAGTTTGGGAGGGCTCATACGGCAGAGATAAGCGTAGCAGAAAAAATAGGCACACAGTAGAGAAATAAGCACACAGTTGTTGCTTATCTCTATACATGTTTGCATTAAAACAAAAAGCGCACTAACGCCATCATGGACATGCAATATAAAGCATTTAGCATACCAAACACTGTAGCCGAGCAAAGCGCAATTCGTTATTAAAAATAACTGACATTCAGGCGTCCAAACCAGATGCTCATGCAGCAGGACAATGCATAGCAGGGTTATAATTCCTACCCGCTTCAAAAGTAGGTGACCAAAGCAGGTGACCTCCTGTCGACAATATTGAAATTTGGAAAGGGCCACTTCATGGCCATGTTGAGCCAAATGTCGACATGATGAATCAATACGTTACCTGTGGGGAGCGACCAAAAATACTTTGCAGTGTAAAATGATAGATACCATGATGGCTGTGAGAAACACGACGGAACCTAAAACTGCTACCAGCGAGGGTGAACCCATGTGGACCCAAAAATCCATGCAAACCCAAACATATATCTACTTACAGAATGAATAGGAATGATAAAAGAAATGTAGTCTTCTAGTCAGAGACAAAAAGAAAGTAGCAAAAGAAGGAATTATTGTAACAAGATCTTGAATGTCCGTAACAGGGGAATAACTACTCCATTAATGTCACGCAAGTGAAACAAAATAATCAACATCTTCGTAGTCATTAAGAGAATCCGAGGGCGTCTGCAAAAGATGGGACCGTTACATGCATTAATTATAGTTCCCCCCTTATTTGCTAAACAAAACCTAAACAATTTTTGCCTCAAGGCTCGCTGCCTGCTGCTACGCGAATTCTACTGGGCTGGAACACCACCTGCTCTCCTTACCTTCATTTTCACTAAGCTCGAAATACTGGGCCATATGTAAGACAACAGAAGGGTGTTGCAGACCATGTGCTTTCGGAAATCTCCAATCGGGTCGCAATCACTGGAAGCAAAGTAGAAACAAATCTAGGATACAAACCACAAGCCGATAACCTGTTCCACATAGCCCCATATATAATAATACATCCGGGCAAAGCAAGTATCTCTGCCCTAGGCTTGTCTCCTGACTTCTGTTCCCTATCCCATTCTTTCATTTTATCCCAGGTACCACCCTATTCCACAACAGGATCCTATGTATGTACAAACCCAAAGACTAAAGGGCTCATAATCTCTCATCACACTCCACATACCTTCCGTACTATAAATGGCGTTCCAGGCCCGCTGCGCAGCCTTATTAGCCATTACCTCTTCTATTTCTGCATCTCCCATGTCAAATTGCACATGCGGACTCATGCGCTACTTAAATTTTGTCCAATCTCCTCCGTCAAACCCACGGGCCAGTGTTCCACTATTCAGTAATGTCGGGGAATGGAACAATACCGTTGGAGTAGCAAGGAAAGTAACAGACACTTGTGTCGCTGCCGACTGCGGTGCAAGTGCAAAGGCTGACAAAAGAAACACCGAAACAATACATGTGGCAGAAGTACTAACAGTCAAAGTCGCTACAGACAGTGAGGATAAAGAAAGGACAGGAGGTGCCGTGACCAGAGCAGGCTGATCGATAGCAACAGAAGTGGAAACAGCAGAAGCAGGAGAATCAGGTAGCTGGGGCTGTGAGGGAAGAGCAGGATATATCCTCTGCGAGGTATCATTTTCTTCTTGGTCTACATGACGTTTATCAATCTGTAGTCAAAGCTTTCTATCTTCACAGTCAATACCCTTCTTTTTCTTTTTCCCTGTCACCTACTTCTGAGTCTAATTCTGCATCCTCCCTCTCCAGGTCTCTTCCTCTACTTGCATTCACCTCTGTTGAGCTACTCTTCGCCATGTTATAAGGGGATCACATAGACCGTCTCCTTCTTTTCCTGAACTGTTGTCCTTGTAAATACTCTATCCTTTGCTCATCAAAAGTGCCTGTCTAAGGCCACTGCAATTCAGCATTGTCCCTCGTATGTTTGTGCCATATCGTACTAAACATAATAGGGCCAAGTTACACATATATATGTCAAAATTTGAAGTGCCTTCTGGAGACACTGGTAGACTTACCTCTAGTCGAGCATCAGTAGAACAATAATGACAGCACAAAGAAACTTTTTTCTGTTACCAGGCATTCTCAAAAGAAAACGTTTTCACTATTTATGCCTGACAAAGTAATTGCAAATACTTTTCCCCAAAAATTCGATATGCAGACCGTGCCAAACAAAAACCAAAATCGGTCCTCAGACCGTACCAAAGAGATAAACCAGAGTCGGTGCCACAAACCAAATGCCGGCCAAATCCCAAGCGTTTTCCAAAAGTGTTCACAACACTTTGTTCCAAAAGCGGTCTTCAAAACCGCACCAAATCCAAACCAAAATGGTACTATATCCAAGTACAAACCAAAGCAAACTCACCTGGTGCACGCAGGCCAAAAGAATTTATTCTCCACTGCCGACTCATCGGACCAAACAATCAGATCCAAGGGTTTCACCGTTCAGGATCCCAACCGGGAGGATCACTGGGTGAGACACCGTCCGGTCAGACAGGCGGGGCAGTTGCGAGTGCAGGGATTCCCGGTCCGCCCGTCCAACCCGACGATGGCCCCGACCTCCTCAGCTGTCAGCGGGCGAGGATGGGTCACCTGATGGAGTCCCTGTTTGGGCGCCAAATGAAGGAAGTGACCTGATTCGGTCCACCCGGGTCACTAATGAACACCTCTCAGCATTCCAAACAAATGAAGAGTCGGTCAGACAGTAGAAAATACAAACCAAAGTTATTTATTAATATTGCGTTAGAGTCCAGTCTGACCAGCCGCCTTGGATTGCTGCAGAGGGACTGACTCCTGCCAACCTGATACCAGATATACATTTCCAATACCCCCAAAGACCCACCCAGACTGGAATTTTTCTAGTTAGTAGCTAATGAACGAAGGAGACATAGAGGGATGAGCTACCATCTTGAGACCGGGTACATGCTATCTTAGTTTCAAGGTTACTCTGCTCGTGCCCGTCTCTCTAAGAGTGGGAGCAGGCCTATCCACTGGGAAAGGTATGCGTTGACATGACAGAACAGTCTATTCATTAGTGCTGCGAAGCTCAACCTTGGAGAAATAGAAAAAAAAGTATATTGAGGCTGCTTTCTGCGGAGGCAGACAGTATGAGACAGAAGCTTAGTTTCGATCATGGTAGAAAATGGCAGCCACACAGAAAATGGCGCCGCAAATGCTAACTTAACACAGTGCAACACAATGCAAAAACATTTTAATTCCATCACCTCTCCAGGAGAGAAAATGCCAGAGCCACTGCTGAATTTGTGGGCTGGGGCCCAGTAGCAGTAGAATGCTGAAAGTATTATTGGTTCACTTTTTTCTTCCAATTTTTCCTTAATTCATTGGTGCAGGTGGGTACTTTTGGTGCCATTTGCCTTTGTAGCTGTCAGCTTTATTAAAAAAAAAACATGGCTCACCATTGCAAATATGGTTTAGTAACATATGTGTTCTTAGATTTACTCTTAATTCATTTTCAGTTTAAAAAAAAAATCAAATATTCCATCTCTGTTATCTATTTCCAAAGACGGTTGCTTATAACACACATTAAGCAGTGATCAGCTCTTTAAACAACTTGCACCCCTACTAAACATGGCTATTTGTTTCAGGGTACTGAATTGATTGGCATGAGAATATTCAGAAGTCACATATCTGGAAATTTGAGAGCATGTTAAGTACAAACTTGAAGATGAATGAAAACATTTCAATCCAGAACAAATTAAATCAATTAATTCATTACCAAAGGCTACCAGTAGTAGAGCCATAAGTTATAGTACAAATAAAAACAGTGGACATTGTGAATACAAAGTAGAACAACAGAAACGCATGGTGCACCCCGACAGGGTTTTAGCTGTGACCAAGAAATATCCATAAGGCATTTTACTGGGTATTGTACTTATCAGGATAATTACTTTTATCCTTTCTGTCCCTGTAGATGACTATGCCCTACTGCAAAGACTAAGAGGCTTGTTATGAGTCCAGTTTTAATCCTACTTTTATTCCCTATACCATGGACATATGATAACCTTGGTGGGAGAACTCCCAAACTGATATTGGCACAGGTGAAGGGACTCGGGAGGCGATAACCTTGGAGGAACTGAGGGAAGAGCTTCATGTCATGGCGAGGAGGAAATGTCCGGGCCCGACGGACTCTCGGTTGAGTATTACCAGGCCCATTCTGCCACCTCGCTCCCAGCACTTTTAACTCTTTTGGAGGCACCTGAGCTCGGCGTATATTAAGGAGGCAGTTCTTCTTATGCTTCCAAAACCGGGCAAGGACCATGTGGAACCCGGTTCATACAGACCACTCTCTATGCTGAATATGGATGTTAAATTGATTATAAAGGTCTTAGCTCTCCGGCTGGGTCGGGTTATCACGCACTTAGTGCAGGAGAATTAGTGTGGCTTTGTTCCGGGGAGGGGTTCCCACATGAATCTGCGGCAACTGTCCCACGTGATGCACGAAACCCAGCTTGGGGCAAATTTAGTAGCACTGGGCATATAGAAGGCTTTTGACACCCTGTCTTGGCCATACCCATGGGAAGTACTACATCCTATGAGGCTTGGGACTGGGTTCCCATCATGGGTACAATTACTGTATAGATAACCCACTCCGAGAGGGCTGTTAGGTGCGGAAGTGTCCGAGGCCTTTAGTGTCGAGAAGGTACATGGCAAGGCTGCCCATTGTTGCTGTTCCTGTTTGCAATGGCAATGAAGCCACTGGCAATATACCTGAGGGATCAACTGTGAGATTGGGGCATCCCAGTGGGAGATAATAATCATGTTGTGTCAGTGTATGCAGAAGGTACGTTGCTATATGTAAGAGACCATGAATGCTCCATACCTCTTCTCATGCAGCTACTTGAAAATTTTGGCAGGGTGTCTAGACTCTGTGTCAACTGCATAAGATAGTATCCAACCCCTTGGCCACCCTGGTGGATAAAGTCGAGGCTGCTCTTCCGGCAGTGAGGGTGCCATGGGAAACATGTAGTTTCCGGTATCTCGGTCTACAGATCACCCATGACTAACGTTTCCAATATGAATTAAAAATGGGCAGGATTCTGGACAGCCTCAAGAACTCTGTCTGATTCTGGACCACATTGCTCCTGTTGGTAATGGGCAGAGTGGCTTCGAGTAAAATGGTCCTCCTTCCCCATTGCTTCTATACAATGCAAAATTTTGTGTCCTGCCATCTGAGATGTTTTGTCAGATAGATAAGTTACTGGTTGACCTGATATGGGCGGACAAACAGTGTAGGGTTCTACTAGAGATCCTTAAGCTGAATCTTGACGAAGCGAGTCTTGGACTTCCTGATCTACAGCTATATTACCTAGCAGGCCTCTTGCAGTAAGCAGCAATGTGGTGTGATGATGACTCTAATTGGGAAAAGAGTTTGCTTTTGGAATCCACTGGGACTGCTCGGCTCCCCATTTGCTGATGTGTGGTCAGAGCCTCCAGCTGGGAACCCCATTTAGTATTGCTCTGCTAATGCAAGCGTGGGAAATGAATGTTAGAAAAGTTATAATGAAGGCACCCTACACACAACTCCTCCCTCTTTGGTGGTTGTGCCTCTTCCTGCATATCCGTGAGTCGATGGACGTCGGGGCATGATAGATGGGTACTGTCGGAATGCGGGAGACTCGTTTTTGAATGGCAACTTCATGGCCATGGAGGAAATGGAGATGCACTATGGAGTTGATAACTGACAGTTCCTGCATTATTCAAGCATATCACATACAGTCCGTGAGATTTGGCCCTCTTTCCCAAGAGAGCCAGAGCAGTCCCAGGTCCTCCAGGTAATTTTGGACCCTGGCTCCTTTAAGGGCATTATATCCTAACTAAACATAGCCCTAAAAGCTGATAGAGAGACCAATTTTGCCCTGAAGTGGTAATCTGGGATAGGGAATTAGAGTCGCCATTATTAGACAGAGAATGGATTAGAGCTCAAGCGCAAGTGTGTGAAGTGGCTATCAATGCTCGCTTTAAGCTGGTGCACTTCTGTTTTCTTTATCAAGCATATCTGACAACATCTCGTTTACACAGGGCATACCCAGCGAGGTCAGCAGGATGTGCTAGATGAAGAAAATCACCTGCAGATTTGTGTCACATCGCATGGACCTGCACGTAATTCCATACATACTGGACTGATGTACTCGGGGACGTACACAGGATGACCAGAGTGGCTGTGGAACTGTCAATACATTGCTGCTTGCCTGGGCTGTTAGCACTTCCTAAGAATGCAATATAAGTTTGCCCAACTGGGCCTCCTGGCGTGTGACGCCGCCTAGCGATACACTGGGTCAACCCCATCCCCCCGGCTCTCATCATGTGGAAGACAGATCTTGTAGAGTGAGCGGTGATGAAGGAATGCAGACTCCAGAGGGCGCACACGAAAATGCGGAAAGGGAACTTTTTGGGGAGAGGATGTGGTCCGTCCGCTAGACTGCCGACTTTGGTGCTGGAAACCAGGGTTGGAGCCTCGGGGTCGCGTCCACATTCTGTGATTCTGGGCAAATCACTTAATCTCCCCGTGCCTGAATGTGTAAGTAACCGGTGCTCACGTAAAGCGTTCCAATACCTTCGGGTCGAGTTGGCGCTATATAAAATCTGCAATAAAAAAAACTTGAAATTTTGTCTGGCATGCTGGGGGAACACAGCGGGGGAATACAGCGGGGGACTGGGAGATGAAGGACGGGGAGGCTGACGCAGCTGAAGCTGGGGAACATGAATTAGGGGCTGCACCAGATGCGCACAAATCACTAGATAGTGAACATGTATTGGCCCTGTACGGCCCGACGATTCAGCCTCTGAGTAGACATTGTGCCGGTTTTTAGGTCTCGCCTACGCAGCACGCATGCGCTGCTTAGGAAAGAGACCTTTGGTAATCGGCACAGCTTTCCCGGCAAAAACGTGCACGTGTTGCATTGCTTCCAATGGCAACGCGTGCACGTCTGGTGATTCACTTGCGGGAGCGAGCAGCTGGCGCCATATGTTATCAATTATCGTGTCTTGCTGCTCGCTCCCGCAAGGGAATCGCGCAGGCCCCCTCCTCTCTCCCCTCCCCCTGCTGCCGCGCGAGGCGCTCACACTTCTGCTTGTTTTTTTACCAACTATCCTCTGCAGGCATCAGTAATTGCTTCTCAGAATCCTATTGCTTCTCTGAATCATATTGTCCATATTTATCAGGATGTAGACAATAAATAGTTAAATAACGGGCTACATAAATTGCATGTTGTGTTGGTGACTAATGCTTTTGCGAGTTCATCAAAGTGCCCTTGAAACTTTTAATCGTGTCAGTCTTTACAACCGTAACCCTACCCTGCCCAGATTTACTCTTGAAGCGCGAGGCAGTCCTTCGGCTTTGATCATTTGCTCCTAATGACAGGCTGCCCTTTTCACCACCAGCTAAGCTCTCAGATGTCTTACATTTTACACCAGGAGACTAAGCCCGGCGCATCACGGGGCTTAAGTCCGGCCGTAATTACTGGTTTTAGTAGCCGGCATTGTTGCATTTGGTAAGATTCGAGAAGCTGTCCGCCATCTTAAAGCTCATAAGAGAACAAACACCCTATTGAGTTATACCTGTTTACATTATGTAGAAGACAGACAAATGCAAATTAAAACTGTTATGAACACAACTAAAAATAATAGTAAAACATTGGAAGGATCCTAAGCCACAAGCTTTCAGAAAATGAAATTGATAGAAGCCTCATTAGCCAATGATCAGACTAGTAATATTCACCTGCATCTCAAGGATGAAATTTACCTGGTAGCTTCAACCCGCTCACTTGCCTCCCGCCTTCCTTGATAAAGTTGCTAGTGAGACCAAACACATTGAAAGTGGCAAAGTCCGTTTTGATTCATTGATTTTAATTTTGCGTATAGTGTTCAAACCCATGTAAGAAGAGTCCAGGCTATGTATTTTGAGCCGTAAAAGTTTAGTCCCTCAAGAATTTTTTTTTTCAACCATCTTTGTTTGTTTGATGTTTAGGTGCATGCTGTGTGCTTGGTCATTCAAACTGGAATTCATTTTCTTTACCAAGCACTAAGGCATTAGCTATCCGTGAAAACTGCTTAATCCAATAAATAGTCCACCACCAGCCCAATGGTGAAAAGTCACAATCCTGGGTCAGGCGTCCTCATTCAGAAGTGTCTGCTCTTAAGCCCAGTCTGTGCTTATTCTGCTTCAGAAAAGTGTATTTCTGGCATCTCAGGGTACAAGTCCCAAAGTTAGGGACTACCCTTAATCTAAAATTTAAAAAAAGGTCTATATAATCAAAAACAAGCATGTGCACTGTGTGTAGTGCGTTAAAGGATGATACACCGCAGATCATCCTCCCTGCGCTATGATTCCCCAAAGACTGTTGTGAGAGAGTTGAAAGCGTATGCCCAATATTTGCTGCTTTGAAAGATTAAAAAATAATAGGTATTGCTTCCTCTGGGATTTCCAAGTAGGCCTAACCATTGGAAAGCATCTCGAAAGCCTCCTTGCTATAGTGTGGTACTTGACTCTTGTGATGCATTCTCAACAAATCCAAAGCTGTCATTGAAATGGCACTCCTTGATGGGATAAAAATTATTGTTACATGGACAATGCCCCTTCCTGTCTAGTAGACTATACACGGCTGCATTCGAACCCTGTCAAATCCTTCTCTTGCCTGAATATTTGTAGAGACGGATCTCCACTAGGGATCTCCTTGCTTTACATTTGTACTGACATCCTGCCAATTACAAATGCCCCACATGTGCAGCTTTGAACCTTCATTCGTGTGTGCGGGGTACCAATGTTGTTCATGGTTTTCGTTCCTATCCACAGATTGTACTATAACAGAAATGTTCTCCACGCTTGACAGGTAACACTTGGCTTTTCCAGTTTAAGGGTTGTTCCTGCAGTCGCAGTGTGTTAGTTCTGGTACCTGTGTTAGAGAAAAGTTCAGTACATATCCAGGGATGACTTTCGTGAGTTCTACCTTTTGAAAGTCATTCTCAATCTGCCCAGTTTGCTGCTGTTCTCATTGAGGCATCGGAACACCTGAGCTGGCTCTTGATCTGTTGATATCCCTTTGGGCTGAAATCTGGAAGAATGTGACAACAAGCATTGGCATAGCCAATAGGTCTCGCCCTTGGGACCTTATAAGTGTTTAGACATGCAACAGTTGATGTTGTTGCACCAAGGATATTGTACTGCATAACTAAATACTTATAAGGTTCCAAGGGTGAGACCTATTGGCTATGCCAATGCATGTTGCTCTTGATGTTGAGGACCCCCTCTGTTGGCAACATTGGAGATTCTGTATATTGGTAGCATGTATGATTGGTGGATCTGTCTCTTCCTTGTCCTATGCCTTATCTTGAGAACCTTCTCCTCTACCTTAACACTTACCGCACATTGACAAAACGAGTATGCATGTACATAAAAGTGATAAGCTGAAATATTAACAGTTTTTTTGCTGACAGAAAACTGAATAAACAAATTTACAAAAAAAAATGTGGTGCGAGTAAGGGGATTTTTCTTGGGATTACAATTGGGTCGCAAAGGTCCCCTCGGAAATGAAACTTTTCTGAAGGAATCTGGGGCACCACAACTGATTCTTTTGGTAATTCACAAATTCTCTGTGGATATGATTTTCAAGAGGCAAGTACCTGTCCCCTTGGAATAAGAGGCTATTCGTATTGAAGCCTCGAATAGTTATTGATATGATAAAGTGCATGTTTGTTAGTCGACCCATGAAGTATTCACATTTGGATTGAGGGTGACTTTTTTGCTAATAGCCCATTCCCTCTTGTGTGTGGAATAGTGAGAATACTGTAAACTCATGTTTTGATCTGTCTCAGTTACACAGGATTTCAAACGGGCGCTGATTTCACTTGCAAAATGTTAAAAATTGGGCCAACTGTTATGCGTGGCATTAACACTATTGCTATTGAACCAAAACATCGATCAGGAATAAGGTTATACACTCTATCTGTTACTGGATACAGTGAAATGTGTATTAAATATTACTTACATTAGTGAAGGGGAAATGCCATTCACATTCTATTGTTTCACAGCTTTGATCTTATCTCAGTAAAGAAACATATTGTCAAAAGAATTCCACACATTTTTTCACAAGTATTCATTCCCTTTTGAAAAACATTTTACATATTTTTTTTAGCTAAAACGTTTGCCTATGCATCTTTTTCTGGGTCCTGATTGTGGTGTTGCAGTCTAGTGCTGCACATGTGTCGCCAGGCACCCACGTGACTTGGTGGTGCCTGACGGGATTGCGTGCTGCGTCGTGCCAGTGGGAATTAGTGAACAGTGGTGTGTAGACGCACTTACCCCTCATTTACATAAAGTGCTCTTAAATAATCATCAAGGTGTCAGCGCTTGTGTCTGGAGCACAGACACTATAAACTGGCGACGAGCGGACTCGAACCTGCCGTTCCAGCCGCCTCGAGTTCCTCAGCTTCCGGCCAGTACTCCCGGATCGCCGCGCACTGTCGGCGTGGAATGCGAAAGAGGGGGAGTGACGTCCCACAGCAGCCACACGACGTACACACATGTCTATGATCGGCACAGGCGGGTCAACAGCCTCCAGAAGCATGGTAAGACACTGAATGCGAATCACACAAGCCAGATAGCCAAGCACGTGCGTGCAGAGCTGGAAACTGACCACCAGGTGACGCCAGCGAACTCTTGCAAGCCCTTGCCCAGCAGCTCCCCTAGCCAGGAATATACAGCCTACCACCAGGATATTTCTGGCACAACCTGAACCTAGTGCTCCAGAGCTTTTGCATGCCTGCGACCACAAAGGGGCCACAACGCGTAGACCTTCACCACACCCACAGCCAGCAGCACAGTACCAAGCAAACCACTCCCCTCCAAGCTTGCCGTCACGCGTATCCAGCGGCCCAGACGGCCAATCAGCCTATGTCCACGCCCAGGGAGTTCATTGTGTAGCAGGCGCACCCCACCCATCACCATGTGCACCCAGACCTTCTCCCTCACAAACCCGGTGCCGTTCCTCCCGAAACCAGGGGAACCAGCAATGAAATGGGCCGTATGGAAAGGGTACTTTCTAAACTACTTGTCGGCACTGGAGGATGAAGGGGAGGAAGAGTTCTCCAGGAAGAAAATTCTGCTGCACAACCTAGGATCCGAAGGGTTGCGAGTTCATGAAAACATGGTAAAGAAACCGAGAGCCACGACTGAGGTAGATGTGTTCCAACATGCATTGGAGGACTTAGACACCCACTACCAGCCAGTCATCTGTACGGCAATTGATAGGTACACCTTCTTCCAGCGGAAACAGAATGAAACTGAAACGGTGGACGATTACGTGGCTGCACTAAAAAAATTGGTGATCAACTGCAAATTTAGGCACCTGCATGACAACTTAACACGAGACCAAATAATCATGCACATGACAAGCACCAACGTGCAGGAAAAGCTATGGGTGAGTGGCGATGCACCTCTCCATGAGATCGTTGCCATCGTCAAAAAGGCTGAACTCTCAAAACGGTGTGCCGCGGCGGCCAAGAAGGAAGCAGCGACGAAAACTGCGGTCTGCAAAATCAGCGACACCACAGGGTCAAGAGACAAGCCACACGCTCCCGCGCCTTACCGCCAGACCAGGCGACCCACTCGGCCTCCGGCGGCACAGGCCCCACCCACGATGGACAAGAAGGGCTCCTGTTACAGATGCAATAGCTCCGCCCACATGGCCAACGACAAATGATGCCCTGCATATCGCGTCAAGTGCTCCTTTTGCGGTATAGTAGGACATTTTGGCAAAGCCTGCCGGAGGAGACCCAGCAACACGTCAGTAAAGTGTATCATGTACGACTCGGAACCCGACGTGGGAGATGGGGACAGGGATGACGACTGCATACTGTGTGTGGATGACCAGGTTTGGGGCATTGATTGCAACGCCAAGAAGAAACCCTCCTGCATGGTGACCATTGGAGGTGTCCCGGTTTCAATGGTAGCGGACTCAGGTTCCCCATTTACTATAATACATAAGGCGGTCTGGTACTCAGACTTTGCCAAAACCATAGGGCTCCCGCTATACATCACAGACATACACCCTGTCACCTACACGGGCGAGAAGATCCCCATGGTAGGGTTCAGACCCCTCACATTTGAGTTCAAAGGCAGGGTGGCCACCGGCAAACTATATGTCGCAGAAAAGGGCCCCTCACTCCTGGGGTGGGCTGACCAAAGCGCACTAGGCATACAACTCAATCCCAGTGGCGACATTCAAGTCCTCATGACAGTTGACACGCACACCCTAGCAGAGAACACCTTGAGAAAAGACTTTCCTAGCGTCTTTGGAGGCACCATAGGCCAACTATCCCACTTCATGCATAAGATAGTCCTGAAGGAAGGTGCCGTACTCGTCAGTCACAAAGTGCGCAACATCCTTTTCAACTGCCGAGACGCGGTACAACAGGAATTGCAACACCTTGAAGAGAGCGGCGTAATTGAATCCATAGAAAGCGCCGAATGGTTGGCGCCACTGGTAGTGGAGCGGAAACCCAACGGGAAGGGGCGCCTATGCATTGACCTTCGAGAATTAAACAAAAACATCCTAGTAGACAAATTCCCGCTACCACGCATCAGCGACCTCCTGGCTCAGACCAAGGACATAAAATGGTTTTCGACTATTGATCTCATGGCGGCGTACCACCAGATCCTACTACACCCATCCAGTCGGAAACTAACATCCTTCATCACACCATTCGGCTGCTACAGATTCCGCCACATGCCCTTCGGACTGCAATCAGCGGCATCGGTGTTCAAAAAACTCATGCATAAACTCTTCAAGGACAGCAAAAATGTACTATACTTCCAAGATGACATACTGATCATGGGGAAGACCAGAGAAGAACACGATACCACCTTCCGAGACGTGTTACGCACCCTGTCAGCCAACTGACTCACGACTGAACTCGGAAAGTGCAAGATTGGACTGCGCTCAGTGACTTAAATAGGACACGAAATGGGAAAAACGGGGATACTTCCCAAACAAGCTAATGTGGCAGCATTCGGAGCTGCACCCCAGCCCCGGACCCAAGAAGACGACAGATCATTCCTCGGACTGGCAGAGTTTTACAGCAAGTTCGTCTGCAACTTTGCCACGAAAACCCATTCCATGCGACAACTCTTGAAAGACAAGGCCAGCTTCTAACTCCAACCGTGAGTTCGAAGCCATCAAACAGGACATCTGCGAGGTGATACCTCTCCAGGGCTTTGACTGTCGAGCCCCCAGCATCCTGACCACAGACGCGAGCGACAAGGGGTTGGGAGCTGTCTTGACGCAACGCTCGACGTACGGCACAGAAACCACGATAGGCTTTGCATCCCGCTCACGCCCAATGAAGAAAAATTCTGCGTGATAGAAAAGGAGATGCTAGCGGTCACCTGGGCCATGAGCAAATTTCAGCAATACCTCTGGGGCTCCCGCTTCAGCCTTCGTACGGACCACAAGCCACTGATAAAGGTCCTAACATCCAGCGGTCATGCCACTGCCACCCGGCGCATCGCCAAAATGTCCCTCAAACTCCTTGACTTTGTGTATGATGTGGAATACCTTCCGGACCAAAAGAACAAGGTGGCAGATTTTTTTAGTCGCTCAGCCACCATGGAAGCAGCACCAGTGCCCAGTGAATGGGACGACTACCAAGTCGCATTCATGGAAGACCATGAAAACAGCATCAGTGCCCAAGAATGGACATCTGCTTATGACACCGATCCTAGATTGTCGAAAGTCAAAGCCTTCGTCACGACAGGGTGGCCGGAGAAGAGGCACATAGCAGAAGACACAAATAAGTATTGGAAAGTACGGGACTAATTATCCCTCCGTGATGACGCGAGGGGACAAGGTGGTACACCCGGAGACACTCCGAAACTGCGTCCTCACTATCATCATTGAAGGCCACTTGGGGATCGTGAAGTCCAAAAGGAGGATAAAGCTGTCGTATTGGTGACTGGCCATTGACTCCTCCGTGGAAAAATATGCCAGCACTGCGCCAACGCAGACCAATCCTTTACCCTGCTACGACCCCCGATGGGGAAATTCACCACTCCTGCCAACCCTTGGGAGGAGCTGTCATTGGACATCTTGGGCCCCGTCCTTGATGCCTGGGGTGAACCCAAATATGTAATCGTTCTCGTGGACAGGTACTCCAAATGGCCCGAAGTAGAGACCTGCAAGAAGGCAGACACGGACAGAATCATCGCCTTCCTTACCAATGTTTTTTTGCGGGAAGGCCTCCCGAGAGCCATCACGTGTGACAATGGCCCCCAGTTCGTCTCGGACAAATGGAAGGCCTTCATGCAGCGGAACGGGATCAAAACACAGCACACCCCAGTGTATCACCCAGCAGGCAACGGCCTGGCCGAACGCTTCAACCACGTCATCATGGACTCAGTCCAAGCCAAAATCAATGCAGGCAAGAATTGGGTGACAGAACTCAAAAGCTCGATATGGGCATGCCGGATAACGCCCACAGTGACGGGCTACAGCCCATTCAAGATCCTAAGGGGAAGGGAACCCTTCACCAAGGACAATCGAGCGTGGATGAACATGACATTTCAAAGAAAGTGGTCCCCGGCGGTAGTCAGAGGCAACATAGCCAAAGCACAGAAAATCTACAAAGAACACTATGACCGGCGACATGGAGTACGAGCAGTCTTCTTGGCGGCAGGAGACTGTGTTAGGGTGAAGCTGGGCCAGCTCTGCAAAAAAGGAGACAGCAAATACAGCAAACCGCTGTAAGTTAAGGAACTCTACTCACGTTCCGCCCCCCTGAGTGATGGCAAGATTTGGTCACACAGCCACATGGCAAAGTGCAATAATGTCCTCCGATGGGCCACGGATTGCGCTGCTGCAGACGCCGGTTATGACGGGGAGGTAGACGAGGCGATTGATATCTGCCCCCCAGAGAACTCCGACCGACCCGGCACAAAGGGGGGGACAGGGAGTTGCCCTGAGCCAAGTACCAGCACAGACCCCACTCAGCACACAACACCCCAGCAATCCAAGGAGGCACGCAACTCAGGAACAGAGCAGAGAGCACCGAGCACCACACTCACCACACCTCAAAGGAACGAGACACAAAAAAGGCAGGCCTCCGGCACTCGCACCCGCACAGGAAGTAGTACGTCTCAATAAATACAGCGAATTTGAAATGTAACCTCGTCCCGGGACACTCCTACCCCACCCCCAATAACCCTTTCCCACTGGACTTCCTCCTCAGCTATCAACCACAGCCCAGTGGGCAGGACAATCATGAAAATGTTGACAGTTTTACTATTCTTATGTTGTTTTTATAAAAGGGGGAGATATGTGGTATTGCAGTCTAGTGCTGCACATGTGACGTCAGGCACCCACGTGACTCGGTGGTGCCTGACGGGATTGCATGCTGCGTCGCGCCAGTGGGAATTAGTGAACAGTGGTGTGTAGACGCACTTACCCCTCATTTAAATAAATTGCACTTAAATAATCATCAAGGTGTCAGCGCTTGTGCCCGGAGCACAGAAACTATACTGATTATGATCAAAAAGTGTACATTACACATAGCTTGTATTGTGGCATAATTCAGAACGCCAACTATATGCTATTAAAGAATGTTTAACACTGCATCTGTGTACACACTCACACTTTGAGATTGCTCTAAGTGATTCCTTGTCCACACGTGGACATCCGCTCCTTATAATATCCACTTTCTGGATGTTTTCCACTGTTTACCCGCACCACAATCTGATCAAGAAAATGCAACATCTATTGTATTTCAATGTCTAGATATAATGTTTTGAGTAGAGCTTGTGAGAATTGTTGCAGAATTCTGCACGGATTAAATACTGGGGTCATATTACAGCTTGTCAATGCTTGGCACTGGGGTGGTTAACCAAAAACAGTTGCACCATCTGCAACCAGCACAACCTATGAGGTTACTTTATCAAAGTTTAGTCTCTGACACATGAGTGTGTAGTGCCCTGAATTGTTGTTTAGGAAATATTTTTGACTAGTGTGAAGTGGAACTTTATACTTGCAGACATCTCCAATAAAATGTCATAGTTTAAGGTTTCATATAGCTTTACTGATTTAAGGGTAGAACTTAGCCAGAAGCTTGGGGCTGTCACATCAGCTGTCAGGCAAGATTCTGTGCTGTCATAATATAATGTTCAATGCTAGCTGGCAGTCCATGTGAGAATTTGGCAGTTTTTTTTAAGTTACAATTTTAGGTTTATTTGGACTCTTGTCCATAAAACAAATACAAATCAGTGCCACATTTCCAATCATCTACGACAGAATCACCCTATTACCTTTTGTTAAAATGAATCCATAATTGTCCATAAGACGTGAAACATTCTAAAACCCCCAAGTTAACAGCACAGCATGAAGCTAATATTAAAATCACAATTCATGACAATCCAATTTTCTCAAGGACCATAAAAAAGCCCCAAGGCCCACAGTTACATCAAGAAAGTGCACACTCATTAGAACATCAATTGCAAAAAGAGCGACAAAATGTACCATATTTTAAAGCCAATTGGATCTTAAACATTTCCGATGTTTAAATTAAAAAAGAGGACAATCAATTAAAACATGAATAATAGTACATTTCCTTTGTAAAGTACATATTCAATATCCCTTATATTCCCTTATTTTTGCAGCCAGAAAGGGAATAGCCATGAGAGGATTGTAATTTTTAAAATGTCTTTATCAAGCAAAGGATCCGTCAAGTGATATAGATATGGGTATATATCTGGCTTGGCAGTTCGGGCTGGACTGTTCCCATGAGGCGCAGGGTCAGACTGATTTGCATATGGCCATGTCTGAACTGGGGTGGTGGAGTGAGCTAAAGAATGATGATGGATTAAACCCAGATCAGTTGACTGGGGTTGAGTGTTTGATTTGCTTAAGCGCTCCGTCCATCATCCCCTTTGGTATCGCTATATATCTGAACTGCCAAGTGAAGACACTCTCATTTTGATTGAGGATTTCTGAAATAGATACTCCTTATCTTTCTAGTGAGATGGAATCCAAAAAGCTTCCCAAATTAACTTCTTATGTGGGAAGGGCTCCCAGGTGGTAAAAACCCCTGCAGATAAGATATGGTCTTTGGGTTTAAGTATTTTCTTTTGAGAGCCCCTAAGCCCATTTTAACTCACTCCGTTGGGCTTGTATCCAATATACCTTGGCTATTCATTATGGGCTATCCAATTGAGTAAGGTTATTAAAAAACATTTTAGAATGTCTTTTTGTCATATATGCCCGAGAGATCAACTTTATTTTGAACCTAATATTCTGTATCATGGACTCTTTTGGGAGATTTACATTTTGTTTTATACATAAATTTTCCAAAGGATCTATAATATACCCTTTATCTATACATATTGTTTCAGTTCCAAACAAAGCTAAGGGACGAATCTGGTGCAAAAAATACCTTTAAAAGTTGTAAACATGACAGACCCTCATATATGTCATTAAACGTCACTAGGGAGGCTGTACCTTGATGTCTCCTTTACCGTGGAGAAAATAATTTAGGTGATACAGAGCATGCCGGGTGACAAAGTGCTGGAACTGGATGGGTTTACCACAGCCTTTTATAAAGAATACACTCCCCTCCTTGCTTCTCACCTACTGGCAATGTAGAATGATTCCTTGTTCCAGGGCATTCTACTCTCTTCACTACGCTAGACAGTTATCACCGTCCTGAAGCCTGGCATGCCCGCTAATCGGTGCAATTCTTATAGCCCCCGTCTATCATTAAAGTTGACAACAACATTTTAGCCAAATTGGTCACGAATTGCCTCCTGCCTGATATTGTTTGGCCAGATCAGTCCCCGTTTGTCCCGAGACGATCCACTGCTCATAACCTCTGCACGATGTTTGCTCTTATGCACACCCTAGAACCTCAAATAGAGGCAGCCACAGTTTTACTGGACGCTACAAAGGCATTTGAATCCCTGGAGTGGCTATACCTATTTCTCCTTCTACCGCTCCTCAGTTTCATCCCTCTTTTTTTGCACCTGATTGGTCTGCTCTACACCTCACCACCGGCACGACTGCCCCTTAATGCACCACCCCGACCCCCTTCTCAGTGACCAGAGGCACCGGACAGGGTGGCCCCCATCCCTGATCCTTTTCACCATCACGATGGAGTCCTTGGGTACCTGGCTGCATCAACACCATGCTGCTCGGGGTCTCAATTTCCTGGTGCAGGGAAGCTTGTGTCAATTTATGCAGACAATATTACTATATATATGTCTGCACTCCCAGAGGAAATGTATCTCCCATTATTTGGAAAGTCATCAGGTTGGGTGGCTACTCTGGTATCTCAAAATTAGCAGCTCAAAATCCATTTTATTTCCCCTCACCGCCACCACAGCACAGTTTGAGCCGGAATTCCCCCTGCAATGGGTGATGGAACAAGTACGTTATCTGGGAGTTTAGCTCTGCAGAGATGTGACTGAATTCTAGTCGGCTAATTATGGGCAGATAATGACCTTGTTTAAGGAGCACATCACTCTTTGATTTCGGCTGCCACATTCCATAGCTGGCTGGATCGCATCCCACTCACTGAAGCCTTCCTGAAGCAGCTCCACTCCAATCTTCCCTTGTGTGGACAAGGAAACAGCTGGACATGGCCTGGAAGACATTGAAACTCCCATTCCAGCAGGGTGGCCTTAATGTCCCTGATATGCGCCTCTAGTCTTACTGTGCGCAAGCTCAATATATCCACTTCTGGTTTAACCCCACCACAATCCAGCCATGCATTGAGGCTGACCAGGTCGCTCCCTAGCTACCTCCCTCTATCAGGCGAACAGCCCACCCCGGGCTGAGACAGATGAGGTGGCCTGCACTAGGTGGGCTTGGGGTACCCTATGAAGGCGAACTGGTCTTCCTTGTCTGTACGCACCCTCCATCTCGCTAGCTAAGCACCGCTTGATTCCTGAGATGGCTGATGAGGGCACATGCCAGAGGACGTGCTGATTGGGACTTTCGAAGTCCAGGTGAACTCTATCCTGATGTTCTTTCAGTGCAATGCCAGGAGACACCCCCCCCAGCTTCCAAGCTTTACATCCTCCTCTATCGCCAGCTCTGTGCAGCCCTTCACGTCCTGCACAATACTTTTCCTGCCCCTACACTTCATGCTCTCTACCTCATGATATCCAACCCTTCCCCTAAGAAGCCTATTGCTCGACCATATATGATGCAAACGAAGGCTCCCGTGCTTGTTCCTGGGGCTCGAGTGGCGTGGGACTCAGATACTAGACCTCCCACTACGGAAGCCCGGTGGAATTTCTATTGCTCTCAATTCATTGCCCTCTCCCCCAATTACAGGCTTTGCCTCATCCATTTAAACATCTCCAAAGATTATATCGTACTCCCGTCCATTTCCATAGAAAGGGGTACTGGAGAATGCCTGCTGTCTTCTGTGTGCTGCTTCATCTGCCATGTTTATCCTTCTGGCTTGGGAATGTTCTGCTGTTGCGCGCTACTGGGTTGCTGTCTTCCAAGATGTGGCTCAGATTACTTGTCATCATGCTTTGCGGGCACCGCAGGCTGCACTGTTGGGTTATGTAAGAGATGTCCCCTCTAGGGCACGGAGACTCACGGCCTTATTGCTCCTCATGACTAAGACAGAGTGGCACTCTAGTGTGGGCGTCCTGCGCCTCAGGCCAGAGACTGGCTGTGAGATGCTGCATATTGTTGGGAACAGTTGACTAACGATTGGGACCTTATGCTGGTTTGGGCAGGACCCAAAGTTATCTGGGGCCCACTGACTGAGTACTTGCAGCTGACTGATACAGTCCACGCTCAGGATCTCCATGCCAACAAACAAATCATGGCAACAACTCCACTTCGTGTGTGTCACCTGCTGTGCCCACGCTGGGATTGGAGGAAGCCTCCTCCTACTGAACCTGCTCACTATTGTCTTTTCGAAGCTTTATGAATGTGCTAGATTGATTTTCACTGCTCCTTCGTGTACTGCTTTGTTGTGTTATTTTCTTATAACGATGTACTGAAATACTGTTTTTGCTCCCAAGGCATGTCCCCTTTTCCCTTTCTGTGTCCTATGTCTTGTTTTTTCACTAGATTGCTGAAAAGTTAAAAAAACTAAAAAAATAACTAACTCCTGTAACAATGCTCTCGATCTTATATCCTGAGACTAATCATTCCATTTAATCTTGGCATTAATGGAGAACCCCAGATATTTATAGGATGCAATTTCGTCTATTTTCATGTTGTTAACATACCAGTTAAAATTAGGTCGTTTTTTTCCAAAAGTTAAAACCTTCATCTTATCCACGTTAATTTTCAGGTAGTTTAATGCACAATATTCTGTCAGTGTGTCCAGTTTTTTTTGGAGACCTCTCAAGGTGTAGTCCAAGATAACGAGGTGTTTGCATACATCAAGCATGGAATATGAATTGCTCCCATTTTTGGGAAAAAGGAGTTCGTTTTACATAGGAATATAGGGGCATATCAACAACAACCGGTGATAATAATCGCTAAGCGCACTTAGCGCTAGGATAATTATCGCCGGCTAGCGTGGATTTTTATCGCTGAGATAGCGTGCTATTAGCAACGCTTATCTCAATAGCGATAAAAATCCTCACGCTAAGTGGCTAACGTGAGATTATCGCTGGAAACCCAGGGATAATCTCACGTTAGCTTGTTGATAGGGACAGACAAACTTAGCCATGATATCCTCCTTCCATAGGATATCATGGCTAAGTCAGAAAAATACCAGACGTAAAAAAGCAGCGTTAACCGCGGTTAGAGATGCTTTTTTTGTCTCTAACAGGGTTAGCGATATTCTTGATAATAGGAGAAATGTCGCTTAGCGACATTTCTCCTATTATTTTACTCTGGAACGCCTCCTTTGAGAGATGCAAGGGGAAGCGTAGAGTAAAAGGGTGCTAACATGCCAATTTGCATGTTAGCACCCTGTTGTTGATAGGGTGCTAGTTTTATCTCTGCTTTTTTGGCTTTTAAAGCCCAAAAAGCAAGGATAAAGCCCTTGTTGATATGCCCCATGGAGAGTTCAGCTATTTAAAGACTAAAAAGGATCGGGGCTAACACATAGCCTTGTCAAAGGCCATTGCTGATTATTTTTTAAGTTAATATACCCGACCCTTCCATCTCCGCCTGTGTCCAGTTTGCAGTAGGCAAAGCCTGAACTAGGGACAGAAATTCCTTAAGAACCTTCCGAGTAAGCACTCAAAGTCGTTGGGTCATTCAGGTAAGTTGCGCCCCACAAAAAGGAGAAGTCAAAGAGATATTCATCTTCTCCTCATTCGTCAGCCGATGAGACGAGGGAGCGTCAAAATTCTGTAGGCTAGGACTTGAGTGAGAGGGGTCAATGGAACCAGAAGAATACCAGCCTTATGACACAGACATGCACTGGTGTGAGGATTTGGGAGACGCCAGCGGACTGGTTACCTCTCCAGATACTGGCACGCTTTCTCCCCCATCCTGGCTCCGGAGAAGGCAGCGTCATTTGCAGTGGTGTTGAGGAGAGTGGCAGAGTTCCTGAACCTTAGCTTGCCTTTAGTGGCAGTCAAAACAGAAGTGCTTCAACCAGGAGTGTCCCCCTATGAACCACTTTTCCCATTTAATGAAGCTCTTACTGATGTTCTGCATGGGACTTGGTCCAGCCCAACACAGGGGCTGCTGTGAACAGGACTATTACCCGCCGCCTCCGCCCCACCCAGGGGACCCCAACTTTCTCACACAACACCCTATCCTGAAGAGCTTAGTAGTCCAAGCCTCCACTTACCACATAAATCCTGCCACATTCCAACTGCACCGCCGGATTTGGAAACCAAGAGGCTCAACAACTTAGGCAAGAAGATGTTTTCTTCCAACAGCCTGCCACTGCATGCCATTTGAGCCGCTATTCCCATGCTCTGTGGGATATGGTTGCACAGGTGCTGCCAACGGTCCCAGAGAACGCCCAGTCTCTCCCAGGCAGTTGCTGATGGGAGAGACGCAGCTAAGTTCACGATCCGATGTGGACGGGACACCACTGACTCACTGAGCAAGGCGGTTTTGTCAACAGTGGCCGCCAGTGGGGCAGGTGATAGTGGATCCTGCCCCCCACTGGGGGCCCATGATGGTAAGAGGACAGACTTTAAGGGTTTGGAGGGTGCGACTGCTGGGGGAGTGGTGGACTTGCCTGACCTTTGGCTGCCTGAACCACAAGGTCTGTGGGTACCGAGATCTCAGCCACGCAGACCTGGAAAACTTGCATGCCGATGTGGCTGGACAGGTAAAGGTGCAGATGGAAGCCCCTTCCGGGGCCACAAAAGGAGCTAAAGGTGGATTGGGGTGACGAGGGGCCATGGAGCAAGGACATGGCCACAGCCCTACTTTCCTTAACGCGCTCCAGTGCTGAATCCGCCTTGTCTCCGAAGAGACGGGAGCCATCAAAGGGCATGTCCATAAGAGAAGCCTGGACAACCCCAGAAAAGCCAGCCATCTCAACCAAGGGTGGTACTGTAAGGCCACTGTTGATGAAACTGCTCTGCCCAGTGAGTCAGTCTCCCACCTCCAGACTACGGTGGACTCCCTGCATTCGCTGGGCTTCACTATCAATGTGCCAAAGTCACACCTGACTCCCTCTCAGACGCTCCCTTTCATTGGGCCTGTTCTGGACACAGTGCAATTTCTGGCCTATTCTCCCTAACAGCGAGTCCAGGATATTCGGCTATGATACTGATGTTTCAGCCGCTATCCTGGATTTCAGTGAGACTGACTCTGAGTCTGCTGGGCCTCATGGCCTCCTGCATTCTGGCATATGCGGGCTTTGCAGTGGTACCTGCAGTTCCAGTGAGCGCAGAATCAGGAGAATCTCTCCGGCATGGTCCAGATCTTGGAAGGAACTGCAAAAGATCTGCAGTGGTGGTTAAAGAACTGTGATTTGGTCAGCGGCAGATCCCTCTGACTTCCCCAACCAGATCTGACAGTAGTGACAGATGTGTCACTCTTGGGATGGGGCGGCCATCTGAGAGAGGTGAGAATCAGAGGCCTCTGAGCTCCTGTAGAATCTAGACTCCACATCAACCTGTTGGAGCTCCGGATGATCTAGCTGGAATTGAAACCCTTTCTACACTCCATCAATGAAAGGCTAGTACAGGTGTTCACAGACAACACTACCGCTATGAGGTACTGCAACAAACAGGGTGCGGTGGGGTTGTGAACCCTTTGGTAAGAGGCCCAGCATGGCTGGAACATCAGGGCATATCCCTGGGTGTTCCACGCCAGGTGGTGAACGCCTGGGCCAACAAACACATTGAAGATGCCTAGCAAATCACGAATGGTGTCTCCATCCGGAGGTGGTGCGTGGTCTCTCAACAGTGGGGAGAGCCTTGGTTAGACCCATTTGCCACCGACAAGAACATGCAATATCAGCAGTTCTGTGTGCTGAAGTTTCTAAGGCGGCTCTCGCTCGAAGACACTGTTCATCTCAAGTGGAGCTCAGGCCTCCTGCACACCTTTCCGCCCATATCACTCCTGTCCAGAGTTCTCAAGAAGATCAGGTACACCCGGGACTAAGTCATCCTTGTGCCTCTGAACTGGGCCTGAGCTGTAGAACATGGCCATTGGTCTGCCCCTTCTGGTGAATCTTTTGTCGTAGCAGCAAGGAAGGGTCCTCTACCAAAAACTGTCCACTCTCTGCCTTCTTGCCTGGAGATTGAGCGATGACACTTTACAGCTTTCGACCTACCTCCAAAAGTCTGCAACGTTATCTTGGAAGCTAGGCATCCTTCCACTCCTGCCATTGTGGGAAATGCAATGCATGGTGTACAGAAAGACAGATCTATCCCCTTTAGGCTCCCTTACTCAGGTTCTTCTCTTCATTATGTTTCTTGCCCAGCAGGGCTCTGTTCTGCACACACATGCTATTTCAGCTTTTCTGCGGTGGCCTGGTCAGCCATCCCTCGTCAAATCCCCAATTTTAAATAGATTTTTGAAAGGTTTACATTTGTTCCCACCTTCTCCTTTTATTATGCCTCGGTGGGACCTCAATTTGACCTCACTTTTTTATTTGTTCTCCTTTTGTGCCTTTGCACAATTGTCCTCTCAGGCTCCTTACCATCAAGTCGGCCTTTCTTGTGGCTATCACATCTGCCCAGAGGGTCAGCAAGCTTCAGGCTCTATCATCCAAGCCTACATACCTGAAAATCTACCCCGACAAATTGGTGTTTCGTAAGAGAGCTTCCTCTCTATCGAAAGTGGTTACTCCCTTTCACGTAGGCCAGTCCTGCACTCTACCTTCTTTCTATGACCTGCCACAGGAACAACTTCACCATCTGGACCCAAAAGGAGCATTGTCATTCCACCTTGACTGCACACGAAAATTCCAGGATGACCCACTCTTCAGGGGGTATGTCAGAGCAAAGGAAGGACGGGCTGTGCAGAAGCGGACCATCTCCCAATGGATCGAGCTCTGTATCAAGATCTGATACGCATTGGCTAAAAAGCAATGCCCTGAGGACTTGTGTGCTCATTCAACCAGAGTTAAAGCTATCACCACTCAATGTCCACATGGAGTTCAGGTCCAGGATATCTGTCAGGCTGCAATGTCGGCTTCCTTACACATGTTCACATAATACTACAGCTTGGCTAGTTACGGTCCATCGGGACAAGCACTTTGTCTGTTCGGTCCTGCAGGAGTTCCTCGTATTAATTTGGTCCACAGACCCACCTCTGGGGAGGTATTGCTTGGGTATTGATGGAGCAGGTAAAACAAAAATGTTGTATACCTCCTCTAATTTGCATGAAATTAATTACGTAATCATTCTAAAATTAATTTACATAACCTGTTTGAAGTGGAAGTGATATTAATCAACATTTGCACCTTGATAAACACCGATACACGTGGGACTAAATTGCGAATTGCATGGCAAAATTAAATAATTAACAAATGGTACGCAAACTAACTTTAGATTGTGGTGAAATAGTAAAATTGCATGATTTATATTGCTTTGTGATTGTATTGTGGATAAAATTTATCGTATGGTAAGTATTATCACTTTAAATGTCGCTGCAGCTAGGAAAATACTAATATATATTGGGATTAGTGTGGGTCTAAACATTAGAATCTTCAATTCTATAATTTTATTGCTGTTATGTCTGTTTTTGCATAAGTTAACATTCGGGCCTACTAGGCCACAGTACCCAAGATGACGTTCTCTGAAGCAGATGCCACCATGTACGCGCAATGATTTCTGCGCATGCCCAGATGGCTTTTGGGATTATGAGATGACTCGAACTCCTGACATCGTGTTCCCTGCCAAGGACAATGTGTTGGTGACTTGACCGCAAGCCAGAAGATAATTTAATGAGAATCTTTGGAGAAGACAAAGGATGAACCTGTCAATAGGACCCTTTTACCTTAAAATGATACATTTGCCGTTCCTGCCTGAGAAGCAGGAAAATAACTTTCAATTTGTGAACTTTGTGCAAAGTCACTATGGAGAACCAGTTTGCTGTGGGAAAAGTGATATGAACTATTGAAAACCCCGAACTGTCCAATCAGATCATTTGGCCTGACCCTAAAGTTGCCATATATTGTATGAAGTAAGGGGAAAAAGGGTATAAAAAAACCCTCATCAGTCATTACGTGTGGTATTGTGGTGAATGGAGGGTTGGCGTTGGAGTTGCGGTTGCGTTTGTCTTTGGGTTGATTTCCTTTAAGAAGAAGTTCTTGTTGGGTGGCTGTTATTTTTCCAAAATTCTAAAATGTATTCTATGCTGTCAGTCTGTGTGTGGGATTGATCCATGCTCCAGATTGATGTATGGACTTTACTGAATATCTGAACTTTATCGCGCTGCATCCTGTAATTTGTGTGAGAGGTTGATCCTTTGATGAGGGTCAGGCTGTCATTTTTCCGAGGGAGTCTTCACCTGAGAATGCAGATAAGTCCCTATTTGATCTGAAGCTATCGTCATCTTTCAATTGGTAAATGATTTACTGCATTTTCTTAAATCTATGTCTAAGAATAATTTTCTAAATGTTTCATTTCTCTTTAGTAAATCAACAATATAATTAATTAAGCTTTAGTCAGTAAATGCCAGATTTAAGAGTTTCTATAAATGTTTAGATAAACAGAATTTAAATAATAAGAAACAAGTCTGTGGTTCTTAAAATTAATTACTGAAATATCAAATGTTTTCCTAGGCTTTAATTGTGTTTTAGCTGGTTCTAATTCACCATCAACCAGTCCATCTAGTTGGTCCATCGACCAAACAGTGGAGTGCCTTGATGATAAAGTCAGGATTCTGGAAATTATAAAAATGTGTACATAAAGTAGTAAGGAGTTAATCCTGATAGCTAATAAGGTACCCACTTGGTCCAGCAGCCTTTCTCCTGTGTACAGTTCGAGTGAGTTTGTATGAATGAGAAGCGTGTTGGTCCCACCAATGAATGAATGTATAAATGAACCTTGTGAATAAGAATCTATGACATAAGGAGATTATGAAAATGTTGTCCCCCGTGCTGGATCAGTATTTCGTGGTAGCAGAGGTGATGGTTACTATTGTATTGGTTTGGTGATTATTGATTTATGATTAACACTATATGTTGAGTATTGTTTACGTTAAGTGTAGTCGGGAAAATTTGAAGCTTCCGGGAAGTAGGGAGTGGATTTATGTGGCAAGTGAAGTCACATGGAATTAACATTGTCTGTTTTCAAGAATTGTGATAACACGGAATTGTGTTAGGTTAGGGAAATCTCCGTATGAATGTGTATGAGTGAAATAGCAATAGGTTTCCTTGTGAAACTCTGGCCTTAATTCTCAGAAGCATTGTAGTCTCCACATGTGTTTTATCCCCAGAGAAACGGGTTTGCCTTTTGCTTGATAGAAGGGTAAGGTAGAGGGAAGTGCTACTTTATCGGCGAAAACAAAAAATTCTGTGGTAGGGTAGAGGTAAGCGCTGCCTACTGGAAAGACAGACTTCTTGTGTAAATGAGAAAAGCTATCTCTTTGGTTTAGTGAAACATGCAATGGAGATGTGTTTATGTTGTTACTAACAGATTTTTAGGGAAGAAAACTTAAGAAAAGTTTGCTGATAAATTTTGTAAAGGAGGGGTCAGCAAGAGCAGGAGTAGTGGGAAAAGCTGACGACGAAAGACCGCGCTGGGATTGGTCAGCTGCGGAAAGACGAAGCTTTCACTGATTGGTGCGTTAGTGTGAGACGCGCTAGGATTGGAGAATTACAAGAGTGACGTAGACGCTCTGGATTGGTGCGTTAGTGTGAGTCGCGCTGGGATTGGAGAATTACAAGAGTGACGTAGACGCTCTGGATTGGTGCGTTAATGTGAGTCGCGCTGGGATTGGTCAGAAAATTGAGAAGCCGTGAAAAGGTGAATCACGGAGTTTCATTGATTAAGAGATTGAAAATAAAACAATATGTATTACGATCCACCTGAAAAGGAGAAAAAGTCATGGTTTGGAAAATCAAAGACTTATTTAAGAAAGATAAGTAGATTGTAACTAGAGAAGGACAGATACTTCCTCCGCCGAAAACGCCTGCATCCTTTATGGTGGTGAAATATGGTTATCATACATGCATTTGGTTGGAAAATTGGGTAAAATATACCAAAGATGATGGAGAACTAGCGTTTCCGGAAAATGATTCATTTAGCCTAGCTGTACTATGAAATTTAAGAGATAGAATGATGAGATTAGACCTGAAACCCAGACCTACCCAATTTGAGGCTTTGACCGAATGGGATGAAGAGATGTATGAAAGAGAAAGGCATCGGAGTGGTAGAAGGTATAATTATGTATTTGGTAGACATTATGGACAAGAAAGTCATGATGACAGAATGAGAAGATGGCGAAATACGAGCATGACTGAAGGCATGTTTCCTCTGAGAAGTGCTGGAGATACAGGTGGTAGAAAATGTACGGAAAAAAGAAATAATACATCAGTAGGTTATAGATATGGAGTGAGTGAATCTGAGGATGAAGTGCTGGAGAACATTTTTTATATAAAAAACACCTCCATATCAACAGGATTCTGTGATGGTGCTGCCAAGTGCACCGCCAAAGAAAACTGTTACAAATAAGAGTTTTGAGCAAATGCAGAATACATTTGGGAAAAATAATCCATTTAATGATTCAGAAATGTCACAAACAATAAGATCTGATAATGAAAAGTCAGTAGAGTTAGCTAGAACAACACAGGAATTAACTGAAAAGATTAGAGAATTAACAAAGAATATGGAAGCAGTGACTGTGCCTGTAACTATAGGACCAGTGATACCAGTTTTTGATAAACAAAAGGATCATGAGCATTGTTTGACGGTCCCATATAATGGTGGTGTGCAAAAGGAGAAAGAAAGGAGTAGTTCAGGAGAAAATGAATGGAAGATTACTGCAGGAATATCAGGATTAAGTACACCTAAGAATCTGACTGTAAACCAGAGTCCAGCAAATAAAACGCCTATGGCAACAGAATCAGCCACAGAAACCCCAGAGAAAATGATAGATAATATGAGATTAGCGACAACCCCTGTAGGACCAACAGATGAAGAATTAAGTGATTATTAAGAAGTTTGCAGAAAAAGGACACAGAACCACAACCTTTAGATGTGGCAAAATTAAAAGTAACTTTAGAAGAATTGCTTGTAGGAACCATTCCCACTGAAAAATTAAAAGCATATCAAGATGAGGAATTAATGTTTTATGTAAAAGCATTACATGGAGAGCAAGGACTTTGCATGAAAAGCTAGAAGAGACAGCGAGTGAAATGGGAATAGATTTTGAGAAAATAAGATCATTGCAGAAGCCATACAGAGTAGATTTTACTGAAAAGGACATTGAAAATTTGAATACTGCAGGACGGTTAACCCAAATTAAAGAGCTAATTGCATTATTGAGAAAATAGGGTGATGTAGACCGATGGAAAAGTAGATGGTTTAGAAAGAGAGAAGAAACTACCGACAAGGCCTCTCTAGCTTTCCCGATGAGAGAAAAAGAGTCAGTGGTAAAAGAATGTCCCATGAGAGAAATTCCTGGAGGAGGATATGTACATGTTCCATGGACTAGACAGGATATTTTATCATTTACAAATGATTTTTCAGGGTTGAGAGAGAAACCAGCTGAATGGTACAGACAGGTAGATAGGTTTGTCAAACTTTCAAAAGTATTATGGATAGATCTGAATGGTCTTTTTGACATAATTATACCTGCAGATTTATGGACAGAATGAAAGATCACTATAGATTGGCCAACACAAGAGTTCCCTAGGGATCCTAAGACAGGAGCCCCAAATCCAGAAGTAATGAAAAACTATGATCAGATAATTACGTTTTTGAAAAATAAAGTACCTCTGAAAGAAACTGATTGGGTAAAAATTGACAGAACTCACCAGGAGGCCAAAGAATCAGTGCATGCATATTACGAGAGGTTGCTGTTGGCTTTTAAGCAATACTGTGGAGATGAGAAACTAAGTGAAAAGGATTTGAGTCATTTTGTTTACAGATTTGTCTATGGTTTAAGGCCTGAAGTTAGTGACATGATCAAACAGCATACAGTAGATTGGCAAAATAAAAAGATAGATGAAGTGTTGCGTCATGCAAAATATTTTAGTGATGACATTGAAGCTAAACAACGCAAGTTGAAAGAAAAAGCAATGTGGGCACAGGTTAAAGTAGCAGAGCGACAAGAAGCCCAGTTAATCGAACTAGCCAATGGAATAGGGCAAGCAAGACCAAAACCTAATATTGGAAAGGGAAAAGGGCAGATTAGCATAGATGAAGCTAAAAAGAAGTGGCCATGTCATAATTGCGGAAAGTTAGGACATTGGAAATCCGAGTGTAAATTGCCACCGAAAGCTAATGGTGATAATTCATCATTGAATCCACAGGTGCAGAGTGAGATGAGTTGCCAACCACCGCGACAGCATCAGGTTGTTACCCAGCAGTGTCAGGTGCCAAAGACACCTTTTCCACAGAACCTAAATCCTCAGAGATACAGTAATGAGACAGGATTCTACAACGAAGAACAGGTAACAAAGCTACCGCGCGCTGGTGCCTTTTCGCAGTATTGGCTGCAACGCGATGGAAGTGAGTCAGAGGAGACTTATTGACAGTGCCTAGGAGAGGAAGAGGAGTGCGTACTTGGCGCAACTCTACAAGTAGACCAGACTGGACCCTTTGTGGATGGAAAGGTGAATGAAGTAAATGTTACTTTCCTAGTGGACACTGGTGCTACTCGTTCAACTGTTAGATCAGCTGAAGTGAAAAATCTTCCTCTCTCGGGTGAGACAATCCAAGTGGTTTGAGTTTCTAATAAACAAATAAAAGCCCATCTTACCGAACCTGACAAGGTTAGAATAGGGAAATTTGCTGATATGCATCGTTTTGTAGTGTGTGACACTAGTCCTGTAAATCTGTTAGGAAGGGACTTACTTTGTAAGATGAACTGCACCATCTTTTGTACACCTGATGATATAGCTTTTGAAATGCCAAATGATGATGTTCTTTATAGAATGACAATGGCTAATCTGGAACCAGAAATTCTCGATGCATTTGTTATATTTGATCCAGAGGGAATACCTAAACGAAACAGTGAAATCAGAAGTGTGGGATTTCACAGGAGAAGATGTCGGATTAAGGAAAAGGGTAGATCCTGTGAAAATAACTGTAAAAGAAGGAGAAAATTACCCAAATATTCCTCAGTGTAAATTAACACCAGAAATAGTTGCAGGAGTAACACCTGTAATAGACAGAATGATTGAGCAAGCAAATTTGAGAGAAATAATGAGCAGTCCATGTAATTCACCGATTATGGGTCTGAAAAAGCTGAATGGGACATTTAGAATAGTGCAGGATTTGAGAAAGGTGAATAAAATTGTTGTTCCTTGTCCCATTGTGCCAAACCCTTCAGTAATCCTATATCAGATTCCCTATGATGCAGAATGGTACACAGTCATTGATTTGTGTCATGCTTTCTTTTCTATTCCATTGCACTCTGATAGCCAACCAATTTTTGTGTTCCCGTTCGGCGAGCGTATTTTGGCATGGTGCCGTATCCCTCAAGGGTATACAGAAAGTCCATCAATATTTAATCAGATCTTAAAGAAATCATTGGAAGATTTAAAAATGCCAGAAAGTTCAGTGTTAGTCCAATATATTGATGATCTGATAGTAGCCTCTAAGACACAAGAAGCTTGTGTTGTTGACACAATTGCACTGTTAAATCATTTGGCAGATGGAGGACTTAAGGTATCACCATCAAAATTGCAGTTTTGTCAGAAAGAAGTGCAATATTTAGGTCATAAGATTGAAAAAGGCCTGAGAAAAGTAACATTGGATAGGATTAAAATCATTAAAGGAATAAGAGCCCCAATGACACAGAGAGAAGTCAGAATGTTTCTTGGAATGGTGGGGTACTGTCGCCAGTTGATTAGTAACTTTTCCTTGATTGCAAAGCCATTGGTACATCTGACAAAGAGTGATATGAGAGATCCAATTGAGCTGAACAAAGAAGAGATGAAATCTTTTAAACAATTGAGAGACAGCTTGTGTGAAGCACCGGCTCTTGGAATGCCTGATTATGAAAAATAATTTGAGCTTTTTTGCAGTGAAAGGGATGGGTGCGCTCTTTCCGTGTTGGTACAGTGACATGGAAAATTGAGACGACCAATTGCCTATTTTTCAGCTGTACTAGATCCTGTAGCTGTAGCATTGCCTGGATGTTTGAAAGCAGTAGCTGCTACGTGCAAAAGCTTGGAACAAAGTGAAGGAATTATAATGGGATATCCAGTGAGAGTGTTTGTTCCACATGATGTGGCAATCCTTTTGACAAGAAGTAAAACACAGTTCATGACGCATAGTAGTCTGACTAAATATGAAAAGGTGATTTTGGGTGCTACAAATGTGAATCTTGTAAGATGCCCTAATGCGAACCCACGACATTACTGCCTGATGCTGTGGATGCGGAAGTAAAGGATGATGTTGATCATGATTGTCTGGAAGTGCTTGATTTTTTGCACCAAACCACGTCCTGATATAAAAGTCATGCCTCTGAAAAAGTCTGACTATGTGATGTTTGTAGATGGGTCATGTCTGAGATCTGGAGAAGGAATTTTGAGTGCTGCATATGCTGTGTGCACTGTAGCAAGTGTTTTGAAAGCATCTTGTTTGAGAGCAGTACGATCTGCCCAGGTTGCTGAGTTGTTTGCACTGATTAGAGCATGCAAGTTGGGAAAGAATTTGCGTGTCACTGTGATTACTGACAGTCAGTATGGATTTGGAGTGGTGCATGATTTTGGGCAAATTTGGTCCCAAAGAGGTTTCTTGACGTCGAGTGGCACTCCAATTAGAAATGCAGAAATAGTTGGCAAGTTGCTTGAGGCGATACAGCTGCCTAAAGAAATAGCTGTCGTGAAATGTACAGCACATAAGAAAGGGACGGATTATATGTCAGCAGGAAATGAGTATGCAAATGATATAGCCCAATACTGTGCTCAAAATTTGACTTCATTGAATCGTAACAGGGAAAAGGAAATGGATTTATGTCCCTTGCTTTTTACTAACACAGTAAGTACATGGGATGAAGTAAAACAGTTACAGGAAGAAGCAGGGGAAGAGGAGAAAAAACAGTGGATAAAATCAGGATGCACACAACGAGAAGTAGAGTTTGGGTTTACAGAGATGAAAGACCAGTAATGCCTAATAGCATGATCTCTACCATGGCACGGATGTACCATGCGCAGGCACACATTGGAAGGGATGCCATGATTAGACTTTTTAAACAAACCTGGTATAATGCCAAATTCTGGCTTATAGCTGAGAGCCTTTGCCAGAGATGTCTCATTTGCCATCAATGTAATCCAGGAAGGAAAACTGTGGTGAGCTTGGGAACTATAGGATGGGAGGTAGGTCCTTTCACTCGTATGCAGCTTGATTTCATTGAAATGCCTTCATGCAACAGGTTAAAATATGTACTGGTGAATGTTTGTCTGTTTTCTCGTTGGGTTGAGGCTTACCCGACCAGAAGAAAGGATGGAGTCACTGTTGCAAAACTCCTACTAAGAGAGTTAATTCCTAGATTTGGTTTCCCAGTAACGATTGAAACAGATAGAGGGACACATTTCCAGAATGAAATTATAAAATTGATTTGTGAAGCATTAAATGTACAACAAAAATTGTATTGTGCCTACCGACCAGAGGCTTCTAGAGTGGTGGAACAAATGAATGGCACCATAAAGAACAGATTCGGAAAAATGTGTTTGGCCACAGGTCTCAAATGGCCAGATGTCTTGCCTCTTGTCTTAATGAGCATTAGCTCAAGTCCTGATAGGAAGACTGGTTTATTGCCCTCACGAAATAATAATGGGCAGAGCAATGAGACATGTTTTCATTCCTGTCAACAAACTGCTACCTATATCTGATGACTTTGTCTTGGATTATTGTAAAGGATTGGCTGATATGGTACACTCTGTGTTTCATCAGGTTGGACCAGATGCGACCACTCTTGAAAAGAAGCCAGCTCATTACTTGAGTCCTGGAGATTGGGTCCGCAAAAAAGTACACCGAAGAAGAAATTGTCTGGTTCCACGCTGAGAAAGACCACGTCAAGTGATTCTGACAACGATAACTGCTGTGAAGTGTGCAGGAGTGAAGAATTGGGTTCATGCTAGTCACACTCTTCGAATCCCAGATCCGGAAGTTCAATCTGAAGACCAACATCGGGAAGTAACAGATACCAGTTCAGAATCAGAATCAGAAGAAACAAAAACAAGACAAAACCCAGAAACAGATGAACAAGGCCGAAGTAAAATTATTGGGCAGGAAAATGTACCATTGAGACGACGCCTTGAAATTTCAGATACTAGTTCCGAATCTGAGACGGAGCAAGCAGGAGTACGAAAAAGAACTAATCATGAAACTGGAGAAACTGAACAAGTAATCTTTGATCAAGAAATCCCGAGTACAAGTACAAGAGAAATTCCTCCAGAAATTATAGAGATAGGAGAGGAATTAGATACAGAGAGTGAGGGTGAGGTGATTGCGGAAGAACCCCGAGGAGGTTTAGGGACACAACACAAACAGGTAGAAAAAAGGTCAGATAGTCAGCAGGATGATTTTGTGGAAGGAACACGAGGAGGGATAGATACAGACAGTGAACCTGAAATATTGAGGATACAATCGAAGGAAAGCGATATCCAAACGGAGACAGAATCAGAAGAAAGTGAAACAGGACATGAAGGGGAAAGAAATTTGAGAAAAATGGCTTGGAAATCCGAGAGAGGATCAAAATTGAAGAGGCCATTGAAAGAAGACATTTGACCCAACAAAATCAAGAAATTGAGATACCGACTGACCAGAATTAAGCATGATAATGCTGAACAAGTGAATGAAGTGTCTAGTCAAGAAAAACAAAAGGACACGGATCAGAAACACTTGCAATGCACAAAGAGGATAAAGAGACCAAATCCGAAGTACAAGTCACCGGAATGGACATATGTGGCACTTCCTGATATACAAGAGGAAGCTGATAGCCAAGAAAGTAAGAAAGTCTAAGAGTGACTGTGCAGGAGGTGGACAAGGAAGAAGAAGATTCGGAAATCCTGAGAGTTATCTTGTCTGACACTAGAGAAGAAACAGATGTTCAGGAAATTCTGAATAAAGACTGTGAACCTATGGATAAGGATGATTTGCACATGAATTATGAGACAAAAGAACTCGGAAAGGAATTGAAAAGCCCGGATAAGACACATGACCAGAAAGAACCAAGTAGGCAACTAAAGCCTTAGGTTTAGACAACGGTAAATTTGAAGGAAGAGGCTAAGTGAAAAGACACTGACCATTCACAGTATGGCAAACGTGGATTTTTTCGGAGATGGTGTAAAATGTGTTTTTGTTGTACAGGATTATTAATGCTTGTTTGGATTATACTAGCAATAACAATTTCATTTAGAGTAACATTTGAAAATATAGACAGACACTCAATGAATGGAACCATTAACAAAAATTCTGATGACAGTCATATCACAAAACTGGTATATAGAACAGACCTTCATAAAGATAAGTCCATAAATGATTTTTCTAAAAATGTTTTCTCAAAGTTATTTTATGAGTATGTAGAAACAATGGACGTTAGGGATTGTTACGTATGTATGCAGCTGCCTGCATCTGTATCTGAAGGTGTTACTTATCATCACCTTCCTTTAACAGCCAGTTTGTTTTATAAAACAGGAAAATTAGAATACTATTACACTGACATAGATAATATTTTCTCACAAATTCCTGTAGTTCCTGAATTAAATAAGGTGATTCCTGGTAAAACTCTTGGTGAATTTTTCCTAGAAACGAGAGAACTAACTTTAGAAGAAGTGTTTAAGAATAACCTTACTTGTAGTTTAAGAGCAGAATAGAAAACTTTCCTGAATATGGTAGAGGAGAGGAGAATTAAAATGCAAAAGAAGGTGACTGGGTAAAAGATGGAAACATCATTTTTCGGATGTTGGAAAGGACAATCATTTAAAGGGAGAGATAAACCCAGCAATGGCTTTAGATTGGCCCCAGAAAAGGAAATTATGCATAAGTAGAGATAACACTATATATGATAATTATTACGTGGGTGCAAGTGAGTGCCATGATTTATACAAAATCTTGGGAGGATGGGGATTTAAAGGAGGAAAAGATCCAGTATTCCCTGGAATATATAACATTTGTGGAAACAAAGCTTATTACAGGTTCCCGGACCATTGGTACCGGAATTGCTACGTAGGCCTGGTCTTCCCAAAAATATTTCATGTGGAAAGGGGAGAAAATGGATTGCACGAAATAGGTAGACAGCTAACACGTAGGAAAAGGGAGAGTTGGTCAGAAATAATAGGTGATATTTTTGGAGCACTGATACCAGCAGTTGGAATATCTCTTAATGCACATAAAATTAGAAAATTATCTAGAGTTGTGGATCGTTTATCAACAAACACAGCTGGAGGGTTCTTGATGGTAAATACCGAAATGGTTCCCATGAGAGCTATGGTAATGCAAAATCGACTTGCCCTTGACATTTTATTAGCAAAAGAGGGAGGAGTCTGTGGAATGCTGAAGGTACAACATTGCTGTACTTACATTCCTGATTAAAGTCAGAATATAAAGAAATATATTAAGAATATAACTAAGTTGCATAAAGTAATTGTTCCAATGGAGGTTGAAGGTGTATGGGAGAAACTTGGTAAGGGTTTTTCCACTATTAAGAATTTATTAACAAAATTAGGTAGCTCTTTTGTGGGCAAAATAATAATACCTGTGACTTTTGTGATTATTTTAGTGTTAATACTAAGATTAGGTTGTCTGTGCATAAAAAGAAGAAAACTGCAAAATAAGATAAAAATAGAAAACAAGAAAAATAAAGAGAAAGAAATAAGGGAAATAGAAATAGAGGAAATAGAATTAGAAGAATTTAAAGAAAATGTGTACAAGAGAACAAAAGAGAATAGTATGGAGAACACCGTTGTTTAAACTAACAAATGCAAGTGGATTCGAATATAAACCATTTCCTTAGTTAAATTTAGTGAAATTAGTGAGTAGTGGTGATGTTTAAAATCACCAAAGGGGGGATTGATGGAGCAGGTAAAACAAAAATGTTGTATACCTCCTCTAATTTGCATGAAATTAATTACGTAATCATTCTAAAATTAATTTACATAACCTGTTTGAAGTGGAAGTGATATTAATCAACATTTGCACCTTGATAAACACTGATACACGTGGGACTAAATTGCGAATTGCATGGCAAAATTAAATAATTAACAAATGGTACGCAAACTAACTTTAGATTGTGGTGAAATAGTAAAATTGCATGATTTATATTGCTTTGTTATTGTATCGTGGCTAAAATTTATCGGATGGTAAGTATTATCGCTTTAAATGTCGCTGCAGCTAGGAAAATACTAATATATATTGGGATCAGTGTGGGTCTAAACATTAGAATCTTCAATTCTATAATTTAATTGCTGTTATGTCTATTTTTGCTTAAGTTAACATTTGGGCCTACTAGGCCGCAGTACCCAAGATGGCGTTCTCTGAAGCAGATGCCACCATGTACGCACAATGATTTCTGCGCATGCCCAGATGGCTTTTGGGATTATGAGAGGACTTGAACGCCTGACATCGTGTTCCCTGCCAAGGACAATGTGTTGGTGACTTGACCGCAAGCCAGAAGATAATTTAATGAGAAACTTTGGAGAAGACAAAGGATGAACCTGTCAATAGGACCCTTTTACCTTGAAATGATGCATTTGCCGTTCCTGCCTGAGAAGCAGGAAAATAACTTTCAATTTGTGAGCTTTGTGCAAATTCACTATGGAGAACCAGTTTACTCTGGAAAAAGTGACATGAACTATTGATAACCCCGAACTGTCCAATCAGAACATTTGGTCTGCCCCTAAAGTTGCCATATCTTGTATGAAGTAAGGGGGAAAAGGGTATAAAAAAACCCTCATCAGTCATTACGTGTGGTATTGTGGTGAATGGAGGGTTGGCGTTGGAGTTGCGGTTGCATTTGTCTTTGGGTTGATTTCCTTTAAGAAGAAGTTCTTGTTGGGTGGCTGTTCTTTTTCCAAAATTCTAAAATGTATTCTATGCTGTCAGCCTGAGTGTGGGATTGATCCATGCTCTGGATTGATGTATGGACTTTACTGAATATCTGAACTTTATTGTGCTGCATCCTGTAATTTGTGCGACGGGTTGATCCTTTGATGAGGGTCAGGCTGCCATTTTTCTGAGGGAGTCTTCACCTGAGAATGCAGATAATTCCCTATTTGATCTGAAGCTATCGTCATCTTTCAATTGGTAAATGATTTACTGCATTTTCTTAAATCTATGTCTAAGAATAATTTTCTAAATGTTTAATTTCTCTTTAATAAATCAAAGATTTAATTAATGAAGCTTTAGTCAGTAAATGCCAGATTTAAGAGTTTCTATCAATGTTTAGATAAACAGAATTGAAATAATAAGAAACGAGTCTGTGGTTCTTAAAATTAATTACTGAAATATCAAATGTTTTCCTAGGCTTTAATTGTGTTTTAGTTGGTTCTAATTCACCATCAACCAGTCCAACTAGTTGGTCCATCGACCAAACAGTGGAGTGCCTTGATGATAAAGTCAGGATTCTAGAAATTGTAAAAATGTGTACATAAAGTAGTAAGGAGTTAATCCTGATAGCTAATAAGGTACCCACTTGGTCCAACAGCCTTTCTCCTGTGGACAAATTCGAGTGAATTTGTATGAATGAGAAGTGTGTTAGTGTTATGGGCCCCACCAATGAATGAATGTATGAATGAACCTTGTGAATAAGAATCTGTTACATAAGGAGATTATGAAAATGTCCACCGCGCTGGATCAGTATCTATTCAAAAGGTCAGGAATCTGTGGCTAGAAGTCTCTTTCAGATACACAAGTTACTTACCTTTGGTAACACCTTATCTGGTAGTGACTCTATCTAGGTGCAAATTCCTTAATGACCCACCGATACTCCATGCTCTGCAAACTGATTTCTAGGGACGGGCTTTTCCCCTTACAGGGCCCTAGTTTTCCACATTGGTGGTCAGTGTTCTATGTGGAACCGCACTCCTGGTGTGGAAAAAGAAACTGATGTCAGCGCGCTGGGTGGCATCTATAAAGGCACCTCACATATAAGTACCGGAACGGGTGACGCCGATGATGCCATGCAGAGCCAAGCGACGCCACCCGTCTGCTTGATAAAAAGTTTGGTATCCAGTCTGATGCCTCGAGATAATTCAAAATGTAAGGAATCTGCGGCTAGACAGAGTCTTTACCATAAGGCGTTATTGAAAGTAAGTAACTTGTTCTTTACTACAGCCCCATCAAGCAGGCATAACCCAGTATATGATTGCTCCACTGATAATCTGTCTCCTATATTGTTCTAGTTATTACAACACCTGACGGGGGTAACAGTTTTTTCCTTTCATTTCCTTCTCTTCCTTTGCTCTAAGCCTGTACGTTTTTCCTGCAGTGACCTTCTAGGATAAATCAAACACTTTTGGTGTCTTCGTCTAATCACCATAGGCTGGTAAGAAATATATACAGAACCTTTCTCAATAGTATCGGAAATTCCCTTTTGGGCTGTGTTAGCTTCTTCACTTGTTTAGCCTCCGGTGATTCATTGACCGGCCTCATGAGAGTAGGCAGACAAACATTCACTTTTTTTTAATTCTCAGTTTATATTTTGCTATAAAGAGGTGTGGGATTGCTGATTTTTACCTAACACACCCAGGGCTTCCAATATTCCTTTTAGGGTCCCTACATGAGCAGGATTACAGCCAATAGGGCAGAGGAAGTTGTTGGCTTTGTATTTTCACCTGGGGTCAGTAAAGATGGTAGAGTGACTTCAGCATTGCTCCTCTTGTCCGGACATAGCTCCATATCTACTACATTTTCTGGCAGCTCCAGCCCTACCAGAGGTTGTGCTCTCTGTATCAGAGTTTGAATTTAGCAAGGACTGCATAGCTATCCCTTGTAGATAAGGCAAAGAGAAGTCTCTGGACCGGGGAGCCTTCGTATACACCAAATTATCCTGCTAGGTCCACACTTTTATGGGCCCCCAGATTACTTCTTATATCAGGATGAGGTGTTTGTTGTCTTACATTACTATCTTTTGCTGCAAAAAAGTGATTTGGTACAAACTTCTTTATTGATTCCGATAGCAGAGATCTGGGCTCCTTGTCTTTTTGGGGTGAACCAGTCATACCAGTTTCTGTACCCTTATTTTGTTGGTTCACATCAGAATCGGTCTTTGTTTAGAGTGGTTGCTTTTTCCCTTCACTTTGTAGTTTGGACGGATCTTATTAGACCTTAATATATGTGTGGTAATTTCGGAATTCTCCATATTTTCCCCTCTGTTATGATTAAGGTCACTGCAGCCGGACACTTTACACAGGTGGCACTTGTACACCACACGGGCAACTGTCCTAGCACTGTCTTCACAGGATATGCAATCTTCAGGACTTTGAAACTTACTGAATGATGAATACTTTACCAGAAATTCAGTCCGCAACAATCAATAAGGGAGTGAAAACAATATGGGAGTGCAAACAATATGGGCGTTTGTGGGAGAGTTTTGGATGGGAACAGGGCAGCTTAAGAGCCAAATGCCAAACGACCTAGAACCACAGCTCTCACCTGGCTTTTTCAGAATGGACGAAAATAGAGGCAATAGCGGCTCTGATGGAAACCTACAATATTAGCCTGCCTGCCACGTGCTCTTTACTCCGCACTCTGGTCCTGTGCTCAGTGCGCTATATTTCGCCTCCTTCCTCCTAGGCCATAACCGCAGTAACCGCAAAGATTCACTGGGCCCTTGGGCAAGAAAACTGCTTCCCTGGCGGGCACAAGCCGCACCATTCCTCCCCCGACCGCTTCCGTGCACCACGAGGCCTGCAGGTGCCTAGTGCCCGTTGCTAAATACTGGACTCACCCCTTCAGCAGGCTGCTGTGTCAGTGGGCCGTCGGCCTTGCGGACGCCGGCACGCTGTATCCTAACCGCACCTCAGGCCGCCAATTACTCCGACCCCCCCCCCCCCCCAACCTGCACAGCAGCTGGACTCTTTTTCTCGCTGCGTTTTTCTCCTTACGCAGTGTGACTCCCCAGGCGCGGACCTTCAGCGTGCCTGTCTCCTCTCCTTGGCACGTGCACAGCTCCACGCAGGGCCGGTCCTAGGATATGTGGGGCCCGGGCAGAATAGGAACATGCGAAGCCCCTATAATGTGCATAATATTTAACCTCCCAGCAAGTGACATCATAGGAAGTAATATCAAAAGGCCATTAATTATATGGCATTGATGAAGCTGCTTTGCAAATATCAACCTACCTAGTTTGGATATCAGTAACATGGTTAAAATAGCAGTAATAATCCTAATAAAATACGTACATGGATATTAAATCGCTATTAAGTAGATTAAATGAAGTTTAAATGTAGTTTAAATGAATTAAACCCGGTTATTGTTCTATTGAATGGGATGAATGAAAATGATTTGCTGACCGGTTATTCTGATTCTGGCACTAAGAGATGTCCTAAAGAGAGGTGCAGACTTTACTAATGTGGAGAAAAGACAGTTTTAAGTGTTTTTCCAAAAGACTGGAGTTACACCATAGCTCAAGAGGGATATAGTTCCAGTCCTGCACAGCTAGAAAGGAGAAGGAACTGCCTCCAATCAGGGCCATCAAAATTTTAGGATAGCACAGGAGTTTGGTTGCCACAGAGTATGGGGTTCTGGACTGAACGTAAGGAGTGCTGTAGAAAGATAGATCTTTTTTAATGCAGTGCACAACGCCAAATGAATAGTGCCTTTTAGATAGAGGGTTTCGGACCAAAAACCCAGCAGACAGCATAAAGGTGAGTAGAAATGGCATAGCGATGCAGCCATCTCAGATGAGGAGGCTAGCACGGTTCTGAATGATTTGAAGGGTATTGAATGCAAGAAGGCAGGAAGCCCAAGAAAAAGGGCATTTGCTTAATCTAGTGTGAAGATAATTGACTGTTCAACAGCCTCATGGTAGTGAGAGGGCAGAAAAGGAATGATTATCTGTTGCTTATGGATGTAGTAAAGGCAAGTGGATGAAACATGGTTATTATATTCTGAAAACAAGAGAAGATGCTGGAAAACGAATTCAAGATTTTTTTGCTGACTTTGCCAATGTGGGTAATTGACTTGCTTCCACCGGCCACCAAAGAGAACACCATATGGTATGAGATCCTTTAAAAATGAGAACCCTTGATTTGTCACTATGAGGTTTTAATGAATTTGTCTTCATTCAGAAATCAACTGCTAGCATGCACGTACCAACATATTTTTTGGCTGAGACCTGATTGCCACTGAGGGAAATCATGTTTGGGCATCAATATGTGCAAGTTATCAGCAGGAAACCAGAAATATAACAACTGACATACACCTAAAAACAGCCAGGAGTATTGGTTTTGTCAATGGTCGTTAGCTATTTAAGCTAAATGAGTAACAACAATAAATTATTTTACTTTCACCTTGTTGTTTTGACCAATAAGTAGCTCCTTCACACACATTTGCAAAGAATCACGACTGGAATGCAGGACCATTGCTCTTTGTGCTCTGCAGAGTGGCCATATTTTGAATGATCATGTAATCTGAACGCCTTTTTGACCCACAGACAGGCACAGTGTGAAATTTGTACTGCCTGCAGCTTCACCTCCAAAGTGCTCAACTGTGGCCTGTTATAAACACCTGGAGGTGACTCAGTACAAAGAGGGCATCATCCAAGAGTAATATGCTGTGAAATGAAATACAGAAACAAACATGCTGGAAATAGCTAGCGCTCTTGGGTAAAACAAGATTAAGTAAAGCATGGGAAATATAAACAGGAACAAAATCTCTGCCATGGATTACACTAACATCAGGACTGCTGAAATTATGCAGCGGGAGAGGGCTAAATTATGTGGCAGGGTGAGTAAATTATGCAAAAGGAAAGACAAATTATGCGGCATAATGTGGCACATTTTGAAATATTATTACTTCATTTTTTGCCATTTTTAAACTTGGTAACACTGTTTGGGGATTGGTTGCACCCATTAGTTCCAATTTAACATCCAAATTTAGCAGTGGGAACAGAAAGTTGACTATTCCAGCTTTTCAAAGGGCCTTCCTACATGCGGCAAGACGTGTCGCTGCATTTTTAGTAACTATTGAACCATTTGAGATAGAAAGCAATTTTGTTGTTAGATTATGCAGAAGATGATGGATTATGTGGCAAATGCGGCAAATGCATAATTATGCCGAAATCGCCGCCACTGCACAATCGCATAATTCCAGTGGCCCTGCCTAAAATGCAGCATCAGACTGGGACAAAAAATAGGTCCTGTACCAGAACAAAAGAGGCCCCCATTAGTGAGTTAGTTAATCAGAAAAGTGTCCCATGTTTGCAGACTAGGGCAGTTTTCAATTTGTAAAGACATGCGTGTAGGAGAGTAGGGTCTGCTTTCTATGTTCACCCCCACTTTTTGCTTTTGCTTTACTGGTTTTCGACTTAGATGTGGCTGTGGGCCTGCTAATCAGACCCACAGCCCTGCTGTTCTCTCTCTAAATTAATACTATGTACTTTAGGTGCATAACCCATTTGGATAGGATCACCTTATTGGCCCCTGTACAGTGTACCTTAGGTACCCAGGGCATAGGTGTACCCTAGGCCTACCAGGGGCTGCAGCATGTATTGTGCCACCCCTGGCCTGGCCTTCCATTTTGACACAACTGGCTGATCACTCAGCTGGGGCAAGGTCGTGTAATCACCCCTTGCTTAGGTGTAGTATTCCTATACCTAACTTACATATAGACACATGTGTACCTATCAGTCACTCCTATGGCAGGCCTTGACAATCCTGGAGGCAGAGTGCTTGGTAACATGTGAGATGGTGCTCTAGCATGAGCTGAGCCTGTCTGCAGCTTTCGGAACCATGTCCTTATAGCTGTTCTATGATATAGCCTACCATATACTCTTAAAGGGCCTTATAATCTTAGACGGTTATGGTAACTATGGTCTGGCTTTATCAAAACATGTCGTGTAAGGTGTCTAACACTCGGGAATAATACCCCCATGCCATTTCTGGACATGAGAATATTATTCCCCCCTTCTAGAGGGAAAGACATGTTAAAATCATACTTCAACTGTTAGCCTCTGACCAAAGCCTCAGCATCACAAAATGGATGCTGCTGCCACGACACAAGTCTGACCTCCTGCAGCTGGGAGTGATCCCAGCCAGGGAGGCCTGGACAATAGGTTTCCTGCTTGGGGAGGTGCTAGCACCTCCCCAGACAGCCTTTAGTGTATTGGGGCAGGGTGGGCTGAAAGGAATGAGACATGCCTGGGGCACACAAGGTGTTCCTTGCATAGTCCAGTTCAAACCGGCGCTGGGGCACTCCAGCCCCAGCTCTGGCGCGAAACTGGACAAAGGGAAGTGGGTGTAACCACCCCCTCCCAGGTCCCACCCATAAGGCGTGACCTAGCAGGTATCCCAGCCCCCCAGATTAGTATAAGAGTGGGAGTTGGGCCTCAAGACTTTAGATTATCCTGAACCTGCAAAACTGAACAGAAACTCTGGACCTTCGACATTCGACGAAAGAAGAAGACTGAAGAATCTCCCTTGTAGCCAAGGAGTGGCTACCCTGTGCAAACAGGCACCATCAAGAGACTACCCTTTGCTTTGTGAAACGTTCGACGAGGAACCGACTGCAGAGCCCGACCAGAGCCTTGATTTCCAGACTTCTCCGACCCTCATCCACATCTGCAGCAGAGCTGAGATCCGTGGAGGCGACGAGCGACGTGGGACCGGCTACCTGGGAAAAGTGGCTAGTAACTTACAGCGCAGCTTCTGAGGTACCCTCGAAGTTGTGCACCGGGGATTGAGAAGCCCCAACCCCAAGCACCATCTGCACCGAAGACCAGCCCCCCACACTCCACGAGTCCTGCGTGGGGCCCTTCAGCATTTTCCTGCTTGCCGCGTCTGTCCGGTTACTTGCCCGCTGGCTAGTGGCCTTTGTGACGACGCTCCCTGAAATCTTCTGCGCTGGTTTGGCTCCTCCAGACTGGCTCCCGCTTCTCTGCAAAGAAGAAGCACCCCAGACCTTCCTGGTCTGCACCAGAAGCAAGTCCTTTGTTCTTCGTGGGTTCCGCTTGCCAAGGCTTGGTGAGTCCTAGTCCAACTTCGACGCCGCCGACAGCAAGAGCCTTCGTGGGACAGCTCGCCTCCTGGTCCTGGTCGTCCTCGACGCTTCCTGGTCCTCCTGGCTGCAGCGACAAGCTTCACCTTCACCTGCAACTCTTCACGACATCGCCTGGTTCCTTCCTGGTTCCACGTGGTCACTGGCTAGTGACCTTGACTCTGTCCCCTCTGCTTGCAGGTTTCTTCTCTTCTTGATCCCAGCCTTGGGATCCACCGGACACTCTCCCCTGACTGCCTGTCAGCATCTTTCTTCAGGCATCCATAGGAGTCGACGACGAAAACGACGCATCTTCACCCCTATGCACCCGCAGCCTGTGGGCTAGGTAACTTGGGTACTCCGGTGCTCATCAGGATAGTGACTATCCTAGTGTCTAGTTTTCAAGTCTCAACTTCCTAGCTACTCCGGAAGTGTCCTAAATCTATCTATTTCTAAACTGTACTATTGCTATTGACTTTTACGCATTACGCGTGAGTGTTTCCACTCTGCACACGAATCCCGTGGGCCTCCCACTTCCTAACTAACGCTAGTGTAGTGTAGCCCCAGCGATTCCCTAGGCCTAGGCCTATTCTATTTCCGTGACAGTGGTTCTTATACCACTTATTTAGTATATGGTTTGCGTGGCCCCTAGGGCCTAACTGTATTACTTACCTGTGTGACTTACTGTATGCATTAATAAGACTGTGTTGTACTTACCTCTAAACTCCTAAAGAGTGCTGAGGGTTTGCTTAGAATAAATACACTTTATTTTATATATATATCTGTTGTGGTGTCCTTTCATTTGGTATTCAAGGGATTATATATGGTATCACAGCTGGCTTCACATGCCATTCAGAGTTTAGCCTAAGACTGCTCTTGTCCATGCTACCACTAGGATAGCTGGTCTATAAGGTTGACTTTACAACCAATCACCATAAGGGTATTTGGACTGATATAAGGTGTACACTATAACTAGTGACATCATACATCAGGCCAACTTCTCACATTGGTGAGCAGCGGTTGGGATCTGAGCTTGCTGTTGTAATACCATTGTAATCTTGAGATACTAAATTGAAAGATCACACAGATATTGTCTAGGTACATATAACATAGTTTATAATACTTAAGTCCTACTGGACTTAGTGGTTGTAGGTTGAAGGGAGTAACACACCCTGACTACAACTACTAGAGAGGTTTAGTAGAAACAACTAGTGTAGGTAGGTGCACACACCACACCCTCACTAGATCATGCCTCTGGGAGGAGATCAAGTAGATGCTCTCTCAGGAGGGGCAGGTCTGCAGAAGACCCCCTCTAGGTATGATACCTTAACATTCCAGGAGATGAGACAATTGTGTACCTCCAGAGGAATAAAACAGGGTGCAAACCCTACCCTCCTTCAGTTAAGACAACTCCTAGAGGAGTATGATGCTCAGAGGGCATCTCAGGAAGGTGCCCTAGGCACAGAGGAGGGTCTACCCACCACAGAGGAGTCAGATGGGGCTTCAGATGGGGAGGTAGACAGCCAGAGCCAAGTAAGGAGACTTAGCCAGGCTAACTTAAGTTTACATGGGAGTTTGCATGGGATCCCCCCATACAGACCCACAAGTAGACATTCACAGAGAAACAGGAGGGACAGATCCCCTTCAAGGGAATCCATCCACTCCCATGTCTCTAACATCTCTAATGCTTCCTCTCACAGGGGAATGACTTCACCTGAGAGAAAGGAGCATGCAGCCAGAATGAGGGAGGCTAATCTGAGGATTCAGAGGGAAGAACTTGCCCTTGCCAAAGAGAAGCTTGCTCTGGCTAGAGAACAAAAGTTAAGTGGGTTAGAACCCACTGGTGGCAGCAACATTCCTAGAGATAGAGACAGGCACTATGATAATAGAAACCTGAGCAAGATTGTCCCTCCCTACAAGTGTGGGGATGACATCCACAAATGGATAACTGCTTTGGAGAGAGCTTGCAAAGTACAGCAGGTACCCCAAAGTCAGTGGGCAGCTATCTTGTGGCTCTCCTTCTCTGAGAAAGGAAGAGACAAGCTCCTCACAGTTAGTGATGAGGATGCAGATAATTACACTGTCCTGAAGAGTGCTCTGATTGATGGGTTTGGCCTAACCACTGAACAATACAGGTTGTTGTTCAGGGATACCCAGAAGACACAGACTCAGGACTGGACTGACTTTGTAGATTGTGCCACTAAGGCTCTGGAAGGCTGGCTAATGGGAAGTAAGGTTAAGGACTATACAGGATTGTATAATTTGATCATGAGAGAACAAATACTTAACAACTGTCAAAACCAGCTATTGCATCAACACCTGATTGATTCTGATCTGACTTCTCCCCAAGAATTGGGAAAGAAGGCAGATAGATGGGTCAGGACTAGAGTTAAGCAGAAAAACCAGAACCAGGGCGGTGATCAGAAAAAGGCAGACCAGAAGGGTAATGAGCAGAAACAAAAAGACCAGAAGTCTTCACCAGGCCCCCAAAAGGCTCAGGGGGAGGGTGGTTCCAAAAAGGATAAGAAGAAAGAAGGTCAAAAGAAACCATGGTGCAACTATTGTAAGTCTACCTCACATTGGTTTAGTGAGTGCACCAAAAAGGATAAGCCCCCAGCCACCATTGCCCCTAAGGCAACTGTACCCCCTAGTTCAGCTGTAAGTGGTGGTTCCCAGCAAAAGGGTGTAGTAGGGTTAACCCTGGGAACTGAGGAGGATTCTGGCCTAGTCAGAGTACCTACTCAGGCTGTCCTGATCTGTGATGGGGACTTAGCTTTGTCCTCTACTGTAGGCCCCAGTAACCTGGGCAAGTACAGACAGACACCTTTTATCAACCAAAGAATGGCTCAGGCCTACAGGGACACTGGGGCTAGTGTCACAATGGTGACACCTGCTTTTGTGGACCCTGGACAGATCATACTAGGTGAGAACTACCTAGTGACCAACGCTAGCAATGCCACTACCTCCCATAGTGTGGCTATTGTTAACTTCTCCTGGGGAGGGGTAACTGGCCTCAAGAAAGTTGTTGTTAGTTCAGACCTTCCTGTAGAGTGTTTACTGGGCAATGATCTTGAAACTTCAGTTTGGTCTGAAGTGGAGTATAGGACCCATGCAGAAATGCTGGGGATAGATGCACATGTCCTTGCTGTGACCAGGTCACAGGCCAAAAAGTGCAACACTGAACAAGTGCTGGATCCTGAAACTATGGACCAGTCACAATCCAAGAGAAAGAGCAGTAGGGTTAAGGCTGTGCCTTCCCCCCTGCCTCAGGTGGTGGATCAGCCCTCCCAGGAGGATGATTCTGAGAGCCCTGAAGGAACTGTCCTAGAAGAACTTGAACCTGATCAGGTTGAGTTTCTTGGGACAGGGGGACCTTCCAGGGCAGATCTGAGGCAGGCTCAATTAGACTGCCCCTCTCTTGAACCCCTCAGACAGCTGGCTGCTGCTGAGGCTGCAGGGAATGCTCAAGGTACCCATAGAGTGTATTGGGATGAAGGGCTACTGTACTCAGAGGCTAGAGACCCCAAGCCTGGTGCATCCAGGAGGTTGGTCATACCACTGAAGTTCAGAGGCTTCCTTCTAACCTTGGCCCATGATATTCCCCTTGCAGGACATTTAGGCCAGAACAAGACTTGGGACAGGCTTGTCCCTCACTTTCACTGGCCCCATATGTCAGAAGATACTAAGGAGTTTTGTCGCTCCTGTGTCACCTGCCAAGCCAGTGGCAAATCAGGTGGCACCACAAAGGCCCCCCTCATACCACTACCTGTGGTGGGGGTCCCCTTTGAAAGAGTGGGCATAGATATTGTAGGACCAATGGACCCACAAACAGCATCTGGGCACAGATTCATACTGGTGATAGTGGACCATGCCACCAGGTACCCAGAAGCAATTCCCCTGAGGACCACAACAGCTCCTGTTGTGGCAAGGGCCCTGCTTGGAGTATTCTCCAGAGTGGGCTTTCCAAAGGAGGTCATTTCTGACAGAGGTGCCAACTTTATGTCAGGATACTTGACTGCAATGTGGAAGGAGTGTGGTGTTAACTATAAGTTCACCACACCCTATCACCCACAGTGCAATGGGCTTGTTGAGAGATTCAACAAGACCCTAAAGGGAATGATAAAAGGATTACCAGACAAGCTTAGGCGAAGATGGGACATCCTTTTACCCTGCCTTCTGTTTGCTTACAGAGAGGTCCCACAAAAGGGGGTTGGCTACAGCCCTTTTGAGCTTTTGTTTGGGCATCCTGTAAGAGGACCCCTGTGTTTGGTGAAGGAAGGATGGGAGAGACCTCTCAGACAACCCAAACTAGACATAGTGGATTATGTACTTGGTCTCCGCTCCAGGATGGCAGAGTATATGAAGAAGGCTTCTAAAAACCTTGAGGCAAGCCAAGAACTCCAAAAAGCTTGGCATGACCAAAAGGCTGTACTGACTGTTTACCAGCCAGGACAGAAAGTGTGGGTGTTGGAGCCAGTGGCCCCAGCAGCACTCCAAGACAAATGGTCTGGACCCCACACTATTGTTGAGAAAAAGGGAGAAGTCACCTACTTGGTGGACCTTGGGACTCCCAGAAGCCCCCACAGGGTGCTTCATGTCAACAGATTGAAGGCATATGTTGACAGGGCAGACATGGGGCTACTCATGGCTACAGATGAGGGGCAGGAGGAAGAGAGTGACCCTCTCCCAGACCTGTTGACTCAGAACCCTGATGATGGCTCAGTTGATGGTGTGGTCTTTTCTGACAGCCTCACTGTCCATCAGCAACAGGACTGCAGACAAGTTCTGCAGGCCTACAGACATATGTTCTCTCTGACCCCAAGTCAGACAAACTGGTGCACCCATGAGGTGGACACTGGTGACAGTCTGCCTGTGAAGAGTAAAATCTACAGGCAACCTGACCATGTCAGGGACTGCATAAAAGTTGAGGTACAAAAGATGTTGGAGCTGGGAGTCATTGAACCTTCAGAGAGCCCTTGGGCTAGTCCTGTAGTCCTTGTTCCAAAACCTCACACCCAAGATGGTAAGAGAGAGATGAGGTTTTGCGTGGATTACAGAGGTCTCAATGCTGTCACTAGGACAGATGCCCACCCAATACCTAGGGCAGATGAGCTCATTGACAGACTGGCAGCTGCTAAGTTTTTGAGCACATTTGACCTAACAGCAGGCTACTGGCAAATCAGACTAGCTGAGAGTGCAAAGGCCAAAACTGCTTTCTCGACCCCAGGAGGACATTATCAATTTGTGGTAATGCCCTTTGGTTTGAAGAATGCACCTGCCACTTTCCAAAGGCTGGTGAATCAAGTCCTTACTGGGTTGGATGATTATTGTGCAGCTTATCTTGATGATATTGCTGTCTTTAGCTCCACCTGGGAGGATCACCTGGTCCACCTGAGGAATGTTTTAGAGGCCCTGCAAAAGGCAGGCCTCACTATCAAGGCCACTAAGTGCCAGATAGGGCAGAGCAAGGTTGTATACCTGGGCCACCTGGTTGGTGGGGGTCAGGTTCAACCACTGGAGAGTAAGATCCAGACCATAAAGGACTGGGCTCCTCCAACTACCCAGACTCAGGTCAGAGCTTTCTTGGGCCTGTCTGGGTACTACAGAAAGTTTGTTAAGAACTATGGGTCCATAGTGACACCACTTAATGACTTGACCTCCAAGAAGATGCCAAAGAAAGTTCAGTGGACAGTAAGCTGTCAAAAAGCATTTGATGACCTGAAGCAGGCCATGTGCAGTGCACCTATTCTGAAAAGTCCAGACTACTCCAAAGAGTTCATTGTCCAGACAGATGCTTCTGAGTTAGGTGTGGGAGCTGTTCTTTCACAACTGAATGTAGATGGTCAAGACCAGCCCATTGCTTTTATAAGTAGAAGGCTGACCCCTAGAGAGAAACGTTGGTCAGCTATTGAGAGGGAGGCCTTTGCTGTGGTTTGGGCCCTGAAGAAGCTGAGGCCATACTTGTTTGGCACTCACTTCAAGATTCAGACAGACCATAAGCCCCTCTTGTGGCTAAATCAGATGAAGGGTGAAAATCCCAAACTTCTTAGGTGGTCCATTTCCCTACAGGGGATGGACTTCACAGTGGAACATAGACCTGGGACTGACCATGCCAATGCAGATGGACTCTCCAGATATTTCCACTTAGAACATGAAGACTCAACTGGTCAAGGTTAGTTTAATGTCCCTAAGTTTGGGGGGGGGTTGTGTAGGAGAGTAGGGTCTGCTTTCTATGTTCACCCCCACTTTTTGCTTTTGCTTTACTGGTTTTCGACTTAGATGTGGCTGTGGGCCTGCTAATCAGACCCACAGCCCTGCTGTTCTCTCTCTAAAGTAATACTATGTACTTTAGGTGCATAACCCATTTGGATAGGATCACCTTATTGGCCCCTGTACAGTGTACCTTAGGTACCCAGGGCATAGGTGTACCCTAGGCCTACCAGGGGCTGCAGCATGTATTGTGCCACCCCTGGCCTGGCCTTCCATTTTGACACAACTGGCTGATCACTCAGCTGGGGCAAGGTCGTGTAATCACCCCTTGCTTAGGTGTAGTATTCCTATACCTAACTTACATATAGACACATGTGTACCTATCAGTCACTCCTATGGCAGGCCTTGACAATCCTGGAGGCAGAGTGCTTGGTAACATGTGAGATGGTGCTCTAGCATGAGCTGAGCCTGTCTGCAGCTTTCGGAACCATGTCCTTATAGCTGTTCTATGATATAGCCTACCATATACTCTTAAAGTGCCTTATAATCTTAGACGGTTATGGTAACTATGGTCTGGCTTTATCAAAACATGTCGTGTAAGGTGTCTAACACTCGGGAATAATACCCCCATGCCATTTCTGGACATGAGAATATTATTCCCCCTTCTAGAGGGAAAGACATGTTAAAATCATACTTCAACTGTTAGCCTCTGACCAAAGCCTCAGCATCACAAAATGGATGCTGCTGCCACGACACAAGTCTGACCTCCTGCAGCTGGGAGTGATCCCAGCCAGGGAGGCCTGGACAATAGGTTTCCTGCTTGGGGAGGTGCTAGCACCTCCCCAGACAGCCTTTAGTGTATTGGGGCAGGGTGGGCTGAAAGGAATGAGACATGCCTGGGGCACACAAGGTGTTCCTTGCATAGTCCAGTTCAAACCGGCGCTGGGGCACTCCAGCCCCAGCTCTGGCGCGAAACTGGACAAAGGGAAGTGGGTGTAACCACCCCCTCCCAGGTCCCACCCATAAGGCGTGACCTAGCAGGTATCCCAGCCCCCCAGATTAGTATAAGAGTGGGAGTTGGGCCTCAAGACTTTAGATTATCCTGAACCTGCAAAACTGAACAGAAACTCTGGACCTTCGACATTCGACGAAAGAAGAAGACTGAAGAATCTCCCTTGTAGCCAAGGAGTGGCTACCCTGTGCAAACAGGCACCATCAAGAGACTACCCTTTGCTTTGTGAAACGTTCGACGAGGAACCGACTGCAGAGCCCGACCAGAGCCTTGATTTCCAGACTTCTCCGACCCTCATCCACATCTGCAGCAGAGCTGAGATCCGTGGAGGCGACGAGCGACGTGGGACCGGCTACCTGGGAAAAGTGGCTAGTAACTTACAGCGCAGCTTCTGAGGTACCCTCGAAGTTGTGCACCGGGGATTGAGAAGCCCCAACCCCAAGCACCATCTGCACCGAAGACCAGCCCCCCACACTCCACGAGTCCTGCGTGGGGCCCTTCAGCATTTTCCTGCTTGCCGCGTCTGTCCGGTTACTTGCCCGCTGGCTAGTGGCCTTTGTGACGACGCTCCCTGAAATCTTCTGCGCTGGTTTGGCTCCTCCAGACTGGCTCCCGCTTCTCTGCAAAGAAGAAGCACCCCAGACCTTCCTGGTCTGCACCAGAAGCAAGTCCTTTGTTCTTCGTGGGTTCCGCTTGCCAAGGCTTGGTGAGTCCTAGTCCAACTTCGACGCCGCCGACAGCAAGAGCCTTTGTGGGACAGCTCGCCTCCTGGTCCTGGTCGTCCTCGACGCTTCCTGGTCCTCCTGGCTGCAGCGACAAGCTTCACCTTCACCTGCAACTCTTCACGACATCGCCTGGTTCCTTCCTGGTTCCACGTGGTCACTGGCTAGTGACCTTGACTCTGTCCCCTCTGCTTGCAGGCTTCTTCTCTTCTTGATCCCAGCCTTGGGATCCACCGGACACTCTCCCCTGACTGCCTGTCAGCATCTTTCTTCAGGCATCCATAGGAGTCGATGACGAAAACGACGCATCTTCACCCCTATGCACCCGCAGCCTGTGGGCTAGGTAACTTGGGTACTCCGGTGCTCATCAGGATAGTGACTATCCTAGTGTCTAGTTTTCAAGTCTCAACTTCCTAGCTACTCCGGAAGTGTCCTAAATCTATCTATTTCTAAACTGTACTATTGCTATTGACTTTTACGCATTACGCGTGAGTGTTTCCACTCTGCACACGAATCCCGTGGGCCTCCCACTTCCTAACTAACGCTAGTGTAGTGTAGCCCCAGCGATTCCCTAGGCCTAGGCCTATTCTATTTCCGTGACAGTGGTTCTAATACCACTTATTTAGTATATGGTTTGCGTGGCCCCTAGGGCCTAACTGTATTACTTACCTGTGTGACTTACTGTATGCATTAATAAGACTGTGTTGTACTTACCTCTAAACTCCTAAAGAGTGCTGAGGGTTTGCTTAGAATAAATACACTTTATTTTATATATATATCTGTTGTGGTGTCCTTTCATTTGGTATTCAAGGGATTATATATGGTATCACAGCTGGCTTCACATGCCATTCAGAGTTTAGCCTAAGACTGCTCTTGTCCATGCTACCACTAGGATAGCTGGTCTATAAGGTTGACTTTACAACCAATCACCATAAGGGTATTTGGACTGATATAAGGTGTACACTATAACTAGTGACATCATACATCAGGCCAACTTCTCACAATGCGGTATAAATTTTTGTAAGGTATGGAAGACTGCACCGATTTGAGCTTGCTTCAGGCAATGTTTGATTTAATATCATAAAAATCAACAGTGAAAACCGGCTCACCTAACGATAAAGCAGTTTAACGACTAGCCAAAGAAACGGCCTACATACTGACCTAATAGGGCTTTAAGTGGGATGAAAAAACTGGGGGGGGTGTCTTTTAAAGGGGCATGGCTGATGTAATTAAGGGCGTGGCTTAAAATCATGTAAGCTATATAAATCTGTGTATGGCATAGCGTGCCGCCCGACTGGTATTTTGCCACTTCATTCATTGCCTCCAGATTAATAATACAACAAGTAACATTACCCCTACAACAAGCCAGGACCATTGGCTTTGTCAGTGGTTATAGTTGCATAGGATAAATAAGCAACACCTACAGCTTCCTTGTATATAATATTGAAAATGCTCCAGTTCTAACATGATGAGACTGTGAAAGAACTATAACGAGTCTCGTTGAAGTTATATTAAAGGGAGCGAAGGGTGGCACTGATGCAGAGTTAAAATTTGTTTTTTCACTCTGAGGGTGAGGGTAAAAATGGAGAGTGGGACCGTCTCATCACCTGCTTTTTAGAACTTTCCTTCATTGTGCAGACAGACACGGGATCAATGTTTTTGCAGGCAAAGTTAAGGACGTGAATATAGGGCCCCTTTTCAATGTCTGTTAATTTACGACTGGGTCTAAGACGTGAATGACCCAGAGCACTTTAAACTCTGCTCCATCCACTTTTTCATGCGGATTCTGCTCCTCTGTGTGCACCTCTTGTCTCACTGCCGCGCTCGCACCTATCTGCTTCCCCCACACACTTTATCCCATTTGTCTTGCCCCTTTTATTCGCCTCTCTGCTCCCTTTCCACTTGTCCTGGGTGAGCAGTTTCCATTCTGATGCGCCGCCATTTTATCTTTTGCTCTGCGCCCTGCATGATATTCTGCCTTTTATTCATAAAGGGGCAGGGCACCCTTCACGCGCAAGGGCACCTTAATTAACTGTCTGATTGCTGTCATCAGATGCAGCCATTAGGCCCACAGAAACGGGCCAGCAGGGGAGATTGATAAAAAAAAATAAAAAATGTAAACTCTTAGGTGGCCCCCTGGGCCTCGAAACTCTGTAGTCTTTAAAGGTGTGAGGCCCCAGGGCTGCGAGCAGGCTCGGGCCCTGGGCAGCTGCCCACTCTGCCCATGCCTAGCGCCGGCCATGGCTCCACGTAGCTCCCACACTGTAGCAAATACCATATTTTGTTTATATTATGACTCAGAAGGGGCAGGTCATGCAGGGTTGACCCCTGAATTGGTCGAAGGATTTTACTTTTAGTGAAGGAACAAGTTGAGAGACCTCTGTGTAACAATAGACTTGCAGAATAACTGAATTCTTTTTGGAATTACTGAAAATGCTAACAGACTGCGGACAGATATTACAGAATGAATGACAGGGTGAGTTGAGTTTCTGCGTGAGCCCAAAAGGGCAGGGAATACCTTCACAAGATCTGGTAGACTGGAATTCACCCTTGGTGCAATTCTTGTTCCAACCCTAAAGGCCACTAGGTATCAGTATCCAAGGGCTGCATTTTGTCATATTCACAATGAAGAGAGATCGAAAAAGGAATAGGTGCCACTAAGCAAAGCCCAGCCTGCTTTTGGAACTGCAGCCCAAACTGCTTATACAAATATTGCTGTTATAACTTAGATGAGAAAGGGCTTACCATTGAAGCAGTATAAATAAGATAAAGTGGCTGAGATTAATTTAAGTATTCCATCCATCACTGTGTTGTTTGTGCAGTTGACGCCTTAAGTGCACCTGTTATTCCCAGACTTGGGTCCCGGGAACACTGAGTCACTGGAACCAAGCTGTACCTGACTGATGAGCCCATAACCTGAGCGAAACCGGTCCTGAGTTGCTTGTGTTCCAGTTCAGAGAGGACCTGGCTTGGCAGTTCGGACTGGACTGTTCCCATGAGGAGCAGGGTCAAGACTGATTTGCATATAAAGTGCCACCTCGGGCTATTGGCAGTGGTTAGAATTACTGCCGGCAGCCTCCTATCACCTTTTGTGTGTTTCACTGTTACTAACTAAGACATAACAGTAAAGTTGCAAAGAGGGCAGAGCTCTGGGATAATTATCCCATTTCCCTTTACTTGGTCCCCAGGCATGTTCTGAGTGTTTAAAAGCATCAAATTGTTGTTTTCTTCATAACTTAAAAGGACATTTAAACGCAAACAAAAAAGGTAACCATCACAAAACTCTTTGATGAACCAACTCCATATGTACTTGGTCATCTGGGCTTGATAGCTTCCAACTGGTAAAAACCAATGCTCTCAGCTTTCCTGTATATCTTTGATTATCGAAAGATTGGACATTCTGAGTTTAGGAGGATCTTCCTCAGTGCTTGATTTGAGCCGGTGGTTTCCGGTGCTCCACACCAGGACTTAATTGGTTTCCGGTGCTCCGCACCAGCACTTAATTGTCATCACCACACTTATGACACTTTGCCATATGGTGGCGCTGCTTATTTAATTTAGAAATTATCAGAACAATGGTTGTTTATGAATACAATATACTTGAAAAAATACTAATGCCAGCCTCTCCAGCCATTCCTTTAGCTTTGGGGACTAGGCATGATCGGAACTGTCGCACTTGCAGGCGACAGAGATGGTTAGTAGTTGTTTTGTACCACCACTGGCAGCGATTACGGGGCAATGATTCATGTAAGCTGCCATGGCCTCCTGGTCAGGCCCCTGGCACTTATTAATTACAAATTAAGCACTACGACCCAAAGGAATACCATATGTTGCGGTCCCTTATTTACCGCCATCAAATACCACTTGCCTGTAATATGGCGCATAACAGAACTGATTGTCCCTGAAAAACTCTTTTCTCATGAATATTCAAACATCTAAATCATTTTAAGGACTTCTATATCACACATCACATATTACCAATGATCTCAGCAGGAGGAATTGTGCCTGTCCAGTGGTGAATCAATGAAGCGCACCCAGACCAAACTGTACGTTTTTTGGAGAAGGTCATCCATTCCCCTGACCTTCAAACAGCGCACATGTGGGACTGCATGGGATGCTTTCAGTATGTCTGCTTGTGGAGTTCATAGATTCTTTGTTGTGTTTCTGACATTCAATAAAATCTAGGAAGCATGTAAGTGTGATCTATATGGTGGTCTGTCGGCCTGTGTACGTAACCACTAGGACCTATAATCAAGGTCTTGGGCCAGGGCTCAATTTGTAAAGACATAAGTCAGGAGATCACTGCAGCTTGCACACCCCATTGCGCTACTAATGACATTACAAGCTCTTTGTAAACTAAAACTTACTACTACCTGCCACCTAAGCTATTTTTATAGCTATGGGTGGCAGGTATTAGTCATTTTTAATTTATATAGAATTTTTACACAACTGTTGTGTTCATCACAAAATGAGACAAACAGTGCCACCATGTGGCAGGCTGTCATAAGTCCTGGTGTTGACAATAAAGTGCCGGTGCCAAGCACCAGAAACCACTGGCTCAAATTAAGCACTGTCTTGGGCGTTAGAAGAAAAGTAATAACTTTTTCCTTGAGTCAATCCTGGTAGCACATACATTTCGCCTCAATATAGTCAGTTTAGACTAGTTTTGAGCAGTGTATTTAATAGCTCACACTCCTGTCTCATCGAGAAACCCACAAGGCGTTCACAAACTATAAAAGCACACCACACCTTGGTCCACCCACTCCCCAAGCCTTTCTTTGGTTTTACTGCTACACATGGTTTATCACACAAGTATGCCTAGTTATGCCTCCTAGTGTAAATTGAGCCCTTTATGACCTTAGACATAGGTTTAGGCCACACATGGCTTTGTGAATCTTACACTAAGTTTTAATGGTAATCTAGTACAAATGTTTGTAAATGCCACTTAACTTGAGTTGTTTTTATAGAGATGCTATTGGATTTCCAACTCGGCGAACAAGAAACCACATTACAAAGATTTCCACAGCACCAAAGTGGCGTTTGTATTTGCTCTTCACCCTCATTGGTTTTACAAAAAGGTTTACAGCTATGGGGGCTCATTTTCCTTTGGGACTGGCCCAAAACATATAACAAAATCCACGTGCCCATGTATCTGTGTCTGTACGTACACTCACGAAAAGAAAATAGTCAAATGGTCAAAATTGTAGATTCGTATCGTGTTCTAATCCTGCAGATTCAGGAGCAAGTGAAAAACACTCTTTAGTCACTAAAAATGGATGCTGCGAGTGACGTTCAAATTATTCACAATCTCTTGGTCATAAGGTATATCATAGATGTGTGAAACTGTTTATTAAACGCCATTTCCACTGCAGCGCCAGGCAAGAATCCAAGGTAAAAAGCAAACTCCTTCAGAAACTTCAATAAGAAAAATTCCAAGAGCAGTTAGAAAGTTAGTAAATTCCTCAGCATTCTTGTCACTCACGTGAGGCGAACATGTAGAAGAAAATGATTAGTGGTCTGCAGGGCATTCCCATGTCCATACCACTGCATGTTTAACTCATTAGAGTTAGGCAGGGGATCAATGGGGACCCTGTACCGTTCAGCAAACACTCAGCTACGTTTGACAGAGTAGGCTAACATTAGAGTCACATGCATTCTTGTATAAGTGAGCCCCCCTTTTATGCAGTAAGTCTGCCAAAGGACTCTCCTATGTGTTATAGAGACATGGAGACAGGGCTCAACCCCGAAGGACCCACTCATCACATAGGTTGAGGCTTAGGTCTGAGTTTTGGTGTTTAGGTTAGATGATATCCCATTTTCTAACACTTTTCTTCATAATGTGATCTATGATGGCAATAACTCTAAACACAGTGATATTTTGCTCAAATAAATGCATCTCTTGAAATACTTTCAATTCCCTTTGCGAATATTTAGCATGCCTTAATCTACTGTTTCTTTGAATTTGAAGGAGCTCTTAAGAATGGTTTCTGAAGTTACAAAGATAGATAGATGGATAGATAGATAGACGGACGGACGGACAGACAGACAGATAGATTTGGATAGACCTTGGAACGTATGCAGTGCCAAGAGGATCTTCTTCTTCGACGATGTCACTTTAAAAAAAGAATGGGCCCCGTTCACATGCAGGTGCACACGTAACTGATTCGTTTTTATAATCAAAACATCCAAAAGGTTGTCAGATGCCGATCAAAATACATACGGGGAAGAGTAATTTGAACACAAATGTACAAATCCCACTATATACAAAGAGATTAGATTAAATAAATATGGATTTATTAGAATATAAAGAATTCATAACCCAATTCAAAATACAGAAATTTCACAAAGATGTTAAGAAGTTTGCCCACAAGAAGGTATACCCTTATTCAGTAAATGTCTATACAATCAAGGCCATAGGTGAGACAGGTAACAAAACCGATATATCATCCGTGGACAGTTGGTCTTCGGACTCAGAGAGTTGGAGTACTGGGGAGGATCAGAGGGGGAACGGAATAACCGATATAGGCACACGAGAGGGAACTATCCAGAACTTGCATAAAATTAATATCCCTATCCCTCATTGGTCACATTCTATACTCCCTTTTTGAACTGCCAACTTTATCCATCATATTTAAACTCAGGCTTCCCGCAATCACAAACTAGATTTCCTTTTTAGGGAGAGGCGAAGGAAAGGGAAGAGGCAGAAAGAAACCAGAGCAGAAGGCACAGTGGGAGGACAACAACACCTGAAGTATGACGAGACACATGACACCAGGGACAAGTTTAATGACCTAGAGGTCAACCTTTCTAAGAAGGAAGTAACAGAAGCTACAATTCAGGTACTTGATAAGAAGTTAGAATTTGTACGCACACCAGATAAGTTCTGACTGAGGTGTGAACTCTCTGAGATCTCTAGGAGGATAAAGCTGTAGGCATTTTTCTAGGATAAAACACAGCACGCCGATGAGAATGATACTGGAGTCTGGAAAAAAAACACTTTTACACCACCCACAAGAATGGTCCCCATTGAAATCCAGACATTTGAGCACGCCATGATAAAGGAAATTGAGGCAACTGATACATCAAATATACGAACATTCCATAACATGAGCAGAATGGAGTCTAGACTGGCTCTAGAATCTCTTTGCACTGATGATCAAATTATAATAAAACCAGTGGATAAGGGTGGTACTGCAGTGATCCAAGATATTCAGGAATTCTTTTGAATAATAGGGTTCCTTATTCTTTCAGATGCATGGGACATTAATGGGGAGTACTTTTGCTCCAAGCACTGCATGTCTGTATGTACACGACGTTGAGGAGACTATAATACTTACCACAGAACATCTGTACAGGCAGACTATAAGGTTTTGGAAATTATATATTGATGATGTCTTGGTAATCTGGGACGGAGATGCAGAGATCATGTCACAATTTCCGAAATGGCTGAATTGAAGGAATGACTATCTGAAGTACACACACTCTATGAACAGAGAAACATTGACGTTCTTGGACGTTAGAATCTTCGATGAAAATGGAAGACTAATGAAAAAATTCAACACTAAACGACTGCCTTTCAAAATCTGTTACCGTTCAACAGCTTACACTCACCATCTATGAGAGAATTTATCATGTGGGTAATTCTTGAGGCTTCACAGAAGTTTGGAAGATTGTGATCACAGGAAAAGTCCAGCTGGAAAAAAACTATTTTTGGACACAGGGGGGAAATGAATTTGAAAGATACCCTGGTGCATACAAGACTAAGGTGAGGGATCACATTAAGTCAGACAAGCATACCGATGGATACTGAGGAAGAAAATGATGTAGCACGTCTAACACCTTTTCCTGCAACCACTGATTAAGTGTTAACCCCAGCTGCTACTGTGCGAATGAGCAGACGCCGCTCATTGTATCACCCAAGAACACCCACTGCAAGACCACACACACCTGAAGCTACATATACAGAAGATGCTTCTTTTTCTCTGGCACAACGCTGCAGAATGCTGAAAGATGCAACGATTGCTGTACAAAAAAACAACATAAAAGCAACACATGATTTAATCCATAAAATGGGTGATTTGAAAAAAACTGCACTAAATGGATTTGAAAGCATTTCATGCAGTATGATGGATATCTAGGAGTCTGCTGGTTCACTTTACAGAGGACCATGAGAGAAAGGAAAGGCACAGAGAAAATGACAGCATCACACAGACACTCACTTTTCGGCTTTTGGTCACTATATAGAGCGTTCAGCTGCATGCACCCCAACTTTGTGTTGATGCTCTTAACATTTTCAAACTGAATCGAAAAGGCAAAATGTGGGCATTCTTGGAAGAACAAACAACCACAGTTGTAATTAGGCCTGCCTTATCTGTACCTGAGAGGGAGGAAGGCTCAAGTGTGAGTAGTGCATCAATCCAAGAAAGTAGTAGTGCTTTACATAACTGAAGCAAGAAAGGGCAAAGTACTATAAGGCATGTGCACCTGGCCAAGTCAAGTGGTGTTCAACAGAAAAATAAATAAGCTTTTTTCAAGTGTAGGAACAGTTTTAGTTTAAACAATGTGACATGTAAATAATATTTCGTTTATAAATCTTATAACAAAATTAATTACTAGTAACACATAGCGGTTGTAAAGTGCATGTGAAGAAACAGAAGAACTTTTTGAAAATTAAAATAGTATTTGATTTTTTTTGTGTTAATCCTCAAACAAAGTATTGTACGTCAAACGTAAGTATTTTGTAATTTTGTTTTGCATGCTCTTACCTCAGCAGATCATCCATTATCTAGTCCATTTGTTTGATGACTTAATTGTGGTTCCTCATCGTCATCAGAATAATTTTCCATTGTTTGCAATGGCGCGCACTCTAGCGCATATATCCATAATTTCACAAGAAGGAATATTCTAATGTTCCACCACTTTTGTGTAAACAACGAAATATTCCCTTTAAAAGGGAAATTTTGAATTTCCCTTTAAAATTCAAAAAGTCCTTATAATAGCGTCTCCAGTCTGCTTGTGATCCGCATTGAGGCAGCTTTATCTCTGAGCCTGAAGGTTAAGGTATTAAGTGAGAACCGTAAAAGGGAGTGAGAAGGAGTAAAGAGCTTACCCATCCCACTGTCTGCTCCCAAGCAGTCACTGCCTCACAAGCATTGCGTGGCACTCTATCCATGTTCTTCCATGATAAAATCAGAAACATCTACGCTGATCTTGCTATCTAACACCCTCTTAACTCTCTCTCTGACCTACATAGGTCTCCCAATGCAAATTGTTCCCTGGCTAGGTTTCAGCAGTTTAGTATGCCAGAGGTGGAAATTCCAATGCATGTGATAAGCTAATGATCCCCGATTACTCCTACTCTCCACGTATAATTTCTGCTAACACCAGTGGGTTCCATGCACCTCCGAAAGGTCTGTTTAAGATGTCCCTTTCTGATGCAAACACCCTGCCAGCTTGTAAACAGGCTAAGGTTCTCCCCTTCCAGAAAAAAACCTGATGAGACCTCCATTCATTCTAACTACCAGCCCACATCACTCCTTTCCTATCTGGTTAAGTCATCGAAAAACTTATTAATATCCAGTTGGCATCCTAGCTAGAGTTTCCCAACCTTTTAGATCCCTCGCAGTCTGGCTTCAGGGCTTGCCACAGCACTGAAACTGCCTTGTCGCACCCACTGACAATGTCGAGCATACCTTGGATGAGGGCAGACTGGTGGCTCCCCTTGTCCTAGACCTCTCCGCACCATTCGACACTGTGTCACACGTCATACTTATCCATCGCATGCTTGAGATAGCTATCCGATCTAAAGCCCTGCCGGGATTCCAGGCTTCTCTTAATGATATAATTCAATCCATCCATCTTACACCATTAAAATCAAACCTCGAGCAACAGGGTAGGTTGTATGATGCCGGGGACAAGGCGGGTAAACTGATTGCTTGGTTGGATAAGAAGGGGAGAGTGAATCGGGTGGTCCCGGAGCTTTGGGTTTCGGATGGAGTGTGTGTGACTGACCCTGGTGAGATTGTGGAGTGTTTTGCTGACCACCTCCGGGCGGTGTACTCCCCGGTGTCTGATAGAGATGAGGATGACTCTCGTCTCTTGCTGCGGGATATTGCCTTGCCCGGCCTATCCGTCGAGGACCGTGAGCAGATGGATGCCTCCCTGTCTGTCGACGAGATTGCTACCGCGATTCGTTCCCTTCGCTCGGGCAAGGCTATGGGCCCCAACGGACTGCCGATTGAACTGTATAAACTACGCCCGGATAAAATCGCGCCCTTCCTCCGTCGTATGTTTCTGGAGTCGCTCGAGTGGGGTTCCCTTCCCGACGACCAGCGTCTGGCTACTATAGTTGTTATTCCCAAGGACGGTAAGCCAGGAGACCGCTGTGCCTCATATAGGCCTATTTCCCTACTAAATGCAGAACCGAAAATCCTTGCCAAGGTCCTCGCTAATCGCTTGCTGAAAGTTATATGTGATTTGATACATCCGAATCAATGCGGCTTTATCCCTCATCATAATACCGCTCTCAACTTGCGGCGTCTACATGGCGTCCTCGCTAGGGCGGAGTACTTCTCTGAACCGGCCATATTGGTTTCCTTAGACGCCACGATGGCCTTTGATACCATCGAGTGGCCATTCCTTTGGGCCGTATTGGCGAAGTTTGGCTTTGGGGAGGGATTTATTAGTTGGGTGAAGCTCCTCTATGCTGGTCCAATGGCTCAGGTTGTTGTCAATGGGCGGGTTTCTCGGCCCTTCGCTCTCGGGAGGGGTACTAGGCAGGGGTGCCCGTTGTCCCCTCTGCTCTTTGCTCTCGCCTTGGAGCCGTTCGCTGCCTGGCTCCGCTGGGAGCCCTCGATCAGAGGGATCCGGTGGGCCCCGGGCTTCGAGGATCGGGTCTCGTTGTACGCGGATGATATTCTTCTGTACCTCACCTCGCCGCGGAAGTCGCTCAATGTGCTTTTTGATGTCCTTACTTCCTTCGGGAGAAATTCGGGTTTGATAATTAACTGGTCCAAATCTTGCGTGTATCCTATCTCCGGTGGCCTTCCTCTCTTGCCGCCTCGGCTTCCGATCCAAACATCTCAATCCGGCTTTAAATACTTGGGGGTATACGTTTCGTTGGATCCGGCGGTCCGCTACGAGCAGAATCTCCTGTCTCCCCTCCGGCGTTTGAGGGCGGATACGGCTCGGTGGTGTAAGTTGCCCTTGTCTCCACTTGGTCGCGCAGCACTGTTTAAAATGATGTCCCTTCCCAGATTTCTTTACGCACTCCAGAACTCCTTCGATACCATTCCGGCGGCCTACTTTAGGGAAGTGGAGAGTTTGCAGAGGAGACTGGTTTGGGACGGTCGTGCGCGTATCGCTTTGGCAAAGCTGACTCTTCCCTGGTATGACGGGGGCATCGCGCTTCCTGACATTAGAAGGTACTATTGGGCCTCCCAGCTGTCTGCCATTAACCATGCTACGTACGCTCCTGGCTCGAACCCGGCATATGAGATGGATAAATTCCTGCTTCCCGGCGGTAACTATAACAGAGCGCTCTACTCTCGATCTGCCGGAAGGACCCTAACGGGCCCTACTAGGATTGCGGTACGTGTGTGGAAGGCGGCGAATGTAGCTGTGGGCTGGAGTGAGCGGTTAACGTGTGCTACTCCTCTATTCGCCTCAGAGCGCTTGGGAAGCCTCTGGACAACGAAAGGCTTTGAGCACTGGGATACGATCGGCATTAGCAGAGTGGGGGACCTATGGGTTAAAGGCGCGGTTAAATCCTTCGCGGCGCTTCAGAGCGAGTACGAGCTTAGTGAAAGGGAGTTCTTCCGCTATGCCCAGGTTCGGCACGCCCTACTCTCGGTCTTTGGGGAGGGGACCACGGTCCCTGTTTCTTCGCCTCTCGAGGACCGTATACTCGACGGACACGTCCCCGACAGTACTATCTCCCTGATTTATAAAAAACTAATAAATAATCGGGCTGATCTCTTGGTGCGTCTTCGGGAGGCATGGACGGGAGATGGGGTTGAGTTGGACGACGAGGACTGGCAGTCTGCGCTGTCATCCCCTAAGGAGGTTGCCATCCCGGCCCGTCTCCGTCTGGTCCAGCTTAAGATTCTCCATCGTGTCTATGTGACGGGTCCCCGTTTGGTCTCGATGGGGTTTTCTGACGACGGGCTCTGTAAGCGTGGCTGCGGGCTCAGTGCCACCTTTCTCCACATCCTCTGGGAGTGCCGCGAGGTGGCGGAATATTGGCGCCAGGTGCATGATGTTATGAAACGAGTCACTGGGGTCGCTCTGTTGCCGGAGGTGCGCCGATGTGTTCTGAATGTGTGGGAGCCCAATGACTATCATGCGGCCCAGGCTCGGTGGGCGGCCCTTGGGAACATGATCGCAAAGAGAGATATTGCGCAGCTTTGGGGTTCCCAACGGCCTCCCACCGTGTCCGTATGGAAGGAGAACATGGACTGGTGCATGTTCAGGGAGAAGACGGTGTATGTGGCTCGTGGTAAACCGGGGGCGTGGGGTAGAATCTGGGGTCAGTGGAATGTGTATCGAGGGACTATCTGCTCTCCCCCCCTGGTGGATACGTCTGATGTTGCCTTGTTCCCCTGATCCTTGAGGGTTCCTTGCTTAATTTGTTCATCTGAGTATAGATTTGGTTTTCCCGTGGCCCCCCCCTCCCTCTCAGACCCCCTTTTTATTGACCACCCTAGGGTGGTCCTATGTGGAGTTCCTCTGCTGTGGTTAGACGCCCTTTTAATGTTTTTTGCCTTGCTTTTTGTTTTTCTTTACTTTTGTTGATATTTATGTAAAATAGGGTGTATCCTGACTTCCCTTATGTGCAGCCTGATCTCCTGTCATTTAGCGGAGCCCCTGCGGGCCAGTCATTGTTTTTGAACTGCTTGAACATTTCTGAATACTAGCGGCCGGCCCAGGTGGTTGTAGGCCCGTGCTTGTACCCTTTTTCTCTGCACAATAAAATTTAAAAAAAATAAAATAAAAAATCAAACCTGCTTTACATAAATCATGGAGTGCCCCAAGGACCATCTCTTAGTTCAACCCTCTTCAACGTCTACATGAAACCACTGTCTGCCTTTATAAGAACATGTGACTTTAAAATTGGTGGCCAAGCGAGTGCAGCTCCTTTCCTTTGCCCACTCACATGTTTCAGAACCTGGGGATTATTGACAATTCCCTTTCCTTGAAAGCATGCGGTACCTGCTTTGGAATCCTGTGCATATAGCACAAAATCCTTAAGTGGTTTCCAATGGACTGTCACAAAAATGTCATCAAAGTACTAACTAGTCGGTTAAATTATGGCAATGCGCTTTATGTGGACATTGCTGAATCCCTACTGAAAGGAATTCAAACCATTCAAAACACCACAGCCTGTCTGGTACTTATCTTGCCCACAAGCTGTAGGTTGGTCTTGACTCTCAATCCTCCACACAGGTTACCCATGTGTAAGCAATCAATATTTAAACTCCTGTGCCACTCTACAGAGCTATCCTTTCAGCAGGTCCTTCTTATCTTCATAACAGAATACCTTTTCACAAACCAGTTAGAGTCCTCAGATCCTCTACTTTGGCTCCGAACCACATCCCCAGTGTCTGTCTTTTCAAATCAGGTGGCTGTTGTTTTTCATATCTTGCAGCCCACCACTGGAACACGTTTCCTATGGACATACGCTCAACAACGAAATTACTCAAGTTTTGGTAACTGCTCAAAACATGCCTCTTTTGAGCTCTCCCCTTTCCTTTCTGTTCTAGGCTTTAGGCTACCAGTGACTGTATCAACTTTTTAAAAGTCATTAACACCTGGATTCTAACCTTTGGGGGTGAGTTTGGCGCTACATAGAAACTTTCAACGTAACATAACAAAACATAACATGGGTGAAAAACATAAGCACTATCACCTATAACATACAAACATACATATAAATGTAATGTTCCTAGGAGTTGTGCATATACAATATAGCACAAAGTTCTGAGACACTCACCAATTAATACTCTTTCGCCTATGTGTTGTCTTGCCGGATGACACATAAGTCCACAAACCCATCACATTTTGTGTGCATAATGTAACACCCTAGGTCACCAGGCTATTTCCAGATGAGGGTCCCTCACTGTAATATCGCCTGGTAGTTCGGGGTGGACTGTTCCCATAAGGAACAGGGTCAACAGCCATTTAAATAAGGCAGTCTCCAGTGCTTAATTTGAGCTTGTGCTTGCCAGTGGAGGCCACCGTCACCTATTTTTGGGGACCCATCAGATATTACTGAGAACAAAAGAGGGAAAAACACAAAAATCAGAAAGAGGGAAGAAGAGAAATACGAAAAAACGTCACAAAGGGAGAGTGCAGGAACCTGCAGGAGTCAGATAGAGGGCCAGGGACTGTCTTGTAGTGCATTAAACAGGCATGAGTTGAATTTAAGGCTTCTAGTCGCTATTTGGCACATCCACGTTTAATTGCACTGGCTGTGGGCTTCTGAGCACAGCTTCGGGAACTGGCACTCTTTCATTTACAAATTAAGCACTGGAGGCATCTGTCTAAAGGGGCACAGTGGGTACAAATAGGTGGTTTGGAATGCTGTCCCCGATGCGAGCTAATGGTTAGACTATTTGCAAGGATTCCTCCCAACACCTTTTTTGTGCGTGATGTGATATCTTGTGTTACTCAATAGCAATAGTACTGGCAAAGCCTCTTCTCCCTTAATCAGAATTTTGTCCAGAATGTATGAATATAACTTTTGTGCTGTTTTCATTCCAGGGTCCTGCAATGTCATTGCGTATTGTTTATTCAGATTACCTAATTTTGCAGCTGAAACCTATTCTGATGTTATTGAAGAATGTGTGGATCCATCTTTAGCTTTGAGTGGGGGGGGTTTCAAAAGAATGCTGGATGGAAAGCTTCAAGGCTTGTGAAGAATTGAAGAAGGTCGTAGAGTTCACTATTAAGGGGTGGCCTTGTGAGAAACACCTGACACCACACATGCAAATTCTGTGGAAGATCAGAGATTACATTTCTGTTACAAGGGATTTTGCCTTGAAAGAGGAGTGTGTTAGTCCTCCAAAGGATATTCACCATACCAATATTAAGTTGGCCCATACAGGACATTTGGGTAAGACCCTTACCTAGAAGCGGATTAGAGAAGTATTTTGGTGGCCTTATATGGATTCTCAAATTTCTGGAATTGTTAAGCAATGTTCCATCTGCTTTAAATCTGACAAATCCTTGGTTATCAAAGTGAGTCCATTCGATCTGATGTCCATGACAGGCCCTAGGATAAGTTATCTTTGGACATTTAGGGGCATTATGATAGTTTTTTGCTGTCTAAGGTGTAGGCTTTTGTTCTTATTGATTAATTCTCCAGATGGGCTGAGATCAAATTGGCATCTAAGTCAACCACTGATACCACTATCCAGTTTCTAAAAGAATGCTTCCTCAGAGAAGCTCTGCCTTCTAGGATTGTTACTGATAATAGTAAACAGATCACCTCCTTGAAGTTTCAGAAGTTTCTTAAGGACAGAAGGATTTTTCATTTGAAGATGCCTCTTTATTTGCCTAACATGAATGATCTTGATGAAAGGTTTCATAGAGTTATGGCTGAGGCTGTGCCAGCGGCTTTGGATAATAAGGTTGAGGGCAAAGAAACTGCTGGAGAAAAAATTGGGCTTATCACTCCTCTTCCAATTTGATCACAGGGTTTTTACTTTTTGCCATGCTTAAGGGTAGGGTTCCGGCTCATATCTTAGTATTCATGGATTAAGCAAGAATTACCAGTACCGGATCTTAAAGATTTGCATCAGAATGCCAAAGCTAAGTTTGGTATTAAATGGACTCAGAACTTGTAAAGACCACTAATTTGAGTTTGAGGTCCTCCAATTCCATTTTGCGGGTGGGTGATTGTGTCAAAATTTAAAAAAAGGTGAATCTAAGTTTTCAAGAGCATTTAAAATTATTAGGTTGGGAAAATCTTCTGTCAAATTTAACAGTGGCTCATGGTGGAGTATGAGCAGATTAGCCAAAGTTGATTAATGTTTACTGGATAAAGAGTTGTATAACAATGATGATATAAGAGAATGTGACAGAATTTCTGATTTTGGTTCACAAGTTCCTTCTTTTGCAGATTATCCCCAAAAAGCATATCTTCTGGTGTTTGTTCTGCTGCATGTGAGATCTCTCAACCTTTGGGTGATGAAGGGCATAAACTGGAAGGCAATTCAAAAAAATTGTGGAGGCTGAACCAACTACATCGTCTGGTCAGTGAGATGACTTCCATCAGGTTATAGAGTCAACTGTTACGGAGAGCCTTCCCAAGAGAGAGATAGAGGCACCCATAAAAATTGGCAGATTTTATCTTAGGTTAACATTATAAGGAGAGGAAATGTCTTGTATTTGCATATCTTTGCTGTGTACTGTTTTTGTTTTCCCGGCTATCAGCATGTTCTGTATGGTTATAAGTTATTTCTCGTTTCTGGGACACTGCAGTGTTATTGTCTAAATCTCACTTTCCATTCTCCTGTTATCTCTCGTGCTTGGTCATGAGATTAGTTTCCAGAATTGTTTTGCCTGCTTGCCAGCAGTTGGAAGTTACCCGCTCTGCTGAGTGGTCCTCCTTTTCTGCTGCTGGGGACATTTTCTTCCAATAAAGTTGCTTTCCTTACTCTGCCATTGCATTACTTCAACAGGTAGCTGGCCTTCTGAGCTGCTTTAAATAAATCTTTTATTCTAGACCACTGTAATGTTATGTGATCATGTGCACTAGGAGCCTTGTGGTCCTCGGCGGACTCCTTACAAAATTACGTAATCAGTTGGGAGGTATCTGGGTGTGGTCAATAAAGTTTATGACATAGTGTGTTCAGTTAACAATTTCATGTCGAAGAATCAAGACCTGTGTTATAGAGCTCCCTGTGTGGTGTGGTCATTTGAGTGCTTCACAACTGGGGAGGACTTGACAACTGGCAATGAGGGTGGGATACATACCCGAAGAAACAATACTTCTCTCCCTGAGAGTTTGCAGAGGTCCACCAAACTGCTTGTGTATGCCATGTGCACCCCAAGAAGCAGTCTATGTTTGGAGTATATGGGGTCAAAGCGCTGCTCCAGCTCTTGCAAGGTCCTCTAAAAAAGTGAAGGCCCCACAGAGGAGCACAGTCAGAAAGCCCACCAGAAGACCACTGGTAAGGCCGAAAGAAGAGATACTGCTCCACAGCGTAAAACAGAGCCATCATCCATACAAAGCAGAAGCGCTAAAGGCAACGACAACCAGGTACAATGCATAAAGTAGAGAGCAGTAATAAACATGGACAAGAGGCAAAACTGTTACTCACCGTTAAGAAAGAAGATGGCGCCATAAAACATCAGCCTGGGAGCAATGACCCAGATGTAAGCACACGGCTGATGCTTACAGAAGGTGCAGGTCCAAGTGAGCAGTGACCATCGTCGGAACAGCATATGCTCTCATTAAGTCCCAACACAGGTTATGATGCTGCTGTATTTCTGAAACCACCACCACCATTCGACAACCACAAGAAGCAAAATATTGGCGCCAGATAGACTGCATGAATTGAAACATACAATGATTTCATAGATGCTGTAGAAGAAATCGATGACAAAAAGATGATTAAATGCTTGAAGAACCTTGCAGGTGATGGAGTGAAAGAAGTGATAAAGAAAATACCACAAGCTGATTAAGTATCATATCATCAAATCAAAGAAACGTTGGAAGCCAAGTCCAAACCAATGCCGAATGTCAACTATGAAAGGTACATTTTCAACCAGGCCGAAACACAAAGAAAAATAAATTGTGTTTCTGATGTGATTCTCGTTTCCACATGATGGGAAATACCCCGCCATTGGACAGTTATGCAAAAGCTGTGGTAGAGAAAACCATTTCATAGTGGTCTGCAAAGCAAAAGAAAAAGTATGTGCGTCACAACGAGTGGAGAAAATGGATGCCAGAAAGTTCCAGAAGCATTCTAGCCATGCCCACAAGTTCAAATTGCAACATCAAGTGAGGGAAGTGGAGACTAAACAAAGTCAATCTGCATCAAGTTCATCTTCCAAAGGCTCTCCAACGTCATCATCGAGCGACAGTGAAGAAGAGGGATGTGCAATGGTTATGTCAACCACAGAACGATGTGCACTCATAGTATAGGCTGCTTGCAAAGAAGAACACAAGTTAAAGAGAGATTGCCACGTGAAGTGACCATACTCACTTAGACAATGCCCAAGATCACGCTAAAGGTGAATGGCTGCCCTACAACTTTTATTTTAGATAGTGGTGCATCAATCAATATCATGCTGACAAAAAAATACAACAAACCGTCTCCAGTTCTAAGTCTACAAAATAAAGGTGTACACATGGGCTGCTTACACACCATTGCAAAGACAAGGGTCATTGGTAGACCTGGCCCCTTTTACAGGTTCAGCCCCAAACTTTTTGCCTTTTGCCTCCTATTTTTCTGACCCTGTTTTTGCTGGCTATAGGATTCTGGGCACTTTACCACTGCTGATCAGTGCTAAAGTGTATATGCTCTCTGTATAAATTGTGTATATGATTGATTAGGCATGATTGGCATATTTGATTTACTGGTAAGTCCCCAGTAAAGTGCACTGAGTGGCCAGGGCCTGTAAATCAAATGTTACTAGTGGGCTTGCAGCACTCGTTATGCCACCCACATGAGTAGCCCTGTAAATGTGTCTGAGACCTACCACTGTAGGTTCTGCATGTGCAGTTTTCACCTGCTTTGTCAACCCGGTAATTGCACCCACTTGCCAGGCCCAAACCTTCTGTGGTGGTGTCTACCCCGTCGTGGAACGAGCCGACCACTCCAACATGGCGGCCGCGACGCCGACCGGAAGTGAGCCCGACAGCCCGGTCAGCCAAACGCCCGGACGAGAACCAGCGTACAAAAGGGGCGTAGTTGAGAGACGAGTGTGTGTGTCGGGAACACCAAGCGAGAAGAGGAGCAGCGAGAGTGACGAGGAGTGACTAGCAGCCGTGGACGAGTCCTACATTCTGTGCGGAGGAACTGGAGACCCCCCCGCTACCAGGAAGCCCACAGCAGGAAGAAGTAAACGACCCCGCCAAGACTAGCAGCTTGAGGAGCAACGCCCTTGAGTCTGGCACTCCACCAAGTGAAGCAGAGGCCGTGGCTCCCCTTCCTGCAGCCCAGGAGGGTCATGGGTACAGGCAAGTACCGGGGTTCTTCTCTTTTAGGGGCTGGTGGGCGGGAGCACGGGCCACTCCACAGTGAGGCACCCCCACCTAGACACATCACTGGAGCAGTGTACGGGTGACGGTGGCACTTTCCCCTATCCCCTATCCCCCAGAACCACCAGGACAGTGGTTCTGACGTCTTGTTTTTTTTATTTTATTTTCTCCTTCTTGGTTTGCCTTTCCGGCCCATCCCCAAGGAGAAGTACAAAAACCTTCCCAGAAGAGGCAGCCGAACCCCGGGAAAGAAGAAACAGCGGACCCTTCTATCCCTATCCCTACTGAAACCCTACCATTGGACTCTATCCTTCTGGAGCCTGTACCAGGGAAGGAGTTTACCCTAAGGGGACTAGTAACTCACTCTTGTAACCCACAGAGAGCATATAAACAAAGATACCACCTCATAAGTCCCTACGTAGTCCTGATGTTCTTACAAAAAAGGGAGGCGGTGCGCATTTACCCAGGGCAATCGAGGACACCCTCCCTCTTCTTTCACTTAAGGCACCCCTCAGGTAGGCCCAAGGTACCCCCATGGGCAAGGTGCAGTGTACGTGAAAGGTAGGACGTGTCCTGGTGTGTTTTACATTCCTGATAGTGAAAGACTGTGTATTTTGTTTTTCACTATTGAAAGGCTGAGTGCCCCGTTGGCTAACATGGGAGCTGGTTTGTAATATCTTACAAGTATATCTTTTCATTGGGACAAAATAGTGAAATAGAATTTAGACTTCCTGAACTTTAAAAATACATCTTTTAGTGAAGATGATTTTTATAGTGTGTGTTTGAAAATGCCACTTTTAAAAAGTGGGTATTTTCTTGCTTAACCATCCTGTGTGCCTCTGCCATTTGTGTATTCACCATCTGGGTTCAGAGTGACAGGAGCCGGGAGATGTGCATTCAAGAGGGGGGGGGGTTGAGGTGTGTCCTTATTTCCCTGGGTGACTCATAGCCAGGCTGAATAGACCTAACTGCATTTAGAGTAGTGGACGGAGTTGTCGCTTGCACCTGAATGGACTGTGGCTGCCTTCACAAATCTGTCTCCATCTCCTCTACTGAACCTGGCCTGAGCCAGGCAGATCTGGGTTATTTTGCCAGAGGAACTTTGTACCAACTTAGAAGGAAAATGTGCTATAATTTTGGGGCCCTGACCCCAGAATTTTAGATTACTGCTTGACTAAGGAACCTGCCAGGAAGAAGAGCTGGAATTGCTGCCAGGAGTACTGCCCCATTGCTGTTGTTTCTTTGTTAGGTTGGTCTGCAGTTGCTGCTTCTGTCATGGGAAGGGAAAGCACTGGACTGTTCTTTCTACATATTAAGTATTTCCAAGGGCTTGATGTAGAGCTTGCCTCCTGTTGGAAGTCTCAGGTGAATCAAAGATTTCAACATCTTCTGGGAACCAGCTGCTGGAACTGGATGTTTCAGCTGCCACAGAGGCGAAAAGATAACCTGATTCTGTCAACGATGCTGTTACCGGCTCTGTGACCTGTAGGCACCGCAGAGGGCACCACTACATTTTGCACCGCAACCCTGGTTTCACTGCCGCAGCCGTCCACTACCACCGAGCCACTGCTTGCACCATGACCTGTGTGCAGCGCGGTTCGTGCCAACTTGCTTCACACCGCTGCTATGGTACCCCTGACGACGCAACGCTGTCACCGACATCATTGCCTGCACCGTGACCTGTGGATAACACTCGTGGAGAACACGAAGCAACATCCTGCTTTGCACTGCAGCCCTGGTCTCACCAATGACAACGCTCCAAGCTGACATCGACGCTGCTGCTTGCAACATTGTTTAGGGGCACCGCTTGGCCCATCGATGCCCGCGCCATCGACTCCAGTTCATCAATCGACACTGCGACCTGTGGGTCCCACACACCGCATTGCTCCGTCTCTCACAGCAGCATTGGGTCTACTGCAACAGCGCTTCAGAAATGACGACAATGTTGTATGCACTGTGACCTGTCAGCACTGCAACAAGCACCGCCCGCTTCTCACCGCAGCCCTGGTCTCACCGATGTTGCTAGACGACTGTCACCAAGCCGATGCCTGCACCGTGACCTGAGGGCCCGCACGTCACACTGCTCTGCTTCACACCACACCCCCGACGCTTACAGACGCCGGCGCTCCTGACTTTCAAACTCACGGAGCTCAACCTACAACACGTGTGACTTCAAGGGCATGATGACTCCTGCACCGACTTCCAGAACCGATGCCTGACGATGTTGCTCCTCCGGAGTTCACCGCAAGGTCCGACACCCTGCATCTCCAAAGGTACTGTTCTACGGGTCTACCTGACACAGTAGCTGGTCCGCTACGCCCCGACCGGCCGGAACTGTTGGATTTGTTTGTTCACAATACCGTGATAGCCCCGGACGGAGCTATTGACTTCAAGGAACTGTATATAAAGCCTATTTTGCCATTATTTGCATGTTGATAGCTGTATATTGAATTATTTCCATTTTGGTCATGTTTTACACAGATAAATATTGGATATTTTTCTAAAACTGGTGCGGTGTCCTTTTGTAATGTCTTCACTGTATTACTGTTTGTTATGTACAAATGCTTTACACATTGCCTCCGAGATAAGCCTGACTGCTTGTGCTAAGCTACCAAGGGGGTAAGCAGGGGTTATTTTAGACGTGTAATCCCCTTATCATGACCAGAGTGGTGGATTCTGCCTGGCTTAGGTGCATACCCTAGCCAACAAGGAAACCCATTTCTAACAGTCATTCATAATGACCATGAGGCATAAGAAAATGACAGTGCAAGCACCAAATCATGTCCTCCAAGGTACTTTGTCGAGTGCATGTCTATTGCTTTTTAGCACTGCTGCTGACATGGGATGGATATCCATAAACGACAAACTTAATGCACATTCTGACATAATAGGTCAATTTCCGTTGTTGTTTTATGGACTAGGGAAACTTAAGACAATGAAGGTGCAACTTCACATTAATGAGGACATTCGCCCTGTATCTCAGAGACGCTGTTGGATTGCTTTTCATTTACAGGAGGCAGTTGAGAAAGAACTAGAGACATTATTAAAGCATGACATCACTGATTGCTCTACTGGTTCAACGCCATGGGTTTCACCCATTGTGGTAGTGCCAAAAAAGGAGAGTGGAGGTGCAGTGTGCATTTGTGTTGATATTAGCCAGGCCAACAAAGCAATCGAGAGAGAAAGACATCCAGGTCCCCACATAACAGACATGATTACACAGCTGAATGGTGCTAAAGTCTTCTCCCACCTTGAGTTGAACAAAGGATACCATCAATTCGAACTGGAAGAGAACTGTAGGTACATTACTACTTTTTTAACTTGTGTTGGTTTGTTCAGATACAAAGGAATCAGCTTTGATGTGTAGCTGACTGCAGAAATCTTTCAGGATGTCATTCGCTGAGTAATTTAATCTGTCACACATACTTTTAACTACAGTGATGATATAATACTGTTTGGGGCCACACGAAAGGAGAATGACAGAGCTCCTACACAAATATACCGTCTGCTCTCTGATGCAGGTCTCACTTTAAATGCAGAAAAGTGTGAGTTTCACTAAACCAAACTCAAATTCTTTGGGTATATTTTCTCTAAAAGGGGAATTACTCTTGATCCTGAAAAGGAACAAGCATTGTCATCCACTTGTTCACCTCAAGATGTAACAAGGCTGCAATCCTTCTTAGGCATGGCCAGCTATTGCTCCAGATACATTTGTGACGTTGCCAGGGTGCATGCCCCTTAAGAGAGTTGATAAAGAAGAACATTCCCTGCCAGTGGTCCTCTGAATGTGACCAAAGTTTCAAGAATATCAAACACGCAATTGAAAATGCAACTGAAATGGCCTATTTTGATCAAAAGTTACATTCTGGGATCATAGTAGAAGCAAGCCTGGTGAGGTTGGGTATGCAGAAGTCTATTTCAGACTGACCGTGCCTATTTTCAGTCAGACAAAAGAGCCTGGCTGTAGTGAGGGCTTGTGAATATTTTCATGTGTTTCTGTACGGAAAGCCTTTCCCTCTTATCACTGACCACCATGTAGATCTCACATTTTTGGAAATCTGAAAGCCAAGATGCCACCTCGCTTCAAGAGGTGGGGGTTGAGATTGCAAGTGTATGATTACACTATTGTGCATAAGCCGGGGAAGGATCAAAACCCCACAGATTGTTTCTCACTAGTGCTATTACAATGTCACCAGGGGTGACTCCTCTGTAAAGGCGGAGGAGCATTGCCCCCACTGCTGAAAGTCAGCAGACGCAACTGACAAAAAATAAAACGATAATAAAACATTTTTATTAACATTTTATTTTTAGCCCTGTAGGCTGCGAGCTGAGGGAGGGGCATGGCCTCCCATACTCGCGCTGCAGCACCAGGGAGGAGGGGGGAGTGGTGGGCACTGCCAAGTGGGCAGAACAGTTTGGCTGACCTTCTGGGCCTAGCCTAACCGTCATGAGCACTCAGCCTTTCTCCACCTAGCTGTATTATACAACTGGGTGGAAAAAAACCAACACAGGCTCCCAGTCTATGTCTGAGCGCCAAACCGAGGCGCTCAGACCAATCCCAGTGCTGTTTACATGCCGGGAATAGTATTCCCAGCATGTGAGCAGCTGGGACCCTGCGCAGTGTGCAGCAGTTCCTGGACATCAGGGTGGCAAGGATAGGAAGGAAGGCGGCAGCCGTCAAAGCAGGCAAGTGCTATTTTATATATTTTTATACTTTTTTGTATTCCCCCTCCCCCTCCTCATCACTTCTTAATTCGAGCGTCCGCTACTGTCACAGTGCAAAGTCTAAAATGGCTGAAGAGTATATCAATTTCATAGTAAAGTCTAGTACCCTTGCAGCACTATCCATTGAGCAGGCCATTACTGCTACCAACACAGACAGAGACATGCTCGCAATCAAAGATATCATTGCAATGCAATCATGGAGAAAACATACTCGACCTCTAACAAATGACGTTGAGTATCAAAAATACAAAAATGAGCAGGAATAACTTATCAACATTGCGGCATTGTAGCCACCAATAAAGCCCTCAGAGAGTGTGGTTTCCTCACCTTGATGAACGAGTCAAGAAGGAACTGAAATCATGTCACCTGTTTAACTGCTTATCTCCCAAGACAACACAGCAGCTGCTAAATATGTCTGACTTTCCTAAACAAGCGTGGGATTAAAATTGCAGTTGATTTCTTTGGACCCTTAAATAATGGCCATCATCTCATGGTAGTTATTGATGAGTACTCATATTTTCCCTTAGGGGAAGATTAATCATCAACCACCCATGCAAAGTCATTGAGAGGCTGGATAATATTTTTGCAGCGTGGGGTGTTCCCTCCATTCTTAAATCTGACAACAGTCCATCTTTCAATAGAAGAGAGTTTAAGGACGTTCTTAGTCACATCAGACGTCAAGCATCAGAAAAACACACCTCTCTGGCCACAGGCAAATGGCGTTGTTGAATGATTTATGGGCACCCTGGAGAAAGTGGTACAGCGCTCTGCACTAGAAGGAATCAATCTCAGGTCAGCCTTAGGTCCAGCCCTTGGTGCCTATCAGTCAACTCCCCATTCTACAGCAGGTAAAAGCCCTGCCACCTACCTGGTTGGGAAAGCCATTAGGACAAAGCTACCACAGTGGACCACAAGCCGAGTAATAGACACTGATGAGATTCGTGTAACAGACACATCTTGCAAAAAGCAAGATCAAGGCCTATCCAGATAAGTGTTGAGGCGCTTGAGACACAATTTTCGAAGAAAGAGACTGGGTCCTAGTCAAACACAAACGGAAAAGCAAGACTGATGCTCCATTTTATGCTGATCCATTGAGAGTTATGAGAAGTAAAGGACATAAGTTGACCGGTCAACGTCCCGGAAAGTCCATTATGAGAGACTTGCCAATTTCAAGCATCTGCCTTGATGTTCATCGGCTCCAGACATCACAAGTGAGACAGAAGTATCAATACCAGCTTGACTTGACAACCAAGTAACCCAGCTAGCTAAGGTCACTGAAGAGACTGGGCGAAAAGGTTTCTGCAAGGATATTAACAATTGTCCGGCTACATCATTTCTAAACTCACGAGTACAATCCGCGTAACACTTCAAGCATTGAACAACACATAACTTGCTGTGGTGTGGATAGGCAGGATATGTCACACATCTGGAATTAGTCTTTGTTCTTTTTGAAATTGTAAATGAGATACCCGAAGGAGTAAATACTCTATCTGCCAAATCCAGTGCACGTACATCTGAGACTCGCCTGCACGAGATTTGACATAATAATAGCATAAGTTTCGCTGACAGTTGTTTACAAGATAGACCCTCATTCGTTGCCCAATTCCTAAGAAAACAAAGTACCACATCAACGTCCCACGAAGTGAAATATCTAGGTTTAGATGGTTTCACCTATCTGATGCCTCTCACTATTATGCATACTAAAGGGTGTTCGCCCACTGGTTTACCATCCACATGGGGATGACCAGCCGAAATCGCAGAACGGAAACTATTAACTGTCCGGTAAGCCATACCTTGATCAGCCATTTCAGATAAGAAATTAACAATCATACGTATTCCGGATCCCACGGGATCCCCCCGTCGTTCAGAACACCAACCAACTCACCTACCCCAAGCTGACTCATATCGCTTGTGCGTAGAGGGGGCCCAAGACTGATACAGGAAAAACATTGCCTCCTGCGAAACTCCAGGCATTTGCCATCGTCTATAAAAAGTCTTCATGCCATGTGGGATAATTGATCCTGTACCACCAGTGGATGAGGATGACCCAGTGGGTCCAGAGGTATCTCTTGGAACGAGAGCAAACATACTGGAAGAGCACACGTCAAGGACAAGGCCACTTGAAACCATGCATGTGCTTTCCAACAAGGGGAGATCATTATTAATTCTGCACTCTGTCTGCGGACCTGTGCCAACACTCTCTGGATCATGATGAATGGGGGAAAGGCATAATGCGTGCCCGTCATCCATGACTGAAGGAATGCGTCCAAGTTGAGCGCCTGAGGATCCGGTCGCCAACTGTAAAACTGGGGAAACTGAGTGTTCATCCTGGACGCAAAGAGATCTATTGTGCATGGACCCCACTTCTTGTTCAATTGCTGGAATACTCTGGGATGCAGTCTCCAATCGCTGGAGTCCCATAGGAATCGCGAGTTTCAGTCTGCCACCATATTGGAGCTGCCCGGAAAATATTCTGCTGTCACTGAGATGTAGTATAGCAGGCATTAGTGCCAGAAATCTTTGGCTATTTTCAGTTTACTTGTTTCCTCATTTCAGACACATATTTCTAGGGGTCCAAAAACAGATGTTGGCCTGTAATGAAAGGGCCATATTATTACTCTATTTTTAAATCTATTTATTGAAGCTGTTCCAAGGATACCCATAAATAACTATCTAAGTGCATTCGAACATACCTTTATAGTGTTATTCACCGGTCCTGGGCTGCAGTCAAGTTCATCAGAGGTAAGTTCTGGCCCATATCGGCCACCGCACCTAGTTGACCATAGTCAATCGATGAATAAATCTTATTTTGCAATTGTGCGTGATTAAACAATGCATAAATGTATGTCTGATTATGCCACTGCTTATACTTAAGTTGTGTGTGGAATGCATATATTGTTTCCATAGCAAACCTTTTAAAGGCACAATAGTTATGCCTGAGACATGATGGAAGCAACCTTGTTCGAAAAGAACACAAGGTATTTATATCAGAGGAAAGCCTATGTGGGGACATGAACAAAAACTGTATTTAACAGAGTACGAAGATGGAACCGCACACTCTAACACAGTCCTGTCCGAAGTGATGTATCATCGCAATACATCTGCAGCTAATTGAATAGCAGCCAATCAGTGCTAGGCAAATGAAATAAAGTACAGAAATAAAAAGACAAAATGTGTCATGCAATGTTTAAATATTTCAGCCGCCATAGTTGCGTGACTTAAAAATGTGTTAGATGGCCCAATTTTTGAGCTAATTATTGGCTCCACGTAAATCCACCAAACTATAAAGTCATACTGATTATTTAACTTTCCTTTCTAAGTTCCTACCATAAGTTTGAATAACACAAGTCAGATATTGTTTACCGCATAAAGTAACCAAACTCAGAAACCGATACTAGTACAATATTTACTTATTTTGGCCGCCATGTTTTTGTGCCTTAAATGGTATATTCAGCGACACGATTTATGAGATAATCATCGACTCAGTACAAATCACCCATGTTACAAAATCATAATTTCAGTTATATTTCTCTATGAGTTCTGACCATGAATTTGGATTATACAAGCCAGATGTTATTCCCCACATAGGGTGACCAAACTAGGGGAATGATATTAATCCCTATTGTATCCAGTCCATCCTCTTACCTGGTGGTTGATTAGCAAATGCACATAATCAGTCTCCCAGTGCAATCTCCTGGTTCAAAATCAAACTCGACTCCATTTTCCAGCCCCCCCTTTATACAGGCTGAAATCGTATGTGTATGCACAAGTGTGCACGGATGACCTTTCAACCTTGCCGGCCATCATGGAATGGACTTTACAAATATGATAAATGTCATTCATCTTAACTTACATGACCAAGTTTATTGGTAACTTTCTTCGTCAGTGTTCAATCGGTTATGGACTTTTAATGTATTATGTTAATTATTCCTTTTGTCATTTATGAACATATTGTAAAGCGAAGATTTCTCCGGACATTATTCCAAGCACCCTTTAGTTATACGCATGAGCAGATGTTCACTGGCTGGCTGTTGTCTTTGGCAGCCATCTTGTATTAGGCTTTGACGTGTACAGCAATCATTGTTCATTTTGGTCTAAACAAACAAGTATATGGAGAGCCTACTCCAATGACAGTCATCTTAAAGTGTTCATAGGGGCTGCTTTAATCTTAGACAGCCATCTTGTTTGAGGCTTATGTGCAAAACAACCATCGTTCATTTTTATTTAAACAAAAGGGTATATGTACGTCCTACAAGAATAACAATCATCTTATAATGGACTTTAAGTGAACCAGTCATTGGAGCAGAATATCTCCATACATCATTTACAATGTGATATTTCATTTCTAATGTACCTACATATAATATCAGACAGAATATACATAGTGATCTCGATTCACATCAGCATTGTAAACAACTTCGTATAATAACAAAATTATGGACCAAAATGCTACTTGTTAGACAATCAGGTGAGAAAGCAGAGTGGCTATATTCAATAAACACTAGTCAGTCATATTGGCAATATAGTTGTTTATGTGCAGTAGCCATAATCCTTTAGTGGATTGATAATAAACAAATTAAAAGTCAATTGAACTGAAAAGAACCCGGCACAGAGTGATAGTCTTATCGGGTATCCCATATCTTTGTAGGGTGTATGGAATAACCAAATATTACTTTTGTCAGGATGATCTTGTTCGATGTGTGTCACAATGGGGTACCTCTCATCGCAGTGTTTAATCGCTCTTACATGTTCTTGTATTCTTATTTTTAGACACCATGTACTGCTCCCTACATATATTATATTGCAGGCACATCCAATCACATACATCGTGTAGGTGGTGTTACAGTTGATGAAGGCAAAACCTGGTAGTTAACATCATTGTTATTTTTGAATTCCGTGACTTTGGGGCGATTCACAGAACTAATCTGAGACAAAATCCTAAACTTACTACTTTTAGTATTCACAGAAGGCACTTACGATTTTTGGTATTCACAGAATGCACTTCCGACTCCTAACTTTACATCTGCACTCGGGCCAGAATTTCCAAACCTGGACCGTACTCTTCGCACCCGGACCGTAGTCTTCGCACCCGGACCATACTCTCCGGCTCGAGACGAAATCTCTGGCTGTAGCCAGATAAAGTGTAATCAATGGGCTGGATTGTAATTTTTACAAAAAGTAACATTAGGAATGTGTGATAAATGGTAGAGGAGGTCATGAAAAACAGTTTGGGCAGGAAAAAGGGTACAGCCAGACACTATATCATAACCCTGAAAAGTTTTCTCCTTTGCATCATGGTACATGCAGTTCACAATGTGTAGGAAGAGATATGGGGCCTCATTTTAAACTGTTATTCTATGTGTGTATAGAAAAAACTGACATGAATTCTCTCTTCAGTAAATCTTATGTGTGTATATAAAAAAATCTACATGATTCCTCTCTCTTTAGTAAATGAGCATGGTATCAATCAATCGTCACTTGAAGAGATTGAGACAGCATAACTGTTTCCAGAGGGTTTGATTAAAGGTTTTATCCCTGACGTTCTGATGTTTTGCACACCTTCATTCATGCACTTCGATGTTTGTTCATTTATTTGTGTATTTTAATGGTGCTTTGCAAATATGTTTTTTAAATGTATATATGTTATATGTGTCTTGTAGCCCTTAGGAAGACCCAAGATGGGACGAAACGCGTTGGCTACTTTTGGATGAACAATTTTTTGTAAAAACAAGAGTAAAGGATTTCACAATCAACAAACGTGCCTCCATATATTTGATTGGGATCTACCTAATGTGAACTTGAATCCTTTTGAGACATAATCTTCTCTTCCGAATCAATATTAAAATAATATTCTTTAATCATGATGTATTATTGGAGATAATAAAAACATAGTGGGTGCTGATCATTTTTGTTTCCAAATGTGGGGACATTCTCCACTGATGGGGGATTAGGAGGCTTTTTTCCCCCTGATCATAGCACCACTTTGATACTATTCCCACAGTGTGACAAGCGCGGTACTTAAGGTCTGGGTCTCCTTTGTAAATCGCTTGGCGTAGCAATTGTCTCAGAACCGAATCTACCTGAAACCCCAGAAACTCCATCGACTGTGCTGGCATCAGTATGGACATGTCTGGATTAATGACGATTCCCAAGCCTTGCAGGAGTTGGGTCATCCAAGTTAAGTGTAGTAAGACTATTTCCACATTCAGAGCCATAATGAGGATGTCGTCCAGATAAATGATAAGTCTCACCCCTCTCCCCCTCAGGTACTGCACCACCGGTTTGAGGAGCTTGGTGAAGTACCAAGGGGCAGACAATAGCCCTGAGGGCATGGCAGTAAATTCAAACCATCGGAGCCTCATTGGAATTGCAGGTATCTCCAATGTGGAGGAAAAATCGGCACCACCAAATAAGCGTCTTTCAGGTCCAGACGCACCATCCAATCCTTTTGTAAAAACAGGTCTCTCAGTAGGTGTATGCCTTCCATTTTGAAATGGCGATACACCACCCAGGAATTGGATTCCTTGAGGTTCAAAACGAGTCAAAATCCCTGATCCTTCTTTGGTACCAAAAATATAGTACTGGCGAAACGGTGAAGGTGGGGACTCGTCTCTACGACTGCCCCTTTTTTCATTAATGACCTCACTTCCTCTTCTATGAAAGACCGCTCTGTTAGGGAAAAATTTAGAGGTTGGGGTCTGTGATTTTGTTGTGGTGAGGAATAGAACTCTATCCAAAATCACTGTACTGTCTGAAGTATCCAGCGACCTGTGTCAGCCTCTCCCACATGTGAAGGAACAACCCAATCCGGCCTCCCACCAACACCTCCCCAGCATGAATAAGGTTTACCTGTATAGAAGGTGTCGCTGGAATTGTTTTGTCCTCTGTAGCCACCTCGATTTTGCTTTACACTGCCACCTCTGTTTCGGTGGGGGTAGAAGTTAGAGCGGGTGTTACCATCACAACCCCGATTTTTGAAACCTATGGTGGCCTGGTTATATCCTCGGCCAGTTGCTCGACCCCCTGAAGCCTCCGGCCCTGGTAAAAAGGCCACTGTGGAACACTTTTTTGATCGAAGACTGGGCCTTGTCTAGGGCCGAGAAGGTAGCTACATAATTTCGGAGCTCTTTGACAAATTTGTTGCCGAACAACAATCCGTTCGCCATCGTGCCTGCCTCCGTAGTGGCCATGTCCACTAATTGTGGATCAAATATCATTAGAAAGGATCTTCTTCGTTCGGGGGATAGGGCGCAATTTGCATTCCCCAAAAAGCATAAAGCTCTCTGTGCCCACTCTAAGACTTCCGTCGGGTCAAGTGACAAATTAGAGTCTTTGGCTCTGACTGCGAAGTCGAGGATTTTTGTGAGGGGTTCGACACATCCAGTAACTTGTCTTGGCATCCCCTCCATGCTCTATCTAGTCCCTTCTTGGGATCTTTGGGGAACTTCTTAAGGAAGGTAGCCATGTTGTGGTCCAGCTCTGGGGTGTCTGCCACCATACCTAATAGGAAGGGTCTGGGGCGTTCCAATTTAAGAGTGGTGCGCAACGCGCGCTCAAAACTCTGTCTAATACTATCTTGGACATAACGCGCCACCTCTGCGCGAGGCACCCATTTCGTCGACCTCGGATGGATAATATGCTTTGGGTCAAATAAGAGTTTATTATTCGGGGCCTTTGAACTCATATGTTTCCATTTACGTTTTAACCGCCTTACGAGTTAACTCAGTGTCTTGGTCAGAGTCTGAAGTGTCCTGCACAGCAGGAGAGGATCCTCCGTGTCCCCCGCATTCGAGAGGGAAGAGTTACATGATGGGCCAGATGGAATGGGACTACCGTACCCATGTACCCTAATGACTGATGATGCCACCTGAGACAAAAACCTCTGCAGAGGATTTAAATGAGTGTTCACCCAACGAGGTACACAAAACTCCTTTCCTGTAATTTTTTAGGGGTTTAGTAAAGGGTTGTAATGCCCTGATCAAAGCCCTGTTCTCCGAACCTTGCATGTGGCAATCCAGGGCCTCCACTAACTGCTCCTTCATTTAGTGCTCATAAGGCACCTCTTCACATTCAGCATAGTCATCATAGTCAGCGTATTCATCAACCTCTTTGGCACAGTACACCATTTCCGTTAAGAGGTGTGGAGGATGTTCAGGGGGAGAGCCACCCAGGGGTGAAGTGACTGTATTATTTATCTCTGACTCTCACTGGCCTAAAGCCTCCAGTCATCAGGCCTAAATCCAAACAGGGGAAAAACAAACTGAAAATTGTGCCTGAGTGTCATTGATTTAAGTGGAGGGAGCCACCCCTTTCTGCTCTTCTCAGGCAGGGCCTTTCCATGTTTTTGCCCTCCGTCGGGCGTTCCAGGGACCGAGGTACAGTACCAGCAGTAGCGCGAAGAGCCGGTCGGAAGTAATTAACTCCGATACGGCTGCTCACGCATGGTCATTGGCAGTAAAATAGGACTGCCTCCCTCGAGCACGCGAGACGCACGTCTGTCCCCCTCCACAACTAGTTATTCTTTACAACAAGTCTGCCCAGCATCGCTATGCGCGCACTACCATCGTAACAATATTACTAAACTTTAAATCACACACACATTAACAATCGTTAATATAGAGAAATAACAATCATGTACTTAACTCGCTGCTGCAGCACAAAGAAAGAGGATGGACTTTTGGGTTCAGGGCATTTCTACCCATATGGGGAACTGTGATTGGTGTATACAGGGAAGTCCTTACGGGTGTTAGAAATTGGATTTTTGGTTGGCTATGGCATGTGCCAAAGTCGGGCAGAAACCACCACTCTAGTCAGGATAAGGGACTTACACTCCTAAAAGAACCCCTGATCAACCCCTTGGTAGCTTGGCATGAGCAGTCAGGCTTATCTTAGAGGCAGTGTGTAAGGCATTTGCACATAACCTACAGTAATATAGTGTAAGCACTACAAAAGGACACCACACCAGTTTAGAAAAATATCCAATATTTGTATATACTTAAGACAAGACCAACAAGCATTAGCATAGCCAATAGGTCTCGCCTTTGGGACCTTATAAGTGTTTAGTTATCCAGCACAATATCCTTGGTGCAACAACATCAACTGTTGCATGGCTAAACACTTATAAGGTCCCAAAGGCGAGACCTATTGGCTATGCCAATGCTTGTTCCTGTGAAGAGCTGGAGAAACATTATCAGGGAAAGTCACAGGTTAGGTGGCCCGTGGTGCTTCCGGTAACGGAAGAACATATCACTACTGATGGAAACACAGAGACAATGTCTGACCTGCAAGAGCGACTCAATAGCTGACAAACCACAGGGGCAGGAGCCTGGCACACATCCTGTGCCCAAAATCAACTATAGCAAAGCCTTGTGGATGAATGTAGTGCTCACTGTCCCAGTAGAGGCATTGAAGCGCTTCAGGACCTATAGCACGCTAGCCTGTGTAGCCCACAGTTGGACTGTAGTGTTACTTGCAAGCATCGGAACTAATTAAATCTTATGCATCGTTATTAGAGTTGTTATACTCATTTGTTGCATGTAATTTATAATCTAGCATTAAGTTAATTGTAAGTAGATAAACAATTTACAAGTACGACATAGCTCATGAATAATTTTAGAATATCAAAATATATAAGAGGCAGGAAATTGAAGTCGTCTTGGGGTGCAAAGCGGTCACATCTCCAAACCCTTGTGGTCCCTATTTGATGGTATGCCATCAGTTACTGTGCCAAAGAATGAATGGGCAACACATTTCCACGCTGGTTCTGGCGGAAGGGGAAGGGTGCTGTGCAAAAATGACTCGTGTTACATCGGATGCCCTCATTACAAGTGCAAAATAAATCCTGATTCAGGATTCACAGGCCAAACACTGATTACAGCCAATAAGGAAATTCCGCACCTAAATAATTTAAAAATCTATCTCATTATTGTCCCAAAGATTGCAATAGTCGCTCAGCATTTCTTGGACCCATCAAACGTTAAACGTAATATAGCCAGTATAACAATTTTACAAAAGCTCATTTTGTGAAACGTCTCTTTATTGGGCTCTTCCGGGCGCTCCAGTGTCTGTCTCCGATGAGTTGTCTTGCCGCACTCTTGTCATCGAGATTGGACACTTGACAAATCTAAAAAGAAAAGAAAAAGCACAGAGCACTGGGCACATGCATGCCATGTCCTGTTCTGCCTCTTGTTGTTTAATGCACTTGTGGCTACCTGCTCTGAGCCTACTGGATGAAGGCAGGCACGTGGGCAGACAAGGCCACACAAGCTTGCAGGCCTAGGCTTCAAAATGGCCGCCAGCCACATGGCCAGGCCCACCAAACTACAAGAAAGAGAAGACAGACAATGCAGGCCTGTTGCAAAAAACACACTGCCTGCCTTCAAGGAGAAAGAGATCTTGGAATTCAAGGATTATACCATCAATCAAAAAGGCAATAAATTTGAAAAAGATAAAAGGAATTTTTTGTTGGAAACTGTGTACCCTTATCTACAGGCAGATTTTTACACCAGATCAGAGTCACGTAGATTCCTTCCAGATTACCAAGGACGTTCAAAAAACCGGTTCATTACCTTTTCGGAAACTTCATCTTCCTCTGGAGGAGATACAGACAGTAGTGAAGGTCGGTCAGCAAATAAAAGATGGAACTCTCAACCACAACAAGGACCTTCTTTTTTAGGGAGAGGCCAACAAAGGTCACGCGGAAGGACAAGATACAACAACCAACCTTGGGAAATGACCACGCGCAGACAGCACTACAAAAGTTAAAACCTTCCCCCATTTTTAACTTGTCTACACGTATATTAACTAGAGAGGAGGAAAGCATCTTGGAAAAAGGCCTGACATTTGTCCCTTCAAGATCTACAGACTTCATTAAAATGAAAACAGAAGCAACTGAATTCTGCAGAAAGATTAGATTAAAAATGTTTTTTGCCGATACAGAGTACACCTCTCTCAATGAAGTGACAGGTTTGAAGAAAAAATCAATCTTTTGCCCTCCAAACAGTAAGATCCCTAAGGAGATGTTAACGTTTGAACGGAGTATACTATCGGTAATTTCAAATATGGAAAGGAAATCTAAATACATCAAACACAACATTTCAAAAGCACAACGGGAAGCCTTAGTTACATTAAAAAACGACGCTTCTGTAACCATTAAGCAAGCAGATAAGGGGGGCTCGATTGTGGTTTGGGGAACCACAGACAATACAGCAGAAGCTCTGAAACAACTAAATGACCCAGTCTGTTACAAGCGCATTGCCAAGGACCCCACTATTGAACTCCAAGGACATCTTTTTGATATACTGGACAAAGGTTATGCCCAAGGATTCCTGGGCCCCAAAGAGTATAACTATCTTTCAAACAAACATCCAAGAACCCCAGTGTTCTATGTCCTACCAAAAGTTCAAAAGAATGAGACCTCACCGCCAGGTAGACCGATAGTCTCGGGCTGTGATTCTCTCAATGAACCCATCTCCAAGTATGTCGATCATTTTTTAAAACCTTTTATGGTCGAGGTGCAGTCTTATTTGCAAGACACCACGGACTTCATAAATAAATTACAGGAAGTCAGTTTCATAGCAGACAAAGACCTTTTGGTCACACTCGACGTGTGCTCATTATATACTCAAATTCCGCAGGATGATGCCCTAGCTGTTCTTGCATATTTCTTGGATAAAAGACCTAGACCATTTAGGGTACCAACTGAATTCATAGTCGAGTTGGCTAGTTTTGCCCTCAAAAAGAATTTCTTTTCATTTGGCAGCGAATTCTTTTACCAGACTAAAGGCGTTGCTATGGGCTGTCCCTTTGCACCTGAATTGGCAGTGTTGTACATGTCGATGTACGAACAAAACTTCATCTATAATGACAACCCATTCAAACATTGGATTACATCCTGGCTACGGTTTATAGACGATGTCTTTATGACATGGTCCGGCGATTCCATCCAGCTGACGCAGTTTTTTGAGTGGCTCAATCAAAGATCCCCGGACATCAAATTCAGCATCCACTCTTCCAAATTGAAGATACCGTTCCTTGATGTCGAAGTGTTTCCTGCTGTCAGGAATCCCCTCCCACACATGGATTCCCTCCCACGAGGCCACTTCCGTGAACCTGGAGCGGACTACAACTCCCAGAATGCCCTCCGGCAACAATTGCCTTATGCAACTCAAGAGTTCTGGTTACATAACACCAAGGGAAACGCCTAGTTTTCATGTTACGCAACTCAAGAGTTCTGGTTGCATAACACCAAGGGGAACACCTAGTTTTCATGTTATGCAACTCAAGAGTTCTGGTTACATAACACCCAGGGTAACGCCTAGTTTTCATGGTATGCAACTCAAGAGTCATGGTTATACAACGCCAAGAGTACTTCTTAAGGAGAAGATCACTGGGACTCGGAGTCGGATATTCTGATCTTTGCCGGAGTACCTGGTTGAGGTACACGGACCCGTTGGTAAGTTGAGCGGCGGAAGGAACATTCTAAGGAGCGGAGGAGAGGTGCTGGCGTGTGCTTCCTGCCCGTGTCCTGTCCCGTTCTGAGAGCCGTATTCAACGTCATTGGGCACAAGTCCCGTTGGTAGAGCCGCAGCTCCCAACGGCCTGACAATTTGGAGAAAACGAGGTTGGTGCGAGCCGAAGCTCCCAACCCTCGTTCCTTGGGTAAGACGCTATCCAGGAGGTGTTTCCGCGTCTTAGCCATCGACACTCGTAGGAGAACTGGGATAGGTAGAGCGGCTGCTCCCATCCATTCTCTGCGCCACCTTGGGTATCATCACTTAAACCCGGATACAAGAGACGCACACTAGGAGGTGTTCCCAGCGTCTTTGTGTTGTGGCAGTACTCTGGGGGATACTGGTAGAGCGGCTGTTCCCAGGTGGTAGAGAGCCCGGCCGGGTGACTCCCACGTGCCCCCCGTAGATTCCACAACCTTGGAACTACCCTTCACAGCGGTCGAGTGGCATTGTCGGCCACTGCTTAGCACTGTGCCCTCCGTTGGAGCATACCGGGTCCGGTGTGCATGCGGAGGACGGTTAGACGAGCTGTGAATGGGTATCGTACTTTAACTGATGATTCCAGTACCGGTATTCTTTGTTGTCTGTAGTTGTTTATCTGTTTATTAAATCATCCTTAAACCTCCATTTCTCTGGTCCGTCGTCTGTTTGTCCCAACCCCGAGAAAGCCAGGACGTTACATAATATCCGACCTCTTCCATAACCATCTCCTGGTTGGGCGAACGACATGGCCACGATTGAGGATGTGTTGGCCGTCTTAGCCGCGATGCAAATCGAGCTCACCGCTTCCAGACAGGAAACAGCAGACGTTAAGGCTAGAATGGACGCTCTGCAGAACGATCCGCTACAGGCGGGTGCCTCTCACACGGCCACGGCTCCTGCGGTTGTGGTAGAGATGCCCGTAGCCATTCCTTTGGCGACACCAGAGAGGTACAGCGGAGACCCCAACACAGTGCAGGTTTTCCTCACTCAAGTAGCACTGCATCTGTCCTGCAAACCAAAGGCCTTTCCTACCAGCCAAGCCAGAGTGGCCTTTCTGATCTCGTATCTTGCTGGGAACGCGGCGCAATGGGCAGTCCCACTGGTGAGCAGGGACGACCCTATCCTATGTGATTGGGGAGCCTTCCGCGAGGAATTCTTGAAGGTGTTTGATCGAAGGGCGGACTCGTATACTGCCGATCGAGAGATGTTCGAGCTGAGGCAAGGCAACAATGATCTGGTGCAGTACCTTAATGCTTTTCGAAGGTTAGTGGCCGAAACCAAGTGGCCCATAGCCAAACAAACCGCGCTGTTTCACCAGGGCTTGAGCAAATAGCTCAAAGATGTGGTAGCACAAATCGACCCCCAACCCAAGACATGTGAAGGCTTGATCAACCTGGTGCTACGGCTGGACCATAGATTGAACGAAAGAAAGGGCGATCACAAGAGGAAAGGGAAAGCGCTGCCATCGTATGTTTCGATGGGTGGCCCTGAGACCAACTCCTCCACCAGGACGGAACCCATGGACATAGGAGCTATAAGGGCGAGCCTTACAGCCACTGAAAAAGAATCACGCCGCAAGCAAGGCCTTTGCCTTTACTGCGGGAAAAAGGGGCACTATGTACGCGAGTGTCCAGCCAAGCCAAAAACCTCACGATACCGAGCGAACAAAACGGTGACAGCAGTGGTGGACGCACCGGCGGAAAACTGAGGGACTCCGGGTCTAGGGAAGGGGCATCTTGGAGTCACACCCACATCCCTTCCATGTTGAGCCCGAATCAAAAAGGGCGAAGACATTTGTTTATTACCTTACACGTAGGAGTGCAGGACCAGTGGGTACCTGTGGTAGCCATGATTGATTCAGGAGCCACGGGCATGTTCATGGACTACAATGAAGCACGGAGACTGGGTCTCACTCTCCTTCCCAAACAGATACCAGAGGAGGTGTATGCAGTGGATGGGAGAAGTCTGGTGACCGGACCTATCGGACAGCACACAGGAGAAGTACTGGTGAGGTTCGGAAAACTGCATAACGAACGTATCGATTTTAGCATAATCAGAGCCCCGCAGTACGGGGTCATTTTGGGTCTACCCTGGCTCCAAAAACATAACCCAACGGTGGATTGGCCTACGCATCACATTGAGATGACTTCCCCGTTTTGTGAACAATGGTGCGGCATGCGGCAGGACCCCCACGAAGGTGAGGTAGGCGAAGGTCACACGGTCGCCTCGGCAGCAGAAAAGGCCGTAAAGCTGCCCAGAGTGTATCACAGTTTCGGGGACGTCTTCGATGAAATCCGAGCGGAGGTGCTCCCTCCACATAGACCGTTCGACTGCCAAATCGACCTGGTTCCGGGGGCTAGCGTTCCCAGCGACAGACTGTATGCGCTCACAGAACCCGAAAACGTACATCTACGGGGATATTTGGATAAGTTACTAGGGCTGGGGTTCATCAGGCCGTCGAAATCCCCTGCCGCATCGCCTCTCTTTTTCATCCCGAAAGCGAATGGCGAATTGAGGGCCTGCGTGGACTTTAGGGCCTTGAACGCGATAACCATAAAAAACCGGTACCCCCTGCCTCTCATAAGCGTTCTCCTGGAACAGGTAAAAAAGGCCCAAATATACACGAAGCTTGATCTCAAGGGGGCATACCATCTTGTGCGCATGAGGGACGGCGACGAATGGAAAACCGCCTTTAAGACCAGGTTCGGGCTCTTTGAGTACCTCGTCATGCCGTTCGGACTATGCAATGCCCCTGCCGCCTTCCAATACTTCCTCAATGAGGTGTTCTGGGAGGTATTGGATATCTACGTGGTCGTTTATATAGACGACATACTCATCTACTCCAACTCAGAGGAAGAACACGTACAGCACGTATCCGCGGTTCTCACAAAACTGAGGGAAAACATGCTTTACTGCAAACTCAGCAAATGTGATTTCCACGTCACATCAGTGGAATTCCTTGGGGTGATGCTGAGCCCCAACGGACAGGAGATGGCGGAACGCAAGATCAGAGCGGTGGAGGAGTGGCCGGTGCCCCGAGGAGTAAAGGAAGTCCAGAGCTTCATAGGCTTCGCCAACTTTTATAGGCGTTTTATTGAGGGGTTTTCTGGCTTGGTAGCCCCGATCACGCAACTACTAAGGAAGTCTCAGGAGTTCGTGTGGGGACCGGAAGCACAAACAGCATTTGTGGCCCTCAAGAAGGCCTTCAGCACCGCCCCGGTGCTAGCTCACTCGAATCCGGAATTACCCTATGTGGTAGAAGCGGACGCCTCTGATGTGGCGCTGGGTGCCATTCTATCTCAGAGGAATGAGGTGTCGGGTTTGCTCCATCCTGTGGCGTACATGTCTCGTAAATTGAAGGACGCGGAACGCAATTACCATATTGCGGAGAAGGAACTACTCGCGATAAAGGACGCATTTGCTGAGTGGAGGCATTTGATAATGGGGGCCAGACACGTGGTTACAGTGTATACGGACCACAGGAACCTCCAGTTTCTGACGGCGGCGCGGCATTTGTCTCCCCGTCAAATGAGGTGGATGATCTTTTTCTCCGGTTTCCATTTCCACATCACATACCGACCCGGTACGGAGAACAGGGAAGCGGACGCGCTTTCGAGGCAATCGAATGCCAGGGATCTGCAGCCGGTTGCAGAACATTCCATCATCCCTCCGGGAGTTGTGATAGGGGTGATTCAACCACAGACGTTCCTCAGGGGGGTCCAGAAGGGGACCCATACCTTCATGTGGCGGAGGTGGCTTGACAGTCACAAGGAGTGGCAAATGAAGGACGGGATTCCGGTGAAAGGACGATGTATGTTGTTACCCACGCCTAGGCTTCGAAAACAGGCCTTCACCTGGTGCCACGTGTCTCCCTGTGCCGGCCATCTGGGTGTCGAAAAGACGGCAGCGAGCCTAGGACGGCAGTTCTGGTGGCCTGCCATGAGAACAGACATCCGGAATTGGTGTTCATCATGTACCGTTTGCGCATCCATGAAATCGGACCACAGAAGATCGCAAGGACTCCTCCAACCCCTTCCTACACCGACCAAACCCTGGGAAAACATATCCTTAGACTTCATTGTCGGGCTACCAAAGGATCAAGGAATGACGGCCATACTGGTGGTGGTGGACTATCTCACGAAGATGGGGCACTTCCTCGCTTGCAAACAGGTGCCTTCGGCAGGAGAGCTGGCGTCGTTGTTATTGAAGAGTGTAGTGAGACTACATGGCCTACCCGACGTGATCGTGTCGGACAGGGGGTCTCAGTTCACGTCGCAATTCTGGAAAACTTGGTGTTCGGTGTTACACGTCAAGTCTGCCATGTCCACGAGTTATCACCCACAGACGGACGGCCAGACGGAGCGCCTGAACCAGTCGCTCAAACAATATCTACGTTGTTTTGTAGAGCAAGGGAAGGATGAGTGGGTGGACCTACTTTGGATCGCGGAAATCGCGTACAACAACGCCACACATTGTGACACCAAGGCCTCCCCTTTTTATAGTAACTACGGCCATCATCCCCGGTTCTTGCCGTTTCTGCACCGGGTCAGGGAAGACAGATTGCCGACAACAGCCAAGAGGGTGGCCCGCATCAAGGAGGCCTTGATGAGTTCTCGAGTTGCCCTGGAGGGGTCTAAAGCCACGTATAAAGCCTTTTCTGATAGGAGGAGAAGGCCTGGACCGGTCTACAAACCTGGAGATTACGTCTGGGTCTCTACACGGCACATGAGATTCAAGAAAAGTAGCGTGTTCCATCCCCGCTTCATGGGCCCATATAGGATCCTTCGATGCATCAGCCCGGTGAACGTGAAAGTGTGCCTGCCCCAGTCCCTGCGGATCCATCCCGTGTTCCACGTTTCCCTCTTGAAACCCGCGAACGCGGTGAGGCCTCGTACGCCGGTGTCGGTGACTGTGGATTCGGAGGTGGAGTACGAAGTGGCTGGTATCTTGGATTCCAAGTGGCGCAGGGGCAAACTATGGTATCTGGTGGCATGGAAGGGGTACGGACCCGAGGAGCAGTCATGGGAACCTGCGGCGGGGGTTCACGCTCCTCATCTGGTATCGTCGTTCCATCGTCGATATCCTTCCTGTGCTGGTCCTGATGGGGGGCGCTGATGGGAGGGGGATGTACTGTCAGGAATCCCCTCCCGCACATGGATTCCCTCCCACGAGGCCACTTCCGTGAACCTGGTGCGCTTGGAGGAGAGCGGACTACAACTCCCAGAATGCCCTCCGGCAACAATTGCCTTATGCAACTCAAGAGTTCTGGTTACATAACACCAAGGGAAACGCCTAGTTTTCATGTTATGCAACTCAAGAGTTCTGGTTGCATAGCATCAAGGGGAACGCCTAGTTTTCATGTTATGCAACTCAAGAGTTCTGGTTACATAACACCCAGGGTAACGCCTAGTTTTCATGTTATGCAACTCAAGAGTCATGGTTATACAACGCCGAGAGTACTACTTAAGGAGAAGATCACTGGGACTCGGCGTCGGATATTCTGATCTTTGCCGGAGTACCTGGTTGAGGTACACGGACCCGTTGGTGAGTTGAGCGGCGGAAGGAACATTCTAAGGAGCGCAGGAGAGGTGCTGGCGTGTGCTTCCTGCCCGTGTCCTGTCCCGTTCTGAGAGCCGTATTCAACGTCATTGGGCACAAGTCCCGTTGGTAGAGCCGCAGCTCCCAACGGCCGGACAATTTGGAGAAAACGAGGTTGGTGCGAGCCGAAGCTCCCAACCCTCGTTCCTTGGGTAAACACACGCTTAGAGCTAAGACGCTATCCAGGAGGTGTTTCCGCGTCTTAGCCATCGACACTCGTAGGAGAACTGGGATAGGTAGAGCGGCTGCTCCCATCCATTCTCTGCGCCACCTTGGGTATCATCACTTAAACCCGGATACAAGAGAGGCACACTAGGAGGTGTTCCCAGCGTCTTTGTGTTGTGGCAGTACTCTGGGGGATACTGGTAGAGTGGCTGTTCCCAGGTGGTAGAGAGCCTGGCCGGGTGACTCCCACGTGCCCCCCGTAGATTCCACAACCTTGGAACTACCCTTCACAGCGGTCGAGTGGCATTGTCGGCCACTGCTTAGCACTGTGCCCTCCGTTGGAGCATACCGGGTCCGGTGTGCATGCGGAGGACGGTTAGACGAGCTGTGAATGGGTATCGTACTTTAACTGGTGATTCCAGTACCGGTATTCTTTGTTGTCTGTAGTTGTTTATCTGTTTATTAAATCATCCTTAAACCTCCATTTCTCTGGTCCGTCGTCTGTTTGTCCCAACCCCGAGAAAGCCAGGACGTTACACCTGCTGCGGGACGCCTAGTGACCTCCTTGTACACCAAGCCGACGGGCAGGAATAAGGCCTGGTTATTCTCAAGTAACCATCCGAGAAGTCTTAAAGAAAATCTCCCGTACGGTCAATTCCTCAGAATAAGAAGGAATTGTTTTTTCAAAGAGGACTATAATGTGCATGCCAATAATCTCATTGAAAAACTTAGAGATAGGGGTTACCCAAAAAAATTGTTAAAGTCTGCAATGAAGAGAGCATTGTGGACTCTGAGGGAAACATTACTAATGAAGAAAGAAAAATTGGCAATGACACGCCAAGCTTTCGTCACCACCTTCTGCCCAAACTCCAACCAACTAAAAAAGGCGATCTATCAAAATTGGCAACTCATTCAAAATCTGGATCCTTCGTTAGAAAATTCCCCTATGTTCGCTTTTAAAAGAGAAAGAAATGTGGCCAACCACATAGTCAGGGCATCACAAAAAACCACAATCCAACCATCACTAAGAGAAATGATGGGGTTGTCACCCATAAAAGGCCATCATAAATGCGGGACATGTTCATGCTGCGACCAAACGGATGAGGGGTCATTGTTCTCTCACAAAGGGATTTTTTGGAAACATGAGACCTTTTCGAATTGCAAAACTAGATATGTAATTTATGGAATCAAGTGCCCTTGTCCTTCTTTGTACATTGGAAAAACCAACCAAGAGATTAGACACAGAATAACGCAACATAAGTCCCGGATCAGAAAAAAAGTTGAAACTGCACCCCTGGTGAACCACTGGTTGAGAATGTCGCATGGAGAACAAGATCTCCGCTGGACAGTAATCTCCAAAATAGAGCGCGATCCAAGAGGTGGAGACATGGAACTCAGGCTCTCTCAACGCGAAGCAATGCTAATTGTAAGTTCGACACGGCAATCTCGGGGTTAAATGAATTAACGGAAATCTTCAGACGTTGAGGTTTCGTCAACGATGTCCCCTCATGACTTATTAAATCAAGTTATGATGTTAGCATAAGGATTTTTCAACCTGCCACTGGACTAACACTCCAACTAGCGCACGCACCTAGTTATTCTTTTTGGAAACGATTTTGCCTCTGTGACACTAAGAGACTACAACTCCCAGCATTCAAGCTACTTTTCGGTCTAAGTATCCAGTGCCAAATAAATAAAAAGGTGCTTAACTCCATCCATTAATTTGGGAACGTATTAACCTTAGCAATGGACTTTTTTAGTGACTCAGGGAATGTCGCAATCAGTGCGGTTTTTTCCCCGCACATTCTTCAAGCTTTTTAAACCCTCAAGCCAGTATGTAAACAAGGGACCACATTTCCCAGAATTCCAGCAGCAGATCGAAACGGCGATTTAAAGCCAAACAGGAAGAGCGCATCCTGAAGCTTCCTTTTCCCGACGGACTTCGAAGACGCCGGTTTACAGCTACGAATTAGGTAACTGCTTTCCCCCCTACCGTTGCTCGGTATTTTCCCTCGTAGAGTCAGATCAAGCGAAGCATTTTACTATCTTGACTAATGCGGACTCCTATTTCATTCCAGTTTCGCCGCTTGTGACTCGTGACAGAAATAGCTGCACGCCCATCTGGCACACTGTGTGTGATTAATCACCCAACTTTGGATCCAGGTATGCTCTACCTCTAGTCCACAAATATGGACTGCATTATTTTGTTAAATACACCTTGTGCCTTCTTTGATAAAAGGGTCCCAGCCTTTTTATAATGAATTTTCCTTCGTTTTAGCGCGGGTTGGACCGCACCCTGTGGGTTCCACCGCGAAGGATTGATTCCACCCTTTTCTCGTCTATTCCTTCTCCTGGGTCTCATTGAACAGCTAGGTAATGTCCGCCACCGGGCACTTACTGATTTTCATTTGTCTTTAACTTTAAGCTGATCAAGTTTTGCCATAAGCACTTTTTATTAATATAAGACTTTCGATGTTGCTTTTTTCCTTTCAGTGCATCCTTCTTTTGAAATTCTGAAAGGGCACTTGTCAAATACTTCTTGTTAGGTAAGTCCAGTTGTATAGACCAGGCGTTTTGGGGTCATTTGCACTCTCATTCTCTAGATATTCATTTACTCTTGCCTTTCTTCTCTTTTCAGTGTTATGGTCCTGATGAGAACCCCATCCTAAAATCAACGGGGTTTGAAACGCGTAGACCTTCTTTTTTGTGTTCTCCAGTCATGTGTACTTAGAGTCCGCTTTTGGTGTTTTGATTCTTTGCAGTTTCAAATTGATGATAAATTCAACAAATTGAATACACTTTTGTGTACACCTTAGTTAGCGGGACATATTCTAAAGTTGATGTGTACGGAGACACCTTTGGTGTTTTCAATTAGAACCAAAGGTTTATCAAATTCAACTGTTTGTGTGAGTGGTGTGTGTGAATGAGGAGTGGTGTAAGATTGTTTGTCAGATTTGCATCCCTGCCATTAGGGCAGTAGAGTCCCAGTGTTTATATTCTTTTCTTGTCCTCGTTTTGAATGTACTAATTGTTGCCCTTAAAACATTTTTCTCCTTTTTCTCATGTGTATATTAGTTTGCATCATGTTTGTGTGTCCAGATCAGAATCTCGTGATAAATTAATTCATTTTGTAAAAAAACAGATCATTTGTGAATAAAACACTATTAATTAGTTTGTACGTAGTTGTTTCACTTTTCTTCTACAGTCAAAGAGCTTAATCATCTGTTAGCATCGGCACTCTTGTTAGTTCCACTTGCCTTCAAAATGGCCGCCAGCCTCATGGCCAGGCCCACAACAAGCAGCCTAGGCCACAAAGGAATACCAAGCAGGCCTATATATATGGCAAAAGCTGCACACTAATAACTCCCACCAGAAAAGGCCCACAGCCACATGCACACTCGCAAATCACAAGCAACAAGCTGGAGGCCTGGCAATCAATGAACTGCCAAATGGCCTATAAAGAAGCCAGGCAAAAGATGCATGCTAGGGGCTGTCTGGGCTCATGCAGGGGTGCAGGGAGGGGGGAGTTCTGTTGGGATGGGTGGGCGGGGGTGGAGTGTTGTTTGTTTGCACCGCAAGGCGAACCCTTTACTGTATTGTTGTTTTTGAGATGCTCTTTGGGGGACGACTGATGGCTTCCATGTATGATGGGGGGTAGGGATTTGACTGTGTTATCATGGAACGTTAACGGACTGGGGGATAGGATTAAGCGTGGTGTGGTCCTGCAGTATTTGAAACAAATTTCACCAGATGTGGTCTTCCTGCAGGAGACACACCTTATAGGTAATTCCTTTCATGCCATGAATCGGCGAGGCTATCGCTTGGTGGCCCATTCGGGCTTCACCTCGGGCTCGCGGGGGGTGGGCATCATGATTAAGAACTCGCTCCCATTGGAGATCGATGAGGTGCGCCATGATGAGAGGGGACGTTACACTGTCTTGGTGGGTAGAATGGAGGGCAGAGTGGTCGTTTTTGTATCAGTGTACGTTCCGCCGGGGTTGCAATCTACCACGTTTGCGGACCTGGGGCGCCTCCACCTTGACCTCCCGGGTGGGCTTCTGGTAGTTGGGGGGGACTTCAATGCGGTGGCTTCTGGGTCTATGGATCGTCATCCCCCCAGGGACCTCCCCCGGGCACAGGCGTGGCTGTCCGGCCTTTTAGATACACTAGGATTGGTGGATTGCTGGCGACTAAAGCATCCCGCGCAGCTGCAATACACCTTCCACTCGGGTGCCCATGGTAGCCTCTCGCGGCTTGATTATGTCCTTGTCCCTGCGGCCTATGCTGGGAGAGTGGGAGAGGTGCGCCATTTGGCGCGGGGTATTTCAGATCACTCCCCACTACTGTTGCACTTTGATGTCTTCCCGAGGGGAGAGGGCAGGGTAGCCCCAATCAATGCCTGGTACCTGCGCGACCCCACTATTCGAGCCGAATTGATCAAATCCTTGCAGCGGTACTTTGAGGAGAATGTGGGGTCTGTCCCCTCGGCTATCTCCCTTTGGGAGGCTTTTAAGGTAGTTCTCAGGGGGGAGGCCCTCTCCTTTATCTCCCATGCCCGGAGGCGCGAGCGGGAAGAGGTAACCCGGGTGGAGGCCGAAATCACTGAACTAGAGGGTGACCTGGGGAGCGGGGTGACGGATGCCACATTGCATGTTCTACACCTCAAGCAGGCGGCCTATAGGGCCCTCGTCACGGAGGCGGCCAGGGGCCTCAGTAGAGAGCAACAGGGGCGACTGTATGATGTGGGTGATAAGGCTGGTAAATTGATTGCGTGGTTGGACAAAAAGGAGAGAGCGAGTCGTGTGGTTCCGTTGATCGAGAGGATGGATGGTGTGTGTGTCACCGAGCCGGACGCCATTGTCTCCTGCTTCGCGGATTATTTCCGCGAGGTGTATTCCCCGGTTTCTCCCTGCTCGGAGGAGGATTCCTATGCCCTGCTTCGGGACATCGCGCTGCCCTCCCTTTCGGTGGAGGACAGGGATTCGCTGGACGCTCCTCCCACCTCGGACGAAATTGCCCTTGCTATCCGCTCGGTCGCATCTGGCAAGGCCATGGGCCCCAATGGCATCCCTATCGAGCTGTATAAGCTGCGACCGGATGTACTGGCGCCCCACCTGCGCGCGATGTTCCTGGCGGCCCGCTCACGGGGTTCCCTCCCGCCGGACCAGCGTCTGGCCATGATCGTGGTGATCCACAAGGAGGGGAGACCCCGTGAGCGGGTCACATCCTATAGGCCTATCTCGCTCTTGAACGCGGAGCCCAAAATCCTCGCCAAGGTGCTGGCCAACCGGCTGGTCGGCGTGGTGGGCGATTTGGTCCACCAAGACCAGTCCGGCTTCATACCCCATCGTAACACGGCCCTTAATCTGCGACGCTTGCACGGGGTGCTCGCGCGTGTCCCGTTCGTGCGGGAACCGGCCATCTTGGCGTCCTTGGACGCCACCATGGCGTTTGATACGCTCGAGTGGCCATACATTTGGGCGATGCTGGCGAAGTTTGGCTTCGGACCGGGCTTCATCAGCTGGGTCAAGTTGTTGTATTCCGGCCCATTGGCGCAGGTGGTGGTGAATGGACGAGTTTCGGCCCCATTCGCACTGGGACGGGGCACGCGATTGGGTTGCCCCCTGTCGCCTCTCCTGTTTGCACTGGCCCTGGAGCCCCTGGCGGAGTGGCTGCGGTGGCACCCTTCCATCCGTGGTCTCCGCTGGACCCCCGAGCATGAGGACCGTGTGTCTCTCTACGCTGATGATATCCTTCTATATCTCGCCTCCCCGCGTAAATCACTGATCGTCCTAGTTGATGTTTTGCGCTCATTCGGTCGCAACTCAGGCCTCGTCATCAACTGGGCGAAATCCTGTGTATATGTGCTTGCCGGGGAGGCTCCGGTCCTACCACGGGACTGTCCGATCCAGATTGCCTCCCAGGGGTTTCGGTACCTGGGTATATATATTACTCTGGACCCGGAGTCCCGCTACGAGCGGAATTTGCTGCCCCCCCTCCAGCGCTTGAAGGAGGACGTGGTGCGTTGGCGGCGTCTGCCGCTTTCGCCGCTCGGCCGAGCGGCCTTGTTTAAGATGATGTCGTTGCCGCGCTTTCTGTACGCTCTCCAGAACACTATGGACTTGGTCCCGGCGCGCTACTTCCGGGAGGTGGAGAGTTTGCAGCGTCGCCTGTTCTGGGACGGGAGGCCACGTATTGCCTTGGCTAAATTGACGCTCCCGTGGTACGATGGGGGGGTCGCCCTCCCGGATATTAAACGGTATTACTGGGCCTCCCAGCTAGCTGCGATTAATCATGGCCTTTACGGGCCCGCCCTGAACCCGGCATTTGAAATGGACAAGATGCTCCTGCCCGGTGGCGACTACAATCAAGCGCTCTACTCTGGCGCGCCGGACCCTCGCCTGACGGGACCGACGCGTGTCATGGTGCGTGTATGGCACGCGGCTAACGCAGCTATAGGGTGGAAGGACCGTTTGACCCGGGCGTCACCGCTATATGCGTCTGCGAGGTTGGGCTCCCTGTGGACCTCGAAGGGCTTCGAGAAGTGGGACACGATCGGCATCAGCACAGTGGGAGATCTCTGGACGAGGGGGGGATTCAAAACTTTCGAGACGCTGCAGACGGAGTTTCAGTTGCAAGGCAGTGAGTACTTTCGGTACTTACAAGTCCGCCACGCGCTGGGCTCCGTCTTCCCGGATGTCGCGTCCATTCCGGAGTCTTCCCCCCTGGAGGACAGAGTGCTGGATGGCCATGTCCCAGACAGCACGATCTCCCTTATATATAAAAAACTGATCAACGACCGATCGGGCCTGCTGACTGGCCTCCGCGAGGCCTGGGTTGCCGATGGGCTGGAATTGGACGACGAGGACTGGATTTCCGCGGTGGCCTCTCCGAAGGAGGTGGCCATCCCGGCTCGCCTTCGCTTCGTCCAGCTTAAGATCCTCCACCGGGTTTACGTGACGGGGCCAAGGCTTCTACGTATGGGCTTTGCTGAGGATGGACTGTGTAAGCGTGGCTGTGGTGCTTTGGCAACTTTCTTGCATATTCTGTGGGAATGCCCAAAGGTGGAGCGATTCTGGCGTGGTGTGCACGAGGTCCTGCGAGTGGTTACGCGTGTCGCGCTGTTGCCTGAGGCGAGGAGATGCTTGCTGAATGTGTGGGAGCCAACTGACTACTCGGTTCCGCAGACGCGGTGGGTGACTCTGGGATACATGATAGCTAAGCGTGACATTGCTCAATTGTGGGGATCCCAGAGGCCCCCGGCGGTGTCGGCCTGGAAAGAACACATGGATTGGTGTATGTTTCGTGAAAAGGTGGTGTATGTTGCGAGGGGTAAGCCTGGGGCGTGGGTGAAAATCTGGGGCCCCTGGAACGCCTATCGCGGGGGTATTTGCGAGCCGCCACTGCTGCCGGCTGCCTCACCAGCTCCGTCCCCCTAGCCGACCCCCTCCCCCAGCCATGGGCACGTGGTTCCCCAGTCCCTGATCTGTTCTCATTCCCCTCTTCAGAGTTTGGCGATTGGTTGGGGTCCCCCACTTAAGGAGCGCGTGTTGTCACTTGGGATTGCGGGTTGCCTTGCGGGTGTGGTTTTATTATTTTTTTTTTTTGTGTTGTTGTGTTTCGACAAAAGGAAACCGTATTGTGGGTTTGGAGTTATGTGGCCTGCACTACTGATATCTCCTGATTTACCCTTTTTGCACCGCCAAGAGATTTTTCTGTATGTATGTCATATGCTTCTGCCACTCTAGCGGCCGGCCAGACGGTTGTAGGCCCATACCTGTAACTATTTGAGATTGCAATAAACGGTTTAAAAAAAAAAAAAAAAAAAAAAAAGATGCATGCTAAACCACACTGCTGTGCCTTTTTAATGCAATAAAATGCAAAACGAAAATCCACAGGGCAAAACAAGGTCTGCAGGGTGCACACCAACACACCGGGCACACACAACAAAGGCATTTCTTTAACACACCCCCAAAAACAGAAATCCCCCCCAAAAAACACATTTTCCAACTCAATCCAATGCCATCCATGCCCTAAATGATGTTTAAATTCAACAGGACACACAGATAAACACTTGTTTAATGCACTTGTGGCTACCTGCTCTGAGCCTACTGGATGAAGGCAGGCCCGTGGGCAGACAAGGCCACACAAGCTTGCAGGGCTAGGCTTCAAAATGGCCACCAGCCACATGGCCAGGCCCAACCAACTACAAGAAAGAAAAGACAGACAATGCAGGCCTGCTGCAAAAAACACACTGCCAGCCTTCAAAATGGCCGCCAGCCTCATGGCCAGGCCCACAACAAGCAGCCTAGGCCACAAAGGAATACCATGCAGGCCTATATATATATGGCAAAATCTGCACACTAATAACTCCCACCAGAAAAGGCCCACAGCCACATGCACACTCGCAAATCACAAGCAACAAGCTGGAGGCCTGGCAATCAATGAATTGCCTAAAGGCCTATAAAGAAGCCAGGCAATAAATGCTTGCTAAACCACTCGGCTGTGCCTTTTTAATGCAATAAAATGCAAAAACGAAAATCCACAGGGCAAAACAAGGTCTGCAGGGTGCACACCAACACACCAGGCACACACAACAAAGGCATTTCTTTAACACGCCCCCAAAAACAGAAATCCCCTCCAAAAAACACATTTTCCAACTCAATCCAATGCCATCCATGCCCTAAATGATGTTTGAGAAACATTCAACACACACCAAAGGAACAGTTGCTTCATCATGCACACACCCATGACTAGCTCTGGGCCTACTGGCTACCCCCAACAATTTTAAAAAAAGAATGATAAGTACCAAAATTGTAGTTGCAGCAACTGCAATGCCCCCAATCAAACAGACACAACACCAACTTACTTGTAAAATATCACATTCAAAAGTCCTCAAATCCAATGATAATGATGCAGCAGACACAAAGAGTGATCCTTCCAGCTGAAATCCAAGGGCAGAATGAACAGAAGATGGACAAAGCACTGGGAGGAGCCTGATGGACAGGAACAGGAAGTTGGAGACTCTGTGGCACTTTCTCCCTCTAACCCCCAACAGTATTTTTTTTTAAAAAGGACTCCTTGCACAAAAAAGAACAGCCAAATGTCAATCAGAGGAGTTTTTTCCATCCAAATCATCATTTAGAGAAGGTTTTATGCAGCTAGAGTTAATATTCTTCTCCTAATCGAAAATTTGGCGTGTTCGCGATCGCGACCTTCACCACACTTCCGCCGGATGTCGATGGCGCGTCCAAAATGACGTGTTCGCGATCTCATGGTCTTTGTCGCAGTAGAGATTGATGTGTTTGCGACCTCATGCTCTCTCTCACGCTGCAAAATAACGTGTTCGCAATCGCAGACTCTTGCGGTGTCTGATGGCGAGGAGAATGACGTGATCGCGATCGCAAACTCTCACGGTATAGCGCGACTGGCTATCAACATCTCGTGGCGCACGCGAACGGATTGGAAAACTCGTTGGCGAACGCAGGGATCCCAATAAGGCAATTGCGCGCGCGAGAATGCATTTTTAAAGCGCGAACAAGAAAAATACTTCTGTTTCGCGGCAGGTTGCGAAAATATCGCAATTCCGCGAGCGTAACGGAATTTGACGCCCACCCTTACTCTTGTCGTGAGTCTGGATGATGCACCAGGAGCGAGCGTTTGTAGACAGAACAGAGAAGCTATCTGGAGAAAGAAAAACAAGCTCACACGGCTATTTAAATGAGAATAGCAAAGTGAATTTGAAACAACTGCCTGTAAGTGAAAGCACCCAATAAACTGCTGCCTTTACTCTTACAAATAAATGTGGGCTCCTTTATTGGGATGTTGTTGGGCGTCTGCCTCAGAGGTATCACCACTATGCTTCTCATGAATGAAAGTGTTGTGAACTGCAAATGTCAGGCTACAGACAAATGTCTCTTTATTGGGCTCTTCTGGGCCCTCCAGTGTCTGTTTCCGCTGAGCTGTCTTGCCGCAGTCTTGTCATTGAGATTGGACACTTGGCAAAACTAAAAAGAAAAGAAAAAACACAGACCACTGGGCACGTGCATGCCATGTCCTGTTCTGCCTCTTGTCGTGTGTCTGGACGATGCGCCAGGAGAGAACGTTTGGAGACAGGACAGAGAAGCTATCTGGAGAGAGAAAAACAAGCGTGCGCGGCCATGCTAACTGAAAACAGATGGCCCCTGCGTGCCACTGCTCGCTCCTGCAAGTTGGATGCCAGCACAAGCACGAGTGCTTGAAAAGCGATGAGAGCCAGGCCCCAGGCCTTTCACTGTTCTCCATCCTCTGTGGCGTCAGAGAGTGGGGGCGGGCAGTAGCCCCAGTGCCAGGCACCCTTCTTCCACTCTCCTTTCTGTCAGGTCAGGTATGACATCCTGACACCGACCCATCAGCCCAGAGCCTGTACCCTGAGACTGGACAGGGGACTGGGGTGGGCTCTCTCACACCCGGTCCTCCTCCCAAGGGCTCTGTACCCTCCCACCTGGAGCGGCACCCCCTTTCTGGTGTCCTGCACAATCCGCCCACCAGTTCAGGGGTTCTATCCTGCATCTGGGATCCCAGCCTAGGGTCTGTACCCTTAGACTGGGCAGAGGTCAGGGATGAGGTTGCCCTCTCCCCGTCCTCCTTTCTGGGGCCCTGCAACGTTCCACCTGGGGAGGTGCCCCCAGAAGACAAGCAGGTAGGGGCACTGTTAGCAGTTGCCCCTTCCTCCAGGTCAGGGGGATATCCTGAACCTGGCCCTCCAACCCAAGAGTCTGTACCCTTAGGCTAGACCTGTGCCTCGCAACGCAGGGAAACACACTCCTCTGGAGTTGTGGGGGAGTCTGCCTGGCGCAGGTCTCCAGCCTCCTGTCCACCTGACAGAGCATGAAGACCCCCCAGGCCAGAAGTGGCCTCACCAGGGTCAGTCCTCAGAGCTGGCAACCCCTGACCCACTGGTCCTTCCACTGGGGACGGCGTCCCCCTCTCACCCCTCTCTCTGGACTCATGCCCTCTCCTTACTTGAGAGGTGCTGCCAGACACCAGAGCTGGTGGACCGCTGGTTACAGCAGTCTCCCCCAGCTCAGCTGACATCTTGGGATCACCCTCAGGGGACGGCCTCCCGGTACAGACCAGGCCCCCCTCCTGGTGTCCACTCATGGAACCAACCAGGCCTTAAGACTGGGTTTCAGGTACCTCGGGACACAGCCCACTCCCACTCCTTCTCCTCTGAGACAGGACAGGGGACCCTACACCCCTCCCACTACTCTGGGACCTATCTGGGTTACCACAAACCTCCCCCACCACACTGGGTTGGGGAAAAACCTGAGCCATCTCCTTCAGGATCACCCCCTGATGCTTCTCCAGACCCTCTGGAATCCACCAAAAGGTTCGCCTCCAGTGCAAGCTCCCTGGGGTCAGAGAACTCACACTCCACTGGGTGTTGGCATAGCTCTGGAAAACAAGGACTTAAAATATGCTCTCCAACAACTGAATCACACAGCCCCACACAGGTGTTAACCAACCTACCCTTTACCCAACCATCCAGTGCCTCAGAAAAGTACCCCACACCATTCTCACAAGACTGGTGAGACAGTGTCTGACTGTTGCTGTATCTCAACTCATACTCTTCTGGCTGGTCTCCATACTCACTTACTAGGGCTTCTATCATGGGGGGACCCCTCCCCCTGCACCTCTCATATAGTCAGTAGAGTGTCCCTCCCACTACCAGGAATATGATCCCCTGTGCCAGTTCCCCAATCCACCTCAGGGACACTGCATACCAGAGTAACCTCACAATCCTGAACCCCCTGGTGTATGTCAACCCCCTCCTTGAAGCAAGGCCCCAATCTGTGTGTGCGTGTACCTCACGCTCAGTATTGGACTAAGGGGCCTATTACGATGGCGGGCAGACATCGGGAAACGAGACCGCCCGCCATTGTCAAGGTGGTCCCGCAAGTGGCATTAGGATCACGCATCACGCATATTAAACATTGCGGGTGGCTGTGCTGCAAGCAGCACCCGCTACAATGTGTAAAATGCATGTTGTGCATTTGAATGCACAACGTGACAGGCACCACGCGGTGCCTGTCACCTTGTGCATGCAAATGCCCATGTGCACCCCCCAAGCCTCCCCGAACACCCTGGGGGCCCGCAACAGGCCCCCAAAGACAAAACCGCCTGCCTTTCCATGGCAGAGTCTCCGCCATGGAAAGGCAGTTCACCGCAATGATGATAATATGGATGTCGGCGCACCATATTCCTGGGCTTTTCCGCCCAGTAGGCAATCGGGCAGATAGCCTACCGGCGGAAAACTGGCAGACGGTCTTCCCGTCCGCCAGGGTACCCCCGCCATCGTAATGTGACGGGGAGGAAAAGTCATGCGGGCGGTAGATTTTGACGGGCGCATCCGCCCGCTATCATAATGACCCCCTAAATTTTTGCTGCCACCATCTGAGCTGGACTCCACCTCCAACCCAGCCAAGCTCACTTCATGAGCTGCACACTTTTTCTCTTCAGCTAAGGCTCGCTCCATCTCCTCGCACTCCCGGTCTAACTGCCTCAGCCTCCGGTCACATGCACAAATCCGATTCCTCTCCTCACGAGCCACTCTTTCCCAAAATGTTTCCTCCTCGGGGCCACTGCCCTCTTGGTATTCTGGCTGGGGATCCTCCCCCTCAGATTCCTCCTCAGAGTCATCTGATAGTGTTGACTCCCATTGTAGCACCTCATAGCTATGCAGGGCTGCCTCAAGATCCTGCCTTGTGGATCTCCTCTTCACAGGTAGCCCCCTCTCTTTGCCAAAAGACTTTTAGTTCCCTCATCTTATAGATGGGCAGGTGCCAAAAGTTGATTTCCATTTTGCCAAGGCCCCACAGGTGCAACAACTAACCAGAGTTCCACATCCAAATTCTGAAGGGAAACATGGAAAAACAGTATGTGGTACATAATGGTCTGCGATATGGTAGCAGTGCACACCAATCACTGTAAGACAGGGGCAAACACAAGTCCTATCCTCACCGCTGACAACCAATGTTAGAAATGAGATTTTTGGTCGGCTAGGTCATGTGCCAAAGATGGCCAGGAACCACCACTCTAGTCAGGATAAGGGAGTTACACTCCTAAAAGACCCCTGCTCACCCCCTTGGTAGCTTGGCACAAGCAGTCAGGCTTATTTTAGAGGCAGTGTGTAAAGCATTTGCACATAACCAACAGTAATACAGTGTAAGCACTACAAAAGGACACCACACCAGTTTAGAAAAATATCCAATATTTGTATATACTTAAGACAAGACCAAAAACTATAAAAACCCACAATACAGTACTTAAAAATCTTCAGTTATCAAAATATGCTTGAAAAACAGTTCCTTGATGTCGATAGCTCCGTCCGGGGCTATCACGGCGTCGTGAACAAACAAATCCAAACAGTTCTGCTGACTGCAGCATTGCGGGCCAGCTGCAGTGTCGGGAAGACCGGCAAACTGTACCTTTTAGAAATGTAGGGCGTCTGCGACCTCTCGTTGAGCTTCTGAAATCACGACGTCCGCAGGCGTCGGTTCCGGAGGTCAGTGCAGGAGTCGTCGGGCCCTTGAAGTCACACGCGTTGCAGATCGAACTCCTCTCTGATGAAGTCAGGAGCATTGGCGTCGGCAGGCGTCGAGTGCTGCGGTGCAAAGTGCAGCGGTGCGGTGCCCTCAGGCCGGGGTGCGAGCAGCGGCTCGGTGGCGGCGTCCGATGGCGTCGTCAGTGAGACCACCGTTGTGGTGCGAAGTGAATGCGGTGCTCGTCGCGGTGCTGGCAGGTGACGGTGCAAGCAGCGGCGGCCTTGCTGAAGCGCTGTCACCATCTGACGAACTGGAGTCGATGGCGCCGGTCGGCCAAGGCTGCGGTGCGGGATGAGGGCGGTGCGTCGTGTAACTTTACGAGCGGTGCCCTCGAACCACGGTACAAGCAGCGGCGTAGATTTCGGCACGGGGTGGCGTCGTCGGAGATACCCAGGCGTCGTCGTGAAGCGAGACGGTACGGAGTGCGGTGCCCATAGGTCCCGGTGCGAGCAGCGGCTCGGTGGGGGCATCAGCAGGCGTCGTCGGTGAGACCAGGGTCGCGGTGCGGCGGTGCGGCGTTGCGGCGGTGCCCACTGCGGTGCCTTCAGGACACAGAGTCGGCAGTGGCGTCGTAGACGTAGTCAAGTTGCTTTTCTTCTGTTGCAGCACAAAACACACAGTCCCCAGTGCTGAGTGCAGAGGAGCTTGAAGTCTTTACTGTTCCTGAGACTTCGTGAACAGGGGCCAAGCTCTACCTCAAGCCCTTGGAGAAACTCACAAAGTAGATTTCAGAAAGTTCAGTCCAGTCCTTTCACTGCCCAAGACAGATGCAGCCACTGTAGGCTAACACAGCAAAGCACGCAGCAAAGTGGTAGGTCCTTCTCACAGCTTCTCCGGCTCTTCTTCTAGCAGTCTTCTTGATCCAAAAGAGTTCTAAAGTTCAGGGGTCTGGGCCCCAGTATTTATATCCCAAAATCCTTTGATCTCTTAGGCAGAGAGTGTCTGTGCCCAGCCATAACCAGTTCTGCCTTCTCTGGTGTGACTTCCTGGCAGGAGGTGGAGACGGCATGGTCAGAGGCAGACCAGGCCCTTTGAGGTGCAAGGAAATCTCCTCTGCCTTCCCCAATTGCAGCCGAGGACTATTCAGCCATTTCCTGACCCACCTAGACTATCTGGAGCCACTCCTGCTCCCCAGCCTTCTGTCATCCAAAACCCAGACAGGCAATCCACTTTCCACCTTCACTTAAAAATGCATCTTTAGATTCTGAGTTCAGGCATACTAAACTTCCTTTTCTTACCTAATTACCCAGGCCAGTTATGTTTATAAGGTGTTATAAACAAACTTCCCATTCTGTCCTATGTGGAACAGGTAGCCTTGCAGTAGCGAAAAACGAAATGGGCCATAATTCGCTACCAGGACATGCCACACACACCAGGGCATGTCCTACCTTTCACATTCACTACACCCTGCCCAAAGGGATTCCTTGGGCCTACCTTAGGGGAAGCTGACATGTAAGAAAAGAGAAGGTTAGAGACTGGCAAGTGTGTGCACTGGCCAAGTCGACATGGCAGTTACAAACAGAGCGCAGACTCTGCAATGGCAGGTCTGAGTTATCTTTTCAGGGCTACTCACGTGGGTGGCACAATCAGTGCTGCAGGCCCACTAGTAGCATTTGATTTACAGGCCCTGGCACGCTCAGTGCACTTTACTAGGGACTAACAAGCAAATCAAATATCCATCTACCTTTTCGGCCATAATGACCCAATCCAAGTCACAGCACCAGTCTGCATATGTTGGCGCATTTTGCACTCCCCAGTGTTTGGCAATATTGCGTTTCGCTATCGTCATGCCCAGTGTCGTACAATCTTGGGCTGTACGATTTAGATCTGTGGCTTCCCATATGTTTAGGAGGCATTGTTTGGGTTCTGGTGGTACCGGAAGCCCGCTGACCCGTGTTATGGTGTTCATGATTGCTTCCCAGTATAATTGGATGCTAGGGCACTCCCATATCGTATGTAAAAATGTGCCGGTGGCCCCACAGTGTCGCACTCAGAGCTGGGTGTCAGCTCTACCCATTTTGGCTAATGTTGCCCTAGATAAGTATATCCTGTGGAGCACCTAGAGGGTATTGCCACTTCCCGTGGGGACTCTAGCGCTTCTTGACAGTCAGTGTCGGCTAATTCCCCAATGTTGGCCTGCCATTTCTCACAGAGACTCAATGTGGGGTCTGTTTGATTGTTAATTTCTGGTAAGTTAGGGAAATGGCCCTACAATCGATACGTTCCATAAGAAACCTATCTTCCAGTGGCGAAGCCTCTGGGAGGGTAGTGTCTGGTGGTATGGTGGCCATGTGTGCATGTCTAATTTGGAGATAGTGGAACAGTTCTGTGGGTGCCATGTCATACTTTTCTTGAAGTTGCGTAAAGCCTTATCCCGAATTTGCAGGTTTTTTAATATAGCACGAACTCGACCCAAACGAATTTGAGCGCCTTGCACAAGCACGCAGTTACCTTACACAAGTACACATTAATTTCTGGGAGGCACTGTTTCTTAGCAAGTAAAAGAGGGGCATCAGTGTCAGACCCAAAACACGCCGCTCCTCTTACACAAGCATGTCCGATGGATGCCACCATGTTTAAATGTGAAACAAGAAATCACACGTTTGTTGATGTTTGTTACTGGAACTGTTATCGTAATTACGCGTGTGTGAATTGGGGTTGACATGGGCTTTAAGTGGGCCGGGTCTGTTCGGGTCTGAGCACCAGCAGTTATTTTCAGGGGGCCTCGAAACGGGTCCCTATCGGGCTCTATTTTCGGGCCTCGCAGACGTAGTCCGTTTTCTTTTTTTTTTTTCACCAAACTTATTTTGCTCCAGCTGGAATTGCCAGGCTAGATCCTGAGGCCGCTGACCTTTGTGCATGCTGTAGATCAGGCGCGCAACACCCATTGGACGGAAAGGGCCCCCCCCCCCATCGTGTGTGGCAGCACAGGCAGAGACAGCTTCCCGGGCACACACACAGCCGCGCCCGAGTACTTTACAGGTCTTTAAAAGACCATATATATGTTAACGAGGCTTTGTTGTTTTCCACCCCTCCTTGTTCAGAGTTTGGATTCTCATGCACACTTATTTTCTCATGGTTTTTACTGCTGTCTCAAATAGACGGAAGTCTCTTGGGTGAAGGAGGAGTAATGAATCAAATCTTTGCCTTCACCTTAAGCTGTAAACAATGTGCTCTGCTACTCTCGCAGTATAACTTGTTCATAACCACTTCTCTGGCGTATTTAATTATTTTTCTCCCTCTTTTCATTCTTTTACCAAGCAAGGTTTGGGTTTCTTTTCACCTTTTTGATTCTTTAATTTTACTTTCTTTTCTCCTTTGATTTATTTCTTCTTCGATTAATTTTTTGTCCAGTTCTTTCTATCACCTTTGAACGACTTTCTCTCCAGTTTTTGTTTGTTCTTTCCATTCTTTTTTTTTACTTTTCTCTTATTTTAATCTTCCGTCATTGTCACCTTAGATTCTTTTCCTATTCATTTATTTTTCTGCCCTTAGAATCGGTTGTTATCCAAGTCTTTTTCTGTTCTTTGATTCTCTTTTAGCCCTCGGATTTGTTTTGTTTCCTTTGCTTCTCGATGTTTCCACACCTGTTTTGTTCCCTTCGGTTCTTACACTGTCCCTTGATTCTTTATCGCACTTATTAACACCCTCAATTGATATTTCTGCGGGGTTTATGTTTCTGTAAACACTACTATTGTCGTGTTTTAGAAAAACGGCGTAGCATGCTATCCCTTTGTGTTACCAGTCAACACTTTACTTTTTTTTTTTTACACACCAGTCAGCCAGCTCTAAGGACAATCTGAAGTGTTGAAGATGGGAAAGAAGAACGAAATGGCAAAGCAAAATCCACACTTTGCTCTTTGCAGACAACACTTTCAAAAACAGAGCAGGTGCAAGGAAATAACATAAAGAAAGCCCATTGATTTCCAAGAACAATACTCTGCGATCAGGCACCTAAACACAAAAGATTCATCATTCATACAATTGGCACAGCATGCAGTCAGGTTAGCTCATTAGCAGGATAACAGCGAAAGCTGCTTAGATATAGGAGTCGTTACCATGACTTACTGTGATATCATTGGCAGAAAGAGTGGCCCATGAGATCAGAAAAAAATCCCCATGCATGCCATGGTCGCTACCACATGACGGTGGAAGATTATAGTTCCGAACACATTTTAGTAATAACCAGCCCTCTCTTTAAACGCAAGAACACCCTTGAAATGCCCCACACTCTGCACTGCTCAACAGGCAGGTCAGTCAGTTTAATAGACGAGCAGATTTTGTACTCGTCAGTTTCTTCAACCTGGGGGATTTCACTGAATGACTTAAAACATAATAATTTTGAGGAGTTATGCTGGTTGGTATAAATGAAATCGATACCCATTTCTGGTGTGTGCTTTCTTTCTGCGACATGCTTCCACCAACCATCTGGAGGACACTTAAAGTGAAGATATGTTTAAAGTCAGGGATGTGGCCAGAGTAAAATGTGCTAGTCATTTATATCAAATGAATGCATAAAATTCTTTTTAGCGAAAAGTTAGAGGGCACACAGTAAGAACAGGGCTTTAAGTGGGCCGGGTCTGAGCACCGGCCATACATATCTTTATTTAGACCACGTCCCTACTTGGATAGGCCACACTCCTTTAAGAGCACCCACAGTTTTTTGCCCACTTAAAGCCCTGGGGTAGACGCAAAGTTCCCGTCTATTTGAAACGAGGAATATATGAGCTTGCTTCCAACTCTAAAACTAGGGAACCAGGCTAGACTTGGGACGTCGGCACAGTAGCCTGTGATTTTAGGCTAATTACCTAATCGCCCATAATAAACACACAGTAGAATCTGATATTGTGCAACATGGCGTGGTATTCCAGTAAACCACTCCACAGGACTACGTTCGGTTCTTAGCCGTCACCCCTGTGTCCCCGCCCGGCTCAGCCAGCGGGCACGGGCAGCGGCAAGCAGCGCAGACGTGGAAGCAGTGTTCATCCTTCGAGCGTGCTTCAATAATGGTAACAGAAACACCCTTTGACCCTGCGCTGGTATTGGACGCTTCATTAATGCGCATGCGCATACAGCTATCGAGCAGCAGTACAGCATCATTTATAAGCTGTGTGATTTATCGAGTTCTATTAGGCTCAGCGCAGGCGCGGAAGTTGTGTTCATCCTCCGAGCGTGCTTAAACAAGAATACGAAATACGCCCTTTGACCCTGCGCTCCTGTTGGATACTTCCTATTTGCGCATGTGTGTACAGTTTCCAAGCATCTGTACAGCATAGCTTCTGAGCCGTATGACTTATAGACTTCTCCTAGTAACGGAAAGCTCGATTGACTCTCTCGAGCCTGTTGTCGAGCAGGGACACGTTGATAGGTGTTTGGTATTTTTCAGTCCAGTTGGCAGCCTGAAATCGAAAAAGAAATGACACAACAGGATTCAGAAAAGGTGAGATGTGCTCTGTTAGTAAGTGACTAGTGAAACCGATTGTACTTGAATTGTAATTGCAGTCATATAACCAACAACCGACACGCATTTGCAGACGGGTAGCACGCTTGGAGTTTGGATTTCAGTGTGAGCTGTTCAGTGTTTCTGTGTCTTAGTCAGTTGTAACTCCATGTAAGCAGCTTTTGGAGCGACGAGGAAGTTGTAGGGGATGCTTGATCGTTACGTATGGGCTAAAGCATTTCATACTCAGTGCTTTAAATGGGAAAAAAATAGTGTAGGTACTCATTTAAATGTGGCGAGTGGGCGGGGCTAGGGGCGGGGCTTAATGCCAGACATGCGAAGTTTATCGGCAATACACACGAGAAATGTCTTTTTATAAACAAATCAGGTTAATTCCTTATACAAAATGAAAGTCAAACAGTGATATTTTAACCTTTCCTCATTTTGTAATATTTCTCACAAAAACACGCACACACAAGCAGGCAAACAGACCCCCATAAGCAGACACTCACACAAAAGAATCAGGTGAGACTAAAGCCCTTTTACCTCTTATGGCTTTTCTCTTTGTGCTGTCACTGGGCTGCCTCGATTCCTTGCAACACAGCATGGCAGCGAACACTGGGATATCATGCAAATAAGCCCACGCTGAATAGTTCAGCAGGGGCTCAGCTCAGGGCTTTAAAAGTGATTTGGCTGAACAAAGAGACAGGCTACCAACACTAGAGGCCAATGCCTCTACCCTCCATGAGTACAGGTACTCTCCACAGCCGTAGAGAAGTGCCGGTACTCAGGGTGATAAAAATAAGAAGTGCCGGTACTCAGTACCGGTGAGTACCGGCCCATTTAAAGCACTGCTCATATTGTATATTGCAAGTCACTGAGGCATTCCATGGCCATATAGAAGAACAAAGCTAAGTTTCTTTGTAAAGTCATGGAACTCTGAGATGACTTACAGTATTCTTTTAATATACAACATAGTAGTCTGTTCCTTATAATATATGAGCACACTACCACCCTTCCCGCAAACCACTTAGATCCTTGGTGTCTTGCTCTTTCATATAAAAAAGATAGAATGGTTGGAAGCAAGAAAAACAAAAGCAGATTCTGTAGTAAACAATTAAACACATCAAAAAGCAGCTAGTATTTTGTTGCAAAAAGATATTAGAATCACTTTATAAGGAAAAAATGTTGAAGCTCAGATGTAGAAACATTTAGATATTTTATCTTTTCTTAACTTACTTATAGCATGGCAGAAAATAAACCTGTTGCCATGAATGTCTCATTTCTGCTCACCAGTGTTCATTTTAGATAAACACATCAAAATAATAAAAGTCAGTCCTCCTGGCAGCCGACCTTATAATGTCACAACTCTACTATAATAAGTTATAACAGTTAGATAGCTACATAGTTTTCTTATTACAGGTGACTACAGATGTCATAACTTGACATTAAATAAATAAGGGCGTTGCTTTTATACAAGAATTACAGTCTCCCATGTATTCTGATTATTGCTGTATCTTTTTGGAAGAGTGTGAGTTGTAAATGTGAGTGATGGGTAGACAATTCTTTCTGTAGTGTTCCTGCAGTTGCTTAGCTGTACGTAAGCTTGGAGTGGAATGAAGAAGAGTGACATATAGTTATGCATATGATCATGCTTGCCATCATTGTGGAGAGAAGAGGTTTTGATTTTTGGGTAGGTATGGTTTAGAGATGTTAGGACCCACATTATAAATCGGGACAACTGTCCCTGTTTTCACCACCGTACTCCTTTAAATGCCTGCGCCGAGTGCAGACTGGGACAACGTGCTCTGTTACAGTAAATCCGCGGTCTAAAGTACAGCTGCGAACTTACGCCTGTCCTGGGGGAAGTGCATCAGTTTAAAGGCAGACAAGCTGCTTCAAGCAGTCTTCCCACCTTCACTGTTCAGGCGGCAAACCAGCCTCCTCTTTGAAGGCACACAGACATTCCTCTTGCAAGCAGGTACAGTGAGTGACAGTTACCAGGGCTATAGTGGCACCTACATTACAAATGAGCCGGAAATAGTATGAAATTGACTGCAAAAGATCCAAAATTAAATTTTCAAAATTGTTGTTGAATTGCTTAAACAAAACTGGATGAACTAAACTTTCCGGAGTCTTTTACTTTGAGGCCAAAATTGACCTTGAATGACTGACAATGATTGACAAGATGACTCATGATGAAGTCCCAGCTCGCCTTGGTTCAAACATTTCAAACCATGTGGCAGGACGGTGTTTCTAAGAGGGAATCTTTTTTTTATCTGCGCCTATGCCGCTGCTCAGTTATGCATCATTCTAAAGCTCAATAAAGAGAAGAACTTCTAAATGTACAACTGCTGCCTGAATAAGGAGCATTGAATCATTAAGGAATGCAGTTTGGAGTTGCTGTTCCTATCCAGCTGGGAGTGGTGCAGCAGAGCTGCTAGGGGTGATAAGGGGCTAGGGGAAGATAGGTTTTTGCGGGTCTCATTGTAGCACTGTGGAGGAGATCAGCAGAAGGGAGTTATGTTGGCACAGATGGATAGGTTAGTACTATCAGCTTAGCTTTCCCCAGATGAGAGGGTACCATTAGCGTGCCCTACTATGATCCAAGAACTGTACACACAGTGGGATTGGATGAGATTGTTATCGATGATTGTGACGAGTTCGAGGGCTAAGTGGTACAAAGATGTAATGTTTATGTGTGTGAGTCCGGTAAAAGAAAAAGACAATATCTAGACAGGAATTCATAATCTTGAGACACATTCATCATCTTGTCACACCAAACAAATGTAGCTGATATCAATCTTTGAATTGTGTGGTGGCAGTAACAGACCAAACTACATGTAGCAAAACCAATGCAGGGCTTTTTTACACAGAAGATCGACAGAGGTGTAAAACACAGTGCTGTCAATGATCTACCAGTGTAGTTGTGTCAGATGGATAATAAAATTGCAGTGCAAAAGTGCACTGCACCAGTTTTGCACTTTGTTATATACACCACAGAGGAACTAATGACAGTTTCCTCAGCTTAATAGAGAAGTTATTGTCTGTCACACAAAAGGTGATGGGAGGAATGCTTGCAAATAGCATAACCACTGACAACTGCTTGGGGTAGCATTGTAACCCAATGTTTTTCATCCACAGACCCACTCTAGATAAAGACCCCTCCTTATGCTAATCAGTACTGAGCCTGCTTCTCCTAAACCCCATTCCTTCCGAACTGTTAGGTGAGGCCCTCTCAAGAAGTTAACACTAGCAATCCCAGACCAGTTTCTGCCTTGTTAGGCCTCGTCAGTGAAGCATTGTTTGGCTCCTACTGCATTGTGAGGAAGGGATCCTTGCCTAGGCATACCCTCTGCCAATTAGGGCATTACCATCAGTCACATAAAATGTGATGGGAGGTTTGCTTGCAAAGAGTCTAACAACTGGCAATCGCTCGGTTAGCATTCCATCTCATTGTTTTTCAGCCACTGTGTCAATCTAGAGAAAGGTCCGCCTTATACAAATCAGTAATACCCCTGATCTTCTTAGGAACAACTCACCCTGAACTGCTAGATGACACCCCCTCCAGAAGCGAACACAAGCAACCCAGACTGGTTGGGGTCTGGTTAGGCCTAGTCAGTGAGTTATATAGCTTGGATGAGCATGGAACCCATGCCTGGGCATACCCATGGCCATTCAGGGCATTACATTCATCAAATAAAAGTTAAAGGGAAGAATGCTTGTAATAGTCTAATCCCTATTCACTACAAGGAGCTATAGAGGGAAATCACCAGGCCACCCTCCTCTCACAAATAATAAATACAATAAAGACCTGGCTATGAGAGAGTTTCTTCAATGTCACTCTTAGGAGCTGCTTCTAACGTCGGAATCCATTTTTCTACCCACTCTCTGGCACCCTGTCCAATTTCCCGCAGTCCCAGAACTCTCAAATTAATATTTTTATAAAAAATGAAGAACCGCTGTCAGTCAAGCCGCCCAACCATGCATATCCTCCCCCACAGCATGTGAGTGAAGAACACTTACTGAAAAATAAGTGAAAGAGTGAGAGGGCACCTCACGTATGCAACACCAGGGAGCCTACCAGCAGGTTCTCGCCAGTATGCCCACGTATATCATCATCGGTTGCCCACTCATGGAAACAAAGAAAATAGTGTCCAATAGAGAGACAAGAAGAGCAGAAAAAAGAATAAACTGTCCCAAAACATAAACCCCGTGATATGCAGAGAACAGTGTGTTCCATGCAATTAAAATCGAGTTAAGACTCACTGTTAGGTTGGCCTCTTTATTTGCAAATGTGAGCTTACTCAGGTTAAAAGCACTGCATGTTGCAAACTTTTTCCAAGAAGGTCAACATGTTTCATTGCCAATTACGTATACACATGGGTAAAAGACATTGCCATTTACAACGCTAATAGCTCTAACTCTCACAAATGCGAGACCTATTGCATTGCAAATGCTTGTTTGTTCTGCGTTGGACTTGCCAAGTGCGCGTGTCAGGTAAGTCTAGGTCCTGCTCTAGCAGGACCCACGACTCTGGGCTAGAGGCCCTGCACGTGCGGGCTCATTTCCTGGGGTCCCCCATCCTCCCTCATATGTGGTCTAGGCTCTGCTCTAGTGAGCCTTGGGGGTGTGGGGGCGCTGTGGCCGTAACGCCCTGCATGAGGGGGCTTTAGCAACTGACAGGCTCATCGTGCAGCCCAGGCGTTTTTTTTCTTAGTTCGACTCGCGTCTTGGCTCCAGCTGAGACGCAAGCGCCAGGTATGCCCGTGACAAGCCCCTGCACATCGGGCTAACCTTGTTGTCCTCGCATCTCAGCTCATGCGAAGACGCGGGCGTGCATCTGATTCTGACCTCTGCGGGTGGCTTGTCGGATCGTGCTGGCTCCTGCTGATACATGAGCTGGCCCTCTGAGCCGCCTATCAGGCGGCAGCCCCGGAGCAGCGGGCTTACCTTGTAGGCTCACGTCTCGGCTCTGGCGGCTGAGATGTAAGCTGGCAGAATGCTTTTCTCCGAGCCGCATTTCGAAAAAGGGCGGCTCATGCCTCCTGCGCTCGACTGCTCTTCCCTCTGGGGCAGTGAGCCACTCTAACTTGCATTTCTTATACTGAATACAACGGTAGGGAGTCTGGGGTCTTTACAACCTCCCGTTTCTCCAGGCCTATCCTGTCTCCAGTGGGGCGGATTCTCACACAATCAGCTTCGCGCTTAATTGGGCTGCCTGCAACGTGTGCTGTCGGTTGGGGTTCGCTGCTTCACTCTTCTTCACGACAGAGTAGAGTACATATTGGTGGATGGTGCAGTTCTCTGCAGGCTACCTAGTGGCTCTTGAGTGGGTCTGTTACCCTGCTGTTTTTTTTATGTGGTGTCCCGGCAATGGAGCCTGGTGAGGATCCTCTGGTGGTGGCAGCGCCCAGCTCGCAGCCTTCAGCTGATTTCCTGTCTCTTCGGACTATACAGTCCATGATTCAGGCTGCGGTGACGGTAGTCTTTAAAGAGCGTGAGGGCCCCTCTTCCCAAAAATGACAGCGACTGGGTCCTCCCCCACCCCCTGCATTGAAGGTGAGGGTGAAGAGGAGGATCTCGGGGGACGATATGTGCAGGGCCAAGATTTGAGGGAGGTCCTTCAGCACATCTAGGATGACATGGGCTTAGGAACAACTCACCCTGAACTGCTAGATGACACCCCCTCCAGAAGGGAACACAAGCAACCCAGACTGGTTGGGGTCTGGTTAGGCCTAGTCAGTGAGTTATATAGCTTGGATGAGCATGGAACCCATGCCTGGGCATACCCATGGCCATTCAGGGCATTACATTCATCAAATAAAAGTTAAAGGGAAGAATGCTTGTAATAGTCTAATCCCTATTCACTACAAGGAGCTATAGAGGGAAATCACCAGGCCACCCTCCTCTCACAAATAATAAATACAATAAAGACCTGGCTATGAGAGAGTTTCTTCAAAGTCACTCTTAGGAGCTGCTTCTAACGTCGGAATCCATTTTTCTACCCACTCTCTGGCACCCTGTCCAATTTCCCGCAGTCCCAGAACTCTCAAATTAATATTTTTATAAAAAATGAAGAACCGCTGTCAGTCAAGCCGCCCAACCATGCATATCCTCCCCCACAGCATGTGAGTGAAGAACACTTACTGAAAAATAAGTGAAAGAGTGAGAGGGCACCTCACGTATGCAACACCAGGGAGCCTACCAGCAGGTTCTCGCCAGTATGCCCACGTATATCATCATCGGTTGCCCACTCATGGAAACAAAGAAAATAGTGTCCAATAGAGAGACAAGAAGAGCAGAAAAAAGAATAAACTGTCCCAAAACATAAACCCCATGATATGCAGAGAACAGTGTGTTCCATGCAATTAAAATCGAGTTAAGACTCACTGTTAGGTTGGCCTCTTTATTTGCAAATGTGAGCTTACTCAGGTTAAAAGCACTGCATGTTGCAAACTTTTTCCAAGAAGGTCAACATGTTTCATTGCCAATTACGTATACACATGGGTAAAAGACATTGCCATTTACAACGCTAATAGCTCTAACTCTCACAAATGCGAGACCTATTTCATTGCAAATGCTTGTTTGTTCTGCGTTGGACTTGCCAAGTGCGCGTGTCAGGTAAGTCTAGGTCCTGCTCTAGCAGGACCCACGACTCTGGGCTAGAGGCCCTGCACGTGCGGGCTCATTTCCTGGGGTCCCCCATCCTCCCTCATATGTGGTCTAGGCTCTGCTCTAGTGAGCCTTGGGGGTGTGGGGGCGCTGTGGCCGTAACGCCCTGCATGAGGGGGCTTTAGCAACTGACAGGCTCATCGTGCAGCCCAGGCGTTTTTTTTCTTAGTTCGACTCGCGTCTTGGCTCCAGCTGAGACGCAAGCGCCAGGTATGCCCGTGACAAGCCCCTGCACATCGGGCTAACCTTGTTGTCCTCGCATCTCAGCTCATGCGAAGACGCGGGCGTGCATCTGATTCTGACCTCTGCGGGTGGCTTGTCGGATCGTGCTGGCTCCTGCTGATACATGAGCTGGCCCTCTGAGCCGCCTATCAGGCGGCAGCCCCGGAGCAGCGGGCTTACCTTGTAGGCTCACGTCTCGGCTCTGGCGGCTGAGATGTAAGCTGGCAGAATGCTTTTCTCCGAGCCGCATTTCGAAAAAGGGCGGCTCATGCCTCCTGCGCTCGACTGCTCTTCCCTCTGGGGCAGTGAGCCACTCTAACTTGCATTTCTTATACTGAATACAACGGTAGGGAGTCTGGGGTCTTTACAACCTCCCGTTTCTCCAGGCCTATCCTGTCTCCAGTGGGGCGGATTCTCACACAATCAGCTTCCCGCTTAATTGGGCTGCCTGCAACGTGTGCTGTCGGTTGGGGTTCGCTGCTTCACTCTTCTTCACGACAGAGTAGAGTACATATTGGTGGATGGTGCAGTTCTCTGCAGGCTACCTAGTGGCTCTTGAGTGGGTCTGTTACCCTGCTGTTTTTTTATGTGGTGTCCCGGCAATGGAGCCTGGTGAGGATCCTCTGGTGGTGGCAGCGCCCAGCTCGCAGCCTTCAGCTGATTTCCTGTCTCTTCGGACTATACAGTCCATGATTCAGGCTGCGGTGACGGTAGTCTTTAAAGAGCGTGAGGGCCCCTCTTCCCAAAAATGACAGCGACTGGGTCCTCCCCCACCCCCTGCATTGAAGGTGAGGGTGAAGAGGAGGATCTCGGGGGACGATATGTGCAGGGCCAAGATTTGAGGGAGGTCCTTCAGCACATCTAGGATGACATGGGCTTGTCTGTTCCTCCAGTCGAGGAGCTGACGGAGGACTTCTTCATGCAATATCAGCAAAAGGAGTCCGAGTCCTTGCCCTTGCATCCTTCTGTCAAAAGGGTGGTCGACATTGAGTGGCCGGAGGTGGACAAGCAGGCTTTCCCACATTACCTCTCTAAGCGCTACGCCATTCAGGATTTCGCTTAGGATTTTCTGTCTCTTATGGCAGGACTGGCGTCTCAAGGGTCCATCATTTCGGAGGATGCTTCTCCCTCGGATCCTGGCGATAAGAGAATTGAGACTGCAGCTAAGCGTTCCTGTGCAACCGCTAACTTCTCCATTAGGGCTTCCACCTATTTGTCTTATTCTGTCCAGTCTCTGTTGAAAGATTTTCGATCTTTGTCTGAATTGTTGGAACAAGTGGCTGATGTCCTGCCTACTCTGGCGGTCATGGAGCAGCAGACAAGGCTGTTGTCTGATATCTCCTTCGACACCTTTGGTGCCGCCGCCACGGCTGGGGGTGCGGCTATTCAGGCTCGTCGCCAGGTGTGGCTGCATCACTGGAAGGCGGATGTTGCCTAGAAGGCCCTGCTTATGAACATCCCTTTTTTGGGGACAAAACGGTTTGGTTCTTCTCTGGAGGATATGGTAAAGAAATCCGCGGAGGACAGGAAGCTATTGGCACCGGTCTGTCCTTCTTGTGGCCGTTTCTTTGGTCCAGAGAGGGCTTTTGCTCCTACTTCTACTCCTAGGTGGGGCATGCCCTTTTGAGGTCGGGGGATCGCGGCCAGGGCAGGCTGCTTCTACCCCTGCGTCTAAATCCTGACTATCCTCTGGTCTCGGCTGTTGGGGCTCCGTTGGGGGGGGCACTGTTGACTTTCACTGCATCCTGGGAGGGCTCAGGGTTGGATCAATGGACTCTGTGGATTGTGTGGGAAGTCTACTCGATTGTTCTCGACTCCCTCCCTCAGGACACTTTCGTTATTACTCCCCTGACTTCACCACGTGAAAAAGGGAGGCACTGTTTGCAGGCGTTCAAGATCTTCTCATGAAACGGGCCATTCATCCAGTTCCGGCTTGTCAAAGGGGTCTTGGTGTTTATTACATCCTGTTGCTTTTGAGAAAGTTTTCTGGGGACTGCCGTCCAGTGTTGGATTTGAAGAGGGTGAATTCTTTCATCCCCCATGTTAAATTTATTATGCTCTTTTTGCAGGAAATCCTTCCATTACTGATTCAGGGGGAAGTGGTGGCTTCCTTGGATCTCCTGGATGCCTGCCTCCATGTGCCCATCAACCCGTCTTCTCAGCGTTTCCTCAGGTTTTGCGTTGGGGCAAGCATTTCCGGTTTTGCGTTGGGGGCAAGCATTTCCAGTTCCAGGTACTCCCCCTTTGGTTTGTCTTCTGCCCCAAGATTTTGGCCCCTTTGGTTAGGATCCTCCACAGGGAAGGGATTAGGGTATTCCCGTACATTGATGACTGGCTGATAGCTGCCTCTTCTTTTTCTAAGGGGACTCTTCCCGTCCAGAGGGTCTGCTAGGTCCTGGCCATTCATGGATTCCTGATCAACCACAAGAAGTCCCATCTGGACCCTACCCAGGACTTGGTGTTCATCGGGGGTCACCTGGACATGGTCAGGGGGATGGTTTTCTTGCCTGCGGAGTGGAAGGCTACCTTATGGAGGGACCTGGGTTGTCTCCTGTCTTTGGATTATGCCCCTGTCTATCAGTGGTTGAGGGTGCAGGGGTTGATGTCCGCGACTATCAATGTGCTTACCTGGGCACGCCTCCATCTGTACCCATTGGTGAACCATCTTTTGTCCGGGTAGGCGCCCTGTTGGGCAGATTACGATCTCCCGCTGGTTGTGTCCCCGCTTATTCGTTCTGATCTGGGTTGGTGGTTGGTGGAGTCCCATCTCTCCAAGGGTTTTCTGTTTCTGGTGTCCCCTTCTTGGGTGGTTACGACCGATGGCAGCCTCCTGGGCTGAGGGGCGAAATTGGATTCCAGATCTGTGCAGGGTAAGTGGGATCCCCTGCAGGTGGGATGCTCGTCCAACTTCCGGGAAATGAAGACCGTCCATCTGGCTTGTCTGGAGTTTGTCCCAGTCCTCCGGGGACATCATGTTCTGATCCGTACGGACAATCAGGTGGTGATGGCCTACCACAATCATCAGGGAGGTTGCAGGGTCTGCTCCCTTTGGCTCAGGAGATCCTGTCTTGGGCGGAGACAACGGTCTTGTGCCTCAGGGCAGTTTATCTCCCCGGGGAAGGACATTGCGGGCGGATCGCCTGAGCATGACCTTTCCTCAGATGGCTTCCATCTTCCTGAGGGTGGCTGTGTTCCGTCTGCTGCAGGACCAGTTTGGGTGCCTGTTGGTGGATTTGTTAGTGGACAAGTTCAATGCTCACCTGCCTCGCTTCTGCTCACTCTCCCTGTGATCAAGGGCGTGGCAGCTGGATGCATTATCGTTCTGTTGGCCGGACTCCCTAGCTTTATACCTTTCCCCTGATTCCCTTGATTGTGTGGGTTTTGCGCAAGATTCGCCTGGACAGTGCTTTTGTTCTGTTAATGGTACTCGGCTGGGTTCGTCGCCCTTGGTTTCCTCTACTGAGGGAGATGGCCGCCCGGGAGTGCTGGGCAATTCCGGATCTTCCATACCCGTTGAGGGGCCCTCCACTTCCGGTGGAGGTGTTGCATCGGTTTCATCTTCAGGCCTGGCTCTTGAAAGGATCAGCCTGCTTCCTCAGAGTTCCTCCCTGGAGGTGGTGGAGTTGCTTCAGGACTCCCGCCGCCCGGCTGCTCTTCTTTCATATTCTCGCTATTGGGGGTATTTTTCTCAGTGGTGTGTTTCAGAGGGTTTTGACCCTGTGCCTGTGGATCCCTTGAGGGTGCTCGATTTGGATCCTTTGGTGGCCCGTTTGCTTCGGAGTTGCTTTTCGCAGCGCCCTAGGGCTAATTGCTTGGCGCCTTCCTGGGATCTTCCATTGGTGTTACGGGCCCTTCAGGATGGTCCTTTTGAGCCCCTGAGGTCTGTGGATTTGAAGTTCCTTACCAGGAAGGTGGAATTTTTGGTGGCCATCGTCTCTGCTGGTCGGATCGGAAAGCTGGGTTCCTTTCTGCGTTCTCCTGCATTCTTGTGGGTCCTGCCAGATGTAATTGTGTTGCGCCCAGATCCTCAACTCCTGTCCAAAGTCCCTTCGGTTGTCAACCGCTCCCATGAGGTGGTGTTGACTTCTTTCCCTCCGGTCACGGGGTCTGAAGTGGATTCTGCCCTCTCGCTGTTGGATGTCTGTTGTGCTTTGATGTATTTGGAGCGGACTGCGCCTTTATGCTGCTTTGACAGCTTGTTTGTCACTTTTGGTCCAGTCAGGTCATAAGTCTTCTCTCTCCACCCTGAGTAGGTGGATCAAGTAGGCTATCTTGCTGGCCTACGGTGCTCAGGGTTCTGAGGTGTTTGCCCGGGTGCAGGGTCGGTCTACCAGGCGCCTGTCTTTCTCCTGGGCCTCATTCAAGGGGGTGTCTACTGAGGATATCTGTAGGGCCGCAACCTGGTCCTCCCTACAGGGTGGTTTTGGGTGGTTCTTCGGCTGGGGGTTTTGCTGAGGTGGTTCTCGGGGCTGGTTCTTCCGGCTCTTGATGTTTCCATCTTCTGTGTTTCTTCTTGGTTGTTTTCCAATTGTTTTATATTTTTGGGATTAAATCTTTTCTATTGCATCTTCTACTTGTCAGTGGTTTCTTGTGTGTTCCATGAAGCCGCTTGGCTTAGGTAATGGCTCACTTTGTAACTCTGGTGCGAGAATGACTTATGAGGAGGTAATGCCCTCGTTACTTACCATTAATCTTCATTACTCCGAGTATTGTCTTCCTCGCCACATGAGTTCCCATTCCTCTCTCCCTGTTTTTCTATCAGCTTCATTGGTTCTTGGGGCTTGGTAGTTCTACCGGTAGTGGGATGGGCCAACCCTCCCCTTCTCATGGGTCAAGGGTGACGGTGGTCGGCCATGTTGGGGAGGCGTGGAATGCTTACTTTGCTTTGGATGGTTCTGGTGTGGAGCTGAAGCTCACTTTGTAACTCAAGTGGCGAGGAAGACAATACACGGAGTAATGAAGATTACCGGTAAGTAACCGGAGCATTCCTATGCTTAAGAAGTTCCAACCCTCTGGTGAGCCATTTGACTCTTTCAGCCCCAAAATGATCGAACCTCTATCCTTTCATTACATACCCTACCCTGCCTGATTTCGCTTAAATTCTTTTAGTTCCAGTACTTACCCTTAGTGCTTAAATCCAGCTATTGTCCTTTCGTTACTCAAGAGCCCAATACTGATCTAGCCATCCCTGCAAACTATTGCCCTGTTTCACAATTCCCCTTTTGCTGTGAAATCTTGGAACACCTGGAGTTTTTTGCTCACACTACCACATTTGTTACTTCACATACCATAATAAACCCCCTTCCAATCTGGCTTTTAAACAGTGCACTCCACGAAAACTGCACTTTGTCACACGTCCATCTTCATCACGTCTGTGTATTATAAAAACAAACTGTCATCCCTGCTAACATTGTTTATTGTTTCTTTCGACTGCATTTGATACTATCATTAATGCTACTCCTGTTCAGACATTATAATGTTTATACATTCACCACTGCTATAACCAAGCACTCTACTGGTTTTCCTTGTATCTCCCAAACCGATCCTTTTCCTTCTCATGATGTTCATTACTCACATAAGTTGGTATTTTCACTTAGCCTGATGTTGGGATGACAGACCTATCTTTGCAAGTACTTTTGGATCTGACTTTTTGTATGTGCCAAGACAGGGCAGATTTTGTATTAAGTTTCTTGTACAATTAATTGTGATACAATGAAATGAATTCCACACTACTGTCTCCAGCCCCACAGGAGGCATGTTAATGAAAGCACTGTGAAGATCGGGGTGAATAGTAGAATTTGGCATTACATTAAATGAATGACGAGAGATTTAGGGCCTGATTTAGAGTTCAGCGAACAGTTTAATCTGTCACAAATATGACAAATCTCCTCTCCACCGTATTAACCCCTTCAGTGCCACGCCCTTTCCCCCTCCTGTGCCGGGCGTTGCACTAGCACTAGTGGGTGGGGTTCATGACGAGATAGTCTCGTCATGGGCACAGCGCAACCGTGCTCCATGACGAGACTGTCTCGTCATGGGCACTGAAGAGGTTAAAAGTGCCATTGGATACAAGCACCTCTAATACAGCGAATGGGTAACGCGTCCTCTGAAGTCTAAATCAGGCCCCAGTTACCAAATCCTCTGTCTCCACCTGCGGTTCACAGGCTTTAATTGCCACCTATTTTCATTGAGGCTGGAGACCGTACCATATGCTTCCCCTGTGCATAAAAAAATGCTGCAGTTGGGAAAGCATTGCAGAAGTGTCTGTCCTCTACTTATGAGTGCCCTGTCTCTGTGATAAGGTCTGGCAAATGTAAATACAGGACAAAGGACCAAAATCAGCCCTCTTCTTTATTTTTGCAATGCTGGTAGGCGAAAAATTCACATTTTTTCCTTTGGATTTGCATCAGCCAGTCCACAGATTGGAAATATAATTTCACCCAGCCCTATTTACAGGTACTAGGGCTGAAAGTTTTGGTTGTTGTGAAACTAACACAAATTATATATTGACTAATTAACATCACATAATTGATCGGTAAAGCTTTAGATCAGGGTCAAATGGAAGGTATTCTTGCACCCTGATATTCCTTTTCCTGGGGGCAGAAACATGGCAGAAATGTCTCTTGAACTCATTCCTGCCCTAGGGTAGCAACATAGTTGTATTCCTTGAGCAGGAACACCAGCATCCATAAACGATGCAAGAGTAGAGAAGAAGGCCCATTGGTGAGCCAGGGGGACATGAGATTTCAGAATTTCTATTTTCCACTGAGACCGAGGACCCTCCTCTCCTCACAAGACCCCAGTTGCTTTTATGCAGTGATAGAGAGGTCCACAAACGGGGCTATGTCTGTGTCTCAATTCTTACTTTCTGATACTCTGTTAGTGCCTCCCAGACCAGAATAGATTTGGTGGGAGTGGGAGTTGGCATCTGATCAGAGGGATTATATTTCCCTCTGAAAGACGTCCTTAGTGGGAGAAATGCAACTTCCAACCCATTCCACAAGAAAGCCTCTCTTCCATACATACACAGCACTCGAGTATATCCACTACCCAATTAAATGTGTGGCAGACTACAATTTTGCGACTATACCAATTTGACTTTTCAAACAGTAGCTGCAGTGCTTTTTAACTACTGCTTAATCCTGTATATTTAAGATTACTTTAGTAATTAACCGTTCATTCAAAGGTGACATCAGATATATTAGCTTTCAAAACAGAATAAAAGAAAATACAATATTATTATGTTCATACGGATTTATAACATCATAAATTAAATGTTTTTGCTTACAGTTTCAAATACATACAGGTCAATATGGAAATAAATTGGAGCTACAAGATGAAAATATTCATAAACTAATAAACTATACTGAAATTATTTAATATATAGGACCCACACACCTACAATGCGTATTCATAGCCTCTATTTTGGACCAACCTCCTCGGACAGAAAGACAAATGGTTAACTCCTACGACCATCAGCTGCCTAATCTTGATTGTGCAACTCAGCTGTTCATAGTTATTTAGAAACGGGTGCAATCATAATACATGAAATTACTTCTAAATAATGTATTCCTAGTAATAATGGATAAATCGGCAGTTTTTTTTAAAGATTCAAAACGTTTGACTTTAGCCTCCCTTTGAACCTTGACAGAACATTGGAGCGATCTTAAAAAGCATCCACTAACTATGGAGAATCAATCCACCATGAGCACAAATGTATATAACAACAGAATTGTCTGTAAATTAAGTTGTGTGTTTCAATCCAAATCCAAGCTGCCGTACAATTTTCTATGACCCTGCCCAATTGAAAAAGCCAGTGTAAGGTAGAAATTAGTGCCCTGGCCCAACTCGACTGAATTTTCATCTCCATTCTTGGATTTTCTATTACGGTTGAAGATCTTATTGGGAGCCTCTTCCGCCAGATTAATTTCATAAAGAAGAAGTGCTTGATAATCCAGTCCAATTCTTACATAAATACATTTTATGTTATGTAAGTCGTATTATCAAATGTCCATAATGTTGAGGCATAGTTATCCACCATGAAACGTCCAGTAGGGAGTCTTGGATGCCGTTGATTAAAAATACGTGATCAATCTTTAGTCTTCATTTCTTCCTATAAAAACAGACAATGACTGCCCATCCAACAGGTTGGGATTTATCAGAAATAATAATACTTCTGTTAGTTCATAATAACTGTCAAAAAAATGGTTTCTTCTCAAATATTTCTTAAAACCAGTGAAAATCCCTGAGTTTCATTCGCATTCATAGGCCCAATGGCCTTCCATCTGGCAGCAAAGCCTTAATAAGAAGAAATGCAGAATAAAGATTGATCATGTATCAACGGCACCTAAGTCTCCTTATTGGACGTTTCATGGTGGATAACAACGCCTCAACATTATGGACATTTGAGAATGCGATTGATAAATAGGTGATTGACTGATGTGAGAATTGGACTGGATTATCGAGTCCGTCTCTTTTGTGAGATTATTCTTATGTGTGAATTAGGGGGTCGTAGGGCAGTTCGGTCTTGGGGTCCAAACACCAAGTAGATTGACATTCCTTACTTTATACTTGTGCGGTGGAGAGGAACTATTTCTAACAAATACATAGGGTTGTGAAACTTCCACCAGATGTTCATTTCCATATTGTTCTTGGCCTTAGGGAAGCTATGGAACCCAACTTCGGTACCATAATTCATGTCTGGGAAAGCCTTGCCTCAATGGCAAGTTCCAGTTGCTGCAAATAAACACTACCAATAAAAAATACTATTGCAACCTTTATCCCATCCCTCTTCTCTCTGACTAATCCCAAACTTTTCGGACTATTATGAACTCCCTAACATCCTTCCCAAAAGTCCCCCTTCTTTTTAGCCATTTCACCCAACTAACAGGCACAAATGACTACTACTTACACAAACAAGTTACCACTTCCCCTTTTCGAATCCATTCCAATGTTTGTATGCCTACTCAAAACTCTTCTAAACACTCAAAAAATCAAGAGCGTAAACCTAACACAACTTATGCACAAGGAAATAAAACATATTATTAATCTATTAGCTATTGTACTCTACTGTTAGGTTCAAGGGTAGTGTGCTTCAACCCCTCATTAGAGGTAGTTAGTTCTATATATATCTACAATTTAGAATTGCAATTACAATTTCATTTTTGCTTCCAGGATCCAGTTGCAATTTTTGATGTTGCTGCCTATTTTTCTGAAGAGGAGTGGAAAATGTTACACGAATGGCAGAAGGAACTTTACAAGAATGTGATGAATGAAATACATAGAGCCTTGATCTCTCTGGGTAAGTTCACACAGCCTGCCTTGAACGTAATGGTATATATTCTGGCTAGCACCTTACTTGTTCCTGAGAGTTCCAGTTTTAAGGTTCTCTGCTGACTTATAGTCTTTGTACCTTCAAGAATCTTCAAGGTAAGGTAATACCTATTCTCTCATTGTACAGGAAATCTTACTGCAGATGTGCACAAATTCAAAATAGGAAATGAAAAATAATATAGATTGCAGGGTGGAATGCTCGCTCATGAGGCCACTCATCTCAAGACCCCTCCTCACTTCGGAGCAAGAATTAGCTCCTCTTGCAAACTCTGGCTTTGAACTCTTTCTCTAGTACTAAACAGATTATCTGGAGCCGCTTCCATTCTCTGGAACTCACCTTCTCTGTTGACTGCAACTCAACTTCATTTTTCCACATTTAGGAACCTTCTAAAAACTCATTTGATCCAATGTTCACCTCAACTAACTCTTTCCCAAACACCTGATTATGTATTTTTGCCTCCTACTTGTTTCTATGTTATGACCCTCTTCTTCCCCCTGACATGGTATCTACTTGGTTACTTGAAACGTGCACTTTACACCTTTCTGATATTTCTGTGCTATAGAAGACCACGAATAAATAAATAATATAACATATTTATTTGTAAAGTACACCTTCAATCCCAAGTATCGTATTGCTGATTAACAGATATTTATTGTTTCCTAACATAGCTGTATTCATATTATTGACCTCAAGTAATGAAAGACCGAGTGGACCTAGATTTTAAACTTGTTGCCGTTTTTGAACACTGATCTCTGCAGTGGGTGCTTGAGTCCACTGAGCCAGCTGACCAGGAAAGTCAAATATTTATCAGTGACTAAAGGTGCAAACACAATGTTACAGTTGTTTCAGTTGGGGTCTAACACACCTTTAACACCCAATGTCTCCAGAGGCCTATGTCAGAGACTGATAGTTCAAACTGCTCAGCAACCAGCCTGACCTTTTCCATTCAACAGGATACATCACTAGAACCTAAGACAAGCATTTCCAATGCAACAGGTCTCACATTAGGTTGAGTTAGAGTTATTGGATTAGTATATGTGTGTTGTTTATTAGTGTTGTTTTGAGTTAGTTGGTATATAGTACATGAACTTATGCAGGTCAATTGTCGTTGTTCAATATTGTTTATTAGACCTTTTGTCATAGCATATAAACAGTGGCAGGAGAGAGTGCAGGTGAAAGGGAACAGAATACGGTACTGTTGTGTGTCGAGACAAGAAAAGCGAAGAAAAGAAAAGTAAATACTATGTGGCAAAAAAGTAAACACGAAGGACTTAATAAAGAAAAAAAGGGAGTGAACAATCATGTGCAGGCAAAGGTGGAGCGCGTGCATATGTTTAGGTGGAAGGAGAGAGTGTAGGGCAGAGGGACAAGCAGAAAGGGAAGGGCAAAGCAAGAACATGAGTATCGGTAGGAGAACAGAGCGCAGGGCGAAGTAAAAGGCAGGGCGAGGCAATAATATATGGGTAGGTGGCAAGACAGAGTGCAAGGCAGAGGGACAAGCACAGTGACTGAAGAAAATGAGGCTAACTCTGAGGACATAGTGCAGAGCAGAGGGACAGGCACAGGGAGTGAAAAGCATGAAGCTAAGTGACAGGACAGAGTGCGGGGCAGAGTGAAAGTCAAGGTGAAGCAAGAATATGAGTCTAGGTAGGAGGAAAGTACAAGGGGCAAAGTAAAAGGCACGGTAAGGCAATAACTCAAGGATAGATGGCAGGATAGAGTGCAGGGCACCAGGCAGAAGCAAAGGTGGAATGCGTGCATATAATTAGGTGGCAGGATAAAGTGTGAGGCAGAGGGATAAGCACAGCGAGTTTTTAACATGAGGATACGTGTTAGGGTAGAGTGCGGGGCAGAGGGACAGGCACAAAGTTATAAATCTGAGAATAACTGTTAGGACATAGTGCGGAGCAAATAAAAGTCACGATGAGGCAAGAACATGATATTAGGTGGCAGGACTGAGTGCGGGGCAGAGGGACAGGGATGGCTAGGCTGGAGGGGGGAGGGTGAGGAGAGTATGGAAGCAATGGGCGAACTGTCTTTTGAGTAGTATGTGTTATAAATGTTCCTGGGAAATAGTGTGGAAAGTGCTGAAAAACTTGTGTAGCTTGTGCAAAGGGTGGATGAAATAATTAGTATTTAAAGGCAAAATGAAAGGTGCATTAACGTATAAGCATAAGGCTAGTGCTGCTGTGCAGGGTAATACAAAATGGTAATTCTAGCTTTGTGACTAGTATAAAATAACTGTTGCTACAGTAATAGAATGCATTGTGAGATTATTTGTTGTATTGTTTTGGCACTGATGTTAAAACGTTTCACAAGTTTTGTGGAAAACAGGGAATGTAACTAGTAGATGCGCCTTTTAGTCTGGCTGTTTGCTGTTTGTAATGGTCATTGAAGCTGTAAGGGAGGGATAAAGGTGCAGCTTGAGGTATAGAAACCAAAAGAAGCGTGTTTTAGTGGCTAATTGAGAACACACAATAGATGGTGTGATAGATTAGAAAAGGAATGTTTCTCGCAGACAGTAAACAGTGCTGCAGGGCATGAGTTTGCTATATAACAACCACAGGCAGAGCGCGACCAGCGCGTGCATATGGGAAAGGGAACAGAATACGGAACTATTGTGTGCCGAGACAAGAAAGGCGAAGAAAAGAAAAGTAAATACCATGTGGCACAAAATAAACACGAAGGACTTAGTAAAGAAAACAAGAAGAAGCACCAAGACTAGATGAGAACATAGATGAAGCCGATTGATGGTGACTTTTGTCATTAAATTGTTTTTCTGTGGTTCCGTACACTACAATGTAACATCACACGTGAGCCTGTGCAAGACCTGCTGCCGAGGAATACGCTGCATGCGATGCCGATGGACATGTTAGGGACCTCAAGCAGCACGGTAGAGACTCAGAGGTAGTCCACTTAACCATGAAACCCTGCCATCTCAGAGTTTCAATGGAAAACCAATATCAGTTATTAACTTGTTTCCGCCCTAAAGCAGCCATAACATCTACGTCAGTACTTCCACGTTCTTTGACGATGCTGGTACACTGGGACAAAGACCAACAGTGGTTTCTGTAGCTAAATCCTTCTAGACCGATGGAAGCAGGAAAACACAGAAGGATTCTGGGAATGCCAGCATTTCTTTATACTGAAGTTTCATGTATCAGAGTTGTGACCCTCCTTGTACCTAAGGACTAACAAGCAGGAAGTGGGATAAGGGAGGGGGTGGCAAATGGTGAGCACTTTCGCGGCCGCTTTGATGTTCTCAGTGGCCGCGCGGCTCACTGAGAACATCAAAGCGGCAGCGAAAGTGATCAGGCAGGCTGACAAATGGTGCGCGCGCCCCGCGCACATGCACTGTATTTGGTGGTCTGAAAAGCACTAGTCTGCACTTCCAAATCCCCCGTTTACTAAAGCTCTCGCCAGAGCAGCGCCAAAGCGCTGGCTCAGGCGAGACCTAAAAAAGGGGAAATCCTTGTGTCCCTTTGAAATGGATATATTATCTCTTTAAAATCCGTGAGTGAGTAAGGAGCAGTGCAGGCTCACCACTAAGAACAGTCTTTTGATGGTCAAAGAGTTTCAATGAAACTATGAAGCTGCGCATAATGGATGTGTTTTGGGCTCAGTTCCTTCAGGCCTTCAGGCATGCTTTTTCTATATTTTCCAAAGAATAGTGGACAAGGCATAGTCATTTACTTTAATTAGAATTTATTATGTGAAGTTTGGAACTTCGTAGAGATCCACATACATTTAAAATCAGGGTTGTGGAGTTCCTATAGCCCGACGCCTGGGACATATTGTTTGGGGTCAAGGGCAATACGCTTTCATGTGTATTTTGCCCTTGGGACCCAACCCCCTACATCACAAACCCTTTGACAGCCAGTTTACAGTTCCACATTATTATTATTTTTTTTTTTTTTTTTAAACCTTTATTTCTTCAAAAATCTGGACACAGCTATTCAGCCGACAACCCGGAGGTTCGGCAGCTTCATTAGGAGAGTATAGAGAATCGTCCACAGTACATTGAAGGAGCAGTGAGAAGGTTCCATTTTTAATAATTACAAACACACAACAAACCCCAGCAAGGCAACAGAACTGAATGCCCACGGTGATAGCCCCTCAGGGGGAGCCGGACCCCAGTCGTCTAACTATCACAGTACTATGATAAGAGGAAAAAGGGGGAAAAGCAGAGGCCCAAGAAGTCAATTAAACATCACATCTGCATACTGAGCTGGAAAGAAGGTCAAGGAGAAAGCTGTTCCTCGGGGGGGATCCAGATCAGGGGCAAGACATATTCCCCCCCTGTATTGATTCCACCGCCCCCAGATGGCATGCCACTTCCGAGGGCGGCCTCTGGCGCAATATACTGTCTTCTCCCTGAGCATACTCCAGTCCATATTTTCTTTCCACGCAGTTAACGTGGGGGGCCCCCCGGAACCCCACAAGCGCGCGATGTCCCTCTTAGCAATCATGTTACCCAGGGTCACCCACTGGGTTTGTGCCTCATCCTGGTCAGTGGGTCCCCAGACATTCAGGAGACAACACCGCGCTTCCGGCTGCATAGCAATGCCCGTCACCTCCCCCATCACCGCATGAACTCGCCTCCAAAATTCCGTGATGACACCACACTCCCAGATGATATGTAGGAAAGTACCCACCATACCGCATCCCCTCCTACATAGGCCTTCTTCAGAGAATCCCATATGGACCAGTCGCGGCCCCGTCACATACACTCGATGCAGGATCTTAAGCTGCACCAGCCTCAGACGCGACGGGATCGCAACCTCCTTAGGAGAGGAAACAGCAGACTGCCAGTCCTCATCATCCAACTCGAGTCCGTCCCTAGTCCACTGGTCCCGCAGTCCCAGTAGCAAATCAGCCCGAACATTTATCAGCTTCTTGTAGATGAGCGAGATCGTGCTCTCCGGCATATGGCCATCAAGGATCCGGTCCTCCAAAGGAGAGGACTCAGGCACCTTCTCACCCTCCACAAGGACTGACCGCAGGGCATGACGCACCTGAACATATCGGAAAAACTCAGACGCCCCCAACTCATACTCCTTCTGCAACTCTTCAAAGGACTTCACCCTATCCTTAATCAGCATATCTCCAACCCTGGAGATGCCGATCAAGTCCCATTTATCAAACCCCTTCGTATGCCAAAGCCTACCCAACCTTTCAGATTCAAACAACGGGGCAGCTAGAGTGAGCCTATCCTTCCAGCCCAGAGAGTCAGTCGCCATCTTCCATACACGCACCGCCACCCCAGTGGGCCCCGTGAGGGATGAGTCGAGGGACCGCGAGTACAACGCCCTAAGATAGTTCCCACCGCGCAACAACCATCTGTCCATGGCATAACCAGGGCTGAGGGCCGGGCCATAAAAACCGTGGTTAATCGCGGACAACTGGGTGGCCCAGTAATAACGTCGGATGTCTGGAAGCGCGATACCCCCGTCATACCATGGAAGCGTCAATTTCGCAATCGCTATCCGCTGCCGCCCATCCCACAGCAACGTCCGTTGGAGGCTTTCGACCTCCCGAAAATACTTGGCAGGCACCCAATCTAGAGTATTTTGCAATGCGTAGAGGAACCGAGGAAGGGACATCATTTTGAACAAGGCAGCGCGCCCGACGAGGGAGAGCGGCAGCCTCCGCCAGCCCTCAACATCCCGCCGCAGGCGCGCCAGGGGGGGAAGGAGGTTTCTCTCATACCGCAAAGCGGGGTCCATAGAGATAAAGATCCCCAGATACACGAAGCCTTGCTGAGCAATCTGGATCGAACAAGTTCGCGGGACCGGCGGAACCTCACCACTCAGGACGTATAAATACGATTTACTCCAGTTGATGACGAGACCCGAATTCCTACCGAAGGACGTAAGAACGTCACAGACCACTATGAGTGAGTTCTTGGGCGAGGCGAGATACAACAAGATATCATCAGCATACAGCGAAATGCGGTCCTCGTGTTCGGGCGACCACCGAAGGCCACGGATATCCGGGTGCCAGCGTATCCACGCCGCCAGAGGCTCAAGGGCGAGGGCGAACAACAGAGGCGACAGAGGGCAGCCCTGCCGAGTCCCCCTCCCAAGCCGGAACGGATTCGATGCCTGGCCATTCACCACCACACTCGCAAGGGGTCCCTCATACAGCAACCTCACCCAGCTCACAAAACCAGGGCCAAAGCCGAACTTGGCTAGCACAGCCCACAGATACTCCCATTCCACCGTATCGAAGGCCATCGTGGCATCAAGAGACGCCACGATAGCCGGTTCTCGCAGCGTGCCAGCCCTGGCGATAACCCCATGAAGGCGCCGAAGGTTCAAAGCGGTGTTGCGATGCGGAATAAAACCGGATTGGTCCGGGTGAATCAAGTCTCCAAGTACCCTGACCAATCTGCCCGCCAGGATTTTAGCCAGGATCTTCGGCTCGGCGTTGAGGAGTGATATGGGCCTATATGAGGCACACTTATCTCGGGGTTTACCATCTTTATGTATCACAACAATTGCTGCCAGCCTCTGTTCAAACGGGAGGGTCCCACTCCCCCGCGCCTCCACAAACATGGCGCGCAGGTGAGGGGCTACCCTATCCGGGAACAATTTATACAGGTCAATCGGCAAGCCATTCGGGCCCGAGGCCTTGCCCGAGTGCAGCGCGCGAATAGCTCCCGCCACCTCATCGACCGTTAAGTCTCCATCAAGATCATCTCTATCTACATCAGAAAGACAGGGCAGAGCGATATCCCGCAAGAGGTCACGCGAGTCCCCGGGCGGCCTATCCGACACTGAGGTATAAACCTTACGGAAATAGTCCGAGAAACACTGGACAATCCCCTCAGGTTCCACAATCACCTCTCCCCCCTCTCCCGTCAGCTCCGGCACTACTCTATTAACCCGTTCTTTTTTATCCAGCCAAGCTAGGAGCTTCCCGGCCTTGTCACCAACATCATACAGGCGGCCCTGCTGCTCCCTACTGAGGGTTCTAGCGGCGTTTGTCACGAGGTCCTTATACTCGGCTTGCTTCAAGCTCAGCTCATGCAGTGAGGCCGCTGTTACCTCCTCCTCTAGCGCTCCCTCCAAAGCCATGATCTCCTCCTCCACCTGCTTAACCTCGCCATCTCTACGCCGCTTGGCCGCCACTACGAGTGAGAGGGCCTCCCCTCGCAGAACGGTCTTAAATGCTTCCCAGAGCGACACTGCCGAGTCCACGGACCCCTGATTATCCTTGAAAAAATTATCAACTGTCTTCACCAGTGCGCTGCGCTTCTTGGAATCTCGAAAGTACCAGGGGTTAATAGGAGCCACCCTGCCCCCTCCCTCTCGACCAACATCCAACCTGACCCACACTGGCGAATGATCCGATATGCCACGTGCCATGTGCCTGGCCTCAGAAACCAAAGGGGCGTGCACAGCCAGAGTAAGCAGATAGTCAATCCTAGAGAGGCTACCATGCGCCCCGGAGTGAAAGGTGTATTGACGCTGTGTGGGGTGTCGGAGCCTCCAGCAGTCTATCAGGCCGAGTGTGTCTAGGAAGTCTGGAAGCCACTTCTGAGCCCCCCCCGTGTCCCGGGGCGGGTGCCTATCCAGCAGCCCAGAGCCGACAGCATTGAAGTCCCCCCCTACCACTAACATACCCCCCGGGAGGTCCAGCAAGGCCCTACCCAGGTCAACAAACGTGGAGGCCTGCAGGGCTGGAGGGACATAAACCGAAACTAAAACCAAAGTTCTACCTTCCCACCTCCCCGCCACCGCCACAAACCTCCCCCTATCGTCAACAACGGTGGAGTCCACCTCAAATGGCAGCGAGGCCCTGATAAGGATGCCCACACCCCTAGACCCGGAGGAGAATCCCGAGTGAGCTATGAATTTATATCCCTTCCTATTAAGAGCATAGCACGTGTTACCTATAAGGTGTGTCTCCTGCAGTAGGGCAACATCTGGCATTGAGCGTTTCAAGTGTTGCAAAACTATCCCGCGCTTAATGCGATCCCCCAAACCATTGACATTCCAGCTAATAACACTTAAACCTCTACCCCCCATCCCCAAACACAAAGAGGCCCACCCCCCCCCCGAAGAGCCACCATGGGACAATACCGAAGATGATCACTACGCCTTGCAGAAACAGACCCCCCAACAACACCCCCAAAATCCCAACCATCCCCCCCACCCTGCACCCCTGCTGCAGCTTACAAAGCCCCCCCAACTTGCAGTGTGCCTGTCACCCTACAAAACCCAACATCTACAAAAAGCACCCTAAGGGAGGAAAGTGCTCCCCTCGTCCTCCCGCAACCCTCCGCATTTACTGCACACTAATCAAGTAATCAAATAAAGGCAAATCGAGTCAGACCGGCTCCGAGAAATCAGCCTTGCCCATCCCGGCCACTGTCCCCATCCGCGGCAGTATCCTCTCCCGTCCGACGCCGAGGAAAAGCGTCCAGCCATTCATCGGCCATAACAGGAGACTCAAAGAAGAATGTCCGATCTTCGTACACCACACGTAGTCTGGCAGGGAAGAGCATAGCATACTTCAGATCCCTCTCCCGAAGTCGCCTCTTCACCCCCAGAAAGCCCTGTCTCTGCCTCTGCACCTGCTGGGTGAAGTCCGGATAGAAATTCACCGACGCGTTCTGGAAGGGGACCGGGCCCGTCACCCTCGATGCTTGCAGGATAGCGTCCCGATCTCGAAAATGAAAGAGCCGGGCGACGATCGGCCTCGGTGGGGCTCCCACCTTGGGCCTCCCACCCGGCACTCTATGGGCCCTTTCAACCGCAAAGAACTTCCCAAGACCCTTAGGCTGCAGATGGTAAGCACCAAGTCCTCGACGAGCAGGTCAACCGAAGCCTCATCCGAGGACTCCGGGACCCCGATAACGCGCACGTTGTTGCGCCTGGCCCGGCTCTCAAAGTCCTCCAGCCTGCGGGCGGCGAGATCACTCTCGGTCCTCAGCTTACGAACCTCGCTCTGCAATTCCGCGACCTCATCGGCGAGGCCCGTGGTCTTGAGGTCCAGGGTTTTAACCCGTTCATTCGTTTTGCCCAAGTCCGCACGGATTAGGTTGACATCCACCAAGATGGCATCCACCTTATGCGCCAGGGCATCAAACTGCCTCCCAATCGAAGTCTGCATCCCTTCCAGCGCGCCCATGACATCCTGCAGCGAGAGCTCCGGGGCCAAGGGCGAGGCCTCCTTCTGGGTATCTGGCGGCTGGCTCGACCCACTCGGTGATCCCTTCTGCAGAGCATAGCGGTCCATATTATTGACCTGAGTATAGGCACCCCGCCTGGTAGATTTAGGCTTCAGCCGATCCACCTCTGCTTTGCCCGACATGGTTGGTACCAAGCAGGTCGGTTCAGATGAGACGGCTCCCCCTCAACGAGAGGAATCAGGAGTGATCAGGTCTGAAATGGGCCGCCAGAGTAGCATGTGGAGCGTACAAAGGAGAATGAAGCCACCAAGAGCTCTCCAGGGGCAGGGCAGACAAAGGGAGAGAAAGCGAAAGTGAAAGGACGGGGACCTCCATCCGACAGTTCACACCTCGCCTGGCCGTTGTTGTTCAACTAGAAGTCGGGCGTCCTGCCAACTCTAGCCCCTGGCATTCCTCGGAGATAGGCCGCAATCTTCCGCCATGCATAACTCCGGTTCCCGGTGGGCGATCCGACCGCGGGTAGCATCAATCGCCTCCCTGGCAGGTCATCTACACGATGCCATGCATACAGACAGGATTAGAGCCAGGATAGTCGACGGAGGGCGCGAGGGTCTCTGGAGCTCAGAGCTCACGCGGCCATCTTGGTCAAGCGCTAGGCTCCTCCCAGTTCCACATTATTGATCAGGGAAAGGCATATCTTGCAGTTAAGGTAATATTTGTGTCCATGTGTTAATGCTGTTCAAACTTGTATTTATGGTTCATTAATGCAAAACCTTTATTATTACGGTGAGCGAAAAAAGCACATGTTGTAAGCTCAGACTGTACTATTGACAGTGGTTCCAGTATAAAACTATGTACACATGTTTTCAATGTGTAGCAATATGAGGCTATATATACTGCTCCCAGGATGCTCTCTGATTAGATGCAAATATATGCAAAAGCTTGAAAGCAAGATTGATAATTCTTTGCTTTCAAAATAAAATCTTCGCAAAAACATTTTTGGTACTGTTTTTTTGCGCAGCATCATTTAGTAAAATTTGTTGATGTATGCTAGTATTTCCCAAAAATATTCACAACGGAAAATCAATGTAACCAGTTTTAATAAGATTATGGGAAACAAAAATAAACAAGCATTGGTAAAGCCAACAGGTCTGAAATTGTTGGTCAGCCTTTTGGTTTTGGCATGTTTGTTGAAAAACCTTTTGGTGTGGGAGCTGCCTGGCCCTCATCATTATAACAAACATTTGCAAAAGCAAAAATTGTTTTGGACTCAAAAAGCCCACATTGCCACAGTAGTTCCTGGCACTGAACAAAACGACTGTTGTGTCGATTATGTTCCTTGCGAAAGAACAGAATGCTGTCACTCACAGAAGCTAGCCTATAGACAGAGAGAGAGAGACAGAATTTTAATAAACACAAAAGGTTATGGTTAACGTCAGACCTAATCAGGGGCAAATTATTAAATTAAGTCTCAAAAGTGCTCTCATGTCCTTGCATTAAGTGCAGATATACGACTTTCATGAATTCACAAGACTTTACAGAAGTTGGCCAAGAAATAGTACTCCTAGAAAATATTTGTGAACTGCATTTTTGCATGAGCAAATATGCAGGTGTAGATTTGCTCATGTGAAAATCTGAGTGTTTGCAAGTTCACTTTCCCTCCAACCACTTTTTTTTCCCAACCCTGGAAGAAGTTTTATGTCTGCCATTGTCAGGAGTAAATTTGCAACCTTTCTCAGTATGGGAAACAATTAGAGAAGAGTTGTTGAAAACCCTTAAAACATGCAAGTTAATAGGTTTGCACAAACTCAAAAAGGCATTCCAACCCTGGAACTGTTGCATACCAGTACCTTTAGTGCCAGTATGTAGATCTGTGGAAACGTGGAAACATATGGGAATTGCTAGTTTTCAACCGTACTATGGAAGGAGCCCTGGCATAATCAGCAAGGCTATTTTGGAGCTCTTGGATAATGAGATTGCTGCCACAATTTGTCACCGCATTACATGGCACAAAAGGGACAAGTGGATTTTGTTACTGGACAAGTAGATTTACGAAGCAACCTGCCCCATGGACAAGTAGATATTATTTTTTTGAAACTTTATTTATTAGTTTTTGCTTACAGATACCAGAAGAAAAATAAATTGCAGACAGTCACTGCAGCATCTCCGTAAGTAATACAGACCATAGCAATATACATCATTGAGATATATAACATAGTACATGTACCCCATGCTCGTATTAGTGAAATCCACGGCTTGCAGACAAGTCCATAGTCCATCATTCCACACTACCCTCATGTCCTCTCTGGTCGGCCACATAGACATAAACATTAAGACATTCCAGAAGAGGAGGCTCATTTTGCGACCATCCCCGGCCTCCCACCCAAGTCCCCACACACAGATTTCAGCAAATGCCCATAGCACAGGGAGAACATTGCATCACAGCGTCACCCTACTTCCCTTCTCATGAGCCACTTAGAGGATTCTGAGTTTATTTCCCAGCAATTATCACATCAGGATCAATAAAGCAGCTTATGTGGAGTCTTCAGGGGTGTGTTTCAGGAGGTACTGTTTGAGAGGTCCCCATATATCCTTGGGTCTTGATCTGCGAGGCAACGATTCTGCATAGATGGAACTCTGGTCTTGACTATAAATCAAATCATCGAGCCACTCTTTAAATTTAGGGGCACGTCCCCTACCCCATTTTCACGCTACCCTTCTTTTTGCTAATAGTAACGCAAGCGTGACATAACGGCGATAGGCCCGTGGAAGCTGCTCAGTATATCGCAGCAGCGCCAAAAGTGGACTACACTCCATGACATCCGACGTCATTTGTGTGAGTGCCTCAAAGACCTTTACCCAGTATTCCGAGACCCTGGTGCATTCCCACGCCAGATGTAAAAAAAACAGCCCCTGGGCTGCCGCAGCGGTCACAGTTATCAGTGTCTCTCAGCTTGAGTCTGTATAATTTTGCGGGTGTGTAATATATACGTTGGATGTATCGAAAGTAGATAATACGCAATCTGCTGCTGGCGGAAATGCGTGCAACTTGCCTACAACAGTACCCCCATTGCTCAAGGGATAATTCAAAACCCAGATCAGTGGACCAGTGATGCATTGCCGCATGCGTAGGCTCTGGCTGAAGAGTACGTACAGTATGATATAACGTAGAGACCATGTGCCCTGGGCCATCCGCAGTCAGCATACGATGGAACGGCGCTAATGGCTCCGGTTCCTTGGGAAATTCCGGGATAATGGTCCGCATACCCTGTTCGGATGAATTGTTCAGTAGAGCAAAACTTCCCATGTATAAAAAGATCCCTCCCCATGTAACAATGTTCAGTCGGGCACATAATGTATGGAACTCCTTCTCTTGTAATAATGGCATCTGCGGATGATAGGAGAGAGGCATTAGTGACGAATATATGATTGTGGCGTTAAGACGCCGACCAATGCTAAGCCAAGCGGTGACTGTACTCGTGAGAGTGGTGGATGGCATGTTTCTGGCCGGAGCAGGTTCATGAATCATCCCATTCAACGGAATCGGATCCGCCAACCAACCCTCCGCTGCAATCTGAGGCATGTAGCGTGGGGGGTTCATCCAGCAATAAGCATGCTGTGCCTGTGCGCATTCAAAATATAGTTCAAAATCTGGTAAATCAAACCCGCCTTGCGCTTATGACCTCATGAGGACTGTCCATTTCAGGCGGGGCTGTTTGCCTCCCCAAAATAATCTCAACAATTCTGTTCTAAGGGAGGCGAAAAAATGTCGCCCTGTGGGATACGGAATATTCAGAAAGAGATATAAAAACTGTGGGAGAATCACCATTTTTATCAAGGAGGCACGGCAAGCCATTGATAAAGGCAAAGCTATCCAGCGCGTGACATTGCAGGAAAGGTGGTCTATTGCCGTGCCATAATTAAGGCGTAGAATCTCGTCACAGGTATTTCCAATTTGAATCCCTAAATAGCGTAGATCTGTATCGCACCAGCCTAAGGGGAAATCCAAGTGTAAATTTGGCCACTGCAGCCGTGAGGGGAAAAATCAGCGACTTCGCCCAATTAATATGCACTCCCGAAAGGTGTCCAAACACTATAAATTACCGTAAAATTGGATTAAGATTATTTTGCGGATCCCTGACATATAGTGTCATATCGTCTGCATAAAGCGATATTAGGATTTGTCGCAGGTTACAGCGCAACGCACGTTCCCGATGGGGTTGCCTCAATTTACAAGCTAAGGGCTCTATCGCAAGGGCGAAGAGCAGGGGAGATAATGGGCACCCCTGTCTAGTGCCCCGGGATATGGGAATTTCGGCAGACATGTGCCCATTTATGAGAACTCGGGCAGTGGGGCAAGAGTATAACAGGCGTATCCAGGAAATGAAGATCAATGGGAAGCCCATTCGGCACAGTATTGCATTGAGGTAATCCCATTCCACGGAATCAAATGCCTTCGTGGCATCTAGAAAGACCGCAGCCATGGGTAATTCCTGCGCTACATTCTGGAGGATAGAAAATAATGTACGGAGGTTATGTGAGGTGGCTCGCTCAGGTATAAAGCCAGATTGATCAGGCAACACCAGTTTATCTATTAAGAGCAGCAATCTGTTGGCGATGACCTTCGCCAGGATTTTAGTGTTGCAGTTCAATAGGGATAGGGGCCTATAAGAATCGCATGAGGTAGGGTCCTTACCAGGTTTAAGTAATGACGTTATCAATGCCACCCTCATGGATGGGGGGAGTTTGCCATCCTCCATGGATTCAGTGTACACGTCCTTCAGCACTAGGGCCATGATGTCAACATAAGCCTTGTAAAATTCGGCTGGTAGACCATTGAGCCCCGGGGCCTTACTAGATTTTTGTTGCATAATTGCCTCTCGAATTTCATCGAGTTCAAAGGGGGCACTGAGGAAGTCTCTGTGATGGTCCTCCAGCCATCCCAATGCTACATCACCCAAAGAACTGTCAAGCTCTATTCTGTCCTGGCGTTGCGAAGTGTATAGCGTAGAGTTGTGTGTTGTAAAACAGGCTAAGATGTCAGTAGTATCTATGTAAGCCTCCCCGTCAGGGCCTTGTATTTCCAGAATGTTTTGCGAGCCTCTAGGTCTCTTAATCATGTCCGCTAAAGCCCTCCCAGGATGTTCCCCCTCTCCATATCTCCTCGCCTTCCAATATTTTCCCCTGAAATTGGATTCCCGAGCTGCAGTATCTGCATAGTCGGCCAACTTCTCCTTAAACCTCAACTGTGTATGCGCGCCTCCTCCCCCTGCCATTTCACGTTCTAAAGCTTTAAGCTCAACTTCCAATTTCTGCAGTGTATTCCGTAGATCTCTTAGAACCCCAAATCTTTTCGAGATACAGAAACGACGGATGTGACCTTGAAGGCCTCCCACAGTATTTCTATGGAATCAACTGAGTGCCTGTTTCTACTGAAAAAATCACGTATCTTCTCCCCCAATTCCACGTGAAAGCTTGCATCTAACAGGGCCGTGGGTTGTAATCGCCAATGCCGTCTGGGTGTATTGTATCCGGGCATAGTGATCTCCATCTTAACAGGTGAGTGATCGGAGAATGTTTTAGCCAAGTGGGTGATTGCTGTTATGGAGGGAGCTAGATCCCTCGGCAGCAGGTAATAATCTAATCGTGCCCAGGAACCTGCATGTGTGTTACTATGTGTACCCTCTCTAATCGTCGTATGTCGAAGATGCCACGCATCTACCAGGTTACCCTCCTGAAGTATCTCCAGTAGTACTGCCTGTGCCTTGGTATAGTGATGTGGAGACGGATTTGATCTATCCAAGGTCGGGTTAAGAGCTACATTAAAATCACCGCCCCAGATCAACTGCGTGGAGCCTATCTCCGTAATCTTCCCCCATTGAACAGAGAAGAATTCAGGTGCGTCAATGTTGGGACCGTAGCAGCAGACCATAGTAACTGTGGCTGTACCCAATCGCCCCCATACCAATACATATCTCCCCTGAGAGTCCGTGAGTGAGCCACCGAGCGTGAAAGGCGTACTTTTTTTATTAGGATAGCGGCCCCGCTCGCATAGGAGGAATATGAAGCAAAAACCTATGGTCTGCCCACTTGCTGGCAAAGACAGGAGCTTTCTGAGGGTCCATGTGGGTTTCCTGCAGCATAGCCACCGACAAGTAGATATTTTATTAAATTCCACACCCCTGAAAATATTTGATCCATTCACAAATATACATACATAAGTTATATCACTTCAATGCAAACTTAAAAAAGCTTTGGAAAAATGTAAGCATTTTAAAACAAGACATTTAATTTTCCAGGAACATTAAAAACTGTTGAACTTCCTCTGCAGATCGTACTCCAAATCTAAGAAAAAGTAGCAACACAAATTGACAGCTTCTAAAGTGCACTGCAGGACAGATAAAAATAACATAATCGGAGGTTTGGACGCCATTATTACACAGATCACATATTCTATCTTTAGTAGCCAATTGTTGCCAAGCAACAGTAACAATCCTTATTAGCAAAATAATAATTAATAACATTTAAAAGAAGTGTCAACTACTATGTTGCATATTGTAGGTCAGCTGAACTGTGGTTTTCGTTGATTACAAGAAGCGATAATAGTACTAAATGTATACCTATGCAAACAGTACTCAGTATCTAATTTTATACTTACGCTATGAGTTTACGATTTCAGGTGGAATTTCAGTTGATTCATTGTCATGGGCTTCAAGTCATCCTGCCTGAGCTCGTACAGCTCTAATGCCTAGAGAAAAGTTCATCGGAGTGTACTATTTTTCACTTTTGGTGAAATATTCCAAGGCACAATAAATTGTGCAAAGAGTATTCTTCACAATGAAGTAGCGGATACCACCATCGCAAAACTGGTGATAGCCTTAGAACAAAGGTGCTATTTGAATGAACCTCTAAACAAATTGCATCATGTATGGTTCCCAAAGCATTCAGATGAAAAAGCTTGCACAATATATTGTCCTCAAAGTTTCCATACAAGTCCCAATTTTCACAAGGATGGTTTCTATAGGACACATTAAACAAGGGGGAATTTTTAGACGATATAGCAACAACAAATAAGTGAAATGTTCATGCCCAAGATCATTATAAAAAGTTCCTAGATTTTTTGCATAGGATGTTACTTTTCGAGTCAAGTATACATATATTCTTTATCATTCTAATTATAAGAACGGATTTTCCCTAAACGGGTACATTTTTACTGTTTTTATGTTTACTTTCCCAAACACGATTTATACCAAATGATCTATAGTGTTTAAGCATTTTTATAAGCCCTTAGGAGTTAGATCTATTATACCAATATCATCTGCATAAAGCAGACAAGATAGATTTCGATCTCCTACCCTGTGGGGATCGACATTCAGTATAGCTAAAACGAATGGTGAATCATACATATAAAGCGAAAATAAAGGTGTGAGTGACCAACCTTGTTTTAAACCATTTTCAGTTTTAATTCTTGAAGAAAGGTTTTGATCGCTGCCTATTAAAACATGACACCAGGTGGTAGCATGCAAAGTTATTATTAAACGTGATTTATGACATGAAATTCCTAATCTTTGTGACTTGTCTACTTGGTCAAAGCACTAGAAAACCTATAAAGTCCACATAGACCAATTGTCCCGTTAAATACTTATTTTTCAGTAATTAATTGAAGTGTTGCAACATTATCTAAAGGGGAACTATTGACTCTGAAACCTACCTCTACCTCTGGTGATTTTGCATTATCTGTTACGCAATTTTAGTTTTTGATTTTTTTTTTACCTACTGCATCTAATAGGGTTATCTGCCTGTAATAACTAGGGAGACTACAGGATCCCTTTTTATATGGGGGAACTGCAATTCTTCCAGTCCACAAGCTTGGGTTTTTTCCCTGTTGATAGTAATAGTTACTTTTTTTTGAGTAAAAAAGTAAATGGACATTAGAGTTGCTTATCTTTTTATTATGGTAATATGGTTTTGATCTGGTCCCATAGCTCCTCAAGGTCTGGCTTTTAGAATATAATCTTTACTCTGTTCTAATGTAGGGGATACGTATTCCCCAATGTAGATAGCGGAAGGACCTGAAAGCCCCAGAGTATCCACCTAATCCTTAGAATTAGATGCATATAATTCAGTGAAGTATTTGACACAGTCAGTATCGCTAATTGGGACTGGGTTTGACTCAGAAAAATTGCTGCTAGAATCAGCGATCAACTTCCAAAATCTCATAATTTTGTTTACATTTACAGCCTTTTACAAGTTAATCCAGGGCGGTCTGCACAGAGCTTGTTCATAAGGATTTGATGTCTAGTTCTCCTCCCTTTCCTTAGGCTAATTATTTTACTCCACACTGGAGAGAAATTATAAGCTGAAGTCTAATCTAAATGTATTTCCCTAGTGAAATTGTGCTCAAGCAACTATTTTCTCACAGTTAGTGTTACCTTAGGTACCTGTACTACCTGGGATCTCTTCCCCAAATCAGAGTTCATATAAATATTATACTCTACAATCGGATTAGAACCTGCCCTTTTTAGAAATATACCATATCCCCATGCATGTTTCAGGACTCTGTGTTTTCAAGTGAGAGGTAAAATCGAAAATATATTATTTTATGGTCGGTCTAGATATTTCCAATGACTGTAATATTATGCAATAAATGAAAACTATTATCTAACGTGACTATGTAATCTGAAATCAAATGACCCAGTGCTACAATAATGGGTATAGTTAGCGGGAATGTTCCTTCCCAACCTTCCATTTACAGTGAAACAATCCTGTTCCCATAAGAAATCTAAAGGTAGCAGTCCTCGTTTATCAGATTTAATACTTTCAGGAAATATAAAGGAATGTCAAAAGCTTCTTCACTTTCTATATCAGCATAGATTTCTATTGCATGATTAGAAACTTTAGCATTAATGTCACCTGATGAAATTATTTGACAACAATTGTTCTCTTTGATTGTTTGAAATTTGAACTACAATATAGATTTAGCTATGGGGGCATTCCTTGTCCCCAATGGTATGTATCCATTGAAAAGCAGTAAAGGAAGACTTTCAGGGTTTCTAGATAGATTCCCAATAATTTTTATACAGTGTACTAATTCAGATGGATGGTAAATAATATGATAGAACCTCCTATAATTTGTATTTAGCAAGGTTCTATACCCCCACTGGCATGTTCTCTCTTGGATTTCGTTACAGGACACCTAAGGACAAAGTAATTTTCAATCTCAATATCATTTACAGGCCGCATTGAATGCAAATAATATCTGCTTTTAGACTATTCGAATATGCCAGCTTTTGATTGTCCGTACAAAATCTTGACTTCTTCCAGGAGAGAACCTTTATCCCATTGTTAAATTTGATGATGGATCATTTGTCCTTATTGTTTTTTTTATTTAGTGTACCAGTCAATCAGTTTCAGTACAATAAGTCATCATCTTTTGGGCGAGATGTGACATTCTTTTTCTTGTAAAATAGAGACCTTCCCCCCCTCCTGGCCTTATAGATACTACTGTAACCTATGCATTGTTTTTGCATGTCTGCATGAGACATATTTGAATGATACCACATTCTGACTCTCAAATTTGCTTAAAACCATATTTTGACTGTTTTTTGTACGAGGAACGAAAATAATAACATTGATTCCTCTGCTAATGTTCACAATTTTGTAGTATCAGGTTCACAATTACGTTTGAGTAAAAGGCGACTCTAAAACAAATACCACTGTATGATTCAAGAATAACAGCAGTGTTTATATTACTACTTCTCACCATTTTCAATGTTTCTAATTTGTTCAAGCAATTTAGTAAATATCATCTATTAAGAAACATACTTTGTTCATCAGAAAGTGCAATAAAGTCTAACATAGTTGAAAATCTAGAAAAGTGATCATCTCTTAGTGAGAACTAGTGTGTTGTCAGTTTAGATTTTCCTACATGATGATACATTGTGAATGGTTTGCAAAAATGTGGATGAAATAAGAATTCAGACGAGATAAGACCAAGAATTACAACCCTGTTTATAGAAGGGAACTTTCAAATAGCCAAAGCTGTTTACAACAGCCTTGGAGCAAGGAAGAGGACACCAACATCAATTAGGTTTTTGTGGGTCCTCCTTATTAACTGCAGCAGAAAAGCCTCCATTCTTCCTCTCAGGAGGGAGAAGGAGGCAACAGCTATAGCTAAGGAGGGGTAGTGAGTGTTAGCAAATATAAAGAGCAGCTGTTCAGAATAACGAGGAGAGGCAGCAAGCATCGGCGCAAGTAAGTTCCTGAGTCTACACAACCAAAAACGAAAAAAGAGTGCTCAGACAGTACTTAATGATACGGTGAGTAACACCATATGTAAGAGGGACAGTCCTCATGAGAAGTAAAGAACGTAAAAAAGGAGGGAGTAGTGACCATATAAACCAATGAAAAGCAGCCATTTACAAAGGACAGTAAAAGGAGCCAATTAGAAACATGGGTGTTGCTTAATGCCCATATCCTGAATAAAGCATGTCTCGAAGATGCAGAGCAAGCTCTGCCTAGGCAAGACCTACAAAAGAACAGAAATTCCAGTCTCTGCGGTATTCTATACTTTGATCAAATCAATCTGCTACAGAACTGCAATGAAAATGTAAGTCTTTGCTTAAAGGTGGGGACCTGGGGACATACGGTTATGATGAGCTCAGTCGGAGCAGTCGATTTGTGTGGGCCCCCGAAGACCAAACGTGACCAAGAAAGTTGCCTGCTGTGTTGATGGTTGTAATAAAACAAACACTGGTGGTGGGGGCTGATTGCTTCAAGGTGCACTAACGCCAGGCCCGCTGTCAACCCCACAAGCTAACTACCCTCCCCAGACTTAAAGGGGCACTGGCTCCGCCCTACCGCTTGATTCCTGGCGGCCGATGGAGGAACAGTCATCGAGTTTGTTGTGTCGCTCAATTCAGAGCCGAGCTGGGACTTCCTGGAACCTGGTCATGCCAGTGTTTTCTGGTTCCTAGCAAATTGACCCTGATACAGCGCCAAGCTTTTACAGCAGCTCTCTGTCTCACACTAGATAGAGAGAAGTTTGACAATCACACAACACAGAACACTAATAAACAGTCACTTGAGAGGGTCAACTCTCAAAGGTCGGCTGGGAAAGAATCAGTAGTATAACGTTCTAGCACTGGACAGTGCAATAGAGTTGGGGAAGAGCCAGTCATGTCCCAAACCCCCTCCTAAATCTAGCAGAATCAATTAAAGCATGGATAAACATATAATATCTTACAAATCTGTAAAATTGAAAACGCTTAATAGGTGTGCTTGTAGATGCTGCTTTCAGCTTGGGGTCGTCTTTACAAGCTGTTGACAGAGAACAGATGCTTGTTGTTACCCAATTTAATGGTACTTATTTTACCATCTCTGGAAAGATGAAAGGCTGAGTGAAGTCATTTGAATCTCTGGCCATGGAGCCTAGCACAGATCGCTGCAGTGGATGTGTTAGTCTACTAGGCCACCACCTCTCCCTTAAGTGTAATAATTTGAACAAATTATAAAACCTGACTCAAGAACATATCTTACTCCTTTCATTAAACAATGTTGAGTGGTGGATCTAATTGTAGGAAAGTGGTTTGTTGCAGTAACCCCCCACTTTTTGCCAGATTTCTGATGCACTTTGACTGAGTGTGCCCTGGGTTCCTGCCAATCAGGTTTCCAGTTCTTTCCTTAAACTGTACCATTGTTTCCACAATTAGCACACCTCTGGCCCACATACAAGTCCCTGGTAAAAGGTACCAGTGGTATCAAGGGCCTTGTGACCAGAGAGGGCCCCTTACGGATGGCTGCAGCTTGATTGTGCCACCCTAATGGACCCTTACACCAAACACATACACACTGCCATTGCAGGCTATGTATTGTGGTGTAGCTTAAATAAAAGAGTCGACATGGCACGCATTCCTGGGTGCCATCCCTACACACCACTGCCTGTGGCATAGGGAAGTCACTCCTCTGGCAAACCTTACAGCCCTAAGGCAGGGTGCACTACACCAGAGGTGAGGGCATAGCTGCATGAGCAATATGCCCATACAGTGTCTGAGTCCATTCTTGGGCACTGTTAGTGCAGCACAGTTATTTTGAGTACATGGGCTGGGAGTTTGTCAACACAAACCCCACATCTTATTGATGGCTTTACTGAAGACTCAGAAGTTTGGTATCACCCGTCTCAGCATAATAAATCCACACTGATGCCCCCTGAAAAACGATCAGCTTCTAGTGTATTGGCTGACTGGTCTCTGCAGGAACAGCAGCACTTGGCGGTGAGCCTCAAAGGCTCTCAACTTGTGTTATGCTGACTTGGGTAGCTCCAACTAGTGGAGATGCCCGCCTCCCTGTCCTTGCCCCACTTTCTGGCGACAGGACAGGCAGGAAACTTAGTAAGCAGAGTAGGAGTGTCCACCATGGCTTGGCACACCTCTAGGGTGAACAGGAGCTGAGGTGAACCTCTCTCTTCAGAATTCTCTATCTTGGCTTGGAGAATTAGGACCAATAGGAATAGGGATGTGCCCCTCTCCCCAAAGAGAGGGGGCACCTAAAGGGTGTAGTCACCCTAGGGTACAGTAGCCATTGGCTACTGCCCTCCAACCTCAGTAGCAACTTTAAATTTAGTATTTAAGGGCTCCCCTGAACCATGTTCCTCAGATTCGACGACATGAGAAGACGACAGACCGAAGAGCCGTGCAGCAGTGGACAAGAAGACGACAGCTGACTTGGCCCCACCCCTACCTGCCTGTCTCCTCCTCCAGTGATTTGCTCCAAGAAACCAGCATGGCCCGCAGCCAACAACCTCCAAGACCCTGGGGACCCTCGCTGTCTTCAACAAAGACTCTTGTCTCCTGTGGACACCGGATTTGACCAGCCAAGACCTAACTTCAGGACTCCGGATCCAGGTGGATCCGCAACCTTTGCACCAATCTGCACCTGACGCCCACTGCCAGATTCCAGGTGGCCCATCGATCCAGTGAAGTCTCCACCCCTGACCACAACCGGAGCCGGTGAGAAAAACCTGACGCCTGAAGGTACCCCCGCACCCGGAGCCCCCTGGCATTGGTGTGCCCAACCGACGGTGTCCCGGCATCCCCCCACTATCCAACTTACCTCTCTAGTCATTGAATTCCTTCAATCGGTCATCTGGTGGGGCCGTCTCTGTGCCCCTCCAGTGCTGATCTCAACCCCCAGGGCCTATGTCCCTGAACCGCAGGTACTTACCTGTAACCAGTGCCTATTCTCTATAGGATACCATTGGGCCCAGTGACTTCTGCACCCGGCCGCCCCAGTGCCGCTGGGAGTGCAGTACCTACCTTGGTCCGACCCATGCCCACTGTTGACCAAAGCCCCCAGTGAATGAATCTCAAATCTGTGTAATTACCTGTAAGTTACTTGCCTGTCTTTCCTCCCATATGATTGCATTAGTTTCTCAACTGTTTTGCACTGTGTGTACCTGTATACAAAGTATCTTCTTTGACATTGAAATGTATTTCATGTACATTAAAAATATTGCTTGATGCTCTATAAACCTTTTGCCAATAACATTGAAAGTATTGCATAATTGAAAAGTCTACTTACCTGAAACTGAGTGAACTTGGTTCCAAAAATAAAAGTAACCAAAGTAATACTTTCACAAATCATTGACCCAGAGTTAGTCATTGAGTGTGTGTTCCTGTCTTGTATGAGTATGTACAACAAATGCAGTCACACTACCCTCTAATAAGCCTAACTGCTAAGCCCAGCTACCACTAAATTGATAGTAAGGTATTATATACCTAATCCTCTGCTATACCTTTGGGGACTCACTGGACTCTGCACACTATACCTCTTTATGGTATAGTATATACAGAGCCAGCTTCCTAAACTAATAACTTAAAGTTACTTGACCTTACTCGTAGTTCAGTGATAATTTGCTGATCTTTCAAGCCCTCATATAGGAAAGACTTGCCATAACCTGGCAGATACTGAACATGGTTGCAAAGGCTTGCAGTATAAATGTTTCTCTAAATAAACCCAACTTGCATTGTTAACACTACTGCCTTATATTTTAATTAACCTGGGATATGTACATTATTAATACATTCCTTTTATATTTGCAAATCAGGCCCTCTTATTGCTAATAGTTTGTGCTCAGTGAAAGACAAAGAAAAGGATGATTTGTGCCTTGGGGACCATCTGGACTTGGAGAAAAAGCAAAAAGATGGCCATTCTGCAGGTGAGTGATAAGTGCATCAACACATATCTAACATTTATGTTTGTAATCATTTTGTATTATTGGATATACCACTATCCATCAATTGGATTTAAATTTATATTAACGTTGCTTTACACTTAGTCACAGGTTTACTAGCAAATGGACTTGTTCAAGCATTAGCCCACATCAAAGGCACATCACCTTTACAGAACTGAACAAAAAGAACAAGTTACTTACCTTTTGTAACACCTTATCTAGTAGAGACTCTATCTAGCTGCAGATTCCTTGCCTTAGAATTATCCCCAGGTGGGGGAAAGCATTGTCCCTAGAAATCTGTTCGAAGAGCAGGGAGAATGGGTAGGTCGGTAAGGAATCTGCGGCTAAATAGGTTCGCTACTAGATAAGGCGTTACTGAAGGTAAGTAACTTGTTCATCTGATAGAGACTTCAAGTTGCAGATTTCTTACCTTAGAATAGATACCCAAGCAATACCTCCCTGGGTGTGGGTCTGCAAAACAATATCATACCAAAAAGTCTTGCGGGACCGAACGGGCAAAGTGTCTGTCTTGATGGACCTGACTGTCCAGGCAGTAGTGTTTTGTGAATGTGTATAGAGGACCTCCACGTGCTAATGCAGTGGTCGCAGCCTTGGACCTGGTAGAATGAGCCTGCAAGTCCTCAAGGGGTTGGTTCTTGGCCAATGCATAGCAGATTTGAATGCAGAGCATCATACACTTGGACATGGTCCACTTCAGCATGGCCTTTCTCTTCTTTACTCTGACACACCCCACAAAGAGTTTCTCATCCACTCAGAACTCTCCTCTGCGGTCAAGGTAGAACAACAGCACTCTTTTTGGTTCCAGTCGATAAAGTTGTTCCTCTTTTTTAGAGGAATGTGGCAGAGTGTAAAAAGTAGGCAGGGTGATGAACTGGCCTACATGAAAGGCATGATGAGATTCGACAGAAAGGAAGCTCTAGTTCGTAGAACCAGCATGTCTGGGTAGAGGTTCAAATATGGAGGCTTGGAGGACAAAGCCTGAAGCTCACTGACCACCCAGGCAGATGTGAATGTCCACAGGAAGGCCGTGTTGATGATAAGGAGCCTGAGAGGACAGTTGTGCAAGGGTTCAAAAGTGAGCACATATCAGGAACATCCCGACCAGATTAAGGTCCCACTGAGGCATAATGAAGGTAGAAGGGGGAAAACAGATGTTGAAAATCTTTAAAGAACCTATTTACAATAGGGAATTGGAAGAAGGACGGTTGGTCAGGCAACCACAGAAAAGCTTATATAGCAGAAAGTTAACCCTTAACAGTACCCAGAGCAGAGGCCTGCACAAGGGAAAGAACAAACAGAAGAACCTGAGAGAAAGGAGCAAAAAGAAGGTCACCCTGTTTCTCTGCACACCATGCAACAAACTTGCCCTAATGGCAGGCGTATAGTTTTTGGGTGGAGGGATGCTTGGCTGCCAGAATAGCATTGCAGAATTCAGACGGAAGCCTAAAAGCTGTAAACTGTTGCCGCTCAATCTCCACGTAAGAAGGCAGAGTTTTGACAGGTTTAGGTGGAGAACCCTCCCCTGCTGCTACGACAGAAGATCCTCCCAAAGGGGCAGCCTGATGGGAGGACCGATGGCCATACTCAGCAGCTCGGGATACCAAACTCTCCGAACCCAGTCCGGAGCCACAAGGAGGACATGGACTGGGTCGTTTCTGATCTTCTTGAGAACTCTGGGCAGGAGTGTTATGGGTAAAAACGTGTGTTGGAGGCCTGAGCTCCACTCAAGATGAAAAGTGTCTCCGAGCGAGAGCTGCCTTGTAAACTACAGCCCGCAGAACTGCTGACATTGCGCATTCTCGTCTGTGGTGAACAGATCTAACCAAGACTCTTCCCACTGCTGAAATAGACCTAGCACCATCTCCGGATGGAGACACCATTTGTGATCCGCTAGGCATCTTCGTCTGAGTTTGTCTGCCTTGGCATTCAGGGAGCCCGCCAGGTGTTTAACCACCAGGGAAATACCCTAACTTAGCCATGTTCAGAGGCACTGGGGCTCTTGACAAAGGGTCCATGACCCCATCCCACCATGTTTGTTGCAGTACCGTATGGCGGTGGTGTATCCTTGAACGCCTGCATTAACCTTTCCTTGATGGAGGGTAGAAAGACTTTTAATGACAGCTGGATCACCCAGACTTCCAGAAGGTTGATGTGGAGTCCGGATTCCACCAGAGGCTTCTGATGTCAACCTCTCTCAGATGGCTGCCCCATCCCAGGAGAAATGCATCTGCCACCATGTCATATTTGGTTGTAGAAGGGACAGGGGTCTGCCGCTGACCCAATTGCGGTTTGTTAACCACCACTGCAGATTGTTTGCAGTTCCCTCCTAGATCTGGACCATGTTAAAGAGATTTCCCTGATACTGCGCGTACTGGAATTTAATGTCTCACTGCTGCGCCCGCATATGGCAGCTGGCATGTGTCTCCGGCAGGATGCAGGAGGCCATGAGGCCCAGCGGCCTCAGTCAGTCTCATGAAATCCAGGATAGGTGTCGAAACACCGGTATCATAGCCTGAATATCCTGGACTTGCTGTTCGTGAGGATAGGCCCAAACTGCACTGTGTCCAGAACAGCTCTGATGAAAGGGAGCATCTGAGAGGGAGTCAGGTGTGACTTCGGCACGTTGATAGTGAACCCCACCAAATACAGGAGGTTCATCCTAGTCTGGAGGTGGTAGACGACAGCTTGGAGCGAGCCAGCCTTCAACAGCCAGCCATCTGGATAGTATGGGATTGGCACCGCTGATCTCCACAGATGAGCTGCAACCACCAGATCACTTTGGTGAACACCCGAGGGGCGTTGGTAAGGCCAAAAGGGAGCACATCGAACTGAAAGTACTTGTGGCTGACCTTGAACCGTAAGTAATGCCTGTGGGCAGGCAGGACAGGAGTGTGGAAGTATGCCAACTGCTAGTCCAACGCCACCATCCAGTCTCCCAGATCCAAGGCAGACAAGACCTGAGCAAGTGTGAGCTTTTTGAATTTCTCCTTCCTGTGGAAGAAATTGAGAGGACACATATCTAGAATAAGATGAAGGCCTCTGTCCTTCTTGGGCATCAGAAAGTAGCAGGAATAACAATTAAAAACCTACTTCAGGCTTTGGCACCCTCTCAATGGCTCCCTTGGCCAAGAGAGCCGGCACTTCCTAGCATAGCAAAGAAGGCTGGTTCTCCATCATCCTATCGCAAGCAGATGGCATGGGTAGAGGGGTAGTCTCAAAGGAGACAGAGTAGCCCCTCTAGACAATCTGCAAAATCCATTGGTCTGATGTTATAGACTGCCAGTGGTGCAGGTAATGGCAGATGGGCGAGGTGAAATCGAAGACCTCTTTGACTTCTTGCTCTTCTTCTTACAATAGGACTTACCCGAGTGGCCCGACGACTTTGAGTGCGATGAAGATTTTGCGCTGTGCGACTGCTCCTGAGACATTCCTCTTGATCAAGATCGTCACGACTTCGCACTTTGAGCTGCCAGGAGCTTGAGGGATCGATCCCTCAAGACCTCCGGTTCATGCTGCTGCCATCCGAGAAGACATTCGGATCGTGGTCACAGTCGAGGCACCAAAGGCATAAAAAGATGCCGGTCCAGCATCAGATGACATCCCTGCCACACCAGGAGAAGATCTCAAAAAACACTTTGACAAAATTTGAAAAAAGTTTAGTCAAAAAATGACTACGGTGTAACTCACTCCAGATCTGTGCTGAATGGCACAGAAAGAAAACAACAGAAGTCAGCTCACTGTGGTGGTACCTATATAGGCACCATGCTCGTCATATCCAGCACGGAAGACAACCCAATGCGTACCCGATGAAGTCATCAACCGACACAAGGGTGTACTGCTCATGAAACTTTTCCGTATCCAGTCTGATGCCTGGCGATAATTCCAAGGTTAGGAATATGCGGCTAGAAGTCTCTGTAAGGAAATGTTTACATAAGTAGATCTTTTTCAGGCTCCTTCTAATTCCAAACAACTGGGAACTGATGACCAAGCATAAGAACATTATACATCAATAGAATACTGTTTGCAGAAGCAGGTGTATGCAAAGCTTAATTCCTGCTGATTTAAGAAAGAGAACAACTGTGATGTCAATCAAGGTTAGATTACGAAATTATTCACTTGTTAATGGAAATTATAAACGATCACAAGTGGAAAGGAACAACAGAGTTTATCAGTACTTCATTTGGTAGTGACAGTTCATATGCTCTGAAGTATACTTAAAAACAATGGATGGAATGCTTGAATTAATATCGACCACTGGTGATCACTTGGGGCTGCATCCCTTTCCATCGTTATTTTTCACACTGTGCCAGCTTAGTTTGGACCCAGCCATATGCACATCAGTCTTGAACCTCCTCCAATGGGAGCAGTCCAGCCCGAAATGACAGGCAACACAGGATGGGTTTTGCCCTAGTTAGGTCTCATCAGCCTGGTATAGCTTGGTTCCAATGACACAGTGTGCACAGGACCCACATTTTAGCATACCCATTTCACTTGGGGAGACACACTAATGTATACAAAAAAGTGATGGATGGAATACTTGAATTAATCTCAGTCACTAGCAAGCACTCAGGCCACATCCTAGTCCATTGTCATTTTGCTCATGCATATATGAATAGGAGCAATATTTCAGTAGAAGATGGTGCAGCTTTCTTAGGACCTTGTTTGGCAAGATCATATCCCTAAGACACTTCTTCTTGCAGAGACGCATGAGCAGCACATTTGGAAACAGCAATTTTTGAAAGACAACACAAAAGTGTCTAGTAGATTTCGAACATATATGACACTTTTAATGGAATTTCCAGAAGAAGTGAGGAACCCTTCACTAAAGCCATATCAAAGTCATGGGTCACTCCAAATGCTTATGTGTATTCTGTAAACACAGCAACACGCATTGGAGCAACATGCCACCTGGGCTGAGTACACTTGTGATAAATGTTGATTTACAACTTCATGTTGGCTACGTGCAACATTTCCAGCTACAAGGGTCCGACATCATTTCCGAGACACAAATCATCTACCCGATAATAAAGTTCACTGTCGGGTATTGCCACATTATACAGGTCCATGCAAAGTTTGGTCAGGTGTTTGGTGGTAACAGGCAATCGTGTAGCTACCCCTCCTGAGAGGTGGGCATCAAAGAGGCTGGGTTCAAAGCTGGACACCAAGCTGGTAACAAAAAGTCGTGTATCGGTCAGTTGGGCAGTTGAACAGTGTTGTGTTTTTGCGTTCTGCAGGAGGAAAATTAAAGAATGGGGATGCAGCCACAATGAGAGGGGAACCCAAGCCAGTGTTTTCTGATGTTTCTACAAGATGTGCTGGTGCAGCAAAGAATGCCGGCAAGGCAGGAGTTCTACCTCCATAGGGTCAGGAGCAGAGGAGTAATAAGTAAATGGCTTCTTCTGATCCACATGATCTTGCTCCAATACTCAAGAGTGAGCCCTTTTACCATTCATCACAGCATAATGTGAACAGTTTAATGTCATCATGAAGCCTCAGTGCAGGTGCAGAAGTTGGTGTTTGCTTTGCCTTGTGACACTAAGCACCTCATTACGATGGCAGTCCGACTGCCATCGTATAGGGCAGGTGTCTGACCAACTATGGTAGTAGTTCCACCTGCCCGGTTACAATGCGACCGCCATGCAGGCGGTCGGAAAACTGCTCTTTTGTATTGTGGCTTGTGCTGCTGCTCCAGAAAAGGTCTTCAGCACAAGCCACAATGGAATAGAGCAGTTTTCAAACATCCTTGTACCATGTGGCAGGCACCATGTGGTGCCTGCCACACGGTGCATGGGTGTATGGAGGGGCACCACATATGCCCCCCTGGGCCCACTGCGGAGGCCCACTGGGAACGGGGCCCCGCTAGGGTCCCCCAAAGTCCAATTGCGTCGCCTTACATGGCGGTCGGAGTCATTGGCCGGTCCCTCTGTTCACTGCGCTCGACCAACTGCATCGTAATGCGGCGGTCGGGCCGCTATTCTGGATGTCGGTGTGCCAGCCACTGACGGCTTGTCGGTGGCGGGCCCACCAACATCGTAATAAGACCCTAAGTTCTAGAGTCCATCCAAACACAAAGTTTGTTGAAATATAGAGCCGATGATGGAGCATGCCACATTGTGAGGTTCTTTTTTTTTTTTTTAAATAATGTAATGAATGTCCTTTTTTCAAGGAATCTCACAAAACACACACTGAAGGTAAATCATAGCTTACTATAATGTTTTTGTGTGATGCCTATTTCGTAGGGCGGATGTAATAGACTTAAATCCCTTTCTCCTTGCTTTTGTGTGTATGTAGGTTTTCGATTGAACATCTTGGGATCTCTTCTCTAACCCCCTGCACATACTACTGAGTTGGTTTTGGCTCTGCAGACCTAGGGCCTGATGTACGACCCTTTTTAGCAGCTGCAAACAGGAGAACCTCCAGTTTGAGGCCACAAAAAAGGGTAATCGCATGTGCAAGTGCTATTGTGCGAATCCCTGGCTTGCAAAATAGCATGTGCGATTCTCGCTATTAGGAAGGGGCGTCCCTTCCTAATAGCGAGTCAACATGCTATGTACTAGAGTTTTGCGACCGCATCTGTGGCCGCAAAACACTTGCAGTTTACCACCTACTTCAAGTAGGTGGTAAACCACACGCAAAGGGAAAGGGTTCCCCAGGGGACCCCTTCGCCTTTGTGAGTATGTTGGAAAATATTTTTCAAGAGCAGGCAGTGGTCCCAGAGACCACTGCCTGCCCTTAAAAAATTAAACAGAAAAGTTTCATTTTTCTTTTTTAAATGCATCCCTTTTTCCTTTAAGGAAAATGGGCTGCATTAAAAAAAAAAACCTGCTTTATTAAAGAGCAGTCCCAGACATCGTGGTCTGCTGAGCCCAGCAGGCCTCCATCCCTGGGACGGCTGTCATTCCCAATAGGCTCGCAAATTGGGAGAGGCTCATTAATATTAATGAGCCTTGCAATTTGCGACCCCATTGGGAATCGCAAACAGTGTGAAATACACTGTTGTACCTCACAAATTGCGACTCGCAAAAGAGTCGCAATTTGCGATGCACAATTTTCTTGGTCGTACATCTGGCCCCTAGTCTCCACTAACCAAAATGTGAGCCTACACAGGCCATAGATGTAAGTGATTTGAGAAGATAAGGTGGAGAAGGTTAACCCACGCTGATGATAATTAATCACTGTACATCTTTTGCCTCCGCCATGCCTACCTTCAAAAACTGAAGTTATCCTATAGTGAAAGTGAAAAATTATTTATTGTATAGCCAATTAAAACCATCATAATGTTCCTACACATAAAATCCAATTTCTCTGCATGTTAAGACCATCACAATATTCCAATACAAAATATCTGATTTTTCTGTATGTTAAGAAAAAAATTAAATACACAAATAAATAAAAATACTCCAATGTTAGAAAGTAAGATTGCTTTGTGCAATATATTAAAATTGACTTAATTGTCTCTTTTTACAGCTATGTAACTCTAAAAAGGCTGAGAGGAGCAGCTAAGCAATGTTTATGACCTATAACATTGTTTCGTTAAGTTCTCAAAACAGGTTAAAATTTTTATCAGTTTGCAGATTAATTGCGGATCCTTTGAGTCTAGACCTCTTAGTATTATTGCTGATCTGCAGGTGCGGATACCTCTTTCATTAAACTGTCTCCTCAGCAAATAACGCTGGTGGTACTCTAACACTGGGCAAATACAAATTAGATGTATGAAGTCCTGTGTTGGTGACCCACATAGGCTGCATGCTTTTGGAACTTCCAGTTCGGAAGATCAGCATTGGAAGGCAATTTCTCCAAGCGTAGTTCTAAAAATTTGTTTTTTAGATAAGGGGAAAAAGCGAGACCCAGGTATTTTGCTGGCTCACGTCTATTGTAGGAGTGTAATACCATCCATGCGTGGGCGCTTCAACTCAACGTAGCTTTGTCTTCCATTAGTGAGTGTGTTTTTGCCGCCTTTATCACGATCATCTGGAAAGAGGATAAAGGTAGTTTCCGATCCCAGAGATCTGCCATCCTGGTTATTCGCAATGAGGCGTTTAAATACTCTGCGTAGTGTGATTTTAGATCGTTTTGCAAAGCTTCCCAAAGTGCTGAATTGGTTTCTAGATCACGATTAATCCAAATTTTGTACCAGGTTTTGATTGACTCGTACCTTCTGTACAGTGCTTGTTGCTGTAGACCAAATTCTAGACGTACCTGAGCAGGTGAAGCGTCGCATGGTAGATGGAATACTCTTTTGCACACTTGTGTTTGGATGTTGTCTAGAATTGCTACACTGTTTCCGTGATGAATCATGCTTCCATAGGCAATGGTTGGGAGTAGTTTTACTTTCATGACTGCGAGAAGTGAAGTAAACAGTGAACCTTTTAACAATTTGGATATGCTGCAAAATGCCAACAGTAAGACACATCTCTGCTTTAGTCCCTCATTTGTGTAGATTTTCCTTGTTAGCCTCTGTCCGTCGGCAATTTTGACCTGCATCCAGGTGTCGGTGTAAAGATCCATCATTGGATTCAGAATTGCGTCCGGTAGACCCTGCTGCTTCAATTTAGCCCATAATGTGCGTCAGCTGACTCGGTCAAATGTCGCCTTAAAATCCACAAAGCATAGATGTAATGCTTGTCGTTGTCGTAGACTTTTGTCGGCCAGTAGCCCTATTGCTAATGCATTTGTATTTGTACCAGTGTCCCGTCGAAAGCCTGACTGGTTTAGAGGAATTTTTTTGTTCTCGTCGGACCAATTAATCAGATCTGTTAGGATCAACGATGCATAATATTTGGCCTCTGCGTCTATTAATGCAATCAGTCGATAATATGCGGGGTCTGAGCGCTCCCCTCCCTTATATATTGGACTGATTATTGCACCTCTCCAGCTCTCTGGGATGCGACTGGATGTGCCAATCAGTTGGAACAAACTATGCATCTTGCTAGCTCAATAGTCAGGGTCTTGTTTGTAAATAGCCTGAGGTACTCCATTCGGACCTGGTGCGCTATCAAGTCCACTTTTTCTTATGATTTGTAAAAATTTCTGCTTCAGTATGGGAGAAGTTTGATTGTGGTGTACCCACAAACTGCAATGTGCCGTTTCCTGCTATTTTGGTCATTATAGTAGGCTTATCTTTCTTGGTACTATGGTTAGTTATGACCATTACTGGTTTTTGCATTTCCTTTATAGTAGTTGCAGCGATGTTCGACTGGTCCACTATTTTAATTGAAAATGTGGTAATTAAATGCTGTACCCACGTTGGCTCGGTGACGCTAGTCGCATTTGTGACTTTTGAGATTCTATTCATGGAATTCACCTGATCCCAAAAAGCTCTAGCATCTGGTTTCTTTGTTTTATACAATAACTTTGTCCAAAAGTTATTTTCGAGGATTTTTTATCGATCCAGACTTGTTTCTTGTAGTTTTTCTTTAATTGACGTACGTGCTCCCATACTTTTGAAGATGGACTTTGTTGGTGAGCTGTCCTAAGTGCCTTTCTCAGTTGCTTCCTTAGAATTTTTGCCGTTTGACTGAGGCAGCTGTTGTAATCTGTCCATTTTTTACTTGCCTGTTTAGTGGATGCTCCTGCTTGTGGTAAACGTAGCAGAAAAGTTGTCCATGTTTCGATTGTCATGGTATTTTGTGTTTCGAGGGTTATCATTAATTCCTTAGCCTTCAAGGCTATGTGTGGTAGTGTGGTACTTGTCCAATGCAGGCGCTTCAAATTAATTGTTAATATATGCCCCTCTACTGCTGGGGCTTCTATGTGTTTGTGATATGTCATTTTGAATTCTTTGTGCTGGGCTAAATGATCGCTACCGCTATCGGTGGAGCATTTGATTTGAAATCTTGTTATTTGCCCTAGGAGTGGAAGGGTTCGTACAGGTGGCAGGTCTGTCCTGATTTATTCTTCCATTTAATGTACACATGCCTAGGTGTTCGAGGTGCCTTATAAGTCGCTGTCCTACTTTATCCGTGCGTTTTGGGATAGGAAACAATTGCGTTTCTACAGCCCAGATAGCATTTGCTGCGATGATATCTTCTGCTTCTTGGATGTGCAGTAGGTTTGAGTTAAATTCAAATAGGGACGCGAATTCTGAGAGCGGGACGCTTGAATTTCACCATCTCCTACTCACCTATTGCCCGGGACTTATACCCTGTTAGGGGCGCAGCACCAACAGCTCCTATCCTGACGTGAGGGGAACGGCTTTCAGAACTACTATACCCGGCATCCTAATTGCCAGACGCACGCAGGTGACGGTGCGTGGCAGCGCCAGCAGGAGCTAAAAGCGAATCCTCGCGCCCCGCATCGCGGGACGCAAATTCTGAGAGCGGGACGCTTGAATTTCACCATCTCCTACTCACCTATTGCCCGGGACTTACACCCTGTTAGGGGTGCAGCACCAACAGCTCCTATCCTGACGTGAGGGGAACGGCTTTCAGAACTACTATACCCGGCATCCTAATCGCCAGACGCACGCAGGTGACGGTGAGTGGCAGCGCCCGCAGGAGCTAAAAGCGAATCCTCGCGCCCCGCATCGCGGGACGCGTATTCTGAGAGCGGGCCACTTGAATTTCACCATCTCCTACTCACCTATTGCCCCGGACTTACACCCTCTTAGGGGCGCAGCACCAACAGCTCCTATCCTGCCGTGAGGGGAACGGCTTTCAGAACTACTATACCCGGCATCCTAATCGCCAGACGCACGCAGGTGACGGTGCGTGGCAGCGCCAGCAGGAGCTAAAAGCGAATCCTCGCACCCCGCATCGCGGGACGCGCGCGGTCAGAGCCCGGGCAAAGCCCGGGCCAAGGGCGGGCCCGTCCTTGCCCGTCCTTGACCGTCCTTGCCCGTCATAGCCCGGAATAGGCTGGGCTGGGCCACGTTATTTGGATTTTTGTATTCTACAAGGGTCATTGGACTGGATACAGGAGAGCTAAGGTACTGTTAATAAGCTTTTGAAAACTCTGGCCCATCCTCTGTGAACGCTAGTGTGTTTGTGCAGATTGGAAGCTCTGCTTATTTTAATTATTTTCCCTTAACTGTAAACAATGAATAAGGCCAAGGCTAATTTGGGAAACAGGGTGGCGGGTACATTGGATGCTTTTCTAACCAGGGCTAACACAGTATTGACTCAAGAAATATTAGATACTGAACGTAGATTTTCCTTAGATTATCAAAGTTCAATAAATAGGTTATCTCTAACTCCTGAATTTCTCTCCTTACCAGAACCCGGTTTCGCAGAAGGTTCTTCCACTATCATACCGACATCCCAGCCCCCTGCGGAGATGATTACCCCACTTGTTGAGGAACCCACGGTAGTGGAAAAAGGGATGACCACCAGGGGGAAACAGGGTAAAATTAAAACAGCTAAGGTTAATAACCCTAAAAGGAAGGGAAAACAGGAATGTAAGCAAGTGGGTGTTCAGGATAGCGTGATTGGGATAATAGATAATGCCCAGAATCTAGAGATAATCGAACTTGAAAACAGCCCTATGGGAAAACAGGCATCTAAGAGTGCTTTGTCCGTGGGTCAGGTGTACGAGTGCGATCTAGTAAAGATCGAAACTATGCTAATAAAACTATTGGATCCAATCCTAAAGAAGCTCACTAACATAGAAGACAGATTAGCACTTATAGAGGGGAATTGTGGTTGGAAACCTGACATTAGACCTGCTAATCTACCCAATAATACAGCAGAAATGATGTTAAGTGGCAATTCCAAGGTACATAATGGTGATATAAGAAAGAGAAGAGAGGCTCCTGCTAATATAGTTGCTCATCCCATCTCATCAACTGAAACAATACCCACCCCGGGGCCACTAGAATCTAGAAAGCCCAACAGTACTATTGATAGATCAAGGAGAAATCGGGAGAGGGACTTGCCTGATCAACATCTACAGGGAATCCAAACGATTGACTTACCAATGGAGTCTACACCTTACACTGTAATCTTGGGCAATGTCCCTCAATTGAAGGATGGGGCTACAGAGGATTTTGGCCAACTTAAAAATAAATTGAACCAATGGTTTACTAACAACTTATACAGGGGACAGGATGTTAACAGATTTATAATAATGGCTCGTAGAACTAATTGGATTGGCAAAAGGACCAAATCATACCATGGTGACTGTATTGCTGTGAATTTTGATAACCCGTATACTGCTGAGAAAATTTTATAGGAGTCCCATAAGTGTCAACCGGGTTCCGGTTCCAATATAGTCATTCTGTCCCTGGGCTATTTCTACACCCAAGAGCCCTGGTTGTACAAAACTGACACCAGCTGTAAAGATCATACACACACAAGGGACACCACGAGACAGAATTTTCGATATCGACCTTCTATTCGATTTCAATCCCCTAGGAATACGGTTAACGCTCATTTCCCTCTAGGACTAGAAATAACAAACAGATATCTGCCGTTATCGGATATAGAAGAGTGTGACTGATTAACCCCTCAGGTATCAAGTGGAACAAGCTTTCATACTCTCACACAGGATCTTAGTAAAGAAAGAGTAAAGGATAGACCATTGACCCCTAGAAATAATATTCTATCATGGAACATCGCAGGGCTGGCTAGGAAAAGTAATGATCCACGCTGGACTGCGTTTGTTAAACAGTACAAGATTATTAGTCTCCAGGAAACGTGGGATACGGACTGTAACCATTATTTGGATGGTTACAAGGTATTTTTTGTCCCGGCCTCCCCTTCGGCCAGTGGTAGGCCTAAGGGAGGTCTGGCAACTTATGTTTCACTCGATATTAAATGTGAGGCGCGTATGATCTCACACTCACACCCTGGAATTCTAGCAATTACATTAAGGAAGGGGCATTCTGAATGGGGGTTAATACATTTTTATAATTCCCCATCTACTCTAGCTGAAGGAGGAAATATTAAGTTTCTGGCTAAATTTATTAAAAAACACATGGCCAATAAACTTCATAGTCTGATAATTATGTTGGACTTTAATATTCATCCATGTGGTAACCCCTCTACCACCTGTTTAGCTAACTTAGGATGTCCGCTATTAACTGGCCTACATTTTGAACACACATTGCAGGGAGAGGAACTTAACGACCTCTTGAGTGAATACGACATGGGGTTAGCCATGTCCTATATGAGCCCGGCCACACTGTTTCCGATCCCAACTTTTATAGGTAAGGGGAATGGTACTTTTATCGATTATATTCTCATCTCGTCATCTTTAGCTCCCCTTTTAGGGGATTTTTCTATCACAATTAATGAAATTAGCGACCATAATCCGCTGACAGTTTATCTTGGTGGTATCCTGTCTGATCTTACCTGTAATACTCCAGTAATAGGAGTTTTAAGACCTATAGATGGCAAAAGGAGGCTAAGGTGGACTCAAATATCACCTACCATTTTTAATGACAACGTAAAGACCTATTGTTTGGGAGAAATAGTTATCTGTACAACAGACGGAGCAAATGCAAGTAGTATCCTGGACGCTTTTTTTAATTTGACCGGGAAAATAAGTGAATTACTGATAGCAAAGTCAGGACATACTGTTAATCTGGGTCCCAAATGGTTTGACACCAATTGTTCGAAAGCAGCCAAACTGCTAAGAGAAGCCCTGGCAAAAAAAACTAGAAATCTGTTGGTAGTGCGTTCCCTGAGAAGGGCGTATAGGGATGCCCTAGCATTCCGTAAGGCTTCATTAAAAGAAGAAGCCTGGGAAGAATTACTAGATAGCAGTACCCTAAAAGACAGTGCTAGGTTTTGGAAAGTTGTTAATGGTCCTTTATTTCAACAGGAGGGGGGGGGATGGTTTGGTGGCTCACATAGGTGAAGTTGACTGGGTCCATCATTTTAAATCAATGTTTGATAGCCCGGCTGATTCCGGCATTGTGACATCGAGTCGTGGGGATATCCCAGCTTTAACCTTTACTGAATCTGAGATTCTAGATGGAATCACGGGTCTGACAAGCAATAAAGCCCCGGGCCCTGACGGGATTCCACCTGATCTATTTAAATCAGACCCCAAATTTTGGGCAACTATTCTTTGTCCGGTCTTTAGTGCGGCCGCCACAGAAGGCTGTCCAAATAGTTGGGCATTGTCAACTATAGTGCCTGTTTTTAAGAAAGGTAATAGAAACGACACTAGCTGCTATAGACCGATATCACTTATTGATTCGGTCGTGAAGGTAATGGGGCAGGCTATTTTAAATAGGTTGAAGGACTGGGCAGTTAATAATAATATACTAACAGACTGTCAATACGGTTTTCATGCAGGGCGTTCAACCATCACACAGTGCCTTAACTTGTATTTGCTGCTTAACAAATACACTGTGGTGTATCCCGGTTCAATTCACCTCGCCTTCATGGACCTCTCATCAGCGTTTGACTGTGTCAACAGGTCTAAGCTTTGGCAGGCCATGGAGGCGAGAGGGGTAGATGCGGGGTTGATACATTTTTTATGGGACTTACACTCTTCAACCCGAGCAAATGTTAGGTATGGTAAAGATCTGAAAGTGACAAATGACTTCTCTATCAAGAAAGGTGTAAGGCATGGATGTATTATGGCTCCGTTTTTATTTAATTTTTATATTAACGATCTTGAGAGGACCTTGATAGAGACCGGTGCAGACTTCCCGCGTATAGCTGGACGGGGTATCCCCGTTTTGCTATACGCGGATGATGCTGTACTAATAGCTAGGACAGAAATTGGGCTCCAGACTCTGTTAAATTCCTTCTATGAATTTATGAACAAGCTAGATTTAAAAATTAACAGCACAAAGTCCTATACTATGAGACTAGGCAAACGCTCTAGTAAGACATTTCAATTTAAAACACGGGGAGACTTAATCCCTAGCACCAAGGTGTTCTCCTACTTAGGAGTTTTATTTGATGACAAATTAAAGTGGGAGGCCGTGATACAAAAAAAAAGGGGGGAGTTGGCTCGGGCAAATGCTGCAATTTTTAACTTCGCTTCTAAAATAGGGAAGAAACCGACGGGGGCCATGCTTCAGGTTTATAGAGCTAAGAGTGTTGCCATAGCATGCTATGGTAGTGAGTTGTGGGGACGTGGTGTGATTAAACCTTTACAGGTCGAGGAAAACAAATTTTTAAAAAGACTACTATGTGTTCCGCAAAGTACTCCGAACTTGGTGGCTCATGAAGAATTGGGAGTACCTTACATAGCCGACCATATAACGCTGCGCCCTATGATCTTTTGGCTACAGTGTTGGCTTAATTCGGATAGACCCTTGACTCAAGCTATACTCAGGGATTGCTTGGCTCTAGAGAACATGGCACGAATCCCTTGGTTTGCTTACATTAAAAAAAAGGATTTGAATTACTGGGAAGGGGTTCTCTATTTACCAAGTCTGAAGATATCCTTAAAAAGGACATCCCATTAATTAAAATCTCCTTTCTGAATTATAGGATGCAAGAAAGGGAAGGGATCGAGATTACTAAACCCAGTGTCCGGTCATATCTCACTTTAATTACGACCCCCACTGCCGAGCCTTACCTGCTGTCCACTCTTACTTCCCACAAATTTTTTTTATTAACTATGTTCAGATGTAATACATACCATATATTATTGGCTAGACCAAAAGGGGGAAACAGAGGGCAGATGTTACCAGTATGTGGTTGTGAGGGTCAATCGCCGCAAAATTTAGAACATTTTATGTTTTTCTGCAACTTTTATTCAGTTTCAAGGAAATCTTTCCTGATTCCAATTTTAAAGAAAATGAATTTCACTCAAGTTCAACCTGCCTTAATGTTTTTACAATTATTGCACATGGATTGTATATATTTTATTGTCCGTTTTTTAAAATCTATTCTGAAATCCAGAGCGGATATGGATTGTTAAATATGTCAATGGAACTTGATCTTTTTTAATTTTGGGCTGTGTATCTAAATAGTGTTTGTTTGTGACTTTTTATGAATTTATATACTAAATTCGAAATAAAGTATCTTTTGACTTGAGTTAAATTCTCCAGTGAGAATAATTTCCCAAGTTGGCTGTTCTAAACGGAATTCCGTGATGGTTGCAATAAGTTTGTTGAATAGATCCTTTTTTGTTTTTATTTTCAGTTGTACGTAGATATTAATTAAAATTATCGTGCTTACCCCTGAGTGTGTGCTCAGCTTCATTTTTATTATTTGCATAGCTGATGTGGATGTTGACAATTGAGTTGAGGAGATTCTTATTGCTGTGGAGATGTAGACAGCAAGGCCCCTCATTGCTCTTCCATATTGTCGTGTTCGTATAGCATTAACATGGTGACCTATCCTGCCTGGGACCTCTATCGGGGTCGATAACCAGGTTTCTTGTAATGCAATTGTTTCATAACTGTCCCAGTTCTCAGTGGTCCCTTTATCATGTAGGATTCCTCTTGCTCCTGCGATGTTCGACGACAGAATTTTGATTGGTGAAGAATAATCTATTGGGTGCGTTGTGCTAGCACGTCATTCTCCTTTCCAGCCGGTAGTGGGTGATCTTCGATGTACTGTTTTTGGCTGACTCTGTTCTTGTATATGTGTACCGTCTGCACCTTTGGCACCTCGTAATACCGAATAAATTAGGCTTGTGGTTGGATTATTGGTTTGAGACGTGCTTAACAGTAAAAAAGGTGATGGATAGCGTTTTATTGCTGGAGTGGAAAGTAATATTCCCCATTCTTCAAATGTTATGGTTTCTTTTAAGATGTCTGTTACTATGTCTTCATTCCTCCATATTGCTAAAGTATTTTCCTTTCCTATACTCTCTCCAGTATTAACGAATTCTATTGCCAATAAATCTGTGGATTTTAGGTATTGTAATTTTGGAATCACTCCCATTAGGCGCATGATGTTCCCTCTATTTAAATAGTCTTGGGGTCCTTGTGAGGCGTAATGTGGTGTAAAAAGAATCCTATTTGTCGAGTTTAATTTACACTCCTTTTTTTGCGGATGGGTTGATGACGTCTGCCGGGCCCTTTGATTTCTTCCAAGTTCTTCTGTTTCATTCCAATTCGCGTCAATACTCTGCATTTTTATGTTAATCAATAGCTGGTCTTTCTTGCCGTTTTCTAATATCTGGTCTGTCCTCGAGATAACTTGGCAATCTCCTCTGTTGTTACTGTTATAGACTTGCGAGTCAGTTGATGTCGTCTGTGCGTACCTTTGATTTCTTCCCAGTTCTTCTGATTCATTCCGATTCGCGTCATCTCTCTGCGTTTATATATTAATCAGTAGCTGAACTTCCTTGGCATTTCCTGGTGGCTGATCTGCCCTTGAGAAGACTTACCTTTTACTTTTGTTATCGCTGTTATGGATTTGTGTGTTAGAGCCTGGGTTCCTACGGGGTAGTCTTTTTCTTGTGCCAATGCGGGCAATTTCCGCTTGAGGCTTACTATTCGTTTAATAATATTAGTTTTGTTTGTCGTGTCAGTTGGACCTCCCGGTCTATTCGTACCTGATTTGGGTTCTTCTTCCTTGTTTTTTCTATTAGATGGATGGCCATTTTCTTGTGAAGTTAAGTTCACTTCCTGTAGCTGTCTTGCTGGCCTCATGGAACTTTTTTTATTTGGGTTACAATTGCCTCCTGACGTCTTAAACTGGTCACACCAGGTTTGATATCTTCTTTGTTATTTCTAGTTAATTGATAGTCTCTTCTCACAAAGCTCCTGATTGTTGAGGTCGAGCTGTTTGATGCTGGCGGAGCCCATTTCGTTGGACATGAAGATTCAGTTAGCCTCGACTGGTCTGAGCAACTTGCCTCATCTTCCTCCTTTTGTTTATGATATTTCCCTGGTGATACTGGTAGTCGCTGTTTACTGTAGTCAAAGTTAAAGATTGGGTAGTTATCCAATACCTGTGTTTTTGATGTTTTACTCACAGACAGACGATTTCTCGCTTTCTAGGCTTGTTTTTTTTGTCTTTTCGTTAGAGTCGGCAGTGGATTTTTTTTGGGTTTCGTCTGCCCATACGTTTGTTGAATCGCTTTAGTTCTTGAGTCATGTATATTGGTAATTAGGTCTATGGATAGACAGTCTACCAAGAATGAATCCTCACTTAATTTCTCTGCTTTTGGCTTCTTTTCATTTGGCAGTAAGGTGATCTGTTCAATGTTATGTGACACAGTGTTTGGATACTTATTTACTATATTATGTACTGTATTACATAAGGTAGTGGTTTGGATGTTCTTGTCCCCGGTCCTAGCATTTTTAACGTTTGCTATATTATTTTCAGGGGGACAGTTTGTACGTTTGTTTTCATGGATGATACTTTTTAGTATGGTTGGTAGGTCCCTTAGTTTTTCCACAATGGGACAGCAAGTGCAATTAGGAGCTTGTGTCTGCCTTCCTTTTGGGTCCTTATTATCTGCAAATAGATCCATCATTGTGTCAAGTTTATTGTTTATTCCTGAGATGTTCTCCGCAATTACATTCATTAAGTTTATTTGAATATCGAGGTTATCTGACTGCATATTGAGGGTGCTGATTGAGGTTTGTAGTGTTTTGACTAGGGCGACGTGTAAATTTGAAAGGGCTTCCAGGTTATATTCAGATTCCTGTTTCAGTTTCATAAAATGTTCGTTACTTGACGGATGACCAGTACCGTTTTTGTCCGCTACGTTGTCCTCATTGTTTGTTTTGTGGATTTAGAAGTTGTACTTATTGCTTGTAGAATCTCTTTATTATTCAGTATTGATTTGGACTCCATCCAGGAATCGCTAAAATCATCTGTGTTGCAGATATCTTCATTTTTATTGATTTGGATTTTCTGTTGCCTCGGCGTAGATTGGCCTTTGGGTTTTACTTCTTTGCAAATAGCATTCGAGTTATTGTGGTTTCCTGCGCCTACATTGTGCATTATATCCTGATTAGGTTGAAGGTAGCTATGTGTTTGTCCTGGTTGATTTGGGCTGGTCTTGCAGATTGGTGTTGATGTTATTAAGACTTAATCTACATTCACATTCTCAAGGACGATGTCCGGTCTCTCACTCTGTACTGGGGCTCCCTCATTGTCATTGACTCCATTTTTTCTATATACTTGTGCTTGAATGGTTTGCATGTTGTTGCTCCAACAGAGCGATTGTTTGACCTCTTGCACTATATGCTTGCTCTTTTGTGATGTTTCTTTTTCCTCAATTACTTGCGGTGCAATGTTCATGAGTGATACCCTTGTCGTGTACAACAAGTTGGCTTTTTTGTCCTCCTGAGTGGAGGTTGATTTATACAGCGTCAATGGTTTTAGAAGGCCGTTTACTTTTTCCGGCATGGAATAGAGGGCTGCAACTTGGTCCTTTAAAAAAGTAAATTTACCAGTTGAATTCATCGAGCCAAAAATTGAATTAGTGGGTGATATAAGAGCGGCTCCTTGGTTTTGATTTTGTAAAGGTTTAGGTGAGCCACCCTTAACACCAGCTGTTCCTTTAATGTTATTTGTGGATTTGCTATTCCGTTTTGTGGGTTGTGGTGGGTTTTTCCTTGTCCTTCCTGACCTCATAGTGCTGCCTGGTGCTATCAGGTGTGGAATTTGTTTATTTATTTATTTTAATTGCCGCGCTTGCGATGTCTCTGGTGTCTTCTGGTAGTGGCAAGCCAGGAACAGGTGGTGAACAAAGCGATGGGCTACGGGCTACGGGTCAGGTGAGTGAGACACACCTAGTTGGACTGCTACGCCCCGGTCTGCCCAGGTCTTACCCCAGCTTACAAGGAGAGGTCCCCTGTACCCCCTGCACCCTGCGCCTTGCACTTCCCACTGGAGCTATGCGTGCTCTTTCTTGTACCCCTCACAGGTGGTGTAACGTGGTGTAACGTGGTCTGGCGTGACTCAGCAACAGTAACAGTAAAAACTAGTTGCAGCATGCCTGCTCTCCCTTTCCTGGGGTCAGTGGTCAGCAAGACAACAGAGTCCAAGCGTAGGCGAAGTGGCAGCAAAAGCACAGTAAATGCGGTAAGGCAGTGTTCAGTAAAAACTAGTTCCAGCACGCCTCCTCTCCTTTTTCCTGGGGTCAGTAGTCAGCAAAACAGCAGAGTCCAAGCGTAGGCAAAGTGGCAGCAAGAGCACGGTAAGACGCGGTAGGCAGTGTTGAGAGTGACAATGGCAGTGAGAAATGGTAATGGCAGCTGGTTTGGACAGCTGTCCAAGGTGAAAGAAAGCAAGCAAAAAGAAAGCAAAAAAAAAAAAGAAAAGGAAGGCCACACCAGCAATAGGCCGACACCACCAATGCCGCCAACCTCGAGGTCTATCGCCTACCTCCCCCTGGCCTCACGCCTCGCGCCGGCCGGCGCCTTCCTGCAGTCTGCCGTCTGAGCTGCGGGGACCGCTGGGACCGATGGACTGAGAATCGGGAGCCGAAGCCTTTCTCACCAACGCGGCTTTCCACTGCGACTTGCTCCCGCTCCCCCCGCTGCTGCTGCTCGAGAACAAGCCAGAACTGCCAGACTGGCGACGTGCGGTAAGCCGAGAAACTTCCTCCAACATAGGAATGTAAAACGTCATATAGTTATCCTATAATCGCAATCCCCATCTCAAACTTAGGAAATCTTTGAACTTCTACTTACCCAGTCTTTTATAGTGCCCTGTCTCTTCTGAAACATTTCCTAGGCAACTTGTTTATTTAAATACCACAACGTAACAGTATTAATGTCTTGAGTTGTATGAATGTACATCTGCTGACGGTTGAAAAAAATGCATATATTTTGCTCACTGTCTAAAAAAACAATTGTAAGTGCAAATGTTTACCAAATTCACCCCCTCTGTCCTATACATGGTCAATATTCTCAATTCCCCTGAGATTGTTCTAAACATTGTCTTTTGTTGAGATGAATGATGTTTTAAAAAGATTAATTTCCAATGTTTTAAGTTTACTATGGCTTTCTGTACTAAGTAACAGTTTTTTCTCTTGTTACAAAGGTTTGCCATTTCACACAACTGAGTTGGTTTCGAGAAAAGAAAAAACAGGAGTAGTACTGCTTGATCAGTTTGGTGCAGAAGTTGATGAAAGCAGCCTTGACCCCCAATTGGGTACGTTTAAAGACTAATAGTAGTATTACAGTGTTAGACTTGGATGGCAAGCTTCATGCTTCCTTCACAGCACATTGCAAATATTTATTTGTTAGTGTTTTTTATATAGCGCAAACGAAACCCAGCGGGTGGCTGAGCGCTTCACACATTAGCAGTTGTTGTAAGTTCCAAGTGACAACAATCAGGCAAACATTCAGTGTATCGAATGGTATTACATATTGTCTGTTAAAGTGGTTGTAGGCAGTGATTAAAAAAGGAGGAGAGGAAAATATAACAAGAAAACATAAAATTAGGTTTCAGCAATGGTAAGTAGGATCATTCACATTTGGAGATTCTGTTAAAATGGTAAGCGTAGACATTGGTGAAATTTGAAGGGGGTGGCCATTACTCTGTGTTGCTCCTATGTAATTGTATTTCTCGTATTGAGACTATGACGTTATTCTCATCTCCGGTAAATTGTACATCTGATCATCAGGTAGTCGCATTGTTGGAAATTTAATTTTTCTATAAAGTAGTATCATCTGCATTGTCTCGCCATTAATTGTTTTGCCTATGCCAGGGAGACTGCTGCTTTTGCTCAGCTATAAATATAGCAATCTGTTTTTGGGAAGAGGATGTCCCATTGTAACAAACCTCCATGCAGTACTGCTCTTGATTGTAATCACTGGAAAGGTTGAAAGATGTGCTGCGATTTTGTCCTTTATTGAATAGTATCCTAGCAGTAGGATCTTCTATTTTGCTGGTCTGTGTTGATCACACAGTGGGTCGAATTTCAAATGCGGTCAACATTCAGGTTTACCATTTAAATCCTAAGAAATTAAAAAAGATGATGGCTCCACATCCCTGAACTATGAATCACTGCTAATATTAGATTTTTTCCCAGTTATGTCCGATCCAGGCTACAGTGATATAATTCAGGAAGTCTGAAAGATGTCAAATAGTTTCCTTAATCCAAGGCACTATTAAAAGCCACTGGTGCGCTGTGTCAATGTAAGATCTATTGCACACTTTTAGGAAGTTCCGTCCCTATTTCTAGTGCCTAAGGCAGCGTTTCTTAAACTGTGGGTTACGACCACTAGTGGGTCACCTGCCGATTTCTGGTGGGTCGTGAAAGAGCAATAAATAAAGATGACTTTACATCTTGTATTTATCTTATCGCATTTGCTGTGCTTCAAAGACAAAGGTCAGATGTCAAGCAGTGTTTTTTGACAAATTGCTGCATATTCTTTTAATAATAAGATTGGTGTTTACTTTTCTTTCTTTGCAAACTGAGAGGAGTTTTTGTAGTGGACTATATGACAAATATTTTTGGGTACATGGAGTATGAAAGGAAAGGCTGTAGTGAGTAGGTGTGTGAGTGGCTCTATGGGTGAGTTAGTGGTTGCGTGAGTACTTGTATGGGTCGGTGAATGTGTATGTGATTGGTTGTGTGGGTTTGTAAGTGGGTGTATGAGAGGTTGTATAGGAGTGTGAGTGAGTGTCTGGGACATTCTGTTGATGATGTCATCCCTGTTGTCATGAGTGATGTCACTGACCATGTCATGTGTGATATAAAATATGAAGTCATAAGCAGTGCATTGCAGGGGCGTAAGTTATAGTTAGCTCAGGTAACAATAACTGCTGAATTGCTATGGTTTTGTACGTGTGAAATCTGGACCTAACTATCAAGTCCCTGTAACCTTTGTTTTTTTTCAGTGAATTTCCAAGTTTTAAAAAAAATATCTATTTCCTGACTATAATGTCCCTGTAAACTTTGTTTTTTTCAGTGAATTTCGGACGTTTCTTTATAATTGTATTTTCTAAGGTTAGCGTCTCTGTAAAGTTTAGTTTAAAAAACATTCTATGGTTTATTAGAGTGCTTGTGAGGTTTCTTCAATAATGTGTTATTTATTAAATATATATATATTTTTAATATATGTCACAGACAGATCGCAACTGTATCCGTGGAGGGGTCTTGACTCCTGCATGATTTTCTTGTAGCCGTATTGAAAGCGCTATATAAAAGATTTAAATGTTTTGTTTAAAGTAAGTAATCTTCTAATAAAGTAATAAAATGAGTATAAATATGGAGGAAAAATATTTTAAAGGTCGTTTTTAAACATTTCGCAAAGTCGTGATGCCTTCGCGACCAGTTCTCACAGATATTTCCTGGCATATTTTTGGCTGTAGTAAATTCATAGTTACACACTTTAGAGGTTTTGTTCCAAGTAAGAGATTTACTAATAAAGTCCCAAAAGTAGTATAATTCTTGAGAAAAAACATTTGAAAGGTCGTCTTAGCACATTTTGCGGAGCCGTGATCTGTGCCAGTACGTATTCCTAGAGCCACAGCGGGGATGTGACTCTGGCGTATTTTTAGCAGTAGTAAAGACATACTTACACACTTTAAAGGTTTTGCTCAAAGTATGAGGTTTATTAAAAAATAATTAAAGTAGTGCAATTATTGGGGAAAGGCTTTTTAAGAATGGTTTTAAAACATTTTGTGGAGATGTGACGTTATCACAACGTGAGCACGACGGCATCCCAAATCTAATGTGACACAGAAACAAATGGATTTGATTGGCTGAACACCTTTTTATCATTAATACAGAAAGGCCCCACCCATTTTCCTCTATCTTTTTGATGTGTCTGTGTATTTTGACACCTGTATATTGTCTCTGGCTATTCTGTTTTTGGTGTTTCTCTTGTTATTATGAGTACAAAATGTCATCTGGTGGTGCTCAGAGTCCAGAAGATCATGGTAACCCACCCCAGGAATGAAGAACCGCCAAAGGCTAAGAAGGAGAGTATTGTAGGGACCTTTTTTACAATTCCAGCTGGGGAGAAAAAGGTCAATGCCAAAAAGATGACATGCAATCTTTGCATCAAAATCCTCCCTAGAGGAACAGACAAAAAGTATTCAAGTGGCATTTGATGATGAAACATATGCACACCATGCACTCATCACAACTTCTGAGAGAAAAGAGAGAGAGGGAAAGGAGGGACCAAGAATCTGGTACAGATGGTGTGTAACCAAGCACCTCACGTGGTCCAGTGCTGGTGACAGAACCACATCTCAGTGTCCAGGAATTTGCTGCAGTTGGACAATATTGTCTGAAATGTAAGGCTATTTTGACCATCGGAGAGCAACCTATCCCTGCTATTATTCAGATCATTAACACTCATAAGTGTGTTTTACCTCAGTTGCTGGCGCAAGTGTCTTGGTTTTCATTAGCAAGCACTATGTATCAAAGGTTTTTCAAGAAACTTAAAAAAAACACCAATAAAAAGAATTAGTTAAAAAAGACTTTTTTTTTACGTTAAAAAACAAAATATACAGTTCTTGTTAGAGCCACCAAATCTGGTTTAAGAAAGAATAATTGTATGTTACATGTGTGTTTATAGTGGTGTGAATACGTCAGGTTTTCATTGTGTGACTGAGTATATTGGTGAGTGAGTGGCTGTATGGGTGTGTAAGTGTGTGTGAGTGCCTGTTTCAGTGAGTGAGTGGGTCTGTTAGTGGCTGTATAGGTGAGTGAATGGGTGCCTGAGTGGCTGTATAGCAGAGTGAGTGGGTGTGTTAATAGTTGTATGAGTGAATGACAATGTGTGTGAGTGGCTGTATGGGTGAGTGAGTGTGTGTGTCAGTGCCTATATCAGTATCAGTGAGTGAGTACGTCTGTGAGTGGCTGTATAACTGAGTAAGTGTGAGAGCCATATGGATGAGTGTGTCTGTGAGTGGCTGTATCAGTGAGTAAGTGGGTGTATGAGTGCCTGTATGGGTGGCTGAGTGGGTGTGTGTGTCTATATGGGTGGTGAGTGCGTGTGTGAGTAGCTGTATAGGAGAGCGAGTGGGTGTATTAATAAAAATGGGCACAGTCTTTCTGCCCAGCAGGGGCATAACGGGAGCAATAGCCCCCGATCTCCCAGTCCCCCCGGGCGGGGGGCAGAAAGCCCACTAGGCACCAGTGATATGCCCCATCCCCCGAAACACAAATGGGACAGAATATTTGCCCTCCCTTGTGTGCAGATGGGGGTTATTACCCCGAACTGCCCCCAGGGAGGCAGAAAGCCGACTAGACAATAGGGATTTATTCTTTGTTTATAAAAGAGGGTTAGGAGCTGCCTACAATGGGCTACGCCATTGCCCCACCCCACATAAATGGGGACAGAAGTCTTTCTGCCTAGGGGGTAGGTGAGGCAATAGCCCCAGATCTGCCCCCGCTAGGCACCAGAACTATTTCTTATTGTAGGGGTGGGGGCTGCCCAGAATGGGCATGCCAATGCTTCCACCCCCCAATAAAAATGGGCACAGTCTTTCTGCCCCTTGGGGGCATATGGGAGCAATAGCCCCCGATATGCCCACAGGGGTGGCAGAAAACCCACTAGGCACCAGGGACTATTTTTGTTTCTTAGTGTAGGGCTGTGGCCTGCAAGAATGGTCATGCCAATGCCTACACCCTAAAAAAATAAATAAAAAAAAACCAAAGGAAATGATGGACGGAGTGTTGAACATTGCAAGCACTCACCCCCAGTCAACTGATCTGGGTTTAATCCATCATCGTTCTTTAGCCCACTCTGCCACCCCAGTTCAGACATGGCCATATGCAAATCAGCCTGACCCTGTGCCTCATGGGAACAGTCCAGCCCGAACTGCCAAGCCATGTCTTCCCTGGACCGGAAACAAGCTTCCTAGGACCGGTTTCTGGCATTTCAGCCGTCTTCAGCCAGGCTTGCTTGAATCCAGTGACAAAGTGAGCAAGGGACTCACGTCTGAGCATACCCTGACAACTTATGGCGAACAAAGCAAAAACCAAAGGAAATGATGGACGGAGTGTTGAACATTGCAAGCACTCACCCCCAGTCAACTGATCTGGGTTTAATCCATCATCGTTCTTTTGCCCACTCTGCCACCCCAGTTCAGACATGGCCATATGCAAATCAGTCTGAACCTGTGCCTCATGGGAACAGTCCAGCCCGAACTGCCAAGCCATGTCTTCCCTGGACCGGAAACAAGCTTCCTAGGACCGGTTTCTGGCATTTCAGACGTCTTCAGCCAGGCTTGCTTGAATCTAGTGACAAAGTGAGCAAGGGACTCACGTCTGAGCATACCCTGCCAACTTATGGCGAACAAAGCAAAAACCAAAGGGAATGATGGACGGAGTGGGGGCATATCGGGGCAATGGCCCCTAATATGGGGGGGGGTACAGAAAGCACTGGCCCTTTTCTTTTGCAATGTGCCTAGCTGTTGATTTTGGGCCCTAGCTTAGCCGGCACCTAGGGAAACCTAGCAAACCTGTGCACTTTTGAAACCTAGACACCCAGGGGAATCCAGGATGGGGTGACTATTTGGCTCTCACCAGGTTCTGTTACCCAGAATCCCATGCAAACCTCAAACTTTGTAAAGTTCTGGAATCTGCGGGGAGTCACAAACTTCCACCCACCCAGCATTCCTCCAAGTCCCTCACTTGTGTGGGTAGGCCTAGTGCCGGTCACAAGAAAAGTCCCGAAACGCAACATTGACACATCACATTTTTCCAGTGAAAACAGACCCTTTTTTCTCAATGTGTTTAGCTGTGGATTTTGGACCCTAGCTCAGACAGCACCTAAGGAAACCTAGCAAACCTGTACATTTTTGCAAACTAGACACCCAGGGGAATCCATGTTGGGGTGACTTGTGTGGCTCTCACCAGGTTCTGTTACCCAGAATCCCTTGCAAACCTCAAACCTTGTAAAAAAAAAAAAAAAAAAAGAAAAAAACACATTTCCTCATATTTCTGTGATTTAAAGTTCTGGTCTCTGTGGGGAGCCACACATTTCCACCCACCCAGCATTCCCTCAAGTCTCCCGAAAAAGATGGTGCCTCACTTGTGTGGTTAGGCCTAGTACCCGCAACAAGAAATGGCCCTAAACGTACTGTGTAGACTTCAAACTTATCGATCATAAAAAGATTTGGTTTTGCGAGGGAGTCTCATGCATTTCTGGTACCCGGCTCGGTGGGCATCTAGAGAAAACTACCAAACACAGACATTCCTGAAAACTGGCCACCTGGGGAAGTCAAGGAAGGTATGACTTCCATGAATCTCACAACGTTCTCCTAATCGGAATCCCCTGCAAACCTCAAATTTAGCTAACAAAAATAACATTTTCCTCACATTTCTGTGCGGGAAAGGTGTGGGATCACTGGACTGACGTAAATTTCCTACCACCCAACGTTCCCGATACAAATTGTACCTGATTTTGTGGGTGGGCTAAGTACCCGAGACAGGGAAGAGCCGAAAACATATTGTGGAGACATCAAAATAAGCTATCAGAAAACAACCTGGTTTTGCAAAGAGGGTCACCTGCGTTTTAGGTCCTGAGCTTGGCGGCCATTTAGGGCACCCTACCAAACCCAGACAGTTCTGAAAACTAGACACCTGGGGAGTCCACGGAGGTGTGGCTTGCATCGATCACCCAAAGGTTTCTTACCCAGAATCCCCTGCAAACCTAAAATTTAGCTAAACAAAACCACATTTTCCTTACATTTCTGCCTTGAAAGCTATATACATAATCAATATGTACTTCTTCTAAAACGCTAAACATGACAATTATAAATCATTGTGCATGTTGAGAGTAATTATTAATGATCTGCTACATATATCTAAAAGGTCTCGAATACCTGAAGCAGAATGTTATCAGATCTGTCACTGAGTAAACGTTGGAGCAAATGATACAGTGCGGAACACATTCCCTTATTTTTTTTATTTTTTTATTTGATTAACAAAATGTGATAAATGAAGAGGTGCATTGAAAACGACATTTGCATAGCAGTTGACACCTAAACTGTCTTTCAACTGGCATTCTACAATATCTCCCTCATTTTCTAGACTTTTCTTCTTAATACTTTCTAGCTTGTGCTGGTTTGCTTTCTTTTCTTTAACATCAGTCAACTCTTTGTAAGCTTCTGTTTTGGACAGATTACCTGTTTTTCATAAGTAGGGTACTGCCCTAAATGAGGATGTATAGACTTCTTAATTGATTGCACTCTCTTACACAGCTTGCATCAGCACTAACGTTCTTATCAAATTCAACTAAAAACAAACTAGACAATGTTCTAACTCGGGATAATTCTACGTTCGAGGCATGTGGGCTGCTGAATTCATATCTGTGCATAGATCGCCGCCTAGTGTTGGGTCCGGATGATTGCACATTGTTGTCCTGGAAGAGTCTTCGAAGTATCACGAGATAGGTGGCTCCTCCCCTGGACTACAGTGCGCATGGGCATCCCCTCCATCCTCAGATAGTTTTTTTCCGCCATTGGGTTCGGATGTCCTATCTTAGCTCTTTGAGTAGTTAGGCCACTACTCGTCGGTTAATGTTTTCGTTCGGCGGCGAGTTATTTCATCGAAGTTAGCCATTTGCCCTTCGACGTCCAAGGCCCGAGCGGGATCGACGATGGAACCAAAGACTTCCAATAGCCCCTTCAAGCGTTGCCCTCTGTGCAACGCGAAGTATGCTCGCTTCGACGTGCACCCGGTGTGCAACAAGTGCCTCTCTCCAACCCACGACGAAGCCACCTGTATGGCGTGTTCCAGGTTTCGCTCCAAGAAAACCCTTCGCATTCGTCGAGCAGCTCGGCTCGAGGTGCAGAATGCGGCGTCGAACCCGGACAACATCTTCGGGACCAAAGATGAGGAGGTCGTGGACCTTGAAGCTCGGGGAGAGATATCGGATACGGCGTCGGAGCGCGAATCCGACTATGATGCGGAAGACGAACATATATTAGAAGAAGAAGACGACGTCATCGAACAGGTAGGAGACGACGAAGGGGCCCTTGGGGCCGAAGAGGATGGCTCAGAAGATGAGCTAGGCCCACAAATCGGCACATGGCCCACGGAGACACTTGATAAGGCTCAGGTCGCGGGATCGCCACAAGGCCTTACCCAAGACCATTCCTCTCGTTCTTCTGCCCACATAAAGGCCCGGCGTCGAAGTATCCCAAAGAGCCATCGGTATCAAACGCCATCACTCGATCAACGGGAATCGAAACTGAAGGCGACGGCACCGAAATCGAAACCGAAAGGGAAAGAGTCTCTCATCGGCAACAAGGCCTCGAAGCCCTCGGAGCCGAAGACACAAAAGAAGGCGGTCGACGCCGACAAATGTCATGGGGACGTCGAGCCGAGGGCGACACTGATGATCAAGGTCAAGGTTGCTGACCCGAAACTATCGGCGCCGAGGATCGTCCACTCCGAGATGGAGAGTGACCCTCAAGAGCCAACCCATTCCCATCGTGTCCAGAAGACGACGTCGGGGACAGGGGTTGATGCCACAACGAAGAAGGCGTCGAGGGACCGTGTCCAATCCACACCCTCTCCCTTTGTAAAGCAAAAGGTGTCGGAATCGTTAGCACGCATCCACGACAAGGCTTCCATGCCGGGCGCAACCATGGCCCCCCAGCCGAAGACAGTCAGCACAGTGCACATCGCGTCGACGCACATCAAGTTCGGGCTCCCGCCAGCGGTGCGACCGAAGATGTTCGACGCCAAGAAAGGTCTCAACCCGCAAGACGGTGTCGACCCGAAGAAAAATGTCAATGCACCGACAGAAATTCAAATGGGACTGAAAACTGTGGCAGTACCTCACGAACATGAGGATCCGAAGCAATTCATCGACGCCAACACTGGTAGACTTTCCATTTACAAGAGGAAAATAGTACCAGAGACACCAATGGAGCCATACAAGATTCCATTAAAGAAGAAAAAAGCCACATCACCAATTCTGATGGAACATATTCAATATGGTGCCCCAGATCCTCAGTCATTCTCGCCAACACACTCTGATATGGATGTTGGAGATACTGGTGATATGGAGGACACTTATCCTGTAGACACTGACCCTGAAGATCAAACCCAACCTTGGGTGGACAATACTGGTGCAGGGGACAATACTGCTCCAGACACACAGGCATATGTGGTGAAAACATCTCCTACAGAGGATACTGCTGCTTTTAATGCATTAATTGAAAGAGCTGCTAACAATCATGACGTACAGCTCCACACTGATCCCATTGAAGACGACTTTCTAATGGATACATTCTCTACATCAGAAAGATCTGTTAAAACTCTGCCTATGCTAAAGGGGGTCCTCAAACAAGCCAATGACATTTTTAAGGAGACCACAAGGGCTAGGGTTCTCAACCCTAGAATTGAGAAGAAATATAGGCCAGCTCCTGTGGACCCTGCCTATATAAGAGGACAGTTGCCTTTGGACTCATTGGTGGTTTCCAATGCTCGGAAGAGGGCCAACTCACAGACAACGGGTGATGCTCCTCCCCCCGACAAGGAGTCTAAGGTCTTGGAGACATCTGAAAAGAGGGTTGCTGCCCAAGCAGCTAACATCTGGAGAATTGCCAACACTCAGGCACTTCTGGCTTGATACGACAGGGCGCATTATGATACCCTAGAAACACTACTACAGCACCTCCCAGATCAGTATAAGGAAGGAGCAGAGTCACTTATTAGAGAGGGGAAGCTTATTAGCAACGCTTCCATTAAGTGTGCTCTTGACGCAGCTTACACTGCAGCTAGGGCCATCAACACCAGCGTCATGCTACGAAGGCATGCTTGGTTGAGAATCTCAGGATTCAAACCTGAAATACAAACCACTATCCTCAATCAACCTGTCAACCCTGACTCCCTCTTTGGCCCCGAGGTTGACACCACCTTGGAAAAACTCAAAAAAGATACGGAGACTACAAAGTCTATGGGGGCTCTGCAATCACAGCAGTTTAGGAGTGGGTCTTTTCGTCGCTCTAGCACCAGAGGACCATCTAAGAACCAGAACTCCCAACAGTCGCAGTACACTAAAGGAGGTACACAAACCACCTATAATAAAAAATAATAGAGATGGATACCGGGGAAACAACGTCAAAGGCAGAGGCCGCGGAAACAACAGCTCCAGGTCCTCTGCCACCAACAAACAGTGACACCTTGTCACTGCCCCCCGACCACGTAACACCTGTCGGGAGGAGACTCCAAAAGTTCCTGCCGGTCTGGGAATACATCACTACAGACAAGTGGGTGAGAGATGTTATCCAGTACCGTTATTGCCTGGAGTTCACGTCCACTCCACCCAACATACCACCAAGACACCATCATATGTCCGCAGAGCACTTGCACTTATTCCAACAGGGAGTTCTCAGTCTGCTCCAAAAAGGAGCCATAGAACTCGTCCCTGCGAAAGACCACGGATCAGGGGTATACTCACTGTATTTCCTAATCCCCAAAAAGGATGGGTCTCTCAGACCCATACTGGATTTAAGACCTCTAAACCATTATATTCTGTCAGAGCATTTCCACATGCTCAATCTGCAACAAGTGCTGCCGTTGCTCAGTCAGGGAGACTTTCTCGCAACACTAGATCTCAAAGATGCGTATTTCCATATACCCATACACTCATCACACAGAAAATATCTCCGGTTCGCTGTTCTAAATCAACATTACCAGTTCAAGGTCCTCCCTTTCGGAGTAACAACGGCACCCAGAGTGTTCACCAAGTGCCTAGCGACAGTAGCGGCACACTTAAGGAGACAGCACATACATGTCTATCCGTATCTGGACGACTGGCTTATCCAGGGAAAGTCAGCCCAGCAGTGTGCCAACCCCATGTCCCGCACTATTCACCTTCTTCACAGCCTGGGATTCTCACTGAATTAGTCCCACCTTCAACCCTCCCACGTACAGCAGTACCTAGGCGCGACCATAAACACTCTGGCAGCCACGGCACAGCCCAATTCAGTGAAGATCAACAGCATGCAGTTGCTCATAAAAAAGTTCAAACCTCAACACTCACTACAGGCACGAGTATTTATGCAGTTGATAGGCATGATGGCCTCCTGCATCTTCATAGTCCCGCACGCGAGATTACATATGCGCCCGCTTCAGGAGTGCTTAGCACGTCAGTGGAATCAGGCCCACGGACAGTTGAAAGACCTAGTGTTGGTGAGCGGTCGGGCATACAACTCTCTGCATTGGTGGAATCCACAAAACCTTTGCAAGGGCCGACCGTTCCAGGAGCCTGTTCCACAAATCATACTGACGGCGGACGCGTCTCTCCAGGGACGGGGAGCTCATGTACTCCATTACACAGTGCAAGGACTATGGAATACGCAACAGAGGAGGATGCACATCAACCTTTTGGAACTGATGGCAATCTTCCTTGCAATGAAAGCATTCAAAGTACACTTGTGCAACAAGGTCATGTTGATCCGAACGGACAACATGACTGCCATGTACTACATACAGAAGCAGGGAGGAACACACTCGCCACAGTTGTCTCATCTGGCTCAGAGCATGTGGAAGTGGGCCATTCAGAGGAACATCTTCCTCATGGCGGAACACCTCCCGGGCAAGGACAACCAGATGGCAGACCTGCTCAGCAGACACAGCCACCAAATGCACGAGTGGGAGATACACCCATCAGTACTCCAGCCGTACTTCCAACAGTGGGGTCATCCAGAGATAGACCTGTTCGCCACAAGGGAAAAGCTTTCCTAGTTGCCATCACTTCGCTAAGACGAGTTAGTGAACTTCAGGCACTAACCATTCAAGAGCCATTTATACAAGTTAATGCAAACAGGGTCGTACTACGCACCAACCCTACTTTCATGCCCAAGGTAGTTTCGCAGTTCCATATGAACCAATCCATAGAACTACCAGTGTTTTAACCTAATCCTGAGAATGTAGCAGAGAGAATGCTCCACACACTTGATGTCAAACGAGCTCTCATGTACTATATTGATAGAACACAAGGTTTCAGGAAGACAAAACAACTATTTGTTGCCTTTTCTCCGCAGCACAAAGGCAACCCCATTTCCAAAGCAGGAATAGCTCGGTGGATAGTTAAGTGTATACAAATTTGCTATGAAAAAGCGAAGCGCACGCTAACAATTCCTCCAAGAGCCCACTCCACACGAAAGTTGGGGGCCTCCATGGCTTTCCTGGGAAATATTCCTTTAGAGGAGATATGTAGAGCAGCCACATGGTCCACTATACATACCTTTACCAAACACTACTGTGTAGATGTACACTCACGACAGCAAGCAGCTGTAGGACAGGCTGTTCTCAAAACTCTTTTTCAGACTGCTGCAGCTGGCACGGGTAGCCGCCGCTAAATGGAGGGACTGCTATATAATCTATGCACAGATATGAATTCAGCAGCCCACATGCCTCGAACCGAATATGCTACTTACCAGTATGCATCTGTTCTTGGCATGTAGGGCTGCTGACATTCATATCGCCCACCCTCCTCCCCGGCGCCTGTAGCAGCTGTAGCATTCAGTAATTACTAGTTAGCATGGTCATCATTCACTGTATTACACTCCATCTATGCCACAATGGCGAAAAACAATCTGAGGATGGAGGGGATGCCCATGCGCACTGTAGTCCAGGGGAGGAGCCACCTATCTCGTGATACTTCGAAGACTCTTCCAGGACAACAATGTGCAATCATCCGGACCCAACACTAGGCAGCGATCTATGCACAGATATGAATGTCAGCAGCCCTACATGCCAAGAACAGATGCTTACTGGTAAGTAGCATACATTCTTTAAATTCTGTACCCTCAATATTAATAAAAACTGCTTCTACACTTCAACCTTGAGATTTATGAATAGTTACAGCATACACAAGAGACACTGTTAATTGTTGCCACCACACATATAGGTCCTTAACAAGCAAAAATCATACATCAGCCAATCTGCTTCACACCATCAGTCTGATAAAATTTTATAGTCAAATATTCAACCTCATTCCTATTTGGAAAATAAATTAACTCAATAACTTTATCATTGCAGCATTTACTAATCTTTCCTCAACATTTAAATTACGTCACAAAATTACTCAACAGTTTTTGCACACACGTAAACAATTTTCTAGTACTGCAGTTCTTGAGTCAGACTTCTCCAAAGAATCCAATTTTGCTTGTTGTTTCTCAGTTAGTAGTATTGTTGCTCCCTGGTGTTCCATTTTATCGATAGCTGTTTTTTCCAAAATATCTTCTTTCTCCAGCTTCAGACTATTGATTTGTCTTTTTCAATGAAATCGTACGTTAGTGGTTATGCTGTGCTGTCAGATGAAAATAATTTCTTGGTAAGTCGACTTTCCAGAGCTAATTTTCCCTCCTTTGTCAGAACTCCTACTCTAATGTCCTTCAGGATATTTCCATATTGCAGATCAAATGCTTGAAGAATATTCTTCACTAGTTCCTTGTATTCGAATTTTAAACTAACATTTATATTGCCAATACTTCCCAAAGAATTTATTGTTTCATTATGGAGAAGTGTCTTGAAAACAGGCTGTCCTTTCAGGGGGATAAGTTGTAGTAGGTCATCGAAGACAATTAAATGCTTTCCTCCAAACAGCTCATCACACTGTTTTTAAAATTGGCTACAATCTTAAGTGTACAAAGGCAAGCATTAAGTTTGAAACAATGCTCACCTCATCAATGATTAAAAGCTTCAGTTTCTACAATACTGTTGACTCCTCATGACAACCTTCACCGGAGAAGCTCTGGTATTCCAGTGTATTGTCATGTTCAACAGGTAGCATAAGTAGTTGTTGTACTGTAATTCCTTTAATGTTGTGTGCAGCTAATCCAGTTGGTGTTATTATTACACATGATCAGTTTGATTCTGTAGTCCTCTGTAGATATGCATTGAGAACTTTAATTTTCCCAGTGCCAGCTTGACCACTGATGTATAGTAGAATTGACTTACATGAAGAGCATTCACATTCTTTCTTCTCATGCAGAAATCCATGCTCTATTTTATCTTTTACTTTGATATACATTTCTTTCTTTTCATCGTTCAGCTGGGCTACTAAGTGGTCAAAATCAACACTTTCCTCTCTTGCCTGTTGCATTGAAACCCCCACCTCACAGATCGCTATGGCTGCTTCATTTGAATAACTGTTTGTCCAAGTGGTTCTTGACTCAGTGCTCCAGAACTTTGGCTGCTTTGCGAATTCTCCTTAGCTACCTCAGCAGCAGGGGTATCTTCCTGTTCAATCTCATCTTTCAACATTTGCAAGTAGCTTGAAAGAAGTGGACACTTAATGCTGTTTTTAACAGCAGCGAAAGAGTCTTCATAGCGGTCATAGTCTCCAAGTAGTTCTGATTCAGCACGCCAAGGCTTGAACAGTTGCAGAAGAGCCAAATAGAAAACCTTCTTCTGTCTGGAGTTTGGCAACTCAGTGTTCTGTGGTTAATTAGATTTCCTTTGCTATGTCCCACCAAACAACCATCACATACCGCATATTTCCCTTCCTCTAAGTTTTCTGTTACTTTACTGTTATATCTGTAGTGATGAAGTACTTCATAAAGTCATATGTCTTCTAGATGTGGACTCCTTCTTGAATAGTACATGTCGAACAGGACATAATCTAAGATGTATAAAGTATTTGTGCTGCAGCGTGATATGAAGCCAGGCTGGCAATTATTAACATTCATGTGCTGTTGGAGTTGAACAAGGACTTTGTAGTAGGGCAGGGTGGATGTCTCAAAGCTGGTGTAATCTTCAGCAGGTGTCATGTAACTGCCTGAAGTAAGTGTCCTTGATTTTAGTTTGGAAATTTTTGCATAGGTAGTTTGAGGGGTGGGGCATGGTAGTAAAAGGCTTTTTGCAGAGCAGCAGAGTATACAGATTTAATTCCAAGGGAGCTGATTAAGTGTACTTGGTTTGCCTGTGGATTGTCCTAGCTGTTGTCCTGTCTGTAGCGGTGTTGCACGGTTTAGGAGAGGCTAGTCTGGGGCTGAGGTAAGCTTTTGCTTTATGAGATATGGAGGATGTATTGTCACAGTACCTTGAACTGGTGTTTAGAGGTGCCAATCATTGCATTTATTTACAGTTCCTGTGACTGATCTCTGGTTCATAGATGCCCAAACCTTCTCCTTTATTTTCACACAGTGTCTCGATAATATTCTTTAAGTTAGGGTGGCTGTGTAGCACGGTGGAATGACTAGCCACAGTGTTTTATTGGCCATTTAATTTTACATCATCAACAATAAGGGCTCTGAAATGCCTTTGTTTGACGTTGTATTGTGTTTCAAACCTACTGTGACATCATTCTCCAGATGTCACCCTTAAATGTTGAGGCTCCTTGTCAGCGATCAATATATACGATCGAACTTTTTGTGTTTACCTGACCTAAAGATAAATTTGGATGGTGGAGGCCGTTTGTGCCCCTGATCTTTTCTAAAGTCTTTCCCTGCTTGGACAATCAAGGCACCATTTTGAGTTTGAGGATTGTACAGTGGTCTCTGCATGTTCTTTTTAATTTGGAGGTACTGAGCCGACTATGGTATGTCAGTCTGAGGCTGCAGTTTGCCCACTGTATGAAACTGAAGGACTGATATGTTGGTCATGAAGTGTGCCTGTCCTTTGTTATACATGGTCTGAGGGCGTCTCCCGGGCTACTTTGGGTATCCTTGGTAGAGGACTGGAATCCCAGTATATAGGTGCTTAACTTTCCCAGCATGGAACGCCTCCTTCACTTTACCCTTTGATCCAGACCTGTCCTATTAACAAGGAAAGCTAGAAACAGAGGGACTGGCTGTGCTTTGCTGCAATTTCCCAAACTACTTGTTCTAGTTTAAGCCAATGTGTCACATACTGAAGACCTTAGTCTTTTTGTTGGCTTTATGAAACCATAATTGGCAAAGTAAGTAGGTTCCGCCCTTTCAAACTAATGGCTTTGCCAATACTATTTGTCAGTATTGCACAGCATCAGCAAAAAAAGTATAATTATGTGATTGCACACATCCTGGAGTAAGTCATGAAACTGAGGGTGGCTGCTTCATTCCGTCTCCGTTTGCATGTGTGATGACCTATGCGAATGAATGAGTCCCCATTTGCGCATCTAAGGACTGAAGCATGCACTGTTTTATTTATTATATTATGTATAATTCCAAGATGGCAGACTGCACTGGAGGCAGTTTACTGTACAAAACTGCTTTATGAAAAAAATAGCAGCCCGACAGTAAATGGTAACTGCTGGGCCCCAGAAACGGTGAAAGAAAAATGTCTTCAGGATGGGAGGGGGGCAGTAGCAGTACCAGTGGGAAGTGAAGGGGTGCAATGGAAAGTGGGCTGAGCTAGCATGGAAGTAACTTGATGTGAGGGCAGTGGGTATAAAAGAAAAAAAAGCCTGGATGGAGACCAAAATGGGCAAGCTGGTCTACGCTGAGGAGGGAGCAACATGAATGTGCTGGAGGGAGCAGTACCTGAGGGGAGGAAACAACATACAAAAATATATCCAAAAGACAAATGAACTGGTATGGAGTGCCCAGAGGAAATAAGTAGTCCTATGAATGAGAATTAAAAGGATACAAGTCCTCCAATGAAAAGAATGGGCAGGTGGGAGGTTTGAGTTGCTGGCGGTTGAGATGATTGAGGAGTGCACAAGCGAAGAAGGGACTGGTTAAGGGGAGATACAAGAGAGTGGTGTGTGAGGGGAGCAAAGAGTGGATGCTGGAAGGAGAGAGTGGCAGGAGAAAAGGAACCTAGCAAGGCAAATGGGGGAAGCCATCAGTAATGACTCAAATGGACACTAGTTCTACGGTACGCCGTCATACAGTTCAGTGCAAGCACTTGGATAGAGATGGAAGGATACATTCAAACAGGCAGTGGGTGGCAAATGAATATTCCATTAGATTGAGCCTGAAAAGTCTCAAACCAATGGCTGAAAGATTTTGTTCGGAGAAATCCTGGCTGAAAGTGACTGCCCCAAATCCAACTCTGTATTGTAAGCAGTAGGTCAATTAAGACAAGGAGGAGCGTGGTGAACCCTCTTACCAGCTTCCTGAGCGGCATTCCCCCGCACTGTTATCCCACCCAGAACATCGATTCCCCAACCAGAATGCAGGCGAATCACCTGAAGATCAATATCACCCTTCTCCGATCTTGCATCGCTGAGAAATGAGCCGTGACGTCCCCGCCAATGAATATGCTAAGATGCCTCCCGGGTAGCTGTGAGTACGCGCTCGGTGCCGAAAGAAGTGCACCGTGATGCCACCGACCTCCGTTTTATCCAGCAATCAACACCTCCAACCCTCAGCCCGCATCTCGATTTGCCGGCTGACCCTGGGGAGATTACTCCGCATTGTGCAATTCGTTTGACCGCACTGCTTCTGAGTTACGGTTGCGGCTGGAGAGGCACACGAGCCCGACCTGCAGCGTCCCACGAGACCGAACCTTTATCGGGGTCCGAACCTGCGGCTGATTCTGAGGTACGGTCGCGGCTGGAGGGGGAGGGGCACATGAGCCCGACCCGCAGCGCCCCACGAGACCGGACCTTCATCGGGGTCCGAGCCCGCAGCTGGGAGGTATGTAGTCATTGACAGTGGCTGCGCACCGTCCCTCTGCACTCAAAACACCCCTCTGAGTGACTTGATTCCATAACATCCTCCGCCAGGGAATCCTTTTTTCCTTTACTGCCGCCAGCGATCTCTCCCTATGTCCTTTGGGAGCTTGGAGACCCTGGTTTCCTGGTTGAGGCCATAAGGCTCTATTCAGCGGCCTACCACTCTCCATGCATCACTTTTCGACCCTGAGGTGCCCAAGGCCCCCCTACCACTGTGTTCCTGGACTATTGCCCAACACTCTCTACTGCCTCGGGGAATCAGGAAGATCTGCAGACTTCAGAGCTGTCTCTTCCACCTCTCCTCTCATGGGGCGAGCTGGATGAGGCGGACGGCGTTTTCCAGTAACAACAGGACAGTTGCCTTCTATGGAACTATGACGATGTCCCCTGGGCAGAAACCAAAACTGTTTGTACTTACAGCGGAGCCCGAGTACCTTTGGCTGCTGCCCGGTGGAGCTGTCCTATGCAGCTATAGAGGAGTCTGGCTCTGGTTCACCCCCGCATCCGTCACCTATCCAGCCGGGCATTGGACATTGGTTTTCACGGTTCTACACAGGTTTATCTGTCTTTCTCTTTGACTGCTTTGTTCCCCCAGAAGTACTTTCCCCCTTCCAGTCTACCTGACTCTATCTGCATTCCTCTCCCCTTTTTTTTTCCTCCCCCCCACCTTCCATTCCCCATAAGATGCGTGTCTTGGCTATGCTACGTGCTAATTAACTTATATTATTGTGTAATCTCCTGTTTTTCTCCTAAGCCTATACTTGTAACTGCAACTGTAACTGATGTAATTTTCATAACCTGTAACCCGCTGACCCTCATGTAAAGCACTCTGATACCTCCGGGTCTAGCCAGCGCTATATAAAACTCTGCAAATAAATGAATAAATAGGTCTGTTTGACAGCTGCACTGTCAAAACCCAGGCATGGGACGGCGGTGTTGGCCTGGAAAGAACATATGGATTGGTGTATGTTTCGTGAAAAGGTAGTGTATGTGGCGAGGGGTAAGCCTGGGGCGTGGGTGAAAATCTGGGGCCCCTGGAACGCCTATCGCGGGGGTATTTGTGAGCCGCCACTGCTACCGGCCGCCTCACCAGCTCCGTCCCCCTAGCCGACCCCCTCCCCTAGCCGCGGGCATGTGGTTCCCCTGTCCTTGATCTATTCCCATTCCCCTCTTCAGAGTTTGGCTGCTGGTTGGGATCCCCCACTTAAGGAGCACGTGCCGTCACTTTGGATTGCGGGTTGCCTTGCGGGTGTGGTTTTTTGTGTTGTTCTGTTTTGAAAAAAAGGAAACCGTATTGTGGGCTTGGAGTTATGTGGCCTGCGCCATTGATATCTCCTGATTTACCGATCTGCACCGCCAAGAGACTTTTACTGTAGGTATGTCATATGCTTCTGCCACTCTAGCGGCCGGCCGGATGGTTGTAGGCCCATACCTGTAACCTTTTTAACATGTAATAAACGGTTTCAAAAAAAAAAAAAAAAAAAACCCAGGCATGGGAACGGGCTGAAAAATACCCTTGTATGTATTCTTGCATTTGTGCCTTGATCTAAATGGCCCCTGTATCGACCAACTAAAGTGCGCATAATATGCTAGTGACATTAAAATCCTTCTGTGGCATCAAGTCCATCTGCATGCAGAATTCCAAACTCCTCTTTAGGTACCTAGGACAACATGTGGGTCTTGTTTTTTGGTTACTTGCTCTAGTTCCTGCTAGTACCTGAATATTTGATCACTTGTAGTCATTCTGGCCGTGCAAACTGCGGCCAGTTAATGGCTATTTCGGACCGAACATAAAATAAAGGTAGAGCCATTTCCCTTGCTTGTAGTACACATGGCACCCTTGCTTGGTTATGGATTTGAGGTGTAAATATGAAGAGTCAGGAAATGCAAATCATTAACCACTTGTCACTCTAGTAAATGGTGTGCCTACAAAGAATAAAAAAATCTGGTAAGAGTTAGTAGATATTTGTAAAGTAAAAAAAGCGATATTATACCTGGTACAAAATAATGTTTATTTTAAAAATGTTGATGTTGTTTGAGATGTGACATATGTAGAGGATGAAACATTACCATCAAGTGGATAGATTGAAAAAGTGGATCGATCCAGATCAGAAGATATTTGCGAACACTACAGCATCCATCCACTGCATTCTAAAGAAGTAATCGGTGATGCTATTGATCTCTTTTAAGTGAAGCAAGCAAAAGGAGCTCCCATTAGTGTGTGGGAGAAATGTTTAGAAGCTCATTATTTTCTGCAACAGTTGCTCACTGGAGGAGGTGGCTGGTTTGATGACCGCCCTCTACAGATAGCAGCCATTGAATACCAGTCAACCAGATTATATTTAGAGCATCCAAGATTTTGGCAATGTATTCCCTACATATTCCGTCTTCTGTTTGAGTGTGACTTGTCTGGACTTTCATATTCCGTTAACCATGTTCTGAAGACGGGAGTTAATCTTTAAAATCTGTCTACAATGGAATTGATTGGCAAAGTTCCTGGGAAGGGCGAAAATGTGGAGTACAACTTGATTAATCTGATAGCGTGCCAACATGGCACCAACGAGTATTGGTATCTTCGTCATGAGGAACTGAAATGTATGTTGAGAAATCTAGGTGCACCTACTTGGTTTCTGACACTCAGTTGTGCTGAGCCTGGGATGACCTGCTTGAATTTCTTCGAGAAGCAAACTCAAACATAAATGACATCAACTTGAAGAAAGCTGGAGAACATTGCTCCTTAGCTCCTGCAAATGTTTGAAGATATTTTAACCACAGGTTTCAACCCATGATGTTTTTCATATGCAATTACATTAATCCTCCTCTTGGCGAAGTTACTGATTTCTTTTGGCTCAAAGAGTACTAAGCAAGAGGTGCTCCTCATATTCACATGCTGTTTTGGATTAAAGATGTACTGAAGTTTGGAACAGACAGTGATGAGTCTGTCTTGTCTTTCATAGAACAGTATGAGACATGTGCCATCCCAAAACAAAGTGGTGCAAAGGGCTTGAGACAACAAGTTCTACGCTAACAAACTCCTAGATGTGGGAAGTACTGTCTTCGAAAATATAGATACAAAGAAAATGTTTACACAAGATGTCGATTTGGATTCCCACAACCTGTGATTTCTCCAGGAAGAGTGCACATCTTTATGTCTGCAGTCAGACAAACATTGACACAGAAATCACAGAAAAACACATACAATCTTAGAAGAACAGAGACCTCCAAGTATATTAACGACTACAACGCTGTGATTGAACCAAATAAAAATTAATTCATTCATGGTGTTCATTTCGATTTTTAGAAACGAATATGTCTAGTCATGTCTTTTATCCTTCATTCCAAGATTGCCCAATACTTTGTGTGGTAGGTTGCATGAGAGTATATGAGCATAGAATGCTGGAATTTACACATGATGGTGAAAATCAACTTTTAATATCTTATATGAAACAGCACAAGACAGTTTCTACCACCACTATAGCCTGGTGGATTTGCGCAGTAATGAGTGATTCCAGAATGGAATGTTTTAACTTATGATGTATGTTTGTTCTTCAAAGGCCTGCATTTTGGGGCAGCCATAAAGGTTTATGCATAATGATAGCCTCCGTTGTCTTTAATGAAACCAAGATTCTCTATGCAAGTTGATTGGCAAATTGTCATTCTCCTTCACCCAGCATGCAAAAGGCTCCATTGTCAGTGCAAAGAGCAATGGAGGGAGAGAGCACCCCTGTTTAGTACCTCTAAAAAGAGAAAACATACTCGATTCACCCTTATCCATGCAAGGAGATCCTGATAGAGGATCTTCACCCATTTGTGTGTGTTCAGGACCAAAATACATCCTTTTCACTACTTAAAATAGATAGGGCCAATCAAGGGAGTCAAAGGCATTTGAAACATCAAGAGACACCACTGAGACACCACCACCAACTTAGCCGATGTTTCAGACTGCGGCATACACCTGTGCAGATGTCATAAATGTTGTTGTGTACTCCTTCCTGGAATAAATCCAGATTGGTCTGGCTGTACCAGGTTGGCCGCCACTCGCATCAGTCTACTTGCCAAGACCACTGCAAGTATCTGAGTCTCAGCATTTAAGAGAGATATTGGTCTATATGAGGCACAGGAATCAGCCGGCTTGCCGGGTTTGTGTATAACTCTATTTAATATTGAGTGGAGCTCTCTCAACATAGAACCTTTCTGTGTCGGTGCATTGTACCTATTTAGGATGACAACCTGCCAGCTAAATCTTTGCATACGTCTATTGGTAGGTCATTAGGCCAGGAGCCTTTCCGAACTCCAAAATTGTAATTGCTTCCTCTATTGCTTCAATTGTTATCTGCAAGTCTATAGCCACCTTGTCCACATCATCAATAAGCGATATTGATATGTTTACCAAGAAATCACTCACCTCCTCTTTTGAACACTCCAAGTTAGAGAAATATATATTCCTGTAATGATCAGCAAATGCCCCAGCAATTCTGAGATTCCCGGTAACCTTTGTACCTTTACTAGTCTGAATCTCTCTCTCACTCTTCTTCTCTCTTTCCCAGCCGAATGAGTGAATTCCAGCTTTGTTGCCCACCTCATAATGCTTTTTCTGAGTTGCCAGGTAACAGCTACAGGCTGCTTTGGAGGTCAGCCCTTGATATTCGCTATGCTTAATATCTGATAGCATTTGTCTGAGCCCAGTGAAAAATTGCCTGCTCTAGCAATATCACTTTGTTTGCCTCCCACTGGGCAACCCTAGATTTCACTGTGTGTCTTTTATCATAAAAGTAGTCATCTGTGAGTTTGCACAAATCATCAATCACCTCTCTATGTTTCAACAACCAGGTGTCAAACCTCTATCCATAAATGCCCCTCCCCCGTCGAATGCCCATCTCCACACGCAGAGGCGAATAGTCGAATATCCCCCGGGCTAGGAAATCAATGTTTATGATAGGATGCATACACAACTCTTGTGTAAACCAATAATCTAGCCTAGAGTAGGAGTTGCAGGCACTAGAGCTAGAGTAGAAGCAAACCTTTGAAACAAGCAGGTGATATATTTTCCATATATCCACTGGGCCATAAGCCTCTGTGAATCTCTACGGGTGCAGACTCTGCATGTCCATGCCCTGGCTTCATCTATCTACAGCATCAACCATCATGAGGTTAAAATGTCCCACAAGAAGCAACAATTCATCTGGTAACTGCATAGGAAGTGCACTAAGTTCCTTAAGTCCTCCCACCTGTAGTCGAGGTGGTAGGTAAAATTAGCACACTGCAAGTATAATGCCATTACAATTCCACAATATCACTGCATAGCGGCCCATGAGATCTCCTACCTCCTCCTTAACCAGTCTTCTTGAGCAGTATTGCCACCCCCCTCAAACCGATTAAGTAGCCTGCATGTATCACCAGATGCTTGCCCCACAGACCACATATGACATCTCTCCACTAGGGCAGTCTCCTGACCAGATCCAGTGCATGGCGCCTAAGATACCCAGTCCATTCACATTCTAGGCAAGCACCCTCAACGTAGCGTCGCTCCTTGACCTATGTTTATGTATTGACATTAGTAATTTGCCACATTGCGGCAGCAGGAACTAGAAAGCCCCGTCCCCCCATCCTGAGCCCGTCCTGACGCTTGGCTCTTGATGGGATTTGGAAAAATAAAATGGTAATAAATGAAGTTTATTACCATTTTCTTTTTTCCATGTTTGTGGGCAATTTGGTTAGTGGAGCAACGCTCCTCCTCCCTAACGGAGGAGCCGTCCCTGCTCATCTGTTAGTAAGGCACATCAAGATGCTGAGATAATTTATTCACAAATGAGTGATCTACAGTTATGTATGTATCTGACTAGTGGATGACCTTATTAATCAGAAACTCAATATTTTCTCTAGTTGTGCCAGTGGTCTTGGGACATTTACCATGTACAGGTATCTGCCTTTATAGTTGTTGTGGTCACCTTGTTGGGATCTTTCCAGCCTATTTATATTTGATAGCAAGTGTAGGACCTGGGGTCTCCAGGCCCTATGGGGAGGTAACGTGACACGAGCGGTCGGGCCACCAAAGGTCTGTGTGTTAAGCAACCATACACCACGCACCTCTCATGGACGGGAGACACACACAATAAGTGACACCACACAGGTTAAATTATTAAAATACTTCAAGTTTATCCAAGTAAAGCCAGATAGGTGCAGTTCATGAGATATCAGTTCAATGCGTGCGATGTAATACAATCCATCAAGGTATACAGGCCAGACATGAGATGTAACGGCAGTTCAGAATCTATACATTCACTTCATGAATATGGCGAGGCACGCTTCACTTATACCCGCGCGGGACTCCCTAGGAGGGTTAACTACCTGTAGGGCCCTGGGGGTGATTATCGCGCTATGCGCGTTAAGCAAGGTCTATCTCTGAACGGGGCATCTAGCACCGGGCAATACTCGTGAGGGGTGACACTGGATACTTCAACACGGAGCCTGTAGAACAAAGCGCTCCTCGTAATCAATGGCACTTAATACTTTCAAGCAGAGCAGGTAAAATAAAGCGCTACTCGTAATCAATGACATGTAATACTTTCAAACAGAGCATGTAAAATAAAGCGCTGCTCGGAATCAATGACATGTAATACTGTCAAGCAGAGCATGTAAAATAAAGTGCTACTCGGAATCCATGACATGTAGTACTTTCAAACAGAGCATGTAAAATAAAGCGCTACTCGGAATCAATGACATGTAATACTTTCAAGCAGAGCAGGTGAAATAAAGCGCTACTCGTAATGACTGACTCTTGGTACTTTGAAGCGGAGCATATAAATCCAGGCGCTCCTCGTAATCACTGATAGTCAGTACTTTAGGACGGAGCTTCCAGTGGGGAGCGCAACGGGACTTGAGGAGCGAGTCTCCAGGCTCCGGTGCAGTTCGTAGGGCACCGCGCTTCAGTACCGCTCGAGGGGGCACACGGAAAGGATCCCTCGGCGGGGGCTCTCCGTCGCGAAGGCAGGGGAGGACTCCCACGGAGGGCGAACCCGGGCTAAGAGTGCGGTGCGGCTCCCAACCAGCAGGGGGCGCACCGGGGACGATCCCCGCCTCCGGGCTTACCTCTATCTCGGCGTCAGCAGGCGTCCGCTCCCACGATGATGGAGGAACTCGGCCCCGGCCTCGCACACCTCCTCACGCAGCTGCGACGGCAGCGACGGGGCCCCGGCTTCTCCGCAGGCCTCGTGACACGGCAGGGCACTTCTCCTGGCCTCCAGGCCTTGGCGGTGAGCGCGCTGGCTTCGTCATCGCAGGGGGGGGCTCAAATTAAGGATGGGGGTTCTGTGCTCAGCGGAGCACGCTGCCGGGGGTCCCAGACCAGGGCAGGGAGCGCAGGGGTCACAGCGCTAATACCTGGTCGATCCCCGGTGGTTCACCAGTCGGCTTTGCATCAGGGTTCAGGGGTCAGTCTGGACACGCAGTCTCAGTGCTTGGTGAATAGGATTTTAGAGTTCAGTCTGGACACGCAGTCTCAGTGCTTGGTGAATAGGTTTTAGAGTTCAGTCTGGACACGCAGTCTCAGTGCTTGGTGAATAGGTTTTAGAGTTCAGTCTGGACACGCAGTCTCAGTGCTCAGTTTCGGTTCCCAGCTGTTAGATGAAGTCTGGTTGGCGCAGATGTATCTGGCGCCCTTAAGGGGTTCTGTTACAGGGGGTTAGGAATGAAGAGGGCGACTAGATCCTTCCTAGTCAGGCTGGCAGAGAGTCTCTGGGTCCTCCTACTGCTGGGCAAGATCAGTGGGTTTCACAGGGTCCCCCACTCACTTAAGAGGCAGCACCTAAATCCTGTCACTCTCAGAGGCATAAGTCCCTGGCTAGGCCCTACCGCCTACACTCCTGGTGGATTCTTCCAGCTCTGCTTCACCCCAATGGCCAACTCACCACAAAAGTTTCCCTCCCTCTCTTAAGTAGCCCTAGGTCAGGTGACCTCTAGCCAAGGCGGCAAAAGAAAAACCACACATCCCTTCTAGAAGGTTCCAGCACATTCCGGGAGCTTCCCCACTCTACCTATGGGACAAAAAGGCGGGCTGGTGTCGCAACATTGTTGTGGGGTTCCAGCCAGCTCCTGGCAGCTAGGGTGCTACTATGAAAGACCACTCTGCCGTAGCAGGGGTCTGTGGCAGCCATCTTGGGAGAAGGGAACACCTGCACCTTAACACTGATTGGCAATGAAAAGGCGCCCGAAGACCTAGTCCAACATAAAATGAGGGTGGAAAAAATGAGGCACGATACAAAAATGGAAGGGGAAACCACCCTAGGGTTGACCGGTCCAACATGCGTCCCCCCCAGCCGAAAGAGGGGAGAGCTACCCAACCTCTAGGGAGTTCTCATCACTAAGGCGGAAAAACCTGGAGAGACCGTCAGCATTGGCGTGGTCAACTCCGGGCCGATGTTCCACCCGAAAGTCCATCCCCTGTAGGGAAATGGACCACCTCAACAACTTGGGGTTTTCGCCTCTCATCTGCATGAGCCAGCAAAGGGGCCGGTGGTCGGTCTGAATAAGGAAGTGAGTGCAATAGAGGTATGGCCTCAACTTCTTCAGTGCCCAGACCACCGCGAAGGCTTCTCTCTCAATGGTGCTCCATCGCCCTTCCCGAGGGAGGAGTCTTCTGGATATGAAGGCCACAGGTTGATCTTGGCCCTCGGCATTGAGTTGTGAGAGCACCGCACCTATGCCGTGCTCTGAGGCATCTGTCTGTACAATAAATTCCTTGCTGAAATCTGGTGTTGCTAGTACTGGAGCGGTACAAATCGCATGTTTCAGCGTGTCAAAGGCTTCTTGGCATGCAGCTGTCCATATGACCTTGCGAGGTTGCTTCTTTGAGGTCAATTCCGTCAAGGGGGCTACGATGGTACCATATCCCTTGATGAACCGGTGGTAATACCCAGTGAGGCCGAGGGAAAGCTCGGACCTCTGTTTGGGTCTTGGGGGGCTCCCAGGCCAAGATGATCTCGATTTTGGCTTGGAGGGGTTGCACCTTACCTCCGCCCACCAGGTGTCCCAGGTACACGACAGATCCCTGTCCAATCTGGCACTTGCTGGCTTTAATTGTTAAGCCAGCGCGTTGCAGCGCCTGCAATACCTCCTGGAGGTGTTGCAGATGGTCCTCCCAGGTGCCACTGAAGACAGCTATGTCGTCCAGGTAGGCCGCTGAGAAGAACTCCAGGCCAGATAGTACCTGATTCACTAACCGCTGGAATGTGGCCGAAGCATTCTTGAGCCCAAAGGGCATCACTCGAAACTAGTAGTGGCCCTCGGGGGTGGAGAACGCTGTCTTCTCCCTTGCTCCATCGGCCATGGCAATCTGCCAATATCCGGATGTCAGGTCAATGGTGCTGAGGTACCGGGCTGCTCCCAGCCGGTCCACCAGCTCATCTGCCCGTGGGATGGGGTGAGCATCTGTCTTCGTGACAGAGTTCAACCCCCGGTAGTCCACACAGAACCGAAGTTCCGGCGTCGTACCCGGTGGGGCCGCTTTCGGCACCAACACCACTGGACTAGCCCACGGGCTGCTGGAAGGTTCTATCACCCCCAGCTCCAGCATCTTTGCCACCTCACGCTGGATGCTATCTTTCACTCGGTCAGAGAGCTGGTAAGACTTGTTCTTCACCGGGGGGCTATCCCCTGTGTCCACATCATGGGTACACAAATGAGTGATTCCAGGCGTGAGGGAGAACAACGAGGCGAACTGTCCCAGGACATGGCGACAGTCCCTCTGTTGCTCTGGGGTCAAGGATGGGGAGAGGACTACACCTTCCACCGAACCATCCTTTTCCTGGACCGCTAGAAGGTCAGGAAGAGCTTCACTCTCTTCCTCTTTCTGTCCAAAGTCTAACTCGACCGTCCGAGCGTTGTGGTCATACCACTCCTTCATCACGGTCTGGCTAGCCTCCAGGTTCTCTGTGGCTGCCTTCCACAGCTTGGCCATCTGGCTGCGGAACGCCAGCATGTAGCTGACAATGTCACGGGGAAGCTTCTGTGAAGTCTTCTCCCACCCCTCCTTCACTAAACTGAGGGGCCCCCGAACGGGATGGCCATAGAGCAATTCAAACGGGCTGAACCCGACTCCCTTCTGCGGTACCTCTCGGTAGGAGAATAACAAGCAGGGGAGGAGGACGTCCCATTTACGCCTCAAGCCCTCTGGTAGGCTTCGGATCATCCCCTTCAATGTCTTATTGAAGCGCTCTACAAGTCCGTTCGTCTGGGGATGGTAAGGAGTGGAGAACCGGTAGGTCACCCCACACTCCTTCCACATGGCCTGCATGTAGGCCGACATGAAATTGGTGCCCCTGTCCGACACCACAACCTTGGGGAATCCCACTCGGGTAAAAATCCCCAACAGTGCCCGCGCCACCACCGGTGCAGTGATGGTCCTCAGAGGAATAGCCTCTGGGTACCTTGTGGCGTGGTCCACCAAAACCAGGATGAACCGGTGTCCCGCTGCGGTCGGAGGGTCCAATGGCCCAACAATATCGATACCGACCCTCTCAAAAGGGGTCCCGACCAGGGGGAGCGGTTCCAACAGGACCTTCAACTTAGTCCCAGTCTTGCCACTATCCTGACAAGACTTGCAGGTCTTGCAAAAGGTGTCTGATGCAATCCTCATCCTGGGCCAATAAAAATGGGGGACCAACCGTGCAAAGGTTTTGTCCTGACCCAGGTGTCCGGCTAAGGGTATCTCGTGCGCTAACTCCAGCAGAAAGGCCCGGTAACATTGGGGGACCACTATGGCCCTTGAAGACCCATGTACCGGCACCCTGGGCTCACTGTATAGGAGACCATCCTCCCAATACACGTGATAACCTCCCAGTTCCTGACTGGCCACTTGGGCTTCGGCCTGCCGCCGCATGCCTTCAAGAGTGGGGCACGCCCTTTGTGCCTGACAAAATTCTTCCCGGGTAGGCCCTCCTTCCACATGCCAGTCAGCAAGGGTCGGCAAGTCCTCCACAGGAACGACATCTACCTCCGCGGACTCCGGTGGCACCTCTCCGGCCTCCCCATCCATCTCACGGGGCATGTCCTCTACCACCTTCTTCTTTCCATGTTTGGCTTTGGGTTGGGCCATGATTCCAGGCTCCAACCCAGGGTGAGTTCCATGCCGGGCAGCCATGGACCGCGTGCTGACGCAAGTCCACCCTGGTAATCCCAGCATCTCAGTGTGAGCGTGAAACTCGACGTCTTTCCACTTGGTGTGCTCCAGGTCGTTCCCTAGCAAACACCCCACAGGCAAGGCAGGGCTCACAGCAACTCTCAGCAGGCCTTTGACTCCTCCCCACTCAAATGGAACACAAGCCACTGGATAGTGACTCATACTGCCGTCAGCCAATACGATCGGATGGAACTCCTCGGGGACTACTTGGTCTGGGGACACCAGCCGCCGCACGACAGTGGTCATGCTGGCCCCTGTGTCTCTCAGAGCTTCCACCTCCTCCCCATTAATTCTCACCCTCTGCTGATATTTAGCAGTGTTCGGGGGCAGGGACACTACGGGGACCACCTCTCTCTCCTCGAGTGAAACCAGCGTCGGGCCTGTCCACTCCCCTTCCCTATCTAAGGGCAGCTCCACCCCAAGCGCTATACTACTCACCCCGGGACTTTTCCCGCCCGTTGGGGCTGGTGGTCGCTTGCGACACTTGGGATCTCCCCTGTAGTGTCCAATCTCCCCACACTCATAGCACCGCACAATCCTAGGCTGCTGACTCCTGTCAGGGTAAGTGGGTCTTGTGGAATTGGACGGGGTGGGGTTCCTACTCCCTTCCCAAACTTATTTTGGGGACCTTTCGAGAACTCCACCTTTTTATCTCCCCCCTCTTTCTTCTGGGGGAAACCCTGTCCGCATTTCGAGCCATCTCCCCCGGGGCCCTTGTGAGACACCCGGGTGCTCACCCAAATTTCTGCCTCCTCCGCAAGCTCACGGGGATCCATCAACTTGCGGTCCACCAGATGTTGGCGCAGCTCCGGAAAGCTCTTATCCAAGAGGTGCTCCCTTAAAAAAAGATCGTACAACCCTTGGTAGTCCTGCACCTCGCTGCCACGCACCCAACCATCTAGTGCCTTCCTCGCATAATCAAAAAAATCTACCCATGTCTGTGTGGACAGCTTATGGCTGCCACGAAACTTTTGCCTGTACCTCTCGGGGTTGAGACCAAACTTCTTTAACAAGGCCTCTTTCATGGGGGCATACCTTACCTGATCCGCCTTGGCCAAATATAACAGGGTGTCCCTAACATTGGGAGGTATATACCGGTATAAACCACCTCCCCAAGTACTCTCGGGTACCCCATGGGCCGTCAAGGCTACCTCGTATGCCTCCAACCATTTCATGATGTCGTCCCCCACTGTGTAATTGTCAATTACCTCTTTAGGTAGGTAGAACATTGACTCTTGAGGTTCCTTAGGTATGCTGCCACCATTGTCCTTATTGGACGCGTTCAATTGGAAGGCGCGTAACTCCAGCTCTTTTAGCTGAAGCTCGTGCGCAAGCTTCTTTTCCTCCATTGCCCATCTCCTATTTTCTCTTTCCTGTTCCACTCTGGCCAATTCCCTTTCTTTCTCTTGTTCTAACTTGGCCAGCTCCCACCTTAACTGCCTCTCTTCCCTCCTGTCCTTGTACACCTCTGGGGACGCGCTCCTCCTCGACCCTGTCCTACTACTGGCCCCAGAACGTCTCCCTGGGGGCACATTTTCAGACACATCTACATTCAATATGTCACTTCTTGGGCGCTCTCCTCCTGAGGTGCCTCTGGTGCCTCCTGTCCCTCATCCCCTCTCCCGTCTGGGTGGGCTTCTACCCATGCCCTAATGGCGGTGCGGAGTTCCGGTCCTTTGGCCTTCCGCACCCCAGGCACCCCCATCCCCTGCCCGAACTCCCTTAGTTGCTTCACTGAGTACCCCTCGATGTCAGCTAACCGGAATTCCATTCTGGCAGGTGGGGACCTAGACACTAAGGACAACATTTCTTAGGGTATAGGTAACATTTCTCAGCTAACCAGGCTTCCTGTACTCTCAACCTGGACAGTGGAAATAAAAAATGCAGCAATCAATGGTTTCAGAGCTCTGGAACAATTAGGCGTTTAATTGTGGCGCCCTCCGCCTCACGGAAGGGTGCTGTATGGTCACAGGTCCTAAGGATCCCACCGCTCGCCAACAATGTAGGACCTGGGGTCTCCAGGCCCTATGGGGCGGTAACGTGACACGAGCGGTCGGGCCACCAAAGGTCTGTGTGTTAAGCAACCATACACCACGCACCTCTCATGGACGGGAGACACAAACAATAAGTGACGCCACACAGGTTAAATTATGCAAATACTTCAAGTTTATCCAAGTAAAGCCAGATAGGTGCAGTTCATGAGATATCAGTGCAATGCGTGCGATGTAATACAATCCATCAAGGTATACAGGCCAGACATGAGATGTAACGGCAGTTCAGAATCTATACATTCACTTCATGAATATGGCGAGGTACGCTTCACTTATACCCGCGCGGGACTCCCTAGGAGGGTTAACTACCTGTAGGGCCCTGGGGGTGATTATCGCGCTGTGCGCGTTAAGCAAGGTCTATCTCTGAACGGGGCATCTAGCACCGGGCAATACTCGTGAGGGGTGACACTGGATACTCAACACGGAGCCTGTAGAACAAAGCGCTCCTCGTAATCAATGGCACTTAATACTTTGAAGCAGAGCACCTAAAACAAAGCGCTACTCGTAATCAATGACATGTAATACTTTCAAGCAGAGCAGGTAAAATAAAGCGCTACTCGTAATCAATGACATGTAATACTTTCAAACAGAGCATGTAAAATAAAGCGCTACTCGGAATCAATGACATGTAATACTGTCAAGCAGAGCATGTAAAATAAAGCGCTACTCGGAATCCATGACATGTAGTACTTTCAAACAGAGCATGTAAAATAAAGCGCTACTCGGAATCAATGACATGTAATACTTTCAAGCAGAGCAGGTGAAATAAAGCGCTACTCGTAATCACTGACTCTTGGTACTTTGAAGCGGAGCATATAAATCCAGGCGCTCCTCGTAATCACTGATAGTCAGTACTTTAGGACGGAGCTTCCAGTGGGGAGCGCAACGGGACTTGAGGAGCGAGTCTCCAGGCTCCGGTGCAGTTCGTAGGGCACCGCGCTTCAGTACCGCTCGAGGGGGCACACGGAAAGGATCCCTCGGTGGGGGCTCTCCGTCGCGAAGGCAGGGGAGGACTCCCACGGAGGGGGAACCCGGGCTAAGAGTGCGGTGCGGCTCCCAACCAGCAGGGGGCGCACCGGGGACGATCCCCGCCTCCGGGCTTACCTCGATCTCGGCGTCAGCAGGCGTCCGCTCCCACGATGATGGGGGAACTCGGCCCCGGCCTCGCACACCTCCTCACGCAGCTGCGACGGCAGCGCCGGGGCCCCGGCTTCTCCGCAGGCCTCGTGACACGGCAGGGCACTTCTCCTGGCCTCCAGGCCGCGGCGGTGAGCGCGCTGGCTTCGTCGTCGCAGGGGGGGGGCTCAAATTAAGGATGGGGGTTCTGTGCTCAGCGGAGCACGCTGCCGGGGGTCCCAGACTAGGGCAGGGAGCGCAGGGGTCACAGCGCTAATACCTGGTCGATCCCCGGTGGTTCGCCAGTCGGCTTTGCATCAGGGTTCAGGGGTCAGTCTGGACACGCAGTCTCAGTGCTTGGTGAATAGGATTTTAGAGTTCAATCTGGACACGCAGTCTCAGTGCTTGGTGAATAGGTTTTAGAGTTCAGTCTGGACACGCAGTCTCAGTGCTTGGTGAATAGGTTTTAGAGTTCAGTCTGGACACGCAGTCTCAGTGCTCAGTTTCGGTTCTCAGCTGTTAGATGAAGTCTGGTTGGCGCAGATGTATCTGGCGCCCTTAAGGGGTTCTGTTACAGGGGGTTAGGAATGGAGAGGGCGACTAGATCCTTCCTAGTCAGGCTGGCAGAGAGTCTCTGGGTCCTCCTACTGCTGGGCAAGATCAGTGGGTTTCACAGGGTCCCTCACTCACTTAAGAGGCAGCACCTAAATCCTGTCACTCTCAGAGGCATAAGTCCCTGGCTAGGCCCTACCGCCTACACTCCTGGTGGATTCTTCCAGCTCTGCTTCACCCCAATGGCCAACTCACCACAAAAGTTTCCCTCCCTATCTTAAGTAGCCCTAGGTCAGGTGACCTCTAGCCAAGGCGGCAAAAGAAAAACCACACCTCCCTTCTAGAAGGTTCCAGCACATTCCAGGAGCTTCCCCACTCTACCTATGGGACCTATGGGACAAAAAGGCGGTCTGGTGTCGCAACATTGTTGTGGGGTTCCAGCCATCTCCTGGCAGCTAGGGTGCTACTATGAAAGACCACTCTGCAGTAGCAGGGGTCTGTGGCAGCCATCTTGGGAGAAGGGTACACCTGCACCTTAACACTGATTGGCAATGAAAAGGCGCCCGAAGACCTAGTCCAACATAAAAATGAGGGTGGAAAAAATGAGGCACGATACAAAAATGGAAGGGGAGACCACCCTAGGGCTGACAGGTCCAACAGCAAGCCTTTGTGGTGATTTACAGTATTTGTCTGTGTCTGCTCAGAGTTATCTATGGAAATATGTGTTCCCAGACACCGGTTATTCCTCTTTTTCGCCCCTGGGGAAATAGTTCCTCCTCATTGCTATGTCTGATCTTAATCCAGGACAGTGTTGATTCCACCTTCATTTAAATGAGGGATCAATTATTTTGGATGTGTTTCTTAGCCCTCACCCTTGTCGTACTGAAACAGCCCCCTCATTAGCAATTTGTTTCACCTTCTTCTGTGCAGAGGATACATTTTGCACAACCTTGATTTTTAGACAGAGCCAGGTCTATATTATTTGCTGCACTTAAAATTGCCAACATTTTCTCGATAAATGAGTTACACCTATTGCTGACAAATAATTTTTAGGTCATTGATCTCTTTTCGAATATATTAACTTTTCCTCCTCAGTGCCCCTTCGCTATGTATTGGTGTAGCTTTCTCAACAATTGTTCTGGTGCTCGACTTGTATCCATATCAGATAGCACCTGAAATCTATTATAGCAAACATTCTTAAGTGCACATGGTCTAAACTAACCCCATTATCCTTTGTTGTGGTAACCATCATCTCCCACTCTATCTCTGGCAGTCTCAATCGATTATTGTACTTAGCCTGTTCATAGTGGGTCTTGACCCTGACAGCACGCTGGTACTTATAGTGCAATCTTTTAGTCATTAAAGATTTTTCTCCATTGGTCGTATGGACCTTTGTTGGTTGACTTGAAGCGCTGTAAGGGAGAAGACATCAACAGTACATTTTTGGCTTGTGAAGCCAATTTGACTGCACAGTAAGGCTGAGGAATCACTAAATATAGTTAAATGGATTTGATTTTAGGATACTAATCAATCCAGTATATAAGTAGAACACAAATAAGTTCAAGGGATTCAACAATGCAGCAGTTAAGCTGAATGATCTCATTAAATTGAGCTGTAATAAAATGAGATACAGAATAGTGATACCCACAACAATGATGAAACACATCAAAGTAAATAGGTGTTCCATAAAGAAACTTCCCTTATCTGTTCTAAGCATAGTATGACTATAGGGTCGTCTATCGAGGAATTCTATTTAGGGAGCATAGAAGGTGTCAACATAATATATACTTCAGTAGAATTCTTGGAAAAAGCGAATAATTGTTCAGCTCAAAGCGACTCACTTGCAAGAATAAGGTAAGCAGAGTGCCTAAAGGGACTCTACCTCACTAACTGTGGGAACACCAATCAACGTAACAGGTGTTCCAGAAACATCTTTATCTCCTCTCACACCACCAGGAGCCAACCAAATCGTTACTCTGGTGGTGCATTTTTAACCTCCCTTAAGTTTCCCATTGCATCTAAACTTGGACTGTAAATCGCAACCCTGAACATCCTGCCACCCTGGTATATGATGAACAGAAAACCTCTTCTGTAAGGCCTCTTCTGACCATTAATTCTCCACGTTCATTGCCAAGTTCCCCTTGTCAGGCCTCTCTGCCGACTGTCTAATACAAACAAGTATTTCTCTAATTAACTAGAAGCATGATAATGTACCTGCAAAAAGAAAGAAAGAAGAATATACTGCGAAGACTAAATACATTTCAATTGAGGCCTATAATCAGGCCAAGTTAACTCAGCAGTTAATATGAACTTCGAATGCAAGAGTACACATACAAAGGTATAACTTGCAGAATAAATGCAAAACATTAGTAATAGAGTACATGATTACACGTTTCAACTAACATTAGTACACTCATATATAAAGCTCTAATCCCTACGAGGATTACATCTTATTAATAAATATAAACACTTCACACACAGTAAGGCGTACAGTGAATATAATGTAGTAAATAATTGTAAATTTGTGACAAAGATGAAGTTTAAATTACGCTGCTCCAGCCCTGAAAGGTAGAAGGTTTGCACAGAAATTCCTTGATGTTTCTAGCTTTAGGCTTTCAATCCCCTCCATGAGGTTGTCTGGTTGAATTAACGTGCAGTTTTCAGCAGCAGCTTTCACTGTCTATTTTTTGCTTTTCATTCCCGGCCAGTTTATCAGCTGCCTTACATGTCCCCATAACTATTTCTACAACTTACAAATTCCTGCCAAAATGGCTGCTCAACACAGAATTTCAATAATACATATATTTCCGACTTCTGGCTCCAAAGCTAAAAGACCTTGATCAGAATAACACACCAAAAATGGATAAAACAAGCTCAAAATCACCCTCCTAGAAGAACAACTTTAATCGGTTTGACCGAGTTTTGGGGACTTAGGCATTGGACTGGGTTGTTTCTCTCTCTGATCCTTGAACCGAAATATCGTGGCAGGTTTTTATCAGATCACTTCCTGCTGTTGGTGGAATTTGATGGAGGGAGAAAGAGTAATGAGACCTTCCCCTGGAGTTTACCTGCTAGAGTATTGTTGGACATGGAACGTCAAGAGGATTTACAGGAAAACTCACTTGGGGAACAGCTGGGGTTTCACAGCCACCAAAGTGAATGACTGGGAGGCACTGAAAGCGGTATTAAGGGGTGTGTGCCTTTGTGAAGGTATATGGGGTCTACAGGCACCTTCAGGGGAACCCGGGCTACAGGAGGAAAAACTGGCAAACATGCAGAGGAGGTAAAATTAACTGCAGGGAATACGGTCAGACTTAGAAGAAGGTAGAAGAGCCCTGGGAAAACTATGGGACAGGGAGGACAACCTGACTCTAAGGGTGTACCAAGAGCATCTGCAATGGGAGGTAGACAGCCCAGTAAATAATTAGCCTGGATATTGAAGAGAGACGGATGTACCTCCTGTCTTGCTTTTTCAGCACCATGACGCTGCAGTAGCCATCACGCAGGCAATAATCAGTCGCACAATCTAGGATCATTAAGAGAACATGTATCAGGGTGCGGTGTCGGTCTGAGGCTGATTCTATAAAGTCATTTTTGGTGGAGATAGAACTCCGGCGGGTCCCTGAAATGTTTACAGAGGTACTTCATGTAGAGATTACTCTAGAGGAATTCAGAGATGCTTTGGGAGTGATGCCAAGAGATAAAATGCCAGGAAGCATGGTTTCCTGGTGGAATTGTATGAAACCATGGCACACCAGCTGTCTGAAAAGCTATTCAAAGTTTTCATGAAGGCTAAACAGAGGGGTACCCCTTCTCCAACTATGCAGGAGTGCGTTTTTTGTATGATGTCAGGTCGGGCAGAGACTTCTCAGATCCCTCCTCCTATAGACCCATAACCATGATCAACTCTGACACCAAGTTTCAAATCCTATCCGAGGGACTGAGATCAGTGGTGGGGTTGTTGGTGCATAAAAAAACAATGCAGCTTTATGCCTGCCCATGTCTCCGCCATGAATATATGCAGAGTGTCCCATGTCCTGCACTCAGTGGATGATAAGGGAGGAAGGGATTACCTTGGTTTTGGCAATTGATACTCTGGATTAAGCTTACTTGCTCGAGGTCCTGAGATGGATGGGGGATTGCCCTGTCTTGTAGTTGGATAAAGTCTCTATATCCAGATCCCAGGGTAAGAGTCAGGCCTCGGAAGCCCATATCTGGGGACTGGGGTGTGGAGCGGGACACCAGGCAAGGTCATCCACTTTCGTGCTGAAACCATTAACAATTAAGATCGGAGGGAGCTCAGAGGCTAGAGCATTGGTGTGGGAGACTCCATTCATGTGATCTACTTATACGCAAATGATGCTTTGTTTTATCGGATGCAGCTGAGGTAGTCTGTACCGAGATTGTTGGCCCGTCTAGATGAATTTGGTTACATAGAGGAGCTTGTTGTTTCCTCTGATGATTCTGGTGAGATGTCTTGAACACCGGCTCTCTGACCTTGGCTTAAAATCACAGTTGGATATATTCAGCTTGACTCTCAGAAATAATGCAAGTACTGGAGTGAGGAGGATGAAGGAGGGGTTGCAGTCATTTTCATGTGGTTCTGGAATACATTGCCATTTTCTGTTATGGGTAGAGTTGCCATTGCAAAGATGATTTCCTCTCCAAATGTCTCTACACTGTGCAAAATCTCTCTGTCCTCTGCCGTAGGAAACATTCAAAACATTGAATAGACTCTTGATCTCGTTGGTTTGGGCTAGAAAGCAGAACAGATTTGTTCTGGATAAACTTAAATTGGCTCAGGAGAGGGAAGCTGGGACTACCTGATATAGAACTATATTACTATGCAGCACATATACACCATGTGACTTTGATGGAACTGCTAATGAAGGGATCCGGTGTGGGTAGGGAGTATACATATCTAGTGAAACAAAATGCTCAAATCTGGGAAAAGAAGTCACTAGGGGCCTCAAAAATCCTCCCTTTTCGAGATAATTGGATATGTGGGTACTGCAGTCTTTCAAAAGCATAAATTTAGACATGTTGGGCCCGATTCACAGAACTAACTTAAGACAAAATCCTAAACTTACTACCATTTTGGTATTCACAGAAGGCACTTACTCATTTTGGTATTCACAGAACGCACTTACTCATTTCGGTATTCACAGAAGTTAGGAGTCCTAACTTTAGGACTCCTAAATGCCTTCTGTGAATACCGAAAGCCTTAAAATTAGGATTTTTGGGGGGAGGAGCCAAGATGGCGACCGGGACGGCAGCGTAGGCTCCCGGCTCCGTGACCCTCCGCATCCCGCACAGATATCCTGCATGAGATCCTTAGCCTGCGCTATGTGCCCGTGTTGGTGAATGAGAGCGGCAACCGATTGTGTGACTCCGAAGTTTCTGGCGGCGGTATCGCCGGAGAAATATCCATTTGAAGCTTGCGGCCTGTGCAACCCTGGAACCGGGACCTTGAGTGGATAACATGGCCGGGCGGCAGTTCAACAACAGCGGCCTTTGGTGACTGGGTGGAGTCGGACTAACCGGAGCGGTGCGACTATCGGCCTACATTTCGCCGTGGTCGTTCCTACCACTAAGCGTGGCGGAACGAGTGCACGCCCGAGGTGGCTAATCCAAGATTCCCCGGTGATTGCCTCAGCCTTCGCCGGTGAGCTGCCCGGCCGCCGCCCGTAACTCGCCCTGATTCTTGCGGACTGCTCCCGGATTTTCGCGGGCGCAGATCCGTGGTGGGGATGACTGTTGCCCGTGATCACACATCGGATATATTTTTTGCCTGCCCCCGAAACCCTGATTCCAGTGACATGGAACCTGAGGCGCTTGTCCCTGAGTCCTGGTCCCAATCTGGGTTGGACCTACCCGGCGGCCATCTTGACGGGACGAGGTCTACCATCCTGTACACTGGGTCGCAGCATGATTGGAAGTGTGCGACTATGAGGAGCGTAGCGGAGCGAGCGCCGAGAGCTGTGCTGGGGTATGGTGATCTTCTCGAGGCTCTCGGCGCCCTTCACTCCACCTTGGTTCACGGCGCCTGGGTATTGGGGAGTAAGCTTGATGGGGTGGCATCAGCGTCGGAACAGTTGCTGCCTGCCTGTCCCCAGGTACACGGGGACTTCCTACACTGCACACAGGAGGACAGTGTCGTGGCCGCCCCTGTGGATAGTGACCAGCTGGAAACTCCGGACAGTATACTAACGTGTGATCGGTTGGCTGTGGGTCTGGTCTGTTCCGGAGGTCTTAGACCTGAGTGGGGGGTGGTGGCCTTGTCCCGTGCGCGGCCTCCGGCGACCCAGGCAATATTCAAGCAACGGTCGCCTGCTCTGGCTGATTTCGCCTTCTTGGACCTTGTGTGCAGTGCAGATCCTGGAGCAGCACTGGGAAAGATGACTCTCCATACTGCTGACTGTGTTGGGATCAGAGACTTCCACCCTACCTGTGTGTGTCGCTTCATGTTCTTTTTTGGACGCTCCTCTTCTTTGTAACATTGGACATGGCACTGGGTCGATGGGTATGCATGGGTAGATTCGCAAAGAGTGGCCAAGGATAAGGCTGATCCTTCAGAGGTGGTCATCTAATAAGCGGGCGGGCTCTGGGGTTGCGTGCTCTCACGGCATAACTGTTACTGTAATAGGCGCATAATGCTCCCCATTCTTCTTTGACATGGTCGATTCGGTGTTGCTTATTGTTTGCTTTGGGGGAAAACATATTGTGCGGGAGGGAGAAGCCGGGGGCATGTTTTGAAGGCCCTCCTCCAGTTTATTAATATTCTCTCTACCCCCCCGTCTGGTGGGGTTTCTTTTCTTATTCCTCTTTCTCTGTTTCTTCTATATTTCGGGTCTGGTTCCGGGGCGACAGGCACACTGCTGGGGAGGGGGGGCCGTACTCATCTGCAGAGGTGCAGGGTGGGGGGTTGGGGGAGGGGATCCTTTAGTCTTGAACCCTTTTTTTCCATGGCCTCCTTTTTCTTCTCTTATTCTTCTTTGTCTTTCTTTTCTGGGATCAGCATGGTAGAACTCCTTCGTTGTTAATCGCTGCGTTTTCATGTGTGCCACAATTTCCGTGGTGTTTTCTGGGTTTTAGGGCAGGGGACTGCAGGCGCAAATGGCCGTGATATTCCTCCACATCCTGAACTTCCTGTTTCAGCGCCATTGACTAGATAAATTGCTGTTTATCGTTGACGTTTATTATTCTGCCTGCCATTTCTTGCTGCTGGGAAACTGTTTGGCACCTGATCCTTCCATCCTCTTCAATTATAAAATGAAAACCTTTTGTATCCTGGTCTCCTACTTGGGCTGGTTAGTGGCCGAGAGTATACTAGCATGGAGATTCTGCTCCCCGAGGTGCTGCCTGTGATAAATATTGATTTTTGTTACTCTGACTGCTTAGCGGCCGGCCCCGGGGGGTTGTAGGCCCATACTTGTTATTGGTTGAAATGTCAATAAAGGTTTTTCAAAAAAAAAAAAAAAAAAAAATTAGGATTTTTCTCAGTTTAGTAGTAGTATAGTTAGGACTCCTAAATTGAGAAAAATCCTAATTTTAAGACTTTCGGTATTCACAGAAGTCATTTAGGAGTCCTAAAGTTAGGAGTCCTAACTATACTACTACTAAACTGAGAAAAATCCTAATTTTAAGACTTTCGGTATTCACAGAAGGCATTTAGGAGTCCTAAAGTTAGGACTCCTAACTTCTGTGAATACCGAAATGAGTAAGTGCCTTCTGTGAATACCAAAATGAGTAAGTGCCTTCTGTGAATACCAAAATGGTAGTAAGTTTAGGATTTTGTCTTAAGTTAGTTCTGTGAATCGGGCCCGTTGATTGCACTGTGGTGGGAGGGCGGATGTCAGCCATTGAGTGTCTGGTACCCAGGGGAAAGGTTTATCTCATGTCAGGAGGCACGGGAAACTTATGGTGGGGTGGGCCAATTCCTGCAATATTCCAAGATCGTTTGAACAGCCAGGGAGATCTGGACTGAGTTCCGCGAGGTACTTTCATGGACCAAGATCATTTAGGCGCGCCTTGGTATGGGTACAGCCAGACATCTAGTGACTTTGTTGTATAAGTAGTTAAAGGCAGACAGACTTAAGGGGGAGCTGAAAGCAAGATTGGCGTAGGGAAATGATCTAGGCTAGCAACTCATACTTAGAGATTGGAAGATGCTTGTGCATTGATAAAGTGGGTTTCTGGTAACATGAGATATAAACTAAATAATTGTAACTATGTAAATCGTACTTACCTTATCCCGATTAAGCTGAGTTGAATTTAATTAGGACGTCTAACGAACTGCCCACGTTCAGGATCAGGGGAACCTTTTTTATGCCCCTTACATGGTCTTGTAACTGGCTGTCAGCCCACTGGTTGAAAGTGGTAGCACAATTATGAGGAGAAAAATTAATCTTGCTGGGTCTCTCACCTCAGCAATGCCTGTTGGGCATGATAGTGAAACCAAATAAAAAAAAATGCAGCATAAGTTTCTGCACCTGGCACTGGTCCTGGCGACGAGGTGTATAGCCTGTTGGGGACTAGAGGTCCTGTTGCGTTGCTTTTGGCCAGGGACACAACTAAATGGGTACTGGCGGAGGAGCCACATGTGAGGATGTCCCGGAGGGATGACAGGGTAATGGAGGATTTAGCTGTTTGGGCAGACACACTAAGAACATTTGAGGAGGCGCAGGGGCATGGGTGGATCGGACAGAGTCTCAGTTACAGGACTTGGATGTCAGTTCATAAAGGTGACAGATTGATAGGATGCAAACAGTAGGTCATGTGGGGAACTGATACAACCACCACATCCCTCTGTCTACAAACGGATACCTCTGACCCATCTACCCACTTCTGCCTAATGCCCCCTCACCTACCTGACTGAAGCACTTTTTAGAGGTGGTGCACTGATACAAAACAAAACAAAAAAAATATGCTTGACACCCACCCCAAATACACTGAAGTGATTTGCCAGGGAAGATGGGGCATGCCTTCATGACTTCTCACTGCACAACCAACAAATCTCCAGCGCTCACATTTAGAATGCTCTTAGTTTGCTTCCCACACACATGTGTGCACCCCTAAAACGACTTCAAAGAATATACACATTTTGGTAAATGACTGCATAAATGCCCGTACCTTTGGTGAAATAAGCCTCTACCTATTAAAGTAATTTCCCCGTCTTAAGTACGTACAATTACTTTTAACCTATTCCTTATTCCACAGAATTGTCATTCCACAACACTAGATTTGTTTTGAAGAAGGAAAAGGCCTCTGAATGTCTTCATGATCAGTCTGATGTAGAAGAGGAAGATGGCAGAGCCCACCCCAACTTTGGTAGGTTTCACATGTTTTTGAAGGATTGCAGAGCGGTCATTGGATGATGAGGGAACCCCTTTTAACTACCTCAGCAGCAATGCATTTATGGGACCGGACGTAAACTCTGATGACCTTTTCTCTGTACTTTACAAAACCATATAAGTTGTTGCTTTTTCCGTTTGGACGATGACCTCTTTATCATCTCTTAGATGTTATACATGTGATCCTGGGCTGTCACGTGGTGAGATCCAGGAAGTGTGACAACACTTTTATATGGTAAAGGGCAGATACATCTCTTTGCATGTATCTATTTATAATACTTTTGGAAATATGTTTTACTCAGATTCACCTCCGTTTTGTGAAGTTCTCTCAACCATAGAAGTTGGAAGTGGCTCAAGAGGGAGACAGGAAGTTCAGTGTTTAGAACTAATAAAACATCAACCCACAATGGAATTAACCCTCTCCTTTTCTCCATTGCTCTTGCAATGATTGGCTGCGCACATATTCCTCCTATAATATAATTGGTTGCTTCGGCAGTTTAAGACATTTCACAAAATGAAGGTTAGTCCAGGAAAGGTAAAAGCGTATACAGAGTTTCAACATAGCTAGATAAAAATACTTCTCGATTTTAAAGTGCTGCAGAAGCCATAGCATGAGCATATGTACCCTTTAAGTAGCTATATGAAGAGACGCATCTCATTTTATAATTCTCCTTTTTTTGTGTTTGTTGGCTGCATTAGGGATCCTCAAACATGATCTATCACTACACAATAAAACCTTTTCATTGATTTGACAGGGTATTCATTAGACATGGAATTACTGATTAATCTCTTTTGCCATCTCATTCCAGTCTCTTGCCTTTTCATTAATTGTTAGGAATGACTCTTGTCATGAGGAAGACTAAATGTAACCCATCACACTCCTCTCGATGTCTCTGGCTATTCGTCTGTCATTTCCACTCCAAATCCTTTGTCTGGTCGCAGCCTTGACGATCCCTCCTGTCCACTCGCCTTTCTCTTGTCACTGTGATAGTTGTATGACCTCTCCTTAGGGATTCCTTGCTTTATTGTCTTCTGCCTTCCATGTCTTTATGTCTCTTCTTGTTGCAGGGATTCTGCACATACACAGAACTATGCGCAGGAAACCAGGACCTCGGTGTGTGGAGTTGTTTACCAAAAAACCCACCTCGGTGCCCATAACCCCAAACCAACTAGCTATAGTGTCTCATTCGTTCTCCGTACTACAGCGAAGCTACCAATGATTAGACATCCTAGAACATGTCACTCCGACCCTCCCAGGAATTGCGGGAACAAGAACACTTTTTCATTCAAACACTCATACTGGTCCACAACGTGAGTAAACAGAGACACTGTATAGTTAAAAATGTTTATTTCAACTAACGTGCTCTATAATGCAGTACACAAGTCAATACTAGCAGCAAAATGCATAAGAACAATATAATTAGCATTGTTACAGTCCATAAAGCATGAACGGGGAAACCATATTATAATGACAGTGGAAACAGGACTACCACGCATTACAATCCTCCCCGTGCTAAGAGCTAGTTTATTATAATTATAGAAGACCTCTAGGCTTTGTCAAGGGAACCTCATACCTCCAAGTTTAGATGCAAGGATTTACATCTCTGGACAAACACAGCTCTTCTTCATTGGAATGTTTTTCTCCAAGTGCCTCTACACGCATACAATGCCATATTAAAAGCACCCGAGTTTCAGTAGTGCAGCTGTGTTCTATGTTATGTCTATGGGCGCGGGACTGACCAAGTGAATCAACAGCATACATTGTTTTTCGACCTTGAACACGCCGTGCAGATAAGGAGCACAGCGTACAGCTAGAAGTGTGAAAGGCAGACAGTTCTCATGTGAAAAAGCGCAAGCAGAGTATTTTCGAGAACAGAGCCATGTAGTAACGCGTGCAAAAGCGGCAAAATGGCTGCCAAGCATCTACTAACTTACGCTAACTTCAGCTATACCTGCAGTTAATCCCATGTCCTCACTACACCCTCCCCTGGTCAGGCCATCGGACAGAGGTTTATGGAAAACACAGAGTTCAAGAAGTGTGAGCGAGAATCAAGAGCATCCATATCAGTTTGACCCCAAATTTAGGTAAAAAGAGAGTTCATTTGAAATCTTGCATAAAAGCCTGAAGAAGAAAAAAATTATCTTGTAGAAAGGGTACGCACACAAAATAATAAAAAAATATATCCGGCTGATGATGGGCGCCAGCCAAGTTAATCCTTCAGAGAGTATGAGTAGTAAGTTGCAACAGCTTCCAAGAGGAAGTTATTGTTATCGTCAGAAAAAAGAGACGCCATCCAATTAAGTAAACAGAACGAACATATGTGATCTTCAAGTATGGGTGCCTCCCACACCATCACAGGACAACTTGCGTGATACTCTATATAACTCAGTTGGAGGAAATCCTGTGTAGCTGCACAGATATCCCATTGTGCCAACACTCCAAGCGCAGCCGCGCAGGCCATAATCCCAACACCAGAACATGCTTGCTCATGGGACACTAAGGTACTAATTAGCAGATAAAAATCTGGTGCAGGAGATATCGTATTGGAGAGGCAAAGATCCAATGCCCATTCAAATGAACATTCCAAGCAGGTGAAGACTGGTTGCACGCAAGTGTAGTATGCGAAACAAAAGGATAATCCATAAGCCACGCTTAGTGTAGCTAGGGGCAGAGTACCGTAGCATTCAAGCATACGGTTACGAAGCATCTGCAGCCGGTCTGGGCAGTGTAGGGCCACAGGAGGAGCAGCCATTTCGCACCAGGCAAATCAACAGCAGAACTCCAGCAGCTAAGGCAAGAAACAGTGGCAACCTACCGAAGATGCTGAAAAAAATAGAATGAATAAATGCCGGCATCACACCAAATATAGTTTGGAAAGAAGTCAAAAGGCCAGAGCCCACAACTTTAAAAAAATGGGCCAAGCCTGTAGTATGAGAGTCATTGAAAATGGTATGAATTAATGCACTGAAATGCAGTGGGAGGTCAGTATTGAGAAGGGCTTGTACCACCGTCCGGGTGTTAGCCACATGAAGGACGAATGTCTCACAGGCAGATGTGAGCGAAACTTCTTTTTGGGATAATAGTGCTCTTATTCTACTCAACTTATTGAAGTCTGCCTTCAAGGTCGAAATGGAAGGCCAAATCGAGTTATCGAACCTCCCGTGTGGGGATGGAAAAAGTACATTTTTACTGCAAACCACGCGTTGTGAGACTGTCACAATTTAAGGGATGCCGGCAAGCATGCCGCAGCATTCCTCATTATTTAAAAGCAGATAACTACCGTTTGCAAGCAGAGTAAAAGTAGGTGTAATTGCTGTCACTGGATTACCCTTCAAAACACATGCAAGATTTGGGGCTGTAAGGTTACAAGTTCCATGCAACTGTATATTTTTGCAAACTCGAGAATGACCTATTGATGAATCGCATGATTCCCCAGTAAGGTAAACCTCCTTGTCATCCCGTAGGCATCTGTAAGTGAACGGTAACGACCACACTTCATGAAGGAATGCACTGCCTAAGGGTTCGAAGCAGCCTAGCAGATAAAGCTTCATGCATGAGCTCAATTTAAACAAAGAAAACGGCAAGGCTATTACCCCATGGAAGAGCCAGACAGCAGAGTCCATTTCTGCCACAGAGAATGGTGAAGGATCTAACTTTTTAATATGCAAAAGAGTGTATGTAGCATCCTTCATGGACATGAACTGCTGTTTGTCTGTCAAGTTAAAAGGCAAAAATAAAGATGTTGCATTCAAATAATCCCATGGAACTTTCCCCATCTTCAAGGTTTGTAAAGTCTATGCAAACTGCATAACTGAACGCAATTGATTTTGACCATGATACAAAATAGACACATCATCTTGTACAATATCAACAACAGATGAAACAATATTATCCAATGTGTAAATGCGGGAAGAAAGTGTGTTAATACTAATATCAACAACTACAAGTACCTTTTCTAGATTAGCCTGGTCTATTGCCCTCAAACATGAAGCAGCTTCAATTTGAGACAGCTTCCAGATTTCATTGTAAGCGGCATAAATAAATCTTTTTGATCTAGGACCAGCAGGGCCTTTTATGAAATCTTCAAATCGATGTTACCTGATAATAACGACAAATGTTGTTTTACCGATGATAGTGTTGAATGGTGTAACCAATTTTGACATAACTTTCCTACTGAATAGTTGGTAACCAAATGGGAGTTAGAAAAACGTGGATCGGGCCTATCCTGTGTGTAGCCAGGGTCCTTGTCATGGAAACGGAGTTGGCAAGCATCCAAACTGCTCTGCCAAAACAACCTAGGGGGTCTAGACTTGAAATATTAAAGCTATCATTTGTAAACCATGATTGCAAGTCTTCTATGGAATAATTAGTATGACTGCTCCAGTTCTGGTATGTAGCCAGAGCAGGAATCGTAGGGGCATTCGTTTGCTTCGAAGTAGCCCATCCAAAACAAGTAGTCTGATAGACCGAATCATTTAAAAATAAAATCTGAGTTGGGATGAGGCACGCGCAAGGAAAAGCTTCTGTGCCCCTCACCTGCCAGGATCTACAACCCTAAACAGATTTGAGATCTACTGTGTCTTTCCAGGATTTGGAATACAGTAATTTAGTGTGGGTGAGCATCACCTTAGGATTGGACGAAGCATTTAATCTAAAATAGAATGACTCCGGTTTTGACTTATTAAAATCTGTAAAATATGTAAATCTTTTCAAAAGCGTTTTTGAGCTGCCGCCCAAAGGATTCGGGCAATGTAGGTAGTGATGTCCATAATGCTAGTAGCAAAAAAATCAGCATAATTTGCAGTATTCAAATACAAATCTTCAGCATCAAATGCAGCATAATACTTCAAATGTGAAAACAAAGATTGTATGGCTTGTACATCCCAATCATCAGACCGTATGTCATGTTTCACTACATCCCCCATTGACACACAAAGTACATTTGGAACATTAATTATCTCTGTAGGGCCATGAATTTGGAACTCCACTGCATCCCAAACTATTCCATCCGCTACTGGCCAGGCGGAGATGTGGACAAAAGTCTGGTCTCTTTTCATGATGTGAGAAGAAGAGTGCGGAACCAAAGTTCCATCAACCAGTTTTACAGCAGAGCGTTCAGTTAGGTAGTGACCATTGATTAGAAGGAAAACAAAATTCATAAATCCAATTGACATGAACAGAAAAATGGGGATGAGCACCAATCAGATGTATGTCCAAGGAGGAACTAAATAAGTCTGTTTAAACCAGGTGACAAAAATAGAGAATTTGGTGGGGGCTAATGATCCTGTGGAAGTCGAGTCGAAAGAAAAACGTGAATGGTTAAGGGTATCCAGATGCAAACCAGGCAATGACTCGGTAGTGGGATAAACATATTCAGTTTCTTCATTATGACTGGAAGCAGGGGTGTTTAGCAAGGGATTAGTAACAGAGTCCATCTCTATGGCAGTGTCACGCTGCGTGTTGTCAGAAGCGCCCAACATCGGATTTCTGGATATTGCTGGACAAGAATCCGCTGGTGTTATACTATTCAGGATCGGCCATACGTTGTAGCTTGACATTGTCCACTAAGATGTATCCGTTTTCTTTACGACCAGGAAGTGGTGGTAAAATGACTGTATGAGTTCCCTTCACCCTTAACGCCGGGACTGGTACACGATAAGAGGGGCCAAACTCTTTTTTGTTCTCCACCCTCTCACAGACCAGGTCTCCGACTTTGGGTAGCCAGCCGACTACCGGAATCTGCAGTGCTACATCTGTGGCAGAGGGTAAATGTTCCTTCGCAGGACTGTCTCGGGTCTCAGGTCTCTTTGTAGGTTCTGTAATATAGCAGAATGATTATCTACATCAAAGGATGAGGCAGCCGCAGCCATGTCTAGACCATTAAGGTCTGGCACAAACATTTTCATGCCAAAGAGCATTTCGTATGGGGTCCGCCCACCCAGAGATCTTCGAGGGAGATTATTAAGTGTACGTTATACAAATGGGCGAACCAGTTCCTGCCAAGTAGCTAAGACTCTAGCTGTCAAGGATTGCTTTAAGTCACGGTTCATTCGCTCCACAACTGAGTTGCCCTCAGGCCTGTATGGAGACGAAAATTTGACCTGCACCCCCAAAGACCTCATGGTATCCTTGTACGCCTTAGAGGCGAACCGGGGACCTTGGTCTGAATGAAAGGTGCCACATGCAAAAATTCCCACAAAGATATGCAAATCCCTGATGACAGTTCGTGTGTCAGCACTGCGTTGTGGCCAGACCCAAAGAAAACATGTGCACGAATCAACTGCAACTAAGATGAATTTATAGGCAGTATCTGAAGAAAACGGACCGCAGTGATCCAGATAAACACATCCAAAAGGTTTATTCGAAATGCACAGCTGCGTTTGTGGTGGGCGTGTTACCGTAGATGGTCTGTTGACAAATGTCACAGGAAAGCACATAATTACGGGTTTGTTTATATAAACCACGCCACCAGTAATGCTGCTGCAAGATAGAAACAGTCGCTGACATGCCAGCGTGTGCCGAAGCCATGCCTTCATGTGCTACTGTTATCAGTGAAGGTCTGCGGTCAGTGTTGAGAATCAACCTGTCACCAACGTCATGAATTCTCCCATAACAAACCTTATCGGGACTTAAATGATAAGAGTACTTTGAAGGAAAACCCTGCGGGGAATGCCACCCTTCTCTGTAGCAGCTATTGCTGCCAAGATGTCAATATCAATTTTATTCATGGATCTTGTAACTGCTGCAACCGAACACGTGGCTACTGCTGATTTAGCTTCTTCATAAGCCAAACTATTGCCCTCCGCGTGTACTCCTATGCGCTGGTGGCCAAGAGTATGAATCACATGTGTGAGAGGCAGACGTTCTTTAAGATCTGCTACTCGAACCCAAAGCATTTTATGCTTAATTGCGCTGCCCTTAGAATCACGATAGTCATTTTGAGACCAAAAGAATAAGTTGTCATTGAAAGACTGAACACCATAGTAAGAATCACTTACAATTAAAGTTGTCACATTTGGATCTGTAAACTCTAGTGCAAGCACCAGAGCGCGCAGTTCTGCTAATTGAGCGGTACAGTCACCTAGTGCGTGTGTGTGTACAACACTGGACTTGAACTCTCCGTTCACTATGGCACCTGCCACAATAGCGCATGCTGCTGAATAAGAATGCTTTGACCCGGTTGCGCTGAACCGTCGGTGTAAATGATACAATGGTACTCCTCCAACGGACACATTGACAGAGGAGCAGGATGAACAAATTCATACTGTAAAAACTCCTGTTTGTGCAGTGAGGAGTAGAAGATAACGGTTACATCCGGAGATGTCAACGAAATAGCCCACTGTATCCAACGCGGATGCAAAGCCTTTGAGTTTGGTACACTTGTTTTCGTAACAGATTCTAGATCAGGATATGTTGTCACAACCAAAATACGTTTCCCCTGTGCCAGAGCGCGTTCCTTTAGGATTGCCATCTGGACAGCTGTCAAGACTTTTTCAACAGTGGAAAACCGCAGTTCAGCCGAAGTGTACAAATGTGATTTGTAAGCAATAGGTACTGTGTCACCCTCAGTAAACGTCAAGTAAGTGAAACCCACCGCGCCTGACACAATACGTATCACCAGGTTTGCGTGGTTATCACGTGTCAACAAGTATTCAGATTCAAGAAGATCAGACCGCAAAGATTGCAGGATAGCAGAATGTTCCGGTAGCCAGCAGGCTTTTGAAAATTTAGGTTGTATCAAAGCATACAATGGCTTGATACGCTGGGCATATTCGGGAATGTAAGTTCAACCGAAATTTAAACATCCAAGCAAAGACTGTAGTTTTTTCAGGTTTGTAGGAGGACGCAAACGTGCGCATTTCTCCAAGAAGTGAGGCGCCAAGCCTCTACCTTCATTATTGAGCTTGTAGCCCAAGAACAACACTGTGTACTCTGCAATGTGTGATTTGGCAAAGTTAAATTTGTAACCGTAGTCCGCCAACAAATCAATGATGCGGTCCACGCGACAAAGATGCGGCCATAAAACGTACAAGTACGCATCTGGGTCTATGCCATCTAACAAAGAGACGAGACGGGCTGCGAATACACCCGGGCTATTCTTATAGCCCATGGCTAATCGCCGGAATTGTTTTTGTTTTCCGAGGTCGGTAAAAGCGGTCCATTGACTGCTTTCAGGGGAAAGATTGTGACTGAAAAAGCCGTTGGAAATATCAAGCGTAGTTTTATCTTTTTTACGAACAAGACTGTCTACCAGAGCAGAACTATGGGTGTTCTGAACCGCAAAGGTGCAACAATGAGAGTTCAAATGCCAGTAATCTAAAACTAAGCGGTATGACCCATCGGGTTTGGTTACGGTAAAAAAAAAGAGGGTTATTCATCGGTGACACACATGTCTCAATCACTCCTTGATACTCTAATTGATCGAGAATCTCAGAAACTGGAGCTTTTGCTTCCCACCGGAGGGGATACTGGGGTTGTGGCTGTGGCATAGACCATAATGGTATCTCATGCGGGGGAGAATCTTTGTCCTTGCCAACCTGAGTACGATATAGAGCCGGTGCAAGCAACAAGGCCCACTCTTCTGCAAACGCCCTTGCTTTCTCCTTGGAGACGTTGTGCGAAAAACTGGGGAGTATAACCTTCTCACCCCTCGGAGCGGCCAGAACAAAAGGCGGGGGCCAATCTGCCTCTGCCAACAAAATGTCATAAGAAGGAGTCAGATTTTCCCAAAAAATCCCTTTAAACACACACTGTATGTCACCTTCAATCAGAAGAACAATATCATATAATCTGTCAGGGGGAGCCACTCGGGTGTCAGCCTTTTCAACTGTGATGAACGTTTCAATTGCTGTCACCTCCAGAAATGGACGCAGTGCTTGCCGCACTGTGGTAGCTTCCGCTGCACTGTCTAGCAGCGTTACTGCCCATGTTAAGTTCCGGAGCCGGGTCCTCACCGTCTGTGGCATATCTTGCTGTTAAAGCTGCAACTTTCTTTTCTGAAACTGTGGGTACTGACAAGGAAAATCGTCTTTCTTCCCTTTTCCGTCATACTGACGAGGTTGCTCACGACCTTGCGGGGCACCTCGATCTCTGCTGCGCTCCTGGTGTTCCCCGCCACCGGCCTGTGAGCCCGATGTTTCCTGTGAAGAACGAGGAGAACGCTGATCAGGGACCTGAAACCTGTCAGGAGACCTAATTCTCGCGTGGTCGCGCAAATCATAAGTGCGCTCAGAAGTCTCGGGTACTGGTGACGCTGCACGCGACCTTTGTTTCTGTTGTTGCCTCCCCTGCTTTTTATTTTTCCCATTCTTTTTAGGTAAGCTAGGCTGGTCGTCTTTATTAGACTGCGCCGTCTGTGTTTGCTGTTGTGCTGGTATTCTAGCAAAGGGCTTAACCCCCAAACTATTGTGTCCAATGGTCTTATAAGCATCTGCAATAATTTTTGGTAATTTGCGGGGTTTATCTACCTCTGGGACAAGGCGCAAAGCATTAGACACTTGAAAGTTAACTGCATCTCCCTTGACGTTAGCAAGGATTAGATCAGCAACTACGTCGAACACTCTAAACAACCTCATCCCAAACTACACAGCCGCCTCAGGTCCGTGCTCATCTTGAACATGCTTAATCACAGAGGGGATCACAGTCATAAAGGTGTGCACAACACAACACAACAAAATTATAAACAATATAATGATTTCATCAATTAGTAACATATCAACATAAGAAAAGGAGAACCAACTATATCTGGATATGTTTATAGAATAGACATAATTTTATCAATGCTAGTATTAGAAAATTCATTACATTAAAACAGAAGGTCCCATACAAACTCAATCATTATCTTCATTCATACACAGAAAGCTAGTGTACATTAAAATTTGTCACTTTTCTACACTTCAAGCAAATGCAATGATAACAATTGCAGATTTTAATGAAGAAAAGACAATGTGGCACACAAGTAATAATCTCTTGCGTTCGACGCGCGTTTCAGCACTGAGCTGTGCCTTCGTCAGGAAAATGGGCCACAGTAGATCAAGGTTGGTTTCTGTGAAAAGAACATTATGTATAAGATACGAGGTTCTCCCAAAAATTGATAAGCTCTATACCGCCATGAAGGCGTGCATTGTTTATTGTTTGCACCGGAGATTAATACGCAGTGAATCAAGTCAGAGCAAGTCAATAGATTGTGAAATTAATGAAAGCAAGAATGAGTGCATTGATTGATTGCAAACAATTAGATTAAAAACCAAAGATAAGCTGAGAAAAAGAAGCCATCACATAGATTGAGTGGTTTAAATCACAGTGGTGTCACCCAGTGAACGTTTCACCATATGCATACAAAATTATTTCCAAAAATTGACCTTATATCTATTGATTTGGCGATTAGGGCAATCCTCTATGAGTTGCAGATTGCAGTAAGGCACTTCTGGCCTATTGGTCAGAGATAAGGATATACTGTGGAGGTATAAAAACTTACGTTAGTAATGTAGTTTTGCTGTTATATAGTTTTGTAGCTATTGGGTTTTATAGGTACCTGAGTTGAAAGTGTTCATAGAGCAAAATATCGTTCTTCAATTTATATTTTTTCTAACTTTATGTCCTTGATTGCGGACAGACTTGGCATCCTGTAGTCAGATTATTCTTTGTATAACTAGGAGTGAAGTAAAACAAATGTAGCAGTTATGGAAAACTGTATTGCACAGGCGCAAAAAATAAGACTATTGGTCAGATATTTTAGTGTGTATCTTTAATTTATTTCAGTATCGAAAAACTATGACTAAGCCCTAATAAAATATGTTGGATAGTCAATGGCCAAACAATACTTACAATCTGATATGTATGTCCAGAAATGCACACATTTATCTATAAAAGAAGGATTGGAAAAAAGAGGGGGTTAAAATGGTGGTCTCAGTTGTGTTTTTAACTTCATTATTTTTAGAGCAACAGTTGTCCTTAGTGTCTAAGTATAATGTGCTTTTAGAGATAATCAAACGTCTTTCATTTGCTAATGTGACTGCATATGTTAATTACATATGTTCACTCTAGATTGTAACATCGAATATGGTGCGCCTCTAGTAAAGTGATGAAATTCCGTGATGACACACTGGAGTTTCATATTTTGCTTTACTTTATCTACAGACGATAGTCTGCTGTTTAGGGGTTGCGATTTAAAGTCATGAATAATATACGCAAAGTTGAAGACTGCATTGCTTACACTCGTGTCAAGTTGAGAATAAGATTTTAATATCCGACATTGAGCTATTTGTCAAGTATGAGCTTCAATGAAGTATGCTTATTGAAATTATAATCATACTAAAAATACGGCCAGACTACCCTAGCAGTTTACTTTATTTTGACTTTAACGGCAAATGCGTTATAAATCTTTATTAACGTCGGGAACACAGCTAACGATTTTAAGAATGTGCACCAGCTAAGTGAAGGTCGAGTAAATCCTCATCCAAACACTTAGACTTTAGAATTTCCATTATTGCCATTATTTTTATTTTTTAAACGAGCTCAACCAGCCGGTTCAACTGAATTCATATAGTATAGTATATAATGACGATGACTTACTTGTGTGTCGGGTTCTTTTGCCAAAATAAAGAGTCCTTCGCATACACCGCCGCGAACACTTTACCCCAGTTTTTACAATCGGTTACTTCGGGTATTAAGTCTTTCTGCAAACTAATAGTTAAGATCCTGTGTTTTTCCACATGCGTGGTATTTGGAAATACCTCTTCCAGCTGGTCAAATTTCTCAGCAAGCTAGTAAGGTAAATCATCCTTATTCTGTGGACGCTTGCCCATAACCGAATACACCATGACAGGACTAATAGGCAGTCTGCAAGGTCCAGCTGGTTGCGCAGCAACCCCAGGTGCTCCCACCTGGTGATTGCGTGAGACGTATTGTACTACAGCCCTATGCACCTTGATTAAGGAGGTGTGCAAGACACGCAGTTCGTCTACTGAGACTGCTAGATAACGTGGATGTGGTGTGTATCCGGCCAAAACTGGCCAAGTGGCCCCTGGAATAGATAAAGGGCCTTAACGGACTGGAGTCACTGAATGGGGTAGGACGCCATTAAACCAAATACGGTGTTGCCATGCTGAAATCGGAACTTCAAGAGTTCTATAAGGCTGATATACATTAGATGTTGCAGTGGGAGTATATACATAGAACAAATTATCATTTCCATTCACCGCAGGAAAGGTTACCCATGAATAAAACACCTCAAAGTGGAAAGCTGTATCAGCTCCAACCACAAAAATAAGTGCGATACCCGCGTCAGGCACTCCATATGCGTTCATATGACGACGGAGCAGAGCGCGGCTATGTGCCGCAATATCGACATCAGCCATAAGGACTAAGAAAGAATAACAACTTAATGCGTGGCAGCGCAATAGAGTAGTAATTCAAAAGAATATTTTTTTTTTATTGAATCAAACTTGAAAACACCTATAAAAACATCAATATAGGTAGGTTATGCCGTCACAACTGTTTTCCGGAAAACAGAAGCGAGGGTATCATGGACAAGTGCAAGTACTACTAAAGTGTCTCGTAAATAAATACCAGACCAAACGTTAGGTGCGCCATGTTGCAGAGATTCTGCACATACACAGAACTATGCGCAGGAAACCAGGACCTCGTGTGTAGTGGTGTACCAAAAAACCCACCTTGGTGCCCAAAACCCCAATCCGACTAGCTATAGTGTCTCATTCGTTCTCTGTACTACAGCGAAGCTACCTATGATTAGACATCCTAGAACATGTCACTCCAACCTTCTCAGGGAACAAGAACACTTTTTCGTTCAAACACTCATACTGGTCCACAACGTGAGTAAACAGAGACACTGTATAGTTCAAAGTATTTATTTTAACTAACATGCTCTATAATCCAGTACACAACCCAAAACTAGTAGCAAAATGCATAAGAACAATATAATCAGCATTGTTACAAGTCCATAAAGCACGAACAGGGAAACCATGTTATAATGACAGTGGAAACAGGACTACAGCGCCTTACCACCCTCCCCGTGCTAAGAGCTAGTTTATTATACTTATAGAAGACCTCTAGGCTTTGTCAGGGGGACCCCATACCTCCAAGTTTTGATGCAAGGATTTACATCTCTGGACAAACAGAGCTCTTCTTTGTTGGAATGATTTTCTCCAAGTGCCTCTACACGCATACAATGCCATATTAAAAGCATCCGAGTTTCAGTAGTGCATCTGTGTTCTATGTTATGTCTATGGGCGCAGGACTGACCAAAGTGAATCAACAGCATACATTGTTTTTCGACCTTGAACACGCTGTGCAGATGAGGAGCACAGCGTCCAGCTAGACATGTGAAAGGCAGACAGTTCTCATGTGAAAAAGCACATGCAGAGTATTTACGAGAACAGAGCCATGTAGTAACGTGTGCAAAAGCGGCAAAATGGCTGCCAAGCATCTACTAACTTACGCTAACTTTAGCAATGCCTGCAGTTAATCCCATGTCCTCACTACATTCTCTCTGGTTCTGGAACCCTCCTCTCTTCCACTTCCTGTCACATTCATATGCTAATGTTCCCAGCTCTGTCTCTGCGACCCTTCTCATCTCACTGCCCCTTCTCTCACTATCCTATCTCCCTCCTTACCCCTGCCACGGCCTCCACAAACATTTACTCGATTGTCTCCTGTTAGATGCAGTGCACAAATGCAACAGATATGTCTTTCATCTTGAAATATTTGCCACATCTGTCGGTGAATGATATTTTTAAGATAGCAATTTGATCTTACTATCATGAGCAACTTTTTATTACCCCCTTTAATAATCATGATTTATGTGATCGCATCTGCCATTTGCGCCTGTTGCCTGCTCGCTATCTTTGACCTATCAGTACAATGTGTGTAGATCTGTCCAACCTTCCCTCTCCACCCCCTAACAGAATGCATTCAAGGATTTATTAATTGGTAAACCTACTTCTCTCAACATAAGTAAACTTCTCTTCAAAAGGTGTGAGGGAACTCTTTACATTGACTCCTTCCCCCATATCTCATTGTTTCTACGTGTAATTTGTGGATATTATCAGCTTACGTATGTTATATTATTTTAATAGGGCATGTAAATCCTACATCTATCGCGCCTTTCTACATAAAAGACGAGGAAGAAATGCAGACGGAGGGCAGTCAACAGAGGATGAGGATGGATAGCAGAAGAAGCAGTACAAAAGGTCAGCAACTAATATGTATTTAAGATTGAAGATATCAGGCATCTGTATTTCTGTTTTTTGAACACCTAGGAAAGCACATGATTTAGGTCCTTTCTAAGATCGACATGCTCTCTTGTAAATCTAATTTGCCTAGACTGTATTGTATACACATTTCAAGTCCCGTTAGGCTTTCAGGTGCTCCCAGGCCTTATCCCCATATCCACTGGCACTGTTCTCAACATTGCTCCTTATTGTTCAAAATAGATTTCTAGATAAAACGTCAGCTCTTTCAACTCATATGCTTTGACAAGCAAAACGATGGAGGTTCTAGGAGTATACTCCATGTATATAAATTCTTTGTCACAAAGATGAGACCTGGAACTTGTAATTTTCTCACTTGTAAATTATAATGCACTCCTTAATGTGATCAGGCGTATGTGGAAAAAGGGTTATGTTGAACCAAAAATGAATGATACCTAGCGCTTATTACACACTGATAATAAAATGGCTATGACTGTCTTATATAATGCCATCTCCCCCTTGTTCTATGCTACTCTGGACATGTGTGGGACCCTAGGTACTATATGTTCAGATAAGGCTTGGGGTGAAATATTGCAATACACTCAGACAGTCTCCAGGAACCAGAGGTATGAATTCATGCAATTGAATTATGTATGCCAAGCTTATCTCATACCGTCCCATACAGCGACAATGTTCCCTGGTTCATCCAATTGATGCCCGTAATGCACGTCTTCTAATACAGAGTTTTATCATATCATATGGGACCTTGGGTCATCGATTGGTACTGGGGTCAGGTTGTGACTCTACTAACTGAAATATTAGACAGAACCATTCGAATAAATGTTGCATTGTGTATGTTCAATGAAATGCAAAGAATGAAGACTGTCAAACATACCAAATTTTGGACCTGACATTGATGCTTGCCAAGTGTAAGATAACCATGTCATGAAGGCCAAAATTCCACAAATATTAACATACATGGCTGGAGGACTTAAGAAATGGACAAGGGCCAAAATAGCTAGTAGAGCACACAAACAAGATAAACACCAACTGACTGTACGGCACTAATGGAGTGGAATACACTACTGAGGCACTGGAAGCCAAGACAGGTACCAGACCACCGTGAACAAACACTCAGCTAGCATTTGAAAGAATTTTGATTGTCAGATGTATTAGTAGAATGTAATCTACTTACGGAACTGTCCAGGAGAGCCACAATAATTACCAAATTGCCCTTATGTGCATACCACTAACTGCTACTTGTAGAGTCAGCAAAAAAATGCATAATTAATACCTCCCCATTATGTACACTTGAAGAATTCTAAAAGTTGACCAGTGCGTTATGCTCTTGTGTATATGTTACATTGCACACAAGAACCTAGGTTGATATTGTTTACAAGTTCTGTTTCATATCGTTGCACACAAAAATTGAACTGTTCATTGGATATTTACAATACACTGATATGAATTAGGCACTAAACACAGATATGCAGTCATGTTAGTACTGTTGTGCAAGTTTAGTGATTGATTGGATTCAACTGTCTTGTGAAAATTAAAATGAAGATTTATTTTTTTAAGTACTGGCCACATTCAGATCTACTTCTGGAAGGCTAGATGTGGAATTCTCTTAAAGAACAACCTGAAAAACTGAAACTCATCATCTTTTCCAGAAAGCTCATTCAATATTCCTGTATCACCTGAAATGGTGGGCAAGAATGATATGTTATTTCCTTGAAGTTATTGAGTCGTGAGCTGGATTAAGTCTGGACTGTGAGCATGAATATCAAATCCACTCTACTTAATTTCGTAAATAGATACTTGTTCCTGGTTCTGGATGCCTAGACTTGCAGGAATTACCTGTGCTCCGTGGACTTGATGAATGCTGACTTCGATGTACCAAAGAATGGGTCCCCCGTTTTGAGTTTCCACCTATAGTATTCTAATTAGCCGCAGCTATTCAGCAAAGTAAATGCAGCTATAGCAGCACATTTCATTATGCACAGCACTATGTCATTTTCTACATTTAAGTTTAGTTATTCAAGTTTTAGTAAATGGTTCTTCATCTTATTGTTCCTACAGTGGACTCTGATGGTGTTCTTTGAGCTCTGCTGCTCTGTCAAGCAGCAGTAATCATATAGTTGGCAGTCAGTGCTTCTACTGCATAGATGTCAACCTTTGGATGTTGTAGTCTTAATAAAGAACTCATTCTGCTGAATATCCATACCTACAATGGATTGGAGCATGGAATAAGGACCAAATAGGTAATCCTGCTGCACATTTCCCTTGAAGAACATGTGACAACAGGGAAGTGTCCCCTCTTCGCAACCAGAAAGAGATCCTAAAGCCAAGTTAGGTTGTATCAATTTTTACCAGTAAAAGAGCTACAAAAGCTTAGGCCTCTGTGCCAAATGTATGCACGGCTTTGAGTGCATTGTAGGTAGGGGCCTTTTCAGTCCTGATAAAGGCCACTGACCTAACTGGGTACCGAAAAAGGCTGAAACATGCAGGCAAAGTAATAGTGGATGTTCAACACTGTTTTTGAACGGCATCCCTTCACTATTTCTTAAAGATACCTAGGGTACCCACCAAATAAAAGAGATATCCTGTGGGTTCACCCTGAGGTATTTTTTAGTGTATCTTGATCCCTGCAGTTCTTCAGACAAGATTTATATTGAACTCCAATGAAAAGTTGAGTCCATCATCACAGTATTTACCAACTAGGATCAGAAAAGGATGCCGCAGAAATTTAGGGGAGAGGATGTAGCCTTATGGCTAGAGCGGTCGACCTCGAAGCTGGGGAACCGGGTTCGAGTCTCGGCAACAACACTTAACATCCTGTGATTCTGGGCAAATCACTTAATCTCCCCGTGCCTACCAAAACAAAAAAAAAAAAGAATGTGTTTACCTGTAACGAAACAGGTGCTCATGTAAAGCACTCTGTTACCCGATGTCTCAGGTCTAATTCACGCTATAATAAACTCTAAAAAAGAAATAATAATAATAATAATTTTGCGGATTATGTCTTTTTTCCAATATCTTTTAATACCTTTGACTTTCTAGGGGACGAGTAACTTAGTTCCCTAATAACTTTCACACTCTATGTGAGATAGTGTATAAATACGGAGGCTGTGCAACGGTTATCATATCCTCTCAATCTCTCATGTGTGAAACTGTGGATGAAAGGACACTGTGACAGCAACTGTCTTAACTGTTTGAGTGAGAACAGTGTGCTAGGAACGGGGCGGAGCTAGCTGGCTACTATGGCGGACGCGTGAGAGCGGAGCTCCTCGCCTTCGCCCTCGTAAGATCCGTTCAACGATCCTTACACACCGCGCCGCCTGGCTGGACACACGGGGGAATCTGCCCTCTGCCGAGCGGAGCTATCTGTGGGTCCCTTCTGACAGGTTGGGGAGCCGTGAGGGCTGCCGCGGGGACCGGAGCGGAGGCTGCCTGACGGGGCCGGCATCCCCGGCCTGCTCTGGAGACGTACCTGACGTGCGTGCCGCGACGTGCGGCGTGAAAAGTGAAAGTGGTCCCGCTGGGCCGGACCTGCACCCGGACGCCCTGCCGGGCGAGACTATCGTGGAGCGTTCGGCTCCGTAGGACTGCGCTGCCCCGGCGCCGCTGGCTGCGGTGGCCCCTGGACCTGGCAGGCGGCCTGAGATCGGCGTGGGGAGACTGCCTCGGGCGCTTTGGAGATCGGACCTGGGAGCTATCACTTGAGGCGAGTGGCTGTTAGGCGCCTTGGCTCCTGGAAGTGGACGGCGCAGCGCCTTGCAGAGGGGCTCCCTGGATAGTTGGTGTGCACTAGTGACGCGTGGGCGGCCCCGGGGAGCCTTTTGGACAGGGAGGTGGTCGTGACCACGTGCTTGCTTCATCGCCGAGCGTGATACGGGAAGACTGGAGGTGGTGCTGGATTCGGGACCACTGCCCGGATTAGCCCTGGCCTACGTAACACTGCCTGGATAGACGGCGTGCTGGTAGCCGGCGGCCAGCGGGGACCTGCCTGGGTGTTGTGGAGAGGCCCGGCCTGGGGGGCGAAACGGCACGCCAGCGACTGGTGCGCTCACCGGCGCTGTGGGCACAGATGTGGACGAGGCCGGCCGGCTGCAAGCGACTCCCCCTGACGGCACTGGCGGGAACCCAGAGGTGAGGCCCAATTGCGGGGTTGCCGAGACGGTGAACCGGGGGCCGCCCGGATTGCTCCTGGGAACTGCCGGGGGTGCGCTGTTCTGGGGGCACGCCGGATTCGGACTGCAGCCATGGGAAAAGGTGACAAGACGCAACCCAAGCTATCCTTTGACCCCCGCAGGGCGAAGGGGCCGGCCGCGGAGGCGCCGGAGGCTACGGCGAGTGGCTCAGTCCCGGGGGGCGCAGCGGGAGCGGACCTCAGGGACATGCTGGTGGCGATGGAGAAGGGCCTACAGAGCAGTTTGACGGCAATTGACACCAAGCTGGACGCGCTCACCTACCGAGTGGACCGCATGTCGGAGCGGGTGGACAAGAACTCGGAGCGCCTGGACATGGCGGAGAAGAGGGTGTCGCACGTAGAGGACGCGCAAACGGAGTGGGACGCGGACAGGAAGCAAATCAGTAGGCTACTCCAAGTCATTCAGGACAAGGCAGAAGACTTGGAGGCCCGCTCAAGGAGATCGAACATCCGCATCACGGGGGTTGCGGAGACGACGCAAACCGGGAGGATGGAACTGTTCGTGGAGAAGCTGCTGCGCACCCTGTTGGGGAGGACGTGTTCTCCCCCATGTTCGTGGTTGAAAGAGCGCACCGCTCGCTAGGCCCTCGCCCAAAACCGGGAGCCCCTGCGCGGCCCATCATTGCAAAGTTGCTGAATTACAGAGACCGAGATGCGGCCCTGAGGGTGGCCAGGGAAAAGGGCAAGCTCCAATTCGAAGGTATGGACATATCCATTTTCCCCGACTTCACTGCCAGGGTACAGGAAGAGCGAAGGCAGTTTGCTCCATATAAAAAACAACTCCGGGAACTAGGCCTGGACTATGCGATGCTATACCCTGCGAGACTGCGGATCAACAGGCAGGGTCGTTCCCACTTCTTCACTGATCCAAAGGAGCTGCAGCGTTCTTTGAAGGACTGGTCAAGGGAACAGCGGAGCAGCCCGCGGAGCCAAAACGACGCTACGGAGGAGACGGTGCGCCTGGAGGAGCAGGACTAGCCTAAGGTGGACGGTCGGACTTAGTGTACGGAGGGGCTGGTTGGTCTTGCTTGCTGGGCGGGGGGTGATTGATGCCCAGGCACTGGATGGGGCATTGAAGCTGCCCGTCGTGCTGTGACTGATGCGGCCGCACATGGGGACTACGCCGCTGCTCTCTGGTGAGACTTTTCTGATATATTGGACGAGTAGGCACACTGGGGACCCCGTGACCTAGTAATAACCGGTGGAAAATACATTGAGCCCGCATAAAGGCTGGCATAAGTAGCCGGACTTCCGGGCACCTGGGGTCCCCCCCCCCCCTAGGGTGTTACAGGTTGTTTGCTTATCAGAATTGGTCCTGAGTTTGCCCGGGTGGGGGGTTGGCGGGTGCCGGGGGCCTATTGGGGGGCAGCGGACTTGATACATAGGGCGTCTGGCTCGGTCCCACAGGGGAGTGGTTTGCGTTCACCCCCCCTTGACCCAGCGGAGGCGGAGGTGGGGCGGCCCACCTTGGGTGTTGTCCGAGGGCAAGGCGGGGAGGGTACATTACTACCCGGAGGTGCTACCTAGTAGGAGGTGACAGGTGCCTGGTAGTCTCTGCTCCCACGCTGCTGCTCTACGAGGTCCCCGTTGGGACTGTTCTGGGAAATGTCAACGCGAGTTGTGTGTGGTTTTGAGGGGTGGGGGGTGGGAGTGGGGTCCTGTCTGGCCAGGTTGGGGGAGGTCGGCTGTGGGAGGGGGGGGAATGCAGTTGGGTGGGGTTTTTGGAAGATGGGATGGTTGGGAGCACGACGCACTGCGAGGCATGGGTTTTGGTCAGTCTTGTACGTTTTGGATGTGGATGCCCGGTATCGCCCAGTAAGTGGCATCCTGCGTAAAATTCCTCCTGGGGGCGCGAATGGAGTGCGGATGTTGCGATGGCAGACCCTAGTGTGGTGAATGGTGAAAGCTATACTAGCACACTCAGAATGCTCACGTGGAATGTTCAGGGACTAAATGACTTCCGTAAGCTCCGGAAAGTGCTGAACTATTTTCACAGGCACCACATTGACCTAGCCCTAATACAGGAAACACACCTTCCCCCAGGGAGTAAAATGCTTTCTGCACGAGGCTTGGCGGGCACTTGCGTGGCGGCCGGCTTTACAACTCACTCCCGAGGTGTGGTCACGTGGGTAAATCCGAACTCCAAATTGAAGCTGACGGCGCTTGAGGCTGATCCGCACGGGCGCTACTCGATTTCGAGGTGTACGGGAAAGGGTCATGACCTGATGGTAGTAAACTTGTATGGTCCAAATATTGACGATCCAGGGTTCTACGTCACGCTGGCTGCACTTTGTAGACAGCACGAACACGCGAGAATGGTGTGGGGGGGGGCCTTCAACTTCATATTCGACCCGGCGGTGGATCGCTCATCGGGGTCGGTGAGGCGCCCGGCGGCAGCTGCCATGCGCATGCAGGCGGAGATGACTAGACTCGATCTGGTTGACGCCTGGAGGCACGGACACTCGGGGAAAGGAGGTTACACGCACTATTCTGCATACCATGACGTGCACACTAGAATCGACTATTGGTTGATATCGCGCTCCCTACTGGCGGCGGTTAAGGAGTGCATAGTCCTCCCGTGTACGCTTTCGGACCACTCCCCTCTTCTACTGACACTAGATTCCTCGAACAGGCGGATCCCGCCATTCACCTGGCGACTCCCGCCCTACGCGTTGCTAGACGAGGCGTTCAGGGGGGAGTTGGCGGACGACATAGAATCTTTCTTTGGTAAGAACCTGGGCTCGGTACAGAGTTTTTACACGATATGGGACTCATTCAAAGCTTACATACGCGGCATGGCTATGGCCAAACACTCTAGTGTCCTTAAGTGCATTCGACAGCGTATGCGGACCATAGAAACGCAGTTAGCGCAGCTAGAAAAGCAATTGCTGCGGTCCCCGGCTGACGGGGTTGAAGCTAGGATTTGCGAGTTGGTCGCAAAATACAATAGCGAAGCAGACAGAGAAGTGCAGCACATGGGCAAGTACGCTACTGCCCGTACGTACGGGGAAGGTGAGCGCCCGGGCGCATTGCTGGCGAAGATCTTGCGTAATAGCAGACAGCCCCTGGTAATAGAGGAGCTTGTCACCCCCGCGGGCACAGTGATCACAGACTCAGAGGAGATTGTGGCGGAATTCAGGGAGTACTATGCAGACCTCTATTCATCTAAGTCAGCGCAGATGGAGGAGGAAATAGACGACTACCTCAGCTATATTAAAATGCCCTTCTTGTCTAACTCACAGAGGGAGTTTCTGATGCTGCCCATCCAACAGGATGAGATCCTGGAGGCATTGGGGGGCATGAGGTCAGGCAGTGCGCCGGGCGCTGATGGGCTGACAGTGGCCTTCTACAAGGCCTTCAAGGACGTGCTCCTCCCACATCTGACCACGCTATTTGATGAGATATGCCAGGAAGGATGTATGCCGGATACCATGAGAGAGGCCCTACTGGTCACTGTACTGAAACCTGGGAAACCCCCTAACATATGCGGGTCCTACCGGCCGCTCTCCTTGCTTAACGTGGTCGCCAAGCTGTATGCTAAGGTCTTGGCCACGCGTCTGGCGCTGCTGGTGCCGGAACTGGTGGCCCCGGAGCAGGCGGGATTTATCCCATCAAGAAACCTCACATATAATATCCGTACTGTGTTGGGTGCCATGCAGCATGTACGTCCGGAGTGCAAGGCCTTGGCGCTTTTTCTGGACATGGAAAAGGCATTTGACTCTGTAGAGTGGCCATTCATGGTGCGGGTGCTCCGCAAGTTCGGGCTCGGTGAACCCTTTCTGCAGATGGTGGGTGCCTTGTATTACCGCCCCACAGCTCGGCTGCGGATCGGAGATCGAGTCACGGACGCCTTTGACATAGGAAGGGGCACCAGGCAGGGTTGCCCCCTTTCCCCTCTCCCATACGCCCTGGTGGCGGAACCATTGGCCTGCGCCATTAGGGAATACCATAGACATGAGGGCATCAGCTTTCCCACTTATAAGATTGGCATTTCGACCTATGCTGACGACACCCTGCTGTATGTGAGGGACCCAGAGGCGAATCTCCCCTCCATTCTTAGGGAGGTGGTCAGGTTTGGGGCGCTGTCTGGCCTTAAGGTGAACTGGGGCAAGTCGTTGGCGTTCCCATTGTCACCGGTGACGCTGCCGTTCCAAATGGAATACCCCCTGCAGTGGACAACGGATTCGGTACGGTACTTGGGGATTCAGCTGCACAGGGACCCGGAGGTGCTCATCCGGGAAAACTACGGAGTGGCATACACCAAGTTAGTTGAGGATGTGGAGACGTGGAATCGGCTCCCCCTGACATTGCTGGGCAGAATCGCCATCATGAAAATGGTGGTCTTGCCGAGGTTCCTATTCCTGTTCAATAATATCCCGGTCGTGCTGTCTAGGGCCTTTTTCAAGCAGCTAAACAAAGCACTGGTCGCCCTGGCCTGGGGTGGCAAGCAGCCCAGGGTTAGATGGGAGGTGTTGACACTGCCGTACGAACTGGGGGGGTTGGGTGCGCCGGACCTGGAAAGGTACTACAGAATCGCGCAGGCGGCACACCTGCACACGTGGATTCATGCTGACCCAGGGGTTCCCCATGTGATTCTAGAGAAATTGTTCACGGACCCACTGCCTTTACCGGCAATCGCCTTTCAGCCGGTAGATCGTAGGGTGGGAAGCTTAGACTCCCTTAAGGCCACGACTCATGCTTGGCGGGAGTTAGCGAAGGCCCGGGGCTGCGCGATCCTGTACTCCCCGTTGTTGCCGGTGGAGTGGGCGGTGTGGCTCCCCCCGCTAAGAGACAAGAGTGTGATACGGGCGCTGAGTCAGCTGGGCATTTTACGGATGGAGGATTTGTTCGTAGACGGCGTAGCCAGGACGTGGGAACAGATTGGCTCGCCGTTGCCGGCTCCCACGCCCCTACAGCGTTTTCAGTTCCATAGAGTGCGCGGTGCGCTCTCGGCCCTCTTGGGCCGGCTATGGCGGAGCCCCCGGAGGTCCTGGAGCTCACGTATGTCATAAAGACCACGGCGTCAGCCAAGCTGGTCACGACACTCAAAAGACTGGGGGACCAGCGTATGGCGAACCGGTGCGACGCGGCGAGAATGGCATGGCAGACGGATCTTAATATGGAGATCACAGATGAGGTGTGGAAATACTGCTGCGCCAGCACCAAGACGGTATCATTAAACGGCCGACACAGATTGGTGCATTTCAAATTCTTGCAGCGTGTATTTTATACCCCGGAGCGATTGCATAGGTACGGGCTGCGCCAATCCGCGGAGTGTGAGCGCTGCCACTACCCAGTGGCGGATTTCATGCACATGGCCTGGTACTGTCCGGGGGTAGCCAGGTACTGGGCGGAGGTCTTCCGAGAGCTTAGTAAGATACTGGAGGTGGAGATCCTCCCTAGCCCAGCTTTGGCGTTGTTGGGGTACTCCAGACCCCTCCCGCCGGCATTGCGCCGCCTGGCAGACATTGCACTGCTGATAGCCAGGAGAGTTGTGGCGATTTGCTGGATGAGAGGACCACTACCCACTAAAAAGCGATGGGCCAGCGACATGTTGTATTGCAGCACACAGGCGGAGATATACAGTGAACTGCTACCACCTAAAAGCCGTCCCAAGAACTTTTGGGGGCTGTACAGAGCGACGCTGGCACCTGGGTACCCTGAGTTGGATGGTCAGGGAGGGACACAGAGTGTCGAACCCGGTGGACACTCAGCTGCGGTGGGGGACCCTGGATATGATCAGGGCACCGCGGAAGTGCGCCTTTGAGGATTCCCGTCGCACAGAGTGGGAGAGGGGGCTGCATGCGGAGCGTGCGGATAGATAAGTTCCTAGTTTGACTGGGTTGGCTCCGCGAATGGCTCACGTTGGGGTGTGTGGGCTGCCAGGATAAATGTGGACCGACTGTGGGAAGACGTTTGGGCTGGGGACGCCGGGATGGCGAGATGATGGAAGCGTGCGGATACTGCAGAGACATGGGAGAAGACAGTGCGGGTGGGGTGGGGGGGGGGGGTTAGCGATAAGGTTGGAACATACAGGGGAGATGGCAGATTGGCGGAATGAGACTGGCGCGTGGGATCTCCTGCCCAGCGCGCACTCGCTCCTCTAGGGTATGGGGGGAGACACGGCCCTGGCCGGCGTAGTGTTCATGCTGGGGGTTTCTTTCCGTTCGGTATGTAGTAATGCCGGCGGTCCCCTGGGATGTCGGCTAAATGGCTGTGTAAGAGCGCCCTCAACTGCATGCGTGCGGAGCTGTGCCTTCGCATTGGGAGGGTGATTCTGCCTGTATTGTTCCTTTATCTTAATAAAGGTTTTAGAAACGGAAAAAAAAAAAAAAGAACAGTGTGCTAGAGGGTGTATGTGCCACATTCTGTCCCCTTCCCTATGTTCATATGTCTATCCATGTAAAAGAAGCGGGAAGCACTCCCAATGAAGCATGATGATGTTAAATTGAATATGTGAGTGTAATATATATATGTGTGTCTCTATCTAGCAGGTCATAACAGTGGAGGGCAGACTTTGGCATTTAGGATGAATACCAATGAAAACCAAAGACTAAAGAATCCTCATGCATATCCAAGAAGGGAAAGAAATGATTGCACAGGTGAGCACCAATCTGATTCTGAACAACTCACTAGCATTGCATGCATTTTTCCCTGCTGTCGTTTACCAACCATTTCCTAAAGGGATTCGTGATTAGTATTAACTAATCAAGGCATGGCCAATTTTGGTCTATCTAAGTAACTGAAATCAGCAACTTTGTTTTTGTTAGTTTCTTCAATATACAATTGTGATGATTGCAATGCCCACTTGTCCCCGCGATCTGTTTATTCCCAGTCTCTCATCACCAGCCAGCTCATGACAGGTAGAGTTGTGAAACTCTACGACAACTCTTTATAATGATGGACATAAGGTTCAATGCAGACAAGTGTAAAATCAGTGATATGGACAGGGAAGCCTTGGAAACGAGTGCAAGGTGACGGATAGAGTGTTGATGGTCATGACAAAAGGGTGACCTCCAATCACAAAGCTCAGAGTGAAAATGGTGGAATGTTGTGCCGGTTGGATTACCCTTTCATTTGGATTGCATCTCTTTTTTTTGGTAATTACATTGGCATTTCAAAATTATACAAACTACCCAAAGTGAGGTTAAATATTGGTGACCAATACCATTACATACACTACGTTTCGCGGATTTAAGATGTTGGGATTAGAAATGCATTACCAAACACAAAGAAATAAATAACAGAGTAACAGTGAGGGCACTACTAGTACAGTGCATCAGACAGGAGTTTTCTTGGGATTGGTTTGACAGAAAATAATCTTTCCACAGATCCTAAATCTTCTGGGTTTTTTGGTGTCTTCCTCATAATCTGAAGATATGTTTTTCAAGGTACATAATGATCTTCATACCATGAAACCAGCCCTCGATAGTAAGTGAGTTATTGGATCTCCAGCGCTGGCCAATGGGCCAACACCGGACCTATCGTCACCAAGGCCTTGAGGCACCGTTTGACTATGAACCCTTCAGGAATAATCATCAGGGAAGGGAGTGCTAAATCATCTACCTATGGACTCTCCAGGGAATCTGAAATCCTACCCCGGAAGCTCTGAATGGCCCAGCACTCCCACACAGTGTAGAAGAAAAAGCATCATTTGATTTGCACCTAAGGCATACAGAGGAGGAATCCTTGCTGATTCGCCACAACAACTCATGGAAGAGTAAACTCCATGAGGTACCTAAATTAAAAAAGAGGATAGCAGAAGGATATGCCTACTTCCAAGGAATCAAACACTATAGGTATGCAGTTCCTAACATGGCAAGGGGAGTATGGTCAGCTGAGTAGGGAAATGTCCTCACTTAATAGCAGGAGGAAAGGGGAACTCCTCCTTTTGGAATTAGGACCCTCACACACCCAGCCAGCTGGGTGTCATGCTTCATCATAGGGCTTGCTCCTCGTCAGGTCTTTGCTGCAATAACTGACGGGCTCCCTATTAGGGCCTCTTTGGCGGAGATCTTTTATTCCATGCCGTTATCTCTTCAGTCACTGTCTCTACACCATATAAAGGCAACAATCAGTCCACTTCCTCAAGAGGTTTCTTTAGAGGAGGGTACAAAGGCAACAACGGCAAGGGTAGAGGTAAAGGTTCCACAACACGCACCTCCCCCTCACCTAACAAACAGTGACTTGCCTACTCTTCCCCCGATCATTCAACATCTGTCGGGGGATGTCTTTCACAATTCCTCCCCGCCTGGCAATCAATAACTACAGGCATATGGGTGCTAGGAATTATCCAATCTGGTTATAGCCTGGAGCTTACCGCCAATCCTCCAAACATTCCCCCACTTCAACAAGTGCCCCCACTTCTACAGCAAGGCGACTTTATGTCTACTTGAAGGACGTGTATTTTCACATTCCAATACATCCCGCTCAGCACAAATATCTCAGATTTGTGATAGCGAGGCAACATTACCAGTTCAAAGTGCTTCCCTTTAGAGTCACCATTGCTCCCAGAGTATTCACCAAATGCTTAGCAGTAGTTGCTGCTCACCTGCGAAGACAACACATTCATAATTGGACGACTGGCTCCCCAAAGTGTCTCCAGCACACTCACATAACACTACAATTACTGCACCACCTGGGGTTTACAGTCAATGTGTTCAAGTCTCATCTCGAATCTTCCAACACACAAACCTATCTAGGAGCCACTTTAGATACTCAAAAAGCTCTAGATTTTCCCAATGCAGTCAGAATTCGCAATATTCAGGCTCTAATCGCTCAGTTTCAGCCCAACCACTCACTACTAGCTCGAGTGTATATTCAACTGCTGGAAATCATGGTTTCATGCATCATGATTGTTCCTCATGCAAGGCTTCACATTCGTCCCCTTCAGGCGTGCTTAGCGAGTCAGTGGGACCAGTCACAGGGTCATTTAACCGATCTAGTGTTGGTAAACGGCCGCACCCATCACTCTCTGCAGTGGTGGAACCCACAAAATCTATCCAAAGTGCGGCCCTTCATCGACTTCCACAGACAGTGCTAACAGAAGACACGTCGCTACATAAATCATCTAGAGCTGGTAGCCGTGTTTCTAGCACTTAAAGCCTTTAAAATTCACCTCGTAGGCAAATCTGTCTTAGTCCGCACCGGCATCATGACAGCTATGTAGTATATACAAAGCAAGGGGGGACACACTCTCTCCAACTGTCACGCCTAGCACAAGCTATTTGGAAATGGGCCATACACCACAAAATGTATCTCCTAGCAGAACACCTTCCATGAGTAAACAATCAGATTGCCGACCTTCTCAGCAGACAAAGGCAGCAAATCCACGAGTGGGAACTTCACCCTCAAGGTCTCCTCCCATATTTTCAACATTGGGGTTTTCCTCAAATAGATCTGTTCGCCACACATGAAAACGCAAAATGCCCAAGCTTCGCCTCCAGGTATCTACATCCGCTCTCCAAAGGCAATGCACTATGGATGAACTGGTCAGGGATATTTGCCTACGCTTTTCCGCCTCTCCCACTCATTCCACTAGTGGTTCGGAAGCTCAGGCAAACATCCCTTAGATTAATCCTAATAGCTCTCACATGGGCTTGTCAACCTTGGTTCACAACCCTTCTGGAGCTGTCAGTAGTTCCACATCAAAAGTTGTATCTCACATCCAGTCTCCTCGCCCAGAGCCATGGAGAAATCAGACTCCCAGATCCCAAAGAACTCAACCTAGCGATCTGGCTCCTGAAGTCATAGAGTTTGGTTATCTGAATCCTCCACCAGACTTTATGAACATCATACAAGAGGCCAGAAGGCCTACTACAAGAGCTTGTTATGCAGCTAAATGGAAACAATTTGTTATATATTGTAATAATAACAATATCAATCCTTTGGATGCTTCCATACAAAATATAATCTGTTATTTATTACACTTGCAGCAGTCAGGATTAGCTTATACATCCATCCACTTACATCTCGCTGCAATAGCTGCATACCTACAAAATAGCCAGCACTTGTCTCTGTTTAGAGTACCAGTTATCAAAGCCTTTATGGAAGGACTGAAAAGGGTTATACCACCAAGACTTCCACCTGCTCCAGTGTGGAATCTTAACATAGTCCTTACATGATTAATGGGTCCACCTTTCTAACCAATGCATAAATGTGAACTGCAGTTTCTCTCATGGAAAGTCGCTTTCCTCATTGCAATTACTTCACTGAGGAGAGTAGGTGAGCTACAGGCACTAATCATAGAAGAACCTTTTTCCCAACTTCACAAAGACAAAGGTGTTCTTCATACTAACCCTAAATTTCTACCTAAAGTAGTATCTGCCTTTCACATCAATCAATCGTCGAGTTACCTGTGTTTTTTCCTCAACCAGATTCAGTGGCAGAATGAGCTCTACACACCTTAGATGTTAAAAGAGCTTTATTATATTACATAAAAAGAAGAAAACCAATTCGCCAGACAAAACAACTTTTTGTTGCTTTTGCTTCACCTCACAAAGGCAATTCTATATCCAAATCAGGTATTGCTAGATGGATTGTTAGATGTATTCAAACATGTTATGCGAAAGCAAAGAGAACTTTAAAAATCCCCCTAGAGCGCATTCCTCTAGCAAAATAAGGGCTACTATGGCGTTCTTAGGAAACATTCCCATTGCTGACATCTGTAAAGCTGCAACATGGTCTACACTGCACACATTCACCAAGCACTATTGTGTAGATGTGTTAGCGAGGCAGCAGGCTAATGTAGTCCAGGCAGTACTTAGAACACTCTTTAAGACAACTGAAACAGCTACAGGTTAGCCACCTCTTTGGGAGAATATTGCTGTATAGTCTATGCAAAGCATGTGATCTACAGCTCACATGCCTCAAACGGAAAATGTCACTTACCCAGTAAGCATCTGTTCTTGGCATGTAGAGCTGTAGATTCACATGAACCCACCCGCCTCCCCGGGTACCTATACCTTTTGCAATTCTTTCATATCTTATATACATACACATCTCTATTCTACCTTAACTAACTCCATTCTCACCCTCTGCGGGAAAACAATCTAACAATCGAGTCGATGCCCATGCACCGAAAGGAGGAGTCACCTATCTCGTGACTTGAAAGACATCTTCGAAGAAAAACAACTTGCAAACATCCGGACCCAACACTAGATGGCAGGAGTATGCAAAGCATGTGAATCTACATCTCTACATGCCAAGAACAGATGCTTACTGGGTAAGTAATATTTTCCTTTTTTGCCGGAAAGTACAGGGGCTACTTGCATCCTTAATGTGGCAGAAGTAAACACGCTAGAACGAGAAGATGTGATGACATGTCTGGATGGATGCAATGTGCTTGATTACCTAATGGGCGCATCGCCATGTATTAAAACAGACAACATGCTCATGAAAGTAGCTAGGTCATCCAGGAGGAAATATGTCACTGTCAGCCGTGGGTCAATACCATACACCCCGGACCTATCTATCTGGTTCCTTCCCCAAATCAAGAATCCAAAAACCTCTTTTCAGATCCGTAGCTGGACGGAAGCAGGAGTGAAAGTGTGGAGAGACCTGGTAGAGAATGAACACCTGCGCACATTTGAGATCCGCTGGCCCAGGACACTTTATGCTGCATGGGGCCTTGGTCAAAGTGACGAGACAGGTTTGGAGAGTGCTGCACGAAATGCCAAACCCTGCAATCACTGTATTGCTGACCAATGGGCATACGAAGAAGAATGTAATGTGTATCTACGGAGCGCTAATGAAGCAGAGGAAACACCCCATAGGGCAGCTCAAGGAATGGTGGCAGTTACAAAAGGAACAGGAGCTTGTAGCTGCCACACGGGCGAGATGTTTGGGATCAGTGAGAGGGTTGTTGATGAATGCCAGGCTCCGCTATAGCTAGTTTAAATTAAACCACCATACTTACCTCACACTGAAGCGGATGGAATGTATGTACCCTGGGGCATCAATCTCTTGTGCCTGCTGCCCTGAATTGGTAGCAGACTTTTACTATTTGGTGTGCTAATGCCTAGTGATACGGTAGTACTTGAAGAAGTACATGGACACGTTGGGAACCCAGTTAACGGTTTCTTTCCCCTGGGCCCCGTTCACTGTATCTTAGATGTGTGACCCATATCCAAAAACAACCAACACATGTATAGATTTATAGTCTGGCCCTGGTATTGATGAAACAGCGAAGTGCTGTGGCTTGGAAAACTGAGCCTGCCACTCTATTGTCAGTCTGGACCTGTGATTTATTGAAATGGTGAAAAGCAGAGGTTGCTCCAGATGTGGAAGCTAGGGGTACTGGGGAGAGGGTGAGGTGTACGTCAGATGGGATAGGTGCATTGAAAAACTGGAAACTAGATTAAACAAAGGCCATACCTTAAAAAGGCAACGGACATACATCGACACCTTCAAGGTAACACAGATACAGAGTAGGTGGATATTAACCCTTGAGGGAGCACTGAGGGTGTCACACATACGCTTAAGCAGGGACACCTGGGAATTGAGAAACATGCCCCCACCCACACCCTACCTTATTGGACTCACCACGGAAACCTGCTTTACATATATATTTTACCCGTCGCACTGAGTGAAATGTTTATGGAACTCGGAAGTACTTGTTTGTTACTTACAGTTTGATTATGTTAATGTTTAACATGCTGTTGAGGTCACTGTAACATCCCACAAGGTGTTGATGAAAATGTCGGATGAAAACACACTGTGCTACGAATACTCATGACCAGCTTACAACCGGAATAGTATATTGAAACCCTATGCTGTAGACAGAGAGATGGGGACAACACGTGTGATAACTTAACAATTGGATGAAGGAGCCGAACACATCAGCAAATTGTCTATGTTATGTAAAAAAAAAAATTAAAAAGAAAAAGATTGGGGAGCGTGGCCAATGCACAGGGAAATGGCCGCACGGTAGCTTCGCTCTGTCGTGCCACTCCCGATACATCCGCCAAACTTAAACTTTCCCTGGCCGCAACTGCAGGCTGAGAAGCTACACTGCCCCTGGAGCTGTTCTCCTTCATCGGACCGAAAATCGGCCTGATTGGCGGCGCTGTGACGGTTGTGGGATAGAGGTGCGGAGCTGCGGGGCAGGGAGAGGCTGGGCGCACCGCCTTTCGTTTCGGCCATGCACGCCCAATTGATGCCGCCGCGGCAACAAGAATCAGAGGCCCAACTGGATGCCTGAGGGGCTGGGCGGTGATCGTTCCCAGCAGTGTTTGCCCTGGTGAGTGTGCTGCCCCACGAAGCCCGGCCGAAGAGCACAGCAGGCCGTCCGAGGCCCCCCCGTGCCAGCAAATCCTGAGCCGCGGGCTCGCGCCTTCTGGGCGAGGCGTGTTGACGTGTGGTGCACCCTCCGGCCCTGTATAGCGGCTGGCCCCACAGCTGCACCTGGGACACATCTGACGACCCGAGCGGCCCAGCCTGGGGCGGTGGTCCCTGCTCCTTCAGCCCCCTTGGGCCCTGCTGATTGGGCGCTGTACACCGCGGCCGCGGTGGACCTAAGTGTGCCATTTTCACTAACACCAGACTGTTGACCCAACTGGGCCCTGCTCATATTATTTGAGGCCATCCCTGGGAGCCCCGGTCCTGGGGAGCTGTGCTGCTGGGGCGTGAGGTGGACTGTGCCCCTATCGCATTAACAACCAGGGCCTGTGCCACTGGCTACAGCAGACCGCGGGGGCAACAGTCATGGTGGGCCCTGAGTGGCCTCCTGAATTTGACTGTTTGGGCTGCGGGCGCACCACCTTATTGTGAGCGAAGGGGAATCCGATCCCCATAATCCTGTATTGAGGCCACCACTCATTGGATACTTCAGTGCGCACATAACATCAAGCGATTGACCGACTGGTGCAGCCCCAGGCGACATAGCCGTACTCTCTTCCCCCTTCCTCCCCCACCGGCGTGGGTGTCTCCTAGAACTGCGGGGCCCTTGGGTCTGGGGCCAGATGGTGGAAACAGACAGGCCGTTGTGGGCTGGTCCCACAAGCAGGCAGCGGCGAGTAGCCGGTATAGCCCATGCCCCCAACCTCGACGCACTACTGCCTACTGCCGCAGCGGACGTGGAGCACTCCAGACTAAACTTGAAAAATACGCGTGGCAGAAGGGCCAGGATGAGAAGCAACCAGGGCCCGACGCTGGCGGAAAACAACCGGACCCCACGCTGCGGGACATACTTGCCGCTATAACGTCGGTGCGTACCTCTTTGGAAAGTCGTCTAGACACTGTTGCAAAGGAGGTCTCGTTGATCAGAGCAGACATGAAGAAAATGGCGGAAAGAGTACGCAAAGTTGAAAGTGCGACCAAGGACCTATTCACAGACACTTACCTCCTCAAGCGCCAGGTGGCCGATCTCCAGACTACCCAGGAAGCTATGGCGCTGCAACTCGATGACTATGAAGGCCGCATGTGGCGCAATAACATCCGTATTTTGGGCGTACCGGAATGGGCCGAAGGGCCTGCAGATGATCTATTTGTCGAAGACCTAATCCTCAAACATCTGCAACCGAAGGGACTCACCCAACATTTCTCCATTGAACGCGCACACCGAGTGACGGAGGGAAGAACCAGGCCTGGCACGCCACCCGACTGCTTTTGGCAAGAGTCTTTAACTTTCGCGATAGAGATGTTATCCTGAAAACAGCAAGAGCGGCCCGCCACTGACTATCGACAATAGTACGGTCACCATCTTTCTAGACTTTACCCTAAGGGTCCAGAAACAACGTGGTAGCTTCCTGGACGTGAAGCAGGCGCTGCGGGACCAGGGCATTAAATACGCCATGCTCTTCCCAGCCAAACTACGGGTGGAATTGGAGGGGAAGGTGTGGTTTTTTGCCAGGCCCGAGGACCCTTGGACTGGCTTGAGGGCTGGAGGACTGTCGATAAACGCCATCGTAAACCAGCTGGTGACAGGAGCAGCGGCGACAGGTTGAGCCCACGGACTGAGTCCCCGCTGGGTGGCAATTCCGCAATGCAGAGCCCACTAGGGTAGGGTTTGGGGGTTTGATATTCAAGTGGCTGGTCTTTGATCATTGGGACTTGCCGTGTTGAGGCTCAGTGGACGCTCTGTGCCCCATTGGCAATCTGGCACGTAATACATATCCTGTGCCATACAAGGTCTTCTATACTCCAATTTGGCATTTACATCACCCTCAGATGGGGGTCAGGGAATTGATCTTGTTGTTTGGCGAAGAGCCTTTTATTGGTTCCACTAAAGAGAGAGGAGGTTTAAAAATGTAATAAGCTGTACCTTAGTAATAGGGACTCCTTGAACAAAGGACTGTTGGGCACAGACTGTTCTGGCGTCAACCGCCCCTCACTTGACCTTTAACATAGTGAAAGTCTAGCTTGACACTGTTGTTTGTTCCAATAGTGTTGACATCGGTGCCCTTGGTATTGTTTTTTGACTAAGGTTCACCATGTCAGATTTACATATTGTGGGTTCAAATGCTGGGGATATATGTACTCTTACGAATTTCTGCTTCAGGGAGTGGGGTTGGATCACGTTCCCAATGATGTTGAGGGTGGGCGACAGGCACTCTGCAAGTTTGGTGTGGCGGGTGGTTTTGTGCCCGCTGTGCAGGGAGGCAGGGTGGGGGGTGGTGTTGGGTGTTGGGGGAACAGGGGGTTGGGTTCAGTTGCTTTGACTTTTGTTTTTCTAGGATGATTCCGTTTGGTTTTCCTTTTGTTGTTGGGTCTTGTTATTTTTTGCAGCAAATTTTTGTATTCATTGTTTTCTATGTCCACAGTCATGCTCCTACCATGTCACCACGGGGAGCTCAGGCGGTCCGTGGGGCTGCAAGCGCTAGATCATCCAAACGGATTATTCACGTGTGGTTCGCCTCGCGGCAACATTGTGGGCCCCCTTCCGTTTCTCACCCTCGTTGTCCGCAAACTGACACTGCCTCTGCTTCTCAGCTCTACATTGTTCATCTATCCATTCCTACATGGGGCCACACTTAGCACTCAAGTTCCTTACGTGGAACGTTAATGGCTTAGGAGATAAAATCAAGCGGGGTATAGTCCTCCAGTACCTGAAGCGACAAGCGCCAGACATTGCTCTTCTCCAAGAGACACATTTAATTGGTCATTTCTGCGGTGCATTGAGTAGATGGGGAAACTGCTTAGCAGCTCACTCTGGCTTTCCAACGGGTTCTCGTGGTGCTGGGGTGCTCATACGCAGAGGCTGTCCTTACTTAATAAACGGGGTTTGGTCGGATGAGCAGGGTCGATGCATAGCGCTCTCTGGTACCTTGGAGGGACAGACTCTAAATGTTATATCCCTGTATATCCCACCTGGGCTGCAACGTCCTACACTGCGTGATCCAGGAGCGCTCTTGCTTGACTTGCCCCTGGGGCTGCTGGTGCTGGGGAGGACTTTAATCTGGCTGTAGGCGGTGCCAAAGATCCCCTCCCGCCTCGTAGCGACCCCCCAGGGCGGGTCCCCATTGGCAGAGTTCCTGTCAGCTATGGGCCTGGCAGATATCTGGCGGCGACTTAACCCGACCGCCGTACAGTTCACATTTCATTCTGAAGCCCATCATAGTCAATCGCGTCTTGACCACATGTTTGCTCAGGATCTACATATGTTTACTGAATCCTGGTGTCTGGCACGCGGAGTATCTGATCATTCCCCCCTCCTCACAACGCTCACGCTCGACCTGCCCAGGCGACGCACCACCCTTACTATAAATCCCTGGGCGCTCAAGGTGCCTCACATCGAGGACACACTTCTTAAGGAAGCGGACTGCTATTTTAAGGAAAGTGTGGGGTCAGTCACCTCAGCACAAGTCCTGTGGGGAGCGTTTGGTGCTGTTATAAAAGGCAGAGCCCGATCATTGATGGTTGGCCATAAAAGAGAGCTCACCAAGCGTGTCACTGAACTCGAGGAGGCTATCCTAGCTAGGGAAACAGCCCTAGCACTCACCCCTGATCCTGAGAAACTACACTCGCCCTCGATGGTGCGTCCCGATTACCGACAGCTTTTGATGGAAGCAGCCAAAGCACTACATACCTCTACATGCCATAAGATATACGAACATGGTGAACAAACGGGTAAACTTCATGCCTGGCTGGAGAAAAAAGAACAAGTAGCACGGTGGGTCATTGGAGAGGTACTCACTGATCCCAACAGATAGCCGATATGATTGCGTCCTACTTCTCATCGATTTACACTCCCTCTGAGACGTCCCAGTTGTACGCAGCTGTGGACCTTCTCTGGACCATCAAAGTTGCATGTCTGTCTGTGCAGGACTGAGATTCCCTAGAGAGCGCAATCACAGAGGCTGAAATCCAAAAAGCGATACAGGATGTCCGCTCGGGTAAAGCCATGGGCCCCAATAGGCTCCCGATCGAATTCTTGAAGCCACAGGCTTCCAAGCTCTCCCCCACTTGCTGTAAATGTATATGGAAAGTCTTGATAAAGGGGCACTCCCTGCTGATGTCCAAACGGCCTCCATCGTGGTCATCCACATACAGGGCAAACCGCCAGATGAATGGTGGATGCGTTTGCTCTATGCCCACCCTACAGTGCAGGTGGTAGTCAATAACCACGTCTCGATACAATTCCGTCTGGGGAGGGGTACTAGACAGGGGTGCCCCCTGTCACCCTTGTTATTTGCCCTAGTTCTCGAGCCACTTGCAATCTGGATCAGGGGTGACCCATGGATTAGGGGACTAAAGTGGACAAAGGACCACGAAGACCGTATCTCCCTATATGCGGATGATAATCTCTTGTATTTGGCCTCACCCTCGCGATCTCTCCGCCGGGTCTTCCATATTTTCCATATCTTTGGTACACACTCTGGGTATACCATCAACTGGACTAAGTCCCAACACTACGTGTTGTGGGGTGCACCGCTATACACCCCGAGGGGTATGACATACCGGTGGCAACAGAGGGCTTTAAGTATCTCGGTATCTATATTACACCGGATCCGAATATATTCTATGAGTCCAACCTGCTTGCACCCCTGACGCGTCTTCGGTCTGACGTCAAACACTGGCGATCCCTCCCCCTTACAATTCTGGGGCGCGCAGCCCTCTTTAAGAGGCTAGTACTGCCGCATTTTCTCTATGCACTGCAGAACACCCCTTGTAAGATTCCTGACAACTACTTCGCTAGCATTGATGGCGTTGTACGGGGACTACTGAGGGACGGACGGGCCCCACGCATAGCTATGACAAAGTTGACGATGGGGTAGTATGATGGGGCTATTGCACTGCCTGACATGAGACTCTACTACCAAGCGTCCCAACTGGCTCCAATCAACAAATGGGTACATGGGGAGTATGATGACCCTTGGGAGGGGGGCTGCTCTTACGGCACGAGGGAACCCGTGATGTAATGAACAGTTGTTGTTGATTTGGAAACTAATAAAAAATGTTTCAACAAAAAAAAAAAATGGGGAGTATGATGACCCAAATTTCCGCACAGACCTGTGGCTCCTGGGATGGGGAGTGGTTACGCCAGGGCACTCTACGCTAACCCTTGCAAGCTCAATCTCAAGGGACCCACAGAACGGACAGTGGAAGTTTGGCACGGAGTGAATAGAAAGTGGGGTTGGCACAATAAACTTACAAAGGCCACACAACTCTGGGAACCGGATTTCTTGAGGCAGCTCAGCAAATGCCCTGGCTTCGACAAGTGGGATATGATAGGCATCACGACAGTGGGTGACATGTGGTTGGGGGGAAAATTGTCCACATTCTCAGACCTGCAGATCAAATACAAGCTAGCAAAGACCGAGGCATTCCGATATCTGCAAATTAGCCACGCAGTTAGGGCAGTCTTACCCAAGGACCTCCCTCTACCTGAGGCCTCTCCATTGGAGGACCGACTGATACTTAATCCCATGCACAAAAAGCCCATATCTCTTACATACAAAAAGGTGGTGAACAATCGCCCAGACCCTTTAATGCGCTTGCAACAATACTGGGAAGTAGACCTGGGAGACTTGGAGGATGACGGATGGCGCGATGCCCTGGCTTTCCCCAGAGAGGTGGCTATCCCAATGAGGTTGCGCCTGGTCCAATTGAAGATCCTTCATCGCGTGTATCTCGACGCAGGGCTCTTGGTCAAGACGGGAAGGAGGGATAACCCTATGTGCCTACGGCAATGCCACCAAACGGGTACCTTCTTTCATATCCTTTGGGATTGCCCTATGGTGCAACAATATTGGAATAAACTCACAAAACAATTGGAAAGGGCAGGCATTTTGACACTGGAGGCCTCCCCCCAATTATGCCTTCTAAATATCTGGGAAACCACTGACCTAAGGCAAACAGAGCAAACGTGGGCCTCACTCGGGAGGGCAATTGCCAAACATAATATTGGCCAAAAATGGGAGGTGGGGGCGGTCCCGGCCCTGCGCGATTGGGCAATTGACATGGATAGGGCAATGATTGCCAAGAAAGATGTCTTCAAACACAGGGGCTGCCCCAGGAAATGGGACTCTAAATGGGGGAGGTGGAATAGGGGAACCATTTGCTTGTCCCCTACACTAGAGCTTCAACGTGAACGAAATAGACTACTGGATATCCCTGGTCTTGATGACGTGTCCTTACATGGTACTGAATAAGAGACCTGTTTGCACGCCAAGTGCTAAATGCTGTACATTTTTATCTCATGATCTGGTCCTCCTATGTGTGAATTGTTTGATGTGTAAGCCGGAAAGTATTACTATGACACTAGGCAAGTGGAAGGGTTTGTACTGTGTCGCCCAGATTCCAACTGTATTGCAAAGTTTACATTCATGCTGTGGACTCCTCTGTTGTCTTATTGCTGCTTTATGTTTTTCTTTTATCTATAAAATTTTTTCAAAATAATAACAATCTGCTCCTCCTCACCCAAGAAGCAGTCCCCAGATGGATTGAGGGTTTATTTCACCAGGGCAGAGGCTGCTACTTCTGCGTTGATACACAAGTCTGTACTGGACATTTGTCATGCTGTGATGTGGACATCAGGGCACTTGTCCACAAAGTACTACTGCCTTGACAGCGAGGTCTGAAGAAAAGGGCATTTTACATGTTGGGTCCTGCAGGACTTTTTGGTATGAACCCATTCCAGATACCCTCCACCTTTGGGTGGTACTGCTTGGTTATCTATTCTGAAGGTGAGAAATCCTTGGTTAAAAGTATCCATCAGAAGAATAAGTTACTTACCTTTGGTAACGCTCTTTCTAGTGGCTGTCTTTCTCATGTCCTCATCTTGCAGAATGGTCTCTTTTCTCATCTAAAAAGACCCCAACTACACACTGCTACCTCTGATTAAGCTTTGGGCTGTACGTCTTAGGGCATTGACAGAGTTAAGAAAGAAACCGATTTCAGCGTGCAGCGGTGGCATATATACAGCTCTGCTCCATCACTTCCAGGATGAAATGAAGTCAGTGTGGAGCCACACAACACCACCTACTGCCACGCTGGAGCATTGCTGTGAAAAGCATCTGGATCCAGTCTTTCTGCAGTTGGATCCCCCAGAAAGAATGTTACGGATGCTAAGTAACTTGTCTACCAGGCATGTGTATAATAAACGAGGTCGTGATTTGTGGGCCGAAGTCCATGTTGGCAAGAACAGCAACGAGGTAACCCCATTCAACAGAATCAAATGCCTTCCCAGAGTCCACAATATTGATGGCCAATTCAGGAAATCTACAACAGAAGCAGAATTTCTGGAGTACTCTGGTGCATAATAGTTCCCTTTGTGGATTTTCTTTTCCTCATAGGTTTTCACACCTATAAATGTATTTCTCCACATGTAAATATGTTTACAGGTGGAGAAAACCCTTTTCCGGAATCTCCATCTCCTTCTCCTTATTAAATATGTGTGTTCCCTCCATATTAACACCATGGACAGTGACTTGCTACTGCCTGTAGCAGAAGCACATTTGCTGTTTTTTTTTTTATGTGATATTCCACACAAGAGGAAAATATATGGTCTAGTGGCTAAATTGCTGAATTTTAGCATTTGGGGACATGGGTTTGAATCCTAGCCTCAGCATTTGGCTGAAAATCGTGTGATCCTGGGCAAAACCCCTAATCTTTATGTTCCTAAAAATGTAAATATGTTAAATAGAATTAAAGCCATGTGGAATATAATGCGGTTATGTAGTTCAAAGATGTAAATCCAACTTGATGTACTCAATCTTTTCTTGTCTCCCAAAACCCTCCCTCCTTATGATGTACAGCGCCCTATTGCACTGCAGCAAGATCTGCATCATATGAAAATCTATATACACACAGTCATTTGAATGTGCACACATTTCTGAGTTTATGCATTTGACGTTTGTATGTTGTCCCTATCAGAAGTGCCCAGAATCCCACATCTAACCCTAAACTTGCAAATGCATTCCAATTTTGCTGTGGATTTTTTATTGTAGTAAGTGCTCATTACCAACATGAAACTCCCTCCCCCCTGGTTCTGCAGCCAGAAGAGGCGTTGAGTGCTTGTAATATACTCAATTTGTGCTCGTACACTGAGCTTCATAGAGCAAAATGCCTTGTGATTCAGTCCGGTCTCTATAACTCTCAGAGGGTACTAATCTATAAAGGTTTTGTGCCCCTGTATTCAACTTCGGTGTGCTAAAACATTGCAAGGTAAAGTCACATTGCCAATTCCCATAGTCAGAAGGAAAGGCAGCATTTATCATCAGAATTTTACTTTACCAATAGAGGATTTTGCAAGGAAGTGGATTTTCTCTTTTTCTCCAATTCTGGATTAGAGAAGTGTTGTGAATATTCCTATGGAGTTCCAGCTGGAAAAGTTAGTAAATAACCATAAACACATAGTTTTGTGGGTAATGACCAATTGCTTGAAGGTAGTTTCTCTCCTTTGAAATACACTCAGACTTACTACTGGCAAGGGCAGGAGTATGTGGTTTCTAGTGGCAAACGGGGCGTAAACACTTCCAAAATTGATAGTGATATAAGGAAAGTGGGTTTCTCTAAAGGGAAATATGCTTTCTCCATGAACAAAGAAAATATATATTCTGTGTAAATACACATCTGTGTTCCATTTCCACATGCATAGTAGTGCAACTATAACAATTCTGCTTGCAGAAATGTTTTTGCATTTGAGTACTTAAGGACATCTGTGACTGTCGTAGATTTCTTTGCGTACTGGAATTCTTTGACAATACCCAAAAGTTCAGAAATTGTTTCAAATGTGGAAGTAACCCCACATGAGTAAATTTCGAACGTTCGGGAGGAATTCAGGTTTTGTGAATTGACCCTCAAGATTGTGTCACATTCTGGCATTTATTACAAAGAAGTATTGGTCCTAAAATAGGATTTGACCATGTTTAATACTTGTGATTATATCTTTTAATTAAATGTGTAACAGTTTCTTCGCTTGATCACAGGATTGCCATTTCACACTGATGACGTTGTTTTGAGAAAAGACGAGCAAGCCGTAATCCATCTTGATCAGTATTGTAAAAGCAGCACCAACCTCAACTCAGGTAAATCTGAACTGCTTTCAAAGCAATACAGTCCTTCAAAGAATGATAAAAGTCCACTACACAGTAAGCCCAAGCTTTTCTAGAGTACATACATTGACAGTACTGTACAGCTAGTGACCCTTTCTTGGCAAGTAGCAAATGCATTGCATGGATTTGAACAGTGACCTACTTGACATCTAAGATAAGATATACATCTGATCTCAAATTATCACATTGAGCATTATTAATTCTTTTCAAGTAAGTTTTTATTCTAGACTAGATTCATGAAACATTTTGTGGATTTAATTGATGCAATTCCCCAAGTATTGAATTACAGAATCAGGATTTCATTGGCTTTTTTACCCTAAATCCCACTTTTGACCTTAATCCCACTTTTGACCCCTGGCAATCCATCCAAATGCAGGATTTTTCTCTGTTGAAAGGATATGGTTTAGGATATAAAAGCAGGTGTTCCCATAGGAGTGACAGTGGTGTGGCCATTGATGTAGTGAAAACCCCCTAAAGTTATTAATCCATATTCACAAATATTGGCAATAGGGTTTCCACAATCAATTTGCACACTTAGGCCCCCATTAGGATTGCGGACGGGCTTCAGTCCGCCTGCCACCCTAGCGGAGCTGGGACCGGCCGCCAGTGGTGCCAATTAGGATGCAACCGCCACCCTGGTGGTCGCATCCCGCATATTCAAAATCGTGAGCATCACCCGCCACAATGTTGAAAATGCATGATGTGCATTGGCATGCACAATGACAGGTGCCTGCCATCTTGTGAATGCCAATGTAGGGGGGTACAATGGGTACCTCCCAACTGCAGACCCCCACCCCCTCACCCCCCCAGGGGCCCGCAACGGGTCCCCAAAGTAAACTTTACATGTCTTTCCATGGCGAAAGGCATTCCACCGCACACATCATAATATGGATGGCGTTGCCTGCAAGGCACCGCCACCATATTATGGGCCTTTTTCGCCCGACAGGCAATCGTGACGATTGCCTAGCGGCGGACGGTCTTTCCATCCACTGCGGTACCCCCCCCCCCCCCCCCCATGCTAATGTGGCGGGGGTAAATGGCCGTCCGGCGGGGTGTTTTGGCTGCGGATCGCCATCGTCCGCCCGCCATGCTAATAGGCCCCTTAGTAACAAATGAATGCAGAATTAGGCACAGTGAAAATGAGAGTGGCCTAAACAGCCGATATTTTCTGGGGGTGAGAAGGCTTTCCTCCAGGGGGAAAATATTAAATGCGCAAATCTAATATGTACTCGTGTAATTTGTCTGCACACTGGCAGGAATATGTTTAGACAAGAGAGTCCACCTGAAAATCTATAGCTTTCTGTGGCATACCCTTTAGGGTTTGGTAAGTTGTGTGAAAGAAGGAAATTCTATTAAATCGTAGACAAAAATGTGCAGTGCAATTATTGTGAATCAGTATGATATATTTTCATCATTTCTGTTCCATGTGCCACCTGGCAAGGGGAATTAGTTTCATATCATTATACTTGAGCTCACATTTCAAGGTAAAGCATGTTCTTATATGTAGCAGGATTGTCTTACAGTGCGTAGACCACAGACATATAGTTGGAAGTTGGAATAAGATCCATTAATTTCAACTGTGTTCAGTCAGAGTCAATGAAAGTATCCAATCGTGATTCATTGGAAAACCTAAAAAAACAAGTCACAATCACTGCCAAAAAAAAGGAGTACAAGCATGTTTATTTTCTTAGATTTTTTATAAGAGCAATTTCATTTCAGCCATCCTATTTCAAGACATAATGTAAAACTAATCAGCACACTGTCATGCTAACTATTCCTCCAACAAATATAAAGAAAGTTGCAAGGTTTTTCTCTGAAAAGTGCCCAGTCAAATGTATTACTGCTTCCATTTTTTAAGTGCCATGTTTGGTGTGATCCCTCAAATGCAGTGAAAGTGGCTGTTCCAGTTGTTTGTATGCTCAAACAGTGTGTCTTGCACACAAGGAGGCTGCAAACCAGGGGCAGGGCATGCTTGTATAGACCTGTGTGTACACCTTCCAGGGGGGCAACAAGAAAGCAGGGGCAGGAATGCAGCACTGTTGCCTTCCAAAGGGGAGCTGCCCCAATACAGTTGAGTGGTGCATAATCCCTGAGGCCTGTGGCAAGGCAGGCCAAGAGTCAGGTGTGAGAGATCTTTTGTATAGATTATGTTTTGTAGGTGGGTGAAATTAATTTATTGATACAGTTTTATTAAAACCACATGCAATTTTAATAAATGGTGATTATGATTATTGTGGTCATTTCCCACTAGCTGGTAAGAATACCTTTGAATGAGACAGTTTGCGTTTATCAAATGTCTCAAAACCTGCTTGCTGCTGACAGTATCTATTCATAGATGGATACATTATATCTGATAAAAGACCGTGGACGGTATCATGATGGGCTTTTCTGACACAGCACAGAGCCATGGTCCTGTTTTCTGGGCTTGCAGGGCATAAAACAAGTTCACATAACCCTATATTTCTCTGAGTAGGTGTTTTATTTTCACACAGCGCAGCTCAGAAACAGAAAGAGGTAAACCCTGTTCACTGTTTCTGAGCTTTACTATCTGAAAATTAAGCACTAACTCAGAGAAATGTCAGGTTAAATGGATTCATTTTATGCACTACAGGCGCAGAGCTCTACTCTGTGCTTCTGAAGCAAAGCCCATCAGGATACAGACCTGTTATCAAACTGGGGTATCAGACAAATCTTACACACTGTCAACATGCTGTGAAGCATCACTTGTGCCCAATGTTGCACGGCCAGACATGATAAGTTACTGTATAATTAGCATTGCTGCTCTAGTGCACCTTTAGTCCCTCTTCTGCATTAATGAGTAAGGCATGTCTTTATTCTTCACGGTTTCATTACTTTCACTTTTCCTTAAAGGTTTTGTGAATAGCAATTCTCCATTTAACTCAAGAGCATTTCAATGAGATCTAAAAAGGTACTGGATCATCTGATGGTTTCTAATTTTGAGCTGCTGTGTATCTAGGATTTGAATCATCCATTGTTTAAGGCAGTTTTTTTGGTGCCAATAACTTTACTAACAAGGGAGATTGTGTAAACGGCTTGGTAAACTGACTTCTTCTGATGAATAGTTTTGTTCTACAGATTCCTCACTTTATGACTACTTCTTCCTGACTTTAGGCTCATCTGCCAAACGGTACTCCAGTAATGAAACTTCAGTTCCTGGTTTTTCGTCCCACATCAACATGATCCCAAGCTCGCCCTCAGTATCTTACTGACAAATTCCTCAGCTATTCAACAGCAACTAGGTGAAATGGCACCTCAAAGGAGTTCAGGCTTTAATCCTTGCCGACAGTGCAGCACGAAGATATCTCTTTCGAACCCCCATGACCACTCTGGTGTCTGGGGTCAGAGCATGATGCTGCAGCATATGACTCTTGTACCTCTATGCACCTGAAGGCCATCATGGAGCAGGAAGCCAAGTTATTTTCAGCTGTAGCCTGCACTGAGGCTCCCAAGTGAACTTCCTTTCCAAAAGCTAGGTCACCTTTCTAAGGAGAATTTTCCTAAGAGACCCTCCGTCAAAAACATAGAACGCATCATGGGAAGGGAAGACATTTTTTTCCTCAAGGAAGCAGGCACGTTTTCAGGACTATTCGGAGTCTCAACATAGTTCTCAGACACTGGACTCTTCTTGGATGTGCTCCAACCCCAGGCACCTGAAAAATGAGCAACTTGAGTTGCCAGGTCCTTCAGCCATCCCCATCCAGGTCGCGGCAGTACTGCTCCGCAATCCTCTGGGTTCTTTCCAAGGGAGGTCCACTCCTGCGGGCTTGGTAACTGCAGTGGCTCCAATCCCAACCCCCGCCTCCCTGAGCTCTGGCCGCAAAAGCCTTTAAAAAAATTCCCTAAACTTTATCACAAGGATATCCTTGTCCCGGGCAAGATCTCCCTGTGGTAAAGTACAGGGAAAAGTAAATATGTTCATGTTAGGTATAACTGTAAATTAATGTTATATATTTATATTAAATGCAGAACAAAATAAATCAAATGGTACAGCACTATCATCTTAATTGTAATAGAAAATGCAATTATTTATATGACATTAAAAGTGATGTATGAAATTAATTAAAAGTGATTTACGCATATTTTAATACAAACTGTTCCATTAATATTTAAATTTAAAGAATGCTGTTAAATATTTTAAATTAAAAAAATAATATTTTACCATTTCTTTTACCCTTAAATTAAATGTATTTATATTTTAAGCTAGTTTAAATAATTTTATTTAATGTAACATTTTTTTCTATTGGGTTTATTTTAAGTCTGTACCTCTATTATTGTCGATGGGAGACTGTTGCAGTACCAGTGGTTAGCCATGGATGGTGCTGAACTTACTCCTGAGCTGGAGTACATTTACGACTGTTTCGTGTCCTTTTGGGCTGTAGTAACTTTAGTAGTACAATTTTTGAATAAGAATGGGCTTACCTTTTTGTGCGTGGGTGTGCTCCCTTCCCTAAACCCCTCCTTAACCCCTTCCTAAATGCCTCCTTTCTCCTCCCTCCACCCCTCCAATTTAATAAGCAGTATGCCTCCTTTTCTACCCTCTCTGCTTGGTTCCTCCCACATTTACTACTAAGGGACCGATTCCGATCTCGCTAGGAAAGCCCTCCGTACGACTCGGATCCAGAGGGCTTTCCTAGCGAATCGCGCTGTGCGAGTCCGACCGACCGAGTATGATGCAGCCGAATGCTGACGGACTCTGTTCACTCGGACTCCCATTGAACTCCAAGGAAGCCTGTATACCGACGCGTACGCAGGCTCCCATAGCAAAAAAGGAGTGGGTGGGGGAAAGTGTACACCCTGTAGCGGGCACCTCATGCTGCCTGCCACACTGTGCAGGCTTGGATCTGGGGGACCCATGAGCATCCCCCCACAACCGATCCTGAGGGCTCCGGGTGAAGAGGGGCCTGCTCTGGCCTCTCGAAGTCCGATTCCGACAGCTGTTACGTCTCGCATGGTTCTCGCTTGTTCGAAATCCAGCTCCATTGCGCGGCACGATTCGGCGATACAGAGAGGATCGAGTTCGGAAACGATTCGGTCCACGCGGACGAGATCTTCGCATCGTACTTGGTCTTTCGGAACAGGGGACGATTTGGTCGGAAACATTGGCTCAGATTCACACATTCGTAAACCTGTCTGGAGGCCTTCCTAACGACATTGGAATGGACTCCTAAGTAGTAAACTTACATGTGTGAGGATTTCCCCATAGAAAAGATGAGAGGGGTGGAGGTGGAGATTTACACTTGTAGGTTTATGTATTGCATTTTGTAGTACTACTGTAGTACTACTTTATTGCCTACAAAATCCAATTTGTATATCAGGTCCACAATCTGCAGATGAAGGACTATACAGATATACTGAACTGAAACTGTGGCCACCTTATCCTCTGTTTTGGATGCCAGGGTCCCATTTTCAAGATAATCAATTATTGTGGACATTAGGGGTGGGCAGAACTTATGGAGTTTTACTCTGTGGAATTTCATGTAGTTACATAAAAACTCAGTGAGATTCTGCAAAGTTCTGTCACACTGCCCAAGCTGATTTTTAGTGCTGGGAGCTGTATGTTGGCAAGCTGCACATGTGGAAAACTCTGCCACGTAACTGTTTGTGGAGTTTTTCTGGAACTCGACACTCCAGGTGAAGCGCAGGGTGGGCAGAACTCCACTGGTAGAGTGGAGTTTGCCTCCCACCCCCTGTGAACATCCACAATGATGCTGTCCTAACTAGAAATATACTCATGCTCTGCTCCCGTTTTCCACAGTGGAGTATCGCAAAGGAATGCAGTAATCAGGTATATTACACAAAGACAAAGTGAAGTGTCCGAGTAGACAAATGTATGTTGGTGGAGACAATATTTTATGAAAAGAAGAGATGCACTTGGAAGTCCCAGAAGGTATGGACTTGCAAATGTGGTCAGTGTGAGATGGTGTAAAGTCAGAATGTGTAGTGTTTCAACTCAACAGTATATATAATCCTGGATCCAGATGTTATAAGGTACTGTGATGCTTTGCTGTGTTTGAGTATTTGTTTTCCTCACTTCACTTTATTGTTCCATGAAGAAAATATAAAATAAAAAGCATTACAAAAAGATCCCATGGTATGCAAACCGTATGTGCTATATTTGTCGCTGCTGTGGCTCTCTCAGTTACTCTGTATATGCCTGATGGAGTGTAGAATGAATATCAGGAACTGACCCCAGCATGCTGCTTGGCACCTAATGTATTTTGGTGTCATCATGTCTGGAGTCTGGAGCCATGTGGAACCACTTGGAGGCACTGGAGATCCATTGCTGGCCCAGTTTGTTATGGACTAGTCTGAAGACTAGGATAGAGTACTCATTAGGTGAAGAATCTGACGGAAAGTCGTATGCTTACCAGGACTATCATTACTGAAGGTAAGTAACTTTACTATCCAAAAATGAGGTTATGTAAACGGCAAAATTTTCATTCATGCCTGAAGCTGTAACAAACTTTGTTCTAAATCAGCGCCTGCAGCTATCAGATTTCTTCCAACCACTTCATCTCTTTAAGGGGAAGGAAATGCAGCAGGCTAGTTTCAAATAGAACTTGTTAATGTTATATTTTGAGATGTGATGACTATGGAATTAGTAGAGAGCGGTTCATTGCTTAGTGGAGGTATTTCATAGACAGAACTGACATACGTCAGATGATTTTCAGTTGTATTACTGAGTGCTATGGGGCAGCTAAAACAACTACACCTGAAAGCATCATTATGTGTTTTATTAGCGATCTGTCTTAACCTACTTTCTTCAGTGGTTTCCTTCACAAGAAAGAGATCTTTAAGTTGGTCACTTTATTTGCTCTGCATACGATTGCTAGTACCTTCATTTGCATGCCAGGGAGAGAATTTGTTTGGAAAACCTATCGTCCAGCATATCTTGAAGTAGAGTGTTTCAGTATTATTAATCGATGTCCATGAACTGAAATTCCTTACACATTGCTAAGGAAATCTTTCAAAGGTAACTAATTTGGCCTGGGACGACTCCTGGTGGCCAACCGCACTGGGAACAGCTCCAACACCCACCGACCACGCACTCAACCTAGGGGTCATCCTCTACTCCACCCTCTCCATGACAAAACAGGTCAACGCCGTCTCTTCCTCCTGCGTCAACACCCTCCGAATGCTCCGCAAGATCTACAAGTGGATCCCCACAGAAACAAGAAGAGCGGTCACCCAGGCCCTCGTCAGCAGCAGGTTGGACTACGGAAACGCCCTCTACGCAGGAGCCTCGGCCAAACTCCTGAGACGACTTCAACGCATTCAGAACGCATCTGCACGCCTGATCCTCAATATCCCCCGCCGCAGCCACATCACACCCCACCTGAGAGACCTGCACTGGCTCTCAGTCAACAAGAGGATAACCTTCAAGCTCCTCACCCACGCACACAAGACACTCCACAACACCGGACCAGCGTACCTCAACAGACGACTCAGCTTCTACTCCCCCACCCGCCAGCTTCGCTCCGCCGACCTCACCCTCGCAACTGTTCCCCGCATAGATCGTTCTCCCATCTCGCCGCCAAGACCTGGAACACCCTCCCCATCCACCTACGGCAGACCCAAGATCTGCTGACCTTCAGAAGACTCCTCAAGACCTGGCTTTTTGAGCAGTAGCAGTTCCCCTCCCCCCCCCCCCCCCCCCCGCACCTTGAGACCCTCACAGGTATGTAGTGCGCTTTACAAATGCTTTGATTGATTAATTTGTATATGAAAAACTATACATTTGAAGAAAATGTTACAGCTTCCCCTGCCTGTTCTCTGGAATACCTGTAGGGCTGGAAATGTTTAAAAACTGAAAGGCGCACATGTGCAGAATTACCATTTATTCTTTTGGGTGTTTTCGCCCCTCAGCATGACACCAATGCAACATCATGGGTGAAGAAAAGTGCCACTCGCTGGCACTGTGAAAGCATGAAAGAACTTGTTAGAGAACAGTCTGACTGTTTTTTACAACAAAAGGAGGAAACAAAGTATCAACTGAAATCAGTTTCCAAAGAACCTATTTCTCTTTGTCTCTTCTTACCTGTCGCTTGCGTCCTCGCATCTTCTGTGACTATTCCTGCTGGTTAATACTGTGTTTTTCTCTATTTTATATTATTTTATGACCTATGATTACCACAGCAATTACTTCATTCTGCATTAAAGACGAAGGCGACACCTATTCACTGGATCCTGGGGAGCGCTCGAGAATGGAATACAGCAGCAGTCCACCAGGTCAGTAAACATTGAATAGATGTGTAAATTAAAGGCATTCAGCATTTACATGATCTTAATCCCTTAAGCTGAGAAAAACAAAAATGTGAACGATTTTACCAGCCATGATTGGATTAAGGATGTGAATCTTTTTGATGTATCACAAAGTGTCTCTGCATCCAAGAATAATAGTTGAGCCCCCATAGTGGCTGAGTGGAAAGATGATCTATTACCTAAGTGAACAGTAATTAGTATAATGGTTTGGCATCATCGAAGGCTCCCTACTGCAAAGAAATAAGGGTTGATAGTGGTTAGAGGGATGGGGGAAAAACTGAACAATGTAGATTCCCAGGATCGATCAGATACTTTGCCTAAGAAGAAGGCCCAAGGACAGGTAACTATTTACTCCTATTATTAATATATCAAAAAGATCTAGGGAGGGCATATCACAAACCATACCACACCTTTCTGTCTTTCATCTTTAATGTTCTACTACGTTACAACCGTTTTCGAATTCTGCACTTCATTCCACAATTGAGGGAGCTGACTACAGAGTATTTTACGTTTATTACATTGTCACAATTTCTGTAGACACCTATGATCATTAAAGTGGCATTGGGGTCAGTGTATCTTAAGAGGGGGATCTGAGGTGAAATGCATCAAATACACCATTGAGGCTATGTTCTATTTCTAAGAAATTCTGCACTCTTCCCAGGCAAAACAAGAAACCTGAATTAACAGCAAGAAATAGAGATACACCTAGTAGTGAAGGATCGTTCTCCTACTGATTCTATTTAGTCTTTGAATAGTACTTAATTTGAGTGACATTTGATTACAACTCATGTACTGGACTAATACAATATGATTAACACAGTTATTGTAAGGTCAGAAGCCCCTCTGCTGCAACTCCTGTGTCATCATGCTCCTGATTTCCTCATTTCCATCAAACTCTGTGTGTTCTGCTCCTTAAAGAAACACTGTCTCAAGTGTCCTGACATGTATCATTAAATATTCTTCTATGTCCCTCCATGGTAGAGAATGTAACTGCTGGAGATGGTGGTTGCATGTCCTTACAACATGGGTGACTACTGTCACCGTGTCCAGACCATAACTAAACCTTGTAATTGGTGGAAGATGTTTATTTATTTATAACATGTTGATATGTTCTCAAAGCCGCTTTGCAGAAAAGGTAGCAGTGGGGTGAGAACAGTTAATCATCAGGCTCCAGGCAAAGGAGCATACGTTTGGAGCTTCCATTCATAATTCTAATTGTTGCGAATTTGAGAGGAGGGGGAGCTATATTGGAGGGATGGGCCAGTCCAAAATTAGGGGCTGGTGGTCCAGATAGTCTCTTTACGGGCCGCAGTTTTCCTTGAACAGATTTGTCTTCAGTGCTTTTGTGGAGGATGAATAGGTGAGAGCAGCTTACAGGAGAGGGTCCTTTTCCTGTAACTTGTACAGGTTGCTTACCTGCCCGCCTTCATAAAAATCATTGCAGTCTGTTTTGACTAGAGTATCTTATCCATCTAAGAACACATGGACCAAGTATTTATGTGTACATAAAAGGTTGTGGTCCAACACCTACTGGTCCATTCGTGTTTGTGTAGCTTCAAGAACGTGTGAATCAGTTGTAGGCTTTAGTGGTGAATCCCTCGATTTGTCCCCCACCCCCTTTCCGGCACAAGCCAATGTAGATCAAGCTATTGTGTGTTTGTGTCAGACCAACAAATACTATATAGGCGCAGAGAAAAGCTTGTTGTTTAGCTCAGCAGTCTGAGCAAGACTCAGCAAGTCAGCCTCTGAGAAGCGACTCTTAGAGAAAGGAAGAGGCCATTTGCTCTCATTTGAGATAATGGTTAGTCTCCATACATTTACCGTGTATCCTTTGTTCATCTCAGCAAAGTGAGCTGCTGCCTTAGTAAACACCTCTAGTTAGCTGAGGCCTTCTTGAGAGAATTCATATCTACAAATATTAAAGGATGTTTGATGTCACCACAGATTCAGAGACACTGTATTATTGGATTCCTAATTACAATAGGACTGCAGTGTGGACAAAAGAATATGCTCATGTACTTGATGGCTCACTATAAATTTAAAAATGCAACAAAATGAATGAACAATTCGTCTGGTACCAACTAACACAGTTCCTTGATATGGGGTGGACCTTGAAGCCAATAATATCAGTTTACCTTTAACTTCACTAAAGCTGTGTGCACCTGCAGAGCTCTGTACACCAGCTCAGTGTAGGAGAGTAGGATCTGCACTTATGTTGCCCCCACTTTGTTTTCTGATGTATACACTGGTTTCTGGCTATAGTCTGGCTGGGTCCCTGCTAATCAGGCCCCCAGTCTCTCTGTTCTCTCTAAACGACTTGATGTGCATATTAGATGCACTAGTGATTGGATACTGTGGTACCTTATGAGCCCCTAGTATATGGTACCTTAGGTACCTAGGGCATAGGTACTTCACAGGCCTACCAGGGGCTGAAGCATGTCTTATGCCACCCCTGGGAAGCATTCTCAATCTGACACCACAGGCCTGCTACTGCAGCCTGTGTGAGGTAGTGTTAGCACTAATCACTGAGATATAGGTTTCTATATCTCACCATACACACACATATAAACACATCAGCCACCCCTAGGGCAGGCCCTATCAATCCTGAGGGCAGGGTGCGTGGTTTACAATGTGAGGGGGTGCCTCTGCCTGAGCAGGGCCCCTCTGCAGTTACCAGAGTCTATTCTCTATGGCTGTTTGTGGATGCGGTTAAACCATATACTCTTATGTGCATTACAATGCTAACTTTGGAATGACTGCATCAAAACATGTCCTGTTAGGTGTCAAACAACTTGGAATCATAGCCCCACATCAGTCCATGATGTGGGAGTATGATCCCACCCTTCTAGAGGGGACGACATGTAAAACGATAGAAATCCTATAGAGCCCTGGCATCACAAAATGGATGCCACCAGCACAGACACTGGGCTGCCCTCCTGCTGCTGACTGAAACTCGCAGTGGAGGAAGCCCAACAAAAGGCATCCTGTCACAGGGAGGTGTCACCACCTTCCAGACAGGATTTAGTGTATTGGGGCTGGGTGGGTGCACTCCTAGAGTGCTTTGAAGTCCTGCACTGGGGGAGCAGTAGGCTCCTCTGTGCATATGCCAGCTCAAACCGGTTCAGGGGCTACCTGTCCCTGCTCTGGCGCGAAACTGGACAAAGGGAAGTGAGTGTAACCACCCCCTCCCCTGACCCTCCTAGAGGAGTGGTCATAGAGCTAGTCCCTCCCCTATCTTCACTATAAGATAGCGAGCTTTGCCATTGCAAATCAGATAACCCTGGACGACGCTCTACAAAGAAGAATCATGGCCCTTTGACGTTCCACTACCTTTGGAAGACAGAAGAATCTCCCTTGGAGTCAAGGAGTGACTCCCCTGCTTGGCAGACACCAAAAACCTTAATCAACGGTTGCAAACTTTCCCGCTCCCGCCAGAGTTCGAAGTCCCTGTTGCCCCGCAAGTGGATTTCCTGACTTCTCGACAGCCATTGTGAGTCCCCAGCAGAGCTGTGGCGAGTGGACCCCACGAGTGACGAGGAACAGCAATACCCGGGGACCGTGCACTATTGTCGAGTGCAAACCCTTCACGACGTCCTACGGACTTGTGCATTGGACCATTTGTGTCCCAAGCCTTCAGCAGGTTTTGCAGCGAAAATCAGAGGCCTACCCCGTCCCGAGTGACCGTGGGCTCTTGTGAAGCATTTCCTGAAGAGGCGTCTTCGCGATCACTTGCCCGTTGGCTAGTGGGTCCCCCGAAGACTTTCCTATCGACTCAAAGGACTCCCCTGGCTGCTCCAGGCCTGCCCTCACTTACCCTTGCTCGGTGAGTCCCTCAGACCTTGCTGGTCTGCACCATCGACTTTCTTCAGTCTACACGAGACTTGAAGTTGCCAAGGCTTGTTGGCTCCAATCCGGGTGCTGACACCGCCATCAGCTGCAGACATCGTGGGACACTCCAAATCCAGCCGCTGGTCATCCTCGATCTCTCCTGGACCTCGTGAGCACAGAGTCAAAACACCATCGATGACCTGAAATCACCCGACATCCGTGGTCAGCCATCTTCCTGGCCACCGGTCACTGGCAAGTGACTTTGAACACTGTCCCTTCAATTTTCAGGTCGACTCCATCTTGAATCCACCCTTGGATTCCACCGGACACTTCTTCAGTCGACGCAAGCAGCAAGTCTTCTTTGGTCTCCATAAAAAACAGCGACACGACCCGACACCAAAATACACCTATGCACCCGGCTTCCCTGGGTGAGGTAACTCGTGCACTCTGGTGCCCTAGTGTGTGTTGGCCCTCGAAGTACTTACCTTGTAAGTGGCTTGCTTGTAGACTTCCTCGAAGTACCCTAGAACTGTAAAAATCCAACCGCGACGTGCACCATTATAAACAATAGGGAACCCGCAGCTGTGTTCACACACTGCACGCGTCTCCCGTGGGCCTGTTACTTACCTGCTAACACTGCAGTAGTGAAGCCCCAGCGATTCCCCAGGCCCTAGGCCTTGTCATTTTGCAAGTCGACATTCTTATACCATTTTTTTAGTATATGGTCTGGTACGCCCCTAGGGCTCCAGCCATATTTGTTCTTAATTTATTGTGAAACGTTGACATTTGAATGTGTATCTGACTTCTAATCTCTTAAAGAGATTAGTAGAGTGTGTCTAGTAATAAATACATATATATTTGATATATATACCTGTGTGGTGTCCTTTCATTTGGCAATTCAAGAGATTATAAGGTAAAACAAGCTGCTTTACATTCCTCTGAGACTTAGCCTGAAGGCTGCTCTCCACAGCTACCACTAGGATAGCTTTCTTTAAAAGGTTGTCTTAAACCTATCTACCATAAGAGTCGAATTGGACTGGTGCAAGTTGGCCACTATAACTAGTGACCAGCATATGCCAGGCCAACTTCTCACACTCAGCATAGCACAAAGGGAAGAATTAGACTATGAAAGGACTCTGTTGCTGATCTCCTTTAAGAGATGGAGATAGATTAAGGCCTGCAGTTGCTATTATCTTAGGGGAAGGAGGAAGATGTTTGCTTAGAACCTGCCCAGGCTCATCCCACAGACTGTTAAGGCTTAGCTATTTTAAATAGTGCTCTGAGGACCGGCTGCTTGTGAAGAGGAGCTTGCCCAACAACTGATGCCAATCAGCCAAAAAGAAGCCAGTGGATGATGAGATTGTTTTTCTAATTTTCTCCGAGTCTTCCCTGTGAGAGAGGTCTTTCCCTACTGCTACAAATGAGGGATGAGCTCAAGAACCTTTAAAGTGAACCACTGACTTTGGTGAGTTACCCAAAGTGTTCTTCAGCCCTGGCAGTTGGATTCCCATTTTCAGCACAAGTATGTGGACTGGTACTAAGCCCTCTTGTGTTTCCCCCTTTCAGGCCACTTTTCCATAATCCGAATGCAAAGGTTGCATCATTATGCAACAAAACTCAGAGTTGGTCTCCCCCTTACTGATCTTTCTGGTTTGCTTCCACAGCTCCTGGAATGTGCCCATTAATGCACCCCGAAGCTGAGTCTCTTGTGCCAACAACTACACCATCTCCACATACCACCCTCTGTGACACAGTTTGTCTCTCATTTGTCGATTAGACTGTGACTCTAAAAAAGTTCTGCTTTTTTCTTTTCTATAAATATTAACACTGTCTCGATATTCCATTTGCTAAATTTTTTAATTGCACAGTTATATATTTGAAAACATTCATCATCATTCAATAACTTTGATTGGTTGAGATTGCGTATGAGATGTCCTCAGTGATGATGGTGGTCTTGGACCACACGAGTAGGGTCAGAGCACGTGTTGAATGCCTTGCAAAAGTAATCAGCCAATAATCATTAAGGGTGAAGGATATTAACAAAAGGATTATGAGTTTTGGTGTAAAAAAAAGGCATGGTGGATGGTTCATGGGTCCTACAAACTTGGAGTATGCATCCATAAGATTGTAAAGTGAAATATTTCTAGTATTTTTTGTCTAAGGTATGACAGCAGAACCTCAGTCAAGCGGTTTCTTCTACTGGGATTTACTCTACATTGACCTGATTCAGCTGTACTGATATTGAGAGTTAATATCATATTGCATTATCCATGGTGACGTTTGTATATAGTTGGAATGTACAAGTGAATAACAGCTGTTAAACATTTTATTGCTTTCTTTGTTGTGCTGTTACTGTGTGAAGACTGGACAGCTGGAACACAGCCAATCCTAGATTGTTGAGGTTGACTGAGTTGTTTTCAGTCTGTTGAAGGGAGGTAGTTGAAAGAGAAGTGGGGAGAATGGGTGTGGTGATCTACAGTTGCAGATCTTATAGGATCCTGTTTCATGCACTGCTGAGTTTGTGAGGTTGCTGGAGGACCCTGCAAGATTGGCATTTCTCAAAGACATCCTTTTGGGGTACTCTTAAGACGGAAGACCCTCAATCTGTCTCCCTACCCTGTACTGTCAGGGGCTGTCCAAAGTGACTCCTTTCCCAAAGCCCTTGCTCATGTCAGCATAATAGTATAATTATAGTCCTTAGGGTGCAGTATCTGCATCCAGATGACCTGCCTACTGCCCTCGCTGTGTAAATTAGGTTCAGATGCACAGGTGCATGGGGGGGCCATCATGTTTTTTATTTGTGTTTGAGATGTTAGCAAACATTTGTGGCCCTATCCACAAGGGTACATTTGGGCGCAAACACAATTTTATTACATAATGTATCTATTTTACTATGTCAAAAAAGAGAGGGGGGACCAGGAGCGGGTTATGGTCCAGTGCCCGTGCTCCTAGAACTAACGTTAAATCAAAAACGGGGGAAACGGTTCCGGAGGAGGGGTGCAAAGTGTCACCCACTCACTGAAAGAGAGATTGGAAGGAAGGAGACAGGGAGGGGGTCCTAGGCCTAGAACACACTGGTAAGAGGGAAGAACAGGTCTTGCCTCTTGTTGCCCTCACACACCCCGAAGGATGTCATGCTTCATCATCGGACGTTTTGCTCCTCGTCGGGCTGGCTCTGCAATGGCCCGAAAGGTCACTTTAGCTGAGATCTTTTAAGAAGTTTAAATCTGACCAAGGGGTACCAAAAGGAATGTGTTTTAAAAGGCCTTTTAGTTACCTGGTCACATTGTGCCTATTGGGGTAACATATAACCTACGGGTTTTTTATTCTGACAAGGGTACCATCACATTAAAACACACCCCTTTTGGTAACCCTTAGTCAGTTTTAAACTTTGTACGCACTGACTCACCCTCCACATAGGATTCATCCCACATACCCACACTCATCAGACGGCAGTTCTTAAAAGATCTCCGCTAAAGTGACCCTTCGGGGGACCCGTAGGGCATTGCAGCGCTGGCCCGGCGAGGAGCAAAACGCCCGATGATGAAGCATGACATCCTTCAGGGTGTGTGAGGGCAACAAGAGGCAAGACCTGTTCTTCCCTCTTACCAGTGTGTTCTAGGCCTAGGACCCACTCCCTGTCTCCTTCCTTCCACTCTCTCTTTCCCTTCTCAGTGAGTGGGTGACACTTTGCCCCCCTCCTCCGGAACAGTGTATCTATTTTACACCTTCCAGTATTTCATAAAGGGATTCCTGACAGGCATAAACCAATTTATATTTGTGGAGATCTCTGCCACTAGTACAGAATTCTCTGCACTACTAAATCCTACTCAGTGTTCGAAAATAGGCCCCTCGCCTTAACAAAAACGTAGCTTTGTCTACATTCACAAACTCCTCTTACTTCTCCATTCAATCTTGAAACAGTAGAATTTGTATTCCAGCCAAGGGCTGATATAAATCTCTTTCGCGGGTGGAACAGGAAAAGACCGTCGCAGATTTTGTTTGGGTGTGGGAGAAGGGCTTTCTCCACAGAGAAAAAAATGCGTTTCCACTGGGATCCTGATTTCTCTGTGTAGAGATCTATGTTATGTAGAACTCTTCACACTGGGAATAAAAGCCCAGTAGGAATATCAGATGACCTTCCCAGAGGTACGCCTGGAAACCCGCACCTGGAGCAGTTTCCCATATATACTTCTGTGAACATATGGTTCGAGGCATATGAGCTGCAGATTGTACACTTAGCATAGATCGCCATCTGGTGTTGGGCCCGGATGTTTGCAGTTTGTTTTTGTTCTTTGGACAGTCTTTGGAAGGCACGAGTTCGGTGACTCCTCCTTCGGTCCGTACTGCGCATGGGCTTCGGCTCCATCCTCAGATTGTTTTTTTCCACCATCGGGCTCGGATGTGATACTTCGTGCTCCGGCTTCGAACTTCTACGGTTCCAGCCTCGACGGAAAATCCTCGTTCTTCGAGTTTCTTCATCTATCTTCATCTCTCGAAGCGGCACTTTTCTCCATTCCGCACATCGGCACCGGCCTTCGGGCCCTCCTCGACTCCGGTCCCGGCCGATGGAAAGGACTCCGTTCAAAAAGTGCCCAAAATGTGGGTCTAAATTTCCCCACACCGACCTCCATCAGGTGTGTAACCTTTGCCTCTCCCCAGAACACGTGGCTAGAGACTGCCCCGCCTGTAAGTCTTTTCGCTCCAAAAACACCATCCGGGATCGAAGAGCTCGACGCACCATGGCGCACTCATCGACCGCGGCTCCACCGGACATCTTCGGAGACGACACCGGAGCTTCGGGGCAACAACACACCGAGCAGGAGGAAGACGTCGTCAGCGCTTCCGAGGCCGACGACTCCGACGTGGAGGACATCACACCGGCGCAGAGGGTCGTGAGTACTCTACCCCCTCCCACCCCCACGCCCAAATCCAAAGAGACTCAGGTTACACCCTCGCCTGCAGGCCTGGGTAAAACCAAGCACACAGCTTCTATCACCCCACCTTCGGGCCCGGTGTCGAAGCCTCACAAGTCTCACGGCAGCTCGGGCTCGAGCCAGCCGACGCCTGGTGCCGATAAACATCGTCCGGCACCGAAGAAAGTGACGCCCAGCTCGACTCCGAAGCCACCGGTGCCGAAGCCTGGACTCTCGGTGCCGACAAAACACAAACACAAATCCCTCGGCACCGACGCTCCGGTGCCGAAAACTACTTCGACGCCGAAAAAACCGGAGGTTCCAAAAAAGCATGGCGCAGACAAACCATCAAAATCCTCGGCTCCGAAAACATCGGCGCCAGCGGACGATTCGGTGCCACTGGACCTCTTTACACCAGATCCTTTACAAAAGACCTTATTTAAGGATCCAAAGACTGGGCTATTGACTTTAGTTTTCAAGAAAAGGCGTCTTGACACACCGGCTCCTCATCCACCGCCCAAGCGGAAGGACTCTGCTACTTCTCCTCTCAGAGTGCCCTCCCCACTACCTCCTCCTCCCCCTCCTCCACCTCTTCCACCCCCTCCCCCTCCCAGGTCTCCGCCACCTTTGCCTCAGCATTCCCTGACCCCGTCCCCAGATCCGGATTACGGGGATCCAGATTATGACCCGGCGGACGCCCCCATGGACCCCACTCCACCGGGGACCCCAGACCCATGGGAAGACTACCAAAACCCTGACATACCGGATGTACCTCAGGACGACCTATACCCATCCAGGCCGTCCCCCCCAGAGGACTCATTAGGGTTTCACCACCTAGTGCAGAGAGCAGCACACTACCATGGGGTGGAAATGCATAGTGAACCAGTGGAAGACGACTTCTTACTGGATACATTCGATATTCAGGACAAGTCCACAGCTATCTTGCCCATGCTTAAGGGTGTCACCAAGCATGCTGCAGAGGTGTTCAAAGACCCAGTCAGGGCCAGGGTCTTAAACCCTAAAATAGAAAAAAAATATAAAGCGGCACCCACAGACCCTACATACATTAAGGACCCTGCTCCCTTAGATTCCCTAGTTGTGTCCACAGCTAGAAAGCGGTCTATCTCCCAGTCCTCAGGAGAGGCCCCGCCGCCAGATAAAGAATCTAAACTTCTAGACGCGTCTGGCAAACGCACCGCCTCACAAGCTGCGAACATTTGGCGCATTGCAAATACACAAGCGCTGCTTGCGCGCTATGACAGAGCAAACTACGATGAGCTTGAGGCTCTTATACAGTACCTCCCAGAAAAACACAAACGCAAAGCTCATGACCTGATACAGGAGGGTAAGCTAATTACTAACACCTCCATTAAGTGTGCCCTCGATGCAGCCGACACTGCTTCTAGAGCCATAAATACCAGTGTCCTGCTTCGTCGTCATGCCTGGCTCAGGATCTCAGGGTTCAAGCCTGAAGTCCAGGCGTCCATACTAAATCACCCCTTTGACCAACAAAATCTCTTCAGGCCAAAGGTAGACTAAGCATTAGAAAAGATGAAAAAGGACACAGACACAGCAAAGTCTATGGGGGCATTGCAATCACAAACCCCTAAACGCTCCTTTCGACGCTCATCCTTTCGTGGCACAGGCAGAAGCTACTCCACCGATAGCGCCTCTACCTCCTACAAATCCCCTCCTCAAAATACCTTTTCAAAGGGCTACCAAAGGGGTGGTTACAGAGGCAACAACAATAAGGGCAGGGGCAAAACTAACACCACCCGTTCTGCCACCCCGCCAGCACAATGACTTCCCTCCGCTCCCCCCAGACCATCCCACTCCGGTCGGGGGCAGACTACAAAACTTTATCCACGCATGGGAATCCATAACATCGGACAAATGGGTGACCCAAATTATTCGGTCAGGGTACTGCCTCGAGCTAACATCTACCCCACCCAATATCCCACTAAGACACCGTCCAATGTCTCAAGAACATTCCACACTGCTCAAACAGGAGGTGCTCTCCCTCCTCCAAAAACACGCTATAGAGCAGGTCCCCGTCACTCAGCACAATCTTGGGGTCTACTCTCTGTATTTCCTAATACCGAAGAAAGACGGGACCCTGAGGCCCATTCTGGACCTCCGGCCTCTAAATGCATACATACATTCAGACCATTTCCACATGGTCACCCTACAACAAGTCCTCCCGCTCCTCTGTCAGGGAGACTTTCTTACTACCTTGGATCTGAAAGACGCATACTTTCACATTCCAATACACCCTTCTCACAGAAAGTACCTCAGGTTTGTGGTGGACGATCAACATTACCAGTTCACAGTTCTCCTCTTCGGGGTCACCACCGCACCACGGGTGTTTACCAAATGCCTAGCAGTTGTAGCAGCACACCTCAGACGTCAACATATTCACGTCTTCCCTTACTTAGACGACTGGCTCATAAAAGCCGCGTCCTACAACCAATGTGTGCAACATACCAACAGCACCATTCAACTGCTCCACCGGCTAGGCTTCACGGTGAACTACCAAAAGTCCCACCTCCTACCATCGCACACAAAGCAATATCTCGGAGCCACTATAGACACCTTCAAAGGTATTGCCTATCCAAACTCAGCCAGAATCGCAAGCATACACGCCTTGCGCAAAACATTCCTTCCTCAACACTCTCTTCCAGCAAGAGTGTTTATGAAGCTCATAGGAATGATGGCATCTTGCATTTTCATAGTGCCCCATGCAAGACTCCACATGCGTCCACTCCAAGAGTGCCTAGCACGACAGTGGAACCAGGCCCAGGGTCAGCTGACGGATCTGGTGTTGGTGGACGGCCGCACCCATCACTCTCTGCAGTGGTGGAACACCACAAACCGTTCCAAAGGACGGCCGTTCCTGGACCCGGTCCCTCAGGTGATTCTAACAGCGGACGCATCGCTCTCCGGCTGGGGAGCGCACCTCTTACACCTCACAATGCAAGGTCTATGGACGCCACAGCAAAAGTCGCTCCACATCAACCATCTGGAGCTCTTGGCGATCTTTCTAGCCCTAAAATCTTTTCAAAAACAGATTTCGGCCAAAGCAGTCCTCATTCGCACAGACAATATGACTGCAATGTATTATATCCAAAAACAGGGGGAGGGGGGGGGGGAACACTCTCCCCAGCTCTCTCGCTTAGCCCAGAGCATATGGAGATGGGCAATTCCTCAAAACATCTTTCTCCTGGCACAGCATGTTCCAGGCGTACAAAACACCATGGCAGATCTGCTCAGCAGACAAACGCAACAACTACACGAATGGGAACTGCATCCACAGGTTCTTCGCCCATTCTTCCAAAAGTGGGGGCATCCTCAGATAGACCTCTTCGCCACCCACGAAAATGAAAAATGCCCAAGCTTCGCCGCCAGATACCCACACCCATTGTCCAAGGCAATGCGATATGGATAAACTGGTCAGGCAAATTTGCATACGCCTTTCCACCTCTCCCGCTAATTCCATTAGTGGTAAGGAAGCTACAACAGCACTCCCTCACGCTCATTCTAGTAGCTCCAACATGGGCCAGGCAGCCGTGGTACACCACACTACTACAGCTCTCAGTGGTACCACATCAAAAACTGCACCTGTCCCCATGCCTCCTAACTCAGAACCATGGAGAAATCAGGCACCCGGACCCAGCTCAGCTCAACATTGCGATCTGGCTCCTGAAATCTTAGAATTTGGGTACCTTAACCTTCCCCCTGATTGCATGAACATTATCAAGGAAGCTAGACGTCCTACCACTCGAGCATGCTATGCCGCAAAGTGGAAGAGATTTGTGGTTTACTGCCGTAACAATACAATCAACCCTTTAGATGCATCCATACAGCACATCATATGCTATCTGCTCCATCTTCACAGGTGTAACCTGGCATATTCTTCCATACGCCTACACCTAGCAGCGATTGCTGCTTATCTACAAAACAGACAGCATTTATCACTGTTCAGAGTGCCCGCTATTAATGCCTTTATGGAAGGTCTTAAACGAGTAATTCCTCCCAGGGCACCACCTTCCCCTGTATGGAATCTAAATGTAGTTCTTACAAGGCTAATGGGTCCGCCCTTCGAACCAATGCATAAATGTGAGCTACAGTTCCTCACCTGGAAAACAGCTTTCCTCGTAGCTATCACTTCCCTTAGAAGGGTTGGTGAAATACAAGCGTTCACTATACAGGAACCTTTCTTACAAATACATCACAGCAAAGTGATACTTAGTACAAATCCAAAGTTTCTGCCCAAGGTCATTTCCCCCTTCCATCTCAATCAATCGGTGGAATTACCTGTCTTTTTCTCGCAACCTCAATCTGTTGCAGAAAGGGCCCTACACACACTCGACATACAGAGAACACAACCTTTCAGGAAAACTAAACAATTGTTTGTTTCCTTCTCTCCACCACATAAAGGCAACCCCATCTCTAAATCAGGGATAGCTAGGTGGATTGTAAAGTGCATACAAATTTGCTATCAAAAGGCAAAAAGGACATTATCTGTTCCACCTAAAGCCCACTCTACTAGAAAGTTAGGGGCTTCTATGGCTTTTCTAGGGAACATACCCTTAGATGACATCTGCAAAGCAGCCACATGGTCAACACCGCACACCTTCACAAAACATTACTGTGTAGACGTGCATTCCAAGCAGCAAGCTAGTGTGGGCCAGGCTGTACTAAAGACACTTTTTTCAAACCGCTGCAACGGATACCGGTGGTCGCCGCTAAGGTTGGGTACTGCTATATAATCTATGCTAAGTGTACAATCTGCAGCTCATATGCCTCGAACGGAATATGCTACTTACCAGTATGCATCTGTTCTTGGCATGTAGAGCTGCAGAGTTGTACACGCCCACCCGCCTCCCCGGCTACCTGTATCCGTTCCAGTCCATCTTATTTAGATACAACACATATGGGTTTCTCACTGTTATTACTACGCTCCATCATTTCCCTGTTGGCGAAAAACAATCTGAGGATGGAGCCGAAGCCCATGCGCAGTACGGACCGAAGGAGGAGTCACCGAACTCGTGACTTCCAAAGACTGTCCAAAGAACAAAAACAAACTGCAAACATCCGGGCCCAACACCAGATGGCGATCTATGCTAAGTGTACAACTCTGCAGCTCTACATGCCAAGAACAGATGCATACTGGTAAGTAGCATATTCCTTTTCTAGAAAGTAGAAGAAGTATGCACAAACGGAGTTGGTGATCTCTGCTCATACTTTCTTTGTGAATCTGGCCCTTGGGCAATAACTAATCGTGATTATGGACCGTGTGTGCAAACACTACAGATGCACCCAACCTTAGGGTTGCCTGTAACCATTTGAAACATTTAAATTATAAGACTGACGGTTGCAAGATGGAGGATGGTCCCTGTCGACCGAAGATAGCCTCATTTATTTTTTATCTGCTGTTCTAAGTTTTTGTTGGTTTCAGAGCGGAACAAAGAAAGTTTTAGACCAAAATAGCCCCCTGTAAGGAGTACCGGGTCATTTGTACATAGGTAATGACCACTTCATACTATTCCAGTGAGAGGATCTTCCCAGACTCCTCTCTGAGAAGAGAAACTACTTACAAATATGTTTCACCACACCACTAGAATCTGGAGGCTACAATGACTGATTTGTAGTAGACATGGCCCAATTGTCTACATTTGGAATATAAGCAGTAGATTCACTCCAGCTTGTTGATCACCATTGGACAAGTCATGTCTGGTCGCAGTGTTGATCTGGCCTGTCCATCAATCTGATACTGCCAGATTGGCCAGCTTGAAAGGGCCAATATATGGAGTTTTTTTTATTCCATCACGGTCCATATGAATACTAAACGTATCAATCTGGCCCATATGGTAGTGCTAGAGTGCCCGACAGGCCACTCTAACACTGCGTGGCCACTTGGTGTTTGTAGAATGTGGAGCTAAGTTGTGGACACAGACATAACACCTTGAAGTCCTCCCTACCTTTTGCTAGACACCGGTGGAGAGCTGCTTAATAAATGGATCTTTATAAATGTAGGTTAGCTGAGTGGGACTCTTGACTCCTTCACTGCATCGCCTTTTTATTATTTTGCTTTTCGTTTGAACCTGCTGCTTTTGTTGTGGTTCAGGACTCAAGTGATTGGCTAGATTGCATGATCGAAAGGGATCTTTGTAGCCTGAAAAAATGTACTTTTTGCCTTTTGGGTTAGTGGTGTTTCTGTAGGTCAAACAGTGGTCTGCCACTGATGACCAAACCCATTTGTGTGGAGCCACTGATCTGGAGCTCAAGTAGCAAGGTAGTCTCTTTATGGGCGACTGACACCACTATAAGGAAATAGAGTTAATTTAATGGAACAGCTCACACATTTTCTGAACTCTGCAACACTGACCCCCTCTTTTGTAGTTTAGCAGGTTTACTGTCTGCTATTTGATACTATATTTGTTGTCTTTTTGTATTGTTTTAGGTGTTCGCAAACATTAAGGTTGAGAACAATAAACATTTCAGACTTGTAACAAAGTAACTCCAGAGTATGGATAGCATCAGCTAGCGATTGCTATGCATAATTTATAATTTGGCAGAGGGCCCGTTGTTCCACTGGGTGTAGAGAATAAATTACTCCATCCCCCATGATGGAGTGACTCTCTGTCAAATTTATAAATGACCATCAAGCAGGCGGTTGTTAATAATGCATTAACATGAACCCTCTTTATGTTGTTTCTGTCAATGCATTTCAAAACGGGATTTTCTTTTTGAAAATAAAAAAAATGTTTCCCTCGATATGGGAGTAATCCAACATGGCGAGGGGGTCCTTATTTGCATTTTACTGTCCCTCTCCGCCAGAGTTTGCCTGGCGGGGATGGACAGTAAAAAATGACTAAATGTCTGCCCATTCTGATGGACTTGGTGGACATATAGCCATTTCTCTGACAGCCCTTACTTATTCAGGCCATCAGAGAAGTTTGGCTATGGTGGTGACGTAGTATTTACTGCAGTAGCCAATCCTATGGTCTGTATGCATCAAAATCAGGCGGGCGGAACATTATGCTGGCAAGTAAGGATACTCCATCGCTGTTGCATTTTAAAATTTGCAGAGTTTTTAAAAGCGTGAACATAAACCTATCAGGGTATCAGAGCTCGGTACATATAGCAGTAAGGTTGTACATAGAAGAAAATACATTGCAAGAGGGAAAATGCAAGGAGCAATGCAAATACAAACACAGATAGTATTTTTTCTATTGCACTGGCATAGTCTGAATGGACATCGCTTTAGCAACGGTATACGAAAGTTTACAGTGTTCAAACATCTAGCGTTGCAGTCGGTACATTCAGCAGATGTTCATTCTATTACAGATGAGCATGTTTAAAAAAAAACACCGTACAGAAGTAGAAAGAATACAATTGTTGCCTACACGTGATATAGGAGATTGTAATCACTGCCCAAAGTAGAGGCCTCTCATTCAGATTGTCCAGCAAACTGTCTAGCAATGTCTGGACAAATGGTGGCAGCTCCTGTCCCACATGAAACCACAAAGCTGATGCACACATACTTTGGGGGCTGCACACCTCTAAGGCCAGTGGCATCTGACTTCTAAGGCCAGTGGCATCTGACTTTCAACCAACTCCAAATGACTGTTTCAAATTATAGACTTCACAATCATTACTTCTTAGACCCGGGTGACCTTTTTGATGCCTCATCACTGAGCGTTTGGTAGGAAATGCTCTTTCACGTTTATAATATTCAAATGGCTTCTCCCCGGTCTATAATTTCTGATCAAGCATTAGCTATTCCTCTGTAATGAATGTCTTGTCACACTGAAGACAGATACAGTTTCTCTCTGGAATGCATATTGACACATCAGGCCCCTCCTGTGACTAAACACTTTGCAAGAAAAAGTTGTTTCTGCCAATGTGGACTATCTGAGCAACACCTGGTAACATTTATTGCTTCAGTTACTTCCCAGTATGGATTTTCAGATGTTGCATAATAGTCCCTTCGTAATAATTGCTTTATCATGTTTAGTATCGCTCCTGTGTGGAGAACAGGTTGTCCAAATAGTAATGACTTTCGGATGTTGCATTAGCTTTGCCTTTGTAAAGGACGCCTTGCAACATTGAGTGCAGTGATATGCATTCTCCAATGTCATGACTTTCTCCTCTGTGTTAACTTACTGTCATTGTAGCAGCTGTGCCCTGCCAATAAATGAATTGTCACATTCAGTACCTTTATACCGTTACTCTCCAGGGTGGACTTTTTGATGTTGTGTTTGGTCTTTCTTTTTTGACAAATGCCTGGACGCACTTGTTGTGAAATGCTTTCTTAATGTCATGACTTTTTTCCATGTGGACTTTGAAGGTATATTAGCCATGCCTTTCTAATAAATGCTTTGTTGCATTCAGTGCATTCACATCATTTCTCTCCTAAGTGAACTTACTAAAGTCGTGTTAGGTTGCTTTACCAACAAATGCCTTGTCACAGTAAGTGGTTTCTCCCCTGTGTGGACTTTCTGATGGAGCATTGGTTGTGCTGTGCCGGTCTAATAAATGCCTTGTCACTTTCTGTACATTCAAGCGGTTACTTCCAAGAACACTTTGTCACATTCTGTGTATTCATAGAAATTTTCCTCAGTGGGGACTTTCTGATGTTGTTTGAAGTCTCCCTTGCTAATAAATCCTTTGCCTCATTCAGTGCGGTCTTCAGTGTGGACTTTTGATGTTGCGTTAGCACTCCATTTCTTATGAATATATTGTCACATTCAATACATTTATATAGTTTCTCTCCTGTGTAAACATTCTGATGTCATTAATTTTGGTTTTGTAATAAATCTCTTGTCACATTCTGTACATTAATATGGTTGTTCCCTAGTGTGGATTTGTTGATGCTGCGTTAACTTAATCTCCATTTGTTATAAATGCCTTGTGGCATTCTGTACATTCATACAGTTTCTCCTCGGTGTGGATTTGTTGATGCCGCTTTAGATTCTTCTTCCACCTGAACACTTTTCACATTTATTTGGTTTCTTTCCATAGTTGACTTTCTGATGTTGCGTTAGGTATCCATTCGTTATAAATGCTTTGTCACATGCAGTGCATTCATAGGGTTTCTACCCAGTGTGGACTTTCTGATGTTGCTTTAACTTTTTATTTGCGTTAAATGATTTGCCACATTCTGTACATTTATATGTTTTTCTCCTGTGTGAACTTGCCAATGTATTTTTAAACATTGCTTTGCAATAATAAGATAATAAAAAAATGGTTTTAAAAGTCACTGAAGACATTTATCAGGTATACATAGGTTTTGTCTGCACAGCCTTTTAACCCAGAATAGTTAAATGTGGATAATCTGTATTTCCCTCCTTATTAAACTTTATTTGGATTCTCTATATATTTTATGTTCAGCATTGTCATATAATACCAGCATACAATAATTTGATACCTCATAAGTATATCTGAAGCTGGTTATCTTAGTGCCTCCCCTTTACAAACTAAAATGCAGAGTTATCAAGTTTATGTGCTGCCGCAAAGCAATGCAAAGTGTTGATATGGTATTTACTTTCCAGCCCTGCTTTGTTCTACTTCGAGTCAAGGGGATGGTCCATGGTTGATACTTGAGTATTCCTGGGCAGCCAGCCATGGTTTTTGATGTAAAGCTGTATCTACTAAAATTGTTAGATTGAACTTTGCCTCAAAAATAATGTTTGTTTGAGGCAGGCGCAAAGTTGGGGAAAAATAATTGTATTTCTCCTTATATTTCCTATATTTCATGTGTGCTGCACAGTATGTCATATATCCAAAGAGCGAAATGTTTAAAAAAATATCTAGACATAGAATTTTATTCTGCAAGTTAGCGCTAGGCAGTCTTAAAGTATAGCTCTGTACTGCTCTCTCCAAATACTGTGATGCAGTGCCGCAGGTTTGGCTGCTGCACTGCATTGTAAATGTGTACCTAAATGTTGGCAATAAAATCTTGTACTCTTCCCTTGCATTTAAAATGCTAATGATTTGACTCTGATGTTTAACCCAACAGGTGGTGCAGTCAGACACAGAATAAGAAAACTAAGTGATTCTGAAACTTGTACTGCAAAAACACAATCATACAAAAAGTCATCAGAAAAAGACACATCGAAAGTGGTTCAGAGCCCTGGAAAGGAAGCACCCTATAACAGCCATCTATGGTCAGAAATCATCCGGGTACTGGGGGGTGACAAACCTGCATGTGAAAGCGCTGTGAGTGATGCAGAACACTGTCCTGTATATCAGGAAACCCCCAGACTTCAAGGATCGGAGTATGATGATGCCTGGGAGAGTAATGTTAATCAATCAAATCCACTTACATATCCAACAGACCTGCAGCAGAAGCAGATGCTTTATACCTGTAGCGAATGTGACAAAGGCTTCAGTAGAAGAGAATACCTTCTTAGGCACTTGAGATTGCATACAGGAGAGAGGCCGTACCAATGCAATGAATGTAACAAGAGCTTCAGTTTGAAGGGAAATCTTATTGTGCACAAGAGAACACACACAGGAGAGAGACCCTATCACTGTACTATATGTGGGAAAAGCTTTAGCCAGAAGGGAATTCTTGGTAGACACATGAAGACGCATATCGGAGAGAAACCTTATCAGTGTACTGAATGTGGGAAAATGTACAGTCAGAAGAGAAATCTTATAACACACCAAAAAACACATACACAGAACAGATGTACCACATCATATGTAAAGATGGATCTGGTAGCATAATGGACTGATGCATCCACTTCAGGAATCTATGTTTGATCTCCTATTCAGAGAATCAAATTCCAGCAGGTCTACTCGTCATTCCATCAATTCGAGCTTGATAAAATGAGTACCGTTGAGAAAAATAAACACCTCTTATTTCAGCACCAAAAGACCCAAGGTTTAATGTGTATTTTACAAATAGATTATGTTACCCTATGGAGGTTGTTTGCCACTCATTGGTAATTTCAGACATTATTTTAACCAGCATTCCTGAAAGATGGGCCAAATTTCACTTGTTTCTTGTGGATAGCCAATACCAATCATAGGTCAACATTTGAAGAAAAGACTTTAGGTAGCAAAGCATCAACCTACCAAGTACAGAAAAATGTACAGAAGCAAGTTTGTTAATAAGAAATCTGTCTATTTTAAAAACCTCTTTCTGGTTGAAGAAAGGAACATAAAAAAAGGAATAGCAAGGCACAGTCCACCTATGTTTGTGTGTAATAAATAAGCATTGCTGGGCCAATGGCAAAAATATGAGAGAAACGTTGTGCGGTAATATACAAAAACCCAAAGTATTTCCAAAAAACATAACGTTTGGGAAAATAGTACACATTGCAGCTAAACCAGACATTCATATTTTACCCAATACATTTTTTTTAAGCAGTTTATTTTATTCATAGGCATTTTAAAAAAACAAGGACACTTGGTGTAAGGAATTAAATATTTTATTCATAGTCCTGTAATATGATGATGTAAATGTGGAAGGTGACTTTCTTGTCCCATTGAAGAGGCAAAGAGGATTTCTTGAAGGTTATTTTTGTGTTTAGCCAATTTGTTAAAGCTGATGATCTATAATAAATATTTAAACTATTTATATGAAATGTGGTCTACATTGATCTTTTATTTCTCTTTGCCATTCCATTCACCTTTTACAGAAAGAGGCTCTGTGATGTTGTGTGACATCTTTTATGGCAAAAGAAATTGTCTTTAAAATAAAAGTGTGTTCCATTAATGTTTAATATTCAACACTTATCGGTTGGAAGTTTCTTCCAAAAGAAGAGGTTGCATAGCCTGTTTTCACAGTCCATAGCTTTAATGCATCTGCAGCACCATGCACCTCTCCTCCATAGACTTCACCGTATGGATTATTTTAAAGTGGCATTCCTTGCCGAAGCCCAATTAATTACTTAAACCAGACATGCAGCTTATTTTTAGAAACGGCAAGAGAAACGTTTACAGATATAACTTAATCATTATTACTACTTCTGTGTACATATTTTAAAAACAGTCCTCACTTTGTTGCCTACAGTTATACAACTACAATGTAATAATCTTCATTGGATAATCTATTTAGTGTTCAAACCTTTTCATTGAGGGTAATCAGACACACAAGTAAAAAATAACACTTTATTATAACACACATACACAACCTAACCTCCTTTTATTATTTTAACTAGCATGTTGTCATAATACTTGCTGCATTAACAAAAACACCTCATTTCTATGTAGTAAAAAAAGATGGGAGGAGAACAAAGGGAGGCATGTGCAGGCTCTGCAGTGAAATCTGAAGCATCAGTGGGTACAGCACTAAGAAAATCTGTAGGATTCCATACAGGATTGGAGGAGACTGTAAGAGATCTGCAGTGGTGGCTGCTCAGCCTCAATTGGATCAGCGGCAGACCCCTCTCCCTGCCCTTCTTAGAGCTGATGGGTATGTCACTTCTGGGTGTGGTAGGTCATCTATGGCTAGTGGACACCGAGGACTCTGGTCTCTGATAGCTCGACATCAGTTTGTTTGAGTTGTGGGCAGTTCACCTGGTACTGACTTCCTTCTTGCCAGACATCAAAGGGAGGTGGTGCAGGCTGTCACTGGCAATACCACTGCATGTGGTACTGCCATAGCATGGAGGAGTGAGATTGTGGGTCCTGTGCCGAGAGGCTCTATACCTCTGTTAGTTGGCTGGGGCATCATTGATCGTGAACCACCTGATGAGATCGTTAAGTTTCAGGATGGAAGATCTAGCAGCACCTGGTGGATCATGAATTGTTGTTGCACCTAGGTGGCACAGGGCTTCTTCCAGTAGTGGAAAGAACCCTCACTGGATCTTTTTGCTCCAACAAGAATGCGCAGTGTCAAAACCTTTGAATTTCCCAAGAAAACACTCTCTTGGAGACAGAGTAGAGCATGGGACCCCTGTCCACCTTTCTGCCTCTCCTGCCTCAAGTTCTGAAGAAGAATTGAACCTCAAAAAATATATTTCACCCTCAATGAAACGGTCGAACAACTCCGGCATGAGACATTGTTTGTCGAGAACTCTACGGACTTGAACTGGGGAGCTCGACCGCATCTCAATCTCATCTCCACACCCCAGAGGGTTACAGACCATCTATTTGATGCTGACATTCAGTCCCTTCTGCTATCTTATTCCACTACTGATAACGTTTTGTCACCTGCACAGGCCACTATCCAGAGTATTCCCTCCAACCCGTCCAGAGAACCTAGTCTCCACTACAGTTCCATGAACAAATACAACCCACTACAAGTTCCTATAACACACCAAAATGCATTGGGAACCAAATCTCATGACCATGTTTCTTAACTGCAGGTCGGCGGCAAGACATGCTGCTGACATCTCTGATCTCATTCTCGCATTAGAACATGACCTCATAATCTTAACGCAAACGTAGCTCAATGATACCTCATCACCCATCCTGGACATTCTAGTGTCACCCAACTATGGCATCATCAGATTAGATAGAACTGGAAAAACTGATGGTGGTTTTGCTTTCATTTACTGCTCCATGCTCACCTTGAAACAATCGCAGATTGCGCCAATGCCCTCCTGTGAATACCTAAGTATTGAAATATGGAGTAATGACAAGATAGTACGCAAACGCCACATGATTTACCAATTTACCCCCCCCCCCCCCCCCCCCCGGAGAGATAACCTTCCTTTCATCGAACAAATAATAGAGACCATCTCCGCTAACTCGGACAAGCACACACCAACCAAATCTTCCTCTGGGATTTCAACATACACTGGAAAGACTCTAATGACCCCATGGTGAACACCTTCAAGGCCTTCGTTATGGACATCAACCTTATACAGTTATGTAATGTCCCAACACACAATAGAGGCTCCAACCTCGATCTAAACATTGCTAAGGACAATGCTATTCAACTGGAATTTATAACTCCCATGACTGGTCAGACCACTACCTAATCTCCTTCCTCATCTTGGATAAGGTGTTGACTAGAAAGTGACAACCTCTTAAACCCAGACAATAGTCCAGAGACTTGAGAAATATAAATCTAACCGATCTAACTTCTATTAGCATCAACATCCTTCCTCCACCCACAAACACGACAAAGGTAAATGATCTTACGAAAATTACATCCAATCCAAGTCTGACATTCTTGACACGATTGCGCCGAAGCAGCTAAAA